>NC_090390.1:6845613-8174363 GCF_036365525.1 Heterodontus francisci | reverse complement strand
AGAGCCTATCTGACACTCTCTGACATTCTCTGAAACACTCTGAAACTCTCTGACACTCTCCGACAATCTCTGAAACTCTGTGTCACTCTCTGTCACTCACTGACACTCTCTGACACTCTCTGAAGCTCTCTGAAACTCTCTGAAATTCTCTGAAACTCTGAAACTCTCCCACACTCTCTGACACTCTCTGCAATCTCTCTGACACTCTCTGAATCTCTCTGACACACTCTGAAACTCTCTGAAACTCTCTGACAGTCTGTGACACTCTCTGAAACTCTCTGACACTCTCTGACACGATCTGACACTCTCTGACACTCTGTGACACACTCTGAAACTCTCTGACGCACTGAGACACTCTCCGAACCCTCTGACAGTCTCTGACACTCTCTGACACTCTCTGACACTCACAGATACTCTCCGAAACTTTCCGACATTCTCTGAAACTCTCTGAAACTCTCTGACACTCTGTGTCACACTGTGAAACTCTCTGACACTCTCTGACACTAATAGATACTCGCAGAAACACTCCGACATTCTCTGACAGTCTCTGACACTCTCAGACACTCTCAGACACTCTCTGACACTCTCTGACACTCTGTGACACACTGTGAAACTCTCTGACACTCTCTGACACTCACAGATACTGTCAGAACCTCTCCGACATTCTCTGACACCCTCTGACACTCTCTGACACTCTCTGACAATCTGTGAAATCCTCTGAAACTCTTTGACACTCTTTGACACTCTCTGAAACTCTCTCACACTCTCTGACACTATCTGAAGCAATTTGACACTCTCTGACACTCTCTGACAGTGTCTGAAACTCTCTGAAACTCTCTGACACTCTCTGAAACTCTCTGAAACTCTCTGAAACTCTCTGACACTCTCTGACACTCTCTGAAGTTCTCTGACACTATCCGACACTCTCTGAAACTCTCTGACACTCGCTGACACTCTGTGACACACTGTGAAACTCTCTGACGCTCTCTGACACTTTGTGACAGTCTCTGAAACTGTCTGAAACTCTCTGACACTCTCTGACACACTCAGAATCTCTCAGAACCCTTGGAAAGTCTCTGACACTCTCTGACACTCTCTTACACTCACAGATACTCAGAAACTCTCCGACATTCTCTGACACTCTCTGACACTCTCTGACACTCTCTGACACTCTCAGAGCCAATCTGACACTCTCTGACATTCTCTGAAACACTCTGAAACTCTCTGACACTCTCCGACAATCTCTGAAACTCTGTGTCACTCTCTGTCACTCACTGACACTCTCTGACACTCTCTGAAGCTCTCTGAAACTCTCTGAAATTCTCTGAAACTCTGAAACTCTCCCACACTCTCTGACACTCTCTGAATCTCTCAGACACACTCTGAAACTCTCTGAAACTCTCTGACAGTCTGTGACACTCTCTGAAACTCTCTGACACTCTCTGACGCACTGAGACACTCTCCGAACCCTCTGAGTCTCTGACACTCTCTGACACTCTCTGACACTCACAGCTACTCTCCGAAACTTTCCGACATTCTCTGAAACTCTCTGAAACTCTCTGACACTCTGTGACACACTGTGAAACTCTCTGACACTCTCTGACACTCATAGATACTCTCAGAAACACTCCGACATTCTCTGACAGTCTCTGACACTCTCAGACACTCTCAGACACTCTCAGACACTCTCTGACACTCTCTGATACTCTGTGACACACTGTCAAACTCTCTGACACTCTCTGACACTCACAGATACTCTCAGAAACTCTCCGACATTCTCTGACACCCTCTGACACTCTCTGACACTCTCTGACAATCTGTGAAATCCTCTGAAACTCTTTGACACTCTTTGACACTCTCTGAAACTCTCTGACACTCTCTGACACTATCTGAAACAATTTGACACTCTCTGACACTCTCTGACAGTGTCTGACACTCTATGAAACTCTCTGACACTCTCTGAAACTCTCTGAAACTCTCTGACACTCTCTGACACTCTCTGAAGTTCTCTGAAACTCTCTGACACTCTGTGGCACTCTCACAAACTCTCTGACACTCTCTGACAGTCTGTGACCCTCTCTGAAACTCTCTGACACTCTCTGACACTCTCTGAAACTTCCTGACACTCTCTGACACTCTCTGAAACTCTCTGAAACTCTCTGAAACTCTCTGACACTCTCTGAAACTCTCTGACACTCTCTGACAGTCTGTGACACTCTCTGAAACTCTCTGACACTCTCTGACACGATCTGACACTCTCTGAAACTCTCTGACACTCTCTGACACTCTGTGACACACTGTGAAACTCTCTGACACACTCAGACACTCTCTGCACCCTCTGACAGTCTCTGAGAACTCTCTGACACACACAGATACTCTCAGAAACTCTCCGACATTCTCTGACACTCTCTGAAACTCTCTGACAATCTGTGACACACTGTGAAACTCTCTGACACTCTCTGACACTCTGTGACACACTCTGAAACTCTCTGACGCACTGAGACACTCTCCGAACCCTCTGAAAGTCTCTGACACTCTCTGACACTCTCTGACACTCACAGATACTCTCCGAAACTTTCCGACATTCTCTGAAACTCTCTGAAACTCTCTGACACTCTGTGACACACTGTGAAACTCTCTGACACTCTCTGACACTCATAGATACTCTCAGAAACACTCCGACATTCTCTGACAGTCTCTGACACTCTCAGACACTCTCAGACACTCTCTGACACTCTCTGACACTCTGTGACACACTGTGAAACTCTCTGACACTCTCTGACACTCACAGATACTCTCAGAAACTCTCCGACATTCTCTGACACCCTCTGACACTCTCTGACACTCTCTGACAATCTGTGAAATCCTCTGAAACTCTTTGACACTCTTTGAAACTCTCTGAAACTCTCTGACACTCTCTGACACTATCTGAAACAATTTGACACTCTCTGACACTCTCTGACAGTGTATGACACTCTCTGAAACTCTCTGACACTCTCTGAAACTCTCTGAAACTCTCTGAAACTCTCTGACACTCTCTGACACTCTCTGAAGTTCTCTGAAACTCTCTGACACTCTGTGGCACTCTCAGAAACTCTCTGACACTCTCTGACAGTCTGTGACACTCTCTGAAACTCTCTGACACTCTCTGACACTCTCTGAAACTTCCTGACACTCTCTGACACTCTCTGAAACTGTCTGAAACTCTCTGACACTCTCTGAAACTCTCTGACACACTCAGGCACTCTCTGCACCCTCTGACAGTCTCTGAGAACTCTCTGACACTCACAGATACTCTCAGAAACTCTCCGACATTCTCTGACACTCTCTGAAACTCTCTGACAATCTGTGACACACTGTGAAACTCTCTGACACTCTCTGACACTCACAGATACTCTCAGAAACTCTCCGACATTCTCTGACAGTCTCTGACACTCGCAGAAACTCTCAGACCCTCTCTGACACTCTCTGACACTCTGTGACACACTGTGAAACTCTCTGACACTCACAGATACTCTCAGAAACTCTCCGACATTCTCTGACACTCTCTGACACTCTCTGACACTCTCAGACCCTCTCTGAAACTCTCTGACACTCACTGAAACACTCTGAAACTCTCTGAAACGCTCTGACACTCTCTGGCAATTCTCTGAAACTCTCTGTCGCTCTCTGACACTCTCTGACACTCTCTGAAGCTCTCTGAAACTCTCTGAAATTCTCTGAAACTCTGAAGCTCTCCCATACTCTTTGACACTCTCTGCAATCTCTCTGACACTCTCTGAAACTCTCTGACACTCTCTGAAAGTCTCTGACACTCTCTGACAGTCTGTGAAACTCTCTGAAACTCTCTGACACTCTCTGACGCGATCTGACACTCTCTGAAACTCTCTGATACTCTCTGACACTCTGTGACACACTGTGAAACTCTCTGACACACTCAGACACTCTCTGAACCCTCTGACAGTCTCTGATGCTCTCTGACTCTCTCTGAAATTCACAGATACTCTCAGAAACTCTCCGATGTTCTCTGACACTCTCTGAAACTCTCTGACACTCTGAAACACACTGGGAAACTCTCTGACACTCTCTGACAGTCACAGATACTCTCAGAAACTCTCCGAAATTCTCTGACAGTCTCTGATACTCTCTGAGACTCTGTGACACACTGTGAAACTCTATGACACTCTCTGACACTCACAGATACTCTCAGAAAACCTCCGACATTCTCTGACACCCTCTGACACTCTCAGACACTCTCTGACACTCTCTGAAACTCTCTGAAACTCTCTGACACGATCTGACACTCTCTGAAACTCTCTGACACTCTCTGACACTCTGAGACACAGTGAAACTCTCTGACACACTCAGACACTCTCTGAACCCTCTGACAGTCTCTGACACTATCTGACACTCTCAGATACTCTCTGACACTCTCTGACACTCTGTGACACACTGTGAATCTCTCTGACACTCACAGATACTCACAGATAATCTCAGAAACTCTCCGACATTCTCTGACAGTCTCTGACACTCTCAGACACTCTCAGACACTCTCTGACACTCTCTGTCACTCTGTGACACACTGTGAAACGCTCTGACACTCACAGATACTCTCAGAAACTCTCCGACATTCTCTGACAGTCTCTGACACTCTCAGACACTCTCAGATACTCTCTGACACTCTCTGACACTCTGTGACACACTGTGAATCTCTCTGACACTCACAGATACTCTCAGAAACTCTCCAACATTCTCTGAAACTCTCTGAAACTCTCAGACACTATCTGACACTCTCTGACATTCTCTGAAACTCTCTGAAACTCTTTGACACTCTCTGACACTCTCTGAAGCTCTCTGAAACTGTCTGACACTCTGTGACACTCTCTGAAACTCTCTGACACTGTCTGACATTCTCTGAAACTTTCTGACACTCCCTGACACTCTCTGACACTCTGTGACACTCTGTGACACACTGTGAAACTCTCTGACACTCTCTGACACTCACAGATACTCTCAGAAACTCTCCGACATTCTCTGACAACCTCTGACACTCTCTGACACTCTCTGACACTCTGTGAAACTCTCTGAAACTCTCTGACACTCTCTGACAGTCTCTGACACTCTTTGACACTCCCTGACACACTCAGAAACTCTCAGAACCCTCTGACACTCTCTTACACACACAGATACTCTCAGAAACTCTCCGACATTCTCTGACACTCTCTGACACTCTCTGACATTCTCTGAAAATCTCTGAAACTCTCAGACACTCTCTGACACTCTCTGACATTCTCCGAAACTCTCTGACACTCTCTGACACTCTCTGAAACTCTTTGACAATCTCTGAAACTCTCAGACAATCTCTGACACACTCTGAAACTCTCTGAAACTCTCTGAAACTCTCTGAATCTCTCTGAGACTCACTGAAACTCTCTGTCACTATCTGACACCCTCTGACACTCTCTGAAGCTCTCTGAAACTCTCTGAACCTCTCTGAAACTCTCTGAAGCTCTCTGACACTCTCTGACACACTCTGCAATCTCCCTGACACTCTCTGACAGTCTGTGACACTCTCTGAAACACTCTGACAATCTGTGACACTTTCTGACACACTCAGAAACTCTCAGAATCTCTCTGGCAATCTCTGACACGCTCAGGCACTCTCTGAAACTCTCCGACACTCTCTGAAACTCTCTGACACTCTCTGACACTATCCGACACTCTCTGAAACTCCCTGACACTCTCTGACACTCTGTGACACTCTCTGACACTCTCTGAAGCTCTCTGAAACTCTCTGACACTCTGTGAAACTCTCTGAAACTCTCTGACACTATCTGACACTCTCTGAAACTTTCTGACACTCTCTGACACTCTCTGACACTCTCTGAAACTCTCTGACACTCTCTGACAGTCTCTGAAACTTTCTGACACTCTCTGAAACTCTCTGACACTCTCTGAAACTCTCTGACACTCTCTGACAGTCTGTGACACTCTCTGACGCTCTCTGACACGATCTGACACTCTCTGAAACTTTCTGACTCTCTCTGACACTCTGTGACACACTGTGAAACTCTCTGACACACTCAGACACTCTCTGCACCCTCTGACAGTCTCTGACACTCATTGACACTCACAGATACTCTCAGAAACTCTCCGACATTCTCTGACACTCTCTGAAACTCTCTGACAATCTGTGACACACTGTGAAACTCTCTGACACTCTCTGACAATCACAGATACTCTCAGAAACTCTCCGACATTCTCTGACAGTCTCTGACACTCTCAGACACTCTCTGACATTCTCTGAGAATCTCTGACACTCTGTGACACTCTCTGACACTCTCTGAAGGTCTCTGAAACTCTCTGACACTCTGTGACACTCTCCGAAACTCTCTGACACTATCTGACACTCTCTGAAACCTTCTGACACTCTCTGACACTCTCTGAAACTCTCTGAAACTCTCTGACACTCTCTGAAACTCTCTGACACTCTCTGACGGTCTGTGACACTCTCTGAAACTCTCTGGCACTCTCTGACACGATCTGACACTCTCTGAAACTTTCTGAAACTCTCTGACACTCTGTGACACACTGTGAAACTCTCTGACACACTCAGACACTCTCAGACACTCTCTGACACTCTCTGACATTCTCTGAAACACTCTGAAACTCTCTGACACTCTCTGACACTCTCTGACACTCTCTGAAGCTCTCTGAAACTCTCTGACACTCTGTGACACTCTCTGAAACTCTCTGTCACTATCTGACACTCTGAAACTTTCTGACACTCTCTGACACTCTCTGACTCTCTCTGACACTCTGTGACTCTCTGTGACACACTGTGAAACTCTCTGACACTCTCTGACACTCACAGATACTCTCAGAAACTCTCCGACATTCTCTGACACCCTCTGACACTCTCTGACACTCTCTGACACTCTGTGAAACTCTCTGAAACTCTCTGACACTCTCTTACAGTCTCTGACACTCTGTGACACTCCATGACACACTCAGAATCTCTCAGAACCCTCTGACACTCTCTTACGCTCTCAGATACTCTCAGAAACTCTCTGACATTCTCTGACAGTCTCTGACACTCTCAGATACTCTCAGACACTCTCTGGCACTCTCTGACACTCTGTGACACACTGTGAAACTCTCTGACACTCACAGATACTCTCAGAAACTCTCCGACACTCTCAGACCCTCTCTGACACTCTCTGACAATCTCTGTCACTCTGTGAAACTCTCTGAAACTCTCTGACACTCTCTGACAGTCTCTGACACTCTGTGACACTCCCTGACACACTCAGAAACTCTCAGAACCCTCTGACACTCTCTTACGCTCACAGATACTCTCAGAAACTCTCCGACATTCTCTGACACTCTCTGAAACTCTCTGACATTCTCTGAAACTCTCTGAACCTCTCAGACACTCTCTGACACTCTCTGACATTCTCTGAAACTCTCTGACGCTCTCTGACACTCTCTGAAACTCATTGACAACCTCTGAAACTCTCAGACAATCTCTGACACTCTCTGAAATTCTCTGAAACTCTCTGAAGCTCTCTGAAACTCTCTGAGACTCTCTGAAACTCTCTGAAGCTCTCTGACACTCTCTGACACTCTCTGCAATCTCTCTGACACTCTCTGACACTCTCTGACACTCTCTGACACTCTCTGACACTCTGTGACTCTCTGTGACACACTGTGAAACTCTCTGACACTCTCTAACACTCACAGATACTCTCAGAAACTCTCGGACATGCTCTGACACTCTCTGACACTCTCTGACATTCTCTGAAACTCTCTGAAACTCTCTGACACTCTCTGACACTCTCTGAAACTCTTTGACAATCTCTGAAACTCTCAGACAATCTCTGAAACTCTCTGAAACTCTCTGAAACTCTCTGAAACTCTCTGAGACTCACTGAAACTCTCTGTCACTATCTGACACTCTCTGACACTCTCTGAAGCTCTCTGAAACTCTCTGAAACTCTCTGAAGCTCTCTGACACTCTCTGACACTCTCTGCAATCTCACTGACACTCTCTGACAGTCTGTGACACTCTCTGAAACACTCGGACACTCTCTGATACTCTCTGACACACGAAGAAACTCTCAGAAACTCTCTGGCAAGCTCTGACACTCTCAGACACTCTCTGAAACTCTCTGACACTCTCTGAAACTCTCTGACACTCTCTGACACTATCAGACACTCTCTGAAACTCTCAGACACTCGCTGAAACTCTGTGACACACTGTGAAACTCTCTGACGCTCTCTGACACTTTGTGACAGTCTCTGAAACTCTCTGAAACTCTCTGACACTCTCTGACACACTCAGAATCTCTCAGAACCCTTGGAAAGTCTCTGACACTCTCTGACACTCTCTTACAATCGCAGATACTCTCAGAAACTCTCCGACATTCTCTGACACTCTCTGACACTCTCTGACACTCTCAGAGCCTATCTGACACTCTCTGACATTCTCTGAAACACTCTGAAACTCTCTGACACTCTCCGACAATCTCTGAAACTCTGTGTCACTCTCTGTCACTCTCTGACACTCTCTGACACTCTCTGAAGCTCTCTGAAACTCTCTGAAATTCTCTGAAACTCTGAAACTCTCCCACACTCTCTGACACTCTCTGCAATCTCTCTGACACACTCTGAAACTCTCTGAAACTCTCTGACAGTCTGTGACACTCTCTGAAACTCTCTGACACTCTCTGACACGATCTGACACTCTCTGACACTCTGTGACACACTCTGAAACTCTCTGACGCACTGAGACACTCTCCGAACCCTCTGACAGTCTCTGACACTCTCTGACACTCTCTGACACTCACAGATACTCTCCGAAACTTTCCGACATTCTCTGAAACTCTCTGACACTCTCTGACAGTCTGTGACAGTCTCTGAAACTCTCTGACACTCTCTGACACGATCTGACAGTCTCTGAAACTCTCAGACACTCTCTGACACTCTGTGACACAATGTGAAACTCTCTGACACACTGAGACACTCTCTGAACCCTCTGACAGTCTCTGGCTCTCTCTGACACTCTCTGACACTCACAGATACTCTCAGAAACTCTCCGACATACTCTGACAACCTCTGACACTCTCTGACACTCTCTGACACTCTGTGAAACTCTCTGAAACTCTCTGACACTCTGACAGTCTCTGACACTCTGTGACACTCCCTGACACACTCAGAAACTCTGAGAACCCTCTGATACTCTCTTACACTCACAGATACTCTCAGAAACTCTCCGACATTCTCTGACACTCTCTGACACTCTCTGACATTCTCTGAAACTCTCTGAAACTCTCAGACACTCTCTGACACTCTCTGACATTCTCTGAAACACTCTGAAACTCTCTGACACTCTCTGACACTCTCTGAAGCTCTCTGAAACTCTCTGACACTCTGTGACACTCTCTGAAACTCTCTGTCACTATCTGACACTCTCTGAAACTTTCTGACACTCTCTGACACTCTCTGACACTCTCTGACACTCTGTGACTCTCTGTGACACACTGTGAAACTCTCTGACACTCTCTGACACTCACAGATACTATCAGAAACTCTCCGACATTCCCTGACACCCTCTGACACTCTCTGACACTCTGTGAAACTCTCTGAAACTCTCTGACACTCTCTTACAGTCTCTGACACTCTGTGACACTCCCTGACACACTCAGAATCTCTCAGAACCCTCTGAGACTCTCTTACGCTCACAGATACTCTCAGAAACTCTCCGACATTCTCTGACAGTCTCTGACACTCTCAGATACTCTCAGACACTCTCTGACACTCTGTGACACACTGTGAAACTCTCTGACACTCACAGATTCTCTCAGAAACTCTCCGACACTCTCAGACCCTCTCTGACACTCTCTGACAATCTCTGTCACTCTGTGAAACTCTCTGAAACTCTCTGACACTCTCTGACAGTCTCTGACACTCTGTGACACTCCCTGACACACTCAGAAACTCTCAGAACCCTCTGACACTCTCTTACGCTCACAGATACTCTCAGAAACTCTCCGACATACTCTGACACTCTCTGACACTCTCTGACATTCTCTGAAACTCTCTGACACTCTCTGAAACTCATTGACAATCTCTGAAACTCTCAGACAATCTCTGACACTCTCTGAAATTCTCTGAAACTCTGTGTCACTCTCTGTCACTCTCTGACACTCTCTGACACTCTCTGAAGCTCTCTGAAACTCTCTGAAATTCTCTGAAACTCTGAAACTCTCCCACACTCTCTGACACTCTCTGCAATCTCTCTGACACACTCTGAAACTCTCTGAAACTCTCTGACAGTCTGTGACACTCTCTGAAACTCTCTGACACTCTCTGACACGATCTGACACTCTCTGACATCTGTGACACACTCTGAAACTCTCTGACGCACTGAGACACTCTCCGAACCCTCTGACAGTCTCTGACACTCTCTGACACTCTCTGACACTCACAGATACTCTCCGAAACTTTCCGACATTCTCTGAAACTCTCTGACACTCTCTGACAGTCTGTGACAGTCTCTGAAACTCTCTGACACTCTCTGACACGATCTGACAGTCTCTGAAACTCTCAGACACTCTCTGACACTCTGTGACACAATGTGAAACTCTCTGACACACTGAGACACTCTCTGAACCCTCTGACAGTCTCTGACTCTCTCTGACACTCTCTGACACTCACAGATACTCTCAGAAACTCTCCGACATACTCTGACAACCTCTGACACTCTCTGACACTCTCTGACACTCTGTGAAACTCTCTGAAACTCTCTGACACTCTGACAGTCTCTGACACTCTGTGACACTCCCTGACACACTCAGAAACTCTCAGAACCCTCTGACACTCTCTTACGCTCACAGATACTCTCAGAAACTCTCCGACATTCTCTGACACTCTCTGAAACTCTCTGACATTCTCTGAAACTCTCTGAACCTCTCAGACACTCTCTGACACTCTCTGACATTCTCTGAAACTCTCTGACGCTCTCTGACACTCTCTGAAACTCATTGACAACCTCTGAAACTCTCAGACAATCTCTGACACTCTCTGAAATTCTCTGAAACTCTCTGAAGCTCTCTGAAACTCTCTGAGACTCTCTGAAACTCTCTGAAGCTCTCTGACACTCTCTGACACTCTCTGCAATCTCTCTGACACTCTCTGACACTCTCTGACACTCTCTGACACTCTCTGACACTCTGTGACTCTCTGTGACACACTGTGAAACTCTCTGACACTCTCTAACACTCACAGATACTCTCAGAAACTCTCGGACATGCTCTGACACTCTCTGACACTCTCTGACATTCTCTGAAACTCTCTGAAACTCTCTGACACTCTCTGACACTCTCTGAAACTCTTTGACAATCTCTGAAACTCTCAGACAATCTCTGAAACTCTCTGAAACTCTCTGAAACTCTCTGAAACTCTCTGAGACTCACTGAAACTCTCTGTCACTATCTGACACTCTCTGACACTCTCTGAAGCTCTCTGAAACTCTCTGAAACTCTCTGAAGCTCTCTGACACTCTCTGACACTCTCTGCAATCTCACTGACACTCTCTGACAGTCTGTGACACTCTCTGAAACACTCGGACACTCTCTGATACTCTCTGACACACGAAGAAACTCTCAGAAACTCTCTGGCAAGCTCTGACACTCTCAGACACTCTCTGAAACTCTCTGACACTCTCTGAAACTCTCTGACACTCTCTGACACTATCAGACACTCTCTGAAACTCTCAGACACTCGCTGAAACTCTGTGACACACTGTGAAACTCTCTGACGCTCTCTGACACTTTGTGACAGTCTCTGAAACTCTCTGAAACTCTCTGACACTCTCTGACACACTCAGAATCTCTCAGAACCCTTGGAAAGTCTCTGACACTCTCTGACACTCTCTTACAATCGCAGATACTCTCAGAAACTCTCCGACATTCTCTGACACTCTCTGACACTCTCTGACACTCTCAGAGCCTATCTGACACTCTCTGACATTCTCTGAAACACTCTGAAACTCTCTGACACTCTCCGACAATCTCTGAAACTCTGTGTCACTCTCTGTCACTCTCTGACACTCTCTGACACTCTCTGAAGCTCTCTGAAACTCTCTGAAATTCTCTGAAACTCTGAAACTCTCCCACACTCTCTGACACTCTCTGCAATCTCTCTGACACACTCTGAAACTCTCTGAAACTCTCTGACAGTCTGTGACACTCTCTGAAACTCTCTGACACTCTCTGACACGATCTGACACTCTCTGACACTCTGTGACACACTCTGAAACTCTCTGACGCACTGAGACACTCTCCGAACCCTCTGACAGTCTCTGACACTCTCTGACACTCTCTGACACTCACAGATACTCTCCGAAACTTTCCGACATTCTCTGAAACTCTCTGACACTCTCTGACAGTCTGTGACAGTCTCTGAAACTCTCTGACACTCTCTGACACGATCTGACAGTCTCTGAAACTCTCAGACACTCTCTGACACTCTGTGACACAATGTGAAACTCTCTGACACACTGAGACACTCTCTGAACCCTCTGACAGTCTCTGACTCTCTCTGACACTCTCTGACACTCACAGATACTCTCAGAAACTCTCCGACATACTCTGACAACCTCTGACACTCTCTGACACTCTCTGACACTCTGTGAAACTCTCTGAAACTCTCTGACACTCTGACAGTCTCTGACACTCTGTGACACTCCCTGACACACTCAGAAACTCTGAGAACCCTCTGATACTCTCTTACACTCACAGATACTCTCAGAAACTCTCCGACATTCTCTGACACTCTCTGACACTCTCTGACATTCTCTGAAACTCTCTGAAACTCTCAGACACTCTCTGACACTCTCTGACATTCTCTGAAACACTCTGAAACTCTCTGACACTCTCTGACACTCTCTGAAGCTCTCTGAAACTCTCTGACACTCTGTGACACTCTCTGAAACTCTCTGTCACTATCTGACACTCTCTGAAACTTTCTGACACTCTCTGACACTCTCTGACACTCTCTGACACTCTGTGACTCTCTGTGACACACTGTGAAACTCTCTGACACTCTCTGACACTCACAGATACTATCAGAAACTCTCCGACATTCTCTGACACCCTCTGACACTCTCTGACACTCTGTGAAACTCTCTGAAACTCTCTGACACTCTCTTACAGTCTCTGACACTCTGTGACACTCCCTGACACACTCAGAATCTCTCAGAACCCTCTGAGACTCTCTTACGCTCACAGATACTCTCAGAAACTCTCCGACATTCTCTGACAGTCTCTGACACTCTCAGATACTCTCAGACACTCTCTGACACTCTGTGACACACTGTGAAACTCTCTGACACTCACAGATTCTCTCAGAAACTCTCCGACACTCTCAGACCCTCTCTGACACTCTCTGACAATCTCTGTCACTCTGTGAAACTCTCTGAAACTCTCTGACACTCTCTGACAGTCTCTGACACTCTGTGACACTCCCTGACACACTCAGAAACTCTCAGAACCCTCTGACACTCTCTTACGCTCACAGATACTCTCAGAAACTCTCCGACATACTCTGACACTCTCTGAAACTCTCTGACATTCTCTGAAACTCTCTGAACCTCTCAGACACTCTCTGACACTCTCTGACATTCTCTGAAACTCTCTGACACTCTCTGAAACTCATTGACAATCTCTGAAACTCTCAGACAATCTCTGACACTCTCTGAAATTCTCTGAAACTCTGTGTCACTCTCTGTCACTCTCTGACACTCTCTGACACTCTCTGAAGCTCTCTGAAACTCTCTGAAATTCTCTGAAACTCTGAAACTCTCCCACACTCTCTGACACTCTCTGCAATCTCTCTGACACACTCTGAAACTCTCTGAAACTCTCTGACAGTCTGTGACACTCTCTGAAACTCTCTGACACTCTCTGACACGATCTGACACTCTCTGACATCTGTGACACACTCTGAAACTCTCTGACGCACTGAGACACTCTCCGAACCCTCTGACAGTCTCTGACACTCTCTGACACTCTCTGACACTCACAGATACTCTCCGAAACTTTCCGACATTCTCTGAAACTCTCTGACACTCTCTGACAGTCTGTGACAGTCTCTGAAACTCTCTGACACTCTCTGACACGATCTGACAGTCTCTGAAACTCTCAGACACTCTCTGACACTCTGTGACACAATGTGAAACTCTCTGACACACTGAGACACTCTCTGAACCCTCTGACAGTCTCTGACTCTCTCTGACACTCTCTGACACTCACAGATACTCTCAGAAACTCTCCGACATACTCTGACAACCTCTGACACTCTCTGACACTCTCTGACACTCTGTGAAACTCTCTGAAACTCTCTGACACTCTGACAGTCTCTGACACTCTGTGACACTCCCTGACACACTCAGAAACTCTGAGAACCCTCTGATACTCTCTTACACTCACAGATACTCTCAGAAACTCTCCGACATTCTCTGACACTCTTTGACACTCTCTGACATTCTCTGAAACTCTCTGAAACTCTCAGACACTCTCTGACACTCTCTGACATTCTCTGAAACACTCTGAAACTCTCTGACACTCTCTGACACTCTCTGAAGCTCTCTGAAACTCTCTGACACTCTGTGACACTCTCTGAAACTCTCTGTCACTATCTGACACTCTCTGAAACTTTCTGACACTCTCTGACACTCTCTGACACTCTCTGACACTCTCTGACACTCTGTGACTCTCTGTGACACACTGTGAAACTCTCTGACACTCTCTGACACTCACAGATACTATCAGAAACTCTCCGACATTCTCTGACACCCTCTGACACTCTCTGACACTCTGTGAAACTCTCTGAAACTCTCTGACACTCTCTTACTGTCTCTGACACTCTGTGACACTCCCTGACACACTCAGAATCTCTCAGAACCCTCTGACACTCTCTTACGCTCACAGATACTCTCAGAAACTCTCCGACATTCTCTGACAGTCTCTGACACTCTCAGATACTCTCAGACACTCTCTGACACTCTCTGACAATCTGTGACACACTGTGAAAATCTCTGACACTCACAGATTCTCTCAGAAACTCTCCGACACTCTCAGACCCTCTCTGACACTCTCTGACAATCTCTGTCACTCTGTGAAACTCTCTGAAACTCTCTGACACTCTCTGACAGTCTCTGACACTCTGTGACACTCCCTGACACACTCAGAAACTCTCAGAACCCTCTGACACTCTCTTACGCTCACAGATACTCTCAGAAACTCTCCGACATTCTCTGACACACTCTGAACCTCTCAGACACTCTCTGACACTCTCTGACATTCTCTGAAACTCTCTGACACTCTCTGAAACTCATTGACAATCTCTGAAACTCTCAGACAATCTCTGACACTCTCTGAAATTCTCTGAAACTCTCTGAAGCTCTCTGAAACTCTCTGAGACTCTCTGAAACTCTCTGAAGCTCTCTGACACTCTCTGACACTCTGCAATCTCTCTGACACTCTCTGACACCTTGGAAAGTCTCTGACACTCTCTGACGCTCTCTTACACTCACAGATACTCTCAGAAACTCTCCGACATTCTCTGACACTCTCTGACACTCTCTGACACTCTCAGAGCCTATCTGACACTCTCTGACATTCTCTGAAACACTCTGAAACTCTCTGACACTCTCCGACAATCTCTGAAACTCTGTGTCACTCTCTGTCACTCACTGACACTCTCTGACACTCTCTGAAGCTCTCTGAAACTCTCTGAAATTCTCTGAAACTCTGAAACTCTACCACACTCTCTGACACTCTCTGCAATCTCTCTGACACTCTCTGAATCTCTCTGACACACTCTGAAACTCTCTGAAACTCTCTGACAGTCTGTGACACTCTCTGAAACTCTCTGACACTCTCTGACACGATCTGACACTCTCTGACACTCTGTGACACACTCTGAAACTCTCTGACGCACTGAGACACTCTCCGAACCCTCTGACAGTCTCTGACACTCTCTGACACTCTCTGACACTCACAGATACTCTCCGAAACTTTCCGACATTCTCTGAAACTCTCTGAAACTCTCTGACACTCTGTGTCACACTGTGAAACTCTCTGACACTCTCTGACACTAATAGATACTCGCAGAAACACACCGACATTCTCTGACAGTCTCTGACACTCTCAGACACTCTCACACACTCTCTGACACTCTCTGACACTCTGTGACACACTGTGAAACTCTCTGACACTCTCTGACACTCACAGATACTGTCAGAAACTCTCCGACATTCTCTGACACCCTCTGACACTCTCTGACACTCTCTGACAATCTGTGAAATCCTCTGAAACTCTTTGACACTCTTTGACACTCTCTGAAACTCTCTGACACTCTCTGACACTATCTGAAACAATTTGACACTCTCTGACACTCTCTGACAGTGTCTGACACTCTCTGAAACTCTCTGACACTCTCTGAAACTCTCTGAAACTCTCTGAAACTCTCTGACACTCTCTGACACTCTCTGAAGTTCTCTGACACTATCCGACACTCTCTGAAACTCTCTGACACTCGCTGACACTCTGTGACACACTGTGAAACTCTCTGACGCTCTCTGACACTTTGTGACAGTCTCTGAAACTCTCTGAAACTCTCTGACACACTCAGAATCTCTCAGAACCCTTGGAAAGTCTCTGACACTCTCTGACACTCTCTTACACTCACAGATACTCTCAGAAACTCTCCGACATTCTCTGACACTCTCTGACACTCTCTGACACTCTCAGAGCCAATCTGACACTCTCTGATATTCTCTGAAACACTCTGAAACTCTCTGACACTCTCCGACAATCTCTGAAACTCTGTGTCACTCTCTGTCACTCACTGACACTCTCTGACACTCTCTGAAGCTCTCTGAAACTCTCTGAAATTCTCTGAAACTCTGAAACTCTCCCACACTCTCTGACATTCTCTGCAATCTCTCTGACACTCTCTGAATCTCTCATACACACTCTGAAACTCTCTGAAACTCTCTGACAGTCTGTGACACTCTCTGAAACTCTCTGACACTCTCTGACGCAGTGAGACACTCTCCGAACCCTCTGAGTCTCTGACACTCTCTGACACTCTCTGACACTCACAGATACTCTCCGAAACTTTCCGACATTCTCTGAAACTCTCTGAAACTCTCTGACACTCTGTGACACACTGTGAAACTCTCTGACACTCTCTGACACTCATAGATACTCTCAGAAACACTCCGACATTCTCTGACAACCTCTGACACTCTCTGACACTCTCTGACACTCTGTGAAACTCTCTGAAACTCTCTGACACTCTCTGACAGTCTCTGACACTCTCAGACACTCTCAGACACTCTCAGACACTCTCTGACACTCTCTGATACTCTGTGACACACTGTGAAACTCTCTGACACTCTCTGACACTCACAGGGCGGCACAGTGGCGCAGTGGTTAGCACTGCAGCCTCACAGCTCCAGGGCCCCGAGTTCGATTCTGGGTACTGCCTGTGTGGAGTTTGCATGTTCTCCCTGTGTCTGCGTGGGTTTCCTCCGGGTGCTCCGGTTTCCTCCCACATGCCAAAGACTTGCAGGTTGATAGGTTAATTGGCCATCATAAATTGCCCCTAGTATAGGTGGGTGGTAGGGAAATAGAGGGACAGGTGGGGATGTGATAGGAATACGGCATTAGTGTAGGATTAGTATAAATGGGTGGTTGAATGTCGGCACAGACTCGGTGGGCCGAAGGGCCTGTTAAAGTGCTGTATCACTGAACTAAACAGATACTCTCAGAAACTCTCCGACATTCTCTGACACCCTCTGACACTCTCTGACACTCTCTGACAATCTGTGAAATCCTCTGAAACTCTTTGACACTCTTTGACACTCTCTGAAACTCTCTGACACTATCTGAAACAATTTGACACTCTCTGACACTCTCTGACAGTGTCTGACACTCTATGAAACTCTCTGACACTCTCTGAAACTCTCTGAAACTCTCTGACACTCTCTGACACTCTCTGAAGTTCTCTGAAACTCTCTGACACTCTGTGGCACTCTCACAAACTCTCTGACACTCTCTGACAGTCTGTGACCCTCTCTGAAACTCTCTGACACTCTCTGACACTCTCTGAAACTTCCTGACACTCTCTGACACTCTCTGAAACTCTCTGAAACTCTCTGACACTCTCTGAAACTCTCTGACACTCTCTGACAGTCTGTGACACTCTCTGAAACTCTCTGACACTCTCTGACACGATCTGACACTCTCTGAAACTCTCTGACACTCTCTGACACTCTGTGACACACTGTGAAACTCTCTGACACACTCAGACACTCTCTGCACCCTCTGACAGTCTCTGAGAACTCTCTGACACACACAGATACTCTCAGAAACTCTCCGACATTCTCTGACACTCTCTGAAACTCTCTGACAATCTGTGACACACTGTGAAACTCTCTGACACTCTCTGACACTCTGTGACACACTCTGAAACTCTCTGACGCACTGAGACACTCTCCGAACCCTCTGAAAGTCTCTGACACTCTCTGACACTCTCTGACACTCACAGACACTCTCCGAAACTTTCCGACATTCTCTGAAACTCTCTGAAACTCTCTGACACTCTGTGACACACTGTGAAACTCTCTGACACTCTCTGACACTCATAGATACTCTCAGAAACACTCCGACATTCTCTGACAGTCTCTGACACTCTCAGACACTCTCAGACACTCTCTGACACTCTCTGACACTCTGTGACACACTGTGAAACTCTCTGACACTCTCTGACACTCACAGATACTCTCAGAAACTCTCCGACATTCTCTGACACCCTCTGACACTCTCTGACACTCTCTGACAATCTGTGAAATCCTCTGAAACTCTTTGACACTCTTTGACACTCTCTGAAACTCTCTGACACTCTCTGACACTATCTGAAACAATTTGACACTCTCTGACACTCTCTGACAGTGTATGACACTCTCTGAAACTCTCTGACACTCTCTGAAACTCTCTGAAACTCTCTGAAACTCTCTGACACTCTGTGGCACTCTCAGAAACTCTCTGACACTCTCTGACAGTCTGTGACACTCTCTGAAACTCTCTGACACTCTCTGACACTCTCTGAAACTTCCTGACACTCTCTGACACTCTCTGAAACTGTCTGAAACTCTCTGACACTCTCTGAAACTCTCTGACACACTCAGACACTCTCTGCACACTCTGACAGTCTCTGAGAACTCTCTGACACTCACAGATACTCTCAGAAACTCTCCGACATTCTCTGACACTCTCTGAAACTCTCTGACAATCTGTGACACACTGTGAAACTCTCTGACACTCTCTGACACTCACAGATACTCTCAGAAACTCTCCGACATTCTCTGACAGTCTCTGACACTCTCAGACACTCTCAGACCCTCTCTGACACTCTCTGACACTCTGTGACACACTGTGAAACTCTCTGACACTCACAGATACTCTCAGAAACTCTCCGACATTCTCTGACACTCTCTGACACTCTCTGACACTCTCAGACCCTCTCTGAAACTCTCTGACACTCACTGAAACACTCTGAAACTCTCTGAAACGCTCTGACACTCTCTGGCAATTCTCTGAAACTCTCTGTCGCTCTCTGACACTCTCTGACACTCTCTGAAGCTCTCTGAAACTCTCTGAAATTCTCTGAAACTCTGAAGCTCTCCCACACTCTTTGACACTCTCTGCAACCTCTCTGACACTCTCTGAAACTCTCTGACACTCTCTGAAAGTCTCTGACACTCTCTGACAGTCTGTGAAACTCTCTGAAACTCTCTGACACTCTCTGACGCGATCTGACACTCTCTGAAACTCTCTGATACTCTCTGACACTCTGTGACACACTGTGAAACTCTCTGACACACTCAGACACTCTCTGAACCCTCTGACAGTCTCTGATGCTCTCTGACTCTCTCTGAAATTCACAGATACTCTCAGAAACTCTCCGATGTTCTCTGACACTCTCTGACACTCTGAAACACACTGGGAAACTCTCTGACACTCTCTGACACTCACAGATACTCTCAGAAAACCTCCGACATTCTCTGACACCCTCTGACACTCTCAGACACTCTCTGACACTCTCTGAAACTCTCTGAAACTCTCTGACACGATCTGACACTCTCTGAAACTCTCTGACACTCTCTGACACTCTGTGACACAGTGAAACTCTCTGACACACTCAGACACTCTCTGAACCCTCTGACAGTCTCTGACACTATCTGACACTCTCAGATACTCTCTGACACTCTCTGACACTCTGTGACACACTGTGAATCTCTCTGACACTCACAGATACTCACAGATAATCTCAGAAACTCTCCGAAATTCTCTGACAGTCTCTGACACTCTCAGACACTCTCAGACACTCTCTGACACTCTCTGTCACTCTGTGACACACTGTGAAACGCTCTGACACTCACAGATACTCTCAGAAACTCTCCGACATTCTCTGACAGTCTCTGACACTCTCAGACACTCTCAGATACTCTCTGACACTCTCTGACACTCTGTGACACACTGTGAATCTCTCTGACACTCACAGATACTCTCAGAAACTCTCCAACATTCTCTGAAACTCTCTGAAACTCTCAGACACTATCTGACACTCTCTGACATTCTCTGAAACTCTCTGAAACTCTTTGACACTCTCTGACACTCTCTGAAGCTCTCTGAAACTGTCTGACACTCTGTGACACTCTCTGAAACTCTCTGACACTGTCTGACATTCTCTGAAACTTTCTGACACTCTCTGACACTCTCTGACACTCTGTGACTCTCTGTGACACACTGTGAAACTCTCTGACACTCTCTGACACTCACAGATACTCTCAGAAACTCTCCGACATTCTCTGACAACCTCTGACACTCTCTGACACTCTCTGACACTCTGTGAAACTCTCTGAAACTCTCTGACACTCTCTGACAGTCTCTGACACTCTTTGACACTCCCTGACACACTCAGAAACTCTCAGAACCCTCTGACACTCTCTTACACACACAGATACTCTCAGAAACTCTCCGACATTCTCTGACACTCTCTGACACTCTCTGACATTCTCTGAAAATCTCTGAAACTCTCAGACACTCTCTGACACTCTCTGACATTCTCCGAAACTCTCTGACACTCTCTGACACTCTCTGAAACTCTTTGACAATCTCTGAAACTCTCAGACAATCTCTGACACACTCTGAAACTCTCTGAAACTCTCTGAAACTCTCTGAATCTCTCTGAGACTCACTGAAACTCTCTGTCACTATCTGACACCCTCTGACACTCTCTGAAGCTCTCTGAAACTCTCTGAACCTCTCTGAAACTCTCTGAAGCTCTCTGACACTCTCTGACACACTCTGCAATCTCCCTGACACTCTCTGACAGTCTGTGACACTCTCTGAAACACTCTGACACTCTGTGACACTTTCTGACACACTCAGAAACTCTCAGAATCTCTCTGGCAATCTCTGACACGCTCAGGCACTCTCTGAAACTCTCCGACACTCTCTGAAACTCTCTGACACTCTCTGACACTATCCGACACTCTCTGAAACTCCCTGACACTCTCTGACACTCTGTGACACTCTCTGACACTCTCTGAAGCTCTCTGAAACTCTCTGACACTCTGTGAAACTCTCTGACACTCTCTGACACTATCTGACACTCTCTGAAACTTTCTGACACTCTCTGACACTCTCTGAAACTCTCTGAAACTCTCTGAAACTCTCTGACACTCTCTGACAGTCTGTGACACTCTCTGACGCTCTCTGACACGATCTGACACTCTCTGAAACTTTCTGACACTCTCTGACACTCTGTGACACACTGTGAAACTCTCTGACACACTCAGACACTCTCTGCACCCTCTGACAGTCTCTGACACTCATTGACACTCACAGATACTCTCAGAAACTCTCCGACATTCTCTGACACTCTCTGAAACTCTCTGACAATCTGTGACACACTGTGAAACTCTCTGACACTCTCTGACACTCACAGATACTCTCAGAAACTCTCCGACATTCTCTGACAGTCTCTGACACTCTCAGACACTCTCTGACATTCTCTGACACTCTCTGACACTCTGTGACACTCTCTGACACTCTCTGAAGCTCTCTGAAACTCTCTGACACTCTGTGACACTCTCCGAAACTCTCTGACACTATCTGACACTCTCTGAAACCTTCTGACACTCTCTGACACTCTCTGAAACTCTCTGAAACTCTCTGACACTCTCTGAAACTCTCTGACACTCTCTGACGGTCTGTGACACTCTCTGAAACTCTCTGGCACTCTCTGACACGATCTGACACTCTCTGAAACTTTCTGAAACTCTCTGACACTCTGTGACAAACTGTGAAACACTCTGAAACTCTCTGACACTCTCTGACACTCTCTGACACTCTCTGAAGCTCTCTGAAACTCTCTGACACTCTGTGACACTCTCTGAAACTCTCTGTCACTATCTGACACTCTGAAACTTTCTGACACTCTCTGACACTCTCTGACTCTCTCTGACACTCTGTGACTCTCTGTGACACACTGTGAAACTCTCTGACACTCTCTGACACTCACAGATACTCTCAGAAACTCTCCGACATTCTCTGACACCCTCTGACACTCTCTGACACTCTCTGACACTCTGTGAAACTCTCTGAAACTCTCTGACACTCTCTTACAGTCTCTGACACTCTGTGACACTCCCTGACACACTCAGAATCTCTCAGAACCCTCTGACACTCTCTTACGCTCACAGATACTCTCAGAAACTCTCCGACATTCTCTGACAGTCTCTGACACTCTCAGATACTCTCAGACACTCTCTGGCACTCTCTGACACTCTGTGACACACTGTGAAACTCTCTGACACTCACAGATACTCTCAGAAACTCTCCGACACTCTCAGACCCTCTCTGACACTCTCTGACAATCTCTGTCACTCTGTGAAACTCTCTGAAACTCTCTGACACTCTCTGACAGTCTCTGACACTCTGTGACACTCCCTGACACACTCAGAAACTCTCAGAACCCTCTGACACTCTCTTACGCTCACAGATACTCTCAGAAACTCTCCGACATTCTCTGACACTCTCTGAAACTCTCTGACATTCTCTGAAACTCTCTGAACCTCTCAGACACTCTCTGACACTCTCTGACATTCTCTGAAACTCTCTGACGCTCTCTGACACTCTCTGAAACTCATTGACCACCTCTGAAACTCTCAGACAATCTCTGACACTCTTTGAAATTCTCTGAAACTCTCTGAAGCTCTCTGAAACTCTCTGAGTCTCTCTGAAACTCTCTGAAGCTCTCTGACACTCTCTGACACTCTCTGCAATCTCTCTGACACTCTCTGACACTCTCTGACAGTCTCTGACACTCTGTGACTCTCTGTGACACACTGTGAAACTCTCTGACACTCTCTAACACTCACAGATACTCTCAGAAACTCTCTGACATGCTCTGACACTCTCTGACACTCTCTGACATTCTCTGAAACTCTCTGAAACTCTCTGACACTCTCTGACACTCTCTGAAACTCTTTGACAATCTCTGAAACTCTCAGACAATCTCTGAAACTCTCTGAAACTCTCTGAAACTCTCTGAGACTCACTGAAACTCTCTGTCACTATCTGACACTCTCTGACACTCTCTGAAGCTCTCTGAAACTCTCTGAAACTCTCTGAAGCTCTCTGACACTCTCTGACACTCTCTGCAATCTCACTGACACTCTCTGACAGTCTGTGACACTCTCTGAAACACTCGGACACTCTCTGATACTCTCTGACACACGAAGAAACTCTAAGAAACTCTCTGGCAAGCTCTGACACTCTCAGACACTCTCTGAAACTCTCTGACACTCTCTGAAACTCTCTGACACTCTCTGACACTATCCGACACTCTCTGAAACTCTCAGACACTCGCTGAAACTCTGTGACACACTGTGAAACTCTCTGACGCTCTCTGACACTTTGTGACAGTCTCTGAAACTCTCTGAAACTCTCTGACACTCTCTGACACACTCAGAATCTCTCAGAACCCTTGGAAAGTCTCTGACACTCTCTGACACTCTCTTACAATCGCAGATACTCTCAGAAACTCTCCGACATTCTCTGACACTCTCTGACACTCTCTGACACTCTCAGAGCCTATCTGACACTCTCTGACATTCTCTGAAACACTCTGAAACTCTCTGACACTCTCCGACAATCTCTGAAACTCTGTGTCACTCTCTGTCACTCTCTGACACTCTCTGACACTCTCTGAAGCTCTCTGAAACTCTCTGAAATTCTCTGAAACTCTGAAACTCTCCCACACTCTCTGACAATCTCTGCAATCTCTCTGACACACTCTGAAACTCTCTGAAAGTCTGTGACACTCTCTGAAACTCTCTGACACTCTCTGACACGATCTGACACTCTCTGACACTCTGTGACACACTCTGAAACTCTCTGACGCACTGAGACACTCTCCGAACCCTCTGACAGTCTCTGACACTCTCTGACACTCTCTGACACTCACAGATACTCTCCGAAACTTTCCGACATTCTCTGAAACTCTCTGAAACTCTCTGACACTCTGTGACACACTGTGAAAATCTCTGACACTCTCTGACACTCATAGATACTCTGAGAAACACTCCGACATTCTCTGACAGTCTCTGACACTCTCAGACACTCTCAGACACTCTCTGACACTCTCTGACACTCTGTGACACACTGTGAAACTCTCTGACACTCTCTGACACTCACAGATACTCTCAGAAACTCTCCGACATTCTCTGACACCCTCTGACACTCTCTGACACTCTCTGACAATCTGTGAAATCCTCTGAAACTCTTTGACACTCTTTGACACTCTCTGAAACTCTCTGACACTCTCTGACACTATCTGAAACAATTTGACACTCTCTGACACTCTCTGACAGTGTCTGACACTCTCTGAAACTCTCTGACACTCTCTGACACTCTCTGAAACTCTCTGAAACTCTCTGAAACTCTCTGACACTCTCTGACAGTCTGTGACACTCTCTGAAACTCTCTGACACTCTCTGACACTCTCTGAAACTTCCTGACACTCTCTGACACTCTCTGAAACTCTCTGAAACTCTCTGACAGTCTCTGAAACTCTCTGACACTCTCTGACAGTCTGTGACACTCTCTGAAACTCTCTGACACTCTCTGACACGATCTGACACTCTCTGACACTCTGTGACACACTGTGAAACTCTCTGACACACTCAGACACTCTCTGCACCCTCTGACAGTCTCTGAGAACTCTCTGACGCTCACAGATACTCTCAGAAACTCTCCGACATTCTCTGACACTCTCTGAAACTCTCTGACAATCTGTGACACACTGTGAAACTCTCTGACACTCTCTGACACTCACAGATACTCTCAGAAACTCTCCGACATTCTCTGACAGTCTCTGACACTCTCAGACACTCTCAGACATTCTCTGACACTCTCTGACACTCTGTGACACACTGTGAAACTCTCAGACACTCACAGATAGTCTCAGAAACTCTCCGACATTCTCTGACACTCTCTGACACTCTCTGACACTCTCAGACCCTCTCTGACACTCTCTGACACTCACTGATACACTCTGAAACTCTCTGACACTCTCTGACACTCTCTCAAAATCTGTGACAGCCTCTGACACTCTCAGACCCTCTCAGACCCTCTCTGACACTCTCTGACACTCACTGAAACACTCTGAAACTCTCTGAAACGCTCTGACACTCTCTGGCAATTCTCTGAAACTCTCTGTCGCTCTCTGACACTCTCTGACACTCTCTGAAGCTCTCTGAAACTCTCTGAAATTCTCTGAAACTCTGAAGCTCTCCCACACTCTCTGACACACTCTGCAATCTCTCTGACACTCTCTGAAACTCTCTGACACTCTCTGAAACTCTCTGACACTCTCTGACAGTCTGTGAAACTCTCTGAAACTCTCTGACACTCTCTGACGCGATCTGACACTCTCTGAAACTCTCTGATACTCTCTGACACTCTGTGACACACTGTGAAACTCTCTGACACACTCAGACACTCTCTGAACCCTCTGACAGTCTCTGATGCTCTCTGACTCTCTCTGAATCTCACAGATACTCTCAGAAACTCTCCGATGTTCTCTGACACTCTCTGAAACTCTCTGACACTCTGAAACACACTGGGAAACTCTCTGACACTCTCTGACACTCACAGATACTCTCAGAAACTCTCCGACATTCTCTGACAGTCTCTGACAGTCTCTGACACTCTGTGACACACTGTGAAACTCTCTGACACTCTCTGACACTCACAGATACTCTCAGAAACTCTCCGACATTCTCTGACACCCTCTGACACTCTCTGACACTCTCTGACAATCTGTGAAATCCTCTGAAAATCTTTGACACTCTTTGACACTCTCTGAAACTCTCTGACACTCTCTGACACTATCTGAAACAATTTGACACTCTCTGACACTCTCTGACAGTGTCTGACACTCTCTGAAACTCTCTGACACTCTCTGACACTCTCTGAAACTCTCTGAAACTCTCTGAAACTCTCTGACACTCTCTGAAGTTCTCTGAAACTCTCTGACACTCTGTGGCACTCTCACAAACTCTCTGACACTCTCTGACAGTCTGTGACACTCTCTGAAACTCTCTGACACTCTCTGACACTCTCTGAAACTTCCTGACACTCTCTGACACTCTCTGAAACTCTCTGAAACTCTCTGACACTCTCTGAAACTCTCTGACACTCTCTGACAGTCTGTGACACTCTCTGAAACTCTCTGACACTCTCTGACACGATCTGACACTCTCTGAAACTCTCTGACACTCTCTGACACTCTGTGACACACTGTGAAACTCTCTGACACACTCAGACACTCTCTGCACCCTCTGACAGTCTCTGAGAACTCTCTGACACTCACAGATACTCTCAGAAACTCTCCGACATTCTCTGACACTCTCTGAAACTCTGACAATCTGTGACACACAGTGAAACTCTCTGACACTCTCTGACACTCTGTGACACTCTCTGAAACTCTCTGACGCACTGAGACACTCTCCGAACCCTCTGACAGTCTCTGACACTCTCTGACACTCTCTGACACTCACAGATACTCTCCGAAACTTTCCGACATTCTCTGACAGTCTCTGACACTCTCAGACACTCTCAGACACTCTCTGACACTCTCTGACACTCTGTGACACACTGTGAAACTCTCTGACACTCTCTGACACTCACAGATACTCTCAGAAACTCTCCGACATTCTCTGACACCCTCTGACACTCTCTGACACTCTCTGATAATCTGTGAAATCCTCTGAAACTCTTTGACACTCTTTGACACTCTCTGAAACTCTCTGACACTCTCTGAAACTATCTGAAACAATTTGACACTCTCTGACACTCTCTGACAGTGTATGACACTCTCTGAAACTCTCTGACAGTCTCTGAAACTCTCTGACACTCTCTGACAGTCTGTGACACTCTCTGAAACTCTCTGACACTCTCTGACACGATCTGACACTCTCTGACACTCTGTGACACACTGTGAAACTCTCTGACACACTCAGACACTCTCTGCACCCTCTGACAGTCTCTGAGAACTCTCTGACACTCACAGATACTCTCAGAAACTCTCCGACATTCTCTGACACTCTCTGAAACTCTCTGACAATCTGTGACACACTGTGAAACTCTCTGACACTCTCTGACACTCACAGATACTCTCAGAAACTCTCCGACATTCTCTGACAGTCTCTGACACTCTCAGACACTCTCAGACATTCTCTGACACTCTCTGACACTCTGTGACACACTGTGAAACTCTCTGACACTCACAGATACTCTCAGAAACTCTCCGACATTCTCTGACACTCTCTGACACTCTCTGACACTCTCAGACGCTCTCTGACACTCTCTGACACTCACTGAAACACTCTGAAACTCTCTGACACTCTCTGACACTCTCTCAAAATCTGTGACAGCCTCTGACACTCTCAGACCCTCTCTGACACTCTCTGACACTCACTGAAACACTCTGAAACTCTCTGAAACGCTCTGACACTCTCTGACAGCCTGTGAAACTCTCTGAAACTCTCTGACACTCTCTGACGCGATCTGACACTCTCTGAAACTCTCTGAAATTCTCTGAAACTCTGAAGCTCTCCCACACTCTCTGACACACTCTGCAATCTCTCTGACACTCTCTGAAACTCTCTGATACTCTCTGACACTCTGTGACACACTGTGAAACTCTCTGACACACTCAGACATTCTCTGAACCCTCTGACAGTCTCTGATGCTCTCTGACTCTCTCTGAAACTCACAGATACTCTCAGAAACTCTCCGATGTTCTCTGACACTCTCTGAAACTCTCTGACACTCTGAAACACACTGGGAAACTCTCTGACACTCTCTGACACTCACAGATACTCTCAGACACTCTCTGACACTCACTGAAACACTCTGAAACTCTCTGACACTCTCTGACACTCTCTCAAAATCTGTGACAGCCTCTGACACTCTCAGACCCTCTCTGACACTCTCTGACACTCTGTGACACACTGTGAAACTCTATGACACTCTCTGACACTCACAGATACTCTCAGAAAACCTCCGACATTCTCTGACACCCTCTGACACTCTCTGACACTCTCTGACACGATCTGACACTCCCTGAAACTCTCTGACACTGTGTGACACTCTGTGAAACTCTCTGACACACTCAGACACTCTCTGAACCCTCTGACAGTCTCTGACACTCTCTGACACTCTGTGACACACTGTGAAACTCTCTGACACACTCAGACACTCTCTGAACCCTCTGACAGTCTCTGATACTCTCTGACTCTCTCTGAAACTCACAGATACTCTCAGAAACTCTCCGATGTTCTCTGACACTCTCTGAAACTCTCTGACACTCTGAAACACACTGGGAAACTCTCTGACACTCTCTGACACTCACAGATACTCTCAGAAACTCTCCGACATTCTCTGACAGTCTCTGACCCTCTCTGACACTCTGTGACACACTGTGAAACTCTCTGACACTCTCTGACACTCACAGATACTCTCAGAAAACCTCCGACATTCTCTGACACCCTCTGACACTCTCAGACACTCTCTGACACTCTCTGAAACTCTCTGACACTCTCTGACACGATCTGACACTCTCTGAAACTCTCTGACACTCTCTGACACTGTGTGACACTCTGTGAAACTCTCTGACACACTCAGACACTCTCTGAACCCTCTGACAGTCTCTGACACTCTCTGACACTCTCAGATACTCTCTGACACTCTCTGACACTCTGTGACACACTGTGAATCTCTCTGACACTCACAGATACTCACAGATAATCTCAGAAACTCTCCGACATTCTCTGACAGTCTCTGACACTCTCAGACACTCTCAGACACTCTCTGACACTCTCTGACACTCTGAAACACACTGGGAAACTCTCTGACACTCTCTGACACTCACAGATACTCTCAGAAACTCTCCGACATTCTCTGACAGTCTCTGACACTCTCTGACACTCTGTGACACACTGTGAAACTCTATGACACTCTCTGACACTCACAGATACTCTCAGAAAACCTCCGACATTCTCTGACACCCTCTGACACTCTCTGACACTCTCTGACACGATCTGACACTCCCTGAAACTCTCTGACACTCTCTGACACTCTGTGACACACTGTGAAACTCTCTGACACACTCAGACACTCTCTGAACCCTCTGACAGTCTCTGACACTCTCTGACACTCTGTGACACACTGTGAAACTCTCTGACACACTCAGACACTCTCTGAACCCTCTGACAGTCTCTGATACTCTCTGACTCTCTCTGAAACTCACAGATACTCTCAGAAACTCTCCGATGTTCTCTGACACTCCCTGAAGCTCTCTGACACTCTGAAACACACTGGGAAACTCTCTGACACTCTCTGACACTCACAGATACTCTCAGAAACTCTCCGACATTCTCTGACAGTCTCTGACCCTCTCTGACACTCTGTGACACACTGTGAAACTCTCTGACACTCTCTGACACTCACAGATACTCTCAGAAAACCTCCGACATTCTCTGACACCCTCTGACACTCTCAGACACTCTCTGACACTCTCTGAAACTCTCTGACACTCTCTGACACGATCTGACACTCTCTGAAACTCTCTGACACTCTCTGACACTGTGTGACACTCTGTGAAACTCTCTGACACACTCAGACACTCTCTGAACCCTCTGACAGTCTCTGACACTCTCTGACACTCTCAGATACTCTCTGACACTCTCTGACACTCTGTGACACACTGTGAATCTCTCTGACACTCACAGATACTCACAGATAATCTCAGAAACTCTCCGACATTCTCTGACAGTCTCTGACACTCTCAGACACTCTCAGACACTCTCTGACACTCTCTGACACTCTGAAACACACTGGGAAACTCTCTGACACTCTCTGACACTCACAGATACTCTCAGAAACTCTCCGACATTCTCTGACAGTCTCTGACACTCTCTGACACTCTCAGACACTCTCTGACACTCTCTGTCACTCTGTGACACACTGTGAAACGCTCTGACACTCACAGATACTCTCAGAAACTCTCCGACATTCTCTGACAGTCTCTGACACACTCAGACACTCTCAGATACTCTCTGACACTCTCCGACACTCTGTGACACACTGTGAATCTCTCTGACACTCACAGATACTCTCAGAAACTCTCCGACATTCTCTGAAACTCTCTGAAACTCTCAGACACTATCTGACACTCTCTGACATTCTCTGAAACTCTCTGAAACTCTTTGACACTCTCTGACACTCTCTGAAACTCTCTGACACTCTGTGACACTCTCTGAAACTCTCTGACACTGTCTGACATTCTCTGAAACTTTCTGACACTCTCTGACACTCTCTGACACTCTGTGACACTCTGTGACACACTGTGAAACTCTCTGACACTCTCTGACACTCACAGATACTCTCAGAAACTCTCCGACATTCTCTGACAACCTCTGACACTCTCTGACACTCTCTGACACTCTGTGAAACTCTCTGAAACTCTCTGACACTCTCTGACAGTCTCTGACACTCTTTGACACTCCCTGACACAGTCAGAAACTCTCAGAACCCTCTGACACTCTCTTACACACACAGATACTCTCAGAAACTCTCCGACATTCTCTGACACTCTCTGACACTCTCTGACATTCTCTGAAAATCTCTGAAACTCTCAGACACTCTCTGACACTCTCTGACATTCTCTGAAACTCTCTGACACTCTCTGACACTCTCTGACACTCTGTGAAACTCTCTGAAACTCTCTGACACTCTCTGACAGTCTCTGACACTCTTTGACACTCCCTGACACAGTCAGAAACTCTCAGAACCCTCTGACACTCTCTTACACACACAGATACTCTCAGAAACTCTCCGACATTCTCTGACACTCTCTGACACTCTCTGACATTCTCTGAAAATCTCTGAAACTCTCAGACACTCACTGACACTCTCTGACATTCTCTGAAACTCTCTGACACTCTCTGACACTCTCTGAAACTCTTTGACAATCTCTGAAACTCTCAGACAATCTCTGACACACTCTGAAACTCTCTGAAACTCTCTGAAACTCTCTGAATCTCTCTGAGACTCACTGAAACTCTCTGTCACTATCTGACACCCTCTGACACTCTCTGAAGCTCTCTGAAACTCTCTGAACCTCTCTGAAACTCTCTGAAGCTCTCTGACACTCTCTGACACACTCTGCAATATCCCTGACACTCTCTGACAGTCTGTGACACTCTCTGAAACACTCTGACACTCTGTGACACTTTCTGACACACTCAGAAACTCTCAGAATCTCTCTGGCAATCTCTGACACTCTCAGACACTCTCTGAAACTCTCCGACACTCTCTGAAACTCTCCGACACTCTCTGAAACTCTCTGACACTCTCTGACACTATCCGACACTCTCTGAAACTCCCTGACACTCTCTGACACTCTGTGACACTCTCTGACACTCTCTGAAGCTCTCTGAAACTCTCTGACACTCTCTGACACTGTGTGACACTCTGTGAAACTCTCTGACACACTCAGACACTCTCTGAACCCTCTGACAGTCTCTGACACTCTCTGACACTCTCAGATACTCTCTGACACTCTCTGACACTCTGTGACACACTGTGAATCTCTCTGACACTCACAGATACTCACAGATAATCTCAGAAACTCTCCGACATTCTCTGACAGTCTCTGACACTCTCAGCCACTCTCAGACACTCTCTGACACTCTCTGACACTCTGAAACACACTGGGAAACTCTCTGACACTCTCTGACACTCACAGATACTCTCAGAAACTCTCCGACATTCTCTGACAGTCTCTGACACTCTCTGACACTCTGTGACACACTGTGAAACTCTATGACACTCTCTGACACTCACAGATACTCTCAGAAAACCTCCGACATTCTCTGACACCCTCTGACACTCTCCGACAATCTCTGACACGATCTGACACTCCCTGAAACTCTCTGACACTCTCTGACACTCTGTGACACACTGTGAAACTCTCTGACACACTCAGACACTCTCTGAACCCTCTGACAGTCTCTGACACTCTCTGACACTCTGTGACACACTGTGAAACTCTCTGACACACTCAGACACTCTCTGAACCCTCTGACAGTCTCTGATACTCTCTGACTCTCTCTGAAACTCACAGATACTCTCAGAAACTCTCCGATGTTCTCTGACACTCTCTGAAACTCTCTGACACTCTGAAACACACTGGGAAACTCTCTGACACTCTCTGACACTCACAGATACTCTCAGAAACTCTCCGACATTCTCTGACAGTCTCTGACCCTCTCTGACACTCTGTGACACACTGTGAAACTCTCTGACACTCTCTGACACTCACAGATACTCTCAGAAAACCTCCGACATTCTCTGACACCCTCTGACACTCTCAGACACTCTCTGACACTCTCTGAAACTCTCTGACACTCTCTGACACGATCTGACACTCTCTGAAACTCTCTGACACTCTCTGACACTGTGTGACACTCTGTGAAACTCTCTGACACACTCAGACACTCTCTGAACCCTCTGACAGTCTCTGACACTCTCTGACACTCTCAGATACTCTCTGACACTCTCTGACACTCTGTGACACACTGTGAATCTCTCTGACACTCACAGATACTCACAGATAATCTCAGAAACTCTCCGACATTCTCTGACAGTCTCTGACACTCTCAGACACTCTCAGACACTCTCTGACACTCTCTGTCACTCTGTGACACACTGTGAAACGCTCTGACACTCACAGATACTCTCAGAAACTCTCCGACATTCTCTGACAGTCTCTGACACTCTCAGACACTCTCAGATACTCTCTGACACTCTCTGACACTCTGTGACACACTGTGAATCTCTCTGACACTCACAGATACTCTCAGAAACTCTCCGACATTCTCTGAAACTCTCTGAAACTCTCAGACACTATCTGACACTCTCTGACATTCTCTGAAACTCTCTGAAACTCTTTGACACTCTCTGACACTCTCTGAAACTCTCTGACACTCTGTGACACTCTCTGAAACTCTCTGACACTGTCTGACATTCTCTGAAACTTTCTGACACTCTCTGACACTCTCTGACACTCTCTGACACTCTGTGACACACTGTGAAACTCTCTGACACTCTCTGACACTCACAGATACTCTCAGAAACTCTCCGACATTCTCTGACAACCTCTGACACTCTCTGACACTCTCTGACACTCTGTGAAACTCTCTGAAACTCTCTGACACTCTCTGACAGTCTCTGACACTCTTTGACACTCCCTGACACAGTCAGAAACTCTCAGAACCCTCTGACACTCTCTTACACACACAGATACTCTCAGAAACTCTCCGACATTCTCTGACACTCTCTGACACTCTCTGACATTCTCTGAAAATCTCTGAAACTCTCAGACACTCTCTGACACTCTCTGACATTCTCTGAAACTCTCTGACACTCTCTGACACTCTCTGAAACTCTTTGACAATCTCTGAAACTCTCAGACAATCTCTGACACACTCTGAAACTCTCTGAAACTCTCTGAATCTCTCTGAGACTCACTGAAACTCTCTGTCACTATCTGACACCCTCTGACACTCTCTGAAGCTCTCTGAAACTCTCTGAACCTCTCTGAAACTCTCTGAAGCTCTCTGACACTCTCTGACACACTCTGCAATATCCCTGACACTCTCTGACAGTCTGTGACACTCTCTGAAACACTCTGACACTCTGTGACACTTTCTGACACACTCAGAAACTCTCAGAATCTCTCTGGCAATCTCTGACACTCTCAGACACTCTCTGAAACTCTCCGACACTCTCTGAAACTCTCTGAAACTCTCTGACACTCTGTGACACTCTCTGACACTCTCTGAAGCTCTCTGAAACTCTCTGACACTCTGTGACACTCTCTGAAACTTTCTGACACTATCTGACACTCTCTGAAACTTTCTGACACTCTCTGAAACTCTCTGACACTCTCTGACAGTCTGTGACACTCTCTGAAACTCTCTGACGCTCTCTGACACGATCTGACACTCTCTGAAACTTTCTGACACTCTCTGACACTCTGTGACACACTGTGAAACTCTCTGACACACTCAGACACTCTCTGCACCCTCTGACAGTCTCTGACACTCTCTGACACTCACAGATACTCTCAGAAACTCTCCGACATTCTCTGACACTCTCTGAAACTCTCTGACAATCTGTGACACACTGTGAAACTCTCTGACACTCTCTGACAATCACAGATACTCTCAGAAACTCTCCGACATTCTCTGACACTCTCAGACACTCTCTGACACTCTCTGACACTCTGTGACACTCTCTGACACTCTCTGACACTCTCTGAAGCTCTCTGAAACTCTCTGACACTCTGTGACACTCTCCGAAACTCTCTGACACTATGTGACACTCTCTGAAACTTTCGGACACTCTCTGACACTCTCTGAAACTCTCTGAAACTCTCTGACACTCTCTGAAACTCTCTGACACTCTCTGACGGTCTGTGACACACTCTGAAACTCTCTGGCACTCTCTGACACGATCTGACACTCTCTGAAACTTTCTGAAACTCTCTGACACTCTGTGACACACTGTGAAACTCTCTGACACACTCAGACACTCTCTGCACCCTCTGACAGTCTCTCACACTCTCTGACACTCACAGATACTCTCAGAAACTCTCCGACATTCTCTGAGACTCTCTGAAACTCTCTGACAATCTGTGACACACTGTGAAACTCTCTGACACTCTCTGACACTCACAGATACTCTCAGAAACTCTCTGACATTCTCTGACAGTCTCTGACACTCTCAGACATTCTCAGACACTCTCTGACACTCTCTGACACTCTGTGACACACTGTGAAACTCTCTGACACTCACAGATACTCTCAGAAACTCTCCGACATTCTCTGAGACTCTCTGACACTCTCTGACACTCTCTGACACTCTCAGACCCTCTCTGACACTCTCTGACTCTCACTGAAACACTCTGACACTCTCTGACACTCTTTCAAACTCTGTGACACTCTCTGACACTCTCAGACACTCTCTGACACACTCTGAAACTCTCTGAAACTCTCTGACACTCTCCGACAATTCTCAGAAACTCTCTGTCGCTCTCTGACACTCTCTGACACTCTCTGAAGCTCTGTGAAACTCTCTGAAATTCACTGAAACTCTGAAGCTCTCCCACACTCTCTGACACTCTCTGCAATCTCTCTGACACTCTCTGAAACTCTCTGACACTCTCTGAAACTCTCTGACACTCTCTGACAGTCTGTGAAACTCTCTGAAACTCTCTGACACTCTCTGACACGATCTGACACTCTCTGAAACTCTCTAACACTCTCTGACACTCTGTGACACACTGTGAAACTCTCTGACACACTCAGACACTCTCTGAACCCTCTGACAGTCTCTGAAACTCTCTGACTCTCTCTGAAACTCACAGATACTCTCTGACACTCTCTGACATTCTCTGAAACTCTCTGAAACTCTCTGACACTCTCTGACCCTCTCTGAAGCTCTCTGAAACTCTCTGACACTCTGTGACACTCTCTGAAACTCTCTGACACTATCTGACATTCTCTGAAACTTTCTGACACTCTCTGACACTCTCTGACACTCTGTGACACTCTGTGACACACTGTGAAACTCTCTGACACTCTCTGACACTCACAGATACTCTCAGAAACTCTCCGACATTCTCTGACACCCTCTGACACTCTCTGACACTCTCTGACACTCTGTGAAACTCTCTGAAACTCTCTGACACTCTCTGACAGTCTCTGACACTCTGTGACACTCCCTGACACACTCAGAAACTCTCAGAACCCTCTGACACTCTCTTACACACACAGATACTCTCAGAAACTCTCCGACATTCTCTGACACTCTCTGACACTCTCTGACATTCTCTGAAACTCTCTGAAACTCTCAGACACTCTCTGACACTCTCTGACATTCTCTGAAACTCTCTGAAACTCTCTGACACTCTCTGACACTCTCTGACACTCTCTGAAACTCTTTGACAATCTCTGAAACTCTCAGACAATCTCTGACACACTCTGATACTCTCTGAAACTCTCTGAAACTCTCTGAGACTCACTGAAACTCTCTGTCACTATCTGACACTCTCTGACACTCTCTGAAGCTCTCTGAAACTCTCTGAAACTATCTGAAACTCTCTGAAGCTCTCTGACACTCTGACAGTCTCCGACACTCTCTGACACTCTGTGACACACTGTGAAACTCTCTGACACACTCAGACACTCTCTGAACCCTCTGACAGTCTCTGATACTCTCTGACTCTCTCTGAAACTCACAGATACTCTCAGAAACTCTCCGATGTTCTCTGACACTCTCTGAAACTCTCTGACACTCTGAAACACACTGGGAAACTCTCTGACACTCTCTGACACTCACAGATACTCTCAGAAACTCTCCGACATTCTCTGACAGTCTCTGACACTCTCTGACACTCTCTGACACTGTGTGACACACTGTGAAACTCTCTGACACTCTCTGACACTCACAGATACTCTCAGAAAACCTCCGACATTCTCTGACACCGTCTGACACTCTCAGACACTCTCTGACACTCTCTGACACTCTCTGAAGCTCTCTGACACTCTCTGACACGATCTGACACTCTCTGAAACTCTCTGACACTCTCTGACACTCTGTGAAACACTGTGAAACTCTCTGACACTCTCTGACACTCACAGATACTCTCAGAAACTCTCCGACATTCTCTGACACCCTCTGACACTCTCTGACACTCTGTGAAACTCTCTGAAACTCTCTGACACTCTCTGACACTCTCTGACAGTCTCTGACACTCCCTGACACACTCAGAAACTCTCAGAACCATCTGACACTCTCTTACACGCACAGATACTCTCAGAAACTCTCCGACATTCTCTGACAGTCTCTGACACTCTCAGACACTCTCAGACACTCTCTGTCACTCTGTGACACACTGTGAAACTCTCTGACACTCACAGATACTCTCAGAAAGTCTCCAACATTCTCTGACAGTCTCTGACACTCTCAGACACTCTCAGATACTCTCTGACACTCTCTGACACTCTGTGACACACTGTGAATCTCCCTGACACTCACAGATACTCTCAGAAAATCTCCGACATTCTCTGAAACTCTCTGAAACTCTCAGACACTATCTGACACTCTCTGAAATTCTCTGAAACTCTCTGAAACTCTCTGACACTCTCTGACACTCTCTGAAACTCTCTGAAACTCTCTGACACTCTCTGAAACTCTCTGACACTCTCTGACAGTCTGTGAAACACTCTGAAACTCTCTGACACTCTCTGACACGATCTGACACTCTCTGAAACTCTCTAACACTCTCTGACACTCTGTGACACACTGTGAAACTCTCTGACACACTCAGACTCTCTCTGAACCCTCTGACAGTCTCTGAAACTCTCTGACTCTCTCTGAAACTCACAGATACTCTCAGAAACTCTCAGATGTTCTCTGACACTCTCTGAAACTCTCTGACACTCTGAAACACACTGGGAAACTCTCTGACACTCTCTGACACTCACAGATACTCTCAGAAACTCTCCGACATTCTCTGACAGTCTCTGACACTCTCTGACACTCTGTGACACACTGTGAAACTCTCTGACACACTCAGACACTCTCTGAACCCTCTGACAGTCTCTGATACTCTCTGACTCTCTCTGAAACTCACAGATACTCTCAGAAACTATCCGATCTTCTCTGACAATCTCTGAAACTCTCTGACACTCTGAAACACACTGGGAAACTCTCTGACACTCTCTGACACTCACAGATACTCTCATAAACTCTCCGACATTCTCTGACAGTCTCTGACACTCTCTGACACTCTGTGACACACTGTGAAATTCTCTGACACTCTCTGACACTCACAGATAATCTCAGAAACTCTCCGACATTCTCTGACACCCTCTGACACTCTCTGACACTCTGTGAAACTCTCTGAAACTCTCTGGCACTCTCTGACACTCTCTGACAGTCTCTGACACTCTGTGACACTCCCTGACACACTCAGAAACTCTCAGAACCCTCTGACACTCTCTTACACGCACAGATACTCTCAGAAACTCTCCGACATTCTCTGACACCCTCTGACACGCTCAGACACTCTCTGACACTCTCTGACACACTCTGAAACTCTCTGACACTCTCTGACACTCTGTGACACACTGTGAAACTCTCTGACACACACAGACACTCTTTGAACCCTCTGACAGTCTCTGACACTCTCTGACACTCACAGATACTCTCAGAAACTCTCCGACATTCTCTGACACTCTCTGAAACTCTCTGACAATCTGTGACACACTGTGAAAGTCTCTGACACTCTCTGACACTCACAGATAATCTCAGAAAGTCTCCGACATTCTCTGACAGTCTCTGACACTCTCAGACACTCTCAGACACTCTCTGACACTCTCTGTCACTCTGTGACACACTGTGAAACTCTCTGACACTCACAGATACTCTCAGAAAGTCTCCGACATTCTGTGACAGTCTCTGACACTCTCAGACACTCTCAGATACTCTCTGACACTCTCTGACACTCTGCGACACACTGTGAATCTCTCTGACACTCACAGATACTCTCAGAAACTCTCCGACATTCTCTGAAACTCTCTGAAACTCTCAGACACTATCTGACACTCTCTGACATTCTCTGAAACTCTCTGAAACTCTCTGACACTCTCTGACCCTCTCTGAAGCTCTCTGAAACTCTCTGACACTCTGTGACACTCTCTGAAACTCTCTGACACTATCTGACATTCTCTGAAACTTTCTGACACTCTCTGACGCTCTCTGACACTCTGTGACACTCTGTGACACACTGTGAAACTCTCTGACACTCTCTGACACTCACAGATACTCTCAGAAACTCTCCGACATTCTCTGACACCCTCTGACACTCTCTGACACTCTCTGACACTCTGTGAAACTCTCCGAAACTCTCTGACACTCTCTGACAGTCTCTGACACTCTGTGACACTCCCTGACACACTCAGAAACTCTCAGAACCCTCTGACACTCTCTTACACACACAGATACTCTCAGAAACTCTCCGACATTCTCTGACACTCTCTGACACTCTCTGACATTCTCTGAAACTCTCTGAAACTCTCAGACACTCTCTGACACTCTCTGACATTCTCTGAAACTCTCTGAAACTCTCTGACACTCTCTGACACTCTCTGACACTCTCTGAAACTCTTTGACAATCTCTGAAACTCTCATACAATCTCTGACACACTCTGATACTCTCTGAAACTCTCTGAAACTCTCTGAGACTCACTGAAACTCTCTGTCACTATCTGACACTCTCTGACACTCTCTGAAGCTCTCTGAAACTCTCTGAAACTATCTGAAACTCTCTGAAGCTCTCTGACACTCTGACAGTCTCCGACACTCTCTGACACTCTGTGACACACTGTGAAACTCTCTGACACACTCAGACACTCTCTGAACCCTCTGACAGTCTCTGATACTCTCTGACTCTCTCTGAAACTCACAGATACTCTCAGAAACTCTCCGATGTTCTCTGACACTCTCTGAAACTCTCTGACACTCTGAAACACACTGGGAAACTCTCTGACACTCTCTGACACTCACAGATACTCTCAGAAACTCTCCGACATTCTCTGACAGTCTCTGACACTCTCTGACACTCTCTGACACTGTGTGACACACTGTGAAACTCTCTGACACTCTCTGACACTCACAGATACTCTCAGAAAACTTCTGACATTCTCTGACACCGTCTGACACTCTCAGACACTCTCTGACACTCTCTGACACTCTCTGAAGCTCTCTGACACTCTCTGACACGATCTGACACTCTCTGAAACTCTCTGACACTCTCTGACACTCTGTGACACACTGTGAAACTCTCTGACACACTCAGGCACTCTCTGAACCCTCTGACAGTCTCTGACACTCTCTGACACTCACAGATACTCTCAGAAACTCTCCGACATTCTCTGACACTCTCTGAAACTCTCTGACAATCTGTGACACACTGTGAAAGTCTCTGACACTCTCTGACACTCACAGATAATCTCAGAAACTCTCCGACATTCTCTGACAGTCTCTGACACTCTCAGACACTCTCAGACACACTCTGACACTCTCTGTCACTCTGTGACACACTGTGAAACTCTCTGACACTCACAGATACTCTCAGAAACTCTCCGACATTCTCTGACAGTCTCTGACACTTTCAGACACTCTCAGATACTCTCTGACACTCTCTGACACTCTGTGACACACTGTGAATCTCTCTGACACTCACAGATACTCTCAGAAACTCTCCGACATTCTCTGAAACTCTCTGAAACTCTCTGACACTCTCTGACACTCTCTGAAGCTCTCTGAAACTCTCTGACACTCTGTGACACTCTCTGAAACTCTCTGACACTGTCTGACATTCTCTGAAACTCTCTGACACTCTCTGACACTCTCTGACACTCTCTGAAACTCTTTGACAATCTCTGAAACTCTCAGACACTCTCTGACACTCTGTGACACTCTGTGACACACTGTGAAAGTCTCTGACACTCTCTGACACTCACAGATAATCTCAGAAACTCTCCGACATTCTCTGACAGTCTCTGACACTCTCAGACACTCTCAGACACACTCTGCCACTCTCTGTCAGTCTGTGACACACTGTGAAACTCTCTGACACTCACAGATACTCTCAGAAACTCTCCGACATTCTCTGACAGTCTCTGACACCCTCAGACACTCTCAGATACTCTCTGACACTCTGTGACACACTGTGAATCTCTCTGACACTCACAGATACTCTCAGAAACTCTCCGACATTCTCTGACACCCTCTGACACTCTCTGACACTCTGTGAAACTCTCTGAAACTCTCTGACACTCTCTGACAGTCTCTGACACTCTGTGACACTCCCTGACACACTCAGAAACTCTCAGAACCCTCTGACACTCTCTTAAACGCACAGATACTCTCAGAAACTCTCCGACATTCTCTGACACTCTCTGACACTCTCTGACATTCTCTGAAACTCTCTGACACTCTCTGACACTCTCTGAAACTCTCTGAAACTCTGTGACACTCTCTGAAACTCTCTGACACTATCTGACATTCTCTGAAACTTTCTGACACTCTCTGACACTCTCTCACACTCTCTGACACTCTGTGACACTCTGTGACACACTGTGAAACTCTCTGACACTCTCTGACACTCACAGATACTCTCAGAAACTCTCCGACATTCTCTGACACCCTCTGACACTCTCTGACACTCTCTGACACTCTGTGAAAGTCTCTGAAACTCTCTGACACTCTCTGACAGTCTCTGACACTCTGTGACACTCCCTGACACACTCAGAAACTCTCAGAACCCTCTGACACTCTCTTACACACACAGATACTCTCAGAAACTCTCCGACATTCTCTGACACTCTCTGACACTCTCTGACATTCTCTGAAACTCTCTGAAACTCTCAGACACTCTCTGACACTCTCTGACATTCTCTGAAACTCTCTGAAACTCTCTGACACTCTCTGACACTCTCTGAAACTCTTTGACAATCTCTGAAACTCTCAGACAATCTCTGACACACTCTGAAACTCTCTGAAACTCTCTGAGACTCACTGAAACTCTCTGTCACTATCTGACACTCTCTGACACTCTCTGAAGCTCTCTGAAACTCTCTGAAACTATCTGAAACTCTCTGAAGCTCTCTGACACTCTGACAGTCTCTGACACTCTCTGACACTCTGTGACACACTGTGAAACTCTCTGACAAACTCAGACACTCTCTGAACCCTCTGACAGTCTCTGATACTCTCTGACACTCACAGATACTCTCAGAAACTCTCCGATGTTCTCTGACACTCTCTGAAACTCTCTGACACTCTGAAACACACTGGGAAACTCTCTGACACTCTGACACTCACAGATACTCTCAGAAACTCTCCGACATTCTCTGACAGTCTCTGACACTCTCTGACACTCTGTGACACACTGTGAAACTCTCTGACACTCTCTGACACTCACAGATACTCTCAGAAAACCTCCGACATTCTCTGACACCCTCTGACACTCTCAGACACTCTCTGACACTCTCTGAAACTCTCTGACACTCTCTGACACGATCTGACACTCTCTGAAACTCTCTGACACTCTCTGACACTCTGTGACACACTGTGAAACTCTCTGACACACTCAGACACTCTCTGAACCCTCTGACACTCTCTGACACTCTCTGACACTCTCTGACACTCACAGATACTCTCAGAAACTCTCCGACATTCTCTGACACTCTCTGAAACTCTCTGACAATCTGTGACACACTGTGAAAGTCTCTGACACTCTCAGACACTCTCAGACACACTCTGACACTCTCTGTCACTCTGTGACACACTGTGAAACTCTCTGACACTCACAGATACTCTCAGAAACGCTCCGACATTCTCTGACAGTCTCTGACACTCTCTGACACTCACAGATACTCTCAGAAACTCTCCGACATTCTCTGACACTCTCTGAAACTCTCTGACAATCTGTGACACACTGTGAAAGTCTCTGACACTCTCAGACACTCTCAGACACACTCTGACACTCTCTGTCACTCTGTGACACACTGTGAAACTCTCTGACACTCACAGATACTCTCAGAAACTCTCCGACATTCTCTGACAGTCTCTGACACTTTCAGACACTCTCAGATACTCTCTGACACTCTCTGACACTCTGTGACACACTGTGAATCTCTCTGACACTCACAGATACTCTCAGAAACTCTCCGACATTCTCTGAAACTCTCTGAAACTCTCTGACACTCTCTGACACTCTCTGAAGCTCTCTGAAACTCTCTGACACTCTGTGACACTCTCTGAAGCTCTCTGACACTGTCTGACATTCTCTGAAACTTTCTGACACTCTCTGACACTCTCTGAAACTCTTTGACAATCTCTGAAACTCTCAGACACTCTCTGACACTCTGTGCACTCTGTGACACACTGTGAAACTCTCTGACACTCTCTGACACTCACAGATACTCTCAGAAACTCTCCGACATTCTCTGACACCCTCTGACACTCTCTGACACTCTGTGAAACTCTCTGAAACTCTCTGACACTCTCTGACACTCTCTGACAGTCTCTGACACTCCCTGACACACTCAGAAACTCTCAGAACCATCTGACACTCTCTTACACGCACAGATACTCTCAGAAACTCTCCGACATTCTCTGACATTCTCTGACACTCTCAGACACTCTCAGACACTCTCTGTCACTCTGTGACACACTGTGAAACTCTCTGACACTCACAGATACTCTCAGAAAGTCTCCAACATTCTCTGACAGTCTCTGACACTCTCAGACACTCTCAGATACTCTCTGACACTCTCTGACACTCTGTGACACACTGTGAATCTCCTTGACACTCACAGATACTCTCAGAAACTCTCCGACATTCTCTGAAACTCTCTGAAACTCTCAGACACCATCTGACACTCTCTGAAATTCTCTGAAACTCTCTGAAACTCTCTGACACACTCTGACACTCTCTGAAGCTCTCTGAAACTCTCTGACACTCTGTGACACTCTCTGAAACTCTCTGACACTATCTGACATTCTCTGAAACTTTCTGACACTCTCTGACACTCTCTCACACTCTCTGACACTCTGTGACACTCTGTGACACACTGTGAAACTCTCTGACACTCTCTGACACTCACAGATACTCTCAGAAACTCTCCGACATTCTCTGACACCCTCTGACACTCTCTGACACTCTCTGACACTCTGTGAAAGTCTCTGAAACTCTCTGACACTCTCTGACAGTCTCTGACACTCTGTGACACTCCCTGACACACTCAGAAACTCTCAGAACCCTCTGACACTCTCTTACACACACAGATACTCTCAGAAACTCTCCGACATTCTCTGACACTCTCTGACACTCTCTGACATTCTCTGAAACTCTCTGAAACTCTCAGACACTCTCTGACACTCTCTGACATTCTCTGAAACTCTCTGAAACTCTCTGACACTCTCAGACACTCTCAGATACTCTCTGACACTCTCTGACACTCTGTGACACACTGTGAATCTCCTTGACACTCACAGATACTCTCAGAAACTCTCCGACATTCTCTGAAACTCTCTGAAACTCTCAGACACTATCTGACACTCTCTGAAATTCTCTGAAACTCTCTGAAACTCTCTGACACACTCTGACACTCTCTGAAGCTCTCTGAAACTCTCTGACACTCTGTGACACTCTCTGAAACTCTCTGACACTATCTGACATTCTCTGAAACTTTCTGACACTCTCTGACACTCTCTCACACTCTCTGACACTCTGTGACACTCTGTGACACACTGTGAAACTCTCTGACACTCTCTGACACTCACAGATACTCTCAGAAACTCTCCGACATTCTCTGACACCCTCTGACACTCTCTGACACTCTCTGACACTCTGTGAAAGTCTCTGAAACTCTCTGACACTCTCTGACAGTCTCTGACACTCTGTGACACTCCCTGACACACTCAGAAACTCTCAGAACCCTCTGACACTCTCTTACACACACAGATACTCTCAGAAACTCTCCGACATTCTCTGACACTCTCTGACACTCTCTGACATTCTCTGAAACTCTCTGAAACTCTCAGACACTCTCTGACACTCTCTGACATTCTCTGAAACTCTCTGAAACTCTCTGACACTCTCTGACACTCTCTGAAACTCTTTGACAATCTCTGAAACTCTCAGACAATCTCTGACACACTCTGAAACTCTCTGAAACTCTCTGAGACTCACTGAAACTCTCTGTCACTATCTGACACTCTCTGACACTCTCTGAAGCTCTCTGAAACTCTCTGAAACTATCTGAAACTCTCTGAAGCTCTCTGACACTCTGACAGTCTCTGACACTCTCTGACACTCTGTGACACACTGTGAAACTCTCTGACAAACTCAGACACTCTCTGAACCCTCTGACAGTCTCTGATACTCTCTGACACTCACAGATACTCTCAGAAACTCTCCGATGTTCTCTGACACTCTCTGAAACTCTCTGACACTCTGAAACACACTGGGAAACTCTCTGACACTCTGACACTCACAGATACTCTCAGAAACTCTCCGACATTCTCTGACAGTCTCTGACACTCTCTGACACTCTGTGACACACTGTGAAACTCTCTGACACTCTCTGACACTCACAGATACTCTCAGAAAACCTCCGACATTCTCTGACACCCTCTGACACTCTCAGACACTCTCTGACACTCTCTGAAACTCTCTGACACTCTCTGACACGATCTGACACTCTCTGAAACTCTCTGACACTCTCTGACACTCTGTGACACACTGTGAAACTCTCTGACACACTCAGACACTCTCTGAACCCTCTGACACTCTCTGACACTCTCTGACACTCACAGATACTCTCAGAAACTCTCCGACATTCTCTGACACTCTCTGAAACTCTCTGACAATCTGTGACACACTGTGAAAGTCTCTGACACTCTCTGACACTCACAGATAATTTCAGAAACGCTCCGACATTCTCTGACAGTCTCTGACACTCTCTGACACTCACAGATACTCTCAGAAACTCTCCGACATTCTCTGACACTCTCTGAAACTCTCTGACAATCTGTGACACACTGTGAAAGTCTCTGACACTCTCAGACACTCTCAGACACACTCTGACACTCTCTGTCACTCTGTGACACACTGTGAAACTCTCTGACACTCACAGATACTCTCAGAAACTCTCCGACATTCTCTGACAGTCTCTGACACTCTCAGACACTCTCAGATACTCTCTGACACTCTCTGACACTCTGTGACACACTGTGAATGTCTCTGACACTCACAGATACTCTCAGAAACTCTCCGACATTCTCTGAAACTCTCTGAAACTCTCTGACACTCTCTGACACTCTCTGAAGCTCTCTGAAACTCTCTGACACTCTGTGACACTCTCTGAAACTCTCTGACACTGTCTGACATTCTCTGAAACTCTCTGACACTCTCTGACACTCTCTGACACTCTCTGAAACTCTTTGACAATCTCTGAAACTCTCAGACACTCTCTGACACTCTGTGACACTCTGTGACACACTGTGAAAGTCTCTGACACTCTCTGACACTCACAGATAATCTCAGAAACTCTCCGACATTCTCTGACAGTCTCTGACACTCTCCGACACTCTCAGACACACTCTGCCACTCTCTGTCAGTCTGTGACACACTGTGAAACTCTCTGACACTCACAGATACTCTCAGAAACTCTCCGACATTCTCTGACAGTCTCTGACACCCTCAGACACTCTCAGATACTCTCTGACACTCTGTGACACACTGTGAATCTCTCTGACACTCACAGATACTCTCAGAAACTCTCCGACATTCTCTGACACCCTCTGACACTCTCTGACACTCTGTGAAACTCTCTGAAACTCTCTGACACTCTCTGACAGTCTCTGACACTCTGTGACACTCCCTGACACACTCAGAAACTCTCAGAACCCTCTGACACTCTCTTAAACGCACAGATACTCTCAGAAACTCTCCGACATTCTCTGACACTCTCTGACAATCTCTGACATTCTCTGAAACTCTCTGAAACACTCAGACACTCTCTGACACTCTCTGACATTCTCTGAAACTCTCTGACACTCTCTGACACTCTCTGACACTCTCTGAAACTCTCTGAAACTCTTTGACAATCTCTGAAACTCTCAGAACCCTCTGACACTCTCTTACACGCACAGATACTCTCAGAAACTCTCTGACACTCTCTGACACTCTCTGAAACTCTTTGACAATCTCTGAAACTCTCAGACAATCTCTGACACACTCTGAAACTCTCTGAAACTCTCTGAGACTCATTGAAACTCTCTGTCACTATCTGACACTCTCTGACACTCTCTGAAGCTCTCTGAAACTCTCTGAAACTCTCTGAAACTCTCTGAAGCTCTCTGACACTCTCTGACACACTCTGCAATCTCTCTGACACTCTCTGACAGTCTGTGACACTCTCTGAAACACTCTGACACTCTGTGACACTTTCTGACACACTCAGAATCTCTCAGAAACTCTCAGAATCTCTCTGGCAATCTCTGACACGCTCAGACACTCTCTGAAACTCTCCGACACTCTCTGAAACTCTCTGACACTCTCTGACACTCTGTGACACTCTCTGACACTCTCTGACACTCTCTGAAGCTCTCTGAAACTATCTGACACTCTGTGACACTCTCTGAAACTCTCTGACACTATCTGACACTCTCTGAAACTTTCTGACACTCTCTGACACTCTCTGAAACTCTCTGAAACTCTCTGACACTCTCTGAAATTCTCTGACACTCTCTGACAGTCTGTGACACTCTCTGAAACTCTCTGACGCTCTCTGACACGATCTGACACTCTCTGAAACTTTCTGACACACTCTGACACTCTGTGACACACTGTGAAACTCTCTGACACACTCAGACACTCTCTGCACCCTCTGACAGTCTCTGACACGCACTGACACTCACAGATACTCTCAGAAACTCTCCGACATTCTCTGACACTCTCTGAAACTCTCTGAAAATCTGTGACACACTGTGAAACTCTCTGACACTCTCTGACAATCACAGATACTCTCAGAAACTCTCCGACATTCTCTGACAGTCTCTGACACTCTCAGACACTCTCTGAAACTATCCGACACTCTCTGAAAATCTCTGACACTCTCTGACACTATCCGACACTCTCTGAAACTCTCTGACACTCTCTGACACTTTGTGACACTCTCTGACACTCTGTGACACTCTCTGAAGCTCTCTGAAACTCTCTGACACTCTGTGACACTCTCTGAAACTCTCTGACACTATCTGACACTCTCTGAAACTTTCTGACACTCTCTGACACTCTCTGAAACTCTCTGAAACTCTCTGACACTCTCTGAAACTCTCTGACACTCTCTGACAGTCTGTGACACTCTCTGAAAATCTCTGACGCTCTCTGACACGATCTGACACTCTCTGAAATTTTCTGACACTCTCTGACACTCTGTGACACACTGTGAAACTCTCTGACACACTCAGACACTCTCTGCACCCTCTGACAGTCTCTGACACTCACTGACACTCACAGATACTCTCAGAAACTCTCCGACATTCTCTGACACTCTCTGAAACTCTCTGACAATCTGTGACACACTGTGAAACTCTCTGACACTCTCTGACAATCACAGATACTCTCAGAAACTCTCCGACATTCTCTGACAGTCTCTGACACTCTCAGACACTCTCAGACACTCTCTGACACTCTCTGACACTCTGTGACACTCCGTGACACTCTCTGACACTCTCTGAAGCTCTCTGAAACCTTCGGACACTCTCTGACACTCTCTGAAACTCTCTGAAACTCTCTGACGCTCTCTGAAACTCTCTGACAGTCTGTGACACTCTCTGAAACTCTCTGACACTCTCTGACACGATCGGACACTCTCTGAAACGTTCTGAAACTCTCTGACACTCTGTGACACACTGTGAAACTCTCTGACACACTCAGACACTCTCTGCACCCTCTGACAGTCTCTGACACTCTCTGACACTCACAGATACTCTCAGAAACTCTCCGACATTCTCTGACAGTCTCTGACACTCTCAGACACTCTCTGACACTCTCTGACACTCTCTGACACACTGTGAAACTCTCTGACACTCACAGATACTCTCAGAAACTCTCCGACATTCTCTGACACTCTCTGACACTCTCTGACACTCTGTGACACACTGTGAAACTCTCTGATAGTCACTGAAAGACTCTGAAACTCTCTGACACTCTCTGACAAACTTTCAAACTCTGTGATACTCTCTGACACTCACAGACACTCTCTGACACAGTCTGAAACTCTCTGAAACGCTCTGACACTCTCTGACAATTCTCTGAAACTCTCTGTCGCTCTCTGACACTCTCTGACATTCTCTGAAGCTCTCTGAAACTCTCGGAAATTCTCTGAAACTCGGAAGCTCTCCCACACTCTCTGACACTCTCTGCAATCTCTCTGACACTCTCTGAAACTCTCTGACACTCTCTGACACTCTCTGACAGTCTGTGAAACTCTCTGAAACTCTCTGACACTCTCTGACACTCTGTGACACACTGTGAAACTCTCTGACACACTCAGACACTCTCTGAACCCTCTGACAGTCTCTGACACTCTCTGACTCTCTCTGAAACTCACAGATACTCTCAGAAACTCTCCGATGTTCTCTGACACTCTCTGAAACTCTCTGACACTCTGAAACACACTGGGAAACTCTCTGACACTCTCTGACACTCACAGATACTCTCAGAAACTCTCCGACATTCTCTGACAGTCTCTGACACTCTCTGACACTCTGTGACACACTGTGAAACACTCTGACACTCTCTGACACTCACAGATACTCTCAGAAAATCTCCGACATTCTCTGACACCCTCTGACACTCTCAGACATTCTCTGACACTCTCTGACACTCTCTGAAACACTCTGACATCTCTGACACGATCTGACACTCTCTGAAACTCTCTGACACTCTCTGACACTCTGTGATACACTGTGAAACTCTCTGACACACTCAGACACTCTCTGAACCCTCTGACAGTCTCTGACACTCTCTGACACTCACAGATACTCTCAGAAACTCTCCGACATTCTCTGACACTCTCTGAAACTCTCTGACAATCTGTGACACACTGTGAAACTCTCTGACACTCTCTGACACTCACAGATACTCTCAGAAACTTTCCGACATTCTCTGACAGTCTCTGACACTCTCAGACACTCTCAGACACTCTCTGACACTCTCTGACACTGTGTGACACACTGTGAAAATCTCTGACACTCACAGATACTCTCAAAAACTCTCCGACATTCTCTGACAGTCTCTGACACTCTCAGATACTCTCAGACACTCTCTGACACTCTCTGACACTCTGTGACACACTGTGAATCACTCAACACTCGCAGATACTCTCAGAAACTCTCCGACATTCTCTGAAACTCTCTGAAACTCTCAGACACTATCTGACACTCTCTGACATTCTCTGAAACTCTCTGAAACTCTCTGACACTCTCTGACTCTCTCTGACACTCTCTGAAGCTCTCTGAAACTCTCTGACACTCTGTGACACTCTGTGACACACTGTGAAACTCTCTGACACTCTCTGACACACACAGATACTCTCAGAAACTCTCCGACATTCTCTGACACCCTCTGACACTCTCTGACACTCTCTGACACGCTGTGAAACTCTCTGACAGCCTCTGACACTCTGTGACACTCTGTGACACACTGTGAAACTCTCTGACACTCTCTGACACTCACAGATACTCTCAGAAACTCTGCGACATTCTCTGACACCCTGTGACACTCTCTGACACTCTGTGAAACTCTCTGAAACTCTCTGACACTCTCAGACAGTCTCTGACACTCTGTGACACTCCCTGACACACTCAGAAACTCTCTGAAACTCTCAGACACTCTCTGACACTCTCTGACATTCTCTGAAACTCTCTGAAACTCTCTGACACTCTCTGACACTCTCTGAAACTCTTTGACAATCTCTGAAACTCTCACACAATCTCTGACACACTCTGAAACTCTCTGAGACTCACTGAAACTCTCTGAAGCTCTCTGACACTCTGACAGTCTCTGACACTCTCTGACACTCTGTGACACACTGTGAAACTCTCTGACACACTCAGACACTCTCTGAACCCTCTGACAGTCTCTGATACTCTCTGACTCTCTCTGAAACTCACAGATACTCTCAGAAACTCTCCGATGTTCTCTGACACTCTCTGAAACTCTCTGACACTCTGAAACACACTGGGAAACTCTCTGACACTCTCTGACACTCACAGATACTCTCAGAAAACCTCCGACATTCTCTGACAGTCTCTGACACTCTCAGACACTCTCTGACACTCTCTGACACTCTCTGAAACTCTCTGACACTCTCTGACACGATCTGACACTCTCTGAAACTCTCTGACACACTCAGACGCTCTCTGAACCCTCTGACAGTTTCTGACACTCTCTGACACTCACAGATACTCTCAGAAACTCTCCGACATTCCCTGACACTCTCTGAAACTCTCTGACAATCTGTGACACACTGTGAAAGTCTCTGACACTCTCTGACACTCACAGATAATCTCAGAAACACTCCGACATTCTTTGACAGTCTCTGACACTCTCAGACATTCTCAGACACACTCTGACACTCTCTGTCACTCTGTGACACACTGTGAAACTCTCTGACACTCACAGATACTCTCAGAAACTCTCCGACATTCTCTGACAGTCTCTGACACTCTCGGACACTGTCAGATACTCTCTGACACTCTCTGACACTCTATGACACACTGTGAATCTCTCTGACACTCACAGATACTCTCAGAAACTCTCCGACATTCTCTGAAACTCTCTGAAACTCTCTGACACTCTCTGACACTCTCTGAAGCTCTCTTAAACTCTCTGACACTCTGTGACACTCTCTGAAACTCTCTGACACTGTCTGACATTCTCTGAAACTTTCTGACACTCTCTGACACTCTCTGACACTCTTTGAAACTCTTTGACAATCTCTGAAACTCTCAGACACTCTCTGACACTCTGTGACACTCTGTGACACACTGTGAAACTCTCTGACACTCTCTGACACTCACAGATACTCTCAGAAACTCTCCGACATTCTCTGACACCCTCTGACACTCTCTGACACTCTGTGAAACTCTCTGAAACTCTCTGACACTCTCTGACAGTCTCTGACACTCTGTGACACTCCCTGACACACTCAGAAACTCTCAGAACCCTCTGACACTCTCTTACACGCACAGATGCTCTAAGAAACTCTTCGACATTCTCTGACCCTCTCTGACACTCTCTGACATTCTCTGAAACTCTCTGAAACACTCAGACACTCTCTGACACTCTCTGACATTCTCTGAAACTCTCTGAAACTCTCTGACACTCTCTGACACTCTCTGAAACTCTTTGACAATCTCTCAAACTCCCAGACAATCTCTGACACACTCTGAAACTCTCTGAAACTCTCTGAAACTCTCTGAGACTCACTGAAACTCTCTGTCACTATCTGACACTCTCTGACACTCTCTGAAGCTCTCTGAAACTCTCTGAAACTCTCTGAAACTCTCTGAAACTCTCTGAAGCTCTCTGACACTCTCTGACACTCTCTGACACACTCTGCAATCTCTCTGACACTCTCTGACAGTCTGTGACACTCTCTGAAACACTCTGACACTCTGTGACACTTTCTGACACACTCAGAAACTCTCAGAAACTCTCAGAATCTCTCTGGCAATCTCTGACACGCTCAGACACTCTCTGAAACTCTCCGACACTCTCTGAAATTCTCTGACACTCTCTGACACTATCCGACACTCTCTGAAACTCTCTGACACTCTCTGACACTCTGTGACACTCTCTGACACTCTCTGAAGCTCTCTGAAACTCTCTGACACTCTGTGACACTCTCTGAAACTCTCTGAAACTCTCTGACACTCTCTGAAACTCTCTGAAACTCTCTGACACTATCTGACACTCTCTGAAACTTTCTGACACTCTGTGACACTCTCCGAAACTCTCTGACACTATCTGACACTCTCTGAAACTTTCTGACACTCTCTGACACTCTCTGAAACTCTCTGAAACTCTCTGACACTCTCTGAAACTCTCTGACAGTCTGTGACACTCTCTGAAACTCTCTGACACTCTCTGACACGATCGGACACTCTCTGAAACGTTCTGAAACTCTCTGACACTCTGTGACACACTGTGAAACTCTCTGACACACTCAGACACTCTCTGCACCCTCTGACAGTCTCTGACACTCTCTGACACTCACAGATACTCTCAGAAACTCTCCGACATTCTCTGACAGTCTCTGACACTCTCAGACACTCTCTGACACTCTCTGACACTCTGTGACACACTGTGAAACTCTCTGACACTCACAGATACTCTCAGAAACTCTCCGACATTCTCTGACACTCTCTGACACTCTCTGACACTCTCTGACACTCTCTGACACTCTGTGACACACTGTGAAACTCTCTGATACTCACTGAAACACTCTGAAACTCTCTGACACTCTCTGACACTCTTTCAAACTCTGTGACACTCTCTGACACTCTCAGACACTCTCTGACACAGTCTGAAACTCTCTGAAGCTCTCTGAAACTCTCTGAAATTCTCTGAAACTCGGAAGCTCTCCCACACTCTCTGACACTCTCTGCAATCTCTCTGACACTCTTTGAAACTCTCTGACACTCTCTGACACTCTCTGACACTCTCTGACAGTCTGTGAAACTCTCTGAAACTCTCTGACACTCTCTGACACGATCTGACACTCTCTGAAACTCTCTGACACTCTCTGACACTCTCTGACACACAGTGAAACTCTCTGACACACTCAGACACTCTCTGAACCCTCTGACAGTCTCTGACACTCTCTGACTCTCTCTGAAACTCACAGATACTCTCAGAAACTCTCCGATGTTCTCTGACACTCTCTGAAACTCTCTGACACTCTGAAACACACTGGGAAACTCTCTGACACTCTCTGACACTCACAGATACTCTCAGAAACTCTCCGACATTCTCTGACAGTCTCTGACACTCTCTGACACTCTGTGACACACTGTGAAACTCTCTGACACTTTCTGACACTCAAAGAAACTCTCAGAAAACCTCCGACATTCTCTGACACCCTCTGACACTCTCAGACATTCTCTGACACTCTCTGACACTCTCTGAAACACTCTGACACTCTCTGACGGTCTCTGACACTCTCAGACACTCTCTGACACTCTCTGACACTCTGTGACACACTGTGAAACTCTCTGACACTCACAGATACTCTCAGAAACTCTCCGACATTCTCTGACACTCTCTGACACTCTCTGACACTCTCTGACACTCTGTGACACACTGTGAAACTCTCTGATACTCACTGAAACACTCTGAAACTCTCTGACACTCTCTGACACTCTTTCAAACTCTGTGACACTCTCTGACACTCTCAGACACTCTCTGACACAGTCTGAAATTCTCTGAAACGCTCTGACACTCTCTGACAATTCTCTGAAACTCTCTGTCGCTCTCTGACACTCTCTGACACTCTCTGAAGCTCTCTGAAACTCTCTGAAATTCTCTGAATTTCGGAAGCTCTCCCACACTCTCTGACACTCTCTGCAATCTCTCTGACACTCTCTGAAACTCTCTGACACTCTCTGAAACTCTCTGACACTCTCTGACAGTCTGTGAAACTCTCTGAAACTCTCTGACACTCTCTGACACGATCTGACACTCTCTGAAACTCTCTGACACTCTCTGACACTCTGTGACACACTGTGAAACTCTCTGACACACTCAGACACTCTCTGAACCCTCTGACTGTCTCTGACACTCTCTGACTCTCTCTGAAACTCACAGATACTCTCAGAAACTCTCCGATGTTCTCTGACACTCTCTGAAACTCTCTGACACTCTGAAACACACTGGGAAACTCTCTGACACTCTCTGACACTCACAGATACTCTCAGAAACTCTCCGACATTCTCTGACAGTCTCTGACACTCTCTGACACTCTGTGACACACTGTGAAACTCTCTGACACTCTCTGACACTCACAGATACTCTCAGAAAATCTCCGACATTCTCTGACACCCTCTGACAATATCAGACATTCTCTGACACTCTCTGACACTCTCTGAAACACTCTGACGCTCTCTGACACGATCTGACACTCTCTGAAACTCTCTGACACACTCAGACACTCTCTGAACCCTCTGACAGTCTCTGAGACTCTCTGACACTCACAGATACTCTCAGAAACTCTCCGACATTCTCTGACACTCTCTGAAACTCTCTGACAATCTGTGACACACTGTGAAAATCTCTGACACTCTCTGACACTCACAGATACTCTCAGAAACTTTCCGACATTCTCTGACAGTCTCTGACACTCTCAGACACTCTCTGACACTCTCTGACATTCTCTGAAACTCTCTGAAACTCTCTGACACTCTCTGACACTCTCTGAAACTCTTTGACAATCTCTGAAACTCTCAGACAATCTCTGACACACTCTGAAACTCTCTGAAACTCTCTGAGACTCACTGAAACTCTCTGAAGCTCTCTGACACTCTGACAGTTTCTGACACTCTCTGACACTCTGTGACACACTGTGAAACTCTCTGACACACTCAGACACTCGCTGAACCCTCTGACAGTCTCTGATACTCTCTGACTCTCTCTGAAACTCACAGATACTCTCAGAAACTCTCCGATGTTCTCTGACACTCTCTGAAACTCTCTGACACTCTGAAACACACTGGGAAACTCTCTGACACTCTCTGACACTCACAGATACTCTCAGAAGCTCTCCGACATTATCTGACAGTCTCTGACACTCTCTGACACTCTGTGACACACTGTGAAACTCTCTGACACTCTCTGACACTCACAGATACTCTCAGAAAACTTCCGACATTCTCTGACACACTCTGACACTCTCAGACACTCTCTGACACTCTCTGACACTCTCTGAAACTCTCTGACACTCTCTGACACGATCTGACACTCTCTGAAACTCTCTGACACTCTCTGACATTCTGTGACACACTGTGAAACTCTCTGACACACTCAGACACTCTCTGAACCCTCTGACCGTCTCTGACACTCTCTGACACTCACAGATACTCTCAGAAACTCTCCGACATTCTCTGACACTCTCTGAAACTCTCTGACAATCTGTGACACACTATGAAAGTCTCTGACACTCTCTGACACTCACTGATAATCTCAGAAACTCTCCGACATTCTCTGACAGTCTCTGACACTCTCAGACACTCTCAGACACACTCTGACACTCTCTGTCACTCTGTGACACACTGTGAAACTCTCTGACACTCACAGATACTCTCAGAAACTCTCCGACATTCTCTGACAGTCTCTGACACTCTGGGACACTCTCAGATACTCTCTGACACTCTCTGACACTCTGTGACACACTGTGAATCTCTCTGACACTCACAGATACTCTCAGAAACTCTCCGACATTCTCTGAAACTCTCTGAAACTCTCTGACACTCTCTGACACTCTCTGAAGCTCTCTGAAACTCTCTGACACTCTGTGACACTCTCTGAAACTCTCTGACACTGTCTGACATTCTCTGAAACTTTCTGACACTCTCTGACACTCTCTGACACTCTCTGAAACTCTTTGACAATCTCTGAAACTCTCAGACACTCTCTGACACACTGTGACACTCTGTGACACACTGTGAAACTCTCTGACACTCTCTGACACTCACAGATACTCTCAGAAACTCTCCGACATTCTCTGACACCCTCTGACACTCTCTGACACTCTGTGAAACTCTCTGAAACTCTCTGACACTCTCTGACAGTCTCTGACACTCTGTGACACTCCCTGACACACTCAGAAACTCTCAGAACCCTCTGACACTCTCTTACACGCACAGATACTCTCAGAAACTCTCCGACATTCTCTGACACTCTCTGACACATCTGACATTCTCTGAAACTCTCTGAAACACTCAGACACTCTCTGACACTCTCTGACATTCTCTGAAACTCTCTGAAACTCTCTGACACTCTCTGACACTCTCTGAAACTCTTTGACAATCTCTGAAACTCCCAGACAATCTCTGACACACTCTGAAACTCTCTGAAACTCTCTGAAACTCTCTGAGACTCACTGAAACTCTCTGTCACTATCTGACACTCTCTGACACACTCTGAAGCTCTCTGAAACTCTCTGAAACTCTCTGGAACTCTCTGAAGCTCTCTGACACTCTCTGGCACACTCTGCAATCACTCTGACACTCTCTGACAGTCTGTGACACTCTCTGAAACACTCTGACACTCTGTGACACTTTCTGACACACTCAGAAACTCTCAGAATCTCTCTGGCAATCTCTGACACGCTCAGACACTCTCTGAAACTCTCCGACACTCTCTGAAACTCTCTGACACTCTCTGACACTATCCGACACTCTCTGAAACTCTCTGACACTCTCTGACACTCTGTGACACTCTCTGACACTCTCTGACACTCTCTGAAGCTCTCTGAAACTCTCTGACACTCTGTGACACTCTCTGAAACTCTCTGACACTATCTGACACTCTCTGAAACTTTCTGACACTCTCTGACACTCTCTGAAACTCTCTGACACTCTCTGAAACTCTCTGACACTTTCTGACAGTCTGTGACACTCTCTGAAACTCTCTGACGATCTCTGACACGATCTGACACTCTCTGAAACTTTCTGACACTCTCTGACACTCTGTGACACACTGTGAAACTCTCTGACACACTCAGACACTCTCTGCACCCTCTGACAGTCTCTGACACTCACTGACACTCACAGATACTCTCAGAAACTCTCCGACATTCTCTGACACTCTCTGAAACTCTCTGACAATCTGTGACACACTGTGAAACTCTCTGACACTCTCTGACAATCACAGATAATCTCAGAAACTCTCCGACATTCTCTGACAGTCTCTGACACGCTCAGACACTCTCTGAAACTCTCCGGCACTCTCTGAAACTCTCTGACACTCTCTGACACTATCCGACACTCTCTGAAACTCTCTGACACTCTGTGACACTCTGTGACACACTCTGAAACTCTCTGAAGCTCTCTGAAACTCTCTGACACTCTGTGACACTCTCCGAAACTCTCTGACACTATCTGATACTCTCTGAAACTTTCTGACACTCTCTGACACTCTCTGAAACTCTCTGAAACTCTCTGACACTCTCTGAAACTCTCTGACAGTCTGTGACACTCTCTGAAACTCTCTGACTCTCTCTGACACGATCGCACACTCTCTGAAACGTTCTGAAACTCTCTGACACTCTGTGACACACTGTGAAACTCTCTGACACACTCAGACACTCTCTGCACCCTCTGACAGTCTCTGACACTCTCTGACACTCACAGATAATCTCAGAAACTCTCCGACATTCTCTGACAGTCTCTGACACTCTCAGACACTCTCTGACACTCTCTGACACTCTGTGACACACTGTGAAACTCTCTGACACTCACAAATACTCTCAGAAACTCTCCGACATTCTCTGACACTCTCTGACACTCTCTGACACTCTCTGACACTCTGTGACACACTGTGAAACTCTCTGATACTCACTGAAACACTCTGAAACTCTCTGTCACTATCTGACACTCTCTGACACACTCTGAAGCTCTCTGAAACTCTCTGAAACTCTCTGGAACTCTCTGAAGCTCTCTGACACTCTCTGGCACACTCTGCAATCACTCTGACACTCTCTGACAGTCTGTGACACTCTCTGAAACACTCTGACACTCTGTGACACTTTCTGACACACTCAGAAACTCTCAGAATCTCTCTGGCAATCTCTGACACGCTCAGACACTCTCTGAAACTCTCCGACACTCTCTGAAACTCTCTGACACTCTCTGACACTATCCGACACTCTCTGAAACTCTCTGACACTCTCTGACACTCTGTGACACTCTCTGACACTCTCTGACACTCTCTGAAGCTCTCTGAAACTCTCTGACACTCTGTGACACTCTCTGAAACTCTCTGACACTATCTGACACTCTCTGAAACTTTCTGACACTCTCTGACACTCTCTGAAACTCTCTGACACTCTCTGAAACTCTCTGACACTTTCTGACAGTCTGTGACACTCTCTGAAACTCTCTGACGATCTCTGACACGATCTGACACTCTCTGAAACTTTCTGACACTCTCTGACACTCTGTGACACACTGTGAAACTCTCTGACACACTCAGACACTCTCTGCACCCTCTGACAGTCTCTGACACTCACTGACACTCACAGATACTCTCAGAAACTCTCCGACATTCTCTGACACTCTCTGAAACTCTCTGACAATCTGTGACACACTGTGAAACTCTCTGACACTCTCTGACAATCACAGATAATCTCAGAAACTCTCCGACATTCTCTGACAGTCTCTGACACGCTCAGACACTCTCTGAAACTCTCCGACACTCTCTGAAACTCTCTGACACTCTCTGACACTATCCGACACTCTCTGAAACTCTCTGACACTCTGTGACACTCTGTGACACACTCTGAAACTCTCTGAAGCTCTCTGAAACTCTCTGACACTCTGTGACACTCTCCGAAACTCTCTGACACTATCTGATACTCTCTGAAACTTTCTGACACTCTCTGACACTCTCTGAAACTCTCTGAAACTCTCTGACACTCTCTGAAACTCTCTGACAGTCTGTGACACTCTCTGAAACTCTCTGACTCTCTCTGACACGATCGCACACTCTCTGAAACGTTCTGAAACTCTCTGACACTCTGTGACACACTGTGAAACTCTCTGACACACTCAGACACTCTCTGCACCCTCTGACAGTCTCTGACACTCTCTGACACTCACAGATAATCTCAGAAACTCTCCGACATTCTCTGACAGTCTCTGACACTCTCAGACACTCTCTGACACTCTCTGACACTCTGTGACACACTGTGAAACTCTCTGACACTCACAAATACTCTCAGAAACTCTCCGACATTCTCTGACACTCTCTGACACTCTCTGACACTCTCTGACACTCTGTGACACACTGTGAAACTCTCTGATACTCACTGAAACACTCTGAAACTCTCTGACACTCTCTGACACTCTTTCAAACTCTGTGACACTCTCTGACACTCTCAGACACTCTCTGACACAGTCTGAAACTCTCTGAAACGCTCTGACACTCTCTGACAATTCTCTGAAACTCTCTGTCGCTCTCTGACACTCTCTGACACTCTCTGAAGCTCTCTGAAACTCTCTGAAATTCTCTGAAACTCGGAAGCTCTCCCACACTCTCTGACACTCTCTGCAATCTCTCTGACACTCTCTGAAACTCTCTGACTCTCTCTGAAACTCTCTGACACTCTCTGACAGTCTGTGAAACTCTCTGAAACTCTCTGACACTCTCTGACACGATCTGACACTCTCTGAAACTCTCTGTCACTCTCTGACACTCTGTGACACACTGTGAAACTCTCTGACACACTCAGACACTCTCTGAACCCTCTGACAGTCTCTGACACTCTCTGACTCTCTCCGAAACTCACAGATACTCTCAGAAACTCTCCGATGTTCTCTGACACTCTCTGAAACTCTCTGACACTCTGAAACACACTGGAAAACTCTCTGACACTCTCTGACACTCACAGATACTCTCAGAAACTCTCCGACATTCTCTGACAGTCTCTGACACTCTCTGACAATCTGTGACACACTGTGAAACTCTCTGACACTCTCTGACACTCACAGATACTCTCAGAAAATCTCCGACATTCTCTGACACCCTCTGACACTCTCAGTCATTCTCTGACACTCTCTGACACTCTCTGAAACACTCTGACACTCTCTGACAGTCCCTGACACTCTCAGACACTCTCTGACACTCTCTGACACTCTGTGACACACTGTGAAACTCTCTGACACTCACAGATACTCTCAGAAACTCTCCGACATTCTCTGACACTCTCTGACACTCTCTGACACTCTCTGACACTCTCTGACACTCTGTGACACACTGTGAAACTCTCTGATACTCACTGAAACACTCTGAAACTCTCTGACACTCTCTGACACTCTTTCAAACTCTGTGACACTCTCTGACACTCTCAGACACTCTCTGACACAGTCTGAAACTCTCTGAAACGCTCTGACACTCTCTGACAATTCTCTGAAACTCGGAAGCTCTCCCACACTCTCTGACACTCTCTGCAATCTCTCTGACACTCTCTGAAACTCTCTGACACTCTCTGAAACTCTCTGACACTCTCTGACAGTCTGTGAAACTCTGTGAAACTCTCTGACACTCTCTGACACGATCTGACACTCTCTGAAACTCTCTGACTCTCTCTGAAACTCACAGATACTCTCAGAAACTCTCCGATGTTCTCTGACACTCTCTGAAACTCTCTGACACTCTGAAACACACTGGGAAACTCTCTGACACTATCTGACACTCACAGATACTCTCAGAAAATCTGCGACATTCTCTGACACCCTCTGACACTCTCTGACATTCTCTGACACTCTCTGACACTCTCTGAAACACTCTGACACTCTCTGACACGATCTGACACTCTCTGAAACTCTCTGACACTCTCTGACACTCTGTGACACACTGTGAAACTCTCTGACACACTCAGACACTCTCTGAACCCTGTGACAGTCTCTGAGACTGTCTGACACTCACAGGTACTCTCAGAAACTCTCAGACATTCTCTGACACTCTCTGAAACTCTCTGACAATCTGTGACACACTGTGAAAATCTCTGACACTCTCTGACACTCACAGATACTCTCAGAAACTTTCCGACATTCTCTGACAGTCTCTGACACTCTCAGACCCTCTCAGACACTCTCTGACACTCTCTGACACTCTGAGACACACTGTGATAATCTCTGACACTCACAGATACTCTCAGAAACTCTCCGACATTCTCTGACAGTCTCTGACACTCTCAGACACTCTCAGACACTCTCAGACACTCTCTGACACTCTCTGACACTCTGTGACACACTGTGAATCACTCTGACACTCGCAGATACTCTCAGAAACTCTCCGACATTCTCTGAAACTCTCTGAAACTCTCAGACACTATCTGACACTCTCTGACATTCTCTGAAACTCTCTGAAACTCTCTGACACTCTCTGACACTCTCTGAAGCTCTCTGAAACTCTCTGACACTCTGTGACACTCTGTGACACACTGTGAAACTCTCTGACACTCTCTGACACTCACAGATACTCTCAGAAACTCTCCGACATTCTCTGACACCCTCTGACACTCTCTGACACTCTCTGACACGCTGTGAAACTCTCTGAAACTCTCTGACACTCTCTGACAGTCTCTGACACGCTGTGACACTCCCTGACACACTCAGAAACTCTCAGAACCCTCTGACATTCTCTTACACACACAGATACTCTCAGAAACTCTCCGACAATCTCTGACACTCTCTGACACTCTCTGACATTCTCTGAAACTCTCTGAAACTCTCAGACACTCTCTGACACTCTCTGACATTCTCTGAAACTCTCTGAAACTCTCTGACACTCTCTGACACTCTCTGAAACTCTTTGACAATCTCTGAAACTCTCAGACAATCTCTGACACTCTCTGAAACTCTCTGAAACTCTCTGAAACTCTCTGAGACTCACTGAAACTCTCTGTCACTATCTGACACTCTCTGACACTCTCTGAAGCTCTCTGAAACTCTCTGAAACTCTCTGAAACTCTCTGAAACTCTCTGCAATCTCTCTGACACTCTCTGACAGTCTGTGACGCTCTCTGAAACACTCTGACACTCTCTGACACTTTCTGACACGCTCAGAAACTCTCAGAATCTCTCTGGCCATCTCTGACACGCTCAGACACTCTCTGAAACTCTCCGACACTCTCTGAAACTCTCTGACACTCTCTGACACTATCCGACACTCTCTGAAACTCTCTGACACTCTCTGACACTCTGTGACACACTGTGAAACTCTCTGACACTCACAGATACTCTCAGAAACTCTCCGACATTCTCTGACACTCTCTGACACTCTCTGACACTCTGTGACACTCTCTGACACACTCTGACACACTGTGACACTCTCTGAAACTCTATGACACTCTGTGACGCACTGTGAATCTCTCTGAAACTCTCTGACACTCTCTGACACTCTGTGAAACTCTCTGAAACTCTCTGACACTCTCTGACAGTCTCTGACACTCTGTGACACTCCCTGACAGACTCAGAAACTCTCAGAACCCTCTGACACTCTCTTACACTCACAGATACTCTCAGATACACTCCGACATTCTCTGACAATCTCAGACACTCTCTGACACTCTCTGACATTCTCTGAAACTCTTTGACACTCTCTGACACTCTCAGACCATCTCTGACACTCTCTGAAATTCTCTGAATCTCTCTGACACTCACTGAAACACTCTGAAACTCTCTGACACGCTGTGACACTCTCAGAAACTCTCTGAAACTCTCTGACCCTCTCTGACACTCTCTGACGCTCCCTGAAGCTCTCTGAAACTCTCTGACACTCTGTGTCACTCTCTGAAACTCTCTGACAGTATCTGACACTCTCTGTAACTTTCTGACACTCTCTGAAACTCTCAGAAACTTTCTGACACTCTCTGAAACTCTCTGAAACTCTCTGACACTCTCAGAAACTCTCGGAAACTCACTGAAACTCTCTGAAACTCTCTGACACTCTCTGACCCTCTGTGACACTCTCTGAAACTCTCTGACACTCTCTGAAACACTCCGAAACTCTGTGAAAATCTGAAAATCTCTGACACTCTCTGACTCTCTCTGACACTCTCTGAAACTCTCTGACACTCTCTGACACACTCAGACCCTCTCTGACACTCTCTGACACTCTCTGAAACACTCTGAAACTCTCTGAGACTCTCTGACACTCTCTGAAACTCTCTGACAATTCTCTGAAACTCTCTGTCACTCTCTGACACTCTCTGATACTCTCTGAAACACTCTGAAACTCTCTGACACTCTCTGACACTCTCTGAAACTCTCTGACAATTCTCTGAAAGTCTCAGAAAATCTCAGAAACTCTCTGGCATCCTCTGACACTCTCTGACACTCTCTGACACTCTGTAAAACTCTTTGACACTCTCTGACACTCTCAGACAATCTCTGACGCACTCTGAAACACTCTGACAATTCTCTGAAGCTCTCCCACACTCTCTGACACTCTCTGACAGTCTCTGACACGCTGTGACACTCCCTGACACACTCAGAAACTCTCAGAACCCTCTGACATTCTCTTACACACACAGATACTCTCAGAAACTCTCCGACATTCTCTGACACTCTCTGACACTCTCTGACATTCTCTGAAACTCTCTGAAACTCTCAGACACTCTCTGACACTCTGTGACATTCTCTGAAACTCTCTGAAACTCTCTGACACTCTCTGAAACTCTTTGACAATCTCTGAAACTCTCAGACAATCTCTGACACTCTCTGAAACTCTCTGAAACTCTCTGAAACTCTCTGAGACTCACTGAAACTCTCTGTCACTATCTGACACTCTCTGACACTCTCTGAAGCTCTCTGAAACTCTCTGAAACTCTCTGAAACTCTCTGAAACTCTCTGCAGCACTCTGACACTCTCTGACACACTCTGCAATCTCTCTGACACTCTCTGACAGTCTGTGACACTCTCTGAAACACTCTGACACTCTCTGACACTTTCTGACACGCTCAGAAACTCTCAGAATCTCTCTGGCCATCTCTGACATGCTCAGACACTCTCTGAAACTCTCCGGCACTCTCTGAAAGTCTCTGACACTCTCTGACACTATCCGACACTCTCTGATACTGTCTGACACTCTCTGACACTCTGTGACACACTGTGAAACTCTCTGACACTCTCTGACACTCACAGATACTCTCAGAAACTCTCCGACATTCTCTGACACTCTCTGACACTCTCTGACACTCTGTGACACTCTCTGACACACTCTGACACTCTGTGGCACTCTCTGAAACTCTCTGACACTCTGTGACGCACTGTGAATCTCTCTGAAACTCTCTGACACTCTCTGACACTCTGTGAAACTCTCTGAAACTCTCTGACACTCTCTGACAGTCTCTGACACTCTGTGACACTCCCTGACACACTCAGAAACTCTCAGAACCCTCTGACACTCTCTTACACTCACAGATACTCTCAGATACACTCCGACATTCTCTGACAATCTCAGACACTCTCTGACACTCTCTGACATTCTCTGAAACTCTTTGACACTCTCTGACACTCTCAGACCATCTCTGACACTCTCTGAAATTCTCTGAAACTCTCTAACACTCAGTGAAACACTCTGAAACTCTCTGACACGCTGTGACACTCTCAGAAACTCTCTGAAACTCTCTGACCCTCTCTGACACTCTCTGACGCTCCCTGAAGCTCTCTGAAACTCTCTGACACTCTGTGTCACTCTCTGAAACTCTCTGACACTATCTGACACTCTCTGTAACTTTCTGACACTCTCTGAAACTCTCTGAAACTTTCTGACACTCTCTGAAACTCTCTGAAACTCTCTGACACTCTCAGAAACTCTCGGAAACTCACTGAAACTCTCTGAAACTCTCTGACACTCTCTGACACTCTGTGACACTCTCTGAAACTCTCTGACACTCTCTGAAACACTCCGAAACTCTGTGAAACTCTGAAACTCTCTGACACTCTCTGACTCTCTCTGACACTCTCTGAAACTCTCTGACACTCTCTGACACACTCAGACCCTCTCTGACACTCTCTGACACACTCAGAAACTCTCTGACACTCTCTGACACTCCCTGATACTCTCCGAAGCTCTCTGACACTCTCCGACACTCTGTGACACACTGTGAAACTTTCTGACACTCTCTGACACTCTCTGAAGCTCTCTGGAACACTCTGAAAATCTCTGACACTCTCTGACAATCTCAGACACTCTCTGACACTCTCTGAAACTCTCTGACACTCTCTGACACTCGCTGACACACTCAGAAACTCTCAGAACCCTCTGACACTCTCTTACACTCACAGATACTCTCAGAAACTCTCCGACATTCTCTGACACTCTCTGACACTCTCTGACACTCTCAGACACTCTCTGACACTCTCTGACATTCTCTGAAACTCTTTGACACTCTCTGAAAGTCCCTGAAACTTTCTGACACTCTCTGAAGCTCTCTGGAACTCTCTGAAAATCTCTGACACTCTCTGACACTCTCAGACACTCTCTGACACTCTCTGAAACTCTCTGACACTCTCTGACACTCCCTGACACACTCAGAAACTCTCAGAACCCTCTGACACTCTCTTACACTCAGATACTCTCAGAAACTCTCCGACATTCTCTGACACTCTCTGACACTCTCTGACACTCTCAGACACTCTCCGACACTCTCTGACATTCTCTGACATTCTCTGAAACTCTTTGACACTCTCTGAAACTCCCTGAAACTTTCTGACACTCTCTGAAACTCTCTGAAACTCTCTGACACTCTCAGAAACACTCGGAATCTTACTGAAACTCTCTGAACCTCTCTGACACTCTCTGACACTCTGTGACACTCTCTGAAACTCTCTGACACTCTCTGAAACAATCAGAAACTCTCTGACACTCTGTGACACTCTCTGACACTCTCTGACTCTGTCTGACACTCTCTGAAACTCTCTGACACTCTCTGACACACTCAGACCCTCTCTGACACTCTCTGACACTCTCTGAAACACTCTGAAACTCTCTGACACTCTCTGACACTCTCTGAAACTCTCTGACAATTCTCTGAAACTCTCTGTCACTCTCTGACACTCTCTGAAGCTCTCTGAAACTCTCTGACAGTCTGTGACACTGTCTGAAACTCTTGACACTCTCTGAAAGTCTCAGAAAATCTCAGAAATTCTTTGGCAAACTCTGACACTCTCTGACACTCTCTGACACTGTCTGACACTCTCTGACACTCTCAGACACTCTCTGACACTCTCTGACATTCTCTGAAACTCTTTGACACTCTCTGACACTCTCAGACAATCTCTGACAATCTCTGAAATTCCCTGAAACTCTCTGACACTCACTGAAACTCTCTGAAACTCTCAGACACTCTCTAACACTCTCGAACATTCTCTGAAACTCTCTGAAACTCTCTGACACCATCTGAAACTCTCTGAAAACCTCCGACACTATCTCACACTCCATGAAACTTTCTGACACTCTCTGAAGCTCTCTGAAACTTTCTGACACTCTCTGAAACTCTCTGACACTCTCAGAAACTCTCGGAAACTCACTGAAACTCTCTGAAACTCTCTGACACTCTCTGACACTATCTCACACTCTCTGAAACTTTCTGACACTCTCTGAAACTCTCTGAAACTTTCTGACACTCTCTGAAACTCTCTGAAACTCTCTGACACTCTCAGAAACTGTCGGAAACTCACTGAAACTCTCTGAAACTATCTGACACTCTCTGACACTCTGTGACACTCTCTGACTCTCTCTGACACTCTCTGAAACTCTCTGGCACTCTCTGACACACTCAGACCCTCTCTGACACTCTCTGAAACTCTCTGAAACTCTCTGACACTCTCAGAAACTCTCGGAAACTACTGAAACTCTCTGAAACTATCTGACACTCTCTGACACTCTGTGACACTCTCTGACTCTCTCTGACACTCTCTGAAACTCTCTGGCACTCTCTGACACACTCAGACCCTCTCTGACACTCTCTGACACTCTCTGAAACACTCTGAAACTCTCTGACACTCTCTGACACTCTCTGAAACTCTCTGACAATTCTCTGAAACTCTCTGTCACGCTCTGACACTCTCTGACACTCTCTGAAGCTCTCTGAAACTCTCTGACAGTCTGTGACAAAGTCTGAAACTCTTGACACTCTCTGAAAGTCTCAGAAAATCTCAGAAACTCTCTGGCAATCTCTGGCACTGTCTGACACTCTCCCACACTCTGTGACACTCTCTGACACTCTCTGACTCTCTCTGACACTCTCTGAAACTCTCTGACACGCTCTGACACACTCAGACCCTCTCTGACACTCTCTGACACTCTCTGAAACACTCTGAAACTCTCTGACACTCTCTGACACTCTCTGAAACTCTCTGACAATTCTCTGAAAGTCTCAGAATATCTCAGAAACACTCTGGCAATCTCTGACACTCTCTGACATTCTGTGACACTCTCTGAAACTCTTTGACACTCTTTGACACTCTCAGACAATCTCTGACGCACTCTGAAACACTCTGACAATTCTCTGAAGCTCTGCCACACTCTCTGACACTCTCTGCAATCTCTCTGACGCTCTCTGACAGTCTGTGACACTCTCTGAAACTCTCTGACAGTCTCAGAAACTCTCAGAAACTCTCTGAAACTCTCTTACACTCTTTGACACTCTCTGACACTCTGTGACACTCTCTGAAACTCTCTGACACTCTCTGACACACTCAGCAACTCTCTGAACCTCTCTGACACTTTCTGATACTCTCCGAAACTCTCTGACACTCTCTGACACTCTGTGACACACTGTGAAACTTTCTGACACTCTCTGACACTCTCTGAAGCTCTCTGGAACTCTCTGAAAATCTCTGACACTCTCTGACATTCTCAGACACTCTCTGACACTCTCTGAAACTCTCTGACACTCTCTGACACGATCTGACTCTCTCTGAAACTCTCTGACACTCTCTGACACTCTATGACACTCTCTGACACACTCAGAAACTCTCTGAACCCTCTGACAGTCTCTGACACTCTCTGACACTCACAGATACTCTCAGAAACTCTCCGATATTCTCTGACAGTCTCTGACACTCTCTGACACTCTCTGACACTCTGTGACACTCTCTGACACTCTCTGACACTCTGTGACACTCTCTGAAACTCTCTAACACTCTGTGACGCACTGTGAATCCCTCTGACACTCTCTGACACTCTCTGACACTCTCTGACACTCTGTGAAACTCTCTGAAACTCTCTGATACTCTCTGACAGTCTCTGACACTCTGTGACACTCCCTGACACACTCAGAAACTCTCAGAACCCTCTGACACTCTCTTCCACTCAAAGTTGCTCTCAGAAACTCTCCGACATTCTCTGACACTCTCTGACACTCTCAGACACTCTCTGACACTCTCAGACATGCTCTGAAACTCTTTGACACTCTCTGACACTCTCAGACAATCTCTGACACTCACTGAAACTCTCTGAAACTCTCAGACACTCTCTGAAGCTCTCTGCAACTCTCTGACACGCTGTGACACTCTCAGAAACTCTCTGAAACTCTCTGACCCTCTCTGAAACTCTCTGACACTTTGTGACACTACCTGAAACTCTCTGACACTCTCGGACACTCTCCGACACTCTCAGAAACTCTCTGTCACTCTCTGACACTCTCTGACACTCTCTGACGCTCTGTGAAGCTCTCTTAAACTCTCTGACGCTCTGTGACACTCTCTGAAACTCTCTGACACTATCTGACACTCTCTGAAACTTTCTGACACTCTCTGAAACTGTCTGAAACTTTCTGACACTCTCGGAAACTCTCTGAAACTCTCTGACACTCTCAGAAACTCTCGGAAACTCACTGAAACGCTCTGAAACTCTCTGACACTCTCTGACACTCTCTGACACTCTGTGACACTCTCTGAAACTCTCTGACACTCTCTGAAACACTCAGAAACTCTCTGATACTCTGTGACACTCTCTGACACTCTCTGACTCTCTCTGACACTCTCTGAAACTCTCTGACACTCTCTGACACTCTCAGACCCTCTCTGACACTCTCTGACACTCTTGCAAACACTCTGAAACTCTCTGACACTCTCTGAAACTCTCTGACAATTCTCTGAAACTCTCTGTCACTCTCTGACACTCACTGACACTCTCTGAAGCTCTCGGAAACTCTCTGACAGTCTGTGACACGCTCTGAAACTCTTGACGGTCTCTGAACGTCTCAGAAAATCTCAGTAACTCTCTGGCAATCTCTGACACTCTCTGACACTCTGTGACACTCTCGGAAACTCTCTGACACTATCTGAAACTCTCTGAAACTTTCTGACACTCTCTGAAACTCCCTGAAACTTTCTGACACTCTCAGAAACTCTCTGACACTCTCAGAAACTCTCGGAAACTCACTGAAACTCTCTGAAACTCTCTGACACTCTGTGACACTCTCTGAAACTCTCTGACACTCTCTGAAACACTGAGAAACTCTCTGACACTCTGTGACACTCTCTGACACTCTCTGACTCTCTCTGACACTCTCTGAAACTCTCTGACAATCTCTGACACACTCAGACCCTCTCTGACACTCTCTGACACTCACTGAAACACTCTGAAACTCTCTGACACTCTCTGAAACTCTCTGACAATTCTCTGAAACTCTCTGTCACTCTCTGACACTCTCTGACACTCTCTGAAGCTCTCTGAAACTCTCTGACACTCTGTGACACTCTCTGACACTCTCTGACTCTCTCTGACACTCACTGAAACACTCTGAAACTCTCTGACACTCTCTGAAACTCTCTGACACTCACTGAAACACTCTGAAACTCTTTGACACTCTCTGACACTCTCAGACTATCTCTGACAATCTCTGAAATTCTCTGAAACTCTCTGACACTCACTGAAACTCTCTGAAACTCTCAGACACTCTCTAACACTCTCGGACACTCTCTGAAACTCTCTGAAACTCTCTGACACCATCTGAAACTCTCTGAAAACCTCCGAAACTCTCTGAAACTCTCTGACGCTCTCTGAGGCTCACTGAAACTCTCTGACACTCTGTGACACTCTCTGAAACTCTCTGACACTATCTGACACTCTCTGAAACTTTCTGACACTCTCTGAAACTCTCTGAAACTTTCTGACACTCTCTGAAACTCTCTGAAACTCTCTGACACTCTCAGAAACTCTGGGAAACTCACTGAAACTCTCTGAAACACTCTGAAACTCTCTGACACTCTCTGACACTCTCTGAAACTCTCTGACACCATCTGAAACTCTCTGAAAACCTCCGACACTCTCTGACACTCTCTGAAACTCTCTGACGCTCTCTGAAACACTCAGTAACTCTCTGACACTCTGTGACACTCTCTGACTCTCTCTGACACTCTCTGAAACTCTCTGACACTCTCTGACACACTCAGACCCTCTCTGACACTCTCTGACACTCTCTGAAACACTCTGAAACTCTCTGACACTCTCTGACACTCTCTGAAACTCTCTGACACCATCTGAAACTCTCTGAAAACCTCCGACACTCTCTGACACTCTCTGACGCTCTCTGAGGCTCACTGAAACTCTCTGACACTCTGTGACACTCTCTGAAACTCTCTGAAACTCTCTGACACTCTCAGAAACTCTCGGAAACTCACTGAAACTCTCTGACACTCTCTGACACTCTCTGACACTCTGTGACACTCTCTGAAACTCTCTGACGCTCTCTGAAACACTCAGAAACTCTCTGACACTCTGTGACACTCTCTGACACTCTCTGAAACTCTCTGACACTCTCTGACACACTCAGACCCTCTTTGACACTCTCTGACACTCTCTGAAACACTCTGAAACTCTCTGACACTCTCTGACACTCTCTGAAACTCTCTGACAATTCTCTGAAACTCTCTGTCACTCTCTGACACTCTCTGACACTCTCTGAAGCTCTCTGAAACTCTCTGACAGTCTGTAACACTGTCTGAAACTCTTGACACTCTCTGAAAGTCTCAGAAAATCTCAGAAACTCACTGGCAATCTCTGACACTCTCTGACACTCTCTGACTCTCTCTGACACTCTCTGAAACTCTCTGACACTCTCTGACACACTCAGACCCTCTCTTACACTCTCCGACACTCTCTGAAACACTCTGAAACTCTCTGACAATCTCTGAAACTCTCTGACAATTCTCTGAAAGTCTCAGAAAATCTCAGAAACACTCTGGCAATCTCTGACACTCTCTGACATTCACTGACACTCTCTGAAACTCTTTGACACTCTTTGACACTCTCTGACAATCTCTGACGCACTCTGAAACACTCTGACAATTCTCTGAAGCTCTCCCACACTCTCTGACACTCTCTGCAATCTCTCTGACGCTCTCTGACAATCTGTGACACTCTTTGAATCTCATGACACTCTCTGAAAGTCTCAGAAAATCTCAGAAACTCTCTGGCAATCTCTGACACTCTCTGACACTCTCAGACCATCTCTGACACTCTCTGAAACTCTCTGACACTCTCAGAAACTCTCAGAAACTCTCTGAAACGCTCTTACACTCTCTGACACACTCAGAAACTCTCTGAACCTCTCAGACACTTTCTGATACTCTCCGAAACTCTCTGACACTCTCTGACACTCTGTGACACACTGTGAAACTTTCTGACACTCTCTGACACTCTCTGAAGCTCTCTGGAACTCTCTGAAAATCTCTGACACTCTCTGACACTCTCAGACACTCTCTGACACTCTCTGAAACTCTCTGACACTCTCTGACACGATCTGACTCTTTCTGAAACTCTCTGACACTCTCTGACACTCTATGACACTCTCTGACACACTCAGAAACTCTCTGAACCCTCTGACAGTCTCTGACAGTCTCTGACACTCTCTGACACTCACAGATACTCTCAGAAACTCTCCGATATTCTCTGACAGTCTCTGACACTCTCTGACACTCTCTGACACTCTGTGACCCTCTCTGACACTCTCTGACACTCTGTGACACTCTCTGAAACTCTCTAACACTCTGTGACGCACTGTGAATCCCTCTGACACTCTCTGACACTCTCTGACACTCTCTGACACTCTGTGAAATTCTGTGAAACTCTCTGACACTCTCTGACAGTCTCTGACACTCTGTGACTCTCCCTGACACACTCAGAAACTCTCAGAACCCTCTGACACTCTCTTACACTCAAAGTTGCTCTCAGAAACTCTCCGACATTCTCTGACACTCTCAGACACTCTTTGACACTCTCAGACATGCTCTGAAACTCTTTGACACTATCTGACACTCTCAGACAATCTCTGAAACTCACTGAAACTCTCTGAAACTCTCAGACACTCTCTGAAGCTCTTTGAAACTCTCTGACACGCTGTGAAACTCTCAGAAACTCTCTGAAACTCTCTGACCCTCTCTGAAACTCTCTGACACTTTGTGACACTCCCTGAAACTCTCTGACACTCTCGGACACTCTCCGACACTCTCAGAAACTCTCAGAAACTCACTGGCAATCTCTGACACTCTCAGAAAATCTCTGAAACTCTCTGACACTCTCTGAAACTCTTTGACACTCACTGAGACTCTCTGAAACTCTCTGACACTCTCTGACACTCTCTGACACTCTCTGAAACTCTCTGAAGCTCTCTGACACTCTCTGAAACTCTCTGAAAACCTCCGACACTCTCTGACACTCTCTGACGCTCTGTGAAGCTCTCTGAAACTCTCTGACGCTCTGTGACACTCTCTGAAACTCTCTGACACTATCTGACACTCTCTGAAACTTTCTGACACTCTCTGAAACTGTCTGAAACTTTCTGACACTCTCTGAAACTCTCTGAAACTCTCTGACACTCTCAGAAACTCTCGGAAACTCACTGAAACGCTCTGAAACTCTCTGACACTCTCTGACACTCTCTGACACTCTGTGACACTCTCTGAAACTCTCTGACACTCTCTGAAACACTCAGAAACTCTCTGATACTCTGTGACACTCTCTGACACTCTCTGACTCTCTATGACACTCTCTGAAACACTCTGACATTCTCTGACACTCTCTGAAACTCTTTGACACTCTCAGAGAATCTCTGACGCACTCTGAAACACTCTGACAATTCTCTGAAGCTCTCCCACACTCTCTGACACTCTCTGCAATCTCTCTGACGCTCTCTGACAGTCTGTGACACTCTCTCAAACTCTTGACACTCTCTGAAAGTCTCAGAAAATCTCAGAAACTCTCTGGCAATCTCTGACACTCTCTGACACACTCAGAAACTCTCAGAAACTCTCTGAAACTCTCTGACACTCTCAGAAACTCTCAGAAACTCTCTGAAACTCTCTTACACTCTCTGACACTCTCTGACACTCTGTGACACTCTCTGAAACTCTCTGACACTCTCTGACACACTCAGAAACTATCTGAACCTCTCTGACACTTTCTGATACTCTCCGAAACTCTCTGACACTCTCTGACACTCTGTGACACACTGTGAAACTTTCTGACACTCTCTGACACTCTCTGAAGCTCTCTGGAACTCTCTGAAAATCTCTGACACTCTCTGACACTCTCAGACACTCTCTGACACTCTCTGACACGATCTGCCTCTCTCTGAAACTCTCTGACACTCTCTGACACTCTATGACACTCTCTGACACACTCAGAAACTCTCTGAACCCTCTGACAGTCTCTGACAGTCTCTGACACTCTCTGACACTCACAGATACTCTCAGAAACTCTCCGATATTCTCTGACAGTCTCTGACACTCTCTGACACTCTCTGACACTCTCTGACACTCTGTGACCCTCTCTGACACTCTCTGACACTCTGTGACACTCTCTGAAACTCTCTAACACTCTGTGACGCACTGTGAATCCCTCTGACACTCTCTGACACTCTCTGACACTCTCTGACACTCTGTGAAACTCTCTGAAACTCTCTGACACTCTCTGACAGTCTCTGACACTCTGTGACACACTGTGAAACTTTCTGACACTCTCTGACACTCTCTGAAGCTCTCTGGAACTCTCTGAAAATCTCTGACACTCTCTGACACTCTCAGACACTCTCTGACACTCTCTGAAACTCTCTGACACTCTCTGACACGATCTGACTCTCTCTGAAACTCTCTGACACTCTGTGACGCACTGTGAATCCCTCTGACACTCTCTGACACTCTCTGAAACTCTCTAACACTCTGTGACGCACTGTGAATCCCTCTGACACTCTCTGACACTCTCTGACACTCTCTGACACTCTCTGAAACTCTCTGACACTCTCTGACACTCTGTGACCCTCTCTGACACTCTCTGACACTCTGTGACACTCTCTGAAACTCTCTAACACCCTGTGACGCACTGTGAATCCCTCTGACACTCTCTGACACTCTCTGACACTCTGTGAAACTCTCTGAAACTCTCTGACACTCTCTGACTGTCTCTGACACTCTGTGACACTCCCTGACACACTCAGAAACTCTCAGAACCCTCTGACACTCTCTTACACTCAAAGTTGCTCTCAGAAACTCTCCGACATTCTCTGACACTCTCTGACACTCTCAGACACTCTCTGACACTCTCAGACATGCTCTGAAACTCTTTGATACTCTCTGACACTCTCAGACAATCTCTGACACTCACTGAAACTCTCTGAAACTCTCAGACACTCTCTGAAGCTCTCTGAAACTTTCTGACACGCTGTGACACTCTCAGAAACTCTCTGAAACTCTCTGACCCGCTCTGAAACTCTCTGACACTATGTGACACTCCCTGAAACTCTCTGACACTCACTGAAACTCTCTGAAACTCTCAGACACTCTCTGAAGCTCTCTGAAACTCTCGGACACGCTCCAACACTCTCAGAAACTCTCAGAAACTCACTGGCAATCTCTGACACTCTCTGAAACACTCTGAAAATCTCTGACACTCTCTGACAATTCTCTGAAACTCTCTGTCACTCTCTGACACTCTATGAAACACTCTGAAACTCTCTGACACACTGACACTCTGTGATACTCTCTGAAACTCTCTGACACTCTCTGAAACACTCTCTGAAGCTCTCTGAAAATCTCTGACACTCTCTGACACGATCTGACTCTTTCTGAAACTCTCTGACACTCTCTGACACTCTATGACACTCTCTGACACACTCAGAGACTCTCTGAACCCTCTGACAGTCTCTGACAGTCTCTGACACTCTCTGACACTCACAGATACTCTCAGAAACTCTCCGATATTCTCTGACAGTCTCTGACAATCTCTGACACTCTCTGACACTCTGTGACCCTCTCTGACACTCTCTGACACTCTGTGACACTCTCTGAAACTCTCTAACACTCTGTGACGCACTGTGAATCCCTCTGACACTCTGTGACACTCTCTGACACTCTCTGAAACTCTCTGACACTCTCTGACACACTCAGACCCTCTCTGACACTCTCTGACACTCTCTGAAACACTCTGAAACTCTCTGACACTCTCTGACACTCTCTGAAACTCTCTGACAATTCTCTGAAACTCTCTGTCACTCTCTGACACTCTCTGACACTCTCTGAAGCTCTCTGAAACTCTCTGACAGTCTGTAACACTGTCTGAAACTCTTGACACTCTCTGAAAGTCTCAGAAAATCTCAGAAACTCACTGGCAATCTCTGACACTCTCTGACACTCTCTGACTCTCTCTGACACTCTCTGAAACTCTCTGACACTCTCTGACACACTCAGACCCTCTCTTACACTCTCCGACACTCTCTGAAACACTCTGAAACTCTCTGACAATCTCTGAAACTCTCTGACAATTCTCTGAAAGTCTCAGAAAATCTCAGAAACACTCTGGCAATCTCTGACACTCTCTGACATTCACTGACACTCTCTGAAACTCTTTGACACTCTTTGACACTCTCAGACAATCTCTGACGCACTCTGAAACACTCTGACAATTCTCTGAAGCTCTCCCACACTCTCTGACACTCTCTGCAATCTCTCTGACGCTCTCTGACAATCTGTGACACTCTTTGAATCTCATGACACTCTCTGAAAGTCTCAGAAAATCTCAGAAACTCTCTGGCAATCTCTGACACTCTCTGACACTCTCAGACCATCTCTGACACTCTCTGAAACTCTCTGACACTCTCAGAAACTCTCAGAAACTCTCTGAAACGCTCTTACACTCTCTGACACACTCAGAAACTCTCTGAACCTCTCAGACACTTTCTGATACTCTCCGAAACTCTCTGACACTCTCTGACACTCTGTGACACACTGTGAAACTTTCTGACACTCTCTGACACTCTCTGAAGCTCTCTGGAACTCTCTGAAAATCTCTGACACTCTCTGACACTCTCAGACACTCTCTGACACTCTCTGAAACTCTCTGACACTCTCTGACACGATCTGACTCTTTCTGAAACTCTCTGACACTCTCTGACACTCTATGACACTCTCTGACACACTCAGAAACTCTCTGAACCCTCTGACAGTCTCTGACAGTCTCTGACACTCTCTGACACTCACAGATACTCTCAGAAACTCTCCGATATTCTCTGACAGTCTCTGACACTCTCTGACACTCTCTGACACTCTGTGACCCTCTCTGACACTCTCTGACACTCTGTGACACTCTCTGAAACTCTCTAACACTCTGTGACGCACTGTGAATCCCTCTGACACTCTCTGACACTCTCTGACACTCTCTGACACTCTGTGAAATTCTGTGAAACTCTCTGACACTCTCTGACAGTCTCTGACACTCTGTGACACTCCCTGACACACTCAGAAACTCTCAGAACCCTCTGACACTCTCTTACACTCAAAGTTGCTCTCAGATACTCTCCGACATTCTCTGACACTCTCAGACACTCTCTGACACTCTCAGACATGCTCTGAAACTCTTTGACACTATCTGACACTCTCAGACAATCTCTGAAACTCACTGAAACTCTCTGAAACTCTCAGACACTCTCTGAAGCTCTTTGAAACTCTCTGACACGCTGTGACACTCTCAGAAACTCTCTGAAACTCTCTGACCCTCTCTGAAACTCTCTGACACTTTGTGACACTCCCTGAAACTCTCTGACACTCTCGGACACTCTCCGACACTCTCAGAAACTCTCAGAAACTCACTGGCAATCTCTGACACTCTCAGAAAATCTCTGAAACTCTCTGACACTCTCTGAAACTCTTTGACACTCACTGAGACTCTCTGAAACTCTCTGACACTCTCTGACACTCTCTGACACTCTCTGAAACTCTCTGAAGCTCTCTGACACTCTCTGAAACTCTCTGAAAACCTCCGACACTCTCTGACACTCTCTGACGCTCTGTGAAGCTCTCTGAAACTCTCTGACGCTCTGTGACACTCTCTGAAACTCTCTGACACTATCTGACACTCTCTGAAACTTTCTGACACTCTCTGAAACTGTCTGAAACTTTCTGACACCCTCTGAAACTCTCTGAAACTCTCTGACACTCTCAGAAACTCTCGGAAACTCACTGAAACGCTCTGAAACTCTCTGACACTCTCTGACACTCTCTGACACTCTGTGACACTCTCTGAAACTCTCTGACACTCTCTGAAACACTCAGAAACTCTCTGATACTCTGTGACACTCTCTGACACTCTCTGACTCTCTCTGACACTCTCTGAAACACTCTGACATTCTCTGACACTCTCTGAAACTCTTTGACACTCTCAGACAATCTCTGACGCACTCTCTGACACTCTGACAATTCTCTGAAGCTCTCCCACACTCTCTGACACTCTCTGCAATCTCTCTGACGCTCTCTGACAGTCTGTGACACTCTCTCAAACTCTTGACACTCTCTGAAAGTCTCAGAAAATCTCAGAAACTCTCTGGCAATCTCTGACACTCTCTGACACACTCAGAAACTCTCAGAAACTCTCTGAAACTCTCTGACACTCTCAGAAACTCTCAGAAACTCTCTGAAACTCTCTTACACTCTCTGACACTCTCTGACACTCTGTGACACTCTCTGAAACTCTCTGACACTCTCTGACACACTCAGAAACTATCTGAACCTCTCTGACACTTTCTGATACTCTCCGAAACTCTCTGACACTCTCTGACACTCTGTGACACACTGTGAAACTTTCTGACACTCTCTGACACTCTCTGAAGCTCTCTGGAACTCTCTGAAAATCTCTGACACTCTCTGACACTCTCAGACACTCTCTGACACTCTCTGACACGATCTGCCTCTCTCTGAAACTCTCTGACACTCTCTGACACTCTATGACACTCTCTGACACACTCAGAAACTCTCTGAACCCTCTGACAGTCTCTGACAGTCTCTGACACTCTCTGACACTCACAGATACTCTCAGAAACTCTCCGATATTCTCTGACACTCTCTGACACTCTCTGACACTCTCTGACACTCTGTGACCCTCTCTGACACTCTCTGACACTCTGTGACACTCTCTGAAACTCTCTAACACTCTGTGACGCACTGTGAATCCCTCTGACACTCTCTGACACTCTCTGAAACTCTCTGACACTCTGTGAAACTCTCTGAAACTCTCTGACACTCTCTGACAGTCTCTGACACTCTGTGACACACTGTGAAACTTTCTGACACTCTCTGACACTCTCTGAAGCTCTCTGGAACTCTCTGAAAATCTCTGACACTCTCTGACACTCTCAGACACTCTCTGACACTCTCTGAAACTCTCTGACACTCTCTGACACGATCTGACTCTCTCTGAAACTCTCTGACACTCTGTGACGCACTGTGAATCCCTCTGACACTCTCTGACACTCTCTGAAACTCTCTAACACTCTGTGACGCACTGTGAATCCCTCTGACACTCTCTGACACTCTCTGACACTCTCTGACACTCTCTGAAACTCTCTGACACTCTCTGACACTCTGTGACCCTCTCTGACACTCTCTGACACTCTGTGACACTCTCTGAAACTCTCTAACACTCTGTGACGCACTGTGAATCCCTCTGACACTCTCTGACACTCTCTGACACTCTGTGAAACTCTCTGAAACTCTCTGACAATCTCTGACTGTCTCTGACACTCTGTGACACTCCCTGACACACTCAGAAACTCTCAGAACCCTCTGACACTCTCTTACACTCAAAGTTGCTCTCAGAAACTCTCCGACATTCTCTGACACTCTCTGACACTCTCAGACACTCTCTGACACTCTCAGACATGCTCTGAAACTCTTTGATACTCTCTGACACTCTCAGACAATCTCTGACACTCACTGAAACTCTCTGAAACTCTCAGACACTCTCTGAAGCTCTCTGAAACTTTCTGACACGCTGTGACACTCTCAGAAACTCTCTGAAACTCTCTGACCCGCTCTGAAACTCTCTGACACTATGTGACACTCCCTGAAACTCTCTGACACTCACTGAAACTCTCTGAAACTCTCAGACACTCTCTGAAGCTCTCTGAAACTCTCGGACACGCTCCAACACTCTCAGAAACTCTCAGAAACTCACTGGCAATCTCTGACACTCTCTGAAACACTCTGAAAATCTCTGACACTCTCTGACAATTCTCTGAAACTCTCTGTCACTCTCTGACACTCTATGAAACACTCTGAAACTCTCTGAGACTCTGACACTCTGTGATACTCTCTGAAACTCTCTGACACTCTCTGAAACACTCTCTGAAGCTCTCTGAAACTCTCTGACACTCTCTGACACGATCTGACTCTTTCTGAAACTCTCTGACACTCTCTGACACTCTATGACACTCTCTGACACACTCAGAGACTCTCTGAACCCTCTGACAGTCTCTGACAGTCTCTGACACTCTCTGACACTCACAGATACTCTCAGAAACTCTCCGATATTCTCTGACAGTCTCTGACACTCTCTGACACTCTCTGACACTCTGTGACCCTCTCTGACACTCTCTGACACTCTGTGACACTCTCTGAAACTCTCTAACACTCTGTGACGCACTGTGAATCCCTCTGACACTCTCTGACACTCTCTGACACTCTCTGACACTCTGTGAAACTCTCTGAAACTCTCTGACAGTCTCTGACACTCTGTGACACTCCCTGACACACTCAGAAACTCTCAGAACCCTCTGACACTCTCTTACACTCAAAGTTGCTCTCAGAAACTCTCCGACATTCTCTGACACTCTCAGACACTCTCTGACACTCTGTGACCCTCTCTGACACTCTCTGACACTCTGTGACACTCTCTGAAACTCTCTAACACTCTGTGACGCACTGTGAATCCCTCTGACACTCTCTGACACTCTCTGACACGCTGTGACACTCTCAGAAACTCTCTGAAACTCTCTGACCCTCTCTGAAACTCTCTGACACTTTGTGACACTGCCTGAAACTCTCTGACACTCTCGGACACTCTCCGACACTCTCAGAAACTCTCAGAAACTCACTGGCAATCTCTGACACTCTCAGAAAATCTCTGAAACTCTCTGACACTCTCTGAAACTCTTTGACACTCACTGAGACTCTCTGAAACTCTCTGACACTCTCTGACACTCTCTGACACTCTCTGAAACTCTCTGAAGCTCTCTGACACTCTCTGAAACTCTCTGAAAACCTCCGACACTCTCTGACACTCTCTGACGCTCTGTGAAGCTCTCTGAAACTCTCTGACGCTCTGTGACACTCTCTGAAACTCTCTGACACTATCTGACACTCTCTGAAACTTTCTGACACTCTCTGCAACTGTCTGAAACTTTCTGACACTCTCTGAAACTCTCTGAAACTCTCTGACACTCTCAGAAACTCTCGGAAACTCACTGAAACGCTCTGAAACTCTCTGACACTCTCTGACACTCTCTGACACTCTGTGACACTCTCTGAAACTCTCTGACACTCTCTGAAACACTCAGAAACTCTCTGATACTCTGTGACACTCTCTGACACTCTCTGACTCTCTCTGACACTCTCTGAAACACTCTGACACTCTCTGACACTCTCAGACCCTCTCTGACACTCTCTGACACTCTCTGAAGCACTCTGAAACTCTCTGACACTCTCTGAAACTCTCTGACAATTATCTGAAACTCTCTGTCACTCTCTGACACTCTCTGACACTCTCTGAAGCTCTCTGAAACTCTCTGACAGTCTGTGACACTCTCTGAAACTCTTGACGCTCTCTGAACGTCTCAGAAAATCTCAGAAACTCTCTGGCAATCTCTGACACTCTCTGACACTCTGTGACACTCTCTGAAACTCTCTGACACTATCTGAAACGCTCTGAAACTTTCTGACACTCTCTGAAACTCCCTGGAACTTTCTGACACTCTCTGAAACTCTCTGACAGTCTGTGACACTCTCTGAAACTCTTGACGCTCTCTGAACGTCTCAGAAAATCTCAGAAACTCTCTGGCAATCTCTGATACTCTCTGACACTCTGTGACACTCTCTGAAACTCTCTGACACTATCTGACACTCTCTGAAACTTTCTGACACTCTCTGAAACTCTCTGAAACTTTCTGACACTCTCTGAAACTCTCTGAAACTCTCTGACACTCTCAGAAACTCTCGGAAACTCACTGAAACTCTCAGAAACTCTCTGACACCCTCTGACACTCTGTGACACTCTCTGAAACTCTCTGACACTCTCTGAAACACTCAGAAACTCACTGACACTCTGTGACACTCTCTGACTCTCTCTGACACTCTCTGAAACTCTCTGACACTCTCTGACACACTCAGACCCTCTCTGACACTCTCTGACACTCTCTGAAACACTCTGAAACTCTCTGACATTCTCTGACACTCTCTGAAACTCTCTGACAATTCTCTGAAACTCTCTGTCACTCTCTGACACTCTCTGACACTCTCTGAAGCTCTCTGAAACTCTCTGACAGTCTGTGACACTGTCTGAAACTCTTGACACTCTCTGAAAGTCTCAGAAATTCTCAGTAACTCTCTGGCAATCTCTGAAACTCTCTGACACTCTCTGAAACTCTTTGACACTCTCTGACACTCTCAGACAATCTCTGACGCACTCTGAAACACTCTGACAATTCTCTGAAGCTCTCCCACACTCTGTGACACTCTCTGACACTCTCTGACTCTCTCTGACACTCTCTGAAACTCTCTGACACTCTCTGACACACTCAGACCCTCTCTGACACTCTCTGACACTCTCTGAAACACTCTGAAACTCTCTGACACTCTCTGACACTCTCTGAAACTCTCTGACAATTCTCTGAAAGTCTCAGAAAATCTCAGAAACACTCTGGCAATCTCTGAAACTCTCTGACATTCTCTGACACTCTCTGAAACTCTTTGACTCTCTCAGACAATCTCTGACGCACTCTGAAACACTCTGACAATTCTCTGAAGCTCTCCCACACTCTCTGACACTCTCTGCAATCTCTCTGACGCTCTCTGACAGTGTGTGACACTCTCTGAAAGTCTTGACACTCTCTGAAAGTCTCAGAAAATCTCAGAAACTCTCTGGCAATCTCTGACACACTCTGACACACTCAGAAACTCTCAGAAACTCTCTGAAACTCTCTGACACTCTCAGAAACTCTCAGAAACTCTCTGAAACTCTCTTACACTCTCTGACACTCTCTGACACTCTGTGACACACTCTGCAACGCTCTGACACTCTCTGACACACTCAGAAACTATCTGAACCTCTCTGACACTTTCTGATACTCTCCGAAACTCTCTGACACTCTCTGACACCCTGTGACACACTGTGAAACTTTCTGACACTCTCTGACACTCTCTGAAGCTCTCTGGAACTCTCTGAAAATCTCTGACACTCTCTGACACTCTCAGACACTCTCTGACACTCTCTGAAACTCTCTGACACTCTCTGACACGATCTGACACTCTCTGAAACTCTCTGACACTCTCTGACACTCTATGACACTCTCTGACACACTCAGAAACTCTCTGAACCCTCTGACATTCTCTGACAGTCTCTGACACTCTCTGACACTCACAGATACTCTCAGAAACTCTCCGATATTCTCTGACAGTCTCTGACACTCTCTGACACTCTCTGACACTCTCTGAAACTCTCTGACACTCTCTGAGACTCTCTGACACTCTGTGACCCTCTCTGACACTCTCTGACACTCTGTGACACTCTCTGAAACTCTCTAACACTCTGTGACGCACTGTGAATCCCTCTGACACTCTCTAACACTCTCTGACACTCTCTGACACTCTGTGAAACTCTCTGAAACTCTCTGACACTCTCTGACAGTCTCTGACACTCTGTGACACTCCCTGACACACTCAGAAACTCTCAGAACCCTCTGACACTCTCTTACACTCAAAGTTGCTCTCAGAAACTCTCCGACATTCTCTGACACTCTCTGACACTCTCTGACACTCTCAGACACTCTCTGACACTCTCAGACATGCTCTGAAACTCTTTGATACTCTCTGACACTCTCAGACAATCTCTGACACTCACTGAAACTCTCTGAAACTCTCAGACACTCTCTGAAGCTCTCTGAAACTTTCTGACACGCTGTGACACTCTCAGAAACTCTCTGAAACTCTCTGACCCGCTCTGAAACTCTCTGACACTATGTGACACTCCCTGAAACTCTCTGACACTCACTGAAACTCTCTGAAACTCTCAGACACTCTCTGAAGCTCTCTGAAACTCTCGGACACGCTCCAACACTCTCAGAAACTCTCAGAAACTCACTGGCAATCTCTGACACTCTCTGAAACACTCTGAAAATCTCTGACACTCTCTGACAATTCTCTGAAACTCTCTGTCACTCTCTTACACTCTCTGACACTCTCTGAAACTCTCTGACTGTCTGTGACACTGTCTGAAACTCTCTGACAATTCTCTGAAACTCTCTGTCACTCTCTGACACTCTCTGAAGCTCTCTGAAACTCTCTGACAGTCTGTGACACTGTCTGAAACTCTTGACACTCTCTGAAATTCTCAGAAAATCTCAGAAACTCTCTGACACTCTCTGACACTCTCTGGCACTCTCTGAAACTCTTTGACACTCTCTGACACTCTCAGACACTCTCTGACGCACTCTGAAACAGTCTGACAATTCTCTGAAACTCTCCCACACTCTGTGACACTCTCTGACACTCTCTGACTCTCTCTAACACTCTCTGAAACACTCTGACACTCTCTGACACACTCAGACCCTCTCTGACACTCTCTGACACTCTATGAAACACTCTGAAACTCTCTGACACTCTGACACTCTGTGATACTCTCTGAAACTCTCTGACACTCTCTGAAACACTCTCTGAAGCTCTCTGAAACTCTCTGACACTCTGTGACACTCTCTGACACTCTCTGACTCTCTCTGACACTCTCTGAACTTCTCTGACACTCTCTGACACACTCAGACCCTCTCTGACACTGTCTGACACTCTCTGAAACACTCTGAAACTCTCTGACACTCTCTGACACTCTCTGAAACTCTCTGACAATTCTCTGAAACTCTCTGTCACTCTCTGACACTCTCTGACACTCTCTGAAGCTCTCTGAAACTCTCTGACAGTCTGTGACACTGTCTGAAACTCTTGACACTCTCTGAAAGTCTGAGAAAATCTCAGAAACTCTCTGGCAATCTCTGACACTCTGTGACACTCTCTGAAACTCTTTGACACTCTCTGACACTCGCAGACAATCTCTGACGCACTCTGAAACACTCTGACAATTCTCTGAAGCTCTCCCACACTCTGTGACACTCTCTGACACTCTCTGACTCTCTCTGACACTCTCTGAAACTCTCTGACACTCTCTGACACACTCAGACCCTCTCTGACACTCTCTGACACTCTCTGAAACACTCTGAAACTCACTGACACTCTCTGACACTCTCTGAAACTCTCTTACACTCTCTGACACTCTCTGACACTCTCTGAAGCTCTCTGAAACTCTCTGACAGTCTGTGACACTGTCTGAAACTCTTGAAACTCCCTGAAAGTCTCAGAAAATCTCAGAAACTCTCTGGCAATCTCTGACACTCTCTGACACTCTCTGACACTCTCTGACACTCTCTGAAACTCTTTGACACTCTCAGACAATCTCTGACGCACACTGAAACACTCTGACAATTCTCTGAAGCTCTCCCACACTCTCTGAAACTCTCTGACACTCTCTGAAACACTCAGAAACTCTCTGACTCTCTGTGACACTCTCTGACACTCTCTGACTCGCTCTGTCACTCTCTGAAACTCTCTGACACTCTCTGACACACTCAGACCCTCTCTGACACTCTATGACAATCTCTGAAACACTCTGAAACTCTCTGACACTCTCTGACACTCTCTGAAACTCTCTGACAATTCTCTGAAACTCTCTGTCACTCTCTGACACTCATTATCACTCTCTGACACTTTCTGACACTCTCAGACACTCTCTCATACCCTCTCTATCACTCTCTGAAAATCTCTATCACTCTCTATCATTCTCCGACACTCTCTGACACTCTCTGACATACTCTGACAATCTCTGACACTCTCAGACACTCTCAGACACTCTCAGACACTCTCTATCACTCTCTGAATCTCACTGACACTCTCAGACACTCTCTGACACCCTCAGACACTCTCTGACACTCTCAGACACTCTCTATCACTCACTGACTCTCACTGACACTCTCGGACACTCTCTGACACCCTCAGACACTCTCTGACACTCTCTGACACACTCTATAACTCTCTGACACTCTCTGACGCTCTCAGACACTCTCAGACTCTCTCTATCACTCTCTATCACAGTCTGATACTCTCTGACACACCTGAGAATCTCTGACACTCTCAGACTCTCTAGACAATCTCTATCACTCTCTGACACTCACTGACAATCTCAGAAACACTTTTACACTCTCTGTCACTCTCTGACACTCACTGACAATCTCAGACAGCCTCTATCACTCTCTATCACTCTCTGACACTCTCTGACAATCTCTGACACTCTCAGACTCACTAGACACTCTCTATCACTCTCTGACAGTCACTGACAATCTCAGACACTCTCTGTTACTCTCTGACATACTCTGACAATCTCTGACACTCTCAGACACTCTCAGACACTCTCAGACACTCTCTATCACTCTCTGAATCTCACTGACACTCTCAGACACTCTCTGACACCCTCAGACACTCTCTGACACTCTCAGACACTCTCTATCACTCACTGACTCTCACTGACACTCTCGGACACTCTCTGACACCCTCAGACACTCTCTGACACTCTCTGACACACTCTATAACTCTCTGACACTCTCTGACGCTCTCAGACACTCTCAGACTCTCTCTATCACTCTCTATCACAGTCTGATACTCTCTGACACACCTGAGAATCTCTGACACTCTCAGACTCTCTAGACACTCTCTATCACTCTCTGACACTCACTGACAATCTCAGAAACACTTTTACACTCTCTGTCACTCTCTGACACTCACTGACAATCTCAGACAGCCTCTATCACTCTCTATCACTCTCTGACACTCTCTGACAATCTCTGACACTCTCAGACTCACTAGACACTCTCTATCACTCTCTGACAGTCACTGACAATCTCAGACACTCTCTGTTACTCTCTGACAATCACTGACAATCTCAGACACTCTCTGACACTCTCAGATACTCTCTAACACTCTCTGACACTCTGTATCACTCTATATCACTCTCTGATACTCTCTGACACTCTCCGACACCCTCTATCACTCTGTGACACTCTCTGACACTCTCTGACACTCTCTAACACTCTCTGCCGCTCTGTGTCACTCCCTATCACTCTCTGACACTCTCTGACACTCTCCGACACCCTCTATAACTCTCTGACACTCTCTGACACTCTATATCACTCTCTGACTCACTCAGACACTCTCTATCACTCTCTGACACTCTCTATCACTCTCTGACACTCTGTGACACTCTCTATCACTCTCAGACACTCTCAGACACTCTCAGACACTCTCTGACACTCTCAGAAACTCTCTATCACTCTCTGACACTCTCTGACATTCGCTGACACTCTCTATCACTCTCTATCACTCTCTGACACTCTCAGACACTCTCTGACACTCTCAGACACTCTCAGACACTCTCTATCACTCTCTGACACTCTCTGACACTCTCAGACACTCTCTATCGCTCTCTGACACACTCTGACAATCTCTGACACTCTCAGACACTCTCAGACACTCTCTATCACTCTCTGACGCACTCAGACACTCTGAGACACTCTCTGACACTCTCTGACACTCTCGATCACTCTCTGACAATCTCTGACACTCTCAGACACTCTCTATCATTCTCTGACACTCTCTGACAATCTCTGACACTCACAGACTCTCTCAGACACTCTCTATCACTCTCTATCACATCTGTCACTCACTGACACTTTCAGACACTCTCTATCACTCTCTGATACTCACTGACAATCTCAGACACCCTCTATCACTCTGTATCACTCTCTGACACTCACTGACAATCTCAGAAACTCTCTAACACTCTCTATCACTCTCTGACACTCACTGACAATCTCAGACACCCTCTATCACTCTCTATCACTCTCTGCCACTCTCTGACACACTCTGACACGCTCTGACACTCTCAGACACTCTCTGACACTCACAGACTCTCTCAGACACTCTCAGACACTCTCAAAAACTCTCTATCACTCTCTGACTTTCTCAGACACGCTCAGACACTCTCTATCACTCTCTGACACTCTCCGACACACTAAGACACTCTCTATCACTCTCTGACACTCTCTGACACTCTCAGACAATCTCAGACTCTCTCTGACACTCTCAGACACTCTCAGACACTCTCTATCACTCTCTGAAACCTTCTGACGCTCTCTATCACTCTCTATCACTCTCTGACACTCTCTATCGCTCTCTGACACTCTCTGACACTCTCAATCACTCTCTGACACTCTCTGACACGCACAGACTCTCTCAGACACTCTCAGACACTCTCTGACACTCTCAGAAACTCTCTATCACTCTCTGACTTTCTCAGCACTCTCAGACACTCTCTATCACTCTCTGAGACTCTCTGACACTCTCAGACACTCTTTATCACTCTCTGACACTCTCTGACACTCTCAGAGTCTCTCAGACCCTCTCCATCACTCTCTGAAAATCTCGATCACTCTCTATCATTCTCCGACACTCTCTGACACTCTCTGACACACTCTGACAATCTCTGACACTCTCAGACACTCCCAGACACTCTCAGACACTCTCTAACACTCTCTGACTCTCACTGACACTCTCAGACACTCTCTGACACCCTCAGACACTCTTTGACATTCTCTGACACACTCTATCACTCTCTGACACTCTCAGACGCTCTCAGACACTCTCAGACTCTCTCTATCACTCTCTATCACAATCTGACACTCTCTGACACACCTGAGTATCTCTGACACTCTCAGACTCTCTAGACACTCTCTATCACTCTCTGACACTCACTGACAATCTCAGAAACACTTTTACACTCTCTGTCACTCTCTGACACTCACTGACTATCTCAGACAGCCTCTAACACTCTCTGACACTCTGTATCACTCTCTATCACTCTCTGATACTCTCTGACACTCTCCGACACCCTCTATAACTCTGTGACACTCTCTGACACTCTCTGACACTCTCTAACACTCTCTGCCACTCTGTGTCACTCTCTATCACTCTCTGACACTCACTGACACTCTCCGACACCCTCTGTAACTCTCTGACACTCTCTGACACTCTATATCACTCTCTGACACTCTCAGACACTCTCTATCACTCTCAGACTCTCTCAGATACTCTCAGACACTCTCTGACACTCTCGGAAACGCTCTATCACTCTCTGACACTCTCTGACATTCTCTGACACTCTGTGTCACTCTCTATCACTCTCTGACACTCTCTGACACTCTCTATCACTCTCTGACACTCTCTGACACTCTCTATCACTCTCTGACACTCTCAGACACTCTCTATCACTCTCAGACTCTCTCAGATACTCTCAGACACTCTCTGACACTCTCGGAAACGCTCTATCACTCTCTGACACTCTCTGACATTCTCTGACACTCTCTATCACTCTCTATCACTCTCTGACACTCTCAGACACACTGTGACACTCTCAGACACTCTCTGACACTCACTGACAATCTCAGACAGCCTCTATCTCTCTCTATCACTCTCTGACACTCTCTGACAATCTCTGACACTCTCAGACTCACTAGACACTCTCTATCACTCTCTGACAGTCACTGACAATCTCAGACACTCTCTGTTACTCTCTGACAATCACTGACAATCTCAGACACTCTCTGACACTCTCAGATACTCTCTAACACTCTCTGACACTCTGTATCACTCTCTATCACTCTCTGATACTCTCTGACACTCTCCGACACCCTCTATCACTCTGTGACACTCTGTGACACTCTCTGACACTCTCTGACACTCTCTAACACTCTCTGCCACTCTGTGTCACTCCCTATCACTCTCTGACACTCTCTGACACTCTACGACACCCTCTATAACTCTCTGACACTCTCTGACACTCTATATCACTCTCTGACTCTCTCAGGCACTCTCTATCACTCTCTGACACTCTCTGTCACTCTTGACACTCTGTGACACTGTCTATCACTCTCAGACACTCTCAGACACTCTCCGACACACTAAGACACTCTCTATCACTCTCTGACACTCTCTGTCACTCTCAGACAATCTCAGACACTCTCTGACACTCTCAGACACTCTCAGACACTCTCTATCACTCTCTGGCACCTTCTGACACTCTCTATCACTCTCTATCACTCTCTGACACTCTCTATCACTCTCTGACACTCTCTGACACTCTCAATCACTCTCTGACACTCTCTGACACGCACAGACTCTCTCAGACACTCTCTGACACTCTCAGAAACTCTCTATCACTCTCTGACTTTCTCAGCACTCTCAGACACTCTCTATCACTCTCTGAGACTCTCTGACACTCTCAGAGTCTCTCAGATACTCTCAGACACTCTCTGACACTCTCGGAAATGCTCTATCACTCTCTGACACTCTCTGACATTCTCTGACACTCTCTATCACTCTCTATCACTCTCTGACACTCTCAGACACACTGTGACACTCTCAGACACTCTCTGACACTCACTGACAATCTCAGACAGCCTCTATCTCTCTCTATCACTCTCTGACACTCTCTGACAATCTCTGACACTCTCAGACTCACTAGACACTCTCTATCACTCTCTGACAGTCACTGACACTCTCAGAAACTCTCTATCACTCTCTGACACTCTCTGACATTCTCTGACACTCTCTATCACTCTCTATCACTCTCTGACACTCTCAGACACTCTCTGACACTCTCAGACACACTCAGACACTCTATATCACTCTCTGACACTCTGACTCTCTCAGACACTCTCTATCGCTCTCTGACACACTCTGACAATCTCTGACACTCTCAGACACTCTCAGACACTCTCTGTCACTCTCTATCACTCTCTGACGCACTCAAACACTCTGAGACACTCTCTGACACTCTCTGACACTCTCGATCACTCTCTGACAATCTCTGACACTCTCAGACACTCTCTATCATTCTCTGACACTCTCTGACAATCTCTGACACTCACAGACTCTCTCAGACACTCTCTATCACTCTCTATCACATCTGTCACTCACTGACACTTTCAGACACTCTCTATCACTCTCTGATACTCACTGACAATCTCAGACACCCTCTATCACTCTGTATCACTCTCTGACACTCACTGACAATCTCAGAAACTCTCTAACACTCTCTATCACTCTCTGACACTCACTGACAATCTCAGACAGCCTCTATCACTCTCTATCACTCTCTGCCACTCTCTGACAAACTCTGACACTCTCTGACACTCTCAGACACTCTCTGACACTCACAGACTCTCTCAGACACTCTCAGACACTCTCAAAAACTCTCTATCACTCTCTGACTTTCTCAGACACGCTCAGACACTCTCTATCACTCTCTGACACTCTCCGACACACTAAGACACTCTCTATCACTCTCTGACACTCTCTGTCACTCTCAGACAATCTCAGACACTCTCTGACACTCTCAGACACTCTCAGACACTCTCTATCACTCTCTGGCACCTTCTGACACTCTCTATCACTCTCTATCACTCTCTGACACTCTCTATCACTCTCTGACACTCTCTGACACTCTCAATCACTCTCTGACACTCTCTGACACGCACAGACTCTCTCAGACACTCTCTGACACTCTCAGAATCTCTCTATCACTCTCTGACTTTCTCAGCACTCTCAGACACTCTCTATCACTCTCTGAGACTCTCTGACACTCTCAGACACTCTTTATCACTCTCTGACACTCTCTGACACTCTCAGAGTCTCTCAGACCCTCTCTACCACTCTCTGAAAATCTCTATCACTCTCTATCATTCTCCGACACTCTCTGACACTCTCTGACACACTCTGACAATCTCTGACACTCTCAGACACGCCCAGACACTCTCAGACACTCTCTAACACTCTCTGACTCTCACTGACACTCTCAGACACTCTCTGACACCCTCAGACACTCTCTGACACTCTCTGACACACTCTATCACTCTCTGACACTCTCAGACGCTCTCAGACACTCTCAGACTCTCTCTATCACTCTCTATCACAGTCTGACACTCTCTGACACACCTGAGTATCTCTGACACTCTCAGACTCTCTAGACACTCTCTATCACTCTCTGACACTCACTGACAATCTCAGAAACACTTTTACACTCTCTGTCACTCTCTGACACTCACTGACTATCTCAGACAGCCTCTAACACTCTCTGACACTCTGTATCACTCTCTATCACTCTCTGATACTCTCTGACACTCTCCGACACCCTCTATAACTCTGTCACACTCTCTGACACTCTCAGAAACTCTCTATCACTCTCTGACACTCTCTGACATTCGCTGACACTCTCTATCACTCTCTATCACTCTCTGACACTCTCAGACACTCTCTGACACTCTCAGACACTCTCAGACACTCTCTATCACTCTCTGACACTCTCTGACACTCTCAGACACTCTCTATCGCTCTCTGACACACTCTGACAATCTCTGACACTCTCAGACACTCTCAGACACTCTCTATCACTCTCTATCACTCTCTGACGCACTCAGACACTCTGAGACACTCTCTGACACTCTCTGACACTCTCGATCACTCTCTGACAATCTCTGACACTCTCAGACACTCTCTATCATTCTCTGACACTCTCTGACAATCTCTGACACTCACAGACTCTCTCAGACACTCTCTATCACTCTCTATCACATCTGTCACTCACTGACACTTTCAGACACTCTCTATCACTCTCTGATACTCACTGACAATCTCAGACACCCTCTATCACTCTGTATCACTCTCTGACACTCACTGACAATCTCAGAAACTCTCTAACACTCTCTATCACTCTCTGACACTCACTGACAATCTCAGACACCCTCTATCACTCTCTATCACTCTCTGCCACTCTCTGACAAACTCTGACACTCTCTGACACACTCAGACACTCTCTGACACTCACAGACTCTCTCAGACACTCTCAGACACTCTCAAAAACTCTCTATCACTCTCTGACTTTCTCAGACACGCTCAGACACTCTCTATCACTCTCTGACACTCTCTGACATTCTCTGACACTCTCTATCGCTCTCTGACACTCTCTGACACTCTCCGACACCCTCTATAACTCTGTGACACTCTCTGACACTCTCTGACACTCTGTGTCACTCTCTATCACTCTCTGACACTCTCTGACACTCTCTATCACTCTCAGACTCTCTCAGATACTCTCAGACACTCTCTGACACTCTCGGAAACGCTCTATCACTCTCTGACTCTCTCTGACATTCTCTGACTCTCACTGACACTCTCAGACACTCTCTGACACCCTCAGACACTCTCTGACACTCTCTGACACACTCTATCACTCTCTGACACTCTCAGACGCTCTCAGACACTCTCAGACTCTCTCTATCACTCTCTATCACAGTCTGACACTCTCTGACACACCTGAGTATCTCTGACACTCTCAGACTCTCTAGACACTCTCTATCACTCTCTGACACTCACTGACAATCTCAGAAACACTTTTACACTCTCTGACACTCTGTATCACTCTCTATAACTCTCTGATACTCTCTGACACTCTCCGACACCCTCTATAACTCTGTCACACTCTCTGACACTCTCTGACACTCTCTAACACTCTCTGCCACTCTGTGTCACTCTCTATCACTCTCTGACACTCTCTGACACTCTCCGACACCCTCTATAACTCTCTGACACTCTCTGACACTCTATATCACTCTCTGACACTCTCAGACACTCTCTATCACTCTCAGACTCTTTCAGACACTCTCAGACACTCTCTGACACTCTCGGAAACTCTCTATCACTCTCTGACACTCTCTGACATTCTCTGACACTCTCTATCACTCTCTATCACTCTCTGACACTCTCAGACACTCTCTGACACTCTCAGACACACTCAGACACTCTATATCACTCTCTGACACTCTCTGACTCTCTCAGACACTCTCTATCGCTCTCTGACACACTCTGACAATCTCTGACACTCTCAGACACTCTCAGACACTCTCTGTCACTCTCTATCACTCTCTGACGCACTCAAACACACTGAGACACTCTCTGACACTCTCTGACACTCTCGATCACTCTCTGACAATCTCTGACACTCTCAGACACTCTCTATCATTCTCTGACACTCTCTGACAATCTCTGACACTCACAGACTCTCTCAGACACTCTCTATCACTCTCTATCACATCTGTCACTCACTGACACTTTCAGACACTCTCTATCACTCTCTGATACTCACTGACAATCTCAGACACCCTCTATCACTCTGTATCACTCTCTGACACTCACTGACAATCTCAGAAACTCTCTAACACTCTCTATCACTCTCTGACACTCACTGACAATCTCAGACAGCCTCTATCACTCTCTATCACTCTCTGCCACTCTCTGACAAACTCTGACACTCTCTGACACTCTCAGACACTCTCTGACACTCACAGACTCTCTCAGACACTCTCAAAAACTCTCTATCACTCTCTGACTTTCTCAGACACGCTCAGACACTCTCTATCACTCTCTGACACTCTCCGACACACTAAGACACTCTCTATCACTCTCTGACACTCTCTGTCACTCTCAGACAATCTCAGACACTCTCTGACACTCTCAGACACTCTCAGACACTCTCTATCACTCTCTGGCACCTTCTGACACTCTCTATCACTCTCTATCACTCTCTGACACTCTCTATCACTCTCTGACACTCTCTGACACTCTCAATCACTCTCTGACACTCTCTGACACGCACAGACTCTCTCAGACACTCTCTGACACTCTCAGAATCTCTCTATCACTCTCTGACTTTCTCAGCACTCTCAGACACTCTCTATCACTCTCTGAGACTCTCTGACACTCTCAGACACTCTTTATCACTCTCTGACACTCTCTGACACTCTCAGAGTCTCTCAGACCCTCTCTACCACTCTCTGAAAATCTCTATCACTCTCTATCATTCTCCGACACTCTCTGACACTCTCTGACACACTCTGACAATCTCTGACACTCTCAGACACGCCCAGACACTCTCAGACACTCTCTAACACTCTCTGACTCTCACTGACACTCTCAGACACTCTCTGACACCCTCAGACACTCTCTGACACTCTCTGACACACTCTATCACTCTCTGACACTCTCAGACGCTCTCAGACACTCTCAGACTCTCTCTATCACTCTCTATCACAGTCTGACACTCTCTGACACACCTGAGTATCTCTGACACTCTCAGACTCTCTAGACACTCTCTATCACTCTCTGACACTCACTGACAATCTCAGAAACACTTTTACACTCTCTGTCACTCTCTGACACTCACTGACTATCTCAGACAGCCTCTAACACTCTCTGACACTCTGTATCACTCTCTATCACTCTCTGATACTCTCTGACACTCTCCGACACCCTCTATAACTCTGTCACACTCTCTGACACTCTCAGAAACTCTCTATCACTCTCTGACACTCTCTGACATTCGCTGACACTCTCTATCACTCTCTATCACTCTCTGACACTCTCAGACACTCTCTGACACTCTCAGACACTCTCAGACACTCTCTATCACTCTCTGACACTCTCTGACACTCTCAGACACTCTCTATCGCTCTCTGACACACTCTGACAATCTCTGACACTCTCAGACACTCTCAGACACTCTCTATCACTCTCTATCACTCTCTGACGCACTCAGACACTCTGAGACACTCTCTGACACTCTCTGACACTCTCGATCACTCTCTGACAATCTCTGACACTCTCAGACACTCTCTATCATTCTCTGACACTCTCTGACAATCTCTGACACTCACAGACTCTCTCAGACACTCTCTATCACTCTCTATCACATCTGTCACTCACTGACACTTTCAGACACTCTCTATCACTCTCTGATACTCACTGACAATCTCAGACACCCTCTATCACTCTGTATCACTCTCTGACACTCACTGACAATCTCAGAAACTCTCTAACACTCTCTATCACTCTCTGACACTCACTGACAATCTCAGACACCCTCTATCACTCTCTATCACTCTCTGCCACTCTCTGACAAACTCTGACACTCTCTGACACACTCAGACACTCTCTGACACTCACAGACTCTCTCAGACACTCTCAGACACTCTCAAAAACTCTCTATCACTCTCTGACTTTCTCAGACACGCTCAGACACTCTCTATCACTCTCTGACACTCTCTGACATTCTCTGACACTCTCTATCGCTCTCTGACACTCTCTGACACTCTCCGACACCCTCTATAACTCTGTGACACTCTCTGACACTCTCTGACACTCTGTGTCACTCTCTATCACTCTCTGACACTCTCTGACACTCTCTATCACTCTCAGACTCTCTCAGATACTCTCAGACACTCTCTGACACTCTCGGAAACGCTCTATCACTCTCTGACTCTCTCTGACATTCTCTGACTCTCACTGACACTCTCAGACACTCTCTGACACCCTCAGACACTCTCTGACACTCTCTGACACACTCTATCACTCTCTGACACTCTCAGACGCTCTCAGACACTCTCAGACTCTCTCTATCACTCTCTATCACAGTCTGACACTCTCTGACACACCTGAGTATCTCTGACACTCTCAGACTCTCTAGACACTCTCTATCACTCTCTGACACTCACTGACAATCTCAGAAACACTTTTACACTCTCTGACACTCTGTATCACTCTCTATAACTCTCTGATACTCTCTGACACTCTCCGACACCCTCTATAACTCTGTCACACTCTCTGACACTCTCTGACACTCTCTAACACTCTCTGCCACTCTGTGTCACTCTCTATCACTCTCTGACACTCTCTGACACTCTCCGACACCCTCTATAACTCTCTGACACTCTCTGACACTCTATATCACTCTCTGACACTCTCAGACACTCTCTATCACTCTCAGACTCTTTCAGACACTCTCAGACACTCTCTGACACTCTCGGAAACTCTCTATCACTCTCTGACACTCTCTGACATTCTCTGACACTCTCTATCACTCTCTGACACTCTCTGACTCTCTCAGACACTCTCTATCGCTCTCTGACACACTCTGACAATCTCTGACACTCTCAGACACTCTCAGACACTCTCTGTCACTCTCTATCACTCTCTGACGCACTCAAACACACTGAGACACTCTCTGACACTCTCTGACACTCTCGATCACTCTCTGACAATCTCTGACACTCTCAGACACTCTCTATCATTCTCTGACACTCTCTGACAATCTCTGACACTCACAGACTCTCTCAGACACTCTCTATCACTCTCTATCACATCTGTCACTCACTGACACTTTCAGACACTCTCTATCACTCTCTGATACTCACTGACAATCTCAGACACCCTCTATCACTCTGTATCACTCTCTGACACTCACTGACAATCTCAGAAACTCTCTAACACTCTCTATCACTCTCTGACACTCACTGACAATCTCAGACAGCCTCTATCACTCTCTATCACTCTCTGCCACTCTCTGACAAACTCTGACACTCTCTGACACTCTCAGACACTCTCTGACACTCACAGACTCTCTCAGACACTCTCAAAAACTCTCTATCACTCTCTGACTTTCTCAGACACGCTCAGACACTCTCTATCACTCTCTGACACTCTCCGACACACTAAGACACTCTCTATCACTCTCTGACACTCTCTGTCACTCTCAGACAATCTCAGACACTCTCTGACACTCTCAGACACTCTCAGACACTCTCTATCACTCTCTGGCACCTTCTGACACTCTCTATCACTCTCTATCACTCTCTGACACTCTCTATCACTCTCTGACACTCTCTGACACTCTCAATCACTCTCTGACACTCTCTGACACGCACAGACTCTCTCAGACACTCTCTGACACTCTCAGAATCTCTCTATCACTCTCTGACTTTCTCAGCACTCTCAGACACTCTCTATCACTCTCTGAGACTCTCTGACACTCTCAGACACTCTTTATCACTCTCTGACACTCTCTGACACTCTCAGAGTCTCTCAGACCCTCTCTACCACTCTCTGAAAATCTCTATCACTCTCTATCATTCTCCGACACTCTCTGACACTCTCTGACACACTCTGACAATCTCTGACACTCTCAGACACGCCCAGACACTCTCAGACACTCTCTAACACTCTCTGACTCTCACTGACACTCTCAGACACTCTCTGACACCCTCAGACACTCTCTGACACTCTCTGACACACTCTATCACTCTCTGACACTCTCAGACGCTCTCAGACACTCTCAGACTCTCTCTATCACTCTCTATCACAGTCTGACACTCTCTGACACACCTGAGTATCTCTGACACTCTCAGACTCTCTAGACACTCTCTATCACTCTCTGACACTCACTGACAATCTCAGAAACACTTTTACACTCTCTGTCACTCTCTGACACTCACTGACTATCTCAGACAGCCTCTAACACTCTCTGACACTCTGTATCACTCTCTATCACTCTCTGATACTCTCTGACACTCTCCGACACCCTCTATAACTCTGTCACACTCTCTGACACTCTCAGAAACTCTCTATCACTCTCTGACACTCTCTGACATTCGCTGACACTCTCTATCACTCTCTATCACTCTCTGACACTCTCAGACACTCTCTGACACTCTCAGACACTCTCAGACACTCTCTATCACTCTCTGACACTCTCTGACACTCTCAGACACTCTCTATCGCTCTCTGACACACTCTGACAATCTCTGACACTCTCAGACACTCTCAGACACTCTCTATCACTCTCTATCACTCTCTGACGCACTCAGACACTCTGAGACACTCTCTGACACTCTCTGACACTCTCTATCATTCTCTGACACTCTCTGACAATCTCTGACACTCACAGACTCTCTCAGACACTCTCTATCACTCTCTATCACATCTGTCACTCACTGACACTTTCAGACACTCTCTATCACTCTCTGATACTCACTGACAATCTCAGACACCCTCTATCACTCTGTATCACTCTCTGACACTCACTGACAATCTCAGAAACTCTCTAACACTCTCTATCACTCTCTGACACTCACTGACAATCTCAGACACCCTCTATCACTCTCTATCACTCTCTGCCACTCTCTGACAAACTCTGACACTCTCTGACACACTCAGACACTCTCTGACACTCACAGACTCTCTCAGACACTCTCAGACACTCTCAAAAACTCTCTATCACTCTCTGACTTTCTCAGACACGCTCAGACACTCTCTATCACTCTCTGACACTCTCTGACATTCTCTGACACTCTCTATCGCTCTCTGACACTCTCTGACACTCTCCGACACCCTCTATAACTCTGTGACACTCTCTGACACTCTCTGACACTCTGTGTCACTCTCTATCACTCTCTGACACTCTCTGACACTCTCTATCACTCTCAGACTCTCTCAGATACTCTCAGACACTCTCTGACACTCTCGGAAACGCTCTATCACTCTCTGACTCTCTCTGACATTCTCTGACTCTCACTGACACTCTCAGACACTCTCTGACACCCTCAGACACTCTCTGACACTCTCTGACACACTCTATCACTCTCTGACACTCTCAGACGCTCTCAGACACTCTCAGACTCTCTCTATCACTCTCTATCACAGTCTGACACTCTCTGACACACCTGAGTATCTCTGACACTCTCAGACTCTCTAGACACTCTCTATCACTCTCTGACACTCACTGACAATCTCAGAAACACTTTTACACTCTCTGACACTCTGTATCACTCTCTATAACTCTCTGATACTCTCTGACACTCTCCGACACCCTCTATAACTCTGTCACACTCTCTGACACTCTCTGACACTCTCTAACACTCTCTGCCACTCTGTGTCACTCTCTATCACTCTCTGACACTCTCTGACACTCTCCGACACCCTCTATAACTCTCTGACACTCTCTGACACTCTATATCACTCTCTGACACTCTCAGACACTCTCTATCACTCTCAGACTCTTTCAGACACTCTCAGACACTCTCTGACACTCTCGGAAACTCTCTATCACTCTCTGACACTCTCTGACATTCTCTGACACTCTCTATCACTCTCTGGCACTCTCTGACACTCTCCGACACCCTCTATAACTCTGTGACACTCTGTGACACTCTCTGACACTCTGTGTCACTCTCTATCACTCTCTGACACTCTCTGACACTCTCTATCACTCTCTGACACTCTCAGACACTCTCTATCACTCTCAGACTCTCTCAGATACTCTCAGACACTCTCTGACACTCTCGGAAACTCTCTATCACTCTCTGACACTCTCTGACATTCTCTGACACTCTCTATCACTCTCTATCACTCTCTGACACTCTCAGACACTCTGTGACACAATCAGACACTCTCTGACACTCTCTGACATTCTCTGACACTCTCTATTACTCTCTATCACTCTCTGACACTTTCAGACACTCTCTGACACTCTCAGACACTCTCTATCACTCTCTATCACTCTCTGATGCACTCAGACACTCTGAGACACTCTCTGACACTCTCTGACACTCTTGATCACTCTCTGACAATCTCTGACACTCTCAGACACTCTCTATCACTCTCTGACACTCTCTGACAATCTCTGACAATCTCTGACACTCACAGACTCTCACAGACACTCTTTCACTCTCTATCACATTTGTCACTCACTGACACTTTCAGACACTCTCTATCACTCTCTGATTCTCACTGACAATCTCAGACACCCTCTATCACTCTGCATCACTCTCTGACACTCACTGACAATCTCAAAAAATCTCTAACACTCTCTATCACTCTCTGACACTCACTGACAATCTCAGACACCCTCTATCACTCTCTATTACTCTCTGGCACTCTCTGACACACTCTGACAATCTCTGAAACTCTCAGAATCTCTAGACACTCTCTATCACTCTCTGAAACTCACTGACAATCTCAGAAACACTCTGACACTCTCTATCACTCTCTGACACTCTCTGACAATCTCTGACACTCTCAGACTCACAAAAGCAATCTCTCACACTCTCTGAAACTCTGTATCTCTCTCTGACACTCTCTGACACTCTCAGACACTCTCTATCGCTCTCTGACACACTCTGACAATCTCTGACACTCTCAGACACTCTCAGACACTCTCTATCACTCTCTATCACTCTCTGACGCACTCAGACACTCTGAGACACTCTCTGACACTCTCTGACACTCTCGATCACTCTCTGACAATCTCTGACACTCTCAGACACTCTCTATCATTCTCTGACACTCTCTGACAATCTCTGACACTCACAGACTCTCTCAGACACTCTCTATCACTCTCTATCACATCTGTCACTCACTGACACTTTCAGACACTCTCTATCACTCTCTGATACTCACTGGCAATCTCAGACACCCTCTATCACTCTGTATCACTCTCTGACACTCACTGACAATCTCAGAAACTCTCTAACACTCTCTATCACTCTCTGACACTCACTGACAATCTCAGACACCCTCTATCACTCTCTATCACTCTCTGCCACTCTCTGACAAACTCTGACACTCTCTGACACACTCAGACACTCTCTGACACTCACAGACTCTCTCAGACACTCTCAGACACTCTCAAAAACTCTCTATCACTCTCTGACTTTCTCAGACACGCTCAGACACTCTCTATCACTCTCTGACACTCTCTGACATTCTCTGACACTCTCTATCGCTCTCTGACACTCTCTGACACTCTCCGACACCCTCTATAACTCTGTGACACTCTCTGACACTCTCTGACACTCTGTGTCACTCTCTATCACTCTCTGACACTCTCTGACACTCTCTATCACTCTCAGACTCTCTCAGATACTCTCAGACACTCTCTGACACTCTCGGAAACGCTCTATCACTCTCTGACACTCTCTGACATTCTCTGACTCTCACTGACACTCTCAGACACTCTCTGACACCCTCAGACACTCTCTGACACTCTCTGACACACTCTATCACTCTCTGACACTCTCAGACGCTCTCAGACACTCTCAGACTCTCTCTATCACTCTCTATCACAGTCTGACACTCTCTGACACACCTGAGTATCTCTGACACTCTCAGACTCTCTAGACACTCTCTATCACTCTCTGACACTCACTGACAATCTCAGAAACACTTTTACACTCTCTGTCACTCTCTGACACTCACTGACTATCTCAGACAGCCTCTAACACTCTCTGACACTCTGTATCTCTCTCTATAACTGTCTGATACTCTCTGACACTCTCCGACACCCTCTATAACTCTGTCACACTCTCTGACACTCTCTGACACTCTCTAACACTCTCTGCCACTCTGTGTCACTCTCTATCACTCTCTGACACTCTCTGACACTCTCCGACACCCTCTATAACTCTCTGACACTCTCTGACACTCTATATCACTCTCTGACACTCTCAGACACTCTCAGACACTCTCTGACACTCTCGGAAACTCTCTATCACTCTCTGACACTCTCTGACATTCTCTGACACTCTCTATCACTCTCTGGCACTCTCTGACACTCTCCGACACCGTCTATAACTCTGTGACACTCTGTGACACTCTCTGACACTCTGTGTCACTCTCTATCACTCTCTGACACTCTCTGACACTCTCTATCACTCTCTGACACTCTCAGACACTCTCTATCACTCTCAGACTCTCTCAGATACTCTCAGACACTCTCTGACACTCTCGGAAACTCTCTATCACTCTCTGACACTCTCTGACATTCTCTGACACTCTCTATCACTCTCTATCACTCTCTGACACTCTCAGACACTCTGTGACACAATCAGACACTCTCTGACACTCTCTGACATTCTCTGACACTCTCTATTACTCTCTATCACTCTCTGACACTTTCAGACACTCTCTGACACTCTCAGACACTCTCTATCACTCTCTATCACTCTCTGATGCACTCAGACACTCTGAGACACTCTCTGACACTCTCTGACACTCTTGATCACTCTCTGACAATCTCTGACACTCTCAGACACTCTCTATCACTCTCTGACACTCTCTGACAATCTCTGACAATCTCTGACACTCACAGACTCTCACAGACACTCTTTCACTCTCTATCACATTTGTCACTCACTGACACTTTCAGACACTCTCTATCACTCTCTGATTCTCACTGACAATCTCAGACACCCTCTATCACTCTGCATCACTCTCTGACACTCACTGACAATCTCAAAAAATCTCTAACACTCTCTATCACTCTCTGACACTCACTGACAATCTCAGACACCCTCTATCACTCTCTATTACTCTCTGGCACTCTCTGACACACTCTGACAATCTCTGAAACTCTCAGAATCTCTAGACACTCTCTATCACTCTCTGAAACTCACTGACAATCTCAGAAACACTCTGACACTCTCTATCACTCTCTGACACTCTCTGACAATCTCTGACACTCTCAGACTCACAAAAGCAATCTCTCACACTCTCTGAAACTCTGTATCTCTCTCTGACACTCTCTGACACTCTCAGACACTCTCTATCGCTCTCTGACACACTCTGACAATCTCTGACACTCTCAGACACTCTCAGACACTCTCTATCACTCTCTATCACTCTCTGACGCACTCAGACACTCTGAGACACTCTCTGACACTCTCTGACACTCTCGATCACTCTCTGACAATCTCTGACACTCTCAGACACTCTCTATCATTCTCTGACACTCTCTGACAATCTCTGACACTCACAGACTCTCTCAGACACTCTCTATCACTCTCTATCACATCTGTCACTCACTGACACTTTCAGACACTCTCTATCACTCTCTGATACTCACTGGCAATCTCAGACACCCTCTATCACTCTGTATCACTCTCTGACACTCACTGACAATCTCAGAAACTCTCTAACACTCTCTATCACTCTCTGACACTCACTGACAATCTCAGACACCCTCTATCACTCTCTATCACTCTCTGCCACTCTCTGACAAACTCTGACACTCTCTGACACACTCAGACACTCTCTGACACTCACAGACTCTCTCAGACACTCTCAGACACTCTCAAAAACTCTCTATCACTCTCTGACTTTCTCAGACACGCTCAGACACTCTCTATCACTCTCTGACACTCTCTGACATTCTCTGACACTCTCTATCGCTCTCTGACACTCTCTGACACTCTCCGACACCCTCTATAACTCTGTGACACTCTCTGACACTCTCTGACACTCTGTGTCACTCTCTATCACTCTCTGACACTCTCTGACACTCTCTATCACTCTCAGACTCTCTCAGATACTCTCAGACACTCTCTGGCACTCTCTGACACACTCTGACAATCTCTGAAACTCTCAGAATCTCTAGACACTCTCTATCACTCTCTGAAACTCACTGACAATCTCAGAAACACTCTGACACTCTCTATCACTCTCTGACACTCTCTGACAATCTCTGACACTCTCAGACTCACAAAAGCAATCTCTCACACTCTCTGAAACTCTGTATCTCTCTCTGACACTCTCTGACACTCTCAGACACTCTCTGACACTCACAGACTCTCTCAGACACACTCAGACACTCTCAGAAACTCTCTATCACTCTCTGACGTTCTCAGACATTCTCAGACACTCTCTATCACTCTCTGACACTCTCCGACACACTAAGACACTCTATATCACTCTCTGACACTCTCTGACACTCTGAGACAATCTCAGACACTCTCTGACACTCTCTGACACTATCTGACACTCACAGACTCTCTCAGACACTCTCAGACACTCTCTATCACTCTCTATCGCTCTCTGACGCACTCAGACACTATCAGACATTCTCTGACACTCTCTGACACTCTCAGAAACTCTCTATCACTCTCTGACACACTCTGACATTCTCAGACACTCTCAGACACTCTCGAGCACTCTCTGACACTCTCTGACACTCTCTGACACTCTCTGACACTCAGAAACGCTCTATCCCTCTCTGACACTCACAAACACTCTCAGACACTCTCAGACACTCTCTGACACCTTCTGACACTCTCTATCACTCTCTATCACTCTCTGACACTCTCTATCACTCTCTGACACTCTCTGACACTCTATATCACACTCTGACTCTCTCAGACACTCTATATCTCTCTCTGACACTCTCTTTCACTCTCTGACACTCTCAGACACTCTCTGACACTCTCAGAATCTCTATATCACTCTCTGACACTCTCTGACATTCTCTGACACTCTCTATCACTCTCTATCACTCTCTGACACTCTCAGACACTCTCTGACACTCTCAGACACTCTCAGACACTCTCAGACACTCTCTGATACTCTCTGACACTCTCAGACACTCTCTATCGCTCTCTGACACTCTCTGACACACTCTGACAATCTCTGACACTCTCAGACACTCTCAGACACTCTCTATCACTCTCTATCACTCTCTGACGCTCTCAGACACTCTGAGACACTCTCTGACATTCTCTGACACTCTGGATCACTCTCTGACAATCTCTGACACTCTCAGACACTCTCTATCACTCTCTATCACTCTCTGACACTCTCTGACAATCTCTGACACTCACAGACTCTCTCTATCACTCTCTGATACTCACTGACAATCTCAGACACCCTCTATCACTCTGTATCACTCTCTGACACCCACCGACAATCTCAGAAACTCTCTAACACTCTCTATCACTCTCTGACACTCACTGACAATCTCAGACACCCTCTATCACTCTCTATCACTCTCTGCCACTCTCTGACACACTCTGACGCTCTCTGACACTCTCAGACACACTCTGACACTCACAGACTCTCTCAGACACTCTCAGACACTCTCAAAAACTCTCTATCACTCTCTGACTTTCTCAGACACGCTCAGACACTCTATATCACTCTCTGACACTCTCCGACACACTAAGGCACTCTCTATCACTCTCTGACACTCTCTGACACTCTCAGACAATCTCAGACACTCTCTGACACTCTCTGACACTCACAGACTCTCTCAGACACCCTCAGACACTCTCAGACACTCTCAGAAACTCTCTATCACTCTCTGACTTTCTCAGACACTCTCAGACACTCTCTATCACTCTCTGACACTCTCCGACACGCTAAGACACTCTCTATCACTCTCTGACAATCTCTGACACTCTCTGACACACTCTGACAATCTCTGACACTCTCAGACACTCTCAGACACTCTCTATCACTCTCTATCACTCTCTGACGCTCTCAGACACTCTGAGACACTCTCTGACACTCTCTGACACTCTCTATCACACTCTATCACTCTCTGAAACTCTCAGACACTCTCTGACACTCTCTGACACTCTCAGACACTCTCGATCAATCTCTGACACTCTCTGACACTCTCTGACACACTCTGACAATCTCTGACACTCTCAGACACTCTCAGACTCTCTCAGAGACAATCTATCACTCCCTGACTCTCTCTGACACTCTCTGACACACTCTGACAATCTCTGACACTGTCAGACACTCTCAGACACTCTCTGACACTCTCCGACACTCTCAGACACTCTCTATCACTCTCTGACACTCACTGACACTCTCAGACACGCTCAGACACTCTCTATCACTCTCTGACACTCACTGACACTCTCAGACACTCACATACATTCTATATCACTCTTTGCCACCTTCTGACACTCTCAGACACTCTCAGACAGTCTCTATCACTCTCTATCGCTCTCTGACGCACTCAGACACTATCAGACACTCTCTGACACTCTCTGACACTCACAGAAACTCTCTATCACTCTCTGACACTCTCTGACTTTCTCAGACACTCTCAGACACTCTCAGACACTCTCAGACACTCTCTGTCACTCTCTGTCACTCTCTGACACTCTCTGACACTCTTTGACACTCTCTGACACTCTCTATCACTCTCTGACACTCTCAGACACTCTCAGAAACGGTCTATACTCTCTGACACTCTCTGTCACTCTCTGACACTCTCTGACACTCTCAATCACTCTCTGAAACTCTCTGACACTCACAGACTCTCTCAGACACTCTCAGACACTCTCTATCACTCTCTGACTCTCACTAACACTCTCAGACACTCTCTGACACCCTCAGACACTCTCTGTCACTCTCTATCATTCTCCGACACTCTCTGACACTTTCTGACACACTCTGACAATCTCTGACACTCTCAGACACTCTCAGACACTCTCAGACACTCTCTATCACTCTCTGACTCTCACTAACACTCTCAGACACTCTCTGACACCCTCAGACACTCTCTGTCACTCTCTATCAATCTCTGACACTCTCTGACACTCTCAGGTACTCTCTATCACTCTCTGACACTCTCTGACACACTCTATCACTCTCTGACACTCTCAGACGCTCTCAGACACTCTCAAACTCTCTCGATCACTCTCTATCACAGTCTGACACTCTCTGACACACCTGTGAATCTCTGACACTCTCAGACTCTCTAGACACTCTCTATCACTCTCTGACACTCACTGACAATCTCAGAAACACTTTTACACTCTGTCACTCTCTGGCACTCACTGACAATCTCAGACAACCTCTATCACTCTCTATCACTCTCTGACACTCTCTGACAATCTCTGACACTCTCAGACTCTCTAGACACTCTCTATCACTCTCTGAAACTCACTGACAATCTCAGACACTCTCTGTCACACTCTGACAATCACTGACAATCTCAGACACTCTCTGACACTCTCAGACACTCTCAGACACTCTCTAACACTCTCTGACACTCTGTATCACTCTCTATCACTCTCTGACACTCTCCGACACCCTCTATAACTCTCTGACACTCTCTGACACTCTTTATCACTCTCTGACTCTCTCAGACACTCTCTATCACTCTCTGAGACTCTCTATCACTCTCTGACACTCTCTGACACTCTCTATCACTCTCAGACTCTCTCAGACACTCTCAGACACTCTCTGACACTCTCAGAAATTCTCTATCACTCTCTGACACTCTCTGACATTCTCTGACACTCTCTATCACTCTCTATCACTCTCTGACACTCTCAGACACTCTCAGACACTCTCAGACACTCTCTATCACTCTCTGACACTCTCTGACACTCTCTGACACTTTCAGACACTCTCAGACACTCTCTATCGCTCGCTGACACTCTCTGACACTCTCTGACACACTCTGACAATCTCTGACACTCTCAGACACCCTCAGACCCTCTCTATCACTCTCTATCACTCTCTGACGCACTCAGACACTCTGAGACACTCTCTGACACTCTCTGACACTCTGGATCACTCTCTGACAATCTCTGACACTCTCTGACAATCTCAGACAATCTCAGACACCCTCTATCACTCTCTATCACTCAGTGCCACTCTCTGACACACTCTGACAATCTCTGACACTCTCAGACTCTCTAGACACTCTCTATCACTCTCTGACAATCACTGACAATCTCAGAAGCACTCTGACACTCTCTATCACTCTCTGACACTCTCTGACAATCTCTGACACTCTCAGACTCTCAAAAGCAATCTCTCACACTCTCTGAAACTCTGTATCTCTCTCTGACACTCTCTGACACTCTCTGACTCTCTCAGACACTCTCTGACACTCACAGACTCTCTCAGACACTCTCAGACACTCTCAGAAACTCTCTATCACTCTCTGACTTTCTCAGACACTCTCTATCACTCTCTGACACTCTCCGACACACTAAGACACTCTCTATCACTCTCTGACACTCTCAGACAATCTCAGACACTCTCTATCACTCTCTGACACTCTCTGAAACTCTCTATCAGGCTCTATCACTCTCTGACACTCTCTGACAGACTCTGAAACTCTGTATCACTCTCTGACACTCACTGACACTCTCAGACACTCTCTGACACTCTCAGACACTCTCTATCACTCTCTGACACTCTCTGACACTCTCTGACAGTCTCAGACACTTTCTATCACTATCTGACACTCTCTGACACTCTCTATCACTCTCTGACACTCTCTATCACTCTCTGACTCTCACTGACACTCTCTGACACTCTCAGACTCCATCACTCTCTGATACTCTCTCACTCACTGACACTTTCAGACACTCTCTATCACTCTCTAATACTCTCTGACACTCTCTGACACATTCAGACACTCTCAGACACTCTCTGACACTCGCTGACACTCTCTATCACTCTCTGACACTCTCTGACACACGCTGACAATCTCTGACACACCTGAGAATCTCTGACACTCTCAGAGACTCTCAGACACTCTCAGACACTCTCTATCACTCTCTATCACTCTCTGACACAATCAGAGGAGATAGGGGAAGCGTTAAATGAATATTTTTCGTCTGTATTTACAGTAGAGAAAGAAAATGTTGCCGAGGAGATTACTGAGATACAGCCTACTAGGCTAGATGAGATTGAGATTCACAAGGAGGAGGTGTTAGCAATTTTGGAAAGAGTGAAAATAGATAAGTCCCCTGGGCCAGATGGGATTTATCCTAGGATTCTCTGGGAAGCCAGTGAGGAGATTGCAGAGCCGTTGTTGTTCATCTTTATGTCGTCATTGTCGACAGGAGTAGTGCCGGAAGACTGGAGGATTGCAAATGTTGTCCCCTTGTTCAAGAAGGGGAGTAGAGACAACCCTGGTAATTATAGACCTGTGAGCCTTACTTCGGTTGTGGGTAAAATGTTGGAAAAGGTTATAAGAGATAGGATTTAGAAACATCTTGAAAATAATAAGTTCATTTGCGATAGTCAGCACGGTTTTGTGAAAGGTAGGTCGTGCCTCACAAACCTTATTTTGTTTTTCGAGAAGGTGACCAAACAGGTGGATGAGGGTAAAGCCGTGGATGTGGTGTATATGGATTTCAGTAAGGCGTTTGATAAGGTTCCCCACGGTAGGCTATTGCAGAAAATACGGAAGTATGGGGTTGAAGGTGATTTAGAGCTTTGGATCAGAAATTGGCTAGCTGAAAGAAGACAGAGGGTGGTGGTTGATGGCAAATGTTCATCCTGGAGTTTAGTTACTAGTGGTGTACCGCAAGGTTCTGTTTTGGGGCCACTGCTGTTTGTCATTTTTATAAACGACCTGGATGAGGGTGTAGAAGGGTGGGTTAGTAAATTTGCGGATGACACGAAGGTCGGTGGAGTTGTGGATAGTGTCGAAGGGTGTTGTAGGGTACAGAGGGACATAGATAGGCTGCGGAGCTGGGCGGAGAGTTGGCAAATGGAGTTTAATGCGGAGAAGTGTGAGGTGATTCACTTAGGAAGGAGTAACAGCAATGCAGAGTACTGGGCTAATGGGAAGATTCTTGGTAGTGTAGATGAGCAGAGAGATCTTGGTGTCCAGGTACACAAAGCCCTGAAGGTTGCTACCCAGGTTAATAGGGCTGTTAAGAAGGCATATGGTGTGTTAGCTTTTATTCGTAGGGGGATCGAGTTTCGGAGCCACGAGGTCATGATGCAGCTGTACAAAACTCTGGTGAGGCCGCACCTGGAGGATTGCGTGCAGTTCTGGTCACCGCATTATGGGAAGGATGTGGAAGCTTTGGAAAGGGTGCAGAGGAGATTTACTAGGATGTTGCCTGGTATGGAAGGAAGGTCTTACGAGGAAAGGCTGAGGGACTTGGGGTTGTTTTCGTTAGAGAGAAGGAGGAGGAGAGGTGACTTAATAGAGACATATATGATAATCTGAGGGTTAGATAGGGTGGATAGTGAGAGTCTTTTTCCTCGGATGGTGATGGCAAACACGAGGGGACATAGCTTTAAATTGAGGGGTGAAAGATATAGGACTGATGTCAGAGGTAGTTTCATTACGCAGAGAGTAGTAGGGGCGTGGAATGCCCTGCCTGCAACAGTAGTAGACTCGCCAACTTTAAGGGCATTAAAGTGGTCATTGGATAGACATATGGATGAAAATGGAATAGTGTAGGTCAGATGGTCGGCGTAACATCGAGGGCCGAAGGGCCTGCACTGCGCTGTAATGTTCTAATTCTAATTCTAATTCGAATGACAATCTCTGACACTCTCTATCACTCTCTATCACTCTCTGACACTCTCTGACACTCTCTGACACTCTCTGACACTCACAGACTCTCTCAGACACCCTCAGACACTCTCAGACACTCTCAGAAACTCTCTATCACTCTCTGACTTTCTCAGACACTCTCAGACACTCTCTATCACTCTCTGACACTCTCCGACACGCTAAGACAGTCTCTATCACTCTCTGACAATCTCTGACACTCTCAGACAATCTCAGACACTCTCTAGCATTCTTTGACACTCTCTGACACTCTCAGACACTCTATATCACTCTCTGACACTCTCAGACTCTCTCAAACACTCTCTGAAACTCTCTGACAATCTCTGACACTCTCAGACACTCTCTATCAATCTCTGACACTCTCTGACACTCTCTGACACACTCTGACAATCTCTGACACTCTCAGACACTCTCAGACACTCTCTGACACTCTCAGACACTCTCTAACACTCTCTGACACTCACTGACACTCTATGACACTCTCTATCACTCTCTGACACTCACTGACACTCTCAGACACTCACATACATTCTCTATCACTCTCTGACACCTTCTGACACTCTCAGACACTCTCAGACACTCTCAGACAGTCTCTATCACTCTCTCTCGCTCTCTGACGCACTCAGACACTATCAGACACTCTCAGACACTCTCTGACACTCTCAGAAACTCTCTATCACTCTTTGACTTTCTCAGCACTCTCAGACACTCTCTATCACTCTCTGACACTCTCTGACACTCTCAGACACTCTTTATCACTCTCTGACATTCTCAGAGTCTCTCAGACCCTCTCTATCACTCTCTGAAAATCTCTATCACTCTCTATCATTCTCCGACACTCTCTGACACTCTCTGACACAGTCTGACAATCTCTGACACTCTCAGACACTCTCAGACACTCTCTATCACTCTCTGACTCTCACTAACACTCTCAGACACACTCTGACACCATCAGACACTCTCTGACACTCTCTATCACTCTCTGACACTCTCTGACACTCTCAGGTACTCTCTATCACTCTCTGACACTCTCTGAGACACTCTATCACTCTCTGACACTCTCAGACACTCTCAGACTCTCTCTATCACTCTCTACCACAGTCTGACACTCTCTGACACACCTGTGAATCTCTGACACTCTCAGACTCTCTAGACACTCTCTATCACTCTCTGACACTCACTGACAATCTCAGAAACACTTTTACACTCTCTGTCACTCTCTGGCACTCACTGACATTCTCAGACAGCCTCTATCACTCTCTATCACTCTCTGACACTCTCTGACAATCTCTGACACTCTCAGACTCTCTAGACACTCTCTATCACTCTCTGAAACTCACTGACAATCTCAGACACTCTCTGTCACTCTCTGACAATCACTGACAATCTCAGACACTCTCTGACACTCTCAGACACTCTCTAACACTCTCTGACACTCTGTATCACTCTCTATCACTCTCTGACACTCTCTGACACTCTCCGGCACCCTCTATAACTCTGTGACACTCTCTGACACTCTCTGACACTCTCTAACACTCTCTGACACTCTATGTCACTCTCTTTCAATCTCTGACACTCTCTGACACTCTCCGACACCCTCTATAACTCTCTGACACTCTCTGACACTCTCTATCACTCTCTGACTCTCTCAGACACTCTCTATCACTCTCTGACACTCTCTATCACTCTCTGACACTCTCTGACACTCTCTATCACTCTCAGACTCTCTCAGACACTCACAGACACTCTCTGACACTCTCAGAAATTCTCTATCACTCTCTGACACTCTCTGACATTCTCTGACACTCTCTATCACTCTCTATCACTCACTGACACTCTCAGACACTCTCAGACACTCTCAGACACTCTCTATCACTCTCTGACACTCTCTGACACTTTCAGATACTCTCTATCGCAAGCTGACACTCTCTGACACTCTCTGACACACTCTGACAATCTCTGACACTCTCAGACACTCTCAGACACTCTCTATCACTCTATATCACTCTCTGACGCACTCAGACACTCTGAGACACTCTCTGACACTCTCTGACACTCTGGATCACTCTCTGACAATCTCTGACACTCTCAGACACTCTCTATCACTCTCTGACACTCTCTGACAATCTCTGACACTCACAGACTCTCTCAGACACTCTCTATCACTCTGTATCACTCTCTGACACTCACTGACAATCTCAGAAACTCTGGGAAGCTAGGGAGGAGATTGCAGAGCCTTTGTCCTTGATCTTTATGTCGTCATTGTCGACAGGAATAGTGCCGGAAGACTGGAGGATTGCAAATGTTGTCCCCTTGTTCAAGAAGGGGAGTAGAGACAGCCCTGGTAATTATAGACCTGTGAGCCTCACTTCGGTTGTGGGTAAAATGTTGGAAAAGGTTATAAGAGACAGGATTTATAATCATCTTGAAAAGAATAAGTACATTAGAGATAGTCAGCACGGTTTTGTGACGGGTAGGTCGTGCCTCACAAACCTTATTGAGTTTTTCGAGAAGGTGACCAAACAGGTGGATGAGGGTAAAGCAGTGGATGTGGTGTATATGGATTTCAGTAAGGCGTTTGATAAGGTTCCCCACGGTAGGCTATTGCAGAAAATACGGAAGTATGGGGTTGAAGGTGATTTAGAGCTTTGGATCAGAAATTGGCTAGCTGAAAGAAGACAGAGGGTGGTGGTTGATGGCAAATGTTCATCCTGGAGTTTAGTTACTAGTGGTGTCCCGCAAGGATCTGTTTTGGGGCCATTGCTGTTTGTCATTTTTATAAATGACCTGGAAGAGGGTGTAGAAGGGTGGGTTAGTAAATTTGCAGATGACACGAAGGTCGGTGGAGTTGTGGATAGTGCCGAAGGATGTTGTAGGGTACAGAGAGACATAGATAGGCTGCAGAGCTGGGCTGAGAGATGGCAAATGGAGTTTAATGCGGAAAAGTGTGAGGTGATACACTTTGGAAGGAGTAACAGGAATGCAGAGTACTGGGCTAATGGGAAGATTCTTGTTAGTGTAGATGAGCAGAGAGATCTTGGTGTCCAGGTGCATAAATCACTGAAGGTTGCTAACCAGGTTAATAGGGCTGTCAAGAAGGCATATGGTGTGTTAGCTTTTATTAGTAGGGGGGTCGAGTTTCGGAGTCACGAGGTCATGCTGCAGCTGTACAAGACTCTGGTGAGACCGCAGCTGGAGTATTGCGTGCAGTTCTGGTCACCGCATTATAGAAAGGATGTGGAAGCTATGGAAAGGGTGCAGAGGAGATTTACTAGGATGTTGCCTGGTATGGAGGGAAGGTCTAACGAGGAAAGGCTGAGGGACTTGAGGTTGTTTTCGTTGGAGAGAAGGAGGAGGAGAGGAGACTTAATAGAGACATATAAGATAATCAGAGGGTTAGATAGGGTGGATAGTGAGCGTCTTTTTCCTCGGATGGTGATGGCAAACACGAGGGGACATAGCTTCAAGTTGAGGGGTGATAGATATAGGACAGATGTGAGAGGTAGTTTCTTTACTCAGAGAGTAGTAAGGGCGTGGAATGCCCTGCCTGCAGCAGTAGTAGATTCGCCAACTTTAAGGGCATTTAAGTGGACATTGGATAGACACATGGATGAAAATGGAATAGTGCAGGTCAGATGGTTTCACAGCTCGGCGCAACATCGAGGGCCGAAGGGCCTGTACTGCGCTGTAATATTCTAATTCTAATTCTAATTCTAATTCTAACACTCCCTATCACTCCCTGACACTCACTGACAATCTCAGACACCCTCTATCACTCTCTATCACTCAGTGCCACTCTCTGACAATCTCTGACACTCACAGACTCTCTCAGACACTCTCTATCACTCTGTATCACTCTCTGACACTCACTGACAATCTCAGAAACTCTGGGAAGCTAGGGAGGAGATTGCAGAGCCTTTGTCCTTGATCTTTATGTCGTCATTGTCGACAGGAATAGTGCCGGAAGACTGGAGGATTGCAAATGTTGTCCCCTTGTTCAAGAAGGGGAGTAGAGACAGCCCTGGTAATTATAGACCTGTGAGCCTCACTTCGGTTGTGGGTAAAATGTTGGAAAAGGTTATAAGAGACAGGATTTATAATCATCTTGAAAAGAATAAGTACATTAGAGATAGTCAGCACGGTTTTGTGACGGGTAGGTCGTGCCTCACAAACCTTATTGAGTTTTTCGAGAAGGTGACCAAACAGGTGGATGAGGGTAAAGCAGTGGATGTGGTGTATATGGATTTCAGTAAGGCGTTTGATAAGGTTCCCCACGGTAGGCTATTGCAGAAAATACGGAAGTATGGGGTTGAAGGTGATTTAGAGCTTTGGATCAGAAATTGGCTAGCTGAAAGAAGACAGAGGGTGGTGGTTGATGGCAAATGTTCATCCTGGAGTTTAGTTACTAGTGGTGTCCCGCAAGGATCTGTTTTGGGGCCATTGCTGTTTGTCATTTTTATAAATGACCTGGAAGAGGGTGTAGAAGGGTGGGTTAGTAAATTTGCAGATGACACTAAGGTCGGTGGAGTTGTGGATAGTGCCGAAGGATGTTGTAGGGTACAGAGAGACATAGATAGGCTGCAGAGCTGGGCTGAGAGATGGCAAATGGAGTTTAATGCGGAAAAGTGTGAGGTGATACACTTTGGAAGGAGTAACAGGAATGCAGAGTACTGGGCTAATGGGAAGATTCTTGTTAGTGTAGATGAGCAGAGAGATCTTGGTGTCCAGGTGCATAAATCACTGAAGGTTGCTAACCAGGTTAATAGGGCTGTCAAGAAGGCATATGGTGTGTTAGCTTTTATTAGTAGGGGGGTCGAGTTTCGGAGTCACGAGGTCATGCTGCAGCTGTACAAGACTCTGGTGAGACCGCAGCTGGAGTATTGCGTGCAGTTCTGGTCACCGCATTATAGAAAGGATGTGGAAGCTATGGAAAGGGTGCAGAGGAGATTTACTAGGATGTTGCCTGGTATGGAGGGAAGGTCTAACGAGGAAAGGCTGAGGGACTTGAGGTTGTTTTCGTTGGAGAGAAGGAGGAGGAGAGGAGACTTAATAGAGACATATAAGATAATCAGAGGGTTAGATAGGGTGGATAGTGAGCGTCTTTTTCCTCGGATGGTGATGGCAAACACGAGGGGACATAGCTTCAAGTTGAGGGGTGATAGATATAGGACAGATGTGAGAGGTAGTTTCTTTACTCAGAGAGTAGTAAGGGCGTGGAATGCCCTGCCTGCAGCAGTAGTAGATTCGCCAACTTTAAGGGCATTTAAGTGGACATTGGATAGACACATGGATGAAAATGGAATAGTGCAGGTCAGATGGTTTCACAGCTCGGCGCAACATCGAGGGCCGAAGGGCCTGTACTGCGCTGTAATATTCTAATTCTAATTCTAATTCTAATTCTAACACTCTCTATCACTCCCTGACACTCTCTGACACTCTCTGACACACTCTGACACTCTCTGACACTCTCAGACACTCTCTTTCAATCGTTATCACTCTCTATCACTCTCTGACACACTCTGACAATCTCTGACACTCTCAGACACTGTCAGACACTCTCTATCACTCTCTGAATCTCACTGACACTCACTGACAATCTCAGACACTCTCAGACACTCTCTATCACTCTCTATCACTCTCTGACACTCTCTGACACTCTCTGACACTCTCAAACACTCTCTGTCACTCTCTGACACACTCTCTCAATCCCTGACTATCTCTACCACTCTCTGAAACTCTCTGGCACTCTCTATCACTCTGTGACACTCTGAGACGCTCTCTATGACTCTCTATGACTCTCTATGACTCTCTATCGCTCTCTGACACACTCTGACAATCTCTGACACTCTCGGACACACTCAGGCACTCTCTGACACTTACTGACACTCTCAGACACTCTCTATCACTCTCTGACACTCTCTGACACTCACTGACACTCTCAGACACTCTCTATCACTCTCTGACACTCTTAGACACTCTCTATCTCTCTCTGACACTCTCTATCACTCTCTGACACACTCTATCACTCAATGACACTCTCTGTCACTCTCTATCACTCCCTATCTCTCTCTGACACACTCTGAAAGACTCTGACACTCTCTGACACACTCAGACACTCTCTATCACTCTCTGACACTCACTGACTCTCCAAGACACTCTCTATCACTCTCTGACGCTCTCTCTCAATCTCTGACACTCGCTGTCACTCTCTATCACTCTCTGACACGCTCTGACACACCCTGACACTCTCAGACACTCTCTATCACTTTTTATCACTCTCTGACACTCTCTGACACTCACTGACACTCACTGACAATCACTGACACTCTCTGACACTCTCTATCACTCTTTAGCACTCTCTATCACTCTATGACTCACTCTGACAATCTCAGACACTCTCAGACACTCTCAGACACTCTCTGACACTCTCTGACACTCACTGACACTCTCAGACACTCTCTGTTACTCTGACACTCTCTGACACTCTCATACACTCTCTGTCACTCTCTGACACTCTCTGACACTCTCAGACACTCTTTTCACTCTCTGACACTCTCTGACACTCTCTGACACTCTGTGACATTCTCTATCACTCTCTGACACTCTCTGACACTCTCTGACACGCTCTGACACTCTCAGACACTCTTATAACTCTCTGAAACTCTCTGACAGTCTCAGACACTCGCAGACAATCTCTGACACTCTCTATCACTCTCTATCACTCTCTGATACTCTCTGACACACTCTGACACTCTCTGACAGTCTCGGAAACTCTCTAACACTCTCTATCATTCACTGACACACTCTGACAATCTCTGACACTCTCAGACACTCTCAGAAACTCTCTATCACTCTCTGACACTCTCTGACATACTCTAACTCTCTGACACTCTCTGACACTCTCAGACACTCTCTATCACTCTCTGACACTCTCTGACCCCGTCTGACACACTCTGACACACTCTGAAACTCTCAGACATACTCTGACACTCTCTGACACTCTCAGGCACCATCTATCACTCTCTGACACTCTCTGACATACTCTGACACTCTCTGACACTCTCAGACACTCTCCATCACTCTCTGACACTCTCTGACACTCTCAGACACTCTCTATCACTCTCTGGCACTCTCTGACACTCTCTGACACTCTCAGACACTCTCAGACACTCTTTTCACTCTCTGACACTCTCTGACACTCTCTATCACTCTCTGACACTCTCTGACACTCTGTGACATTCTCTATCACTCTCTGACACTCTCTGACAGTCTCAGACACTCGCAGACAATCTCTGACACTCTCTATCACTCTCTATCACTCTCTGATACTCTCTGACACACTCTGACACTCTCTGACAGTCTTGGAAACTCTGTAACACTCTCTATCATTCTCTGACACACTCTGACAATCTCTGACACTCTCAGACACTCTCAGATACCCTCTATCACTCTCTGACTCTCACTGACACTCACTGACACTCTCAGACACTCTCAGGCACTCTCTGTCACTCTCTGACACTCTCTGACATACTCTGACAATCTCTGACTTACTCTGACACTCTCTGACACTCTCTGACACTCTCAGGCACTCTCTATCACTCTCTGACACTCTCTGACACTCTCTATCACTCTATGACACTCTCTGACACTCTCTATCACTTTCTATCACTCTCTGACACACTCTGACACTCTCTAACACTCTCAGGCACATCCCTATCACTCTATGACACTCTCTGACACTCTCTATCACTCTCTATCACTCTCAGACACTCGCAGACAATCTCTGACACTCTCTGACACTCTCAGACAATCTCCATCACTGTCTATCACTCTCTGACACAATCTGACACTCTCTATCACTCTCTGACACTCACTGACAATCTCAGACACTCTCTGTCACTCTCAGACACTCTCTATCACTCTCTGACACTCTCTATAACCCTCTGAGACTCTCTATCACTATCAGACACTCTCTGACATTCTCTATCACTCAATGACACTCTCTGACACTCTCTTTCACTCTCTGACACACTCTGACATTCTCTGACGCTTTCTGACACTCTCAGACACTCTCTATCACTCTCTGACACTCTCTATCACTCTCTGGCACTCTATATCACACTCTGACACTCTCTGACACTCTCTATGACTCAATTACACTCTCTGACAATCTCTATCACACTCTATCACTCTCTGACATGCTCTATAACTCTCTGACACTCTCTATTACTCACTGGCACTCTCTATCACACTCTGACACTCTCTGACACTCTCTATCACTCAATTACACTCTCTGACACTCTCTACCACACTCTATCACTCTCTGACACTCTCTGACACACTCTGACACTCTCTGACACTCTCAGACACTCTCTATCACTCGTTATCACTCTCTGACACTCTCTGAAACTCTCAGACACTCTCTATCACTCTCTGACACTCTCTATCACTCTCTGGCACTCTCTATCACTCTCTGACACTCTCTATCACTCAATGACACTCTCTGACACTCTCTGTCACTCGCTATCACTCTCTGACACTCTCTGACACACTCTGAAACTCTCAGACCCTCTCTATCACTCGTTATCACTCTCTATCACTTTCTGACACACTCTGACTATCTCTGACACTCTCAGACACTCTCTACCACTCCCTGACTCTCACTGACACTCACTGACACTCCCAGACACTCTCAGACACTCTCAGACACTCTCTATCACTCTCTGACACTCTCTGACATACTCTGACACTCTCTGACACTCTCTATCACTCTCTGACACACTCTGACACTCTCTGACACTCTCAGACACATCTCTATCACTCTATGACACTCTCTGACACTCTCTATCACACTCTGACACACTCTGACACTGTCTGTCACTCTCAGACACTCTCCATCACTATCTATCACTCTCTGACACAAACTGACACTCTCTATCACTCTCTGACACTCACTGATAATCTCAGACACTCTCTGTCACTCTCAGACACTCTCTTTCACTCTCTGACACTCTCTATCGCTCTCTGAGACTCTCTATCACTATCTGACACTCGCTGACACTCTCTATCACTCAATGACACTCTCTGACACTCTCTATCACTCTCTATCACTCTCTGACACACTCTGACATTCTCTGATTCTCTCAGACACTCTCAGACACTCTCTATCACTCTCTGACACTCACTGAGACTCTCAGACAATCTCAGACACTCTCTGTCACTCTCAGACACTCTCTATCACTCTCTGACACTCTCTATCATTCTCTGAAACTCTCTATCACTCTCTATCAATCTCCGACACTCTCTGACACACTCTGACACTCTCTGACACTCTCTATCACTCTCTATCACTCTCTGACACTCTCTGACACATTCTGACGCTCTCTGACACTCTCTGCCACTCTCAGACATGCCCTATCACTCTCTATCACTCTCTGACACTCTCTGACACTCTCTGACACTCTCAGACACTCTCTATCACTCTCTGACACTCTCTATCACTCTCTGACACTCTGTATCACTCTCTGACACTCTCTGACACTCTCTATCACTCAATGACACTCTCTGACACTCTCTATCACTCTGTATCACTCTCTGACACTCTCTGACACTCTCTGACACTCTCTGACACTCTCAGACACTCTCTATCACTCGTTATCACTCTCTATCACTCTCTGACACACTCTGACAATCTCTGACACTCGCAGACACTCTCAGACACTCTCTATCACTCTCTGAATCTCACTGACACTCACTGACACTCTCAGACACTCTCAGACACTCTCAGACACTCTCTATCTCTCTCTGACACTCTCTGACATACTCTGACACTATCTGACACACTCTGACACTCTCTGAAACTCTCAGACACATCTCTATCACTCTATGACACTCTATGACACTCTCTATCACTCTCAATCACTCTCTGACACACTCTGACACTCTCTGACACTCTCAGACACTCTCCATCACTGTCTATCACTCTCTGACACACTCTGACAGTCTCTGACACTCGCAGACACTCTCAGACACTCCCTATCACTCTCTGACACTCACTGACAATCTCAGACACTCTCTGCCACACTCAGACACTCTCTGAGACTCTCTATCACTCAATGACACTCTCTGAAACTCTCTATCACTCTCTATCACTCTCTGACACACTCTGACATTCTCTGGCACTCTCAAACACTCTCAGACACTCTCAGACACTCTCTATCAGTCTCTATCACTCTCTGACACTCACTGAGACTCTCAGACACTCTCAGACACTCTCTGTCACTCTCAGACACTCTCTATCACTCTCTGACACACTCTATCACTCTCTGAAACTCTCTATCACCCTCTATCAATCTCTGACATTCTCTGACACACTCTGACACTCTCTGACACTCTCTATCACTCTTTACCACTCTCTGACACTCTCTGACCATCTCAGACACTCTCTGACTGTCTCTGAAACACTCTATCAGACTCTGACACTCTCTGACACTCTCTGACATTCTCAGACACTCTCAGACACTCTCTATCACTCTCTGACACACTCCGACAGTCTCTGACACTCTCTGACACTCTCAGACACTCTCAGACACTCTCTATCACTCTCTATCACTCTCTGACACTCTCTGACACTCTCTATCAATCTATGACACTCTCTGACAATCTCTATCACTCTCTGGCACTCTCTATCACACTCTGACACTCTCTGACACTCTATATCATTCAATCACACTCTCTGACACTCTCTATCACACTCTATCACTCTCTGACACTCTCTATAACTCTCTGACACTCTCTATCACTCTCTGGCACTCTCTATCAAACTCTGACACTCTCTGACACTCTCTATCACTCAATTACACTCTCTGACAATCTCTATCACACTCTATCAGTCTCTGACACTCTCTGACACACTCTGCAACTCTCTGACAATCTCAGACACTCTCTATCACTCGTTATCACTCTCTGACACTCTCTGAAACTCTCAGACACTCTCTATCACTCTCTGACACTCTCTATCACTCTCTGGCACTCTCTATCACTCTTTGACACTCTCTGTCACTCTCGATCACTCTCTGACACTCTCTGACACACTCTGACACTCTCAGACCCTCTCTATCACTCGTTATCACTCTCTATCACTTTCTGAAACACTCTGACTATCTCTGACACTCTCAGACACTCTCTGCCACTCTCTGACTATCACTGACACTCACTGACACTCCCAGACACTCTCAGACACTCTCAGACACTCTCAGACACTCTCTATCACTCTCTGACACTCTCTGACATACTCTGACACTCTCTATCACTCTCTATCACTCTCTGACACACTCTGACACTCTCTGACACTCTCAGACACATCTCTATAACACTATGACACTCTCTGACACTCTCTATCACTCTCTGACACACTCTGACACTCTCTGACACTCTCAGACATTCTCCATCACTGTCTATCACTCTCTGACACAATCTGACTCTCTCTATCACTCTCTGACACTCACTGATAATCTCAGACACTCTCTGTCACTCTCAGACACTCTCTATCACTCTCTGACACTCTCTATCACTCTCTGAGACTCTCTATCACTATCTGACACTCTCTGACACTCTCTATCACTAAATGACACTCTCTGACACTCTCTATCACTCTCTGACACACTCTGACATTCTCTGACTCTCTCAGACACTCTCAGACACTCTCTATCACTCTCTGACACTCACTGAGACTCTCAGACACTCTCAGACACTCTCTGTCACTCTCAGACACTCTCTATCACTCTCTGACACTCTCTATCATTCTCTGAAACTCTCTATCACTCTCTATCAATCTCTGACACTCTCTGACACACTCTGACACTCTCTGACACTCTCTGACACTCTCTATCACTCTCTATCACTCTCTGACACTCTCTGACACATTCTGACGCTCTCTGACACTCTCTGACACTCTCTATCACTCTCTATCACGCTCTGACTCTTTCTGACACTCTCTATCACTCAATGACACTCTCTGACACTCTCTATCACTCTCTATCACTCTCTGACACTCTCTGACACACTCTGACACTCTCTGACACTCTCAGACACTCTCTGTCACTCGTTATCACTCTCTATCACTCTCTGACACACTCTGACAATCTCTGACACTCTCAGACACTCTCAGACACTCTCTATCACTCTCTGAATCTCACTGACACTCACTGACACTCTCAGACACTCTCAGACACTCTCTGTCATTCTCTGACACTCCCTGACATACTCTGACACTCTCTGACACACTCTGACACTCTCTGAAACTCTCAGACACATCTCTATCACTCTATGACACTCTTTGACACTCTCTATCACTCTCAATCACTCTCTGACACACTCTGACAGTCTGTGACACTCTCAGAAACTCTCCATCACTGTCTATCACTCTCTGACACACTCTGACAGTCTCTGACGCTCGCAGACACTCTCAGACACTCCCTATCACTCTCTGACACTCACTGACAATCTCAGACATTCTCTGCCACACTCAGACACTCTCTGAGACTCTCTATCACTCTCAGACACTCTCTGAAACTCTCTATCACTCTCTATCACTCTCTGACACACTCTGACATTCTCTGACACTCTCAGACACTCTCAGACACTCTCAGACACTCTCTATCACTCTCTATCACCCTCTATCACTCTCTGACACTCACTGAGACTCTCAGACACTCTCAGACACTCTCTGTCACTCTCAGACACTCTCTATCACTCTCTGACACACTCTATCACTCTCTGAAACTCTCTATCACCCTCTATCAATCTCTGACATTCTCTGACACACTCTGACACTCTCTGACACTCTCAGACACTCTCTATCACTCTTTACCACTCTCTGACACTCTCTGACCGTCTCAGACACTATCTGACTGTCTCTGACACAGTCTATCAGACTCTGACACCCTCTGACACTCTCTGACATTCTCAGACACTCTCAGACACTCTCTATCACTCTCTATCACTCTATGACACACTCCGACAGTCTCTGACACTCTCTGACACTCTCAGACACTCCTAGACACTCTCTATCACTCTCTGACACTCTCTATCACTCTATGACACTCTCTGACACTCTCTATCACTTTCTATCACTCTATGACACTCTCTATCACTCTCTGACACTCTCTATCACTCTCTGACTCTCTCTGGCACTCTCCATCACTCTCTATCACTCTATGACCCTCTCTATCACTCTCTGACACTCTCTATCACTCTCTATCACTCTCTGACACACTCCGTCAGTCTCTCACACTCAGAGACACTCGCAGACACTCTCAGACACTCTCTATCAGTCTCCATCACTCTCTGACACTAATTGACACTCTCTATCACTCTGTGACACTCTCTGACACGCTCTATCACTCGCTATCTCTCTATGACACTCTCTATCACTCTCTGACACTCTCTATCACTCTCTGACTCTCTCTGGCACTCTCTATCACTCAATGACACTCTCTATCACTTTCTGACACTCTCTATCACTCTCTGACTCTCTCTGGCACTCTGTATCACTCAATGACACTCTCTGACACTCTCTATCACTCTATGACACTCTCTGACACTCTCTATCACTCTCTATCACTCTATGACCCTCTCTATCACTCTCTGACACTCTCTATCACTCTCTATCACTCTCTGACACACTCCGACAGTCTCTCACACTCAGAGACACTCTCAGACACTCTCAGACACTCTCTATCACTCTCCATCACTCTCTGACACTAATTGACACTCTCTATCACTCTGTGACACTCTCTGACACGCTCTATCACTCTCTATCTCTCGATGACACTCTCTATCACTCTCTGACACTCTCTATCACTCTCTGACACACTCCGACAGTCTCTCACACTCAGAGACACTCTCAGACACTCTCAGACACTCTCTATCACTCTCCATCACTCTCTGACACTAATTGACACTCTCTATCAGTCTGTTACACTCTCTGACACGTTCTATCACTCTCTATCTCTCTTTGACACTCTCTATCACTCTCTGACACCCTCTATCACTCTCTGACTCTCTCTGGCACTCTCTATCACTCTCTGACACTCTCTATCACTCTCTGGCACTCTCTATCACTCTCTGACACTCTCTGACACTCTCTATCACTCAATGACACTCTCTGACACTCTCTATCACTCTCTATCACTCTCTGACACTCTCTGACACACTCTGACACTCTCAGACCCTCTCTATCACTCATTATCACTCTCTATCACTTTCTGACACACTCTGACAATCTCTGACACTCTCAGACACTCTCTATCACTCTCTGACTCTCACTGACACTCCCAGACACTCTCAGACACTCTCAGACACTCTCTATCACTCTCTGACACTCTCTGACATACTCTGACACTCTCTGACACTCTCTGACACTCTCAGACACTCTCTATCACTCTCTGTCACTCTCAGACACTCTCTATCACTCTCTGACACTCTCTATCATTCTCTGAAACTCTCTATCACTCTCTATCAATCTCTGACACTCTCTGACACACTCTGACACTCTCTGACACTCTCTATCACTCTCTATCACTCTCTGACACTCTCTGACACATTCTGACGCTCTCTGATACTCTCTGCCACTCTCAGACATGCCCTATCACTCTCTATCACTCTCTGACACTCTCTGACACTCTCAAACACTCTCAGACACTCTCTATCACTCTCTGACACTCTCTATTACTCTCTGACACTCTGTATCACTCTCTGACACTCTCTGACACTCTCTATCACTCAATGACACTCTCTGACACTCTCTATCACTCTGTATCACTCTCTGACACTCTCTGACACTCTCTGACACTCTCTGACACTCTCAGACACTCTCTATCACTCGTTATCACTCTCTATCACTCTCTGACACACTCTGACAATCTCTGACACTCTCAGACACTCTCAGACACTCTCTATCACTCTCTGAATCTCACTGACACTCACTGACACTCTCAGACACTCTCAGACACTCTCAGACACTCTCTATCTCTCTCTGACACTCTCTGACATACTCTGACACTATCTGACACACTCTGACACTCTCTGAAACTCTCAGACACATCTCTATCACTCTATGACACTCTATGACACTCTCTATCACTCTCAATCACTCTCTGACACACTCTGACACTCTCTGACACTCTCAGACACTCTCCATCACTGTCTATCACTCTCTGACACACTCTGACAGTCTCTGACACTCGCAGACACTCTCAGACACTCCCTATCACTCTCTGACACTCACTGACAATCTCAGACACTCTCTGCCACACTCAGACACTCTCTGAGACTCTCTATCACTCAATGACACTCTCTGAAACTCTCTATCACTCTCTATCACTCTCTGACACACTCTGACATTCTCTGGCACTCTCAAACACTCTCAGACACTCTCAGACACTCTCTATCAGTCTCTATCACTCTCTGACACTCACTGAGACTCTCAGACACTCTCAGACACTCTCTGTCACTCTCAGACACTCTCTATCACTCTCTGACACACTCTATCACTCTCTGAAACTCTCTATCACCCTCTATCAATCTCTGACATTCTCTGACACACTCTGACACTCTCTGACACTCTCTATCACTCTTTACCACTCTCTGACACTCTCTGACCATCTCAGACACTCTCTGACTGTCTCTGAAACACTCTATCAGACTCTGACACTCTCTGACACTCTCTGACATTCTCAGACACTCTCAGACACTCTCTATCACTCTCTGACACACTCCGACAGTCTCTGACACTCTCTGACACTCTCAGACACTCTCAGACACTCTCTATCACTCTCTATCACTCTCTGACACTCTCTGACACTCTCTATCAATCTATGACACTCTCTGACAATCTCTATCACTCTCTGGCAATCTCTATCACACTCTGACACTCTATATCATTCAATCACACTCTCTGACACTCTCTATCACACTCTATCACTCTCTGACACTCTCTATAACTCTCTGACACTCTCTATCACTCTCTGGCACTCTCTATCAAACTCTGACACTCTCTGACACTCTCTATCACTCAATTACACTCTCTGACAATCTCTATCACACTCGATCAGTCTCTGACACTCTCTGACACACTCTGACACTCTCTGACACTCTCAGACACTCTCTATCACTCGTTATCACTCTCTGACACTCTCTGAAACTCTCAGACACTCTCTATCACTCTCTGACACTCTCTATCACTCTCTGGCACTCTCTATCACTCTCTGACACTCTCTGTCACTCTCGATCACTCTCTGACACTCTCTGACACTCTCTGACAATCTCAGACCCTCTCTATCACTCGTTATCACTCTCTATCACTTTCTGAAACACTCTGACTATCTCTGACACTCTCAGACACTCTCTCCCACTCTCTGACTCTCACTGACACTCACTGACACTCCCAGACACTCTCAGACACTCTCAGACACTCTCAGACACTCTCTATCACTCTCTGACACTCTCTGACATACTCTGACACTCTCTATCACTCTCTATCAATCTCTGACACACTCTGACACTCTCTGACACTCTCAGACACATCTCTATAACACTATGACACTCTCTGACACTCTCTATCACTCTCTGACACACTCTGACACTCTCTGACACTCTCAGACACTCTCCATCACTGTCTATCACTCTCTGACACAATCTGACTCTCTCTATCACTCTCTGACACTCACTGATAATCTCAGACACTCTCTGTCACTCTCAGACACTCTCTATCACTCTCTGACACTCTCTATCACTCTCTGAGACTCTCTATCACTATCTGACACTCTCTGACACTCTCTATCACTCAATGACACTCTCTGACACTCTCTATCACTCTCTGACACACTCTGACATTCTCTGACTCTCTCAGACACTCTCAGACACTCTCTATCACTCTCTGACACTCACTGAGACTCTCAGACACTCTCAGACACTCTCTGTCACTCTCAGACACTCTCTATCACTCTCTGACACTCTCTATCATTCTCTGAAACTCTCTATCACTCTCTATCAATCTCTGACACTCTCTGACACACTCTGACACTCTCTATCACTCTCTATCACTCTGACACTCTCTGACACATTCTGACGCTCTCTGACACTCTCTGACACTCTCTATCACTCTCTATCACGCTCTGACACTTTCTGACACTCTCTATCACTCAATGACACTCTCTGACACTCTCTATCACTCTCAATCACTCTCTGACACACTCTGACAGTCTGTGACACTCTCAGAAACTCTCCATCACTGTCTATCACTCTCTGACACACTCTGACAGTCTCTGACGCTCGCAGACACTCTCAGACACTCCCTATCACTCTCTGACACTCACTGACAATCTCAGACACTCTCTGCACACTCAGACACTCTCTGAGACTCTCTATCACTCTCAGACACTCTCTGAAACTCTCTATCACTCTCTATCACTCTCTGACACACTCTGACATTCTCTGACACTCTCAGACACTCTCAGACACTCTCAGACACTCTCTATCACTCTCTATCACCCTCTATCACTCTCTGACACTCACTGAGACTCTCAGACACTCTCAGACACTCTCTGTCACTCTCAGACACTCTCTATCACTCTCTGACACACTCTATCACTCTCTGAAACTCTCTATCACCCTCTATCAATCTCTGACATTCTCTGACACACTCTGACACTCTCTGACACTCTCTGACACTCTCTATCACTCTTTACCACTCTCTGACACTCTCTGACCGTCTCAGACACTATCTGACTGTCTCTGACACAGTCTATCAGACTCTGACACCCTCTGACACTCTCTGACATTCTCAGACACTCTCAGACACTCTCTATCACTCTCTATCACTCTATGACACACTCCGACAGTCTCTGACACTCTCTGACACTCTCAGACACTCTCAGACACTCTCTATCACTCTCTGACACTCTCTGACACTCTCTATCACTCTATGACACTCTCTGACACTCTCTATCACTTTCTATCACTCTATGACACTCTCTATCACTCTCTGACACTCTCTATCACTCTCTGACTCTCTCTGGCACTCTCCATCACTCTCTATCACTCTATGACCCTCTCTATCACTCTCTGACACTCTCTATCACTCTCTATCACTCTCTGACACGCTCCGTCAGTCTCTCACACTCAGAGACACTCGCAGACACTCTCAGACACTCTCTATCAGTCTCCATCACTCTCTGACACTAATTGACACTCTCTATCACTCTGTGACACTCTCTGACACGCTCTATCACTCGCTATCTCTCTATGACACTCTCTATCACTCTCTGACACTCTCTATCACTCTCTGACTCTCTCTGGCACTCTCTATCACTCAATGACACTCTCTATCACTCTCTGACACTCTCTATCACTCTCTGACTCTCTCTGGCACTCTCTATCACTCAATGACACTCTCTGACACTCTCTATCACTCTATGACACTCTCTGACACTCTCTATCACTCTCTATCACTCTATGACCCTCTCTATCACTCTCTGACACTCTCTATCACTCTCTATCACTCTCTGACACACTCCGACAGTCTCTCACACTCAGAGACACTCTCAGACACTCTCAGACACTCTCTATCACTCTCCATCACTCTCTGACACTAATTGACACTCTCTATCACTCTGTGACACTCTCTGACACGCTCTATCACTCTCTATCTCTCGATGACACTCTCTATCACTCTCTGACACTCTCTATCACTCTCTGACACACTCCAACAGTCTCTCACACTCAGAGACACTCTCAGACACTCTCAGACACTCTCTATCACTCTCCATCACTCTCTGACACTAATTGACACTCTCTATCAGTCTGTTACACTCTCTGACACGTTCTATCACTCTCTATCTCTCTTTGACACTCTCTATCACTCTCTGACACCCTCTATCACTCTCTGACTCTCTCTGACACTCTCTATCACTCTCTGACACTCTCTATCACTCTCTGGCACTCTCTATCACTCTCTGACACTCTCTGACACTCTCTATCACTCAATGACACTCTCTGACACTCTCTATCACTCTCTATCACTCTCTGACACTCTCTGACACACTCTGACACTCTCAGACCCTCTCTATCACTCATTATCACTCTCCATCACTTTCTGACACACTCTGACAATCTCTGACACTCTCAGACACTCTCTATCACTCTCTGACTCTCACTGACACTCCCAGACACTCTCAGACACTCTCAGACACTCTCTATCACTCTCTGACACTCTCTGACATACTCTGACACTCTCTGACACTCTCTGACACTCTCAGACACTCTCTATCACTCTCTGACACTCTCAGACACTCTCTATCACTCTCTGACACTCTCTATCACTCTCTATCACTCTCTGACACTCTCTGACATACTCTGACACTCTCTGACACTCTCTGACTCCCTCAGACACATCTCTATCACTCTCTGACACTCTCCATCACTCTCTGACACACTCTGACACTCTCTGACACTCTCAGACTCTCTCCATCACTGTCTATCACTCTCTGACACAATCTGACACTCTCTATCACTCTCTGACAGTCACTGATAATCTCAGACACTCTCTGTCACTCTCAGACACTCTCTATCACTCTCTGACACTCTCTATCACTCTCTGAGACTCTCTATCACTATCTGACACTCTCTGACACTCTCTATCACTCAATGACACTCTCTGACACTCTCTATCACTCTCTATCACTCTCTGACACACTCTGACATACTCCGACTCTCTCACACACTCTCAGACACTCTCTATCACTCTCTGACACTCACTGAGACTCTCAGACACTCTCAGATACTCTCTGTCACTCTCAGACACTCTCTATCACTCTCTGACACTCTCTATCATTCTCTGAAACTCTCTATCACTCTCTATCAATCTCTGACACTCTCTGACACACTCTGACACTCTCTGACACTCTCTATCACTCTCTATCATTCTCTGAAACTCTCCATCACTCTCTATCAATCTCTGACACTCTCTATCACTCTCTGACACTCTCTGACACTCTCTATCACTCAATGACACTCTCCGACACTCTCTATCACTCTCTGACACTCTCTGACACTCTCAGACACTCTCTATCACTCGTTATCACTCTCTATCACTCTCTGACACACTCCGACAATCACTGACACTCTCAGACACTCTCAGACACTCTCTATCACTCTCTGAATCTCACTGACACTCACTGACACTCTCAGACACTCTCAGACACTCTCAGACACTCTCTATCACTCTCTGACACTCTCTGACATACTCTGACACTCTCTGACACTCTTTGACACTCTCAGACACTCTCTATCACTCTCTGACACACTCTCTCAATCTCTGACTATCTCTATCACTCTCTGAAACTCTCTGACACACTCTGACACTCTCAGACACTCTCTATCACTCTGTGACACTCTGAGACGCTCTCTATGACTCTCTATGACACTCTGACACTTTCTGACACTCTCTATCACTCTCAGACACTCTCTATCACTCTCTGACACTCTTCGACACTCTCTATCACTCTCTGACACTCTCTATCACTCTCTGACACTCTCCATCACTCAATGACACTCTCTGACACTCTCTATCACTCCCTATCTCTCTCTGTCACACTCTGAAAGACTCTGACACTCTCTGACAAACTCAGACACTCTCTATCACTCTCTGACACTCACTGACTCTCTCAGACACTCTCTATCACTCTCTGCCGCTCTCTCTCAATTTCTGACACTCTCTGTCACTCTCTATCACTCTCTGAAACGCTCTGACACACTCTGACACTCTCAGACACTCTCTATCACTTTTTATCACTCTCTGACACTCTCTGACGCACACTGACAGTCACTGACACTCACTGACACTCTCAGACACTCTCTGTTACTCTCTATCACTCTCTGACACTCTCTGACACTCTCTGACACTCTCAGACACTCTCTATCACTCTCTGACACTCTCTGAAACTCTCAGACACTCTTTTCACTCTCTGACACTCTCTGACACTCTCTATCACTCTCTGACACTCTCTGACACTCTCTGACACTCTCTGACATGCTCTGACACTCTCAGACACTCTTATAACTCTCTGAAACTCTCTGACAGTCTCAGACACTCGCAGACAATCTCTGACACTCTCTATCACTCTCAATCACTCTCTGATACTCTCTGATACACTCTGACACTCTCTGACAGTCTCGGAAACTCTCTAACACTCTCTGTCATTCTCTGACACACTCTGACAATCTCTGACACTCTCAGATACTCTCTATCACTCTCTGACTCTCACTGACACTCACTGACACTCTCAGACACTCTCAGGCACTCTCTATCACTCTCTGACACTCTCTGACACTCTCTGACATACTCTGACACTCTCTGACACTCTCTATCACTCTCTGACGCTCTCTGACACTCTCTATCACTTTCTATCACTCTCTGACACACTCTGACACTCTCTGACACTCTCAGACACATCCCTATCACTCTATGACACTCTCTGATACTCTCTATCACTCTCTATCACTCTCTGACACACTCTGACACACTCTGACACTCTCAGACAATCTCCATCACTGTCTATCACTCTCTGACACAATCGGACACTCTCTATCACTCTCTGACACTCACTGACAATCTCAGACACTCTCTGTCACTCTCAGACACTCTCTATCACTCTCTGACAGTCTCTATAACTCTCTGAGACTCTCTATCACTATCGGACACTCTCTGACACTCTCTGTCACTCAATGACACACTCTGACACTCTCTGACACTCTCTGACACTCTCTATCACTCTCTGTCACTCTCTGACACTCTCTGACACATTCTGACGCTCTCTGACACTCTCTGACACTCTCAGACACGCCCTATCACTCGCTATCACTCTCTGACACTCTCTGACACTCTCAGACACTCTCAGACACTCTCTATCACTCTCTGACCCTCTCTATCACTCTCTGGCACTCTGTATCACTCTCTGACACTCTCTGACACTCTCTATCACTCAATGACACTCTCTGACACTCTCTATCACTCTCTATCACTCTCTGACACTCTCTGACACACTCTGAAACTCTCTGACACTCTCAGACACTCTCTATCACTCGTTATCACTCTCTATCACTCTCTGACACACTCTGACAATCTTTGACACTCTCAGACACTCTCAGACACTCTCTATCACTCTCTGAATCTCACTGACACTCACTGACACTCTCAGACACTCTCAGACACTCTCAGACACTCTCTATCACTCTCTGACATACTCCGACTCTCTCTGAGACTCTCAGACACTCTCAGACACTCTCTATCACTCTCTGACACTCTCTGACCCTCTCTGACACACTCTGACACTCTCTGAAACTCTCAGACACATCTCTATCACTCTATGACACTCTATGACACTCTCTATCACTCTCTGACACACTCTGACAGACTCTGACACTCGCAGACACTCTCAGACACTCCCTATCACTCTCTGACACTCACTGACAATCTCAGAAACTCTCTGTCATACTCAGACAATCTCTGAGACTCTGTATCACTATCAGACACTCTCTGAGACTCTCTATCACTCAATGACACTCTCTGACACTCTCTATCACTCCCTATCACTCTCTGACACACTCTGACATTCTCTGACACTCTCAGACACTCTCTGACACTCTCAGACACTCTCCATCACTGTCTATCACTCTCTGACACACTCTGACAGACTCTGACACTCGCAGACACTCTCAGACACTCCCTATCACTCTCTGACACTCACTGACAATCTCAGACACTCTCTGTTACACTCTATCACTCTCTGACACTCTCTGAAACTCTCTGAAACTCTCAGACACATCTCTATCACTCTATGACACTCTAGGACACTCTCTATCACTCTCAATCACTCTCTGACACACTCTGACACTCTCTGACAATCTCAGACACTCTCCATCACTGTCTATCACTCTCTGACACACTCTGACAGACTCTGACACTCGCAAACACTCTCAGACACTCCCTATCACTCTCTGACACTCACTGACAATCTCAGACACTCTCTGTCACACTCAGACACTCTCTGAGACTCTGTATCACTATCTGACACTCTCTGAGACTCTCTATCACTCAATGACACTCCCTGACACTCTCTATCACTCTCTATCACTCTCTGACACACTCTGACATTCTCTGACACTCTCAGACACTCTCAGACACTCTCTATCAGTCTCTATCACTCTCTATCACTCTCTGACACTCACTGAGACTCTCAGACACTCTCAGACACTCTCTGTCACTCTCAGACACTCTCAGACACTCTCTATCACTCTCTGACACACTCGAACACTCTCTGAAACTCTCTATCACACTCTATCAATCTCTGAAATTCTCTGACTCTCTCTGACACTCTCTGACACTCTCTATCACTCTTTACCACTCTCTGACACTCTCTGACTGTCTCTGACACACTCTATCACTCTCTGACACACTCCGACAGTCTCTGACACTCTCTGACACTCTCAGACACTCTCAGACACTCTCTATCACTCTCTATCACTCTCTGACACTCTCTGACACTCTCTATCACTCTATGACACTCTCTGACACTCTCTGACACTTTCTATCACTCTATGACACTCTCTATCACTCTCTGACACTCTCTATCACTCTCTGACTCTCTCTGGCACTCTCTATCACTCAATGACACTCTCAGACACTCTCTATCACTCTCTGACACTCACTGACTCTCTCAGACACTCTCTATCACTCTCTGACGCTCTCTCTCAATCTCTGACACTCTCTGTCACTCTCTATCACTCTCTGAAACGCTCTGACACACTCTGACACTCTCAGACACTCTCTATCACCTTTTATCACTCTCTGACGCACACTGACACTCACTGACACTCACTGACACTCTCAGACACTCTCTGTTACTCTCTATCACTCTCTATCACTCTCTGACACTCTCTGAAACTCTCAGACACTCTTTTCACTCTCTGACACTCTCTGACACTCTCTATCACTCTCTGACACTCTCTGACACTCTGTGACATTCTCTATCACTCTCTGACTCTCTCTGACACTCTCTGACATGCTCTGACACTCTCAGACACTCTTATAAATCTCTGAAACTCTCTGACAGTCTCAGACACTCGCAGACAATCTCTGACACTCTCTATTACTCTCAATCACTCTCTGATTCTCTCTGATACACTCTGACACTCTCTGACAGTCTCGGAAACTCTCTAACACTCTCTATCATTCTCTGACACACTCTGACAATCTCTGAAATCTCTGACATTCTCAGACACTCTCAGACACTCTCTATCACTCTCGGACTCTCACTGACACTCACTGACACTCTCAGACACTCTCAGGCACTCTCTAACACTCTCTGACACTCTCTGACATACTCTGACACTCTCTGACACTCTCTATCACCCTATGACGCTCTCTGACACTCTCTATCACTTTCTATCACTCTCTGACACACTCTGACAATCTCTGACACTCTCAGATACATCCCTATCACTCTATGACACTCTCTGATACTCTCTATCACTCTCTATCACTCTCTGACACACTCTGACACTCTCTGACACTCTCAGACAATCTCCATCAATGTCTATCACTCTTTGACACAATCAGACACTCTCTATCACTCTCTGACACTCTCTATAACTCTCTGAGACTCTCTATCACTATCGGACACTCTCTGACACTCTCTATCACTCAATGACACACTCTGACACTCTCTGACACTCTCTGACACACTCTGACACTCTCTGACACTCTCTATCACTCTCTATCACTCTCTGACACTCTCTGACACATTCTGACGGTCTCTGACACTCTCTGACACTCTCAGACACGCCCTCTCACTCTCTATCACTCTCTGACACTCTCTGACACTCTCAGACACTCTCTATCACTCTCTGACACTCTCTATCACTCTCTGGCACTCTGTATCACTCTCTGACACTCTCTGACACTCTCTATCACTCAATGACACTCTCTGACACTCTCTATCACTCTCCATCACTCTCTGACACTCTCTGACACACTCTGAAACACTCTGACACTCTCAGACACTCTCAGACACTCTCTATCACTCTCTGACACTCTCTATCACTCTCTGACACTCTGTATCACTCTCTGACACTCTCTGACACACTTTGACACTCTCTGACACTCTCAGACACTCTCCATCACTGTCTATCACTCTCTGACACACTCTGACAGACTCTGACACTCGCAGACAATCTCAGACACTCCCTATCACTCTCTGACACTCACTGACAATCTCAGACACTCTCTGTTACTCTCTATCACTCTCTGACACTCTCTATCACTCTCTATCACTCTCTGACACTCTCTGACACATTCTGACGCTCTCTGACACTCTCTGACACTCTCAGACACGCCCTCTCACTCTCTATCACTCTCTGACACTCTCTGACACTCTCAGACACTCTCAGACACTCTCTATCACTTCTGGCACTCTGTATCACTCTCTGACACTCTCTGACACTCTCTATCACTCAATGACACTCTCTGACACTCTCTATCACTCTCTATCACTCTCTGACACTCTCTGACACACTCTGAAACTATCTGACACTCTCAGACACTCTCAGACACTCTCTATCACTCTCTGGTACTCTGTATCACTCTCTGACACTCTCTGACACTCTCTATCACTCAATGACACTCTCTGACACTCTCTATCACTCTCTATCACTCTCTGACACTCTCTGACACACTCTGAAACTATCTGACACTCTCAGACACTCTCAGACACTCTCTATCACTCTCTGGTACTCTGTATCACTCTCTGACACTCTCTGACACTCTCTATCACTCAATGACACTCTCTGACACTCTCTATCACTCTCTATCACTCTCTGACACTCTCTGACACACTCTGACACACTCTGAAACTCTCTGACACTCTCAGACACTCTCTATCACTCGTTATCACTCTCTGAATCTCACTGACACTCACTGACACTCTCAGACACTCTCAGACACTCTCAGACACTCTCTATCACTCTCTGACACTCTCTGACATACTCCGACAATCTCTGAGACTCTCAGACACTCTCAGACACTCTCTATCACTCTCTGACACTCTCTGACACTCTCTGACACACTCTGACACTCTCTGAAACTCTCAGACACATCTCTATCACTCTATGACACTCTATGACACTCTCTATCCCTCTCAATCACTCTCTGACACACTCTGACACTCTCTGACACTCTCAGACACTCTCCATCAATGTCTATCAATCTCTGACACACTCTGACAGACTCTGACACTCGCAGACACTCTCAGACACTCCCTATCACTCTCTGACACTCACTGACAATCTCAGACACTCTCTGTCACACTCAGACACTCTCTGAGACTCTGTATCACTATCTGACACTCTCTGAGACTCTCTATCACTCAATGACACTCTCTGACAATCTCTATCACTCTCTATCACTCTCTGACACACTCTGACATTCTCTGACACTCTCAGACACTCTCAGACACTCTCAGACACTCTCTATCAGTCTCTATCACTCTCTATCACTCTCTGACACTCACTGAGACTCTCAGACACTCTCAGACACTCTCTGTTACTCTCAGACACTCTCTATCTCTCTCTGACACACTCGAACACTCTCTGAAACTCTCTATCACCCTCTATCAATCTCTGAAATTCTCTGACTCTCTCTGACACTCTCTGACACTCTCTATCACTCTCTGACACACTCCGACAGTCTCTGACACTCTCTGACACTCTCAGACACTCTCAGACACTCTCTATCACTCTCTATCTCTCTCTGACACTCTCTGACACTCTCTATCACTCTATGACACTCTCTGACACTCTCTGACACTTTCTATCACTCTATGACACTCTCTATCACTCTCTGACACTCTCTATCACTCTCTGACTCTCTCTGGCACTCTCTATCACTCAATGACACTCTCTGACACTCTCTATCACTCTATGACACTCTCTGACACTCTCTATCACTCTATGACCCTCTCTATCACTCTCTGACACTCTCTATCACTCTCTATCACTCTCTGACACACTCCGACAGTCTCTCACACTCAGAGACACTCTCAGACACTCTCAGACACTCTCTATCACTCTCCATCACTCTCTGACACTAATTGACACTCTCTATCACTCTGTGACACTCTCTGACACGCTCTATCACTCTATGACACTCTCTGACACTCTCTGTCACTCTCTATCACTCTATGACCCTCTCTATCACTCTCTGACACTCTCTATCACTCTCTATCACTCTCTGACACACTCCGACAGTCTCTCACACTCAGAGACACTCTCAGACACTCTCAGACACTCTCTATCACTCTCCATCGCTCTCTGACACTAATTGACACTCTCTATCACTCTGTGACACTCTCTGACACTCTCTATCACTCTCTATCTCTCTATGACACTCTCTATCACTCTCTGACACTCTCTATCACTCTCTGACTCTCTCTGACACTCTCTATCACTCTTTACCACTCTCTGACACTCTCTGACCGTCTCTGACACTCTCTGACTGTCTCTGACACACTCTATCAGACTCTGACACTCTCTGACACTCTCTGACATGCTCAGACACTCTGTGACACTCTCTATCACTCTCTATCACTCTCTGACACACTCCGACAGTCACTGACACTCTCTGACACTCTCAGACACTCTCTATCACTCTCTATCATGCTTTGACACTCTCTGACACTCTCTATCACTCTATGACACTCTCTGACACTCTCTATCACTTTCTATCACTCTATGACACACTCTATCACTCTCTGACACTCTCTATCACTCTCTGACTCTCTCTGGCACTCTCTATCACTCAATGACACTCTCTGACACTCTCTATCACTCTATGACACTCTCTGACACTCTCTATCACTCTCTATCGCTCTATGACACTCTCTATCACTCTCTGACACTCTCTATCACTCTCTATCACTCTCTATCACTCTCAGACACTCTCTGACACTCTCTATCACTCTTTACCACTCTCTGACACTCTTTGACTGCCTCTGACACACTCTATCACTCTCTGACACACTCCGACAGTCTCTGACACTCTCTGACACTCTCAGACACTCTCAGACACTCTCAGACACTCTCTATCACTCTCTATCACTCTCTGACACTCTCTATCACTCTATGACACTCTCTGACACTCTCTGACACTTTCTATCACTCTATGACACTCTCTATCACTCTCTGACACTCTCTATCACTCTCTGACTCTCTCTGGCACTCTCTATCACTCAATGACACTCTCTGACACTCTCTATCACTCTATGACACTCTCTGACACTCTCTCTCACTCTATGACCCTCTCTATCACTCATTATCACTCTCTATCACTCTCTATCACTCTCTGACACACTCCGACAGTCTCTCACACTCAGAGACACTCTCAGACACTCTCAGACACTCTCTATCACTCTCCATCACTCTCTGACACTAATTGACACTCTCTATCACTCTGTGACACTCTCTGACACGCTCTATCGCTCTATGACACTCTCTGACACTCTCTGTCACTCTCTATCACTCTATGACCCTCTCTATCACTCTCTGACACTCTCTATCACTCTCTATCACTCTCTGACACACTCCGACAGTCTCTCACACTCAGAGACACTCTCAGACACTCTCAGACACTCTCTATCACTCTCCATCACTCTCTGACACTTATTGACACTCTCTATCACTCTGTGACACTCTCTGACACGCTCTATCACTCTCTATCTCTCTATGACACTCTCTATCACTCTCTGACACTCTCTATCACTCTCTGACTCTCTCTGACACTCTCTATCACTCTTTACCACTCTCTGCCACTCTCTGACCGTCTCAGACACTCTCTGACTGTCTCTGACACACTCTATCAGACTCTGACAATCTCTGACACTCTCTGACATGCTGAGACACTCTGTGACACTCTCTATCACTCTCTATCACTCTCTGACACACTCCGTCAGTCACTGACACTCTCTGACACTCTCAGACACTCTCTATCACTCTCTATCACTCTTTGACACTCTCTGACACTCTCTATCACTCTATGACACTCTCTGACACTCTCTATCACTTTCTATCACTCTATGACACACTCTATCACTCTCTGACACTCTCTATCACTCTCTGACTCTCTCTGGCACCCTCTATCACTCAATGACACTCTCTGACACTCTCTATCACTCTATGACACTCTCTGACACTCTCTATCACTCTATGACCATCTCTATCACTCTCTGACACTCTCTATCACTCTCTATCACTCTCAGACACTCTCAGACACTCTCTATCACTCACCATCACTCTCTGACACTAATTGACACTCTCTATCACTCTGTGACACTCTCTGACACGCTCTATCACTCTCTATCGCTCTATGACACTCTCTATCACTCTCTGACACTCTCTATCACTCTCTGACTCTCTCTGGCACTCTCTATCACTCAATGACACTCTCTGACACTCTCTGACACTCTCAGACACTCTCTATCACTCTCTGACACTCTCTGAAACTCTCAGACACTCTTTTCACTCTCTGACACTCTCTGACACTCTCTATCACTCTCTGACACTCTCTGACACTCTGTGACATTCTCTATCACTCTCTGACTCTCTCTGACACTCTCTGACATGCTCCGACACTCTCAGACACTCTTATAACTCTCTGAAACTCTCTGACAGTCTCAGACACTCGCAGACAATCTCTGACACTCTCTATCACTCTCAATCACTCTCTGATTCTCTCTGATACACTCTGACACTCTCTGACAGTCTCGGAAACTCTCTAACACTCTCTATCATTCTCTGACACACTCTGACAATCTCTGACAATCTCTGACACTCTCAGACTCTCTCAGACACTCTCTATCACTCTCGGACTCTCACTGACACTCACTGACACTCTCAGACACTCTCAGGCACTCTCTAACAATCTCTGACACTCTCGGACATACTCTGACACTCTCTGACACTCTCTATCACTCTATGACGCTCTCTGACACTCTCTATCACTTTCTATCACTCTCTGACACACTCTGACACTCTCTGACACTCTCAGACACATCCCTATCACTCTATGACACTCTCTGATACTCTCTATCACTCTCTATCACTCTCTGACACACTCTGACACTCTCTGACACTCTCAGACAATCTCCATCAATGTCTATCACTCTTTGACACAATCAGACACTCTCTGTCACTCTCTGAGACTCTCTATAACTCTCTGAGACTCTCTATCACTATCGGACACTCTCTGACACTCTCTATCACTCAATGACACACTCTGACACTCTCTGACACTCTCTGACACACTCTGACACTCTCTGACACTCTCTATCACTCTCTATCACTCTCTGACACTCTCTGACACATTCTGACGCTCTCTGACACTCTCTGACACTCTCAGACACGCCCTCTCACTCTCTATCACTCTCTGACACTCTCTGACACTCTCAGACACTCTCAGACACTCTCTATCACTCTCTGACACTCTCTGACACTCTCTGGCACTCTGTATCACTCTCTGACACTCTCTGACACTCTCTATCACTCAATGACACTCTCTGACACTCTCTATCACTCTCTATCACTCTCTGACACTCTCTGACACACTCTGAAACTCTCTGAAACTCTCAGACACTCTCAGACACTCTCTATCACTCTCTGACACTCTCTATCACTCTCTGGCACTCTGTATCGCTCTCTGACACTCTCTGACACTCTCTATCACTCAATGACACTCGCTGACACTCTCTATCACTCTCTATCACTCTCTGACACTCTCTGACACACTCTGAAACTCTCTATCACTCTCAGACACTCTCTATCACTCGTTATCACTCTCTGAATCTCACTGACACTCACTGACACTCTCAGACACTCTCAGACACTCTCAGACACTCTCTATCACTCTCTGACACTCTCTGACATACTCCGACACTCTCTGAGACTCTCAGACACTCTCAGACACTCTCTATCACTCTCTGACACTCTCTGACCCTCTCTGACACACTCTGACACTCTCTGAAACTCTCAGACACATCTCTATCACTCTATGACACTCTATGACACTCTCTATCACTCTCAATCACTCTCTGACACACTCTGACACTCTCTGACACTCTCAGACACTCTCCATCACTGTCTATCAATCTCTGACACACTCTGACAGACTCTGACACTCGCAGACACTCTCAGACACTCCCTATCACTCTCTGACACTCACTGACAATCTTATACACTCTCTGTCACACTCAGACACTCTCTGAGACTCTGTATCACTATCTGACACTCTCTGAGACTCTCTATCACTCAATGACACTCTCTGACACTCTCTATCACTCTCTATCACACTCTGATACACTCTGACATTCTCTGACACTCTCAGACACTCTCAGACACTCTCAGACACTCTCTATCAGTCTCTATCACTCTCTATCACTCTCTGACACTCACTGAGACTCTCAGACACTCTCAGACACTCTCTGTCACTCTCAGACACTCTCTATCACTCTCTGACACACTCGAACACTCTCTGAAACTCTCTATCACCCTCTATCAATCTCTGAAGTTCTCTGACTCTATCTGACACTCTCTGACACTCTCGCTATCACTCTTTACCACTCTCTGACACTCTCTGACTGTCTCTGACACACTCTATCACTCTCTGACACACTCCGACAGTCTCTGACACTCTCTGACACTCTCAGACACTCTCAGACACTCTCTATCACTCTCTATCACGCTCTGACACTCTCTGACACTCTCTATCACTCTATGACACTCTCTGACACTCTCTGACACTTTCTATCACTCTATGACACTCTCTATCACTCTCTGACACTCTCTATCACTCTCTGACTCTCTCTGGCACTCTCTATCACTCAATGACACTCTCTGACACTCTCTATCACTCTATGACACTCTCTGACACTCTCTCTCACTCTATGACCCTCTCTATCACTCATTATCACTCTCTATCACTCTCTATCACTCTCTGACACACTCCGACAGTCTCTCACACTCAGAGACACTCTCAGACACTCTCAGACACTCTCTATCACTCTCCATCACTCTCTGACACTAATTGACACTCTCTATCACTCTGTGACACTCTCTGACACGCTCTATCACTCTATGACACTCTCTGACACTCTCTGTCACTCTCTATCACTCTATGACCCTCTCTATCACTCTCTGACACTCTCTATCACTCTCTATCACTCTCTGACACACTCCGACAGTCTCTCACACTCAGAGACACTCTCAGACACTCTCAGACACTCTCTATCACTCTCCATCACTCTCTGACACTAATTGACACTCTCTATCACTCTGTGACACTCTCTGACACTCTCTATCACTCTCTATCTCTCTATGACACTCTCTATCACTCTCTGACACTCTCTATCACTCTCTGACTCTCTATGACACTCTCTATCACTCTTTACCACTCTCTGACACTCTCTGACCGTCTCTGACACTCTCTGACTGTCTCTGACACACTCTATCAGACTCTGACACTCTCTGACACACTCTGACATGCTCAGACACTCTCTGACACTCTCAGACACTCTCTATCACTCTCTGACACACTCCGACAGTCACTGACACTCTCTGACACTCTCAGACACTCTCTATCACTCTCTATCACTCTTTGACTCTCTCTGACACTCTCTATCACTCTATGACACTCTCTGACACTCTCTATCACTTTCTATCACTCTATGACACACTCTATCACTCTCTGACACTCTCTATCACTCTCTGACTCTCTCTGGCACTCTCTATCACTCAATGACACTCTCTGACACTCTCTATCACTCTATGAGACTCTCTGACACTCTCTATCACTCTCTATCACTCTATGACCCTCTCTATCACTCTCTGACACTCTCTATCACTCTCAGACACTCTCAGACACTCTCTATCACTCACCATCACTCTCTGACACTAATTGACACTCTCTATCACTCTGTGACACTCTCTGACACGCACTATCACTCTCTATCGCACTATGACACTCTCTATCACTCTCTGACACTCTCTATCACTCTCTATCACTCTATCAATCTCAGACACTCTCTGACAATCTCTATCACTCTTTACCACTCTCTGACACTCTCTGACTGTCTCTGACACACTCTTTTCAATCTCTGACACACTCCGACAGTCTCTGACACTCTCTGACACTCTCAGACACTCTCAGACACTCTCTATCACTCTCTGACACTCTCTGACACTCTCTATCACTCTCTATCACTCTCTGACACTCTCTGACACTTTCTATCACTCTATGACACTCTCTATCACTCTCTGACTCTCTCTATCACTCTCTGACTCTCTCTGGCACTCTCTATCACTCAATGACACTCTCTGACACTCTCTATCACTCTATGACACTCTCTGACACTCTCTATCACTCTATGACCCTCTCTATCACTCTCTGACACACTCTATCACTCTCTATCACTCTCTGACACACTCCGACAGTCTCTCACACTCAGAGACACTCTCACACACTCTCAGACACTCTCTATCACTCTCCATCACTCTCTGACACTAATTGACACTCTCTATCACTCTGTGACACTCTCTGACACGCTCTATCACTCTATGACACTCTCTATCACTCTCCATCACTCTCTATCACTCTATGACCCTCTCTATCACTCTCTGACACTCTCTATCACTCTCTATCACTCTCTGACACACTCCGACAGTCTCTCACACTCAGAGACACTCTCAGACACTCTCAGACACTCTCTATCACTCTCCATCACTCTCTGACACTAATTGACACTCTCTATCACTCTGTGACACTCTCTGACACGCTCTATCACTCTCTATCTCTCTATGACACTCTCTATCACTCTCTGACACTCTCTATCACTCTCTGACTCTCTCTGACACTCTCTATCACTCTTTACGACTCTCTGACACTCTCTGACCGTCTCAGACACTCTCTGACTGTCTCTGACACACTCTATCAGACTCTGACAATCTCTGACACTCTCTGACATGCTCAGACACTCTGTGACACTCTCTATCACTCTCTATCACTCTCTGACACACTCCGACAGTCACTGACACTCTCTGACACTCTCAGACACTCTCTATCACTCTCTATCACTCTTTGACACTCTCTGACACTCTCTATCACTCTATGACACTCTCTGACACTCTCTATCACTTTCTATCACTCTATGACAGACTCTATCACTCTCTGACACTCTCTATCACTCTCTGACTCTCTCTGGCACTCTCTATCACTCAATGACACTCTCTGACACTCTCTATCACTCTATGACACTCTCTGACACTCTCTATCACTCTCTATCACTCTATGACCATCTCTATCACTCTCTGACACTCTCTATCACTCTCTATCACTCTCAGACACTCTCAGACACTCTCTATCACTCACCATCACTCTCTGACACTAATTGACACTCTTTGACACTCTCTGACACACTCTATCACTCTCTGACACTCTCTGACACTCTCGATCACTCTCTATCACTCTCTGACACTCTTTAACACACTCTGACACTCTCTGACACTCTGAGACACTCTCCATCACTGTCTATCACTCTCTGACACAATCTGACACTCTCTATCACTCTCTGACACTCATTGACAATCTCAGACACTCTCTGTCACTCTCAGACACTCTCTATAACTCTCTGACACTCTCTGACACTCTCCATCACTCAATGACACTCTCTTACACCCTCTATCACTCTCTGACACGCTCTGACATTCTCTGACGCTCTCTGACACCCTCAGACACTATCACTCTCTGACACTCTCTATCTCTCTCTGGCACTCTATCACACTCTGACACTCTCTGACACTCTCTATCATTCAATTACACTCTCTGACACTCTCTATCACACTCTATCATTCTCTGACACTCTCTATCACTCTCTGACACTCTCTATCACTCTCTGGCACTCTCTATCACACTCTGACACTCTCTGAGACTCTCTGACACACTCTGACACTCTCTGACACTCTCAGACACTCTCTATCACTCGTTATCTCTCTCTGACACTCTCTGAAACTCTCAGACACTCTCTATCACTCTCTGACACTCTCTATCAATCTCTGGCACTCTCTATCTCTCTCTGGCAGTCTCTATCACTCTCTGACACTCTCTGACACTTTCTATCACTCAATGACACTCTCTGACACTCTCTATCACTCTCTGACACTCTCTGACACTCTCAGACACTCTCTGACACTCTCTATCACTCTCTGACTCTCACTGACACTCACTGACACTCCCAGACACTCTCAGACAATCTCAGACACTATCACTCTCTGACACTCTCTGACACACTCTGACACGCTCTGTCACTCTCAGACACTCTCTATAACTCTCTGACACTCTCTGACACTCTCCATCACTCAATGACACTCTCTGACACTCTCTATCACTCAATGACACTCTCTGACACTCTCTATCACTCTCTGATACTCTCTGACACTCTCTATCACTCTATGACACTCTCTGACACTCTCTATCACTCTCTATCACTCTCTTTCACTCTCTGACGCACTCTGACACTCTCTGACACTCTCAGACACTCTCCATCACTGTCTATCACTCTCTGACACAATCTGACACTCTCTATCACTCTCTGACACTCACTGATAATCTCAGACACTCTCTGTCACTCTCAGACACTCTCTATCACTCTCTGACACTCTCTATCACTCTCTGAGACTCTCTATCACTATCTGACACTCTCTGACACTCTCTATCAATCAATGACACTCTCTGACACTCTCTATCACTCTCTATCACTCTCTGACACACTCTGACACTCTCTGACACTCTCAGACACTCTCCATCACTGTCTATCACACTCTGACACAATCTGACACTCTCTATCACTCTCTGACACTCACTGATAATCTCAGACACTCTCTGTCACTCTCAGACACTCTCTATCACTCTCTATCACTCTCTGACACACTCCGACAGTCTCTCACACTCAGAGACACTCTCACACACTCTCAGACACTCTCTATCACTCTCCATCACTCTCTGACACTAATTGACACTCTCTATCACTCTGTGACACTCTCTGACACGCTCTATCACTCTATGACACTCTCTGACACTCTCCATCACTCTCTATCACTCTATGACCCTCTCTATCACTCTCTGACACTCTCTATCACTCTCTATCACTCTCTGACACACTCCGACAGTCTCTCACACTCAGAGACACTCTCAGACACTCTCAGACACTCTCTATCACTCTCCATCACTCTCTGACACTAATTGACACTCTCTATCACTCTGTGACACTCTCTGTCACGCTCTATCACTCTCTATCTCTCTATGACACTCTCTATCACTCTCTGACACTCTCTATCACTCTCTGACTCTCTCTGACACTCTCTATCACTCTTTACCACTCTCTGACACTCTCTGACCGTCTCAGACACTCTCTGACTGTCTCTGACACACTCTATCAGACTCTGACAATCTCTGACACTCTCTGACATGCTCAGACACTCTGTGACACTCTCTATCACTCTCTATCACTCTCTGACACACTCCGACAGTCACTGACACTCTCTGACACTCTCAGACACTCTCTATCACTCTCTATCACTCTTTGACACTCTCTGACACTCTCTATCACTCTATGACACTCTCTGACACTCTCTATCACTTTCTATCACTCTATGACAGACTCTATCACTCTCTGACACTCTCTATCACTCTCTGACTCTCTCTGGCACTCTCTATCACTCAATGACACTCTCTGACACTCTCTATCACTCTATGACACTCTCTGACACTCTCTATCACTCTCTATCACTCTATGACCATCTCTATCACTCTCTGACACTCTCTATCACTCTCTATCACTCTCAGACACTCTCAGACACTCTCTATCACTCACCATCACTCTCTGACACTAATTGACACTCTCTATCACTCTGTGACACTCTCTGACACGCTCTATCACTCTCTATCGCTCTATGACACTCTCTATCACTCTCTGACACTCTCTATCACTCTCTGACTCTCTCTGGCACTCTCTATCACTCAATGACACTCTCTGACACTCTCTGACACTCTTTGACACTCTCTGACACACTCTATCACTCTCTGACACTCTCTGACACTCTCGATCACTCTATATCACTCTCTGACACTCTTTAACACACTCTGACACTCTCTGACACTCTGAGACACTCTCCATCACTGTCTATCACTCTCTGACACAATCTGACACTCTCTATCACTCTCTGACACTCATTGACAATCTCAGACACTCTCTGTCACTCTCAGACACTCTCTATCACTCTCTGATACTCTCTATAACTCTCTGAGACTCTCTATCACTATCTGACACTCTCTGACACTCTCCATCACTCAATGACACTCTCTGACACTCTCTATCACTCTCTGACACGCTCTGACATTCTCTGACGCTCTCTGACACTCTCAGACACTGTCACTCTCTGACACTCTCTATCACTCTCTGGCACTCTCTATCACACTCTGACACTCTTTAACACACTCTGACACTCTCTGACACTCTCAGACACTCTCCATCACTGTCTATCACTCTCTGACACTCACTGACAATCTCAGACACTCTCTGTCACTCTCAGACACTCTCTGAGACTCTCTATCACTATCTGACACTCTCTGACACTCTCCATCACTCAATGACACTCTCTGACACTCTCTATCACTCTCTATCACTCTCTGACACTCTCTGACACACTCTGACACTCTCAGACCCTCTCTATCACTCGTTATCACTCTATATCACTTTCTGACACACTCTGACAATCTCTGACACTCTCAGACACTCTCAGACATTCTCTATCACTCTCTGACTCTCACTGACACTCACTGACACTCACTGACACTCCCAGACACTCTCAGACACTCTCAGACACTATCACTCTCTGACACTCTCTGACACACTCTGACACTCTCTGACACTCTCTGACACTCTCAGACACTCTCTATCACTCTCTGACACATTCTCTCAATCACACTCTGACACTCTCTGACAATCTCTATCACTCAATTACACTCTCTGACTCTCTCTATCACACTCTGTCACTCTCTGAGACTCTCTGACACACTCTGACACTCTCTGACACTCTCTATCACTCGTTATCTCTCTCTGACACTCTCTGAAACTCTCAGACACTCTCTATCACTCTCTGACACTCTCTATCACTCTCTGGCACTCTCTATCACTCTCTGACACTCTCTATCACTCTCTGGCACTCTCTATCACTCTCTGACACTCTCTGACACTCTCTGACACTCTCTATCACTCAATGACACTCTCTGACACTCTCTGACACTCTCTATCACTCTCTGACACTCTCTGACACACTCTGACACTCTCAGACCCTCTCTATCACACGTTATCAGTCTCTATCACTTTCTGACACACTCTGACAATCTCTGACACTCTCAGACACTCTCAGACACTCTCTATCATTCTCTGACTCTCACTGACACTCACTGACACTCCCAGACACTCTCAGACACTCTCAGACACTCTCTATCACTCTCTGACACTCTCTGACATATTCTGACACTCTCTGACACTCTCAGACACTCTTTTTCACTCTCTGATACTCTCTGACACGCTCTATCACTCTATGACACTCTCTGACACTCTCTATCACTCTCTATCACTCTCTGACACACTCTGACACACTCTGACACGCTCAGACACATCTCTATCATTCTATGACACTCTCTGACACTCTCTATCACTCTCTGACACACTCTGACACTCTCTGACACTCTCAGACACTCTCCATCACTGTCTATCACTCTCTGACACAATCTGACACTCTCTATCACTCTCTGACACTCACTGATAATCTCAGACACTCTCTGTCACTCTCGGACACTCTCTATCACTCTCTGACACTCTCTATCACTCTCTGAGACTCTCTATCACTATCTGACACTCTCTGACACTCTCTATCAATCAATGACACTCTCTGACACTCTCTATCACTCTCTGTCACTCGCTGACACACTCTGACATTCTCTGAGTCTCTCAGACACACTCAGACGCTCTCTATCACTCTCTGACAATCACTGAGACTCTCAGACACTCTCAGACACTCCCTGTCACTCTCAGACACTCTCTATCACTCTCTGACACTCTCTATCACTCTCTGAAACTCTCTATCACTCTCTATCAATCTCTGACACTCTCTGACACACTCTGACACTCTCTGACACTCTCTATCACTCTCTTTCACTCTCTGACACACTCTGACATATTCTGACGCTCTCTGACACTCTCTGACACTCTCAGACACTCTCAGACACGCCCTATCACTCTCTATCACTCTCTGACACTCTCTGACACTCTTAGACACTCTCTATCAAACTCTGACACTCTCTATCACTCTCTGGCACTCTGTATCACTCTCTGACACTCTCTGACACATTCTATCACTCAATGACACTCTCTGACACTCTCTATCACTCTCTATCCCTCTCTGAGACTCTCTGACACACTCTGACACTCTCTGACACTCTCAGACACTCTCTATCACTCGTTATCACTCTCTATCACTCTCTGACACACTCTGACAATCTCTGACACTCTCTGACACTCTCAGACACTCTCAGACACTCTCTATCACTCTCTGAATCTCACTGACACTCACTGACACTCACAGACACTCTCAGACACTCTCAGACACTCTCTATCACTCTCTGACACTCTCTGACATACTCTGACTCTCTGACACTCTCTGACTCTCTCAGACACTCTCTATCACTCTCTGACACTCTCTGACCCTCTCTGACACACTCTGACACTCTCTGAAACTCTCAGACACTTCTCTATCACTCTATGACACTCTATGACACACACTATCACCCTCAAACACTCTCTGACACACTCTGACACTCTCTGACACTCTCAGACACTCTCCATCACTGTCTATCACTCTCTGACACACTCCGACACTCTCTGACACTCTCAGACACTCTCTATCACTCGTTATCACTCTCTATCACTCTCTGACACACTCTGACAATCTCTGACACTCTCAGACACTCTCAGACACTCTCTATCACTCTCTGAATCTCACTAACACTCACTGACACTCACAGACACTCTCAGACACTCTCAGACACTCTCTATCACTCTCTGACACTCTCTGACATACTCTGACTCTCTGACACTCTCTGACTCTCTCAGACACTCTCTATCACTCTCTGACACTCTCTGACCCTCTCTGACACACTCTGACACTCTCTGAAACTCTCAGACACTTCTCTATCACTCTATGACACTCTATGACACACACTATCACCCTCAAACACTCTCTGACACACTCTGACACTCTCTGACACTCTCAGACACTCTCCATCACTGTCTATCACTCTCTGACACACTCTGACAGTCTCTGACACTCGCAGACACTCTCAGACACTCCCTATCACTCTCTGACACTCTCTGACACTCTCTATCACTCTCTGACACACTCTGACACTCTCTGACACTCTCAGACACTCTCCATCACTGTCTATCACTCTCTGACACAATCTGACACTCTCTATCAATCTCTGACACTCACTGATAATCTCAGACACTCTCTGTCACTCTCAGACACTCTCTATCACTCTCTGACACTCTCTATCACTCTCTGAGACTCTCTGACACTCTCTGACACTCTCTATCAATCAATGACACTCTCTGACACTCTCTATCACTCTCTATCACTCTCTGACACTCTCAGACACTCTTTTTCACTCTCTGTCACTCTCAGACACTCTCTATCACTCTCTGACACTCTCTATTACTCTCTGAAACTCTCTATCACTCTCTATCAATCTCTGACACTCTCTGACACACTCTGACACTCTCTGACACTCTCTATCACTCTCTTTCACTCTCTGACACACTCTGACACATTCTGACGCTCTCTGACACTCTCTGACACTCTCAGACACTCTCAGACACGCCCTATCACTCTCTATCACTCTCTGACACACTCTGACAATCTCTGACACTCTCAGACTCTCTCAGACACTCTCTATCACTCTCTGAATCTCACTGACACTCACTGACACTCTCAGACACTCTCTATCACTCTCTGACACTCTCTGACATACTCTGACTCTCTGACACTCTCTGACACTCTCAGACACTCTCTATCACTCTCTGACACTCTCTGACCCTCTCTGACACACTCTGACACTCTCTGAAATTCTCAGACACTTCTCTATCACTCTATGACACTCTATGACACACACTATCACTCTCAAACACTCTCTGACACACTCTGACACTCTCTGAAACTCTCAGACACTCTCCATCACTGTCTATCACTCTCTGACACACTCTGACACTCTCTATCACTCTCTGACACTCACTGATAATCTCAGACACTCTCTGTCACTCTCAGACACTCTCTATCACTCTCTGACACTCTCTATCACTCTCTGAGACTCTCTATCACTATCTGACACTCTCTGACACTCTCTATCAATCAATTACACTCTCTGACACTCTCTCTCTCTCCATCACTCTCTATCACTCTCTGACAATCACTGAGACTCTCAGACACTCTCAGACACTCTCTATCACTCTCTGAATCTCACTGACACTCACTGACACTCACAGACACTCTCAGACACTCTCAGACACTCTCTATCACTCTCTGACACTCTCTGACATACTCTGACTCTCTGACACTCTCTGACTCTCTCAGACACTCTCTATCACTCTCTGACACTCTCTGACCCTCTCTGACACACTCTGACACTCTCTGAAACTCTCAGACACTTCTCTATCACTCTATGACACTCTATGACACACACTATCACCCTCAAACACTCTCTGACACACTCTGACACTCTCTGACACTCTCAGACACTCTCCATCACTGTCTATCACTCTCTGACACACTCCGACACTCTCTGACACTCTCAGACACTCTCTATCACTCGTTATCACTCTCTATCACTCTCTGACACACTCTGACAATCTCTGACACTCTCAGACACTCTCAGACACTCTCTATCACTCTCTGAATCTCACTAACACTCACTGACACTCACAGACACTCTCAGACACTCTCAGACACTCTCTATCACTCTCTGACACTCTCTGACATACTCTGACTCTCTGACACTCTCTGACTCTCTCAGACACTCTCTATCACTCTCTGACACTCTCTGACCCTCTCTGACACACTCTGACACTCTCTGAAACTCTCAGACACTTCTCTATCACTCTATGACACTCTATGACACACACTATCACCCTCAAACACTCTCTGACACACTCTGACACTCTCTGACACTCTCAGACACTCTCCATCACTGTCTATCACTCTCTGACACACTCTGACAGTCTCTGACACTCGCAGACACTCTCAGACACTCCCTATCACTCTCTGACACTCTCTGACACTCTCTATCACTCTCTGACACACTCTGACACTCTCTGACACTCTCAGACACTCTCCATCACTGTCTATCACTCTCTGACACAATCTGACACTCTCTATCAATCTCTGACACTCACTGATAATCTCAGACACTCTCTGTCACTCTCAGACACTCTCTATCACTCTCTGACACTCTCTATCACTCTCTGAGACTCTCTGACACTCTCTGACACTCTCTATCAATCAATGACACTCTCTGACACTCTCTATCACTCTCTATCACTCTCTGACACTCTCAGACACTCTTTTTCACTCTCTGTCACTCTCAGACACTCTCTATCACTCTCTGACACTCTCTATTACTCTCTGAAACTCTCTATCACTCTCTATCAATCTCTGACACTCTCTGACACACTCTGACACTCTCTGACACTCTCTATCACTCTCTTTCACTCTCTGACACACTCTGACACATTCTGACGCTCTCTGACACTCTCTGACACTCTCAGACACTCTCAGACACGCCCTATCACTCTCTATCACTCTCTGACACACTCTGACAATCTCTGACACTCTCAGACTCTCTCAGACACTCTCTATCACTCTCTGAATCTCACTGACACTCACTGACACTCTCAGACACTCTCTATCACTCTCTGACACTCTCTGACATACTCTGACTCTCTGACACTCTCTGACACTCTCAGACACTCTCTATCACTCTCTGACACTCTCTGACCCTCTCTGACACACTCTGACACTCTCTGAAATTCTCAGACACTTCTCTATCACTCTATGACACTCTATGACACACACTATCACTCTCAAACACTCTCTGACACACTCTGACACTCTCTGAAACTCTCAGACACTCTCCATCACTGTCTATCACTCTCTGACACACTCTGACACTCTCTATCACTCTCTGACACTCACTGATAATCTCAGACACTCTCTGTCACTCTCAGACACTCTCTATCACTCTCTGACACTCTCTATCACTCTCTGAGACTCTCTATCACTATCTGACACTCTCTGACACTCTCTATCAATCAATTACACTCTCTGACACTCTCTCTCTCTCCATCACTCTCTATCACTCTCTGACAATCACTGAGACTCTCAGACACTCTCAGACACTCTCTGTCACTCTCAGACACTCTCTATCACTCTCTGACACTCTCTATCACTCTCTGAAACTCTCTATCACTGTCTATCAATCTCTGACACTCTCTGACACACTCTGACATTCTCTAACACTCTCTATCACTCTCTTTCACTCTCTGACACTCTCTGACACATTCTGATGCTCTCTGACACTCTCTGACACTCTCAGACACTCTCAGACACGCCCTATCACTCTCTATCACTCTCTGACACTCTCTGACACTCTCAGACACTCTCAGACACTCTCTATCACTCTCTGACACTCTCTATCACTCTCTGGTACTCTGTATCACTCTCTGACACTCTCTGACACTCTCTATCACTCAATGACACTCTCTGACACTCTCTATCACTCTCTATCACTCTCTGACACTCTCTGACACACTCTGACACTCTCTGACACTCTCAGACACTCTCTATCACTCGTTATCACTCTCTATCACTCTCTGACACACTCTGACAATCTCTGACACTCTCAGACACTCTCAGACACTCTCTATCACTCTCTGAATCTCACTGACACTCACTGACACTCTCAGACACTCTCAGACACTCTCAGACACTCTCTATCACTCTCTGACACTCTCTGACATACTCTGACACTCTCTGACACTCTCTGACACTCTCAGACACTCTCTATCACTCTCTGACACTCTCTGACCCTCTCTGACACACTCTGACACGCTCTGAAACTCTCAGACACATCTCTATCACTCTATGACACTCTATGACACTCTCTGTCAATCTCAAACACTCTCTGACACACTCTGACACTCTCTGACACTCTCAGACACTCTCAGACACTCCCTATCACTCTCTGACACTCTCTGACACTCACTGACAATCTCAGACACTCTCTGTCACTCTCAGACACTCTCTGAGACTCTGTATCACTATCTGACACTCTTTGACACTCTCTGACACTCTCTATCACTCTCTATCACTCTCTGACACACTCTGACATTCTCTGACACTCTCAGACACTCTCAGACACTCTCTGTCACGCTCAGACACTCTCTATCACTCTCTGACACACTCTTTCACTCTCTGAAATTCTCTATCACCCTCTATCAATCTCTGACATTCTCTGACACACTCTGACACTCTCTGGCACTATCTGACACTCTCTATCACGCTTTACCCATCTCTGACACTCTCTGACCGTCTCAGACACTCTCTGACTGTCTCTGACAAACTCTATCAGACTCTGACACTCTCTGACACTCTCTGACATTCTCAGACACTCTCAGACACTCTCTATCACTCTCTATCACTCTCTGACACTCTCCGACAGTCTCTGACACTCTCTGACAATCTCAGACACTCTCACACACTCTCTATCACTCTCTATCACTCTCTGACACTCTCTGACACTCTCTATCACTCTATGACACTCTCTGACACTCTCTATCACTTTCTATCACTCTATGACACTCTCTATCACTCTCTGACACTCTCTATCACTCTCTGACTCTCTCTGGCACTCTCTATCACTCAATGACACTCTCTGACACTCTCTATCACTCTATGACACTCTCTGACACTCTCTATCACTCTCTATCACTCTATGACCCTCTCTATCACTCTCTATCACTCTCTGACACACTCCGACAGTCTCTCACACTCAGAGACACTCTCAGACACTCTCAGACACTCTCTATCACTCTCCATCACTCTCTGACACTAATTGACACTCTCTATCACTCTGTGACACTCTCTGACACGCTCTATCACTCTCTATCTCTCTATGACACTCTCTATCACTCTCTGACACACTCTATCACTCTCTGACTCTCTCTGGCACTCTCTATCACTCAATGACACTCTCTGACACTCTCTGACACTCTCAGACTCTCTCTATCACTCTCTATCACCCTCTGACACTCTCTATCACTCTCTGGTACTCTGTATCACTCTCTGACACTCTCTGACACTCTCTATCACTCAATGACACTCTCTGACACTCTCTATCACTCTCTATCACTCTCTGACACTCTCTGACACACTCTGACATTCTCTGACTCTCTCAGACACTCTCAGACGCTCTCTATCACTCTCTGACAATCACTGAGACTCTCAGACACTCTCAGACACTCTCTGTCACTCTCAGACACTCTCTATCACTCTCTGACACTCTCTATCACTCTCTGAAACTCTCTATCACTCTCTGAGACGCTCTGACACTCTCTTTCACTCTCTGACACTCTCTGACACATTCTGACGCTCTCTGACACTCTCTGACTCTCTCAGACACTCTCAGACACGTCCTATCACTCTCTATCACTCTCTGACACTCTCTGACATTCTCAGACACTCTCTCTCACTCTCTGACACTCTCTATCACTCTCTGGCACTCTGTATCACTCTCTGACACTCTCTGACACTCTCTATCACTCAATGACACTCTCTGACACTCTCTATCACTCTCTATCACTCTCTGACACTCTCTGACACACTCTGACACTCTCTGACACTCTCAGACACTCTCTATCACTCGTTATCACGCTCTGAATCTCACTGACACTCACTGACACTCTCAGACACTCTCAGACACTCTCAGACACTCTCTATCACTCTCTGACACTCTCTGACATACTCTGACTCTCTCTGACACTCTCTGAAACTCTCTATCACACTCTGACACTCTCTGACCCTCTCTGACACACTCTGACACTCTCTGAAACTCTCAGACACATCTCTATCACTCTATGACACTCTATGACACACACTATCACTCTCAAACACTCTCTGACACACTCTGTCTCTCTGACACTCACAGACACTCTCAGACACTCCCTATCACTCTCTGACACTCACTGACAGTCTCAGACACTCTCTGTCACTCACAGACACTCTCTGAGACTCTGTATCACTATCTGACACTCTCTGACACTGTCTATCACTCTCTATCACTCTCTGACACACTCTGACATTCTCTGACACTCTCTGACACTCTCAGACACTCTCTGTCACTCTCAGACACTCTCTATCACTCTCTGACACACTCTTTCACTCTCGGAAATTCTCTATCACCCTCTATCAATCTCTTGACATTCTCTGACACACTCTGACACTCTCTGACACTCTCTGACACTCTCTATCACCCTTTACCCCTCTCTGACACTCTCTGACCGTCTCAGACACTCTCTGACTGTCTCTGACACACTCTATCAGACTCTCACACTCTCTGACACTCTCTATCACTCTTTATCACTCTCTGGCACTCTCTATCACACTCCGAAACTCTCTGACAAAATCTATCACTCAATTACACTCTCTGACTCTCTCTATCACACTCTGTCACTCTCTGAGACTCTCTGACACACTCTGACACTCTCTGACACTCTCAGACACTCTCTATCACTCGTTATCACTCTCTGACACTCTCTGAAACTCTCAGACACTCTCTATCACTCTCTGACACTCTCTATCAATCTCTGGCACTCTCTATCACTCTCTGGCACTCTCTATCACTCTCTGACACTCTCTGACACTCTCTATCACTCAATGACACTCTCTGACACTCTCTATCGCTGTCTGACACTCTCTGACACACTCTGACACTCTCAGACCCTCTCTATCACTCGTTATCACTCTATATCACTTTCTGACACACTCTGACAATCTCTGACACTCTCAGACACTCTCAGACATTCTCTATCACTCTCTGACTCTCACTGACACTCACTGACACTCACTGACACTCCCAGACACTCTCAGACACTCTCAGACACTATCACTCTCTGACACTCTCTGACACACTCTGACACTCTCTGACACTCTCTGACACTCTCAGACACTCTCTATCACTCTCTGACACATTCTCTCAATCACACTCTGACACTCTCTGACAATCTCTATCACTCAATTACACTCTCTGACTCTCTCTATCACACTCTGTCACTCTCTGAGACTCTCTGACACACTCTGACACTCTCTGACACTCTCAGACACTCTCTATCACTCGTTATCTCTCTCTGACACTCTCTGAAACTCTCAGACACTCTCTATCACTCTCTGACACTCTCTATCACTCTCTGGCACTCTCTATCACTCTCTGACACTCTCTATCACTCTCTGGCACTCTCTATCACTCTCTGACACTCTCTGACACTCTCTGACACTCTCTATCACTCAATGACACTCTCTGACACTCTCTGACACTCTCTATCACTCTCTGACACTCTCTGACACACTCTGACACTCTCAGACCCTCTCTATCACACGTTATCAGTCTCTATCACTTTCTGACACACTCTGACAATCTCTGACACTCTCAGACACTCTCAGACACTCTCTATCATTCTCTGACTCTCACTGACACTCACTGACACTCCCAGACACTCTCAGACACTCTCAGACACTCTCTATCACTCTCTGACACTCTCTGACATATTCTGACACTCTCTGACACTCTCAGACACTCTTTTTCACTCTCTGATACTCTCTGACACGCTCTATCACTCTATGACACTCTCTGACACTCTCTATCACTCTCTATCACTCTCTGACACACTCTGACACTCTCTGACACGCTCAGACACATCTCTATCATTCTATGACACTCTCTGACACTCTCTATCACTCTCTGACACACTCTGACACTCTCTGACACTCTCAGACACTCTCCATCACTGTCTATCACTCTCTGACACAATCTGACACTCTCTATCACTCTCTGACACTCACTGATAATCTCAGACACTCTCTGTCACTCTCAGACACTCTCTATCACTCTCTGACACTCTCTATCACTCTCTGAGACTCTCTATCACTATCTGACACTCTCTGACACTCTCTATCAATCAATGACACTCTCTGACACTCTCTATCACTCTCTGTCACTCTCTGACACACTCTGACATTCTCTGAGTCTCTCAGACACACTCAGACGCTCTCTATCACACTCTCTGACAATCACTGAGACTCTCAGACACTCTCAGACACTCCCTGTCACTCTCAGACACTCTCTATCACTCTCTGACACTCTCTATCACTCTCTGAAACTCTCTATCACTCTCTATCAATCTCTGACACTCTCTGACACACTCTGACACTCTCTGACACTCTCTATCACTCTCTTTCACTCTCTGACACACTCTGACATATTCTGACGCTCTCTGACACTCTCTGACACTCTCAGACACTCTCAGACACGCCCTATCACTCTCTATCACTCTCTGACACTCTCTGACACTCTTAGACACTCTCTATCAAACTCTGACACTCTCTATCACTCTCTGGCACTCTGTATCACTCTCTGACACTCTCTGACACATTCTATCACTCAATGACACTCTCTGACACTCTCTATCACTCTCTATCCCTCTCTGAGACTCTCTGACACACTCTGACACTCTCTGACAATCTCAGACACTCTCTATCACTCGTTATCACTCTCTATCACTCTCTGACACACTCTGACAATCTCTGACACTCTCAGACACTCTCAGACACTCTCTATCACTCTCTGAATCTCACTGACACTCACTGACACTCACAGACACTCTCAGACACTCTCAGACACTCTCTATCACTCTCTGACACTCTCTGACATACTCTGACTCTCTGACACTCTCTGACTCTCTCAGACACTCTCTATCACTCTCTGACACTCTCTGACCCTCTCTGACACACTCTGACACTCTCTGAAACTCTCAGACACTTCTCTATCACTCTATGACACTCTATGACACACACTATCACCCTCAAACACTCTCTGACACACTCTGACACTCTCTGACACTCTCAGACACTCTCCATCACTGTCTATCACTCTCTGACACACTCTGACAGTCTCTGACACTCGCAGACACTCTCAGACACTCCCTATCACTCTCTGACACTCTCTGACACTCTCTATCACTCTCTGACAAACTCTGACACTCTCTGACACTCTCAGACACTCTCCATCACTGTCTATCACTCTCTGACACAATCTGACACTCTCTATCAATCTCTGACACTCACTGATAATCTCAGACACTCTCTGTCACTCTCAGACACTCTCTATCACTCTCTGACACTCTCTATCACTCTCTGAGACTCTCTGACACTCTCTGACACTCTCTATCAATCAATGACACTCTCTGACACTCTCTATCACTCTCTATCACTCTCTGACACTCTCTGACACACTCTGACACTCTCAGACCCTCTCTATCACACGTTATCAGTCTCTATCACTTTCTGACACACTCTGACAATCTCTGACACACTCAGACACTCTCAGACACTCTCTATCACTCTCTGACTCTCACTGACACTCACTGACACTCCCAGACACTCTCAGACACTCTCAGATACTCTCTATCACTCTCTGACACTCTCTGACATACTCTGACACTCTCTGACACTCTCAGACACTCTCTATCACTCTCTGATACTCTCTGACACTCTCTATCACTCTATGACACTCTCTGACACTCTGTATCACTCTCTATCACTCTCTGACACACTGTGACACTCTCTGACACGCTCAGACACATCTCTATCACTCTATGACACTCTCTGACACTCTCTATCACTCTCTGACACACTCTGACACTCTCTGACACTCTCAGACACTCTCCATCACTGTCTATCACTCTCTGACACAATCTGACACTCTCTATCACTCTCTGACACTCACTGATAATCTCAGACACTCTCTGTCACTCTCAGACACTCTCTATCACTCTCTGACACTCTCTATCACTCTCTGAGACTCTCTATCACTATCTGACACTCTCTGACACTCTCTATCAATCAATGACACTCTCTGACACTCTCTATCACTCTCTATCACTCTCTGACACACTTTGACATTCTCTGACTCTCTCAGACACTCTCAGACGCTCTCTATCACTCTCTGACAATCACTGAGACTCTCAGACACTCTCAGACACTCTCTGTCACTCTCAGACACTCTCTATCATTCTCTGACTCTCACTGACACTCACTGACACTCCCAGACACTCTCAGACACTCTCAGACACTCTCTATCACTCTCTGACACTCTCTGACATATTCTGACACTCTCTGACACTCTCAGACACTCTTTTTCACTCTCTGATACTCTCTGACACGCTCTATCACTCTATGACACTCTCTGACACTCTCTATCACTCTCTATCACTCTCTGACACACTCTGACACTCTCTGACACGCTCAGACACATCTCTATCATTCTATGACACTCTCTGACACTCTCTATCACTCTCTGACACACTCTGACACTCTCTGACACTCTCAGACACTCTCCATCACTGTCTATCACTCTCTGACACAATCTGACACTCTCTATCACTCTCTGACACTCACTGATAATCTCAGACACTCTCTGTCACTCTCAGACACTCTCTATCACTCTCTGACACTCTCTATCACTCTCTGAGACTCTCTATCACTATCTGACACTCTCTGACACTCTCTATCAATCAATGACACTCTCTGACACTCTCTATCACTCTCTGTCACTCTCTGACACACTCTGACATTCTCTGAGTCTCTCAGACACACTCAGACGCTCTCTATCACACTCTCTGACAATCACTGAGACTCTCAGACACTCTCAGACACTCCCTGTCACTCTCAGACACTCTCTATCACTCTCTGACACTCTCTATCACTCTCTGAAACTCTCTATCACTCTCTATCAATCTCTGACACTCTCTGACACACTCTGACACTCTCTGACACTCTCTATCACTCTCTTTCACTCTCTGACACACTCTGACATATTCTGACGCTCTCTGACACTCTCTGACACTCTCAGACACTCTCAGACACGCCCTATCACTCTCTATCACTCTCTGACACTCTCTGACACTCTTAGACACTCTCTATCAAACTCTGACACTCTCTATCACTCTCTGGCACTCTGTATCACTCTCTGACACTCTCTGACACATTCTATCACTCAATGACACTCTCTGACACTCTCTATCACTCTCTATCCCTCTCTGAGACTCTCTGACACACTCTGACACTCTCTGACACTCTCAGACACTCTCTATCACTCGTTATCACTCTCTATCACTCTCTGACACACTCTGACAATCTCTGACACTCTCAGACACTCTCAGACACTCTCTATCACTCTCTGAATCTCACTGACACTCACTGACACTCACAGACACTCTCAGACACTCTCAGACACTCTCTATCACTCTCTGACACTCTCTGACATACTCTGACTCTCTGACACTCTCTGACTCTCTCAGACACTCTCTATCACTCTCTGACACTCTCTGACCCTCTCTGACACACTCTGACACTCTCTGAAACTCTCAGACACTTCTCTATCACTCTATGACACTCTATGACACACACTATCACCCTCAAACACTCTCTGACACACTCTGACACTCTCTGACACTCTCAGACACTCTCCATCACTGTCTATCACTCTCTGACACACTCTGACAGTCTCTGACACTCGCAGACACTCTCAGACACTCCCTATCACTCTCTGACACTCTCTGACACTCTCTATCACTCTCTGACAAACTCTGACACTCTCTGACACTCTCAGACACTCTCCATCACTGTCTATCACTCTCTGACACAATCTGACACTCTCTATCAATCTCTGACACTCACTGATAATCTCAGACACTCTCTGTCACTCTCAGACACTCTCTATCACTCTCTGACACTCTCTATCACTCTCTGAGACTCTCTGACACTCTCTGACACTCTCTATCAATCAATGACACTCTCTGACACTCTCTATCACTCTCTATCACTCTCTGACACTCTCTGACACACTCTGACACTCTCAGACCCTCTCTATCACACGTTATCAGTCTCTATCACTTTCTGACACACTCTGACAATCTCTGACACTCTCAGACACTCTCAGACACTCTCTATCACTCTCTGACTCTCACTGACACTCACTGACACTCCCAGACACTCTCAGACACTCTCAGATACTCTCTATCACTCTCTGACACTCTCTGACATACTCTGACACTCTCTGACACTCTCAGACACTCTCTATCACTCTCTGATACTCTCTGACACTCTCTATCACTCTATGACACTCTCTGACACTCTGTATCACTCTCTATCACTCTCTGACACACTGTGACACTCTCTGACACGCTCAGACACATCTCTATCACTCTATGACACTCTCTGACACTCTCTATCACTCTCTGACACACTCTGACACTCTCTGACACTCTCAGACACTCTCCATCACTGTCTATCACTCTCTGACACAATCTGACACTCTCTATCACTCTCTGACACTCACTGATAATCTCAGACACTCTCTGTCACTCTCAGACACTCTCTATCACTCTCTGACACTCTCTATCACTCTCTGAGACTCTCTATCACTATCTGACACTCTCTGACACTCTCTATCAATCAATGACACTCTCTGACACTCTCTATCACTCTCTATCACTCTCTGACACACTTTGACATTCTCTGACTCTCTCAGACACTCTCAGACGCTCTCTATCACTCTCTGACAATCACTGAGACTCTCAGACACTCTCAGACACTCTCTGTCACTCTCAGACACTCTCTATCACTCTCTGACACTCTCTATCACTCTCTGAAACTCTCTATCACTCTCTATCAATCTCTGACACTCTCTGACACACTCTGACACTCTCTGACACTCTCTATCACTCTCTTTCACTCTCTGACACACTCTGACACATTCTGACGCTCTCTGACACTCTCTGACACTCTCAGACACTCTCAGACACGCCCTATCACTCTCTATCACTCTCTGACACTCTCTGACACTCTCAGACACTCTCTATCACACTCTGACACTCTCTATCACTCTCTGGCACTCTGTATCACTCTCTGACACTCTCTGACACATTCTATCACTCAATGACACTCTCTGACACTCTCTATCACTCTCTATCCCTCTCTGACACTCTCTGACACACTCTGACACTCTCTGACACTCTCAGACACTCTCTATCACTCGTTATCACTCTCTATCACTCTCTGACACACTCTGACAATCTCTGACACTCTCAGACACTCTCAGACACTCTCTATCACTCTCTGAATCTCACTGACACTCACTGACACTCACAGACACTCTCAGACACTCTCAGACACTCTCTATCACTCTCTGACACTCTCTGACATACTCTGACTCTCTGACACTCTCTGACTCTCTCAGACACTCTCTATCACTCTCTGACACTCTCTGACCCTCTCTGACACACTCTGACACTCTCTGAAACTCTCAGACACTTCTCTATCACTCTATGACACTCTATGACACACACTATCACCCTCAAACACTCTCTGACACACTCTGACACTCTCTGACACTCTCAGACACTCTCCATCACTGTCTATCACTCTCTGACACACTCTGACAGTCTCTGACACTCGCAGACACTCTCAGACACTCCCTATCACTCTCTGACACTCTCTGACACTCTCTATCACTCTCTGACACACTCTGACACTCTCTGACACTCTCAGACACTCTCCATCACTGTGTATCACTCTCTGACACAATCTGACACTCTCTATCAATCTCTGACACTCACTGATAATCTCAGACACTCTCTGTCACTCTCAGACACTCTCTATCACTCTCTGACACTCTCTATCACTCTCTGAGACTCTCTGACACTCTCTGACACTCTCTATCAATCAATGACACTCTCTGACACTCTCTATCACTCTCTATCACTCTCTGACACTCTCTGACACACTCTGACACTCTCAGACCCTCTCTATCACACGTTATCAGTCTCTATCAGTTTCTGACACACTCTGACAATCTCTGACACTCTCAGACACTCTCAGACACTCTCTATCACTCTCTGACTCTCACTGACACTCACTGACACTCCCAGACACTCTCAGACACTCTCAGATACTCTCTATCACTCTCTGACACTCTCTGACATACTCTGACACTCTCTGACACTCTCAGACACTCTCTATCACTCTCTGATACTCTCTGACACGCTCTATCACTCTATGACACTCTCTGACACTCTGTATCACTCTCTATCACTCTCTGACACACTGTGACACTCTCTGACATGCTCAGACACATCTCTATCACTCTATGACACTCTCTGACACTCTCTATCACTCTCTGACACACTCTGACACTCTCTGACACTCTCAGACACTCTCCATCACTGTCTATCACTCTCTGACACAATCTGACACTCTCTATCACTCTCTGACACTCACTGATAATCTCAGACACTCTCTGTCACTCTCAGACACTCTCTATCACTCTCTGACACTCTCTATCACTCTCTGAGACTCTCTATCACTATCTGACACTCTCTGACACTCTCTATCAATCAATGACACTCTCTGACACTCTCTATCACTCTCTATCACTCTCTGACACACTCTGACATTCTCTGACTCTCTCAGACACTCTCAGACGCTCTCTATCACTCTCTGACAATCACTGAGACTCTCAGACACTCTCAGACACTCTCTGTCACTCTCAGACACTCTCTATCACTCTCTGACACTCTCTATTACTCTCTGAAACTCTCTATCACTCTCTATCAATCTCTGACACTCTCTGACACACTCTGACACTCTCTGACACTCTCTATCACTCTCTTTCACTCTCTGACACACTCTGACACATTCTGACGCTCTCTGACACTCTCTGACACTCTCAGACACTCTCAGACACGCCCTATCACTCTCTATCACTCTCTGACACACTCTGACAATCTCTGACACTCTCAGACTCTCTCAGACACTCTCTATCACTCTCTGAATCTCACTGACACTCACTGACACTCTCAGACACTCTCTATCACTCTCTGACACTCTCTGACATACTCTGACTCTCTGACACTCTCTGACACTCTCAGACACTCTCTATCACTCTCTGACACTCTCTGACCCTCTCTGACACACTCTGACACTCTCTGAAACTCTCAGACACTTCTCTATCACTCTATGACACTCTATGACACACACTATCACTCTCAAACACTCTCTGACACACTCTGACACTCTCTGAAACTCTCAGACACTCTCCATCACTGTCTATCACTCTCTGACACACTCTGACAGTCTTTGACACTCGCAGACACTCTCAGACACTCCCTATCACTCTCTGACACTCTCTGACACTCTCTATCACTCTCTGACACAATCTGACACTCTCTGACACTCTCAGACACTCTCCATCACTGTCTATCACTCTCTGACACAATCTGACACTCTCTATCACTCTCTGACACTCACTGATAATCTCAGACACTCTCTGTCACTCTCAGACACTCTCTATCACTCTCTGACACTCTCTATCACTCTCTGAGACTCTCTATCACTATCTGACACTCTCTGACACTCTCTATCAATCAATGACACTCTCTGACACTCTCTATCACTCTCTATCACTCTCTGACACACTCTGACATTCTCTGACTCTCTCAGACACTCTCAGACGCTCTCTATCACTCACTGACAATCACTGAGACTCTCAGACACTCTCAGACACTCTCTGTCACTCTCAGACACTCTCTATCACTCTCTGACACACTCTATCACTCTCTGAAACTCTCCATCACTCTCTATCAATCTCAGACACTCTCTGACACACTCTGACACTCTCTGACACTCTCTGTCACTCTCTGACACTCTCTGACACATTCTGACGCTCTCAGACACTCTCAGACACGCCCTATCACTCTCTATCACTCTCTGACACTCTCTGACACTCTCAGACACTCTCTATCACTCTCTGACACTCTCTATCACTCTCTGGCACTCTGTATCACTCTACGACACTCTCTGACACTCTCTATCACTCAATGACACTCTCTGACACTCTCTATCACTCTCTATCACTCTCTGACACTCTCTGACACACTCTGACACTCTCTGACACTCTCAGACACTCTCTATCACTCGTTATCACTCTCTATCACTCTCTGACACACTCTGACAATTTCTGACACTCTCAGACACTCTCAGACACTCTCTTTCACTCTCTGAATCTCACTGACACTCACTGACACTCTCAGACACTCTCAGACACTCTCAGACACTCTCTATCACTCTCTGACACTCTCTGACATACTCTGACTCTCTGACACTCTCTGACACTCTCTGACACTCTCTGACACTCTCAGACACTCTCTATCACTCTCTGACACTCTCTGACCCTCTCTGACACACTCTGACACTCTCTGAAACTCTCAGACACTTCTCTATCACTCTATGACACTCTATGACACACACTATCACTCTCAAACACTCTCTGACACACTCTGACACTCTCAGACACTCTCCATCACTGTCTATCACTCTCTGACACACTCTGACAGTCTCTGACACTCGCAGACACTCTCAGACACTCCCTATCACTCTCTGACACTCACTGACAATCTCAGACACTCTCTGTCACTCTCAGACACTCTCTGAGACTCTGTATCACTATCTGACACTCTCTGACACTCTATCACTCAATGATACTCTCTGACACGCTCTATCACTCTCTATCTCTCTATGACACTCTCTATCACTCTCTGACACTCTCTATCACTCTCTGACTCTCTCTGGCACTCTCTATCACTCAATGACATTCTCTGACACTCTCTGACACTCTCTGACACTCTCAGACTCTCTCTATCACTCTCTATCACTCTCTGACACTCTATGACACTCTCTGACACACACTCTCACTCTATGACACTCTCTGACACTCTCGATCACTCTCTATCACTCTCTGACACTCTTTAACACACTCTGACACTCTCTGACACTCTGAGACACTCTCCATCACTGTCTATCACTCTCTGACACAATCTGACACTCTCGATCACTCTCTATCACTGTCTGACACTCTTTAACACACTCTATCACTCTCTGACACTCTCTATCACTCTCTGACTCTCTCTGGCACTCTCTATCACTCAATGACACTCTCTGACACTCTCTGACACTCTCAGACACTCTCTATCACTCTCTGATACTCTCTGACACTCTCTATCACTCTATGACACTCTCTGACACTCTCTATCACTCTCTATCACTCTCTGACACACTCTGACACTCTCTGACACTCTCAGACACTCTCCATCACTGTCTATCACTCTCTGACACAATCTGACACTCTCTATCACTCTCTGACACTCACTGATAATCTCAGACAATCTCTGTCACTCTCAGACACTCTCTATCACTCTCTGACACTCTCTATCACTCTCTGAGACTCTCTATCACTATCTGACACTCTCTGACACTCTCTATCAATCAATGACACTCTCTGACACTCTCTCTCACTCCATCACTCTCTATCACACTCTGACAATCACTGAGACTCTCAGACACTCTCAGACACTCTCTGTCACTCTCAGACACTCTCTATCACTGTCTGACACTCTCTATCACTCTCTGACACTCTCTATCACTCTCTTTCACTATCTGACACTCTCTGACACATTCTGATGCTCTCTGACACTCTCTGACACTCTCAGACACTCTCAGACACGCCCTATCACTCTCTATCACTCTCTGACACTCTCTGACACTCTCAGACACTCTCAGACACTCTCTATCACTCTCTGACACTCTCTATCACTCTCTGGCACTCTGTATCACTCTCTGACACTCTCTGACACTCTCTGACACTCTCTATCACTCAATGACACTCTCTGACACTCTCTATCACTCTCTATCACTCTCTGACACTCTCTGACACACTCTGACACTCTCAGACACTCTCTATCACTCGTTATCACTCTCTGACACACTCTGACACTCTCTGACACTCTCAGACACTCTCCATCACTGTCTATCACTCTCTGACACAATCTGACACTCTCTATCACTCTCTGACACTCACTGATAATCTCAGACACTCTCTGTCACTCTCAGACACTCTCTATCACTCTCTGACACTCTCTATCACTCTCTGAGACTCTCTATCACTATCTGACACTCTCTGACACTCTCTATCAATCAATGACACTCTCTGACACTCTCTCTCTCTCCATCACTCTCTATCACTCTCTGACAATCACTGAGACTCTCAGACACTCTCAGACACTCTCTGTCACTCTCAGACACTCTCTATCACTCTCTGACACTCTCTATCACTCTCTGAAACTCTCTATCACTGTCTATCAATCTCTGACACTCTCTGACACACTCTGACATTCTCTGACACTCTCTATCACTCTCTTTCACTCTCTGACACTCTCTGACACATTCTGATGCTCTCTGACACTCTCTGACACTCTCAGACACTCTCAGACACGCCCTATCACTCTCTATCACTCTCTGACACTCTCAGACACTCTCAGACACTCTCAGACACTCTCTATCACTCTCTGACACTCTCTGACATACTCTGACACTCTCTGACACTCTCTGACACTCACAGACACTCTCTATCACTCTCTGACACTCTCTGACCCTCTCTGACACACTCTGACACGCTCTGAAACTCTCAGACACATCTCTATCACTCTATGACACTCTATGACACTCTCTGTCAATCTCAAACACTCTCTGACACACTCTGACACTCTCTGACACTCTCAGACACTCTCAGACACTCCCTATCACTCTCTGACACTCTCTGACACTCACTGACAATCTCAGACACTCTCTGTCACTCTCAGACACTCTCTGAGACTCTGTATCACTATCTGACACTCTTTGACACTCTCTGACACTCTCTATCACTCTCTATCACTCTCTGACACACTCTGACATTCTCTGACACTCTCAGACACTCTCAGACACTCTCTGTCACGCTCAGACACTCTCTATCACTCTCTGACACACTCTTTCACTCTCTGAAATTCTCTATCACCCTCTATCAATCTCTGACATTCTCTGACACACTCTGACACTCTCTGGCACTATCTGACACTCTCTATCACGCTTTACCCATCTCTGACACTCTCTGACCGTCTCAGACACTCTCTGACTGTCTCTGACAAACTCTATCAGACTCTGACACACTCTGACACTCTCTGACATTCTCAGACACTCTCAGACACTCTCTATCACTCTCTATCACTCTCTGACACTCTCCGACAGTCTCTGACACTCTCTGACAATCTCAGACACTCTCACACACTCTCTATCACTCTCTATCACTCTCTGACACTCTCTGACACTCTCTATCACTCTATGACACTCTCTGACACTCTCTATCACCTTCTATCACTCTATGACACTCTCTATCACTCTCTGACACTCTCTATCACTCTCTGACTCTCTCTGGCACTCTCTATCACTCAATGACACTCTCTGACACTCTCTATCACTCTATGACACTCACTGACACTCTCTATCACTCTCTATCACTCTATGACCCTCTCTATCACTCTCTATCACTCTCTGACACACTCCGACAGTCTCTCACACTCAGAGACACTCTCAGACACTCTCAGACACTCTCTATCACTCTCCATCACTCTCTGACACTAATTGACACTCTCTATCACTCTGTGACACTCTCTGACACGCTATATCACTCTCTATCTCTCTATGACACTCTCTATCACTCTCTGACACACTCTATCACTCTCTGACTCTCTCTGGCACTCTCTATCACTCAATGACACTCTCTGACACTCTCTGACACTCTCAGACTCTCTCAATCACTCTCTATCACCCTCTGACACTCTCTGACACTCTCTGACACACTCTCTCACTCTATGACACTCTCTGATACTCTCGATCTCTCTCTATCACTCTCTGACACTCTTTAACACACTCTGACACTCTCTGACACTCTGAGACACTCTCCATCACTGTCTATCACTCTCTGACACAATCTGACACTCTCTATCACTCTCAGACACTCTCTATCACTCTCTGATACTCTCTGACACTCTCTGACACTCTCAGACACTCTCTATCACTCTCTGATACTCTCTGACACGCTCTATCACTCTATGACACTCTCCGACACTCTCTATTACTCTCTGACTCACTCTGACACTCTCTGACACTCTCAGACACATCTCTATCACTCTATGACACTCTCTGACACTCTCTATCTCTCTCTGACACACTCTGACACTCTCTGACACTCTCATACACTCTCCATCACTGTCTATCACTCTCTGACACAATCTGCCGCTCTCTATCACTCTCTGACACTCACTGATAATCTCAGACACTCTCTGTCACTCTCAGACACTCTATCACTCTCTGACACTCTCTATCACTCTCTGACACACTCCGACAATCTCTCACACTCAGAGACACTCTCAGACACTCTCAGACACTCTCTATCACTCTCCATCACTCTCTGACACTAATTGACACTCTCTATCACTCTGTGACACTCTCTGACACGCTCTATCACCCTCCATCTCTCTATGACACTCTCTATCACTCTCTGACACTCTCTATCACTCTCTGACTCTCTCTGGCACTCTCTTTCACTCAATGACACTCTCTGACACTCTCTGACACTCTCTGACACTCTCAGACTCTCTCTATCACTCTCTATCACTCTCTGACACTCTCTGACACTCTCTGACACACTCTCTCACTCTATGACACTCTCTGACACTCTTTAACACACTCTGACACTCTCTGACACTCTGAGACACTCTCCATCACTGTCTACCACTCTCTGACACAATCTGACACTCTCTATCACTCTCTGATACACATTGACAATCTCAGACACTCTCTATCACTCTCTGACACTCTCTATAACTCTCTGAGACTCTCTATCACTATCTGACACTCTCTGACACTCTCCATCACTCAATGACACTCTCTGAAACACTGTATCACTCTCTGACACGCTCTGACATTCTCTGACGCTCTCTGACACTCTCAGACACTATCACTCTCTGACACTCTCTATCACTCTCTGGCACTCTCTATCACACTCTGACACTCTCTGTCACTCTCTATCACTCAATTACACTCTCTGACACTCTCTATCACACTCTATCACTCTCTGACACTCTCTATCACTCTCTGACACTCTCTATCACTCTCTGGCACTCTCAGACACTCTCTATCACTCTCTGACACACTCTGACACTCTCTGACACTCTCAGACACTCTCCATCACTGTCTATCACTCTCTGACACAATCTGACACTCTCTATCACTCTCTGACACTCACTGATAATCTCAGACACTCTCTGTCACTCTCAGACACTCTCTATCACTCTCTGACAGTCTCGATCACTCTCTGAGACTCTCTATCACTATCTGACACTCTCTGACACTCTCTATCAATCAATGACACTCTCTGACACTCTCTCTCACTCTATCACTCTCTATCACTCTCTGACAATCACAGAGACTCTCAGACACTCTCAGACACTCTCTGTCACTCTCAGACACTCTCTATCACTCTCTGACACTCTCTATCACTCTCTGAAACTCTCTATCACTGTCTATCAATCTCTGACACTCTCTGACACTCTCTGACACACTCTGACATTCGCTGACACTCTCTATCACTCTCTTTCACTCTCTGACACTCTCTGACACATTCTGACGCTCTCTGACACTCTCAGACACTCTCTATCACTCTCTGATACTCTCTGACACGCTCTATCACTCTATGACACTCTCCGACACTCTCTATTACTCTCTGACTCACTCTGACACTCTCTGACACTCTCAGACACATCTCTATCACTCTATGACACTCTCTGACACTCTCTATCTCTCTCTGACACACTCTGACACTCTCTGACACTCTCATACACTCTCCATCACTGTCTATCACTCTCTGACACAATCTGCCGCTCTCTATCACTCTCTGACACTCACTGATAATCTCAGACACTCTCTGTCAAGATCAGACACTCTATCACTCTCTGACACTCTCTATCACTCTCTGACACACTCCGACAATCTCTCACACTCAGAGACACTCTCAGACACTCTCAGACACTCTCTATCACTCTCCATCACTCTCTGACACTAATTGACACTCTCTATCACTCTGTGACACTCTCTGACACGCTCTATCACCCTCCATCTCTCTATGACACTCTCTATCACTCTCTGACACTCTCTATCACTCTCTGACTCTCTCTGGCACTCTCTATCACTCAATGACACTCTCTGACACTCTCTGACACTCTCTGACACTCTCAGACTCTCTCTATCACTCTCTATCACTCTCTGACACTCTCTGACACTCTCTGACACACTCTCTCACTCTATGACACTCTCTGACACTCTCTGACACTCTCAGACTCTCTCAATCACTCTCTATCACCCTCTGACACTCTCTGACACTCTCTGACACACTCTCTCACTCTATGACACTCTCTGATACTCTCGATCTCTCTCTATCACTCTCTGACACTCTTTAACACACTCTGACACTCTCTGACACTCTGAGACACTCTCCATCACTGTCTATCACTCTCTGACACAATCTGACACTCTCTATCACTCTCAGACACTCTCTATCACTCTCTGATACTCTCTGACATACTCTGACACTCTCTGACACTCTCAGACACTCTCTATCACTCTCTGATACTCTCTGACACGCTCTATCACTCTATGACACTCTCCGACACTCTCTATTACTCTCTGACTCACTCTGACACTCTCTGACACTCTCAGACACATCTCTATCACTCTATGACACTCTCTGACACTCTCTATCTCTCTCTGACACACTCTGACACTCTCTGACACTCTCATACACTCTCCATCACTGTCTATCACTCTCTGACACAATCTGCCGCTCTCTATCACTCTCTGACACTCACTGATAATCTCAGACACTCTCTGTCACTCTCAGACACTCTATCACTCTCTGACACTCTCTATCACTCTCTGACACACTCCGACAATCTCTCACACTCAGAGACACTCTCAGACACTCTCAGACACTCTCTATCACTCTCCATCACTCTCTGACACTAATTGACACTCTCTATCACTCTGTGACACTCTCTGACACGCTCTATCACCCTCCATCTCTCTATGACACTCTCTATCACTCTCTGACACTCTCTATCACTCTCTGACTCTCTCTGGCACTCTCTATCACTCAATGACACTCTCTGACACTCTCTGACACTCTCTGACACTCTCTGACACTCTCAGACTCTCTCTATCACTCTCTATCACTCTCTGACACTCTCTGACACTCTCTGACACACTCTCTCACTCTATGACACTCTCTGACACTCTTTAACACACTCTGACACTCTCTGACACTCTGAGACACTCTCCATCACTGTCTACCACTCTCTGACACAATCTGACACTCTCTATCACTCTCTGACACACATTGACAATCTCAGACACTCTCTATCACTCTCTGACACTCTCTATAACTCTCTGAGACTCTCTATCACTATCTGACACTCTCTGACACTCTCCATCACTCAATGACACTCTCTGAAACACTGTATCACTCTCTGACACGCTCTGACATTCTCTGACGCTCTCTGACACTCTCAGACACTATCACTCTCTGACACTCTCTATCACTCTCTGGCACTCTCTATCACACTCTGACACTCTCTGTCACTCTCTATCACTCAATTACACTCTCTGACACTCTCTATCACACTCTATCACTCTCTGACACTCTCTATCACTCTCTGACACTCTCTGTCACTCTCTATCACTCAATTACACTCTCTGACACTCTCTATCACACTCTATCACTCTCTGACACTCTCTATCACTCTCTGACACTCTCTATCACTCTCTGGCACTCTCAGACACTCTCTATCACTCTCTGACACACTCTGACACTCTCTGACACTCTCAGACACTCTCCATCACTGTCTATCACTCTCTGACACAATCTGACACTCTCTATCACTCTCTGACACTCACTGATAATCTCAGACACTCTCTGTCACTCTCAGACACTCTCTATCACTCTCTGACAGTCTCGATCACTCTCTGAGACTCTCTATCACTATCTGACACTCTCTGACACTCTCTATCAATCAATGACACTCTCTGACACTCTCTCTCACTCTATCACTCTCTATCACTCTCTGACAATCACAGAGACTCTCAGACACTCTCAGACACTCTCTGTCACTCTCAGACACTCTCTATCACTCTCTGACACTCTCTATCACTCTCTGAAACTCTCTATCACTGTCTATCAATCTCTGACACTCTCTGACACTCTCTGACACACTCTGACATTCGCTGACACTCTCTATCACTCTCTTTCACTCTCTGACACTCTCTGACACATTCTGACGCTCTCTGACACTCTCAGACACTCTCTATCACTCTCTGATACTCTCTGACACGCTCTATCACTCTATGACACTCTCCGACACTCTCTATTACTCTCTGACTCACTCTGACACTCTCTGACACTCTCAGACACATCTCTATCACTCTATGACACTCTCTGACACTCTCTATCTCTCTCTGACACACTCTGACACTCTCTGACACTCTCATACACTCTCCATCACTGTCTATCACTCTCTGACACAATCTGCCGCTCTCTATCACTCTCTGACACTCACTGATAATCTCAGACACTCTCTGTCAAGATCAGACACTCTATCACTCTCTGACACTCTCTATCACTCTCTGACACACTCCGACAATCTCTCACACTCAGAGACACTCTCAGACACTCTCAGACACTCTCTATCACTCTCCATCACTCTCTGACACTAATTGACACTCTCTATCACTCTGTGACACTCTCTGACACGCTCTATCACCCTCCATCTCTCTATGACACTCTCTATCACTCTCTGACACTCTCTATCACTCTCTGACTCTCTCTGGCACTCTCTATCACTCAATGACACTCTCTGACACTCTCTGACACTCTCTGACACTCTCAGACTCTCTCTATCACTCTCTATCACTCTCTGACACTCTCTGACACTCTCTGACACACTCTCTCACTCTATGACACTCTCTGACACTCTCTGACACTCTCAGACTCTCTCAATCACTCTCTATCACCCTCTGACACTCTCTGACACTCTCTGACACACTCTCTCACTCTATGACACTCTCTGATACTCTCGATCTCTCTCTATCACTCTCTGACACTCTTTAACACACTCTGACACTCTCTGACACTCTGAGACACTCTCCATCACTGTCTATCACTCTCTGACACAATCTGACACTCTCTATCACTCTCAGACACTCTCTATCACTCTCTGATACTCTCTGACATACTCTGACACTCTCTGACACTCTCAGACACTCTCTATCACTCTCTGATACTCTCTGACACGCTCTATCACACTATGACACTCTCCGACACTCTCTATTACTCTCTGACTCACTCTGACACTCTCTGACACTCTCAGACACATCTCTATCACTCTATGACACTCTCTGACACTCTCTATCTCTCTCTGACACACTCTGACACTCTCTGACACTCTCATACACTCTCCATCACTGTCTATCACTCTCTGACACAATCTGCCGCTCTCTATCACTCTCTGACACTCACTGATAATCTCAGACACTCTCTGTCACTCTCAGACACTCTATCACTCTCTGACACTCTCTATCACTCTCTGACACACTCCGACAATCTCTCACACTCAGAGACACTCTCAGACACTCTCAGACACTCTCTATCACTCTCCATCACTCTCTGACACTAATTGACACTCTCTATCACTCTGTGACACTCTCTGACACGCTCTATCACCCTCCATCTCTCTATGACACTCTCTATCACTCTCTGACACTCTCTATCACTCTCTGACTCTCTCTGGCACTCTCTATCACTCAATGACACTCTCTGACACTCTCTGACACTCTCTGACACTCTCTGACACTCTCAGACTCTCTCTATCACTCTCTATCACTCTCTGACACTCTCTGACACTCTCTGACACACTCTCTCACTCTATGACACTCTCTGACACTCTTTAACACACTCTGACACTCTCTGACACTCTGAGACACTCTCCATCACTGTCTACCACTCTCTGACACAATCTGACACTCTCTATCACTCTCTGACACACATTGACAATCTCAGACACTCTCTATCACTCTCTGACACTCTCTATAACTCTCTGAGACTCTCTATCACTATCTGACACTCTCTGACACTCTCCATCACTCAATGACACTCTCTGAAACACTGTATCACTCTCTGACACGCTCTGACATTCTCTGACGCTCTCTGACACTCTCAGACACTATCACTCTCTGACACTCTCTATCACTCTCTGGCACTCTCTATCACACTCTGACACTCTCTGTCACTCTCTATCACTCAATTACACTCTCTGACACTCTCTATCACACTCTATCACTCTCTGACACTCTCTATCACTCTCTGACACTCTCTATCACTCTCTGGCACTCTCAGACACTCTCTATCACTCTCTGACACACTCTGACACTCTCTGACACTCTCAGACACTCTCCATCACTGTCTATCACTCTCTGACACAATCTGACACTCTCTATCACTCTCTGACACTCACTGATAATCTCAGACACTCTCTGTCACTCTCAGACACTCTCTATCACTCTCTGACAGTCCGGATCACTCTCTGAGACTCTCTATCACTATCTGACACTCTCTGACACTCTCTATCAATCAATGACACTCTCTGACACTCTCTCTCACTCTATCACTCTCTATCACTCTCTGACAATCACAGAGACTCTCAGACACTCTCAGACACTCTGTCACTCTCAGACACTCTCTATCACTCTCAGACACTCTCTATCACTCTCTGAAACTCTCTATCACTGTCTATCAATCTCTGACACTCTCTGACACTCTCTGACACACTCTGACATTCGCTGACACTCTCTATCACTCTCTTTCACTCTCTGACACTCTCTGACACATTCTGACGCTCTCTGACACTCTCTGACACTCTCAGACACTCTCAGACACGCCCTATCACTCTCTATCACTCTCTGACACTCTCTGACACTCTCAGACACTCTCAGACACTCTCTATCACTCTCTATCACTCAATGACACTCTCTGACACTCTCTATCACTCTCTATCACTCTATGACACTCTCTGACACACTCTGACACTCTCTGACACTCTCAGACACTCTCTATCACTCGTTATCACTCTCTATCACTCTCTGACATCTGACAAACTCTATCAGACTCTGACACTCTCTGACACTCTCTGACATTCTCAGACACTCTCAGACACTCTCTATAACTCTCTATCACTCTCTGACACACTCCGACAGTCTCTGACACTCTCAGACACTCTCATACACTCACTATCACTCTCTATCACTCTCTGACACTCTCTATCACTCTCTATCACTCTCTGACACTCTCTGACACACTCTGACACTCTCTGACACTCTCAGACACTCTCTATCACTCGTTATCACTCTCTATCACTCTCTGAAATCTGACAAACTCTATCAGACTCTGACACTCTCTGACACTCTCTGACATTCTCTATCACTTTCTATCACTCTATGACACTCTCTATCACTCTCTGACACCCTCTATCACTCTCTGACTCTCTCTGGCACTCTCTATCACTCAATGACACTCTCTGACACTCTCTATCACTCTATGACACTCTCTGACACTCTCTATCACTCTCTATCACTCTATGACCCTCTCTATCACTCTCTATCACTCTCTGACACACTCCGACAGTCTCTCACACTCAGAGACACTCTCAGACACTCTCAGACACTCTCTATCACTCTCCATCACTCTCTGACACTAATTGACACTCTCTATCACTCTGTGACACTCTCTGACACGCTCTATCACTCTCTATCTCTCTATGACACTCTCTATCACTCTCTGACACTCTCTATCACTCTCTGACTCTCTCTGGCACTCTCTATCACTCAATGACACTCTCTGACACTCTCTGACACTCTCAGACTCTCTCTATCACTCTCTATCACCCTCTGACACTCTCTGACACTCTCTGACACACTCTCTCACTCGATGACACTCTCTGATACTCTCGATCTCTCTCTATCACTCTCTGACACTCTTTAACACACTCTGACACTCTCTGACACTCTGAGACACTCTCCATCACTGTCTATCACTCTCTGACACAATCTGACACTCTCTATCACTCTCAGACACTCTCTATCACTCTCTGATACTCTGTGACATACTCTGACACTCTCTGACACTCTCAGACACTCTCTATCACTCTCTGATACTCTCTGACACGCTCTATCACTCTATGACACTCTCCGACACTCTCTATTACTCTCTGACACACTCTGACACTCTCTGACACTCTCAGACACATCTCTATCACTCTATGACACTCTCTGACACTCTCTATCTCTCTCTGACACACTCTGACACTCTCTGACACTCTCATACACTCTCCATCACTGTCTATCACTCTCTGACACAATCTGACACTCTCTATCACTCTCTGACACTCACTGATAATCTCAGACACTCTCTGTCAAGATCAGACACTCTATCACTCTCTGACACTCTCTATCACTCTCTGAGACTCTCTATCACTATCTGACACTCTCTGACACTCTCTATCACTCTCTGACACACTCCGACAATCTCTCACACTCAGAGACACTCTCAGACACTCTCAGGCACTCTCTATCACTCTCCATCACTCTCTGACACTAATTGACACTCTCTATCACTCTGTGACACTCTCTGACACGCTCTATCACCCTCCATCTCTCTATGACACTCTCTATCACTCTCTGACACTCTCTATCACTCTCTGACTCTCTCTGGCACTCTCTATCACTCAATGACACTCTCTGACACTCTCTGACACTCTCTGACACTCTCAGACACTCTCTATCACTCTCTATCACTCTCTGACACTCTCTGACACTCTCTGACACACTCTCTCACTCTATGACACTCTCTGACACTCTTTAACACACTCTGACACTCTCTGACACTCTGAGACACTCTCCATCACTGTCTACCACTCTCTGACACAATCTGACACTCTCTATCACTCTCTGACACTCATTGACAATCTCAGACACTCTCTATCACTCTCTGACACTCTCTATAACTCTCTGAGACTCTCTATCACTATCTGACACTCTCTGACACTCTCCATCACTCAATGACAATCTCTGAAACACTGTATCACTCTCTGACACGCTCTGACATTCTCTGACGCTCTCTGACACTTTCAGACACTATCACTCTCTGACACTCTCTATCACTCTCTGGCACTCTCTATCACACTCTGACACTCTCTGTCACTCTCTATCACTCAATTACACTCTCTGACACTCTCTATCACACTCTATCACTCTCTGACACTCTCTATCACTCTCTGACACTCTCTATCACTCTCTGGCACTCTCAGACACTCTCTATCACTCTCTGACACACTCTGACACTCTCTGACACTCTCAGACACTCTCCATCACTGTATATCACTCTCTGACACAATCTGACACTCTCTATCACTCTCTGACACTCACTGATAATCTCAGACACTCTCTGTCACTCTCAGACACTCTCTATCACTCTCTGACAGTCTCGATCACTCTTTGAGACTCTCTATCACTATCTGACACTCTCTGACACTCTCTATCAATCAATGACACTCTCTGACACTCTCTCTCACTCTATCACTCTCTATCACTCTCTGACAATCACAGAGACTCTCAGACACTCTCAGACACTCTCTGTCACTCTCAGACACTCTCTAACACTCTCTGACACTCTCTATCACTCTCTGAAACTCTCTATCACTGTCTATCAATCTCTGACACTCTCTGACACTCTCTGACACACTCTGACATTCGCTGACGCTCTCTATCACTCTCTTTCACTCTCTGACACTCTCTGACACATTCTGACGCTCTCTGACACTCTCTGACACTCTCAGACACTCTCAGACACGCCCTATCACTCTCTATCACTCTCTGACACTCTCTGACACTCTCAGACACTCTCAGACACTCTCTATCACTCTCTGACACTCTCTATCACTCTCTGGCACTCTGTATCACTCTCTGACACTCTCTGACACTCTCTATCACTCAATGACACTCTCTGACACTCTCTATCACTCTCTATCACTCTCTGACACTCACTGACACACTCTGACACTCTCTGACACTCTCAGACACTCTCTATCACTCGTTATCACTCTCTATCACTCTCTGACACACTCTGACAATCTCTGACACTCTCAGACACTCTCAGACACTCTCCATCACTCTCTGAATCTCACTGACACTCACTGACACTCTCAGACACTCTCAGACACTCTCAGACACTCTCTATCACTCTCTGACACTCTCTGACATACTCTGACACTCTCTGACACTCTCTGACACTCTCAGACACTCTCTATCACTCTCTGACACTCTCTGACCCTCTCTGACACACTCTGACACTCTCTGAAACTCTCAGACACATCTCTATCACTCTATGACACTCTATGACAATCTCTATCAATCTCAAACACTCTCTGACACACTCTGACACTCTCTGACACTCTCAGACACTCTCAGACACTCCCTATCACTCTCTGACACTCACTGACAATCTCAGACACTCTCTGTCACTCTCAGACACTCTCTGAGACTCTGTATCACTATCTGACACTCTCTGACACTCTCTGACACTCTCTATCAATCTCTATCACTCTCTGACACACTCTGACATTCTCTGACACTCTCAGACACTCTCAGACACTCTCTGTCACGCTCAGACACTCTCTATCACTCTCTGACACACTCTTTCACTCTCTGAAATACTCTATCACCCTCTATCAATCTCTGACATTCTCTGACACACTCTGACACTCTCTGGCACTATCTGACACTCTCTATCACTCTTTACCCCTCTCTGACACTCTCTGACCGTCTCAGACACTCTCTGACTGTCTCTGACACACTCTATCAGACTCTGACACTCTCTGACACTCTCTGACATTCTCAGACACTCTCAGACACTCTCTATCACTCTCTATCACTTTCTGACACACTCCGTCAGTCTCTGACACTCTCTGACACTCTCAGACACTCTCACACACTCTCTATCACTCTCTATCACTCTCTGACACTCTCTGACACTCTCTATCACTCTATGACACTCTCTGACACTCGCTATCACTTTCTATCACTCTATGACACTCTCTATCACTCTCTGACTCTCTCTGGCACTCTCTATCACTCAATGACACCCACTGACACTCTCTATCACTCTATGACACTCTCTGACACTCTCTATCACTCTCTATCACTCTATGACCCTCTCTATCACTCTCTGACACTCTCTATCACTCTCTGTCACTCTCTGACACACTCCGACAGTCTCTCACACTCAGAGACACTCTCAGACACTCTCAGACACACTCTATCACTCTCCATCACTCTCTGACACTAATTGACACTCTCTATCACTCTGTGACACTCTCTGACACGCTCTATCACTCTCTATCTCTCTATGACACTCTCTATCACTCTCTGACACTCTCTATCACTCTCTGACTCTCTCTGGCACTCTCTATCACTCAATGACACTCTCTGACACTCTCTGACACTCTCTGACACTCTCAGACTCTCTCTATCACTCTCTATCACCCTCTGACACTCTCTGACACTCTCTGACACACACTCTCACTCTATGACACTCTCTGACACTCTCGAACACTCTCTATCACTCTCTGATACTCTTTAACACACTCTGACACTCTCTGACACTCTTAGACACTCTCCATCACTGTCTATCACTCTCTGACACAATCTGACACTCTCTATCACTCTCTGACACTCATTGACAATCTCAGACACTCTCTGTCACTCTCAGACACTCTCTATCACTCTCTGATAATCTCTATAACTCTCTGAGACTCTCTATCACTATCTGACACTCTCTGACACTCTCCATCACTCAATGACACTCTCTCACACTCTCTATCACTCTCTGACACGCTCTGACATTCTCTGACACTCTCTGACACTCGCTGACACTCTCTGACACTCTCAGACTCTCTCTATCACTCTCTATCACCCTCTGACACTCTCTGACACTCTCTGACACACTCTCCCACTCTATGCCACTCTCTGACACTCTCAATCACTCTCTATCACTCTCTGGCACTCTCTATCACACTCTGACACTCTCTGACACTCTCTATCACTCAATTACACTCTCTGACACTCTCTATCACTCTCTATCACTCTCTGACACTCTCTATCACTCTCTGACACTCTCTATCACTCTCTGGCACTCTCTATCACACTCTGACACTCTCTGACACTCTCTATCACTCAATTACACTCTCTGACTCTCTCTATCACACTCTGTCACTCTCTGACACTCTCTGACACACTCTGACACTCTCTGACATTCTCAGACACACTCTATCACTCGTTATCTCTCTCTGACACTCTCTGACCCTCTCTGACACACTCTGACACTCTCTGAAACTCTCAGACACATCTCTATCACTCTATGACACTCTATGACACTCTCTATCAATCTCAAACACTCTCTGACACACTCTGACACTCTCTGACACTCTCAGACACTCTCAGACACTCCCTATCACCCTCTGACACTCACTGACAATCTCAGACAATCTCTGTCACTCTCAGACACTCTCTGAGACTCTGTATCACTATCTGACACTCTCTGACACTCTCTGACACTCTCTATCAATCTCTATCACTCTCTGACACACTGTGACATTCTCTGACACTCTCAGACACTCTCAGACACTCTCTGTCACGCTCAGACACTCTCTATCACTCTCTGACACACTCTTTCACTCTCTGAAATTCTCTATCACCCTCTATCAATCTCTGACATTCTCTGACACACTCTGACACTCTCTGGCACTATCTGACACTCTCTATCACTCTTTACCCCTCTCTGACACTCTCTGACCGTCTCAGACACTCTCTGACTATCTCTGACACACTCTATCAGACTCTGACACTCTCTGACACTCTCTGACATTCTCAGACACTCTCAGACACTCTCTATCACTCTCTATCACTCTCTATCACTTTCTGACACACTCCGTCAGTCTCTGACACTCTCTGACACTCTCAGACACTCTCACACACTCTCTATCACTCTCTATCACTCTCTGACACTCTCTGACACTCTCTATCACTCTATGACACTCTCTGACACTCTCTATCACTTTCTATCACTCTATGACACTCTCTATCACTCTCTGACTCTCTCTGGCACTCTCTATCACTCAATGACACCCTCTGACACTCTCTATCACTCTATGACACTCTCTGACACACTCTATCACTCTCCATCACTCTCTGACACTAATTGACACTCTCTATCACTCTGTGACACTCTCTGACACGCTCTATCACTCTCTATCTCTCTATGACACTCTCTATCACTCTCTGACACTCTCTATCACTCTCTGACTCTCTCTGGCACTCTCTATCACTCAATGACACTCTCTGACACTCTCTGACATTCTCTGACACTCTCAGACTCTCTCTATCACTCTCTATCACCCTCTGACACTCTCTGACACTCTCTGACACACTCTCTCACTCTATGACACTCTCTGACACTCTCGAACACTCTCTATCACTCTCTGATACTCTTTAACACACTCTGACACTCTCTGACACTCTGAGACACTCTCCATCACTGTCTATCACTCTCTGACACAATCTGACACTCTCTATCACTCTCTGACACTCATTGACAATCTCAGACACTCTCTGTCACTCTCAGACACTCTCTATCACTCTCTGATTCTCTCTATAACTCTCTGAGACTCTCTATCACTATCTGACACTCTCTGACACTCTCCATCACTCAATGACACTCTCTGACACTCTCTATCACTCTGTGACACGCTCTGACACTCTCTGACACTCTCTGACACTCTCAGACTCTCTCTATAACTCTCTATCACCCTCTGACACTCTCTGACACTCTCTGACACACTCTCCCACTCTATGCCACTCTCTGACACTCTCAATCACTCTCTATCACTCTCTGGCACTCTCTATCACACTCTGACACTCTCTGACACTCTCTATCACTCAATTACACTCTCTGACACTCTCTATCACACTCCATCACTCTCTGACACTCTCTATCACTCTCTGACACTCTCTATCACTCTCTGGCACTCTCTATCACACTCTGACACACTCTGACACTCTCTATCACTCAATTACACTCTCTGACACTCTCTATCACACTCTGTCACTCTCTGACACTCTCTGACACACTCTGTCACTCTCTGACATTCTCAGACACGCTCTATCACTCTCTATCTCTCTATGACACTCTCTATCACTCTCTGACACTCTCTATCACTCTCTGACTCTCTCTGGCACTCTCTATCACTCAATGACACTCTCTGACACTCTCTGACACTCTCTGACACTCTCAGACTCTCTCTATCACTCTCTATCACCCTCTGACACTCTCTGACACTCTCTGACACACTCTCTCACTCTATGACACTCTCTGACACTCTCGAACACTCTCTATCACTCTCTGATACTCTTTAACACACTCTGACACTCTCTGACACTCTGAGACACTCTCCATCACTGTCTATCACTCTCTGACACTCTCTGACACTCTCTATCACTTTCTATCACTCTATGACACTCTCTATCACTCTCTGACTCTCTCTGGCACTCTCTATCACTCTCTGACTCTCTCTGGCACTCTCTATCACTCAATGACACTCTCTGACACTCTCTATCACTCTATGACACTCTCTGACACTCTCTATCACTTTCTATCACTCTATGAAACTCTCTATCACTCTCTGACTCTCTCTGGCACTCTCTATCACTCTCTGACTCTCTCTGGCACTCTCTATCACTCAATGACACTCTCTGACACTCTCTATCACTCTATGACACTCTCTGACACTCTCTATCACTCTCTATCACTCTATGACCCTCTCTATCACTCTCTATCACTCTCTGACACACTCCGACAGTCTCTCACACTCAGAGACACTCTCAGACACTCTCAGACACTCTCTATCACTCTCCATCACTCTCTGACACTAATTGACACTCTCTATCACTCTGTGACACTCTCTGACACGCTCTATCACTCTCTATCTCTCTATGACACTCTCTATCACTCTCTGACACTCTCTATCACTCTCTGACTCTCTCTGGCACTCTCTATCACTCAATGACACTCTCTGACACTCTCTGACACTCTCAGACTCTCTCTATCACTCTCTATCACCCTCTGACACTCTCTGACACACTCTCTCACTCGATGACACTCTCTGATTCTCTCGATCTCTCTCTATCACTCTCTGACACTCTTTAACACACTCTGACACTCTCTGACACTCTGAGACACTCTCCATCACTGTCTATCACTCTCTGACACAATCTGACACTCTCTATCACTCTCAGACACTCTCTATCACTCTCTGATACTCTCTGACATACTCTGACACTCTCTGACACTCTCAGACACTCTCTATCACTCTCTGATACTCTCTGACACGCTCTATCACTCTATGACACTCTCCGACACTCTCTATTACTCTCTGACACACTCTGACACTCTCTGACACTCTCAGACACATCTCTATCACTCTATGACACTCTCTGACACTCTCTATCTCTCTCTGACACACTCTGACACTCTCTGACACTCTCATACACTCTCCATCACTGTCTATCACTCTCTGACACAATCTGACACTCTCTATCACTCTCTGACACTCACTGATAATCTCAGACACTCTCTGTCAAGATCAGACACTCTATCACTCTCTGACACTCTCTATCACTCTCTGAGACTCTCTATCACTATCTGACACTCTCTGACACTCTCTATCACTCTCTGACACACTCCGACAATCTCTCACACTCAGAGACACTCTCAGACACTCTCAGACACTCTCTATCACTCTCCATCACTCTCTGACACTAATTGACACTCTCTATCACTCTGTGACACTCTCTGACACGCTCTATCACCCTCCATCTCTCTATGACACTCTCTATCACTCTCTGACACTCTCTATCACTCTCTGACTCTCTCTGGCACTCTCTATCACTCAATGACACTCTCTGACACTCTCTGACACTCTCTGACACTCTCTGACACTCTCAGACACTCTCTATCACTCTCTATCACTCTCTGACACTCTCTGACACTCTCTGACACACTCTCTCACTCTATGACACTCTCTGACACTCTTTAACACACTCTGACACTCTCTGACACTCTGAGACACTCTCCATCACTGTCTACCACTCTCTGACACAATCTGACACTCTCTATCACTCTCTGACACTCATTGACAATCTCAGACACTCTCTATCACTCTCTGACACTCTCTATAACTCTCTGAGACTCTCTATCACTATCTGACACTCTCTGACACTCTCCATCACTCAATGACAATCTCTGAAACACTGTATCACTCTCTGACACGCTCTGACATTCTCTGACGCTCTCTGACACTTTCAGACACTATCACTCTCTGACACTCTCTATCACTCTCTGGCACTCTCTATCACACTCTGACACTCTCTGTCACTCTCTATCACTCAATTACACTCTCTGACACTCTCTATCACACTCTATCACTCTCTGACACTCTCTATCACTCTCTGACACTCTCTATCACTCTCTGGCACTCTCAGACACTCTCTATCACTCTCTGACACACTCTGACACTCTCTGACACTCTCAGACACTCTCCATCACTGTATATCACTCTCTGACACAATCTGACACTCTCTATCACTCTCTGACACTCACTGATAATCTCAGACACTCTCTGTCACTCTCAGACACTCTCTATCACTCTCTGACAGTCTCGATCACTCTTTGAGACTCTCTATCACTATCTGACACTCTCTGACACTCTCTATCAATCAATGACACTCTCTGACACTCTCTCTCACTCTATCACTCTCTATCACTCTCTGACAATCACAGAGACTCTCAGACACTCTCAGACACTCTCTGTCACTCTCAGACACTCTCTAACACTCTCTGACACTCTCTATCACTCTCTGAAACTCTCTATCACTGTCTATCAATCTCTGACACTCTCTGACACTCTCTGACACACTCTGACATTCGCTGACACTCTCTATCACTCTCTTTCACTCTCTGACACTCTCTGACAAATTCTGACGCTCTCTGACACTCTCTGACACTCTCAGACACTCTCAGACACGCCCTATCACTCTCTATCACTCTCTGACACTCTCTGACACTCTCAGACACTCTCAGACACTCTCTATCACTCTCTGACACTCTCTATCACTCTCTGGCACTCTGTATCACTCTCTGACACTCTCTGACACTCTCTATCACTCAATGACACTCTCTGACACTCTCTATCACTCTCTATCACTCTCTGACACTCACTGACACACTCTGACACTCTCTGACACTCTCAGACACTCTCTATCACTCGTTATCACTCTCTATCACTCTCTGACACACTCTGACAATCTCTGACACTCTCAGACACTCTCAGACACTCTCCATCACTCTCTGAATCTCACTGACACTCACTGACACTCTCAGACACTCTCAGACACTCTCAGACACTCTCTATCACTCTCTGACACTCTCTGACATACTCTGACACTCTCTGACACTCTCTGACACTCTCAGACACTCTCTATCACTCTCTGACACTCTCTGACCCTCTCTGACACACTCTGACACTCTCTGAAACTCTCAGACACATCTCTATCACTCTATGACACTCTATGACAATCTCTATCAATCTCAAACACTCTCTGACACACTCTGACACTCTCTGACACTCTCAGACACTCTCAGACACTCCCTATCACTCTCTGACACTCACTGACAATCTCAGACACTCTCTGTCACTCTCAGACACTCTCTGAGACTCTGTATCACTATCTGACACTCTCTGACACTCTCTGACACTCTCTATCAATCTCTATCACTCTCTGACACACTCTGACATTCTCTGACACTCTCAGACACTCTCAGACACTCTCTGTCACGCTCAGACACTCTCTATCACTCTCTGACACACTCTTTCACTCTCTGAAATACTCTATCACCCTCTATCAATCTCTGACATTCTCTGACACACTCTGACACTCTCTGGCACTATCTGACACTCTCTATCACTCTTTACCCCTCTCTGACACTCTCTGACCGTCTCAGACACTCTCTGACTGTCTCTGACACACTCTATCAGACTCTGACACTCTCTGACACTCTCTGACATTCTCAGACACTCTCAGACACTCTCTATCACTCTCTATCACTTTCTGACACACTCCGTCAGTCTCTGACACTCTCTGACACTCTCAGACACTCTCACACACTCTCTATCACTCTCTATCACTCTCTGACACTCTCTGACACTCTCTATCACTCTATGACACTCTCTGACACTCGCTATCACTTTCTATCACTCTATGACACTCTCTATCACTCTCTGACTCTCTCTGGCACTCTCTATCACTCAATGACACCCACTGACACTCTCTATCACTCTATGACACTCTCTGACACTCTCTATCACTCTCTATCACTCTATGACACTCTCTATCACTCTCTGACACTCTCTATCACTCTCTGTCACTCTCTGACACACTCCGACAGTCTCTCACACTCAGAGACACTCTCAGACACTCTCAGACACACTCTATCACTCTCCATCACTCTCTGACACTAATTGACACTCTCTATCACTCTGTGACACTCTCTGACACGCTCTATCACTCTCTATCTCTCTATGACACTCTCTATCACTCTCTGACACTCTCTATCACTCTCTGACTCTCTCTGGCACTCTCTATCACTCAATGACACTCTCTGACACTCTCTGACACTCTCTGACACTCTCAGACTCTCTCTATCACTCTCTATCACCCTCTGACACTCTCTGACACTCTCTGACACACACTCTCACTCTATGACACTCTCTGACACTCTCGAACACTCTCTATCACTCTCTGATACTCTTTAACACACTCTGACACTCTCTGACACTCTTAGACACTCTCCATCACTGTCTATCACTCTCTGACACAATCTGACACTCTCTATCACTCTCTGACACTCATTGACAATCTCAGACACTCTCTGTCACTCTCAGACACTCTCTATCACTCTCTGATACTCTCTATAACTCTCTGAGACTCTCTATCACTATCTGACACTCTCTGACACTCTCCATCACTCAATGACACTCTCTCACACTCTCTATCACTCTCTGACACGCTCTGACATTCTCTGACACTCTCTGACACTCGCTGACACTCTCTGACACTCTCAGACTCTCTCTATCACTCTCTATCACCCTCTGACACTCTCTGACACTCTCTGACACACTCTCCCACTCTATGCCACTCTCTGACACTCTCAATCACTCTCTATCACTCTCTGGCACTCTCTATCACACTCTGACACTCTCTGACACTCTCTATCACTCAATTACACTCTCTGACACTCTCTATCACACTCTATCACTCTCTGACACTCTCTATCACTCTCTGACACTCTCTATCACTCTCTGGCACTCTCTATCACACTCTGACACTCTCTGACACTCTCTATCACTCAATTACACTCTCTGACTCTCTCTATCACACTCTGTCACTCTCTGACACTCTCTGACACACTCTGACACTCTCTGACATTCTCAGACACACTCTATCACTCGTTATCTCTCTCTGACACTCTCTGACCCTCTCTGACACACTCTGACACTCTCTGAAACTCTCAGACACATCTCTATCACTCTATGACACTCTATGACACTCTCTATCAATCTCAAACACTCTCTGACACACTCTGACACTCTCTGACACTCTCAGACACTCTCAGACACTCCCTATCACCCTCTGACACTCACTGACAATCTCAGACAATCTCTGTCACTCTCAGACACTCTCTGAGACTCTGTATCACTATCTGACACTCTCTGACACTCTCTGACACTCTCTATCAATCTCTATCACTCTCTGACACACTGTGACATTCTCTGACACTCTCAGACACTCTCAGACACTCTCTGTCACGCTCAGACACTCTCTATCACTCTCTGACACACTCTTTCACTCTCTGAAATTCTCTATCACCCTCTATCAATCTCTGACATTCTCTGACACACTCTGACACTCTCTGGCACTATCTGACACTCTCTATCACTCTTTACCCCTCTCTGACACTCTCTGACCGTCTCAGACACTCTCTGACTATCTCTGACACACTCTATCAGACTCTGACACTCTCTGACACTCTCTGACATTCTCAGACACTCTCAGACACTCTCTATCACTCTCTATCACTTTCTGACACACTCCGTCAGTCTCTGACACTCTCTGACACTCTCAGACACTCTCACACACTCTCTATCACTCTCTATCACTCTCTGACACTCTCTGACACTCTCTATCACTCTATGACACTCTCTGACACTCTCTATCACTTTCTATCACTCTATGACACTCTCTATCACTCTCTGACTCTCTCTGGCACTCTCTATCACTCAATGACACCCTCTGACACTCTCTATCACTCTATGACACTCTCTGACACACTCTATCACTCTCCATCACTCTCTGACACTAATTGACACTCTCTATCACTCTGTGACACTCTCTGACACGCTCTATCACTCTCTATCTCTCGATGACACTCTCTATCACTCTCTGACACTCTCTATCACTCTCTGACTCTCTCTGGCACTCTCTATCACTCAATGACACTCTCTGACACTCTCTGACACTCTCTGACACTCTCAGACTCTCTCTATCACTCTCTCACTCTATGACACTCTCTGACACTCTCGAACACTCTCTATCACTCTCTGATACTCTTTAACACACTCTGACACTCTCTGACACTCTGAGACACTCTCCATCACTGTCTATCACTCTCTGACACAATCTGACACTCTCTATCACTCTCTGACACTCATTGACAATCTCAGACACTCTCTGTCACTCTCAGACACTCTCTATCACTCTCTGATTCTCTCTATAACTCTCTGAGACTCTCTATCACTATCTGACACTCTCTGACACTCTCCATCACTCAATGACACTCTCTGACACTCTCTATCACTCTGTGACACGCTCTGACACTCTCTGACACTCTCTGACACTCTCAGACTCTCTCTATAACTCTCTATCACCCTCTGACACTCTCTGACACTCTCTGACACACTCTCCCACTCTATGCCACTCTCTGACACTCTCAATCACTCTCTATCACTCTCTGGCACTCTCTATCACACTCTGACACTCTCTGACACTCTCTATCACTCAATTACACTCTCTGACACTCTCTATCACACTCCATCACTCTCTGACACTCTCTATCACTCTCTGACACTCTCTATCACTCTCTGGCACTCTCTATCACACTCTGACACACTCTGACACTCTCTATCACTCAATTACACTCTCTGACACTCTCTATCACACTCTGTCACTCTCTGACACTCTCTGACACACTCTGTCACTCTCTGACATTCTCAGACACGCTCTATCACTCTCTATCTCTCTATGACACTCTCTATCACTCTCTGACACTCTCTATCACTCTCTGACTCTCTCTGGCACTCTCTATCACTCAATGACACTCTCTGACACTCTCTGACACTCTCTGACACTCTCAGACTCTCTCTATCACTCTCTATCACCCTCTGACACTCTCTGACACTCTCTGACACACTCTCTCACTCTATGACACTCTCTGACACTCTCGAACACTCTCTATCACTCTCTGATACTCTTTAACACACTCTGACACTCTCTGACACTCTGAGACACTCTCCATCACTGTCTATCACTCTCTGACACTCTCTGACACTCTCTATCACTTTCTATCACTCTATGACACTCTCTGTCACTCTCTGACTCTCTCTGGCACTCTCTATCACTCTCTGACTCTCTCTGGCACTCTCTATCACTCAATGACACTCTCTGACACTCTCTATCACTCTATGACACTCTCTGACACTCTCTATCACTTTCTATCACTCTATGACACTCTCTATCACTCTCTGGCACTCTCTATCACTCTCTGACTCTCTCTGGCACTCTCTATCACTCAATGACACTCTCTGACACTCTCTATCACTCTATGACACTCTCTGACACTCTCTATCACTCTCTATCACTCTATGACCCTCTCTATCACTCTCTATCACTCTCTGACACACTCCGACAGTCTCTCACACTCAGAGACACTCTCAGACACTCTCAGACACTCTCTATCACTCTCCATCACTCTCTGACACTAATTGACACTCTCTATCACTCTGTGACACTCTCTGACACGCTCTATCACTCTCTATCTCTCTATGACACTCTCTATCACTCTCTGACACTCTCTATCACTCTCTGACTCTCTCTGGCACTCTCTATCACTCAATGACACTCTCTGACCGTCTCTGACACTCTCAGACTCTCTCTATCACTCTCTATCACCCTCTGACACTCTCTGACACTCTCTGACACACTCTCTCACTCGATGACACTCTCTGATACTCTCGATCTCTCTCTATCACTCTCTGACACTCTTTAACACACTCTGACACTCTCTGACACTCTGAGACACTCTCCATCACTGTCTATCACTCTCTGACACAATCTGACACTCTCTATCACTCTCAGACACTCTCTATCACTCTCTGATACTCTCTGACATACTCTGACACTCTCTGACACTCTCAGACACTCTCTATCACTCTCTGATACTCTCTGACACGCTCTATCACTCTATGACACTCTCCGACACTCTCTATTACTCTCTGACACACTCTGACACTCTCTGACACTCTCAGACACATCTCTATCACTCTATGACACTCTCTGACACTCTCTATCTCTCTCTGACACACTCTGACACTCTCTGACACTCTCATACACTCTCCATCACTGTCTATCACTCTCTGACACAATCTGACACTCTCTATCACTCTCTGACACTCACTGATAATCTCAGACACTCTCTGTCAAGATCAGACACTCTATCACTCTCTGACACTCTCTATCACTCTCTGAGACTCTCTATCACTATCTGACACTCTCTGACACTCTCTATCACTCTCTGACACACTCCGACAATCTCTCACACTCAGAGACACTCTCAGACACTCTCAGACACTCTCTATCACTCTCCATCACTCTCTGACACTAATTGACACTCTCTATCACTCTGTGACACTCTCTGACACGCTCTATCACCCTCCATCTCTCTATGACACTCTCTATCACTCTCTGACACTCTCTATCACTCTCTGACTCTCTCTGGCACTCTCTATCACTCAATGACACTCTCTGACACTCTCTGACACTCTCTGACACTCTCAGACACTCTCTATCACTCTCTATCACTCTCTGACACTCTCTGACACTCTCTGACACACTCTCTCACTCTATGACACTCTCTGACACTCTTTAACACACTCTGACACTCTCTGACACTCTGAGACACTCTCCATCACTGTCTACCACTCTCTGACACAATCTGACACTCTCTATCACTCTCTGACACTCATTGACAATCTCAGACACTCTCTATCACTCTCTGACACTCTCTATAACTCTCCGAGACTCTCTATCACTATCTGACACTCTCTGACACTCTCCATCACTCAATGACAATCTCTGAAACACTGTATCACTCTCTGACACGCTCTGACATTCTCTGACGCTCTCTGACACTTTCAGACACTATCACTCTCTGACACTCTCTATCACTCTCTGGCACTCTCTATCACACTCTGACACTCTCTGTCACTCTCTATCACTCAATTACACTCTCTGACACTCTCTATCACACTCTATCACTCTCTGACACTCTCTATCACTCTCTGACACTCTCTATCACTCTCTGGCACTCTCAGACACTCTCTATCACTCTCTGACACACTCTGACACTCTCTGACACTCTCAGACACTCTCCATCACTGTATATCACTCTCTGACACAATCTGACACTCTCTATCACTCTCTGACACTCACTGATAATCTCAGACACTCTCTGTCACTCTCAGACACTCTCTATCACTCTCTGACAGTCTCGATCACTCTTTGAGACTCTCTATCACTATCTGACACTCTCTGACACTCTCTATCAATCAATGACACTCTCTGACACTCTCTCTCACTCTATCACTCTCTATCACTCTCTGACAATCACAGAGACTCTCAGACACTCTCAGACACTCTCTGTCACTCTCAGACACTCTCTAACACTCTCTGACACTCTCTATCACTCTCTGAAACTCTCTATCACTGTCTATCAATCTCTGACACTCTCTGACACTCTCTGACACACTCTGACATTCGCTGACACTCTCTATCACTCTCTTTCACTCTCTGACACTCTCTGACACATTCTGACGCTCTCTGACACTCTCTGACACTCTCAGACACTCTCAGACACGCCCTATCACTCTCTATCACTCTCTGACACTCTCTGACACTCTCAGACACTCTCAGACACTCTCTATCACTCTCTGACACTCTCTATCACTCTCTGGCACTCTGTATCACTCTCTGACACTCTCTGACACTCTCTATCACTCAATGACACTCTCTGACACTCTCTATCACTCTCTATCACTCTCTGACACTCACTGACACACTCTGACACTCTCTGACACTCTCAGACACTCTCTATCACTCGTTATCACTCTCTATCACTCTCTGACACACTCTGACAATCTCTGACACTCTCAGACACTCTCAGACACTCTCCATCACTCTCTGAATCTCACTGACACTCACTGACACTCTCAGACACTCTCAGACACTCTCAGACACTCTCTATCACTCTCTGACACTCTCTGACATACTCTGACACTCTCTGACACTCTCAGACACTCTCTATCACTCTCTGACACTCTCTGACCCTCTCTGACACACTCTAACACTCTCTGAAACTCTCAGACACATCTCTATCACTCTATGACACTCTATGACAATCTCTATCAATCTCAAACACTCTCTGACACACTCTGACACTCTCTGACACTCTCAGACACTCTCAGACACTCCCTATCACTCTCTGACACTCACTGACAATCTCAGACACTCTCTGTCACTCTCAGACACTCTCTGAGACTCTGTATCACTATCTGACACTCTCTGACACTCTCTGACACTCTCTATCAATCTCTATCACTCTCTGACACACTCTGACATTCTCTGACACTCTCAGACACTCTCAGACACTCTCTGTCACGCTCAGACACTCTCTATCACTCTCTGACACACTCTTTCACTCTCTGAAATACTCTATCACCCTCTATCAATCTCTGACATTCTCTGACACACTCTGACACTCTCTGGCACTATCTGACACTCTCTATCACTCTTTACCCCTCTCTGACACTCTCTGACCGTCTCAGACACTCTCTGACTGTCTCTGACACACTCTATCAGACTCTGACACTCTCTGACACTCTCTGACATTCTCAGACACTCTCAGACACTCTCTATCACTCTCTATCACTTTCTGACACACTCCGTCAGTCTCTGACACTCTCTGACACTCTCAGACACTCTCACACACTCTCTATCACTCTCTATCACTCTCTGACACTCTCTGACACTCTCTATCACTCTATGACACTCTCTGACACTCGCTATCACTTTCTATCACTCTATGACACTCTCTATCACTCTCTGACTCTCTCTGGCACTCTCTATCACTCAATGACACCCACTGACACTCTCTATCACTCTATGACACTCTCTGACACTCTCTATCACTCTCTATCACTCTATGACCCTCTCTATCACTCTCTGACACTCTCTATCACTCTCTGTCACTCTCTGACACACTCCGACAGTCTCTCACACTCAGAGACACTCTCAGACACTCTCAGACACACTCTATCACTCTCCATCACTCTCTGACACTAATTGACACTCTCTATCACTCTGTGACACTCTCTGACACGCTCTATCACTCTCTATCTCTCTATGACACTCTCTATCACTCTCTGACACTCTCTATCACTCTCTGACTCTCTCTGGCACTCTCTATCACTCAATGACACTCTCTGACACTCTCTGACACTCTCTGACACTCTCAGACTCTCTCTATCACTCTCTATCACCCTCTGACACTCTCTGACACTCTCTGACACACACTCTCACTCTATGACACTCTCTGACACTCTCGAACACTCTCTATCACTCTCTGATACTCTTTAACACACTCTGACACTCTCTGACACTCTTAGACACTCTCCATCACTGTCTATCACTCTCTGACACAATCTGACACTCTCTATCACTCTCAGACACTCATTGACAATCTCAGACACTCTCTGTCACTCTCAGACACTCTCTATCACTCTCTGATACTCTCTATAACTCTCTGAGACTCTCTATCACTATCTGACACTCTCTGACACTCTCCATCACTCAATGACACTCTCTCACACTCTCTATCACTCTCTGACACGCTCTGACATTCTCTGACACTCTCTGACACTCGCTGACACTCTCTGACACTCTCAGACTCTCTCTATCACTCTCTATCACCCTCTGACACTCTCTGACACTCTCTGACACACTCTCCCACTCTATGCCACTCTCTGACACTCTCAATCACTCTCTATCACTCTCTGGCACTCTCTATCACACTCTGACACTCTCTGACACTCTCTATCACTCAATTACACTCTCTGACACTCTCTATCACACTCTATCACTCTCTGACACTCTCTATCACTCTCTGACACTCTCTATCACTCTCTGGCACTCTCTATCACACTCTGACACTCTCTATCACTCAATTACACTCTCTGACTCTCTCTATCACACTCTGTCACTCTCTGACACTCTCTGACACACTCTGACACTCTCTGACATTCTCAGACACACTCTATCACTCGTTATCTCTCTCTGACACTCTCTGACCCTCTCTGACACACTCTGACACTCTCTGAAACTCTCAGACACATCTCTATCACTCTATGACACTCTATGACACTCTCTATCAATCTCAAACACTCTCTGACACACTCTGACACTCTCTGACACTCTCAGACACTCTCAGACACTCCCTATCACCCTCTGACACTCACTGACAATCTCAGACAATCTCTGTCACTCTCAGACACTCTCTGAGACTCTGTATCACTATCTGACACTCTCTGACACTCTCTGACACTCTCTATCAATCTCTATCACTCTCTGACACACTGTGACATTCTCTGACACTCTCAGACACTCTCAGACACTCTCTGTCACGCTCAGACACTCTCTATCACTCTCTGACACACTCTTTCACTCTCTGAAATTCTCTATCACCCTCTATCAATCTCTGACATTCTCTGACACACTCTGACACTCTCTGGCACTATCTGACACTCTCTATCACTCTTTACCCCTCTCTGACACTCTCTGACCGTCTCAGACACTCTCTGACTATCTCTGACACACTCTATCAGACTCTGACACTCTCTGACACTCTCTGACATTCTCAGACACTCTCAGACACTCTCTATCACTCTCTATCACTTTCTGACACACTCCGTCAGTCTCTGACACTCTCTGACACTCTCAGACACTCTCACACACTCTCTATCACTCTCTATCACTCTCTGACACTCTCTGACACTCTCTATCACTCTATGACACTCTCTGACACTCTCTATCACTTTCTATCACTCTATGACACTCTCTATCACTCTCTGACTCTCTCTGGCACTCTGTATCACTCAATGACACCCTCTGACACTCTCTATCACTCTATGACACTCTCTGACACACTCTATCACTCTCCATCACTCTCTGACACTAATTGACACTCTCTATCACTCTGTGACACTCTCTGACACGCTCTATCACTCTCTATCTCTCTATGACACTCTCTATCACTCTCTGACACTCTCTATCACTCTCTGACTCTCTCTGGCACTCTCTATCACTCAATGACACTCTCTGACACTCTCTGACACTCTCTGACACTCTCAGACTCTCTCTATCACTCTCTATCACCCTCTGACACTCTCTGACACTCTCTGACACACTCTCTCACTCTATGACACTCTCTGACACTCTCGAACACTCTCTATCACTCTCTGATACTCTTTAACACACTCTGAGACTCTCTGACACTCTGAGACACTCTCCATCACTGTCTATCACTCTCTGACACAATCTGACACTCTCTATCACTCTCTGACACTCATTGACAATCTCAGACACTCTCTGTCACTCTCAGACACTCTCTATCACTCTCTGATTCTCTCTATAATCTCTGAGACTCTCTATCACTATCTGACACTCTCTGACACTCTCCATCACTCAATGACACTCTCTGACACTCTCTATCACTCTGTGACACGCTCTGACACTCTCTGACACTCTCAGACTCTCTCTATAACTCTCTATCACCCTCTGACACTCTCTGACACTCTCTGACACACTCTCCCACTCTATGCCACTCTCTGACACTCTCAATCACTCTCTATCACTCTCTGGCACACTCTATCACACTCTGACACTCTCTGACACTCTCTATCACTCAATTACACTCTCTGACACTCTCTATCACACTCCATCACTCTCTGACACTCTCTATCACTCTCTGACACTCTCTATCACTCTCTGACACTCTCTATCACTCTCTGGCACTCTCTATCACACTCTGACACACTCTGACACTCTCTATCACTCAATTACACTCTCTGACACTCTCTATCACACTCTGTCACTCTCTGACACTCTCTGACACACTCTGACACTCTCTGACATTCTCAGACACGCTCTATCACTCTCTATCTCTCTATGACACTCTCTATCACTCTCTGACACTCTCTATCACTCTCTGACTCTCTCTGGCACTCTCTATCACTCAATGACACTCTCTGACACTCTCTGACACTCTCAGACTCTCTCTATCACTCTCTATCACCCTCTGACACTCTCTGACACTCTCTGACACACTCTCTCACTCTATGACACTCTCTGACACTCTCGAACACTCTCTATCACTCTCTGATACTCTTTAACACACTCTGACACTCTCTGACACTCTGAGACACTCTCCATCACTGTCTATCACTCTCTGACACAATCTGACACTCTCTATCACTCTCTGACACTCATTGACAATCTCAGACACTCTCTGTCACTCTCAGACACTCTCTATCACTCTCTGATTCTCTCTATAACTCTCTGAGACTCTCTATCACTATCTGACACTCTCTGACACTCTCCATCACTCAATGACACTCTCTGACACTCTCTATCACTCTGTGACACGCTCTGACACTCTCTGACACACTCTGACACTCTCAGACTCTCTCTATAACTCTCTATCACCCTCTGACACTCTCTGACACTCTCTGACACACTCTCCCACTCTATGCCACTCTCTGACACTCTCAATCACTCTCTATCACTCTCTGGCACTCTCTATCACACTCTGACACTCTCTGACACTCTCTATCACTCAATTACACTCTCTGACACTCTCTATCACACTCCATCACTCTCTGACACTCTCTATCACTCTCTGACACTCTCTATCACTCTCTGGCACTCTCTATCACACTCTGACACACTCTGACACTCTCTATCACTCAATTACACTCTCTGACACTCTCTATCACACTCTGTCACTCTCTGACACTCTCTGACACACTCTGACACTCTCTGACATTCTCAGACACGCTCTATCACTCTCTATCTCTCTATGACACTCTCTATCACTCTCTGACACTCTCTATCACTCTCTGACTCTCTCTGGCACTCTCTATCACTCAATGAAACTCTCTGACACTCTCTGACACTCTCAGACTCTCTCTATCACTCTCTATCACCCTCTGACACTCTCTGACACTCTCTGACACACTCTCTCACTCTATGACACTCTCTGACACTCTCGAACACTCTCTATCACTCTCTGATACTCTTTAACACACTCTGACACTCTCTGACACTCTGAGACACTCTCCATCACTGTCTATCACTCTCTGACACAATCTGACACTCTCTATCACTCTCTGACACTCATTGACAATCTCAGACACTCTCTGTCACTCTCAGACACTCTCTATCACTCTCTGATTCTCTCTATAACTCTCTGAGACTCTCTATCACTATCTGACACTCTCTGACACTCTCCATCACTCAATGACACTCTCTGACACTCTCTATCACTCTGTGACACGCTCTGACACTCTCTGACACTCTCTGACACTCTCAGACTCTCTCTATAACTCTCTATCACCCTCTGACACTCTCTGACACTCTCTGACACACTCTCCCACTCTATGCCACTCTCTGACACTCTCAATCACTCTCTATCACTCTCTGGCACTCTCTATCACACTCTGACACTCTCTGACACTCTCTATCACTCAATTACACTCTCTGACACTCTCTATCACACTCCATCACTCTCTGACACTCTCTATCACTCTCTGACACTCTCTATCACTCTCTGGCACTCTCTATCACACTCTGACACACTCTGACACTCTCTATCACTCAATTACACTCTCTGACACTCTCTATCACACTCTGTCACTCTCTGACACTCTCTGACACACTCTGACACTCTCTGACATTCTCAGACACACTCTATCACTCGTTATCTCTCTCTGACACTCTCTGAAACTCTCAGACACTCTCTATCACTCTCTGACACTCTCTATCACTCTCTGGCACTCTCTATCACTCTCTGACACTCTCTGACACTCTCTATCACTCAATGACACTCTCTGACACTCTCTATCACTCTCTATCACTCTCTGACACTCTCTGACACACTCTGACACTCTCAGACCCTCTCTATCACTCGTTATCACTCTCTATCACTTTCTGACACATCTGACAATCTCTGACACTCCCAGACACTCTCAGACACTCTCAGACACTCTCTATCACTCTCTGACACTCATTGACAATCTCAGACAATCTCTGTCACTCTCAGACACTCTCTATCACTCTCTGATACTCTCTAGAACTCTCTGAGACTCTCTATCACTATCTGACACTCTCTGACACTCTCCATCACTCAATGACACTGTCTGACACTCTCTATCACTCTCTGACACGCTCTGACATTCTCTGACACTCTCTGACACTCTCTCACACTCTCTGACACTCTCAGACTCTCTCTATCACTCTCTATCACCCTCTGACACTCTCTGACACTCTCTGACACTCTCTATCACTCAATTACTCTCTCTGACACTCTCTATCACACTCTATCACACTCTGACACTCTCTATCACTCTCTGACACTCTCTATCACTCTCTGGCACTCTCTATCACACTCTGACACTCTCTGACACTCTCTATCACTCAATTACACTCTCTGACTCTCTCTATCACACTCTGTCACTCTCTGACACTCTCTGACACACTCTGACACTCTCTGACATTCTCAGACACACTCTATCACTCGTTATCTCTCTCTGACACTCTCTGAAACTCTCAGACACTCTCTATCACTCTCTGACACTCTCTATCACTCTCTGGCACTCTCTATCACTCTCTGACACTCTCTATCACTCTCTGACACTCTCTGACACTCTATATCACTCAATGACACTCTCTGACACTCTCTATCACTCTCTATCACTCTCTGACACTCTCTGACACACTCCGACACTCTCAGACCCTCTCTATCACTCGTTATCACTCTCTATCACTTTCTGACACATCTGACAATCTCTGAATTCCCAGACACTCTCAGACACTCTCAGACACTCTCTATCACTCTCTGACTCTCACTGACACTCACTGACACTCCCAGACACTCTCAGACACTCTCAGACACTCTCTATCACTCTCTGACACTCTCTGACATACTCTGACACTCTCTGACACTCTCAGACACTCTCTATCACTCTCTGATACTCTCTGACACTCTCTATCACTCTATGACACTCTCTGACACTCTCTATCGCTCTCTGACACACTCTGACACTCTCTGACACTCTCAGACACATCTCTATCACTCTATGACACTCTCTGACACTCTCTATCACTCTCTGACACACTCTGACACTCTCTGACACTCTCATACACTCTCCATCACTGTCTATCACTCTCTGACACAATCTGACACTCTCTATCACTCTCTGACACTCACTGATAATCTCAGACACTCTCTGTCACTCTCAGACACTCTCTATCAATCACTGACACTCTCTATCACTCTCTGAGATTCTCTATCACTATCTGACACTCTCTGACACTCTCTATCAATCAATGACACTCTCTGACACTCTCTATCACTCTCTGACACACTCTGACTTTCTCTGACTCTCTCAGACACTGTCAGACACTCTCTATCACTCTCTGACAATCACTGAGACTCTCAGACACTCTCAGACACTCTCTGTCACTCTCAGACACTCTCTATCACTCTCTGACACTCTCTATCACTCTCTGACACTCTCTATCACTCTCTGGCACTCTCAGACACTCTCTATCACTCTCTGACACACTCTGACACTCTCTGACACTCTCAGACACTCTCCATCACTGTATATCACTCTCTGACACAATCTGACACTCTCTATCACTCTCTGACACTCACTGATAATCTCAGACACTCTCTGTCACTCTCAGACACTCTCTATCACTCTCTGACAGTCTCGATCACTCTTTGAGACTCTCTATCACTATCTGACACTCTCTGACACTCTCTATCAATCAATGACACTCTCTGACACTCTCTCTCACTCTATCACTCTCTATCACTCTCTGACAATCACAGAGACTCTCAGACACTCTCAGACACTCTCTGTCACTCTCAGACACTCTCTATCACTCTCTGACACTCTCTATCACTCTCTGAAACTCTCTATCACTGTCTATCAATGTCTGACACTCTCTGACACACTCTGACACACTCTGACATTCGCTGACACTCTCTATCATTCTCTTTCACTCTCTGACACTCTCTGACACATTCTGACGCTCTCTGACACTCTCTGACACTCTCAGACACTCTCAGACACGCCCTATCACTCTCTATCACTCTCTGACACTCTCTGACACTCTCAGACACTCTCAGACACTCTCTATCACTCTCTGACACTCTCTATCACTCTCTGGCACTCTGTATCACTCTCTGACACTCTCTGACACTCTCTATCACTCAATGACACTCTCTGACACTCTCTATCACTCTCTATCACTCTCTGACACTCACTGACACACTCTGACACTCTCTGACACTCTCAGACACTCTCTATCACTCGTTATCACTCTCTATCACTCTCTGACACACTCTGACAATCTCTGACACTCTCAGACACTCTCAGACACTCTCCATCACTCTCTGAATCTCACTGACACTCACTGACACTCTCAGACACTCTCAGACACTCTCAGACACTCTCTATCACTCTCTGACACTCTCTGACATACTCTGACACTCTCTGACACTCTCTGACACTCTCAGACACTCTCTATCACTCTCTGACACTCTCTGACCCTCTCTGACACACTCTGACACTCTGAAACTCTCAGACACATCTCTATCACTCTATGACACTCTATGACAATCTCTATCAATCTCAAACACTCTCTGACACACTCTGACACTCTCTGACACTCTCAGACACTCTCAGACACTCCCTATCACTCTCTGACACTCACTGACAATCTCAGACACTCTCTGTCACTCTCAGACACTCTCTGAGACTCTGTATCACTATCTGACACTCTCTGACACTCTCTGACACTCTCTATCAATCTCTATCACTCTCTGACACACTCTGACATTCTCTGACACTCTCAGACACTCTCAGACACTCTCTGTCACGCTCAGACACTCTCTATCACTCTCTGACACACTCTTTCACTCTCTGAAATTCTCTATCACCCTCTATCAATCTCTGACATTCTCTGACACACTCTGACACTCTCTGGCACTATCTGACACTCTCTATCACTCTTTACCCCTCTCTGACACTCTCTGACCGTCTCAGACACTCTCTGACTGTCTCTGACACACTCTATCAGACTCTGACACTCTCTGACACTCTCTGACATTCTCAGACACTCTCAGACACTCTCTATCACTCTCTATCACTTTCTGACACACTCCGTCAGTCTCTGACACTCTCTGACACTCTCAGACACTCTCACACACTCTCGATGACTCTCTATCACTCTCTGACACTCTCTGACACTCTCTATCACTCTATGACACTCTCTGACACTCGCTATCACTTTCTATCACTCTATGACACTCTCTATCACTCTCTGACTCTCTCTGGCACTCTCTATCACTCAATGACACCCACTGACACTCTCTATCACTCTATGACACTCTATGACACTCTCTGACACTCTCTATCACTCTCTATTACTCTATGACCCTCTCTATCACTCTCTGACACTCTCTATCACTCTCTGTCACTCTCTGACACACTCCGACAGTCTCTCACACTCAGAGACACTCTCAGACACTCTCAGACACACTCTATCACTCTCCATCACTCTCTGACACTAATTGACACTCTCTATCACTCTGTGACACTCTCTGACACGCTCTATCACTCTCTATCTCTCTATGACACTCTCTATCACTCTCTGACACTCTCTATCACTCTCTGACTCTCTCTGGCACTCTCTATCACTCAATGACACTCTCTGACACTCTCTGACACTCTCTGACACTCTCAGACTCTCTCTATCACTCTCTATCACCCTCTGACACTCTCTGACACTCTCTGACACACTCTCCCACTCTATGCCACTCTCTGACACTCTCAATCACTCTCTATCACTCTCTGGCACTCTCTATCACACTCTGACACTCTCTGACACTCTATCACTCAATTACACTCTCTGACACTCTCTATCACACTCTATCACTCTCTGACACTCTCTATCACTCTCTGACACTCTCTATCACTCTCTGGCACTCTCTATCACACTCTGACACTCTCTGACACTCTCTATCACTCAATTACACTCTCTGACTCTCTCTATCACACTCTGTCACTCTCTGACACTCTCTGACACACTCTGACACTCTCTGACATTCTCAGACACACTCTATCACTCGTTATCTCTCTCTGACACTCTCTGACCCTCTCTGACACACTCTGACACTCTCTGAAACTCTCAGACACATCTCTATCACTCTATGACACTCTATGACACTCTCTATCAATCTCAAACACTCTCTGACACATTCTGACACTCTCTGACACTCTCAGACACTCCCTATCACTCTCTGACACTCACTGACAATCTCAGACAATCTCTGTCACTCTCAGACACTCTCTGAGACTCTGTATCACTATCTGACACTCTCTGACACTCTCTGACACTCTCTATCAATCTCTATCACTCTCTGACACACTGTGACATTCTCTGACACTCTCAGACACTCTCAGACACTCTCTGTCACGCTCAGACACTCTCTATCACTCTCTGACACACTCTTTCACTCTCTGAAATTCTCTATCACCCTCTATCAATCTCTGACATTCTCTGACACACTCTGACACTCTCTGGCACTATCTGACACTCTCTATCACTCTTTACCCCTCTCTGACACTCTCTGACCGTCTCAGACACTCTCTGACTATCTCTGACACACTCTATCAGACTCTGACACTCTCTGACACTCTCTGACATTCTCAGACACTCTCAGACACTCTCTATCACTCTCTATCACTTTCTGACACACTCCGTCAGTCTCTGACACTCTCTGACACTCTCAGACACTCTCACACACTCTCTATCACTCTCTATCACTCTCTGACACTCTCTGACACTCTCTATCACTCTATGACACTCTCTGACACTCTCTATCACTTTCTATCACTCTATGACACTCTCTATCACTCTCTGACTCTCTCTGGCACTCTCTATCACTCAATGACACCCTCTGACACTCTCTATCACTCTATGACACTCTCTGACACACTCTATCACTCTCCATCACTCTCTGACACTAATTGACACTCTCTATCACTCTGTGACACTCTCTGACACGCTCTATCACTCTCTATCTCTCTATGACACTCTCTATCACTCTCTGACACTCTCTATCACTCTCTGACTCTCTCTGGCACTCTCTATCACTCAATGACACTCTCTGACACTCTCTGACACTCTCTGACACTCTCAGACTCTCTCTATCACTCTCTATCACCCTCTGACACTCTCTGACACTCTCTGACACACTCTCTCACTCTATGACACTCTCTGACACTCTCGAACACTCTCTATCACTCTCTGATACTTTTTAACACACTCTGACACTCTCTGACACTCTGAGACACTCTACATCACTGTCTATCACTCTCTGACACAATCTGACACTCTCTATCACTCTCTGACACTCATTGACAATCTCAGACACTCTCTGTCACTCTCAGACACTCTCTATCACTCTCTGATTCTCTCTATAACTCTCTGAGACTCTCTATCACTATCTGACACTCTCTGACACTCTCCATCACTCAATGACACTCTCTGACACTCTCGATCACTCTGTGACACGCTCTGACACTCTCTGACACTCTCTGACACTCTCAGACTCTCTCTGTAACTCTCTATCACCCTCTGACACTCTCTGACACTCTCTGACACACTCTCCCACTCTATGCCACTCTCTGACACTCTCAATCACTCTCTATCACTCTCTGGCACTCTCTATCACACTCTGACACTCTCTGACACTCTCTATCACTCAATTACACTCTCTGACACTCTCTATCACACTCCATCACTCTCTGACACTCTCTATCACTCTCTGACACTCTCTATCACTCTCTGGCACTCTCTATCACACTCTGACACACTCTGACACTCTCTATCACTCAATTACACTCTCTGACACTCTCTATCACACTCTGTCACTCTCTGACACTCTCTGACACACCCTATCACTCTCTATCTCTCTATGACACTCTCTATCACTCTCTGACACTCTCTATCACTCTCTGACTCTCTCTGGCACTCTCTATCACTCAATGACACTCTCTGACACTCTCTGACACTCTCTGACACTCTCAGACTCTCTCTATCACTCTCTATCACCCTCTGACACTCTCTGACACTCTCTGACACACTCTCTCACTCTATGACACTCTCTGACACTCTCGAACACTCTCTATCACTCTCTGATACTCTTTAACACACTCTGACACTCTCTGACACTCTGAGACACTCTCCATCACTGTCTATCACTCTCTGACACAATCTGACACTCTCTATCACTCTCTGACACTCATTGACAATCTCAGACACTCTCTGTCACTCTCAGACACTCTCTATCACTCTCTGATTCTCTCTATAACTCTCTGAGACTCTCTATCACTATCTGACACTCTCTGACACTCTCCATCACTCAATGACACTCTCTGACACTCTCTATCACTCTGTGACACGCTCTGACACTCTCTGACACTCTCTGACACTCTCAGACTCTCTCTATAACTCTCTATCACCCTCTGACACTCTCTGACACTCTCTGACACACTCTCCCACTCTATGCCACTCTCTGACACTCTCAATCACTCTCTATCACTCTCTGGCACTCTCTATCACACTCTGACACTCTCTGACACTCTCTATCACTCAATTACACTCTCTGACACTCTCTATCACACTCCATCACTCTCTGACACTCTCTATCACTCTCTGACACTCTCTATCACTCTCTGGCATTCTCCATCACACTCTGACACACTCTGACACTCTCTATCACTCAATTACACTCTCTGACACTCTCTATCACACTCTGTCACTCTCTGACACTCTCTGACACACTCTGACACTCTCTGACATTCTCAGACACACTCTATCACTCGTTATCTCTCTCTGACACTCTCTGAAACTCTCAGACACTCTCTATCACTCTCTGACACTCTCTATCACTCTCTGGCACTCTCTATCACTCTCTGACACTCTCTATCACTCTCTGACACTCTCTGACACTCTCTATCACTCAATGACACTCTCTGACACTCTCTATCACTCTCTATCACTCTCTGACACTCTCTGACACACTCTGACACTCTCAGACCCTCTCTATCACTCGTTATCACTCTCTATCACTTTCTGACACATCTGACAATCTCTGACACTCCCAGACACTCTCAGACACTCTCAGACACTCTCTATCACTCTCTGACTCTCACTGACACTCACTGACACTCCCAGACACTCTCAGACACTCTCAGACACTCTCTATCACTCTCTGACACTCTCTGACATACTCTGACAATCTCTGACACTCTCAGACACTCTCTATCACTCTCTGATACTCTCTGACACTCTCTATCACTCTATGACACTCTCTGACACTCTCTATCACTCTCTGACACACTCTGACACTCTCTGACACTCTCAGACACATCTCTATCACTCTATGACACTCTCTGACACTCTCTATCACTCTCTGACACACTCTGACACTCTCTGCCACTCTCATACACTCTCCATCACTGTCTATCACTCTCTGACACAATCTGACACTCTCTATCACTCTCTGACACTCACTGATAATCTCAGACACTCTCTGTCACTCTCAGACACTCTCTATCACTCTCTGACACTCTCTATCACTCTCTGAGATTCTCTATCACTATCTGACACTCTCTGACACTCTCTATCAATCAATGACACTCTCTGACACTCTCTATCACTCTCTATCACTCTCTGACACCCTCTGACACTCTCTATCACTCTATGACACTCTCTGACACTCTCTATCACTCTCTATCACTCTATGACCCTCTCTATCACTCTCTGACACTCTCTATCACTCTCTGTCACTCTCTGACACACTCCGACAGTCTCTCACACTCAGAGAGACTCTCAGACACTCTCAGACACACTCTATCACTCTCCATCACTCTCTGACACTAATTGACACTCTCTATCACTCTGTGACACTCTCTGACACGCTCTATCACTCTCTATCTCTCTATGACACTCTCTATTACTCTCTGACACTCTCTATCACTCTCTGACTCTCTCTGGCACTCTCTATCACTCAATGACACTCTCTGACACTCTCTGACACTCTCTGACACTCTCTGACACTCTCAGACTCTCTCTATCACTCGCTATCACCCTCTGACACTCTCTGACACTCTCTGACACACTCTCTCACTCTATGACACTCTCTGACACTCTGAGACACTCTCCATCACTGTCTATCACTCTCTGACACAATCTGACACTCTCTATCACTCTCTGACACTCATTGACAATCTCAGACAATCTCTGTCACTCTCAGACACTCTCTATCACTCTCTGATACTCTCTAGAACTCTCTGAGACTCTCTATCACTATCTGACACTCTCTGACACTCTCCATCACTCAATGACACTGTCTGACACTCTCTATCACTCTCTGACACGCTCTGACATTCTCTGACACTCTCTGACACTCTCTCACACTCTCTGACACTCTCAGACTCTCTCTATCACTCTCTATCACCCTCTGACACTCTCTGACACTCTCTGACACACTCTCCCACTCTATGCCACTCTCTGACACTCTCAATCACTCTCTATCACTCTCTGGCACTCTCTATCACACTCTGACACTCTCTGACACTCTCTATCACTCAATTACACTCTCTGACACTCTCTATCACTCTATCGCTCATTTCCCGGCGGAGCAGCAGGAGAAGGTAGCGACTCTTCGGTGGGTAAGTGAAGGCACCAGGAGCTGTGTTTTTAAAGTTGTACTTACTGTTTTCCTTGTGTTCAAGTTACTTTTGGCGCGGGAGGAACCGGAAGCTGGACGGCAGCAAGGACTCCTGGGTAGGTATTTTCTTTAAAGGTGCGGAGCAGAGTTAACCCGAGACCCTTTTTACCCTCCTCCTCTAACCAAAAAGGACTGAACAGGTAAGCTATTTCACTGTTTTTGTTAATATCTATATTTGTACTTAATTAAGGGGTAATTGAGTAAAAGAAATGGCAGCCAGGGGAGTGCAGTGCTCCTCCTGCAGTATGTTCGAGGTGAGGGGAACCTCCGGTGACCCTGCCGACTTCACCTGCTGGAAGTGCATCCGTCTCCAGCTCCTATCAGACCGTGTTAGGGAACTGGAGCTGGAGCTGGATGAACTGAGGATCATTCGGGAAGCTGAGGGGGTGATAGATAGAAGCTACAGGGATGTCGTTACTCCACAAAACAAAGGCAGCTGGGTAACAGTTAGAGGTGGGAAGAGGTCAGTGCAGGGATCTCCTGTGGTCGTTCCCCTCAGCAACAAGTATACAGTTTTAGATACTGTTGGGGGGGACGGCCTATCGGGGGCAGGCTGCAGTGAACGGGCCTCTGGCACGGGGTCCTGCACTGTGGCTCAGAAGGGAAGGAGGGAGAACGGGAGAGCACTAGTCATCGGGGACTCGATGGTGAGGAGTACCGACAGGCGGTTCTGTGGGCGCAAGCGAGACGCACGGATGGTTTGTTGCCTCCCTGGTGCCAGGGTCCGTGATGTTTGTGATCGCGTCTTCAGGATCCTTAAAGGGGAGGGGGAGCAGCCAGAGGTCGTGGTGCACATTGGCACCAACGACGTAGGAAGGAAGGGTGGCACAGATGTTAGAAGTGAGTTTAGGGAGTTAGGCTGGAAGCTGAAAGCTCGGACGGACAGAGTTGTTATCTCTGGTTTGTTGCCGGCGCCACGTGATAGTGAGGCTAGGAATAGGGAGAGAGCACAGCTGAACACGTGGCTGCAGGAATGGTGTAGGAGGGAGGGCTTCCAGTTCTTGGATAATTGGACTGCATTCTGGGGAAGATGGGACCTGTTCAAACAGGACGGGCTGCATCTGAACCAGAGGGGCACCAATATCCTGGGAGGGAGGTTTGCTAGTACTGTTCGGGAGGGTTTAAACTAGTTTGGGAGGGGGATGGGAACCGGACTTGTAGTCCAGGGACCAGTGGGTCCACTCAGAAAGACAAAGAGTGTAGTGAGGTATTGGGGAAGGTAGCACTGTCGCAGAGGACAGATGGGCACGGAGAAGGGTTAAAGTGCGTATACTTCAACGCAAGAAGCATCAGGAATAGGGTGAGTGAATTGAAGGCGTGGATGGGCACTTGGGACTACGATGTTGTGGCCATCACTGAAACGTGGATAGGTGAGGGGGAGGAATGGTTCTTGGAGGTACCTGGTTATAGATGTTTTCATAAGATTAGGAATGGTGGTAAAAGAGGTGGGGGGGTGGCATTGTTAGTTAGAAATAGTGTAACAACTGCTGAAAGAATTTTCGAGGAGGATCTGCCGACTGAGGCACTGTGGGTTGAGGTCAGGAACAGGAAAGGAGCAGTCACCTTGATGGGAGTTTTCTATCGGCCCCCCAATAGCAGCAGGGAGGTGGAAGAGCAGATTGGGAAACAGATTTTGGAAAGGAGCAGAAGTCACAGGGTAGTAATTATGGGGGATTTCAACTTCCCAAATATTGATTGGCAACTCTTTAGATCGAATAGTTTGGATGGGGTAGTGTTTGTGCAGTATGTCCAGGAAGCTTTTCTGACTCAGTATGTAGACTGCCCGACCAGAGGGGAGGCAATATTGGATTTGGTACTAGGTAATGAACCAGGGCAAGTGATAGAGCTGTTGGTGGGCGAGCACTTTGGAGATAGTGATCACAATTCTGTAGCATTCACTGTGGTAATGGAGAGGGATAGGTATGTGCAACAGGGCAAGGTTTACAATTGGGGGAAGGGTAGATATGATGCTGTCAGGCAGGAACTGAGGAGCATAAGTTGGGAGCATATGCTGGCAGGGAAGGGCACGGTCGAAATGTGGAACTTTTTCAAGGAGCAGATAGTAGGGGCCATTGATAAGCATGTCCCTGTCAGACAGGGAAGGGATGGTCATGTGAGGGAACCGTGGTTGACAAGAGAGGTTGAGAGTCTTGTTAGGAAGAAGAAGGAAGCGTATATAAGGTTGAGGAAAAAGGGCACAGGCATAGCTCTGGAGGGATACAAGATGGCCAGGAAGGATCTGAAGAAAGGGATTAGGAGAGCTAAGAGAGGGCATGAAAAATGCTTGGCGGGTAGGATAAAAGAAAACCCCAAGGCCTTTTACGCGTATGTCAGAAATATGAGGATGACTAGGGGGACCGTAGGTCCGGTCAAGGACAATAGCGGGAGACTGTGTGTTGAGCCGGAAGAGATAAGTGAGGTTTTGAATGAGTACTTCTCTTCGGTATTTACGAATGAGAAGGGGTGTATTACTGAAGAGGACGGTGTGAAACAGACTGGTAAGCTCGAGGAAGTGCTCGTTAGGAGGGAAGATGTGTTGGGGTTTTTGAATAACTTGAAGATAGACAAGTCTCCCGGGCCTGACGGGGTATATCCAAGGATGTTATGGGAAGCAAGGGATGAAATTGCAGAGCCGCTGGCAATGATCTTTTCATCTTCTCTGTTGACGGGGGTGGTACCAGGTGATTGGAGGGTGGCAAATGTTGTGCCCCTGTTCAAGAAAGGGAATAGGAACAACCCTGGGAATTACAGGCCAGTTAGTCTTACTTCGGTGGTAGGCAAGTTGATGGAAAAGGTGCTGAGGGATAGGATTTCTGAGCATCTGGAAAGACACTGCTTGATTCGGGACAGTCAGCACGGTTTTGTGAGGGGTAGGTCTTGCCTCACAAGCCTGATTGAATTCTTTGAGCAGGTGACCAAGCAAGTGGATGAGGGTAAACCAGTGGATGTGGTGTACATGGATTTTAGTAAGGCATTTGATAAGGTCCCCCATGGTAGACTTATGGAGAAAGTCAGGAGGCATGGGATAGTGGGGAATGTGGCCAGTTGGATTAAGAATTGGCTAACTGATAGAAGGCAGAGAGTGGTCTTAGATGGTAAATACTCAGCCTGGAGCCCAGTTACCAGTGGCGTGCCACAGGGATCAGTTCTGGGTCCTCTCCTGTTTGTGATTTTTATTAACGACTTGGATGAGGAAGTCGAAGGGTGGGTCAGTAAATTTGCAGATGATACAAAGGTTGGTGGAGTTGTGGATACCGAGGAGGGCTATTGTCGTCTGCAAAGGGACTTGGATAGGTTGCAGTGCTGGGCTGAAAAGTGGCAGATGGAGTTTAACCCTGAAAAGTGTGAGGTCGTCCATTTTGGAAGGACAAACACGAATGCAAAATACTGGGTTAACGGTAGGGTTCTTGGGCATGTGGAGGAGCAGAGAGACCTTGGGGTCTATGTGCATAGATCGTTGAAAGTTGCAACTCAAGTGGATAGGGCTGTGAAGAAGGCATATGGGGTGTTAGCGTTCATTAGCAGAGGGATTGAATTTAAGAGCCGTGAGGTGATGATGCAGCTGTACAGGACCTTGGTAAGGCCTCATTTGGAGTACTGTGTGCAGTTCTGGTCGCCTCATTTTAGGAAGGATGTGGAAGCCTTGGAGAGGGTGCAGAGGAGATTTACCAGGATGTTGCCTGGAATGGAGAATAAGTCTTACGAGGAAAGGCTGAACATTCTAGGCCTCTTCTCATTAGAACGGAGAAGGATGAGGGGTGACATGATAGAGGTTTATAAGATGATCAGGGGAATAGATAGGGTAGACAGTCAGAAACTTTTTCCCTGGGTGGAGCAAAGCGTTACAAGGGGTCATAAATTTAAGGTGAAGGGTGGGAGATATAAGGGGGATGTCAGGGGAAGGTTCTTTACCCAGAGAGTGGTCGGGGCATGGAATGCCTTGCCTGGGGAAGTTGTTGAGTCAGAAACTTTAGGGACTTTCAAACGGCTTTTAGATAGGTATATGGATAAAGGAGAATGATGGGGTATAGATTAAATTGTCCTTGACAGAGGACAAAGGATCGGCACAACATCGTGGGCCGAAGGGCCTGTTCTGTGCTGTATTTTCTATGTTCTATGTTCTATGTTCTATCACACTCTATCACACTCTGACACTCTCTATCACTCTCTGACACTCTCTATCACTCTCTGGCACTCTCTATCACACTCTGACACTCTCTGACACTCTCTATCACTCAATTACACTCTCTGACTCTCTCTATCACACTCTGTCAAACTCTGACACTCTCTGACACACTCTGACACTCTCTGACATTCTCAGACACACTCTATCACTCGTTATCTCTCTCTGACACTCTCTGAAACTCTCAGACACTCTCTATCACTCTCTGACACTCTCTATCACTCTCTGGCACTCTCTATCACTCTCTGACACTCTCTGACACTCTCTATCGCTCAATGACACTCTCTGACACTCTCTATCACTCTCTATCACTCTCTGACACTCTCTGACACACTCTGACACTCTCAGACCCTCTCTATCACTCGTTATCACTCTCTATCACTTTCTGACACATCTGACAATCTCTGACACTCCCAGACACTCTCAGACACTCTCAGACAGTCTTTATCACTCTCTGACTCTCACTGACACTCACTGACACTCCCAGACACTCTCAGACACTCTCAGACACTCTCTATCACTCTCTGACACTCTCTGACATACCCTGACACTCTCTGACACTCTCAGACACTCTCTATCACTCTCTGATACTCTCTGACACTCTCTATCACTCTATGACACTCTCTGACACTCTCTATCACTCTCTGACACACTCTGACACTCTCTGACACTCTCAGACACATCTCTATCACTCTATGACACTCTCTGACACTCTCTATCACTCTCTGACACACTCTGACACTCTCTGACACTCTCTGACACTCTCTGAAACACTCTGAAAGTCTCTGACACTCTGACACTCTCAGAAACTTTCTGACACTCTCTGACAATCTCAGAAATTCTGTGACAAGCTCAGAAACTCTCTGACACTCTCAGACACTCTCTGTAACTCTCTGACACTCTCTGACACTCTCTGACTCTCTCTGACACTCACAGAACCTCACTGAAATTCTCTGACACTCTCTGACACTGTCTGACAATCTCTGAAACTCTCTGAAACTCTCTGACACTCTCAGACATTCTCTGAAACTCTCTGACACTCTCTGAAACTCTCAGACACTCTCAGACACTCTCTGACGCTCTCAGACACTCTCTGAAACTCTCTGACACTCTCTGACACTCTCAGACATTCTCTGAAACTCTCTGACACTTTCTGAAACTCTCAGACACTCTCTGACGCTCTCAGACACTCTCTGAAATTCTCTGACACTCTCAGAAGCTCTCTTAAACGCACTGAGACTCTCTGACACACTCTGACACTCTCAGAAACTTTCTGACACATCTCTGACACTCTCTGAAAATCTCAGAAACTCTCTGACACTCTCAGACAGTCTTTGTAACTCTCTGACACTCTCTGACACTCTCTGACATTCTCTGACAATCTCATACACTCTCTGACACTCTCTGACACTCTCTGAAACTCTCTGAAACTCTCTGACACTCTCTGACACTCTCTGACACTCTCAGAAACTTTATGACACATCTCTGACACTCTCTGACAATCTCAGAAACTCTCTGACACTCTCAGACAGTCTTTGTAACTCTCTGCGACTCTCTGACACTCTCTGACATTCTCTGACACTCTCAGACACTCTCAGAAACTCTCTGACACTCTCTGACACTCTCTGACACTCTCAGAAACACTCTGACACTCTCTGAAACTCTCTGACACTCTCTGACACTCTCTGACACTCTCAGAAACTCTCTGACACTCTCTGAAACTCTCAGACACTCTCTGACAATCTCTGACACTATCAGAAACTCTGACACTCTCTGACACTCTCAGAAACTGTCTGACTCTCTCTGAAACTCTCTGAACCTCTCCGAAACTATCTGACACTCTCTGACACTCTCAGACACTCTCTGAAACTCTCTGAAACTCACAGACATTCTCCAAAACTCTCTGACACTCTCTGACCCTCTCAGACACGATCAGAAAATCTCTGACACTCTCTGACAATCTCAGAAACTCTCTGACACTCTCTGAAACTCTCAGTCACTCTCTGACACTCTCAGGCACTATCAGAAACACTGACACTCTCTGAAACTCTCAGAAACTGTCTGACTCTCTCTGAAACTCTCTGACACTCTCTGACACTCTCAGACACTCTCTGAAATTCTCTGACACTCTCAGACACTCTCAGAAACTCTCTGAAACTCTCGGAAACGTTGTGACACTCTCTGACACTCTCTGACATTTTCAGACACTCTCTGACACTTTCTGAAACTCTCTGCAACTCGCTGATACTCTCAGAAAATCTCTGACACAATCTGACAATCTCAGAAACTCTCTGAAATTCTCTGACATGCTCAGACACTCTCAGAAACTCTCTGAAACTCTCTGACACTCGGTGACACTCTCTGACAATCTCTGACACTCTCTGAAACTCTCAGACACTCTCTGAAAACCTCTGAAACTCTATGACGCTCTCAGACACTCTCAGAAACTCTCAGAAACTCTCTCAAACTCTCTGACATTCTCTGACACCCTCTGACACTCTCAGACACGCTCAGAAATTCTCTGTCACTCTCTGACACTCTCAGACACTCACAGATAATCTCTGAAATTCACTGACACTCTCTGACACTCTCGGAAACTCTCTGACACTCTCTGACACTCTCTGACGCTCTCTGACATGCTCTGAAACTCTCTGAAACTCTCTGAAACTCTCTGACACTCTCAGACACTCTCAGAAACTCTCTGACACTCACTGAAACTCTCTGACACTCTCTGACACTCTCTGACATTCTCAGACACTCTCAGACACTCTCTGACACTCTCAGAAACTCTCTGAAATTCTCTGAGACTCTCAGACACTCTCAGAAACTCTCTGACACTCTCAGAAACTCTCTGTAAATCTCTGACATGCTCTGACGCCCTCTTACTCTCTTTGACACTCACAAAATCTCCCTGACACTCTATGACACTCTATGACACTCTCTGAAACTCTCTGACACTCTCTGACACTCGCTGACATTCTCTGACACTCTCAGACACTCTCAGAAACTCTCAGAAACTGTTTGATACTCTGTGACACTCTCTGCAACTCACTGAGACTCTCTGACATTCTCCAAAACTCGCTGACACTCTCTGAAACTCTCAGTCACTCTCTGACACTCTCAGGCACTATCAGAAACACTGACACTCTCTGAAACTCTCAGAAACTGTCTGACTCTCTCTGAAACTCTCTGACACTCTCTGACACTCTCAGACACTCTCTGAAATTCTCTGACACTCTCAGACACTCTCAGAAACTCTCTGAAACTCTCGGAAACGTTGTGACACTCTCTGACACTCTCTGACATTTTCAGACACTCTCTGACACTTTCTGAAACTCTCTGCAACTCGCTGATACTCTCAGAAAATCTCTGACACAATCTGACAATCTCAGAAACTCTCTGAAATTCTCTGACATGCTCAGACACTCTCAGAAACTCTCTGAAACTCTCTGACACTCGGTGACACTCTCTGACAATCTCTGACACTCTCTGAAACTCTCAGACACTCTCTGAAAACCTCTGAAACTCTATGACGCTCTCAGACACTCTCAGAAACTCTCAGAAACTCTCTCAAACTCTCTGACATTCTCTGACACCCTCTGACACTCTCAGACACGCTCAGAAATTCTCTGTCACTCTCTGACACTCTCAGACACTCACAGATAATCTCTGAAATTCACTGACACTCTCTGACACTCTCGGAAACTCTCTGACACTCTCTGACACTCTCTGACGCTCTCTGACATGCTCTGAAACTCTCTGAAACTCTCTGAAACTCTCTGACACTCTCAGACACTCTCAGAAACTCTCTGACACTCACTGAAACTCTCTGACACTCTCTGACACTCTCTGACATTCTCAGACACTCTCAGACACTCTCTGACACTCTCAGAAACTCTCTGAAATTCTCTGAGACTCTCAGACACTCTCAGAAACTCTCTGACACTCTCAGAAACTCTCTGTAAATCTCTGACATGCTCTGACGCCCTCTTACTCTCTTTGACACTCACAAAATCTCCCTGACACTCTATGACACTCTATGACACTCTCTGAAACTCTCTGACACTCTCTGACACTCGCTGACATTCTCTGACACTCTCAGACACTCTCAGAAACTCTCAGAAACTGTTTGATACTCTGTGACACTCTCTGCAACTCACTGAGACTCTCTGACATTCTCCAAAACTCGCTGACACTCTCTGACACTCTCTGACATTCTCCAAAACTCTCTGACACTCTCAGACACTCTCTGACACTCTCTGAAAATCTCTGACACTCTCAGAAACTCTACGACACTCTGTGACACTCTCTGAAAACCTCTGACACTCTCAGACACTCTCAGAAACTCTCTGAAACTCACTGAGACTCTGTGACACTCTGTGACACTCTCTAACACTCTCATACACTCTCTGACACTCTCTGAAACTCTCCGAAAGTCTCTGACACTCTCTGACACTCTCAGAAACTTTCTGACACTCTCTGACACTCTCTGACAATCTCAGAAATTCTGTGACAATCTCAGAAACTCTCTGACACTCTCAGACACTCTCTGTAACTCTCTGGCACTCTCTGACACTCTCTGACTCTCTCTGACACTCACAGAACATCTCTGACACTGTCAGACACTCTCTGAAATTCTCTGACACTCTCAGAAACTCTCAGAATCTCTCTTAAACGCACTGAGACTCTGTGACACTCTGTGACACTCTGACAATCTCATACACTCTCTGACACTCTCTGAAACTCTCTGAAACTCTCTGACACTCTCTGACACTCTCTGACACTCTCAGAAACTTTCTGACACATCTCTGACACTCTCTGACAATCTCAGAAACTCTCTGACACTCTCAGACAGTCTTTGTAACTCTCTGACGCTCTCTGACACTCTCTGACATTCTCTGACACTCTCAGACACTCTCAGAAACTCTCTGACACTTCTGACACTCTCAGAAACTCTCAGAAACTGTTTGACACTCTCTGACACTCTCTGAAAATCTCTGAGACTGTCAGACACTCTCCGACACTCTCTGACACTCTCAGAAACTCTCTGACGCTCTCTGAAAATCTCTGAAACTCTCTGACACTCTCAGAAACTCTCTGACACTCTGTGACAATCTCAGAAACTCTGTGACTCTCTCTGACACTCTCAGAAACACTCTGTCGCTCTCTGACACTCTCAGAAACTCTATGACACTCTTTGACCCTCTCTGACACTCTCAGACCCTCTCTGAAACTCTCAGAAACTGTTTGACACTCTGTGACACTCTCCGAAACTCTCTCACTACTCTGACACTCTCTGACACTCTCCGAATCTCTCTGACACTCTCTGACACTCTCAGATACTCTCTGAAACTCTCTGAAACTCACGGACACTCTCGGAAACTCTCTGACACTCTCTGACACTCTCTGACACTCTCAGACACTATCAGAAAATCTCTGCCACTCTCTGAAACTCTCAGAAACTCTCTGACACTCTCAGACACTTTCAGAATCTCTGACACCCTCTGACACTCTCAGAAACTGTCTGACTCTCTCTGAAACTCTCTGACACTCTCCGAAACTATCTGACACTCTCTGAAACTTGAAGATAGACAAGTCTCCCGGGCCTGACGGGGTATATCCAAGGATGTTATGGGAAGCAAGGGATGAAATTGCAGAGCCGCTGGCAATGATCTTTTCATCTTCTCTGTTGACGGGGGTGGTACCAGGTGATTGGAGGGTGGCAAATGTTGTGCCCCTGTTCAAGAAAGGGAATAGGAACAACCCTGGGAATTACAGGCCAGTTAGTCTTACTTCGGTGGTAGGCAAGTTGATGGAAAAGGTGCTGAGGGATAGGATTTCTGAGCATCTGGAAAGACACTGCTTGATTCGGGACAGTCAGCACGGTTTTGTGAGGGGTAGGTCTTGCCTCACAAGCCTGATTGAATTCTTTGAGCAGGTGACCAAGCAAGTGGATGAGGGTAAACCAGTGGATGTGGTGTACATGGATTTTAGTAAGGCATTTGATAAGGTCCCCCATGGTAGACTTATGGAGAAAGTCAGGAGGCATGGGATAGTGGGGAATGTGGCCAGTTGGATTAAGAATTGGCTAACTGATAGAAGGCAGAGAGTGGTCTTAGATGGTAAATACTCAGCCTGGAGCCCAGTTACCAGTGGCGTGCCACAGGGATCAGTTCTGGGTCCTCTCCTGTTTGTGATTTTTATTAACGACTTGGATGAGGAAGTCGAAGGGTGGGTCAGTAAATTTGCAGATGATACAAAGGTTGGTGGAGTTGTGGATACCGAGGAGGGCTATTGTCGTCTGCAAAGGGACTTGGATAGGTTGCAGTGCTGGGCTGAAAAGTGGCAGATGGAGTTTAACCCTGAAAAGTGTGAGGTCGTCCATTTTGGAAGGACAAACACGAATGCAAAATACTGGGTTAACGGTAGGGTTCTTGGGCATGTGGAGGAGCAGAGAGACCTTGGGGTCTATGTGCATAGATCGTTGAAAGTTGCAACTCAAGTGGATAGGGCTGTGAAGAAGGCATATGGGGTGTTAGCGTTCATTAGCAGAGGGATTGAATTTAAGAGCCGTGAGGTGATGATGCAGCTGTACAGGACCTTGGTAAGGCCTCATTTGGAGTACTGTGTGCAGTTCTGGTCGCCTCATTTTAGGAAGGATGTGGAAGCCTTGGAGAGGGTGCAGAGGAGATTTACCAGGATGTTGCCTGGAATGGAGAATAAGTCTTACGAGGAAAGGCTGAACATTCTAGGCCTCTTCTCATTAGAACGGAGAAGGATGAGGGGTGACATGATAGAGGTTTATAAGATGATCAGGGGAATAGATAGGGTAGACAGTCAGAAACTTTTTCCCCGGGTGGAGCAAAGCGTTACAAGGGGTCATAAATTTAAGGTGAAGGGTGGGAGATATAAGGGGGATGTCAGGGGAAGGTTCTTTACCCAGAGAGTGGTCGGGGCATGAAATGCCTTGCCTGGGGAAGTTGTTGAGTCAGAAACTTTAGGGACTTTCAAACGGCTTTTAGATAGGTATATGGATAAAGGAGAATGATGGGGTATAGATTAAATTGTCCTTGACAGAGGACAAAGGATCGGCACAACATCGTGGGCCGAAGGGCCTGTTCTGTGCTGTATTTTCTATGTTCTATGTTCTATGTTCTATCACACTCTCACACACTCTCTGAAACGCTCTGAAACTCACTGACACTCTCTGAAACTCTCTGACACTCTCTGACCCTCTCAGACACTATCAGAAAATCTCTGACACTCTCTGACACTCTCTGACACTCTCAGAAACTCTCTGACACTCTCTGAAACTCTCTGACACTCTCTGAAACTCTCTGAAACTCTCAGTCACTCTCTGACCCTCTCAGACACTATCAGAAACTCTGACACCCTCTGAAACTCTCAGAAACAGTCTGACTCTGTCTGAAACTCTCTGACGCTCTCAGACATTTTCAGAAACTCCATGCCACTCTCTGACACTTTCAGACACTCTCTGACACTTTCTGAAACTCGCTGAAACTCGCTGATACTCTCAAAAAATCTCTGACACACTCTGACAATCTCAGAAACTCTCTGAAACTCTCTGACACTCTGTGACCCTCTCTGACAATATCTGACACTCTCTGAAACTCTCAGACACTCTCTGAAAACCTCTGGCACTCTCAGAAACTCTCTGACACTCTGTGACTCTCTCAGACACTCTCAGAAACTCTCAGAAACTCTCTCAAACTCTCTGACATTCTCTGACACCCTCTGACACTCTCAGACACACTCAGAAACTCTCAGACACTCTCAGAAACTCTCAGATACTCTCTGAAATTCACTGACACTCTCTGACACTCTCTGAAACTCTCTGACACTCTCTGACACGCTCTGACGCTCTCTGGCACTCACAGAAACTCTCTGACAATCTCTGACACTCTCAGACATTCTCTGAAACTCTCTGAAACTCTCTGACACTCTCAGACACTCTCTGTAAATCTCTGACACTCTCTGACGCCCTCTTACTCTCTGTGACACTCACAGAACCTCCCTGACACTCTGTGACACTCTCTGAAGCTCTCTGACACTCTCTGACACTCGCTGACATTCTCTGACACTCTCAGACACTCTCAGAAACTCTCAGAAACTGTTTGATGCTCTGTGACACTCTCCGAAACTCACTGACACTCTCAGACACTCTCTGTAAATCTCTGACACTCTCTGACGCCCTCTTACTCTCTCTGACACTCACAGAACCTCCCTGACACTCTGTGACACTCTCTGAAACTATCTGACACTCTCTGACACTCGCTGACATTCTCTGACACTTTCAGACACTCTCAGAAACTCTCAGAAACTGTTTGACACTCTGTGACACTCTCTGACACTCTCATACACTCTCTAACACTCTCTGAAACTCTCTGAAACTCTCTGACACTCTCTGACACTCTCAGAAACTTTCTGAAACTCTCCAACACTCTCTGACAATCTCAGAAATTCTCTGACACTCTCAGACACTCTCTGTAACTCTCTGACATTCTCTGACGCCCTCTGACTCTCTCTGACACTCACAGAAACTCCCTGAAATTCTCTGACACTCTCTGACACTGTCTGACAATCTCTGAAACTCTCTGACACTCTCTGACACTCTCTGACGCTCTCTGACTATCACTGACACTCACGGAAACTCTCTGACACTCTCTGACACGCTCAGACATTCTCTGAAACTCTCTGACACTCTCTGACACTCTCAGACAGTCTCTGACACTCTCTGACAATCTCATACACTCTCTGACACTCTCTGACACTCTCTGAAACTCTCTGACACTCTCTGACACTCTCAGAAACTTTCTGACACTCTCTGACACTCTCTGACAATCTCAGAAAGTCTCTGACACTCTCAGATAGTCTTTGTAAAACTGACACTCTCTGACACTGTCAGAAACTCCATGCCACTCTCTGACACTTTCAGACACTCTCTGACACTTTCTGAAATCTCTGAAACTCGCTGATACTCTCAGAAAAACTCTGACGCACTCTGACAATATCAGAAACTCTCTGAAATTCTCTGACATGCTCAGACACTCTCAGAAACTCTCTGAAACTCTCTGACACTCTGTTGCACTCTCTGACAATCTCTGACACTCTCTGACTTCTCAGACACTCTCTGAAAACCTTTGAAACTCTCTGACACTCTCAGACAGTCTCTGACACTCTCTGACAATCTCATACACTCTCTGACACTCTCTGAAACTCTCTGAAACTCTCTGACACTCTCTGACACTCTCAGAAACTTTCTGACACTCTCTGACACTCTCTGACAATCTCAGAAAGTCTCTGACACTCTCAGATAGTCTTTGTAAAACTGACACTCTCTGACACTGTCAGAAACTCCATGCCACTCTCTGACACTTTCAGACACTCTCTGACACTTTCTGAAATCTCTGAAACTCGCTGATACTCTCAGAAAAACTCTGACGCACTCTGACAATATCAGAAACTCTCTGAAATTCTCTGACATGCTCAGACACTCTCAGAAACTCTCTGAAACTCTCTGACACTCTGTTGCACTCTCTGACAATCTCTGACACTCTCTGACTTCTCAGACACTCTCTGAAAACCTTTGAAACTCTCTGACACTCTCAGAAACTCTCTGACACTCTCTGACGCTCTCAGACACTCTCAGAAACTCTGAGAAACTCTCTCAAACTCTCTGACATTCTCTGACACTCTCTGACATTCTCTGACATTCTCAGACACACTCAGAAACTCTCTGTCACTCTCTGACACTCTCAGACACTCTCAGATACTCTCTGAAATTCACTCACACCCTCTGACTCTCTCTGACACTGTCTGAAACTCTCTGACACTCTCTGAAACTCTCTGAAGCTCTCTGACTAACTCTGACACTCACAGAAACTCTCTGACACTCTCTGACACTCTCAGACATTCTCTGAAACTCTGTGAAACTCTCTGACACTCTCAGACACTTTCAGAAACTCACTGACACTCTCCGAAACTCTCTGACACTCTCTGACACTCTCAGATACTCTCTGACACTCTCAGACACTCTCTGACACTCTGTAAATCTCAGACACTCTCTGACGCCCTCTTACTCTCTCTGACACTCACAGAAACTCCCTGACACTCTGTGACACTCTGTGACCCTCTCTGACAATCTCTGACATTCTCTGAAACTCTCAGACACTCTCTGAAAACCTCTGACACTCTCAGAAACTCTCTGACACGCTATGACTCTCTCAGACACTCTCAGAAACTCTCAGAAACTCTCTCAAACTCTCTGACATTCTCTGACACCCTCTGACACTCTCAGAAACTCTCTGACACGCTATGACTCTCTCAGACACTCTCAGAAACTCTCAGAAACTCTCTCAAACTCTCTGACATTCTCTGTCACTCTCTGACACTCTCAGACACTCTCAGATACTCTCTGAAATTCACTGACACTCTCTGACAATCTCAGAAACTCTCTGAAACTCTCTGACACTCTGTGACCCTCTCTGACAATCTCTGACACTCTCTGAAACTCGCAGACACTCTCTGAAAACATCTGACACTCTCAGAAACTCTCTGACACTCTAGAACTCTCTCAGACACTCTCAGAAATTCTCAGAAACTCTCTCAAACTCTCTGACATTCTCTGACACTCTCTGACACTCTCAGACACTCTCAGATACTTTCTGAAATTCACTGACACTCTCTGACACTCTCTGAAACTCTCTGACACTCTCTGACACGCTCTGACGCTCTCTGACTATCTCTGACACTCACAGAAACTCTCTGACACTCTCTGACACTCTCAGACATTCTCTGAAACTCTCTGAAACTCTCTGACACTCTCAGACACTCTCTGCAAATCTCTGACACTCTCTCACGCCCTCGTACTCTCTCTGACACTCACAGAACCTCCCTGACACTCTGTGACACTCTCTGAAACTCTCTGACACTCTCTGACACTCGCTGACATTCTCTGACACTCTCAGACACTCTCAGAAACTCTCAGAAACTGTTTGATACTCTGTGACACTCTCTGAAACTCACTGAGACTATCTGACACTCTCCAAAACTCTCTGACACTCTCTGAAATTCTCTGATACTCTCTGACACTCTCAGACACTCTCAGAATCTCTCTGACACTCTGTGACACTCTCTGAAACTCGCTGACTCTCTCTGACCCTCTCAGACACTCTCAGAAACTCTCTGAAGCTCTCTGACTAACTCTGACACTCACAGAAACTCTCTGACACTCTCTGACACTCTCAGACATTCTCTGAAACTCTGTGAAACTCTCTGACACTCTCAGACACTTTCAGAAACTCACTGACACTCTCCGAAACTCTCTGACACTCTCTGACACTCTCAGATACTCTCTGACACTTTCAGAAACTCTCTGAAATTCTCTGACACTCTCAGACACTCTCTGACACTCTGTAAATCTCAGACACTCTCTGACGCCCTCTTACTCTCTCTGACACTCACAGAAACTCCCTGACACTCTGTGACACTCTGTGACCCTCTCTGACAATCTCTGACACTCTCTGAAACTCTCAGACACTCTCTGAAAACCTCTGACACTCTCAGAAACTCTCTGACACGCTATGACTCTCTCAGACACTCTCAGAAACTCTCAGAAACTCTCTCAAACTCTCTGACATTCTCTGACACCCTCTGACACTCTCAGAAACTCTCTGACACGCTATGACTCTCTCAGACACTCTCAGAAACTCTCAGAAACTCTCTCAAACTCTCTGACATTCTCTGTCACTCTCTGACACTCTCAGACACTCTCAGATACTCTCTGAAATTCACTGACACTCTCTGACAATCTCAGAAACTCTCTGAAACTCTCTGACACTCTGTGACCCTCTCTGACAATCTCTGACACTCTCTGAAACTCGCAGACACTCTCTGAAAACATCTGACACTCTCAGAAACTCTCTGACACTCTATGACTCTCTCAGACACTCTCAGAAATTCTCAGAAACTCTCTCAAACTCTCTGACATTCTCTAACACTCTCTGACACTCTCAGACACTCTCAGATACTTTCTGAAATTCACTGACACTCTCTGACACTCTCTGAAACTCTCTGACCCTCTCTGACACGCTCTGACGCTCTCTGACTATCTCTGACACTCACAGAAACTCTCTGACACTCTCTGACACTCTCAGACATTCTCTGAAACTCTCTGAAACTCTCTGACACTCTCAGACACTCTCTGCAAATCTCTGACTCTCTCTGACGCCCTCTTACTCTCTCTGACACTCACAGAACCTCCCTGACACTCTGAGACACTCTCTGAAACTCTCTGACACTCTCTGACACTCGCTGACATTCTCTGACACTCTCAGACACTCTCAGAAACTCTCAGAAACTGTTTGATACTCTGTGACACTCTCTGAAACTCACTGAGACTATCTGACACTCTCCAAAACTCTCTGACACTCTCTGAAATTCTCTGAAACTCTCTGACACTCTCAGACACTCTCATAATCTCTCTGACACTCTGTGACACTCTCTGAAACTCGCTGACTCTCTCTGACACTCTCAGACACTCTCAGAAACTCTCTGAAACTCACTGACACTCTCCGACACTCTCTGACACTCTCAGACACTATCAGAAACTCTCTGACACACTCTGACACTCTCAGAAACTGTCTGACACTCTCTGAAATTCTCTGACACTCTCAGACACTCTCAGAAACTCTCTGAAACTCACTGAGAGTCTGTGACACTCTGTGACACTCTCTGACACTCTCATACACTCTCTGACACTCTCTGAAACTCTCTGAAACTCTCTGACACTCTCTGACACTCTCAGAAACTTTCTGAAACTCTCTGACAATCTCAGAAAATCTCTGACACTCTCAGACACTCTCCGTAACTCTCTGACATTCTCTGACGCCCTCTGACTCTCTCTGACACTCACAGAAACTCTCTGAAACTCTCTGACACTCTCTGCCACTCTCTGACGCTCTCTGACTTTCACTGACACTCACGGAAACTCTCTGACACTCTCTGACACTCCCAGACACTCTCAGAAACTCTCTGACACTCTCTGAAACTTTCACTAACTCTCTGACACTCTCTGACAATCTCATACACTCTCTGACACTCTCTGACACTCTCTGACACTCTCAGAAAATCTCTGACACTCCCAGACACTCTCAAAAACTCTCTGACACTCTCTGAAACTCTCTGAAACTCTCTGACACTCTCTGATACTCTCAGAAACTTTCTGACACTCTCTGACACTCTCTGACAATCTCAGAAAATCTCTGACACTCTCAGACACTCTCTGTAACTCTCTGACATTCTCTGACGCCCTCTGACTCTCTCTGACACTCACAGATACTCTCTGAAACTCTCTGACACACTCTGCCACTCTCTGACGCTCTCTGACTATCACTGACACTCACGGAAACTCTCTGATACTCTCTGACACTCTCAGACATTCTCTGAAACTCTCTGACACTCTCTGACACACCCAGACACTCTCAGAAACTCTCTGACACTCTCTGAAACGTTCAGACACTCTCTGACACTCTCTGACAATCTCATACACTCTCTGACACTCTCTGAAACTCTCTGAAACTCTGACACACTCTGACACTCTCTGACAATCTCATACACTCTCTGACACTCTCCGAAACTCTCTGAAACTCTCTGACACTCTCTGACACTCTCAGAAACTTTCTGACACTCTCTGACTCTCTCTGACAATCTCAGAAACTCTCTGACACTCTCTGACACTCTCTGACACTCTCTGACAATCTCAGAAAATCTCTGACACTTTCAGACACTCTCCGTAACTCTCTGACATTCTCTGACGCCCTCTGACTCTCTCTGACACTCACAGAAACTCTCTGAAACTCTCTGACTCTCTCTGCCACTCTCTGACGCTCTCTGACTATCACTGACACTCACGGAAACTCTCTGACACTCTCTGACACTCCCAGACACTCTCAGAAACTCTCTGACACTCTCTGAAACTTTCAGACACTCTCTGACACTCTCTGACAATCTCATACACTCTCTGACACTCTCTGACACTCTCTGACAATCTCAGAAAATCTCTGACACTCCCAGACACCCTCAGAAACTCTCTGACACTCTCTGAAACTCTCTGAAACTCTCTGACACTCTCTGACACTCTCAGAAACTTTCTGACACTCTCTGACAATCTCTGACAATCTCAGAAAATCTCTGACACTCTCAGACACTCTCTGTAACTCTCTGACATTCTCTGACGCCCTCTGACTCTCTCTGACACTCACAGAAACTCTCTGAAACTCTCTGACACTCTCTGCCACTCTCTGACGCTCTCTGACTATCACTGACAGTCACGGAAACTCTCTGACACTCTCTGACACTCTCAGACATTCTCTGAAACTCTCTGACACTCTCTGACACTCCCAGACACTCTCAGAAACTCTCTGACACTCTCTGAAACTTTCAGACACTCTCTGACACTCTCTGACAATCTCATACACTCTCTGACACTCTCTGAAACTCTCTGAAACTCTCTGACACATTCTGACACTCTCTGACAATCTCATACACACTCTGACACTCTCTGAAACTCTCTGAAACTCTCTGACACTCTCTGACACTCTCTGACACTCTCAGAAACTTTCTGACACTCTCTGACACTCTCTGACAATCTCAGAAACTCTCTGACACTCTCAGATAGTCTTTGTAAAACTCTGACACTCTCTGACACTCTCTGACACTCTCTGACACTCTCTGACACTGTCAGACACTCCATGCCACTCTCTGACACTTTCAGACACTTTCAGACACTCTCTGACACTTTCTGAAACTCTCTGAAACTCGCTGATACTCTCAGAAAAACTCGGACGCACTCTGACAATATCAGAAACTCTCTGAAATTCTCTGACATGCTCAGACACTCTCAGAAACTCTCTGAAACTCTCTGACACTCTGTTACACTCTCTGACAATCTCTGACACGCTCTGACAATTCTCAGACACTCTCTGAAAACCTCTGAAACTCTCTGACACTCTCAGAAACTCTCTGCCACTCTCTGACGCTCTCAGACACTCTCAGAAACTCTGAGACACTCTCTAAACTCTCTGACATTCTCTGACACTCTCTGACATTCTCAGACACACTCAGAAACTCTCTGTCACTCTCTGACACTCTCAGACACTCTCAGATACTCTCTGAAATTTACTCACACCCTCTGACTCTCTCTGACACTGTCTGAAACTCTCTGACACTCTCTGACACTCTATGAAGCTCTCTGACTAACTCTGACACTCCCAGAAACTCTGTGACACTCTCAGACATTCTCTGAAACTCTGTGAAACTCTCTGACACTCTCAGACACTTTCAGAAACTCTCTGACACTCTCCGAAACTCTCTGACACTCTCTGACACTCTCAGCTACTCTCTGACACTCTCTGAAACTTTCAGACAGTCTCTGACACTCTCTGACAATCTCATACACTCTCGAACACTCTCTGAAACTCTCTGAAACTCTCTGACACTCTCTGACACTCTCTGACACTCTCAGAAACTTTCTGACACTCTCTGACACTCTCTGACAATCTCAGAAACTCTCTGACACTCTCAGATAGTCTTTGTAAAACTGACACTCTCTGACAATCTCTGACACTGTCAGAAACTCCATGCCACTCTCTGACACTTTCAGACACTCTCTGACACTTTCTGAAATCTCTGAAACTCGCTGATACTCTCAGAAAAACTCTGACGCACTCTGACAATATCAGAAACTCTCTGAAATTCTCTGACATGCTCAGACACTCTCAGAAACTCTCTGAAACTCTCTGACACTCTGTTACACTCTCTGACAATCCATGACACTCTCTGAAACTCTCAGACACTCTCTGAAAACCTTTGAAACTCTCTGACACTCTCAGAAACTCTCTGACACTCTCTGACGCTCTCGGACACTCTCAGAAACTCTGAGAAACTCTCTCAAACTCTCTGACATTCTCTGACACTCTCTGACATTCTCAGACACACTCAGAAACTCTCTGTCACTCTCTGACACTCTCAGACACTCTCAGATACTCTCTGAAATTTACTCACACCCTCTGACTCTCTCTGACACTGTCTGAAACTCTCTGACACTCTCTGACACTCTATGAAGCTCTCTGACTAACTCTGACACTCCCAGAAACTCTCTGAAACTCTCAGACATTCTCTGAAACTCTGTGAAACTCTCTGACACTCTCAGACACTTTCAGAAACTCTCTGACACTCAGAGAAACTCCCTGACACTCTGTGAAACTCTCTGAAACTCTCTGACACTCGCTGACATTCTCTGACACTCTCAGACACTCTCAGAAACTCTCTGACTCATTCTGACACTCTCAGAAACTCTCTGACGCTCTCTGACACTCTCTGACACTCTCAGACACTCTCAGAAACTCTCAGAAACTGTTTGATACCCTGTGACACTCTCTGAAACTCTCTGAGACTCTCTGACACTCTCTGACACTCTCTGACATTCTCCGAAACACTCTGATACTCTCTGGCACTCTCAGACACTCTCAGACACACTCTGACACTCTCTGAAAATCTCAGACACTCTCTCACACTCTCAGAAACTCTCTGACTCTCTGTGACACTCACCGAAACTCTCTGACACTCTCTGACACTCTCAGACACACTCAGAAACTCTCTGAAACTCACTGACACTCTCTGACACGCTCTGACACTCTCTGAAACACTCTTAAACTCTCTGACACTCTCAGACACTATCAGAAAATCTCTGACACTCTCTGACACTCTCAGAAACTCTCTGACACAATCTGAAACTCTCTGACAATCTCTGAAACTCTCAGACACTATCAGAAACACTCTGAAATTCTCTGACATGCTCAGACACTCTCAGGAACTCTCTGAAACTCTCTGACACTCTGTGACACTCTCTGACAATCTCTGACACTCTCTGAAACACTCAGACACTCTCTGAAACTCTCTGAAACTCTCTGACACTCTCAGAAACTCTCTGAGAATCTCTGACGCTCTCAGACACTCTCAGAAACTCTCAGACAATCTCTAACACTCTCTGAAACACTCAGACACTCTCTGAAACTCTCTGACACTCTCAGACACTCTCAGAAACTCTCTGTCACTCTCTGACACTCTCTGACACTCTCAGACACTCTCAGAAAATCTCTGACACTCTCTGACACTCTCTGACGCTCTCTGACTATCTCTGACACTCACAGAAACTCTCTGACACTCTCTGACACTCTCAGAAACTCTCTGACACAATCTGAAACTCTCCGACAATCTCTGAAACTCTCAGACACTATTAGAAACACTCTGAAATTCTCTGACATGCTCAGACACTCTCAGAAACTCTCTGAAACTCTCTGACACTCTGTGACACTCTCTGACAATCTCTGACACTCTCTGAAACACTCAGACACTCTCTGAAACTCTCTGAAACTCTCTGAAACTCTCTGACACTCTCAGAAACTCTCTGACACTCTCTGACGCTCTCAGACACTCTCAGAAACTCTCAGAAACTCTCAGAAACTCTCTTAAACACTCTGACATTCTCTGACACTCTCAGACACTCTCAGAAACTCTCTGTCACTCTCTGACACTCTCTGACACTCTCAGACACTCTCAGAAACTCTCTGACACTCTCTGACACTCTCTGACGCTCTCTGACTATCTCTGACACTCACAGAAACTCTCTGACACTCTCTGACACTCTCAGACTTTCTCTGAAACTCTGACACTCTCTGAAACGCTCTGACACTCTCTGACACTCTCTGACACTCTCAGACACACCCTGAAATTCTCTGACACTCTCAGACAATCTCAGAAACTCTCTGACACTCTCAGACAGTCTTTGTAACTCTCTGACACTCTCTGACGCCCTCTGACTCTCTCTGACACTCACAACAACTCCCTGACACTCTGCAACACTCTCTGAAACTCTCTGACACTCTCTGACATTCTCTGAAATTCTCTGAGACTCTCTGACACACTCCGATACTCTCTGACACTCTTTGACACTCTCTGACACTCTCAGACACTCTCAGAAATTCTCTGACACTCTCTGAAACGCTCTGACACTCTCTGACACTCTCTGACACTCTCTGACACTCTCAGACACTCCCGGAAATTCTCCGACACTCTCAGACAATCTCAGAAACTCTCTGACACTCTCAGACACTTTCAGAAACTCTCTGACACTCTCCGAAACTCTCTGACACTCTCTGACACTCTCAGCTACTCTCTGACACTCTCTGAAACTTTCAGACAGTCTCTGACACTCTCTGACAATCTCATACACTCTCGAACACTCTCTGAAACTCTCTGAAACTCTCTGACACTCTCTGACACTCTCTGACACTCTCAGAAACTTTCTGACACTCTCTGACACTCTCTGACAATCTCAGAAACTCTCTGACACTCTCAGATAGTCTTTGTAAAACTGACACTCTCTGACACTCTCTGACACTGTCAGAAACTCCATGCCACTCTCTGACACTTTCAGACACTCTCTGACACTTTCTGAAATCTCTGAAACTCGCTGATACTCTCAGAAAAACTCTGACGCACTCTGACAATATCAGAAACTCTCTGAAATTCTCTGACATGCTCAGACACTCTCAGAAACTCTCTGAAACTCTCTGACACTCTGTTACACTCTCTGACAATCCATGACACTCTCTGAAACTCTCAGACACTCTCTGAAAACCTTTGAAACTCTCTGACACTCTCAGAAACTCTCTGACACTCTCTGACGCTCTCGGACACTCTCAGAAACTCTGAGAAACTCTCTCAAACTCTCTGACATTCTCTGACACTCTCTGACATTCTCAGACACACTCAGAAACTCTCTGTCACTCTCTGACACTCTCAGACACTCTCAGATACTCTCTGAAATTTACTCACACCCTCTGACTCTCTCTGACACTGTCTGAAACTCTCTGACACTCTCTGACACTCTATGAAGCTCTCTGACTAACTCTGACACTCCCAGAAACTCTCTGACACTCTCAGACATTCTCTGAAACTCTGTGAAACTCTCTGACACTCTCAGACACTTTCAGAAACTCTCTGACACTCTCCGAAACTCTCTGACACTCTCTGACACTCTCAGCTGCTCTCTGACACTCTCTGAAACTTTCAGACAGTCTCTGACACTCTCTGACAATCTCATACACTCTCTAACACTCTCTGAAACTCTCTGAAACTCTCTGACACTCTCTGACACTCTCTGACACTCTCAGAAACTTTCTGACACTCTCTGACACTCTCTGACAATCTCAGAAACTCTCTGACACTCTCAGATAGTCTTTGTAAAACTGACACTCTCTGACACTCTCTGACACTGTCAGAAACTCCATGCCACTCTCTGACACTTTCAGACACTCTCTGACACTTTCTGAAATCTCTGAAACTCGCTGATACTCTCAGAAAAACTCTGAAGCACTCTGACAATATCAGAAACTCTCTGAAATTCTCCGACATGCTCAGACACTCTCAGAAACTCTCTGAAACTCTCTGACACTCTGTTACACTCTCTGACAATCCATGACACTCTCTGAAACTCTCAGACACTCTCTGAAAACCTTTGAAACTCTCTGACACTCTCAGAAACTCTCTGACACTCTCTGACGCTCTCGGACACTCTCAGAAACTCTGAGAAACTCTCTCAAACACTCTGACATTCTCTGACACTCTCTGACATTCTCAGACACACTCAGAAACTCTCTGTCACTCTCTGACACTCTCAGACACTCTCAGATACTCTCTGAAATTCACTCACACCCTCTGACTCTCTCTGAGACTGTCTGAAACTCTCTGACACTCTCTGTCACTCTCTGAAGCTCTCTGACTAACTCTGACACTCACAGAAACTCTATGACACTCTCTGACACTCTCAGACATTCTCTGAAACTCTGTGAAACTCTCTGACACTCTCAGACACTTTCAGAAACTCACTGACACTCTCCGAAACTCTCTGACACTCTCTGACACTCTCAGATACTCTCTGACACTCTCAGAAACTCTCTGAAATTTTCTGACACTCTCAGACACTCTCTGACACTCTGTAAATCTCAGACACTCTCTGACGCCCTCTTACTCTCTCTGACACTCACAGAAACTCCCTGACACTCTGTGACACTCTGTGACCCTCTCTGACAATCTCTGACACTCTCTGAAACTCTCAGACACTCTCTGAAAACCTCTGACACTCTCAGAAACTCTCTGACACGCTATGACTCTCTCAGACACTCTCAGAAACTCTCAAAAACTCTCTCAAACTCTCTGACATTCTCTGACACCCTCTGACACTCTCAGACACACTCAGAAACTCTCTGTCACTCTCTGACACTCTCAGACACTCTCAGATACTCTCTGAAATTCACTGACACTCTCTGACAATCTCAGAAACTCTCTGAAACTCTCTGACACTCTGTGACCCTCTCTGACAATCTCTGACACTCTCTGAAACTCTCAGACACTCTCTGAAAACCTCTGACACTCTCAGAAACTCTCTGAAACTCTCTCAAACTCTCTGACATTCTCTGACACTCTCTGACACTCTCAGACACTCTCAGATACTTTCTGAAATTCACTGACACTCTCTGACACTCTCTGAAACTCTCTGACACTCTCTGACACGCTCTGACGCTCTCTGACTCTCTCAGAAACTCTCAGAAACTGTTTGATACTCTGTGACACTCTCTGAAACTCACTGAGACTATCTGACACTCTCCAAAACTCTCTGACACTCTCTGAAACTCTCTGAAACTCTCTGACACTCTCAGACACTCTCAGAATCTCTCTGACACTCTGTGACACTCTCTGAAACTCGCTGACTCTCTCTGACACTCTCAGACACTCTCAGAAACTCTCTGAAACTCACTGACACTCTCCGACACTCTCTGACACTCTCAGACACTATCAGAAACTCTCTGACACACTCTGACACTCTCAGAAACTGTCTGACACTCTCTGAAATTCTCTGACACTCTCAGACACTCTCAGAAACTCTCTGAAACTCACTGAGAATCTGTGACACTCTGTGACACTCTCTGACACTCTCTGAAACTCTCTGAAGCTCTCTGACACTCTCTGACACTCTCAGAAACTTTCTGACACTCTCTGACACTCTCTGACAATCTCAGAAAATCTCTGACACTCTCAGACACTCTCTGTAACTCTCTGACATTCTCTGACGCCCTATGACTCTCTCTGACACTCACAGAAACTCTCTGAAATTCTCTGACACTCTCTGACACTGTCTGACAATCTCTGAAACTCTCTGACACTCTCTGCCACTCTCTGACGCTCTCTGACTATCACTGACACTCACGGAAACTCTCTGACACTCTCTGAAACTCTCAGACCTTCTCTGAAACTCTCTGACACTCTCTGACACTCCCAGACACTCTCAGAAACTCTCTGACACTCTCTGAAACTTTCAGATACTCTCTGACACTCTCTGACAATCTCATACACTCTCTGACACTCTCTGAAACTCTCTGAAACTCTCTGACACATTCTGACACTCTCTGACAATCTCATACACTCTCTGACACTCTCTGAAACTCTCTGAAACTCTCTGACACTCTCTGACACTCTCTGACACTCTCAGAAACTTTCTGACACTCTCTGACAATCTCAGAAACTCTCTGACACTCTCAGATAGTCTTTGTAAAACTCTGACACTCTCTGACACTCTCTGACACTCTCTGACACTGTCAGAAACTCCATGCCACTCTCTGACACTTTCAGACACTTTCAGACACTCTCTGACACTTTCTGGAACTCTCTGAAACTCGCTGATACTCTCAGAAAAAACTCTGAAGCACTCTGACAATATCAGAAACTCTCTGAAATTCTCTGACATGCTCAGACACTCTCAGAAACTCTCTGAAACTCTCTGACACTCTGTTACACTCTCTGACAATCTTTGACACTCTCTGAAATTCTCAGACACTCTCTGAAAACCTCTGAAACTCTCTGACACTCTCAGAAACTCTCTGACACTCTCTGACGCTCTCAGACACTCTCAGAAACTCTGAGAAACTCTCTCAAACTCTCTGACATTCTCTGACACTCTCTGACATTCTCAGACACACTCAGAAACTCTCTGTCACTCTCTGACACTCTCAGACACTCTCAGATGCTGTCTGAAATTTACTCACACCCTCTGACTCTCTCTGACACTGTCTGAAACTCTCTGACACTCTCTGACACTCTATGAAGGTCTCTGACTAACTCTGACACTCCCAGAAACTCTCTGACACTCTCTGACACTCTCAGACATTCTCTGAAACTCTGTGAAACTCTCTGACACTCTCAGATACTTTCAGAAACTCTCTGACACTCTCCGAAACTCTCTGACACTCTCTGACACTCTCAGCTACTCTCTGACACTCTCAGAAACTTTCTGAAATTCTCTGACACTCTCAGACACTCTCTGACACTCTGTAAATCTCAGACACTCTCTGACGCCCTCTTACTCTCTCTGACACTAAGAGAAACTCCCTGACACTCTGTGAAACTCTCTGAAACTCTCTGACACTCGCTGACATTCTCTGACACTCTCAGACACTCTCAGAAACTCTCTGACTCATTCTGACACTCTCAGAAACTCTCTGACGCTCTCTGACACTCTCTGACACTCTCAGACACTCTCAGAAACTCTCAGAAACTGTTTGATACCCTGTGACACTCTCTGAAACTCTCTGAGACTCTCTGACACTCTCTGACACTCTCTGACATTCTCCGAAACACTCTGATACTCTCTGGCACTCTCAGACACTCTCAGACACACTCTGACACTCTCTGAAAATCTCAGACACTCTCTCACACTCTCAGAAACTCTCTGACTCTCTGTGACACTCACCGAAACTCTCTGACACTCTCTGACACTCTCAGACACACTCAGAAACTCTCTGAAACTCACTGACACTCTCTGACACGCTCTGACACTCTCTGAAACACTCTTAAACTCTCTGACACTCTCAGACACTATCAGAAAATCTCTGACACTCTCTGACACTCTCAGAAACTCTCTGACACAATCTGAAACTCTCTGACAATCTCTGAAACTCTCAGACACTATCAGAAACACTCTGAAATTCTCTGACATGCTCAGACACTCTCAGAAACTCTCTGAAACTCTCTGACACTCTGTGACACTCTCTGACAATCTCTGACACTCTCTGAAACACTCAGACACTCTCTGAAACTCTCTGAAACTCTCTGACACTCTCAGAAACTCTCTGAGAATCTCTGACGCTCTCAGACACTCTCAGAAACTCTCAGACAATCTCTAACACTCTCTGAAACACTCAGACACTCTCTGAAACTCTCTGACACTCTCAGACACTCTCAGAAACTCTCTGTCACTCTCTGACACTCTCTGACACTCTCAGACACTCTCAGAAAATCTCTGACACTCTCTGACACTCTCTGACGCTCTCTGACTATCTCTGACACTCACAGAAACTCTCTGACACTCTCTGACACTCTCAGAAACTCTCTGACACAATCTGAAACTCTCCGACAATCTCTGAAACTCTCAGACACTATTAGAAACACTCTGAAATTCTCTGACATGCTCAAACACTCTCAGAAACTCTCTGAAACTCTCTGACACTCTGTGACACTCTCTGACAATCTCTGACACTCTCTGAAACACTCAGACACTCTCTGAAACTCTCTGAAACTCTCTGACACTCTCAGAAACTCTCTGACACTCTCTGACGCTCTCAGACACTCTCAGAAACTCTCAGAAACTCTCAGAAACTCTCTTAAACACTCTGACATTCTCTGACACTCTCAGACACTCTCAGAAACTCTCTGTCACTCTCTGACACTCTCTGACACTCTCTGACACTCTCAGACACTCTCAGAAACTCTCTGACACTCTCTGACACTCTCTGACGCTCTCTGACTATCTCTGACACTCACAGAAACTCTCTGACACTCTCTGACACTCTCAGACTTTCTCTGAAACTCTGACACTCTCTGAAACGCTCTGACACTCTCTGACACTCTCTGACACTCTCAGACACACCCTGAAATTCTCTGACACTCTCAGACAATCTCAGAAACTCTCTGACACTCTCAGACAGTCTTTGTAACTCTCTGACACTCTCTGACGCCCTCTGACTCTCTCTGACACTCACAACAACTCCCTGACACTCTGCAACACTCTCTGAAACTCTCTGACACTCTCTGACATTCTCTGAAATTCTCTGAGACTCTCTGACACACTCCGATACTCTCTGACACTCTTTGACACTCTCTGACACTCACAGACACTCTCAGAAATTCTCTGACACTCTCTGAAACGCTCTGACACTCTCTGACACTCTCTGACACTCTCAGACACTCCCGGAAACTCTCCGACACTCTCAGACAATCTCAGAAACTCTCTGACACTCTCAGACAGTCTTTGTAACTGTCTGACACTCTCTGACGCCCTCTGACTCTCTCTGACACTCTCAGACACGCTCAGACACTCTCAGACACTCTCTGACACTCTCTGACACTCTAACACTCTCTGACACTCTCAGACACTCTCAGAAACTCTCAGAAACGCTCAGAAACTGTTTGACACTCTCTGACAATCTCTGAAATTCTCTGAGACTCTCTGACACTCGCCGAAACGCTCTGACACTCTCTGACATTCTCAGACAATCTCTGACACTCGCTGAAAATCTCTGACACTCTCTGACACTCTCAGAAACTCTCTGAAACTCTGTGACAATCTCAGAAACTCTGTGACACTCTCTGACACTCTCAGAAACTCTCTGACAGTCTCTGACACTCTCTGAAACTCTCTGACACTCTTTGACCCTTTCTAACACGCTCAGAAACTCTCAGAAACTCTCAGAAACTATTTGACAATCTCTGACACTCTCCGAAACTCTCTGACACTCTCTGACACTCTCAGACACTCTCCGAAACTCTCTGAAACTCACTGACACTCTCTGAAACTCTCTGACACTATCTGACACTCTCTGACACTCTCAGACACTATCAGAAAATCTCTGACACTCTCAGAAACTCTCTGACACACTCTGAAACTCTCAGACTCACTCTGACACTCTCAGACACTATCAGAAACACTCTGACACCCTCTGACATTCTCAGAAACTGTCTGACTCTCTCTGAAACTCTCTGTAACTCTCTGAGACTCTGTGACACTCTCCGAAACTCTCTGACACTCTCTGACACTCTCAGACACTCTCTGTAAATCTCTGACACTCTCTGACACTCTCAGAAACTCTCTGACTCTCTGTGACAATCTCACAAACTCTGTGACACTCTCTGACACTCTCAGAAACACTCTGACACTCTCTGAAACTCTATGACACTCTTTGACCCTCTCTGACACTCTCAGACACTCTCAGAAACTCTCAGAAACTGTTTGACACTCTCTGACACTCTCCGAAACTCTCTGACACTCTCTGACACTCTCAGACACTCTCTCAAACTCTCTGAAACTCACTGACACTCTCCGAAACTCTCTGACACTCTCTGACACTCTCAGACAATCTCAGAAAATCTCTGACACTCTCAGACAGTCTTTGTAACTCTCAGAAACTCTCAGAAACTCTCAGAAACTGTTTGACACTCTCTGACAATCTCTGAAATTCTCTGAGACTCTCTGACACTCGCCGAAACGCTCTGACACTCTCTGACATTCTCAGACAATCTCTGACACTCTCTGAAAATCTCTGACACTCTCTGACACTCTCAGAAACTCTCTGAAACTCTGTGACAATCTCAGAAACTCTGTGACACTCTCTGACACTCTCAGAAACTCTCTGACAGTCTCTGACACTCTCTGAAACTCTATGAAACTCTTTGACCCCCTCTAACACTCTCAGAAACTCTCAGAAACTGTTTGACAATCTCTGACACTCTCCGAAACTCTCTGACACTCTCTGACACTCTCAGACACTCTCCGAAACTCTCTGAAACTCACTGACACTCTCTGAAACTCTCTGACACTATCTGACACTCTCTGACACTCTCAGACACTATCAGAAAATCTCTGACACTCTGACACTCTCAGAAACTCTCTGACACACTCTGAAACTCTCAGACTCTCTCTGACACTCTCAGACACTACTTGAAACACTCTGACACCCTCTGACATTCTCAGAAACTGTCTGACTCTCTCTGAAATTCTCTGTAACTCTCTGAGACTCCGTGACACTCTCCGAAATTCTCTGACACACTCTGTCACTCTCAGACACTCTCTGACACTCTATGTAAATCTCTGACACTCTCTGACACTCTCAGAAACTCTCTGACACTCTGTGACAATCTCACAAACTCTGTGACACTCTCTGAAACTCTCAGAAACACTCTGACATTCTCTGACACTCTCTGACACTCTCTGACACTCTCAGAAACTTTCTGACACTCTCTGACAATCTCAGAAACTCTCTGACACTCTCAGATAGTCTTTGTAAAACTCTGACACTCTCTGACACTCTCTGACACTCTCTGACACTGTCAGAAACTCCATGCCACTCTCTGACACTTTCAGACACTTTCAGACACTCTCTGACACTTTCTGGAACTCTCTGAAACTCGCTGATACTCTCAGAAAAACTCTGACGCACTCTGACAATATCAGAAACTCTCTGAAATTCTCTGACATGCTCAGACACTCTCAGAAACTCTCTGAAACTCTCTGACACTCTGCTACACTCTCTGACAATCTTTGACACTCTCTGAAATTCTCAGACACTCTCTGAAAACCTCTGAAACTCTCTGACACTCTCAGAAACTCTCTGCCACTCTCTGACGCTCTCAGACACTCTCAGAAACTCTGAGAAACTCTCTCAAACTCTCTGACATTCTCTGACACTCTCTGACATTCTCAGACACACTCAGAAACTCTCTGTCACTCTCTGACACTCTAGACACTCTCAGATACTCTCTGAAATTTACTCACACCCTCTGACTCTCTCTGACACTGTCTGAAACTCTCTGACACTCTCTGACACTCTATGAAGCTCTCTGACTAACTCTGACACTCCCAGAAACTCTCTGACACTCTCTGACACTCTCAGACATTCTCTGAAACTCTGTGAAACTCTCTGACACTCTCAGATACTTTCAGAAACTCTCTGACACTCTCCGAAACTCTCTGACACTCTCTGACACTCTCAGCTACTCTCTGACACTCTCAGAAACTTTCTGAAATTCTCTGACACTCTCAGACACTCTCTGACACTCTGTAAATCTCAGACACTCTCTGACGCCCTCTTAATCTCTCTGACACTCAGAGAAACTCCCTGACACTCTGTGAAACTCTCTGAAACTTTCTGACACTCGCTGACATTCTCTGTCACTCTCAGACACTCTCAGAAACTCTCTGACTCATTCTGACACTCTCAGAAACTCTCTGACGCTCTCTGACACTCTCTGACACTCTCAGACACTCTCAGAAACTCTCAGAAACTGTTTGATACCCTGTGACACTCTCTGAAACTCTCTGAGACTCTCTGACACTCTCTGACAGTCTCTGACATTCTCCGAAACACTCTGATACTCTCTGGCACTCTCAGACACTCTCAGACACACTCTGACACTCTCTGAAAATCTCAGACACTCTCTCACACTCTCAGAAACTCTCTGACTCTCTGTGACACTCACCGAAACTCTCTGACACTCTCTGACACTCTCAGACACACTCAGAAACTCTCTGAAACTCACTGACACGCTCTGACACTCTCTGAAACACTCTGAAACTCTCTGACACTCTCAGACACTATCAGAAAATCTCTGACACTCTCTGACACTCTCAGAAACTCTCTGACACAATCTGAAACTCTCCGACAATCTCTGAAACTCTCAGACACTATCAGAAACACTCTGAAATTCTCTGACATGCTCAGACACTCTCAGAAACTCTCTGAAACTCTCTGACACACTGTGACACTCTCTGACAATCTCTGACACTCTCTGAAACACTCAGACACTCTCTGAAACTCTCTGAAACTCTCTGACACTCTCAGAAACTCTCTGACACTCTCTGACGCTCTCAGACACTCTCAGAAACTCTCAGACAATCTCTAACACTCTCTGAAACACTCAGACACTCTCTGAAACTCTCTGACACTCTCAGACACTCTCAGAAACTCTCTGTCACTCTCTGACACTCTCAGACACTCTCAGACACTCTCAGAAAATCTCTGACACTCTCTGACACTCTCTGACGCTCTCTGACTATCTCTGACACTCACAGGAACTCTCTGACACTCTCTGACACTCTCAGACACTATCAGAAAATCTCTGACACTCTCTGACACTCTCAGAAACTCTCTGACACAATCTGAAACTCTCCGACAATCTCTGAAACTCTCAGACACTATCAGAAACACTCTGAAATTCTCTGACATGCTCAGACACTCTCAGAAACTCTCTGAAACTCTCTGACACTCTGTGACAATCTCTGACAATCTCTGACACTCTCTGAAACACTCAGACACTCTCTGAAACTCTCTGAAACTCTCTGACACTCTCAGAAACCTCTGACACTCTCTGACGCTCTCAGACACTCTCAGAAACTCTCAGAAACTCTCAGAAACTCTCTTAAACACTCTGACATTCTCTGACACTCTCAGACACTCTCAGAAACTCTCTGTCACTCTCTGACACTCTCTGACACTCTCAGACACTCTCAGAAACTCTCTGACACTCTCTGACACTCTCTGACGCTCTCTGACTATCTCTGACACTCACAGAAACTCTCTGACACTCTCTGACACTCTCAGACTTTCTCTGAAACTCTGACACTCTCTGAAACGCTCTGACACTCTCTGACACTCTCTGACACTCTCAGACACACCCTGAAATTCTCTGACACTCTCAGACAATCTCAGAAACTCTCTGACACTCTCAGACAGTCTTTGTAACTCTCTGACACTCTCTGACGCCCTCTGACTGTCTCTGACACTCACAACAACTCCCTGACACTCTGCAACACTCTCTGAAACTCTCTGACTCTCTCTGACATTCTCTGAAATTCTCTGAGACTCTCTGACACACTCCGATACTCTCTGACACTCTTTGACACTCTCTGACACTCTCAGGCACTCTCAGAAATTCTCTGACACTCTCTGAAACGCTCTGACACTCTCTGACACTCTCTGACACTCTCAGACACTCCCGGAAATTCTCCGACACTCTCAGACAATCTCAGAAACTCTCTGACACTCTCAGACAGTCTTTGTAACTCTCTGACACTCTCTGACGCCCTCTGATGCTCTCTGACACTCTCAGACACGCTCAGACACTCTCAGACACTCTCTGACACTCTCTGACACTCTAACACTCTCTGACACTCTCAGACACTCTCAGAAACTCTCAGAAACTCTCAGAAACTCTCAGAAACTGTTTGACACTCTCTGACAATCTCTGAAATTCTCTGAGACTCTCTGACACTCGCCGAAACGCTCTGACACTCTCTGACACTCTCTGACACTCTCAGAAACTCTCTGAAACTCTGTGACAATCTCAGAAACTCTGTGACACTCTCTGACACTCTCAGAAACTCTCTGACAGTCTCTGACACTCTCTGAAACTCTCTGACACTCTTTGACCCTCTCTAACACGCTCAGAAACTCTCAGAAACTCTCAGAAACTATTTGACAATCTCTGACACTCTCCGAAACTCTCTGATACTCTCTGACACTCTCAGACACTCTCCGAAACTCTCTGAAACTCACTGACACTCTCTGAAACTCTCTGACACTATCTGACACTCTCTGACACTCTCAGACACTATCAGAAAATCTCTGACACTCTGACACTCTCAGAAACTCTCTGACACACTCTGAAACTCTCAGACTCACTCTGACACTCTCAGACACTATCAGAAACACTCTGACACCCTCTGACATTCTCAGAAACTGTCTGACTCTCTCTGAAACTCTCTGTAACTCTCTGAGACTCTGTGACACTCTCCGAAACTCTCTGACACTCTCTGACACTCTCAGACACTCTCTGACACTCTCTGTAAATCTCTGACACTCTCTGACACTCTCAGAAACTCTCTGACTCTCTGTGACAATCTCACAAACTCTGTGACACTCTCTGACACTCTCAGAAATACTCTGACACTCTCTGACACTCTCGGAAACTCTATGACACTCTTTGACCCTCTCTGACACTCTCAGACACTCTCAGAAACTCTCAGAAACTGTTTGACACTCTCTGACACTCTCTCAAACTCTCTGAAACTCACTGACACTCTCCGAAACTCTCTGACACTCTCTGACACTCTCAGACAATCTCAGAAAATCTCTGACACTCTCAGACAGTCTTTGTAACTCTCAGAAACTCTCAGAAACTCTCAGAAACTGTTTGACACTCTCTGACAATCTCTGAAATTCTCTGAGACTCTCTGACACTCGCCTAAACGCTCTGACACTCTCTGACATTCTCAGACAATCTCTGACACTCTCTGAAAATCTCTGACACTCTCTGACACTCTCAGAAACTCTCTGAAACTCTGTGACAATCTCAGAAACTCTGTGACACTCTCTGACACTCTCAGAAACTCTCTGACAGTCTCTGACACTCTCTGAAACTCTATGAAACTCTTTGACCCTCTCTAACACTCTCAGAAACTCTCCGAAACTCTCTGAAACTCACTGACACTCTCTGAAACTCTCTGACACTCTCTGACACTCTCTGACACTCTCAGACACTATCAGAAAATCTCTGACTCTCTGACACTCTCAGAAACTCTCTGACACACTCTGAAACTCTCAGACTCTCTCTGACACTCTCAGACACTATCAGAAACACTCTGACACCCTCTGACATTCTCAGAAACTGTCTGACTCTCTCAGAAACTCTGTGTAACTCTCTGAGACTCCGTGACACTCTCCGAAATTCTCTGACACACTCTGTCAGTCTCAGACACTCTCTGACACTCTATGTAAATCTCTGACACTCTCTGACACTCTCAGAAACTCTCTGACACTCTGTGACAATCTCACAAACTCTGTGACACTCTCTGAAACTCTCAGAAACACTCTGACACTCTCTGACACTCTCTGAAACTCTATGACACTCTTTGACCCTCTCTGACACTCTCAGAGACTCTCAGAAACTCTCAGAAACTCTCAGAAACTGTTTGACACTCTCCGACACTCTCCGAAACTCTCTGACACTCTCTGACATTCTCAGACACTCTCTCAAACTCTCTGAAACTCACTGACACTCTCCGAAACTCTCTGACACTCTCTGACACTCTCAGACAATCTCAGAAAATCTCTGACACTCTCAGACAGTCTTTGTAACTCTCTGACACTCTCTGACGCCCTCTGACATTCTCTGACACTCTCAGACACTCTCGGAAACTCTCTGACACTCTCTAACACTCTCTGACACTCTCAGACACTCCCAGAAACTCTCAGAAACTGTTTGACACTCTCTGACACTCTCTGAAACTCTCTGAGACTCTCTGACACTCTCCGAAACTCTCTGACACTCTCTGAGACTCTCTGACACACCCCGATACTCTCTGACACTCTCTGACACTGTCAGACACTCTCAGAAACTCTCTGACACTCTGTGAAACGCTCTGACACTCTCTGACACTCTCAGACACTCCCGGAAATTCTCCGACACTCTCAGACTATCTCAGAAACTCTCTGACTCTCTCAGACTGTCTTTGTAACTCTCTGACACTCTCTGACGCCCTCTGACTCTCTCTGACACTCTCAGACACTCTCTGACTCTCTCTGACACTCTCAGACACTCTCAGACACTCTCTGACACTCTCTGAGACACTCTGACACTCTCCGAAACTCTCTGACACTCTCTGACACTCTCAGACACTCTCTGACAATCTCTGAAAATCTCTGACACTCTCTGACACTCTCTGACACTCTCAGAAACTCTCAGAAACTCTCTGAAACTCTGTGACACTCTCAGAAACTCTCTGACACTCTCTGACACTCTCTGAAACTCTATGACACTCTTTGACCCACTCTGACACTCTCAGAAACTCTCAGAAACTCTCAGAAACTCTCAGAAACTGTTTGACACTCTCTGACACTCTCCGAAACTCTCTGACACTCACTGACACTCTCTGAAACTCTCTGACACTATCTGACACTCTCTGACACTCTCAGACACTATCAGAAAATCTCTGACACTCTGACACTCTCAGAAACTCTCTGACACTCTCTGAAACTCTCAGACATTCTCTGACACTCTCAGACACTATCCGAAACTCTCTGACACCCTCTGACAATCTCAGAAACTGTCTGAGTCTCTCTGAAACTCTCTGTAACTCTCTGACACTCTCAGACACTCTCAGACACTCTCTGACACCCTCTGAAAATCCCTGACACTCTCTGACACTCTCAGAAACTCTCTGACACTCTGTGACAATCTCACAAACTCTGTGACACTCTCTGACACTCTCAGAAACACTCTGACACTCTCTGACACTCTCTGAAACTCTATGACACTCTTTGACCCTCTCTGACACTCTCATACTCTCAGAATCTCTCAGAAACTGTTTGACACTCTCTGACACTCTCCGAAACTCTCTGACACTCTCTGACACTCTCAGACACTCTCTGAAACTCACTGACACGCTCTGAACCTCTCTGACACTCTCTGACACTCTCAGCCACCATCAGAAAATCTCTGACACTCTCTGAAACTCTCAGACACTCTCTGTCACTCTCAGACACTATCAGAAACTCTCTGACACTCTCAGAAAATGTTTAACTCTCTCTGAAACTCTCTGAAACTCTCTGACACTCACTGACACTCTCAGACACTCTCTGTCACTCTCGGACACTATCAGAAACTCTCTGACACTCTCTGACACTCTCAGAAACAGTTTGACTCTCTCTGAAACTCTCTGAAATTCTCTGACACTCTCAGACACTCTCAGAAACTCTCTGAAACTCTCGGAAACTTTGTGCCACTCTCTGACACTCTCTGACACTGTCAGAAACTCCATGCCACACTCTGACACTGTCAGACACTCTATGACACTTTCTGAAACTCTCTGAAACTCGCTGATAATCTCAGAATATCTCTGATGCACTCTGACAATCTCAGAAACTCTCTGAAATTCTCTGACATGCTCAGACACTCTTAGAAACTCTCTGACACTCTTTGACACTCTTTGACACTCTCTGACAATCTCTGACACTCTCTGAAACTCTCAGACACTCTCTGAAACTCTCTGAAACTCTCTGACTCTCTCAGAAACTCTCAGACACTCTCTGACGCTCTCAGAAACTCTCAGAAACTCTCTCAAGCTCTCTGACATTCTCTGACACTCTCTGACACTCTCAGACACTCTCAGAAACTCTCTGTCACTCTCTGACACTCTCAGACACTCTCTGACACTCTCTGAAATTCACTGACACTCTCTGACACTCTCTGACGCTCTCTGACTATCTCTGACACTCACAGAAACTCTCTGACAATCTCTGACACTCTCAGACATTCTCTGAAACTCTCTGACACTCTCTGACACTCTCAGACACTCTCAGAAACTATCTGACACTCTCTGAAACTCTCTGACACTCTCTGACACTCTCAGACACTCTGTGACACTCTCAGAAACTCTCTGAAATTCTCTGACACTCTCAGAAACTCTCTGACACTCTCAGACACTCTCTGAAAATCTCAGACACTCTCTGACGCCCTCTTACTCTCTCTGACACTCACAGAAACTCCCTGACACTCTGAGACACTCTCTGAAACTCTCTGACACACTCTGACATTCTCTGACACTCTCAGACACTCTCAGAAACTCTCTGACACATTCTGACACTCTCAGAAACTCTCTGACACTCTCTGACACTCTCTGACTCTCTCAGAAACTGTTTGATACTCTCTGACTCTCTCTGAAACTCACTGAGAATCTCTGACACTCTCCAAAACTCTCTGACACTCTCTGACACTCTCTGACAATCTGCGAAACTCTCTGGCACTCTCTGACACTCTCGGAAACTCTCTGAAACTCTCTGACACTCTCTGACACTCTCAGACACTCTCAGAAACTCTCTGACACTCTGTGACAATCTCACAAACTCTGTGACACTCTTTGACCCTCTCTGACACTCTCAGACACTCTCAGAAACTCTCAGAAACTGTTTGATACTCTCTGACACTCTCCGAAATTCTCTGACACTCTCTGACACTCTCAGACACTCTCTGAAACTCACTGACACTCTCTGAACCTTTCTGACACTCTCTGACACTCTCAGAAACTCTCAGAAACCCTCTGACACTCTCAGACACTCTCTGTAAATCTCAGACACTCTCTGACGCCCTCTTACTCTCTCTGACACTCACAGAAACTCCCTGACACTCTGAGACACTCTCTGAAACACTCTGACACTCTCTGACACTCTCTGACATTCTCTGACACTCTCAGACACTCTCAGAAACTCTCTGACACATTCTGACACTCTCAGAAACTCTCTGACACTCTCTGACACTCTCTGAAACTCACTGAGACTCTCTGACACTCTCCAAAACTCTCTGACACTCTCTGACACTCTCTGACATTCTCCGAAACTCTCTGACATTTTCTGACAAGCTCAGACTCTATCAGAAAATCTCTGACACTCTCTGACACTCTCAGACACTCTCTGACACTGTCAGACACTATCAGAAACTCTCTGACACCCTCTGACACTCTCAGAAACTCTCTGAAACTCACTGACACTCTCTGACACGCTCTGACAATCTCTGAAACTCTCTGACATTTTCTGACACTCTCAGACTCGATCAGAAAATCTCTGACACTCTCTGACACTCTCAGACACTCTGACACTGTCAGACACTATCAGAAACTCTCTGACACCCTCTGACACTCTCAGAAACTGTCTGACTCTCTCTGAAACTCTCTGAAACTCTCTGACACTCTCAGACACTCTCAGAAACTTTCTGAAACTCTCAGAAACTCTGTGACACTCTCTGACACTCTCTGACACTGTCAGAAACGCCATGCCACTCTCTGACACTGTCAGACACTCTCTGACACTGTCTGATACTCTCTGAATTCCTCTGACACTCGCTGATACTCTCAGAAAATCTCTGACACACTCTGACAATCTCAGAAACTCTCTGAAACTCTCTGACACTCTCTGACACTCTCAGACACTCTCTGAAATTCTCTGACACTGTCAGACACTCTCAGAAACTCTCTGAAACTCTCGCAAAAGTTGTGACACTCTCTGACACTCTCTGACACTGTCAGAAACTCCATGCCACTCTCTGACACTGTCAGACACTCTCTGACACTTTCTGAAACTCTCTGAAACTCGCTGATACTCTCATAAAATCTCTGACACACTCTGACAATCTCAGAAACTCTCTGAAATTCTCTGTCATGCTCAGACACTCTTAGAAACTCTCTGAAACTCTCTGACAATCTGTGACTCTCTCTGACAATCTCTGACACTCTCTGAAACTCTCAGACACTCTCTGAAACTCTCTGAAAATCTCTGACTCTCTCAGAAACTCTCTGACACTCTCTGACGCTCTCAGACACTCTCAGAAACTCTCTGAAATTCACTGAGACTCTCTGACACTCTCTGACACTCTCTGACAATCTGCGAAACTCTCTGGCACTCTCTGACACTCTCGGACACTCTCTGAAACTCTCTGACACTCTCTGACACTCTCAGACACTCTCAGAAACTCTCTGACACTCTGTGACAATCTCACAAACTCTGTGACACTCTTTGACCCTCTCTGACACTCTCAGACACTCTCAGAAACTCTCAGAAACTGTTTGATACTCTCTGACACTCTCCGAAATTCTCTGACACTCTCTGACACTCTCAGACACTCTCTGAAACTCACTGACACTCTCTGAACCTTTCTGACACTCTCTGACACTCTCAGAAACTCTCAGAAACCCTCTGACACTCTCAGACACTCTCTGTAAATCTCAGACACTCTCTGACGCCCTCTTACTCTCTCTGACACTCACAGAAACTCCCTGACACTCTGAGACACTCTCTGAAACACTCTGACACTCTCTGACACTCTCTGACATTCTCTGACACTCTCAGACACTCTCAGAAACTCTCTGACACATTCTGACACTCTCAGAAACTCTCTGACACTCTCTGACACTCTCTGAAACTCACTGAGACTCTCTGACACTCTCCAAAACTCTCTGACACTCTCTGACACTCTCTGACATTCTCCGAAACTCTCTGACATTTTCTGACAAGCTCAGACTCTATCAGAAAATCTCTGACACTCTCTGACACTCTCAGACACTCTCTGACACTGTCAGACACTATCAGAAACTCTCTGACACCCTCTGACACTCTCAGAAACTCTCTGAAACTCACTGACACTCTCTGACACGCTCTGACAATCTCTGAAACTCTCTGACATTTTCTGACACTCTCAGACTCGATCAGAAAATCTCTGACACTCTCTGACACTCTCAGACACTCTGACACTGTCAGACACTATCAGAAACTCTCTGACACCCTCTGACACTCTCAGAAACTGTCTGACTCTCTCTGAAACTCTCTGAAACTCTCTGACACTCTCAGACACTCTCAGAAACTTTCTGAAACTCTCAGAAACTCTGTGACACTCTCTGACACTCTCTGACACTGTCAGAAACGCCATGCCACTCTCTGACACTGTCAGACACTCTCTGACACTGTCTGATACTCTCTGAATTCCTCTGACACTCGCTGATACTCTCAGAAAATCTCTGACACACTCTGACAATCTCAGAAACTCTCTGAAACTCTCTGACACTCTCTGACACTCTCAGACACTCTCTGAAATTCTCTGACACTGTCAGACACTCTCAGAAACTCTCTGAAACTCTCGCAAAAGTTGTGACACTCTCTGACACTCTCTGACACTGTCAGAAACTCCATGCCACTCTCTGACACTGTCAGACACTCTCTGACACTTTCTGAAACTCTCTGAAACTCGCTGATACTCTCAAAAAATCTCTGACACACTCTGACAATCTCAGAAACTCTCTGAAATTCTCTGTCATGCTCAGACACTCTTAGAAACTCTCTGAAACTCTCTGACAATCTGTGACTCTCTCTGACAATCTCTGACACTCTCTGAAACTCTCAGACACTCTCTGAAACTCTCTGAAAATCTCTGACTCTCTCAGAAACTCTCTGACACTCTCTGACGCTCTCAGACACTCTCAGAAACTCTCTGAAATTCACTGAGACTCTCTGACACTCTCTGACACTCTCTGAAACTCTCTGACACTCTCTGACACTCTCTGACGCTCTCTGACGCTCTCTGACGCTCTCTGACTATCTCTGACACTCTCTGACATTCTCTGACACTCTCAGACACTGTCAGAAACTCTCTGACACTCTCAGACACTCACTGTAAATCTCTGACACTCTCTGACGCCCTCTTACTCTCTCTGACACTCTCTGACAATCTCTGACATTCTCTGACACTCTCAGACACTCTCAGAAACTGTCTGACACTCTCTGGCAATCTCAGACTCTCTCAGAAACACTCTGAAACGCACTGACACTCTCTGACACGCTCTGACTCTCTCTGAAACTCTCTGACATTTTCTGACACTCTCAGACTCTATCAGAAAATCTCTGACACTCTCTGACACTCTCAGAAACTGTCTGACACTCTCTGAAACTCTCAGACACTCTCTGACACTCCCAGACACTATCAGAAACTCTCTGAGACGCTCTGACACTCTCAGAAACTGTCTGACTCTCTCTGAAACTCTCTGAAACTCTCTGACACTCTCAGACACTCTCAGAAACTCTTGGAAACTCTCGGAAACTCTCGGAAACTGTGTGACACTCTGTGACACTCTGTGACACTCTCTGATACTCTCTGAAACTCTCTGACACACTCTGACAATCTCAGAAACTCTCTGAAACTTTCTGACACTCTGTGACACTCTCTGGCAATCTCTGACACTCTCTGAAACACTCTCTGACACTCTCTGAAACTCTCTGAAACTCTCTGACACTCTCTGACACTCTCTGGCGGTCTCAGACACTCTCAGAAACTGTCAGAAACTCTCTCAAACTCTCTGACATTCTCTGACACTCTCTGACACTATCAGACACTCTCAGAATCTCTCAGAAACTCTCTGCCACTCTCTGACACTCTCAGACACTCTCAGAAACGCTCTGAAATTCTCTGAAACTCTCTGACGCTCTCTGACTATCTCTGACACTCACAGAAACTCTCTGACACTCTCTGACACTCTCAGACTTTCTCTGAAACTCTCTGTCACTCTCTGACACTCTCTGACACTCTCTGACACTCTCAGACACTCCCTGACATTCTCTGACACTCTCAGACACTCTCAATAACTCTCTGAAACTCTGTGACACTCTGTGACACTCTCTGACACTCTCTGACACTCTCGGACGCCCTCTGACACACTGACAATCTCAGAAACAATCTGACATTCTCTGAAACTCTCTGTAAATATCCGAAACTCTCTGACGCCCTCTGACTCTTTCTGACACTCACAGAAACTCTCTGACACTCTCTGACATTCTCTGACACTGTCTGACACTCTCAGAAATTCTCTGACACATTCAGACACTCTCTGAAACTCTCAGACACTCTCTGACACTCTCTGACACTCTCAGACACTCTCAGACACTCTCAGAAACTCTCTGTCACTCTCTGACACTCTCAGACACTCTCAGAAACTCTCTGAAATTCACGGACACTCTCTGACACTCTGTGACAATCTCTGAAACTCTCTGACACTCTCGGACACTCTCTGACGCTCTCTGACTATCTCTGACACTCACAGAAGCTCTCTGACACTCTCCGACACTCTCAGACATTCTCTGATACTCTCTGACACTCTCTGACACTCTCTGACACTCTCTATCACTCTCTGACAATCTCTGACACTCTCTGACACTCTCTATCACTCTCTGACACTCTCTATCACTCCTAGACACTCTCGGACACTCTCTGACACTCTCTGACACTCTCTGTCACTCTATGACACTCTCTGACAAGACACTCTCAGAAACTCTCCGACACTCTCTGAAACTCTCTGACACTCTCTGACACTCTCAGACACTCTGTGACACTCTCAGAAACTCTCTGAAACTCCCTGACACTCTCAGACACTCTCTGTAAATCTCAGACACTCTCTGACGCCCTCTTACTCTCTCTGACACTCACAGACACTCTCAGAAACTCTCTGACACATTCTGACACTCTCAGAAACTCTCTGACACTCTCTGACACTCTCTGATCTCTCAGACAATCTCAGAAACTGTTTGATACTCTCTGACACTCTCTGAAACGCACTGAGACTCTCTGACATTCTCCGAAACTCTCTCACACTCTCTGACACTCTCTGAAACTCTCTGACACTCTCTGACACTCTCAGACACTCTCAGAAACTCTCTGAAACTCACTGACACTCTCTGACACGCTCTGACACTCTCTGAAACACTCTGACACTCTCTGACATTCTCTGAAACTCTATGACACACTTTGACCCTCTCTGACACTCTCAGACACTCTCAGAAACTCTCAGAAACAGTTTGACACTCTCTGACACTCTCCGAAACTCTCTGACACTCTCTGACACTCTCAGACAATCTCAGAAACTCTCTGACACTCTCAGACAGTCTTTGTAACTCTCTGACACTCTCTGACGCCCTCTGACTCTCTCTGACACTCACAACAACTCTCTGACACTCTGCGACACTCTCTGAAACTCTCTGACACTCTCTGACACTCTCTGACATTCTGTGACACTCTCAGACACTCTCGGAAACTCTCTGACACTCTCGAACACTCTCTGACACTGTCAGACACACTCAGAAACTCTCAGAAACTGTTTGATACTCTCTGACACTCTCGGAAACTCTCTGAGACTCTCTGACACTCTCCGAAACTCTCTGACACTTTCTGAGACTCTCTGACACACTCCGACACTCTCTGACACTCTCTGACACTCTCAGACACTCTCAGAAACTCTCTGACACTCTCTGAAACGCTCTGACACTCTCTGACACTCTCTGACACTCTCAGACACTCCCGGAAATTCTCCGACACTCTCAGACAATCTCAGAAACTCTCTGACACTCTCAGACAGTCTTTATAACTCTCTGACACTCTCTGACGCCCTCTGACTCTCTCTAACACTCTCTGACACTCTCAGACACTCTCAGAAACTCTCAGAAACTGTTTGGCACTCTCTGAGAATCTCTGAAACTCTCTGAGACTCTCTGACACTCGCCGAAACGCTCTGACACTCTCTGAGACTCTCTGACACTCTCCGAAACTCTCTGACACTCTCTGACACTCTCAGACATTCTCTGACACTCTCTGAAAATCTGAAAGTGTCAGAGAATGTCTTGGAGTGTAAGAGAGTGTCAGAGAGAATCAGAGATTTTCAGAGAATGTCAGAGAGTGTCAGAGAGTTTCAGGGAGTGTCAGAGAGTATCAGAGAGAGTCAGAGAGTGTCAGAGAGTGTTAGAGAGAGTCAGAGGGCGTCAGAGAGTGTCAGAGAGTTATAAAGACTGTCTGAGAGTGTCAGAGAGTTTCTGAGATTGTCTGAGAGTGTCGGAGAATTTCCGGGAGTGTCTGAGAGTGTCAGAGAGTGTCAGAGAGTGTCAGAGCGTTTCAGAGAGTGTCAGAGAGTTTCTGAGAGTGTCTGAGAGTGTCAGAGAGTGTCAGAGAGTATCGGAGTGTGTCAGAGAGTCTCAGAAAGTGTCAGAGAGTTTCAGAGAATGTCTGAGAGTGTCAGAGAGTGTCAGAGAGTTTCTGGGAGTGTCAGAGATAGTCAGAGAGCGTCAGAGAGTGTCAGAGAGTGTCAGAGAGTTTCTGAGAGTGTCTGAGAGTGTCAGAGAGTGTCAGAGAGTTTCTGAGAGTGTCAGAGATAGTCAGAGAGCGTCCGAGAGTGTCAGAGAGTGTCAGAGAGTTTCAGAGATTGTCAGAGAGTGTCAGAGAGTGTCAGAGAGTGACAGAGAGTTTCTGAGAGTGTGTGACACTCTCAGACACTCTCAGAAACTCTCTTAAATTCACTGACACTCTCTGACACTCTCTGACAATCTCTGAAACTCTCTGACACTCTCTAACACTCTCTGACACTCTCTGACGCTCTCTGACTATCTCTGACACTCCCAGAAACTCTCTGACACTCTCTGACACTCTCAGACATTCTCTGAAACTCTCTGACACTCTCTGACACTCTCAGACACTCTCAGAAACTCTCTGACACTCTCTGACACTCTCAGACACTCTCAGAAACTCTCTGACACTCTTTGACACTCTCTGAAACTCTCTGACACTCTCTGACATTCTCTGACACTCTCAGACACTCTGTGACACTCTCAGAAACTCTCTGAAATTCTCTGACACTCTCAGAAACTCTCAGAAACCCTCTGACACTCTCAGATACTCTCTGTAAATCTCAGACACTCTCTGACGCCCTCTTACTCTCTCTGACACTCACAGAAACTCCCTGACACTCTGAGACAGTCTCTGAAACACTCTGACACTCTCTGACACTCTCTGACATTCTCTGACACTCTCAGACACTGTCAGAAACTCTCTGACACATTCTGACACTCTCAGAAACTCTCTGACACTCTCTGACACTCTCTGACTCTCTCAGACACTCTCAGAAACTGTTTGATACTCTCTGACACTCTCCAAAACTCTCTGACACTCTCTGACACTCTCTGACATTCTCCGAAACTCTCTGACATTTTCTGACAAGCTCAGACTCTATCAGAAAATCTCTGACACTCTCTGACACTCTCTGACACTCTCAGACATTCTCTGAAACTCTCTGACACTCTCTGACACTCTCAGACACTCTCAGAAACTCTCTGACACTCTCTGACACTCTCAGAGACTCTCTCTAACACTCTCTGACACTCTTTGACCCTCTCTGACGCTCTCTGACTATCTCTGACACTCCCAGAAACTCTCTGACACTCTCAGAAACTCTCTGACACTCTCTGACACTCTCTGAAACTCTCTGACACTCTCTGACACTCTCTGACACTCTCAGACACTCTGTGACACTCTCAGAAACTCTCTGAAATTCTCTGACACTCTCAGAAACTCTCAGAAACCATCTGACACTCTCAGATACTCTCTGTAAATCTCAGACACTCTCTGACGCCCTCTTACTCTCTCTGACACTCACAGAAACTCCCTGACACTCTGAGACACTCTCTGAAACACTCTGACACTCTCTGACACTCTCTGACATTCTCTGACACTCTCAGACACTGTCAGAAACTCTCTGACACATTCTGACACTCTCAGAAACTCTCTGACACTCTCTGACTCTCTCAGACACTCTCAGAAACTGTTTGATACTCTCTGACACTCTCTGAAACTCACTGAGACTCTCTGACACTCTCCAAAACTCTCTAACACTCTCTGACACTCTCTGACATTCTCCGAAACTCTCTGACATTTTCTGACAAGCTCAGACTCTATCAGAAAATCTCTGACACTCTCTGACACTCTCAGACAATCTCTGACACTGTCAGACACTATCAGAAACTCTCTGACACCCTCTGACACTCTCAGAAACTCTCTGAAACTCACTGACACTCTCTGACACGCTCTGACAATCTCTGAAACTCTCTGACATTTTCTGACACTCTCAGACTCGATCAGAAAATCTCTGACACTCTCTGACACTCTCTGACACTCTCAGACACTCTCTGACACTGTCAGACACTATCAGAAACTCTCTGACACATTCTGACACTCTCAGAAACTCTCTGACACTCTCTGACTCTCTCAGACACTCTCAGAAACTGTTTGATACTCTCTGACACTCTCTGAAACTCACTGAGACTCTCTGACACTCTCCAAAACTCTCTAACACTCTCTGACACTCTCTGACATTCTCCGAAACTCTCTGACATTTTCTGACAAGCTCAGACTCTATCAGAAAATCTCTGACACTCTCTGACACTCTCAGACAATCTCTGACACTGTCAGACACTATCAGAAACTCTCTGACACCCTCTGACACTCTCAGAAACTCTCTGAAACTCACTGACACTCTCTGACACGCTCTGACAATCTCTGAAACTCTCTGACATTTTCTGACACTCTCAGACTCGATCAGAAAATCTCTGACACTCTCTGACACTCTCTGACACTCTCTGACACTCTCAGACACTCTCTGACACTGTCAGACACTATCAGAAACTCTCTGACACCCTCTGACACTCTCAGAAACTGTCTAACTCTCTCTGAAACTCTCTGAAACTCTCTGACACTCTCAGACACTCTCAGAAACTTTCTGAAACTCTCGGAAACTCTGTGACACTCTCTGACACTCTCTGACACTGTCAGAAACGCCATGCCACTCTCTGACACTGTCAGACACTCTCTGACACTGTCTGATACTCTCTGAATTCCTCTGACACTCGCTGATACTCTCAGAAAATCTCTGACACACTCTGACAATCTCAGAAACTCTCTGAAACTCTCTGACACTCTCTGACACTCTCAGACACTCTCTGAAATTCTCTGACACTGTCAGACACTCTCAGAAACTCTCTGAAACTCTCGCAAAAGTTGTGACACTCTCTGACACTCTCTGACACTCTCTGACACTGTCAGAAACTCCATGCCACTCTCTGACACTGTCAGACACTCTCTGACACTTTCTGAAACTCTCTGAAACTCGCTGATACTCTCAAAAAATCTCTGACACACTCTGACAATCTCAGAAACTCTCTGAAATTCTCTGTCATGCTCAGACACTCTTAGAAACTCTCTGAAACTCTCTGACACTCTGTGACTCTCTCTGACAATCTCTGACACTCTCTGAAACTCTCAGACACTCTCTGAAACTCTCTGAAAATCTCTGACTCTCTCAGAAACTCTCTGACACTCTCTGACGCTCTCAGACACTCTCAGAAACTCTCTGAAATTCAATGAGACTCTCTGACACTCTCTGACACTCTCTGAAACTCTCTGACACTCTCTGACACTCTCTGACGCTCTCTGACGCTCTCTGACTATCTCTGACACTCACAGAAACTCTCTGACAATCTCTGACACTCTCAGACATTCTCTGAAACTCTCTGACACTCTCTGAAACTCTCAGACACTCTCAGAAACTCTCTGACACTCTCTGAAATTCTCTGACACTCTCAGACACTGTCAGAAACTCTCTGACACTCTCAGACACTCACTGTAAATCTCTGACACTCTCTGACGCCCTCTTACTCTCTCTGACACTCTCTGACAGTCTCTGACATTCTCTGACACTCTCAGACACTCTCAGAAACTGTCTGACACTCTCTGACAATCTCAGACTCTCTCAGAAACACTCTGAAACTCACTGACACTCTCTGACACGCTCTGACACTCTCTGAAACTCTCTGACATTTTCTGACACTCTCAGCCTCTATCAGAAAATCTCTGACACTCTCTGACACTCTCAGAAACTGTCTGACACTCTCTGAAACTCTCAGACACTCTCTGACACTCCCAGACACTATCAGAAACTCTCTGAGACGCTCTGACACTCTCAGAAACTGTCTGACTCTCTCTGAAACTCTCTGAAACTCTCTGACACTCTCAGACACTCTCAGAAACTCTCGGAAACTCTCGGAAACTCTGTGACACTCTGTGACACTCTGTGACACTCTCTGACACTCTCTGACACTCTCTGACACTGTCAGAAACTCCATGCCACTCTCTGACACTGTCAGACACTCTCTGACACTTTCTGATACTCTCTGAAACTCTCTGACACACTCTGACAATCTCAGAAACTCTCTGAAACTTTCTGACACTCTGTGACACTCTCTGGCAATCTCTGACACTCTCTGAAACACTCTCTGACACTCTCTGAAACTCTCTGAAACTCTCTGACACTCTCTGACACTCTCTGACGGTCTCAGACACTCTCAGAAACTGTCAGAAACTCTCTCAAACTCTCTGACATTCTCTGACACTCTCTGACACTATCAGACACTCTCAGAATCTCTCAGAAACTCTCTGTCACTCTCTGACACTCTCAGACACTCTCAGAAACGCTCTGAAATTCTCTGAAACTCTCTGACGCTCTCTGACTATCTCTGACACTCACAGAAACTCTCTGACACTCTCTGACACTCTCAGACATTCTCTGAAACTCTCTGTCACTCTCTGACACTCTCTGACACTCTCTGACACTCTCTGACACTCTCAGACACTCTCAATAACTCTCTGACACTCTCTGACACTCTCGGACGCCCTCTGACACACTGACAATCTCAGAAACAATCTGACATTCTCTGAAACTCTCTGTAAATATCCGAAACTCTCTGACGCCCTCTGACTCTTTCTGACACTCACAGAAACTCTCTGACACTCTCTGACATTCTCTGACACTCTATGACACTCTCAGAAATTCTCTGACACATTCAGACACTCTCTGAAACTCTCAGACACTCTCTGACACTCTCTGACACTCTCAGACACTCTCAGAAACTCTCTGTCACTCTCTGACACTCTCAGACACTCTCAGACACTCTCAGACACTCTCAGACACTCTCAGAAACTCTCTGAAATTCACGGACACTCTCTGACACTCTGTGACAATCTCTGAAACTCTCTGACACTCTCTGACGCTCTCTGACTATCTCTGACACTCACAGAAGCTCTCTGACACTCTCTGACACTCTCAGACATTCTCTGAAACTCTCTGACACTCTCTGACACTCTCTGACACTCTCTATCACTCTCTGACACTCTCTGACACTCTCTGACACTCTCTATCACTCTCTGACACTCTCTATCACTCCTAGACACTCTCGGACACTCTCTGACACTCTCTAACACTCTCTGTCACTCTATGACACTCTCTGACAAGACACTCTCAGAAACTCTCCGACACTCTCTGAAACTCTCTGACACTCTCTGACACTCTCAGACACTCTGTGACACTCTCAGAAACTCTCTGAAATTCTCTGACACTCTCAGACACTCTCAGAAACTCCCTGACACTCTCAGACACTCTCTGTAAATCTCAGACACTCTCTGACGCCCTCTTACTCTCTCTGACACTCACAGACACTCTCAGAAACACTCTGACACATTCTGACACTCTCAGAAACTCTCTGACACTCTCTGACACTCTCTGATCTCTCAGACACTCTCAGAAACTGTTTGATACTCTCTGACACTCTCTGAAACGCACTGAGACTCTCTGACACTCTCCAAAACTCTCTGACACTCTCTGACACTCTCTGACATTCTCCGAAACTCTCTCACACTCTCTGACACTCTCTGAAACTCTCTGACACTCTCTGACACTCTCAGACACTCTCAGAAACTCTCTGAAACTCGCTGACACTCTCTGACACGCTCTGACACTCTCTGAAACACTCTGACACTCTCTGACATTCTCTGAAACTCTATGACACTCTTTGACCCTCTCTGACACTCTCAGAAACTCTCAGAAACTGTTTGACACTCTCTGACACTCTCCGAAACTCTCTGACACTCTCTGACACTCTCAGACAATCTCAGAAACTCTCTGACACTCTCAGACAGTCTTTGTAACTCTCTGACACTCTCTGACGCCCTCTGACTCTCTCTGACACTCACAACAACTCTCTGACACTCTGCGACACTCTCTGAAACTCTCTGACACTCTCTGACACTCTCTGACATTCTGTGACACTCTCAGACACTCTCGGAAACTCTCTGACACTCTCGAACACTCTCTGACACTGTCAGACACACTCAGAAACTCTCAGAAACTGTTTGACACTCTCTGACACTCTCGGAATCTCTCTGAGACTCTCTGACACTCTCCGAAACTCTCTGACACTTTCTGAGACTCTCTGACACACTCCGATACTCTCTGACACTCTCTGACACTCTCAGACACTCTCAGAAACTCCCGGAAATTCTCCGACACTCTCAGACAATCTCAGAAACTCTCTGACACTCTCAGACAGTCTTTATAACTCTCTGACACTCTCTGACGCCCTCTGACTCTCTCTAACACTCTGTGACACTCTCAGACACTCTCAGACACTCCCGGAAATTCTCCGACACTCTCAGACAATCTCAGAAACTCTCTGACACTCTCAGACAGTCTTTATAACTCTCTGACACTCTCTGACGCCCTCTGACTCTCTCTAACACTCTCTGACACTCTCAGACACTCTCAGAAACTCTCAGAAACTGTTTGACACTCTCTGACAATCTCAGAAACTCTCTGAGACTCTCTGACACTCGCCGAAACGCTCTGACACTCTCTGAGACTCTCTGACACTCTCCGAAACTCTCTGACACTCTCTGACACTCTCAGACATTCTCTGACACTCTCTGAAAATCTGAAAGTGTCAGAGAATGTCTTGGAGTGCAAGAGAGTGTCAGAGAGAGTCAGAGATTTTCAGAGAATGTCAGAGAGTGTCAGAGAGTTTCAGGGAGTGTCAGAGAGTATCAGAGAGAGTCAGAGAGTTTCAGAGAGTTTCAGAGAGTGTCCGAGAGTGTCAGAGAGTGTCCGAGAGTGTCAACGAGTTTCAGAGAGTGTCAGAGAGTTTCAGAGAGTGTCAGAGTGTGTCAAAGAGTGTCAGAGAGTTTCTGAAAGTGCCTGGGAGTGTCAGAGAGTGTCAGAGAATGTCTTGGAGTGTCAGAGAGTGTCAGAGAGAGACAGAGATTTTCAGAGAGTGTCAGAGAGGGTCGGAGAGTATCAGAGAGTGTCAGAGAGTTTCAGAGTGTGTCAGAGAGTGTCAGAGAGTTTCTCAGAGTGCCTGGGAGCGTCAGAGAGTGTCTGAGAGTGTCAAAGAGTTTCACAGTGTGTCAGAGAGTGTCAGAGAGTTTCTGAGAGTGCCTGGGAGTGTCAGAGATTGTCAGAGAATGTCTTAGAGTGTCAGAGAGTTTCTGAGAGTGTCAGAGTGTTTCAGCGAGTGTCAGAGTGTTTCAGAGAGTGTCAGAGAGTGTCAGAAAGAGTGAGAGAGTGCCTGAGAGTGTCAGGGAGTGTCCGAGAGTGTCAGAGAGTTTCAGATAGTGTCAGACAGTGTCAGAGAGAGTGAGAGAGTGTCTGAGAGTTTCAGAGAGTTTCAGAGAGTGTCAGAGAGTGTCAGTGTGTCAGAGAGTTTCTGAGAGTGTCAGAGTGTGTCAGAGACTGTCAAAGCGTTTCATAGAGTGTCAGAGAGTTTCAGAGAGTTTCAGAGAGTTTGTGAGAGTTTCTGAGAGTGTCCGAGTGTGTCCGAGAGTGTCAGAGAGTGTCTGAGAGTGTCTGAGAGTGTCAGAGAGTTTCAGAAAGTGTCAGAGAGTGCCAGAGACTGTCAGATAGTTTCTGAGAGTGTCAAAGACTGTCAGAGAGTGTCAGAGATTTTCAGAGAGTGTCAGAGAGTTTCAGAGAGTCTGAGAGAGTGTCTGTGAGTGTCAGAGAGTGTCTGAGAGTTTCAGAGAGTGTCAGAGAGTGTCAGAGAGTGTCAGAGATTGTCTGAGTGTGTCTGAGAGTGTCAGAGAGTGTTAAAGAGTTTCAGAGCGTGTCAAAGCGTTTTAGAGAGTTTCTGAGAGTGTCAGAGAGTTTCCGAGAGGGTCAGAGAGTGCCAGAGATTGTCAGAGAGTTTCAGAGTGCGTCAGTGAGTTTCTGGGAGTTTCAGAGAGGGTCAGTAGTGTCTGCGAGTATCAGAGAGAGTCAGAGAGTGTCTGAGATTGTCAGAGATTTTCAAAGATTATTAGAGAGTTTCAGAGAGTTTCAGAGAGTGTCCAAGAGTGTCCGTGAGTGTCAACGCATTTCAGAGAGTGTCAGAGAGTTTCAGAGAGTGTCAGAGTGTGTCAAAGAGTGTCAGAGAGTTTCTGAGAGTGCCTGGCAGTGTCAGAGAGTGTCAGAGAATGTATTGGAGTGTCAGACAGTGCCAGAGAGAGTCAGAGATTTTCAGAGAGTGTCAGAGAGGATCGGAGAGTATCAGAGAGTGTCAGAGAGTTTCAGAGTGTGTCAGAGAGTTTCTCAGAGTGCCTGGGAGCGTCAGAGAGTGTCTGAGAGTGTCAAAGAGTTTCACAGTGTGTCATAGAGGGTCAGAGAGTTTCTGAGAGTGCCTGGGAGTGTCAGAGAGTGTCTGAGAGTGTCAAAGAGTTTCAGAGTGTGTCGGAGAGAGTCCGAGTGTGCCAGAAAGCTTCTGAGAGTGTCAGAGAGTGTCAAAGAGTGTCAAAGCGTTTCAAAGAGTGTCAGAGAGTTTCAGAGAGTTTCAGAGAGTTTGTGAGAGTGTCTGAGAGTGTCAGAGACTGTCAGAGAGTTTCAGAAAGTGTCAGAGAGTGCCAGAGACTGTCAGAGAGTGTCAGAGAGTTTCAGAGATTGTCAGAGAGTTTCAGAAAGTGTCAGAGAGTGTCAGAGAGTGTCAGAGATTGTCTGAGCGTGTTAGAGAGTTTCTGAGATTGTCAGAGAGTTTCCGAGAGGGTCAGAGAGTGTCAGAGAATTTCTGAGCTTTTCTGAGAGCGTCAGAGAATGTCAGAGAGTGTCAGAGAGTTTCAGAGTGTCAGACAGTTTCAGAGACTGTCTGAGAGTTTCAGAGAGTTTCAGAGAGTGTCAGAGAGCGTCTGAGAGTGTCAAAGAGTTTCAGAGTGTGTCAGAGAGTGTCAGAGAGTTTCTGAGAGTGCCTGGGAGTGTCAGAGAGTGTCAGAGAATGTCTTAGAGTGTCAGAGAGTTTCAGGGAGTGTCAGAGAGTATCAGAGAGAGTCAGAGAGTGTCTGAGATTGTCAGAGATTTTCAAAGATTATCAGAGAGTTTCAGAGAGTGCCAGAGAGTGTCAGAGAGTGTCAACGAGTTTCAGAGAGTGTCAGAGAGTTTCAGAGAGTGCCTGGGAGTGTCAGAGAGTGTCAGAGAATGTCTTGGAGTGTAAGAGAGTGTCAGAGAGAGTCAGAGATTTTCAGAGAATGTCAGAGAGAGTCAAAGAGTTTCAGGGAGTGTCAGAGAGTATCAGAGAGAGTCAGAGAGTGTCTGAGATTGTCAGAGACTTTCAAAGAGTGTCAGAGAGTTTCAGAGAGTGTCAGAGAGTGTCCGAGAGTGTCAACGAGTTTCAGAGAGTGTCAGAGAGTTTCCGAGTGTCAGAGTGTGTCAAAGAGTCTCAGAGAGTTTCTGAGAGTGCCTGGGAGTGTCAGAGAGTGTCAGAGAATGTATTGGAGTGTCAGACAGTGTCAGAGAGAGTCAGAGATTTTCAGAGAGTGTCAGAGAGGGTCGGAGAGTATCAGAGAGTGTCAGAGAGTTTCAGAGTGTGTCAGAGAGTGTCAGAGAGTTTCTGAGAGTGCCTGGGAGTGTCAGAGAGTGTCAGAGAATGTCTTAGAGTGTCAGAGAGTTTCAGAGAGTGTCAGAGTGTTTCAGAGAGTGTCAGAGAGTGTCAGAGAGTGTCAGAGAGAGTGAGAGAGTGCCTGAGAGTGTCAGGGAGTGTCCGAGAGTGTCCGAGAGCGTCAGAGAGCGTCAGAGAGTTTCTGAGAGTTTCTGAGAATGTCTGAGAGTTTCAGAGAGTGTCAGCGAGTTTCAGAGAGTGTCAGAGAGCTTCAGAGAGTCTGAGAGAGTGTCTGAGAGTGTCAGAGAGGGTCGGAGAGTATCAGAGAGTGTCAGAGAGTTTCAGAGTGTGTCAGAGAGTGTCAGAGAGTTTCTGAGAGTGCCTGGGAGTGTCAGAGAGTGTCAGAGAATGTCTTAGAGTGTCAGAGAGTTTCAGAGAGTGTCAGAGTGTTTCAGAGAGTGTCAGAGAGTGTCAGAGAGTGTCAGAGAGAGTGGGAGAGTGCCTGAGAGTGTCAGGGAGTGTCCGAGAGTGTCCGAGAGCGTCAGAGAGCATCAGAGAGTTTCTGAGAGTTTCTGAGAATGTCTGAGAGTTTCAGAGAGTGTCGGCGAGTTTCAGAGAGTGTCAGAGAGCTTCAGAGAGTCTGAGAGAGTTTCAGAGAGTGTCAGAGAGTTTCAGAGAGGGCCTGGGAGTGTCAGAGAGTGTCAGAGAATGTCTTGGAGTGTATGAGAGTGTCAGAGAGAGTCAGAGATTTTCAGAGAATGTCAGAGTGTGTCAGAGAGTTTCAGGGAGTTTCAGAGAGTTTGTGAGAGTTTCTGAGAGTGTCCGAGTGTGTCCGAGAGTGTCAGAGAGTGTCTGAGAGTGTCAGAGAGTGTCAGAGAGTTTCAGAAAGTGTCAGAGAGTGCCAGAGACTGTCAGAGAGTTTCTGAGAGTGTCAGAGACTGTCAGAGAGTGTCAGAGATTTTCAGAGAGTATGAGAGAGTGTCTGTGAGTGTCAGAGATGTTTCTGAGAGTTTCAGAGAGTGTCAGAGAGTGTCAGAGAGTGTCAGAGATTGTCTGAGTATGTCTGAGAGTGTCAGAGAGTGTTAAAGAGTTTCAGAGAGTGTCAAAGCGTTTTAGAGAGTTTCTGAGAGTGTCAGAGAGTTTCCGAGAGGGTCAGAGAGTGCCAGAGATTGTCAGAGAGTTTCAGAGTGCGTCAGTGAGTTTCTGAGAATTTCAGAGAGGATCAGTAGTGTCTGAGAGTGTCAGAGAGTGTCAGGGAGTGTCAGAGAGTATCAGAGAGTGTCAGAGAGTGTCTGAGATTGTCAGAGATTTTCAAAGAGTGTCAGGGAGTTTCAGAGCGTTTCAGAGAGTGTCAGAGAGTGTCAGAGAGTGTCAACGAGTTTCAGAGAGTGTCAGAGAGTTTCAGAGAGTGTCAGAGTGTGTCAAAGAGTGTCAGAGAGTTTCTGAGAGTGCCTGGGAGTGTCAGAGAGTGTCAGAGAATGTCTTGGTGTGTCAGACAGTGTCAGAGAGAGTCAGAGATTTTCAGAGAGTGTCAGAGAGTTTCTGAAAGTGTTAGTGCATGTCAGAGAATGTCAGAGAGCGTCAGACCTTTTCCGAGAGTTTCTGTGAGTGTCTGAGTGTGTCAGAGAGTGTCAGAGAGTTTCAGAGAGTGTCAGAGAGTGTCAGAGAGTGTCAGAGAGTTTCATAGAGTGTCATAGAATTTCAGAGAGTCTGAGAGAGTGTCTGAGAGTGTCAGAGATTGTCTGAGAGTTTCAGAGAGTGTCAGCGAGTGTCAGCGAGTTTCAGAGAGTGTCAGAGAGTGTCAGAGTGTGTCAGAGAGTTTCAGAGAGTGTCAGAGAGTGTCAGAGTGTGTCAGAGAGTTTCTGAGAGTGTCAGAGAGTGTCAGAGAGTGTCAAAGCGTTTCATAGTGTGTCAGAGAGTATCAGAAATTTTCGGAGAGTTTGTGAGAGTTTCTGAGAGTGTCCGAGAGTGTCCGAGATTGTCAGAGAGTTTCTGAGAGCGTCAGAGAGTGTCAGAGAGTTTCAGAGAGTGTCAGAGAGTGCCAGGGAGAGTCAGAGAGTTTCTGAGAGTGTCAGAGAGTGTCACAGAGTTTCAGAGAGTGTCTGACAGTGACAGAGAGTGTCAGAGAGTTTCAGAGATTGTCAGAGAGTTTTAGAGAGTGTCAGAGAGTGTCAGAGATTGTCTGAGTGTGTCTGAGAGTGTCAGAGAGTGTTAAAGAGTTTCAGAGAGTGTCAAAGCATGTTAGAGAGTTTCTGAGAGTGTCAGAGAGTTTCCGAGAGGGTCAGAGAGTGTCAGAGAGATTCAGAGTGCATCAGTGAGTTTCTGAGAATTTCAGAGAGGATCAGTAGTGTCTGAGAGTGTCAGAGAGTGTCAGGGAGTGTCAGAGAGTGTCAGAGAGTGTCAGAGAGTGTCAGAGAATTTCAGAGAGTCTGAGAGAGTGTCTGAGAGTGTCAGAGATTGTCTGAGAGTTTCAGAGAGTGTCAGCGAGTGTCAGAGAGTGTCAGAGAGTGTCAGAGTGTGTCAGAGAGTTTCAGCGAGTGTCAGAGAGTGTCAGAGAGTGTCAGAGAATTTCTGAGCGTTTCTGAGAGTGTCAGAGAATGTCAGAGAGTGTCAGAGAGTTTCAGAGTGTCAGACAGTTTCAGAGACTGTCTGAGAGTGTCAGAGAGTTTCTGAAAGTGTTAGTGCATGTCAGAGAATGTCAGAGAGCGTCAGAGCTTTTCCGAGAGTTTCTGTGAGTGTCTGAGTGTGTCAGAGAGTGTCAGAGAGTTTCAGAGAGTGTCAGAGAGTGTCAGAGAGTGTCAGAGAGTGTCAGAGAATTTCAGAGAGTCTGAGAGAGTGTCTGAGAGTGTCAGAGATTGTCTGAGAGTTTCAGAGAGTGTCAGCGAGTGTCAGAGAGTTTCAGAGAGTGTCAGAGAGTGTCAGAGTGTGTCAGAGAGTTTCAGAGAGTGTCAGAGAGTGTCAGAGTGTGTCAGAGAGTTTCTGAGAGTGTCAGAGAGTGTCAGAGAGTGTCAGAGAATTTCTGAGCGTTTCTGAGAGTGTCAGAGAATGTCAGAGAGTGTCAGAGAGTTTCAGAGTGTCAGACAGTTTCAGAGACTGTCTGAGAGTGTCAGAGAGTTTCAGAGAGTGTCAGAGAGTTTCTGAAAGTGTTAGTGCATGTCAGAGAATGTCAGAGAGCGTCAGAGCTTTTCCGAGAGTTTCTGTGAGTGTCTGAGTGTGTCAGAGAGTGTCAGAGAGTTTCAGAGAGTGTCAGAGAGTGTCAGAGAGTGTCAGAGAGTGTCAGATAATTTCAGAGAGTCTGAGAGAGTGTCTGAGAGTGTCAGAGATTTTCTGAGATTTTCAGAGAGTGTCAGCGAGTGTCAGAGAGTTTCAGAGAGTGTCAGAGAGTGTCAGAGTGTGTCAGAGAGTTTCAGAGAGTGTCAGAGAGTGTCAGAGTGTGTCAGAGAGTGTCAGAGAGGGTCGGAGAGTATCAGAGAGTGTCAGAGAGTTTCAGAGTGTGTCAGAGAGTGTCAGAGAGTTTCTGAGAGTGCCTGGGAGTGTCAGAGAGTGTCAGAGAATGTCTTAGAGTGTCAGAGAGTTTCAGAGAGTGTCAGAGTGTTTCAGAGAGTGTCAGAGAGTGTCAGAGAGTGTCAGAGAGAGTGGGAGAGTGCCTGAGAGTGTCAGGGAGTGTGCGAGAGTGTCCGAGAGCGTCAGAGAGCGTCAGAGAGTTTCTGAGAGTTTCTGAGAATGTCTGAGAGTTTCAGAGAGTGTCAGCGAGTTTCAGAGAGTGTCAGAGAGCTTCAGAGAGTCTGAGAGAGTGTCTGAGAGTGTCAGAGAGTGTCTGAGAGTTTCAGAGAGTGTCAGAGAGTGTCAGAGAGTTTCAGAGAGTGTCAGAGAGTGTCAGTGTGCCAGAGAGTTTCTGAGAGGGCCAGAGAGTGTCAGAGAGTGTCAAAGCGTTTCATAGAGTGTCAGAGAGTTTCAGAGAGTTTCAGAGAGTTTGTGAGAGTTTCTGAGAGTGTCCGAGTGTGTCCGAGAGTGTCAGAGAGTGTCTGAGAGTGTCAGAGAGTGTCAGAGAGTTTCAGAAAGTGTCAGAGAGTGCCAGAGACTGTCAGAGAGTTTCTGAGAGTGTCAGAGACTGTCAGAGAGTGTCAGAGATTTTCAGAGAGTATGAGAGAGTGTCTGTGAGTGTCAGAGATGTTTCTGAGAGTTTCAGAGAGTGTCAGAGAGTGTCAGAGAGTGTCAGAGATTGTCTGAGTATGTCTGAGAGTGTCAGAGAGTGTTAAAGAGTTTCAGAGAGTGTCAAAGCGTTTTAGAGAGTTTCTGAGAGTGTCAGAGAGTTTCCGAGAGGGTCAGAGAGTGCCAGAGATTGTCAGAGAGTTTCAGAGTGCGTCAGTGAGTTTCTGAGAATTTCAGAGAGGATCAGTAGTGTCTGAGAGTGTCAGAGAGTGTCAGGGAGTGTCAGAGAGTATCAGAGAGTGTCAGAGAGTGTCTGAGATTGTCAGAGATTTTCAAAGAGTGTCAGGGAGTTTCAGAGCGTTTCAGAGAGTGTCAGAGAGTGTCAGAGAGTGTCAACGAGTTTCAGAGAGTGTCAGAGAGTTTCAGAGAGTGTCAGAGTGTGTCAAAGAGTGTCAGAGAGTTTCTGAGAGTGCCTGGGAGTGTCAGAGAGTGTCAGAGAATGTCTTGGTGTGTCAGACAGTGTCAGAGAGAGTCAGAGATTTTCAGAGAGTGTCAGAGAGTTTCTGAAAGTGTTAGTGCATGTCAGAGAATGTCAGAGAGCGTCAGACCTTTTCCGAGAGTTTCTGTGAGTGTCTGAGTGTGTCAGAGAATGTCAGAGAGTTTCAGAGAGTGTCAGAGAGTGTCAGAGAGTGTCAGAGAGTTTCATAGAGTGTCAGAGAATTTCAGAGAGTCTGAGAGAGTGTCTGAGAGTGTCAGAGATTGTCTGAGAGTTTCAGAGAGTGTCAGCGAGTGTCAGAGAGTTTCAGAGAGTGTCAGAGAGTGTCAGAGTGTGTCAGAGAGTTTCAGAGAGTGTCAGAGAGTGTCAGAGTGTGTCAGAGAGTTTCTGAGAGTGTCAGAGAGTGTCAGAGAGTGTCAAAGCGTTTCATAGTGTGTCAGAGAGTATCAGAAATTTTCGGAGAGTTTGTGAGAGTTTCTGAGAGTGTCCGAGAGTGTCCGAGATTGTCAGAGAGTTTCTGAGAGCGTCAGAGAGTGTCAGAGAGTTTCAGAGAGTGTCAGAGAGTGCCAGGGAGAGTCAGAGAGTTTCTGAGAGTGTCAGAGAGTGTCACAGAGTTTCAGAGAGTGTCTGACAGTGACAGAGAGTGTCAGAGAGTTTCAGAGATTGTCAGAGAGTTTTAGAGAGTGTCAGAGAGTGTCAGAGATTGTCTGAGTGTGTCTGAGAGTGTCAGAGAGTGTTAAAGAGTTTCAGAGAGTGTCAAAGCATGTTAGAGAGTTTCTGAGAGTGTCAGAGAGTTTCCGAGAGGGTCAGAGAGTGTCAGAGAGATTCAGAGTGCATCAGTGAGTTTCTGAGAATTTCAGAGAGGATCAGTAGTGTCTGAGAGTGTCAGAGAGTGTCAGGGAGTGTCAGAGAGTGTCAGAGAGTGTCAGAGAGTGTCAGAGAATTTCAGAGAGTCTGAGAGAGTGTCTGAGAGTGTCAGAGATTGTCTGAGAGTTTCAGAGAGTGTCAGCGAGTGTCAGAGAGTGTCAGAGAGTGTCAGAGTGTGTCAGAGAGTTTCAGCGAGTGTCAGAGAGTGTCAGAGAGTGTCAGAGAATTTCTGAGCGTTTCTGAGAGTGTCAGAGAATGTCAGAGAGTGTCAGAGAGTTTCAGAGTGTCAGACAGTTTCAGAGACTGTCTGAGAGTGTCAGAGAGTTTCTGAAAGTGTTAGTGCATGTCAGAGAATGCCAGAGAGCGTCAGAGCTTTTCCGAGAGTTTCTGTGAGTGTCTGAGTGTGTCAGAGAGTGTCAGAGAGTTTCAGAGAGTGTCAGAGAGTGTCAGAGAGTGTCAGAGAGTGTCAGAGAATTTCAGAGAGTCTGAGAGAGTGTCTGAGAGTGTCAGAGATTGTCTGAGAGTTTCAGAGAGTGTCAGCGAGTGTCAGAGAGTTTCAGAGAGTGTCAGAGAGTGTCAGAGTGTGTCAGAGAGTTTCAGAGAGTGTCAGAGAGTGTCAGAGTGTGTCAGAGAGTTTCTGAGAGTGTCAGAGAGTGTCAGAGAGTGTCAGAGAATTTCTGAGCGTTTCTGAGAGTGTCAGAGAATGTCAGAGAGTGTCAGAGAGTTTCAGAGTGTCAGACAGTTTCAGAGACTGTCTGAGAGTGTCAGAGAGTTTCAGAGAGTGTCAGAGAGTTTCTGAAAGTGTTAGTGCATGTCAGAGAATGTCAGAGAGCGTCAGAGCTTTTCCGAGAGTTTCTGTGAGTGTCTGAGTGTGTCAGAGAGTGTCAGAGAGTTTCAGAGAGTGTCAGAGAGTGTCAGAGAGTGTCAGAGAGTGTCAGATAATTTCAGAGAGTCTGAGAGAGTGTCTGAGAGTGTCAGAGATTTTCTGAGATTTTCAGAGAGTGTCAGCGAGTGTCAGAGAGTTTCAGAGAGTGTCAGAGAGTGTCAGAGTGTGTCAGAGAGTTTCAGAGAGTGTCAGAGAGTGTCAGAGTGTGTCAGAGAGTTTCTGAGAGTGTCAGAGAGTGTCAGAGAGTGTCAAAGCGTTTCATAGTGTGTCAGAGAGTATCAGAAATTTTCGGAGAGTTTGTGAGAGTTTCTGAGAGTGTCCGAGAGTGTCCGAGATTGTCAGAGAGTTTCTGAGAGCGTCAGAGAGTGTCAGAGAGTTTCAGAGTGTGTCAGAGAGTGCCAGGGAGAGTCAGAGAGTTTCTGAGAGTGTCAGAGAGTGTCACAGAGTTTCAGAGAGTGTCTGACAGTGACAGAGAGTGTCAGAGAGTTTCAGAGATTGTCAGAGAGTTTTAGAGAGTGTCAGAGAGTGTCAGAGATTGTCTGAGTGTGTCTGAGAGTGTCAGAGAGTGTTAAAGAGTTTCAGAGAGTGTCAAAGCGTGTTAGAGAGTTTCTGAGAGTGTCAGAGAGTTTCCGAGAGGGTCAGAGAGTGTCAGAGATTGTCAGAGAGTTTCAGAGTGCATCAGTGAGTTTCTGAGAATTTCAGAGAGGATCAGTAGTGTCTGAGAGTGTCAGAGAGTGTCAGGGAGTGTCAGAGAGTATCAGAGAGTGTCAGAGAGTGTCTGAGATTGTCAGAGATTTTCAAAGAGTGTCAGGGAGTTTCAGAGCGTTTCAGAGAGTGTCAGAGAGTTTCAGAGAGTGTCAGAGTGTGTCAAAGAGTGTCAGAGAGTTTCTGAGAGTGCCTGGGAGTGTCAGAGAGTGTCAGAGAATGTCTTGGTGTGTCAGACAGTGTCAGAGAGAGTCAGAGATTTTCAGAGAGTGTCAGAGAGTTTCTGAAAGTGTTAGTGCATGTCAGAGAATGTCAGAGAGCGTCAGAGCTTTTCCGAGAGTTTCTGTGAGTGTCTGAGTGTGTCAGAGAGTGTCAGAGAGTTTCAGAGAGTGTCAGAGAGTGTCAGAGAGTGTCAGAGAGTTTCAGAGAGTGTCAGAGAATTTCAGAGAGTCTGAGAGAGTGTCTGAGAGTGTCAGAGATTGTCTGAGAGTTTCAGAGAGTGTCAGCGAGTGTCAGAGAGTTTCAGAGAGTGTGAGAGAGTGTCAGAGTGTGTCAGAGAGTTTCAGAGAGTGTCAGAGAGTGTCAGAGTGTGTCAGAGAGTTTCTGAGAGTGTCAGAGAGTGTCAGAGAGTGTCAAAACGTTTCATAGTGTGTCAGAGATTATCAGAAATTTTCGGAGAGTTTGTGAGAGTTTCTGAGAGTGTCCGAGAGTGTCCGAGATTGTCAGAGAGTTTCTGAGAGCGTCAGAGAGTGTCAGAGAGTTTCAGAGAGTGTCAGAGAGTGCCAGGGAGAGTCAGAGAGTTTCTGAGAGTGTCAGAGAGTGTCCGAGAGTGTCCGAGATTGTCAGAGAGTTTCTGAGAGCGTCAGAGAGTGTCAGAGAGTTTCAGAGAGTGTCAGAGAGTGCCAGGGAGAGTCAGAGAGTTTCTGAGAGTTCCTGGGAGTGTCAGAGAGTGTCAGAGAATGTCTTGGTGTGTCAGAGAGTGTCAGAGAGAGTCAGAGATTTTCAGAGAATGTCAGAGAGAGTCTGAGAGTTTCAGGGAGTGTCAGAGATTATCAGAGAGAGTCAGAGAGTGTCTGAGATTGTCAGAGATTTTCAAAGAGTGTCAGAGAGTTTCAGACAATTTCAGAGAGTGTCAGAGAGTGTCAATGAGTTTCAGAGAGTGTCAGAGAGTTTCAGAGAGTGTCAGAGTGTGTCAAAGAGTCTCAGAGAGTTTCTGAGAGTGCCTGGGAGTGTCAGAGAGTGTCAGAGAATGTGTTGGAGTGTCAGAGAGTGTCAGAGAGAGTCAGAGATTTTCAGAGAGTGTCAGAGAGGGTTGGCGAGTATCAGAGAGTGTCAGAGAGTTTCAGAGTGTGTCAGAGAGTGTCAGCGAGTTTCTCAGAGTGCCTGGGAGCGTCAGAGAGTGTCTGAGCGTGTCCAAGAGTTTCACAGTGTGTCAGAGAGTGTCAGAGAGTTTCTGAGACTGCCTGGGAGTGTCAGAGAGTGTCTGAGAGTGTCAAAGAGTTTCAGAGTGTGTCAGAGAGTGTCAGAGAGTTTCTGAGAGTGTCAGAGAGTTTCAGAGAGTGTCAGAGTGTTTCAGAGAGTGTCAGAGAGTGTCAGAGAGAGTGAGAGAGTGTCTGAGAGTGTCAGGGAGTGTCCGAGAGTGTCAGGGAGTGTCCGAGAGTGTCAGAGAGCGTCAGAGAGCGTCAGAGAGCGTCAGAGAGTGTCTGAGAGAGTGTCTGAGAGTGTCAGAGAGTGTCTGAGAGTTTCAGAGAGTGTCAGAGAGTGTCAGAGAGTGTCAGAGTTTCAGAGAATGTCAGAGTGTTTCAGAGAGTGTCAGAGAGTGTCAGAGTGTGTCAGAGAGTTTCTGAGAGTGTCAAAGACTGTCAGAGAGTGTCAGAGAGTCTCTGAGAGAGTCTGCGAGTTTCAGAGAGTGTCAGAGAGTTTCTGACAGTGACAGAGAGTGTCAGAGAGTTTCAGAGATTGTCAGAGAGTTTTAGAGAGTGTCAGAGAGTGTCAGAGATTGTCTGAGTGTGTCTTAGAGAGTCAGAGAGTGTTAAAGAGTTTCAGAGATTGTCAAAGCGTGTTAGAGAGTTTCTGAGAGTGTCAGAGAGTTTCCGAGATTGTCAGAGAGTGTCAGAGATTGTCAGAGAGTTTCAGAGTGCATCAGTGAGTTTCTGAGAATTTCAGAGAGGATCAGTAGTGTCTGAGAGTGTCAGAGAGTGTCAGGGAGTGTCAGAGAGTATCAGAGAGTGTCAGAGAGTGTCTGAGATTGTCAGAGATTTTCAAAGAGTGTCAGGGAGTTTCAGAGCGTTTCAGAGAGTGTCAGAGAGTGTCAGAGAGTGTCAACGAGTTTCAGAGAGTGTCATAGAGTTTCAGAGAGTGTCATAGAGTTTCAGAGAGTGTCAGAGTGTTTCAGAAAGTGTCAGAGAGTGTCAGAGAGAGTGAGAGAGTGTCTGAGAGTGTCAGGGAGTGTCCGAGAGTGTCAGGGAGTGTCCGAGAGTGTCACAGAGCGTCAGAGAGCGTCAGAGAGCGTCAGACAGCGTCAGAGAGTTTCTGAGAGATTCTGAGAATGTCTGAGAGTTTCAGAGAGTGTCAACGAGTTTCAGAGAGTGTCAGAGAGTTTTAGAGAGTCTGAGAGAGTGTCTGAGAGTGTCAGAGAGTGTCTGAGAGTTTCAGAGAGTGTCAGAGAGTGTCAGAGAGTTTCAGAGAGTGTCAGAGAGTGTCAGAGTGTGTCAGAGAGTTTCTGAGAGTGTCAGAGACTGTCAGAGAGTTTCAGAGAGTCTCTGAGAGTGTCTGCGAGTTTCAGATAGTGTCAGAGAGTTTCTGAAAGTGTTAGTGCATGTCAGAGAATGTCAGTGAGCGTCAGAGCTTTTCCGAGAGTTTCTGTGAGTGTCTGAGTGTGTCAGAGAGTGTCAGAGAGTTTCAGAGAGTGTCAGAGAGTGTCAGAGAGTTTCAGAGAGTCTGAGAGAGTGTCTGAGAGTGTCAGAGAGTGTCTGAGAGTTTCAGAGAGTGTCAGCGAGTGTCAGAGAGTGTCAGAGAGTTTCAGAGAGTGTCAGAGAGTGTCAGAGTGTGTCAGAGAGTTTTTGAGAGTGTCAGAGAGTGTCAGAGAGTGTCAAAGCGTTTCATGGAGTGCCAGAGAGTTTCAGAGAGTTTCCGAGAGTTCGTGAGAGTTTCTGAGAGTGTCCGAGAGTGTCCGAGATTGTCAGAGAGTTTCTGAGAGCGTCAGAGAGTGTCAGAGTGTTTCAGAGAGTGTCAGAGAGTGCCAGGGAGAGTTCGAGAGTTTTTGAGAGTGTCAGAGAGTGTCAGAGAGTTTCAGAGATTGTCAGAGAGTGTCAGAGATGGTCTGAGTGTGTCTGATAGTTTCAGAGAGTGTGTTAGAGTGTCAGAGAGTATCTGAGAGTGTCAGAGTGTTTAAGGGAGTGTCAGAGAGTGTCAGAGAGAGTGTGAGAGTGCCTGAGAGTGTCAGGGAGTGTCCGAGAGTGTCAGAGAGCGTCAGAGAGCGTCAGTGAGTTTCTGAGAGTTTCTGAGAATGTCTGAGAGTTTCAGAGAGTGTCAGCGAGTTTCAGAGAGTGTCAGAGAGTGTCCGAGTGTGTCAGAGAGTTTCTGAGAGTGTCAGAGAGTGTCAAAGGGTGTCAAAGCGTTTCAAAGAGTGTCAGAGAGTTTCAGAGAGTTTCAGAGAGTTTGTGAGAGTTTCTGAGAGTGTCCGAGAGTGTCAGAGAGTGTCTAAGAGTGTCAGAGACTGTCAGAGAGTTTCTGAGAGTGTCAGAGACTGTCAGAGAGTTTCAGAGAGTGTCTGAGAGTGACGCAGAGTGTCAGAGAGTTTCAAAGATTGTCAGAGAGTGTCAGAGAGTGTCAGAGAGTGTCAGAGATTGTCTGAGTGTGTCTGAGTGTGTCAGAGAGTGTCAAAGAGTTTCAGAGAGTGTCAGAGCGTGTTAGAGAGTTTCTGAGATTGTCAGAGAGTTTCCGAGTGCGTCAGAGAGTGTCAGAGAGTTTCTGAGAGTGCCTGGGAGTGTCAGAGAGTGTCAGAGAATGTCTTAGAGTGTCAGAGAGCTTCAGAGAATGTTAGAGAGTGTCAGAGAGTGTCAGAGAGAGTGAGAGAGTGTCTGAGAGTGTCAGGGAGTGTCCGAGAGTGTCAGAGAGCGTCAGAGAGTGTCAGAGAGAGTGAGAGAGTGTCTGAGAGTGTCAGGGAGTGTCCGAGAGTGTCAGAGAGCGTCAGAGAGTTTCTGAGAATGTCTGAGAGTTTCAGAGAGTGTCAGCGAGTTTCAGAGAGTGTCAGAGAGCTTCAGAGAGTCTGAGAGAGTGTCTGAGCGTGTCAGAGAGTGTCTGAGAGTTTCAGAGAGTGTCAGGGAGTGTCCGAGAGTGTCAGAGAGCGTCAGAGAGTGTCAGAGAGTGTCAGAGATAGTGAGAGAGTGTCTGAGAGTGTCGGGGAGTGTCCGAGAGTGTCAGAGAGCGTCAGAGAGCGTCAGAGAGTTTCTGAGAGTTTCTGAGAATGTCTGAGAGTTTCAGAGAGTGTCAGCGAGTTTCAGAGAGTGTCAGAGAGCTTCAGAGAGTCTGAGAGAGTGTCTGAGAGTGTCAGAGAGTGTCTGAGAGTTTCAGAGAGTGTCAGAGAGTGTCAGAGAGTGTCAGAGAGTTTCAGAGAGTGTCAGAGAGTGTCAGAGTGCGTCAGAGAGTTTCTGAGAGTGTCGGAGAGTGTCAGAGAGTGTCAAAGCGTTTCATAGAGTTTCAGAGAGTTTCAGAGAGTTTCAGAGAGTTTGTGAGAGTTTCTGAGAGTGTCCGAGTGTGTCCGAGAGTGCCAGAGAGTGTCAGAGAGTGTCAGAGAGTGTCAAAGAGTTTCAGAAAGTGTCAGAGAGTGCCAGAGACTGTCAGAGAGTTTCTGAGAGTGTCAGAGACTGTCAGAGAGTTTCAGAGAGTGTCAGAGAATTTCAGAGAGTGTCTGAGAGTTTCAGAGAGTGTCAGAGAGTGTCAGAGAGTGTCAGAGATTGTCTGAGTGTGTCTGAGAGTGTCAGAGAGTGTTAAAGAGTTTCAGAGAGTCTCAAAGCGTGTTAGAGAGTTTCTGAGAGTGTCAGAGATTTTCCGAGAGGGTCAGAGAGTGTCAGAGATTGTCAGAGAGTTTCAGAGTGCGTCAGTGAGTTTCTGAGAGTTTCAGAGAGGGTCAGTAGTGTCTGAGAGTGTCAGAGAGTGTCAGGGGGTGTCAGAGAGTATCAGAGAGAGTCAGAGAGTGTCTGAGATTGTCAGAGATTTTCAAAGATTATCAGAGAGTTTCAGAGAGTTTCAGAGAGTGTCAGAGAGTGTCAACGAGTTTCAGAGAGTGTCAGAGATTTTCAGAGAGTGTCAGAGTGTGTCAAAGAGTGTCAGAGAGTTTCTGAGAGTGCCTGGGAGTGTCAGAGAGTGTCAGAGAATGTCTTGGAGTGTAAGAGAGTGTCAGAGAGAGCCAGAGATTTTAAGAGAATGTCAGAGAGAGTCAGAGAGTTTCTGGGAGTGTCAGAGAGTATCAGAGAGAGTCAGAGAGTGTCTGAGATTGTCAGAGACTTTCAAAGAGTGTCAGAGAGTTTCAGAGAGTTTCAGAGAGTGTCAGAGAGTGTCCAAGAGTGTCAACGAGTTTCAGAGAGTGTCAGAGAGTTTCAGAGAGTGTCAGAGTGTGTCAAAGAGTGTCAGAGAGTTTCTGAAAGTGCCTGGGAGTGTCAGAGAGTGTCAGAGAGAGTCAGAGATTTTCAGAGAGTGTCAGAGAGGGTCGGAGAGTATCAGAGAGTGTCAGAGAGTTTCAGAGTGAGTCAGAGAGTGTCAGAGAGTTTCTCAGAGTGCCTGGGAGCGTCAGAGAGTGTCTGAGAGTGTCAAAGAGTTTCACAGTGTGTCAGAGAGGGTCAGAGAGTTTCTGAGAGTGCCTGGGAGTGTCAGAGAGTGTCTGAGAGTGTCAAAGAGTTTCACAGTGTGTCAGAGAGTGTCAGAGAGTTTCTGAGAGTGCCTGGGAGTGTCAGAGAGTGTCAGAGAATGTCTTAGAGTGTCAGAGAGTTTCTGAGAGTGTCAGAGAGTTTCAGAGAGTGTCAGACTGTTTCAGAGAGTGTCAGAGAGAGTGAGAGAGTGTCTGAGAGTGTCAGGGAGTGTCCGAGACTGTCAGAGAGCTTCAGACAGCGTCAGAGAGTTTCTGAGAATGTCTGAGAGTTTCAGAGAGTGTCAGAGAGTATCAGAGAGTGTCAGAGAGTTTCAGAGAGTGTCACAGAGTGTCAGAGTGTGTCAGAGAGTTTCTGAGAGTGTCAGAGAGTGTCAGAGAGTGTCAAAGCGTTTCAAAGAGTGTCAGAGAGTTTCAGAGAGTTTCAGAGAGTTTGTGAGAGTTTCTGAGAATGTCCGAGAGTGTCCGAGAGTGTCAGAGAGTTTCAGAAAGTGTCAGAGAGTGCCAGAGACTGTCAGAGAGTTTCTGAGAGTGTCAGAGACTGTCAGAGAGTTTCAGAGAGTGTCTGAGAGTGACGCAGAGTGTCAGAGAGTTTCAGAGATTGAAAGAGAGTTTCAGAGAGTGTCAGAGAGTGTCAGAGAGAGTGAGAGAGTGTCTGAGAGTGTCAGGGAGTGTCCGAGAGTGTCAGAGAGCGTCAGAGAGTGTCAGAGAGTGTCAGAGAGAGTGAGAGAGTGTCTGAGAGGGTCAGGGAGTGTCTGAGAGTGTCAGAGAGCGTCAGAGAGCGTCAGAGAGTTTCTGAGAGTTTCTGAGAATGTCTGAGAGTTTCAGAGAGTGTCAGCGAGTTTCAGAGAGTGTCAGAGAGCTTCAGAGAGTCTGAGAGAGTGTCTGAGAGTGTCAGAGAGTGTCTGAGAGTTTCAGAGAGTGTCAGAGAGTGTCAGAGGGTGTCAGAGAGTTTCAGAGAGTGTCAGAGAGTGTCAAAGTGCGTCAGAGAGTTTCTGAGAGTGTCAGAGAGTGTCAGAGAGTGTCAAAGCGTTTCATAGAGTGTCAGAGAGTTTCAGAGAGTTTCAGAGAGTTTGTGAGAGTTTCTGAGAGTGTCCGAGAGTGTCCGAGAGTGTCAGAGAGTTTCAGAAAGTGTCAGAGAGTGCCAGAGACTGTCAGAGAGTGTCTGAGAGTGACACAGAGTGTCAGAGAGTTTCAGAGATTGAAAGAGAGTTTCAGAGAGTGTCAGAGAGTGTCAGAGAGTGTCAGAGAGAGTGAGAGAGTGTCTGAGAGTGTCAGGGAGTGTCCGAGAGTGTCAGAGAGCGTCAGAGAGTGTCAGAGAGTGTCAGAGAGAGTGAGAGAGTGTCTGAGAGTGTCAGGGAGTGTCCGAGAGTGTCAGAGAGCGTCAGAGAGCGTCAGAGAGTTTCTGAGAGTTTCTGAGAATGTCTGGGAGTTTCAGAGAGTGTCAGCGAGTTTCAGAGAGTGTCAGAGAGCTTCAGAGAGTCTGAGAGAGTGTCTGAGAGTGTCAGAGAGTGTCTGAGAGTTTCAGAGAGTGTCAGAGAGTGTCAGAGAGTGTCAGAGAGTTTCAGAGAGTGTCAGAGAGTGTCTGAGTGCGTCAGAGAGTTTCTGAGAGTGTCAGAGAGTGTCAGAGAGTGTCAAAGCGTTTCATAGAGTGTCAGAGAGTTTCAGAGAGTTTCAGAGAGTTTGTGAGAGTTTCTGAGAGTGTCTGAGTGTGTCCGAGAGTGCCAGAGAGTGTCTGAGAGTGTCAGAGAGTGTCAGAGAGTGTCAAAGAGTTTCAGAAAGTGTCAGAGAGTGCCAGAGACTGTCAGAGAGTTTCTGAGAGTGTCAGAGACTGTCAGAGAGTTTCAGAGAGTGTCAGAGAGTTTCAGAGAGTGTCTGAGAGTTTCAGAGAGTGTCAGAGAGTGTCAGAGAGTGTCAGAGATTGCCTGAGTGTGTCTGAGAGTGTCAGAGAGTGTTAAAGAGTTTCAGAGAGTCTCAAAGCGTGTTAGAGAGTTTCTGAGAGTGTCAGAGAGTTTCCGAGAGGGTCAGAGAGTGTCAGAGATTGTCAGAGAGTTTCTGAGAGTGTCAGAGAGTGTCAGAGAGTGTCAAAGCGTTTCAAAGAGTGTCAGAGAGTTTCAGAGAGTTTCAGAGAGTTTGTGAGAGTTTCTGAGAGTGTCCGAGAGTGTCCGAGAGTGTCGGAGAGTTTCAGAAAGTGTCAGAGAGTGCCAGAGACTGTCAGAGAGTTTCTGAGAGTGTCAGAGACTGTCAGAGAGTTTCAGAGAGTGTCTGAGAGTGACGCAGAGTGTCAGAGAGTTTCAGAGATTGTCAGAGAGTTTCAGAGAGTGTCCGAGAGTGTCAGAGAGTGTCAGAGATTGTCTGAGTGTGTCACAGTGTGTCAGAGAGTGTCAAAGAGCTTCAGAGAGTGTCAGAGCGTGTTAGAGAGTGTCAGAGTGTGTCAGAGAGTTTCTGAGAGTGTCAGAGAGTGTCAGAGAGTGTCAGAGAGTTTCAGAGAGTCTGAGAGAGTGTCTGAGAGTGTCAGAGAGTTTCTGAGAGTTTCAGAGAGTGTCAGCGAGTGTCAGAGAGTGTCAGAGAGTGTCAGAGAGTGTCAGAGTGTGTCAGAGAGATTTTGAGAGTGTCAGAGAGTGTCAGAGAGTGTCAGAGAGTGTCAAAGCGTTTCATATAGTGCCAGAGAGTTTCAGAGAGTTTCCGAGAGTGTCCGAGATTGTCAGAGAGTTTCTGAGAGCGTCAGAGAGTGTCAGAGAGTTTCAGAGAGTATCAGAGAGTGCCAGGGAGAGTCAGATAGTTTCTGAGAGTGTCAGAGAGTTTCAGAGAGTGTCTGAGAGTGCCAGAGAGTGTCAGAGAGTTTCAGAGATTGTCAGAGAGTTTCAGAGAGTGTCAGAGAGTGTCAGAGAGTGTCAGAGATTGTCTGAGTGTGTCTGAGAGTGTCAGAGAGAGTGTTAGAGTGTCAGAGAGTATCCGAGAGTGTCAGAGTGTTTCAGAGAGTGTCAGAGTGTTTCAGAGAGTTTCACAGAGTGTCAGAGAGAGTGAGAGAGTGTCTGAGAGTGTCAGGGAGTGTCCGAGAGTGTCGGAGAGCGTCAGAGAGCGTCAGAGAGTTTCTGAGAGTTTCTGAGAATGTCTGTGAGTTTCAGAGTGTCAGCGAGTTTCAGAGAGTGTCAGAGAGTTTCAGAGTGTCTAAGAGAGTGTCTGAGATTGTCCGAGAGTGTCTGAGAGTTTCAGAGAGTGTCAGAGAGTGTCAGAGATTTTCAGAGAGTGTCAGAGAGTGTCAGAGTGTGTCAGAGAGTTTTTGAGAGTGTCAGAGAGTGTCAGAGAGTGTCAGAGAGTGTCAAAGCATTTCATATAGTGCCAGAGAGTTTCAGAGAGTTTCCGAGAGTGTCCGAGATTGTCAGAGAGTTTCTGAGAGCGTCAGAGAGTGTCAGAGAGTTTCAGAGATTATCAGAGAGTGCCAGGGAGAGTCAGATAGTTTCTGAGAGTGTCAGAGAGTGTCAGAGAGTTTCAGAGAGTGTCTGAGAGTGCCAGAGAGTGTCAGAGAGTTTCAGAGATTGTCAGAGAGTTTCAGAGAGTGTCAGAGAGTGTCAGAGAGTGTCAGAGAGTGTCAGAGATTGTCTGAGTGTGTCTGAGAGTGTCAGAGAGTGTGTTAGAGTGTCAGAGAGTATCCGAGAGTGTCAGAGTGTTTCAGAGAGTGTCAGAGTGTTTCAGAGAGTTTCACAGAGTGTCAGAGAGAGTGAGAGAGTGTCTGAGAGTGTCAGGGAGTGTCCGAGAGTGTCGGAGAGCGTCAGAGAGCGTCAGAGAGTTTCTGAGAGTTTCTGAGAATGTCTGTGAGTTTCAGAGAGTGTCAGCGAGTTTCAGAGAGTGTCAGAGAGTTTCAGAGTGTCTAAGAGAGTGTCTGAGATTGTCCGAGAGCGTCTGAGAGTTTCAGAGAGTGTCAGAGAGTGTCAGAGATTTTCAGAGAGTGTCAGAGAGTGTCCGAGTGTGTCAGAGAGTTTCTGAGAGTGTCAGAGAGTGTCAAAGGGTCTCAAAGCGTTTCAAAGAGTGTCAGAGAGTTTCAGAGAGTTTCAGAGAGTTTGTGAGAGTTTCTGAGTGTCCGAGAGTGTCCGAGAGTGTCAGAGAGTGTCTAAGAGTGTCAGAGACAGTCAGAGAGTTTCTGAGAGTGTCAGAGACTGTCAGAGAGTTTCAGAGAGTGTCTGAGAGTGACGCAGAGTGTCAGAGAGTTTCAGAGATTGTCAGAGAGTTTCAGAGAGTGTCAGAGAGTGTCAGAGAGTCTCAGAGATTGTCTGAGTGTGTCTGAGTGTGTCAGAGAGTGTCAGAGCGTGTTAGAGAGTTTCTGAGATTGTCAGAGAGTTTCCGAGTGTGACAGAGAGTCACAGAGAGTTTCTGAGAGTGCCTGGGAGTGTCAGAGAGTGTCAGAGAGAATGTCTTAGAGTTTCAGAGAGCTTCAGAGAGTGTCAGAGAGTGTCAGAGATTGTCTGAGTGTGTCTGAGAGTGCCAGAGAGTGTCAGAGAGTTTCAGAGATTGTCAGAGAGTTTCAGAGAGTGTCAGAGAGTGTCAGAGAGTGTCAGAGATTGTCTGAGTGTGTCTGAGAGTGTCAGAGAGAGTGTTAGAGTGTCAGAGAGTATCCGAGAGTGTCAGAGTGTTTCAGAGAGTGTCAGAGTGTTTCAGAGAGTTTCACAGAGTGTCAGAGAGAGTGAGAGAGTGTCTGAGAGTGTCAGGGAGTGTCCGAGAGTGTCGGAGAGCGTCAGAGAGCGTCAGAGAGTTTCTGAGAGTTTCTGAGAATGTCTGTGAGTTTCAGAGTGTCAGCGAGTTTCAGAGAGTGTCAGAGAGTTTCAGAGTGTCTAAGAGAGTGTCTGAGATTGTCCGAGAGTGTCTGAGAGTTTCAGAGAGTGTCAGAGAGTGTCAGAGATTTTCAGAGAGTGTCAGAGAGTGTCAGAGTGTGTCAGAGAGTTTTTGAGAGTGTCAGAGAGTGTCAGAGAGTGTCAGAGAGTGTCAAAGCATTTCATATAGTGCCAGAGAGTTTCAGAGAGTTTCCGAGAGTGTCCGAGATTGTCAGAGAGTTTCTGAGAGCGTCAGAGAGTGTCAGAGAGTTTCAGAGATTATCAGAGAGTGCCAGGGAGAGTCAGATAGTTTCTGAGAGTGTCAGAGAGTGTCAGAGAGTTTCAGAGAGTGTCTGAGAGTGCCAGAGAGTGTCAGAGAGTTTCAGAGATTGTCAGAGAGTTTCAGAGAGTGTCAGAGAGTGTCAGAGAGTGTCAGAGAGTGTCAGAGATTGTCTGAGTGTGTCTGAGAGTGTCAGAGAGTGTGTTAGAGTGTCAGAGAGTATCCGAGAGTGTCAGAGTGTTTCAGAGAGTGTCAGAGTGTTTCAGAGAGTTTCACAGAGTGTCAGAGAGAGTGAGAGAGTGTCTGAGAGTGTCAGGGAGTGTCCGAGAGTGTCGGAGAGCGTCAGAGAGCGTCAGAGAGTTTCTGAGAGTTTCTGAGAATGTCTGTGAGTTTCAGAGAGTGTCAGCGAGTTTCAGAGAGTGTCAGAGAGTTTCAGAGTGTCTAAGAGAGTGTCTGAGATTGTCCGAGAGCGTCTGAGAGTTTCAGAGAGTGTCAGAGAGTGTCAGAGATTTTCAGAGAGTGTCAGAGAGTGTCCGAGTGTGTCAGAGAGTTTCTGAGAGTGTCAGAGAGTGTCAAAGGGTCTCAAAGCGTTTCAAAGAGTGTCAGAGAGTTTCAGAGAGTTTCAGAGAGTTTGTGAGAGTTTCTGAGTGTCCGAGAGTGTCCGAGAGTGTCAGAGAGTGTCTAAGAGTGTCAGAGACAGTCAGAGAGTTTCTGAGAGTGTCAGAGACTGTCAGAGAGTTTCAGAGAGTGTCTGAGAGTGACGCAGAGTGTCAGAGAGTTTCAGAGATTGTCAGAGAGTTTCAGAGAGTGTCAGAGAGTGTCAGAGAGTCTCAGAGATTGTCTGAGTGTGTCTGAGTGTGTCAGAGAGTGTCAGAGCGTGTTAGAGAGTTTCTGAGATTGTCAGAGAGTTTCCGAGTGTGACAGAGAGTCACAGAGAGTTTCTGAGAGTGCCTGGGAGTGTCAGAGAGTGTCAGAGAGAATGTCTTAGAGTTTCAGAGAGCTTCAGAGAGTGTCAGAGTGTTTCAGAGAGTGTCAGAGAGAGTGAGAGAGTGTCTGAGAGTGTCAGGGAGTGTCCGAGAGTGTCAGAGAGCATCAGAGAGTGTCAGAGAGAGTGAGAGAGTGTCTGAGAGTGTCAGAGAGTGTCCGAGAGTGTCAGTGAGCGTCAGAGAGTTTCTGAGAATGTCTGAGAGTTTCAGAGAGTGTCAGCGAGTTTCAGAGAGTGTCAGAGAGCTTCAGAGAGTCTGAGAGAGTGTCTGAGCGTGTCAGAGAGTGTCTGAGAGTTTCAGAGAGTTTCAGAGAGTGTCAGAGAGTGTCAGAGAGTGTCAGAGTGTGTCAGAGAGTTTCTGAGAGTGTCAGAGAATGTCAGAGAGTGTCAGAGAGTTTCAGAGTGTCAGACAGTTTCAGAGACTGTCTGAGAATGTCAGAGGGTTTCAGAGAATGTCTTAGAGTGTCAGAGAGTGTCAGAGAGTGTCAAAGCGTTTCAGAGAGTGTCAGAGCGTGTTAGAGAGTTTCTGAGATTGTCAGAGAGTTTCCGAGAGGGTCAGAGAGTGTCAGAGAATTTCTGAGCTTTTCTGAGAGTGTCAGAGAATGTCAGAGAGTGTCAGAGGGTTTCAGAGTGTCAGACAGTTTGAGAGACTGTCTGAGAGTTTCAGAGAGTTTCAGAGAGTGTCAGACAGTGTCTGAGAGTGTCAAAGAGTTTCAGAGTGTGTCAGAGAGTGTCAGATAGTTTCTGAGAGTGCCTGGGAGTGTGAGAAAGTGTCAGAGAATGTCTTAGAGTGTCAGAGAGCTTCAGAGAGTGTCAGAGTGTTTCAGAGAGTGTCAGAGAGTGTCAGAGAGAGTGAGAGAGTGTCTGAGAGTGTCAGGGAGTGTCCGAGAGTGTCAGAGAGCGTCAGAGAGTGTCAGAGAGTGTCAGAGATAGTGAGAGAGTGTCTGAGAGTGTCAGGGAGTGTCCGAGAGTGTCAGAGAGCGTCAGAGAGCGTCAGAGAGCGTCAGAGAGTTTCTGAGAGTTTCTGAGAATGTCTGAGAGTTTCGGAGAGTGTCAGCGAGTTTCAGAGAGTGTCAGAGAGTTTTAGAGAGTCTGAGAGTGTCAGAGATTGTCTGAGAGTTTCAGAGAGTGTCAGAGAGTGTCAGTGAGTGTCAGAGTGTTTCAGAGAGTGTCAGAGAGTGTCAGAGTGTGTCAGAGAGTTTCTGAGAGTGTCAGAGACTGTCAGAGAGTTTCAGAGAGTGTCTGAGAGTGGCGCAGAGTGTCAGAGAGTTTCAGAAATCGTCAGAGAGTTTCAGAGAGTGTCAGAGAGTGTCTGAGTGTGTCTGAGTGTGTCAGAGAGTGTCAAAGAGTTTCTGAGAGTGTCAGAGAGTTTCCGAGAGGGTCAGAGAGTGTCAGAGATTGTCAGAGAGTTTCTGAGAGTGCCAGAGAGTGTCAGAGAGTGTCAAAGCGTTTCAAAGAGTGTCAGAGAGTTTCAGAGAGTTTCAGAGAGTTTGTGAGAGTTTCTGAGAGTGTCCGAGAGTGTCCGAGAGTGTCAGAGAGTTTCAGAAAGTGTCAGAGAGTGCCAGAGACTGTCAGAGAGTTTCTGAGAGTGTCAGAGACTGTCAGAGAGTTTCAGAGAGTGTCTGAGAGTGACGCAGAGTGTCAGAGAGTTTCAGAGATTGTCAGAGAGTTTCAGAGAGTGTCCGAGAGTGTCAGAGAGTGTCAGAGATTGTCTGAGTGTGTCACAGTGTGTCAGAGAGTGTCAAAGAGCTTCAGAGAGTGTCAGAGCGTGTTAGAGAGTGTCAGAGTGTGTCAGAGAGTTTCTGAGAGTGTCAGAGAGTGTCAGAGAGTGTCAGAGAGTTTCAGAGAGTCTGAGAGAGTGTCTGAGAGTGTCAGAGAGTTTCTGAGAGTTTCAGAGAGTGTCAGCGAGTGTCAGAGAGTGTCAGAGAGTGTCAGAGAGTGTCAGAGAGTGTCAGAGTGTGTCAGAGAGTTTTTGAGAGTGTCAGAGAGTGTCAGAGAGTGTCAGAGAGTGTCAAAGCGTTTCATATAGTGCCAGAGAGTTTCAGAGAGTTTCCGAGAGTGTCCGAGATTGTCAGAGAGTTTCTGAGAGCGTCAGAGAGTGTCAGAGAGTTTCAGAGAGTATCAGAGAGTGCCAGGGAGAGTCAGATAGTTTCTGAGAGTGTCAGAGAGTGTCAGAGAGTTTCAGAGAGTGTCTGAGAGTGCCAGAGAGTGTCAGAGAGTTTCAGAGATTGTCAGAGAGTTTCAGAGAGTGTCAGAGAGTGTCAGAGAGTGTCAGAGATTGTCTGAGTGTGTCTGAGAGTGTCAGAGAGTGTGTTAGAGTGTCAGAGAGTATCCGAGAGTGCCAGGGAGAGTCAGATAGTTTCTGAGAGTGTCAGAGAGTGTCAGAGAGTTTCAGAGAGTGTCTGAGAGTGCCAGAGAGTGTCAGAGAGTTTCAGAGAGTGTCAGAGTGTTTCAGAGAGTTTCACAGAGTGTCAGAGAGAGTGAGAGAGTGTCTGAGAGTGTCAGGGAGTGTCCGAGAGTGTCGGAGAGCGTCAGAGAGCGTCAGAGAGTTTCTGAGAGTTTCTGAGAATGTCTGTGAGTTTCAGAGAGTGTCAGCGAGTTTCAGAGAGTGTCAGAGAGTTTCAGAGTGTCTAAGAGAGTGTCTGAGATTGTCCGAGAGTGTCTGAGAGTTTCAGAGAGTGTCAGAGAGTGTCAGAGATTTTCAGAGAGTGTCAGAGAGTGTCCGAGTGTGTCAGAGAGTTTCTGAGAGTGTCAGAGAGTGTCAAAGGGTCTCAAAGCGTTTCAAAGAGTGTCAGAGAGTTTCAGAGAGTTTCAGAGAGTTTGTGAGAGTTTCTGAGAGTGTCCGAGAGTGTCCGAGAGTGTCACAGAGTGTCTAAGAGTGTCAGAGACTGTCAGAGAGTTTCTGAGAGTGTCAGAGACTGTCAGAGAGTTTCAGAGAGTGTCTGAGAGTGACGCAGAGTGTCAGAGAGTTTCAGAGATTGTCAGAGAGTTTCAGAGAGTGTCAGAGAGTGTCAGAGAGTGTCAGAGATTGTCTGAGTGTGTCTGAGTGTGTCAGAGAGTGTCAAAGAGTTTCAGAGAGTGTCAGAGCGTGTTAGAGAGGTTCTGAGATTGTCAGAGAGTTTCCGAGTGTGTCAGAGAGTGTCAGAGAGTTTCTGAGAGTGCCTGGGAGTGTCAGAGAGTGTCAGAGAATGTCTTAGAGTTTCATAGAGCTTCAGAGAGTGTCAGAGTGTTTCAGAGAGTGTCAGAGAGTGTCAGAGAGAGTGAGAGAGTGTCTGAGAGTGTCAGGGAGTGTCCGAGAGTGTCAGAGAGCATCAGAGAGTGTCAGAGAGAGTGAGAGAGTGTCTGAGAGTGTCAGGGAGTGTCCGAGAGTGTCAGTGAGCGTCAGAGAGTTTCTGAGAATGTCTGAGAGTTTCAGAGAGTGTCAGCGAGTTTCAGAGAGTGTCAGAGAGCTTCAGAGAGTCTGAGAGAGTGTCTGAGCGTGTCAGAGAGTGTCTGAGAGTTTCAGAGAGTTTCAGAGAGTGTCAGAGAGTGTCAGAGAGTGTCAGAGTGTGTCAGAGAGTTTCTGAGAGTGTCAGAGAATGTCAGAGAGTGTCAGAGAGTTTCAGAGTGTCAGACAGTTTCAGAGACTGTCTGAGAGTGTCAGAGGGTTTCAGAGAATGTCTTAGAGTGTCAGAGAGTGTCAGAGAGTGTCAAAGCGTTTCAGAGAGTGTCAGAGCGTGTTAGAGAGTTTCTGAGATTGTCAGAGAGTTTCCGAGAGGGTCAGAGAGTGTCAGAGAATTTCTGAGCTTTTCTGAGAGTGTCAGAGAATGTCAGAGAGTGTCAGAGGGTTTCAGAGTGTCAGACAGTTTGAGAGACTGTCTGAGAGTTTCAGAGAGTTTCAGAGAGTGTCAGACAGTGTCTGAGAGTGTCAAAGAGTTTCAGAGTGTGTCAGAGAGTGTCAGATAGTTTCTGAGAGTGCCTGGGAGTGTGAGAAAGTGTCAGAGAATGTCTTAGAGTGTCAGAGAGTTTCAGAGAGTGTCAGAGTGTTTCAGAGAGTGTCAGAGAGTGTCAGAGAGAGTGAGAGAGTGTCTGAGAGTGTCAGGGAGTGTCCGAGAGTGTCAGAGAGCGTCAGAGAGTGTCAGAGAGTGTCAGAGATAGTGAGAGAGTGTCTGAGAGTGTCAGGGAGTGTCCGAGAGTGTCAGAGAGCGTCAGAGAGCGTCAGAGAGTTTCTGAGAGTTTCTGAGAATGTCTGAGAGTTTCGGAGAGTGTCAGCGAGTTTCAGAGAGTGTCAGAGAGTTTTAGAGAGTCTGAGAGTGTCAGAGATTGTCTGAGAGTTTCAGAGAGTGTCAGAGAGTGTCAGTGAGTGTCAGAGTGTTTCAGAGAGTGTCAGAGAGTGTCAGAGTGTGTCAGAGAGTTTCTGAGAGTGTCAGAGACTGTCAGAGAGTTTCAGAGAGTGTCTGAGAGTGGCGCAGAGTGTCAGAGAGTTTCAGAGATCGTCAGAGAGTTTCAGAGAGTATCAGAGAGTGTCTGAGTGTGTCTGAGTGTGTCAGAGAGTGTCAAAGAGTTTCAGAGAGTGTCAGAGCGAGTTAGAGAGTTTCTGAGATTGTCAGTCAGCTTCCGAGAGGGTCAGAGAGTGTCAGAGATTGTCAGAGAGGTTCAGAGAGCGTCAGAGAGTTTCTGAGAGTTTCAGAGGGAGACAGTAGTGTCTGAGATTGTCAGAGAGTGTCAGAGAATTTCTGAGCGTTTCTGAGCGTGTCAGAGAATGTCAGAGAGTGTCAGAGAGTTTCAGAGTGTCAGACAGTTTCAGAGACTGTCTGAGAGTGTCGGAGGGTTTCAGAGAGTGTCTGCGAGTTTCAGAGAGTGTCAGAGAGTTTCTGAAAGTGTTAGTGCATGTCAGAGAATGTCAGAGAGCGTCAGAGCTTTTCCGAGAGTTTCTGTGAGTGTCTGAGTGTGTCTGAGAGTGTCAGAGAGTTTCAGAGAGTATGAGAGAGTGTCTGAGAGTGTCAGAGAGTGTCTGAGAGTTTCAGAGAGTGTCAGCGAGTGTCAGAGAGTGTCAGAGAGTTTCAGAGAGTGTCAGAGAGTGTCAGAGTGTGTCAGAGAGTTTTTGAGAGTGTCAGAGAGTGTCAGAGAGTGTCAAAGCGTTTCATAGAGTGTCAGAGAGTTTCAGAGAGTTTCCGAGAGTTTGTGAGAGTTTCTGAGAGTGTCCGAGAGTGTCCAAGATTGTCAGAGAGTTTCTGAGAGCGTCAGAGAGTGTCAGAGAGTTTCAGAGAGTGTCAGAGAGTGCCAGGGAGAGTCAGAGAGTTTCTCAGAGTGTCAGAGAGTGTCAGAGAGTTTCAGAGAGTGTCTGAGAGTGACAGAGAGTGTCAGAGAGTTTCAGAGATTGTCAGAGAGTTTCAAAGAGTGTCAGAGAGTGTCAGAGATTGTCTGAGTGTGTCTGAGAGTGCCAGAGAGTGTTAAAGAGTTTCAGAGAGTGTCAAAGCGTGTTAGAGAGTTTCTGAGAGTGTCAGAGATTTTCCGAGAGGGTCAGAGAGTGTCAGTGATTGTCAGAGAGTTTCAGAGTGCGTCAGTGAGTTTCTGAGAGTTTCAGAGAGGGTCAGTAGTGTCTGAGAGTGTCAGAGAGTTTCAGAGAGTTTCTGAGGGTTTCTGAGGGTTTCTGAGAGTGTCAGAGAGTGTCAGAGGTGTCAGAGAGTTTCTGCGAGTGTCAGAGAGTGTCAGAGAGTTTCTGAAAGTGTCAGTGCATGTCAGAGAATGTCAGAGAGTGTCAGAGATTTTCCGAGAGTTTCTGTGAGTGTCTGAGTGTGTCAGAGAGTGTCAGAGAGTGTCTGAAAGTGTCAAAGGGTGTCAGATTGTGTCAGAGAGTTTCAGAGAGTATCAGAGAGTTTCTGAGAGTTTCTGAGAGTGTCTGAGTGTGTCAGAGAGTGTCAGAGAGTGTTAAAGAGTCTCAGAGAGTGTCAGAGGTGTCAGAGAGTTTCTGCGAGTGTCAGAGAGTGTCAGAGAGTTTCTGAAAGTGTCAGTGCATGTCAGAGAATGTCCGAGAGTGTCAGAGATTTTCCGAGAGTTTCTGTGAGTGTCTGAGGGTGACAGAGAGTGTCTGAGAGTGTCAAAGGGTGTCAGATTGTGTCAGAGAGTTTCAGAGAGTTTCAGAGAGTGTCTGAGTGTGTCAGAGAGTGTAAGTGAGAGTCAGAGAGTGTCAGAGTGCCAGAGATTGTCTGCGAATGACAGATAGTGTCAGAGACGGTCTGAGAGTGTCTGAGTGTGTCAGAGTGTTTCAGAGAGTGTCAGAGAGTTTCAGAGTGTCAGGGATTGTCTGAGAGTGTCAGAGAGTGTCTGAGAGTGCCTGAGAGTTTCAGGTAGTGTCAGAGACGGTCACAGAGTTTCAGAGAATGTCAGAGGTTGTCTGAGAGTGTCTGAGAGTTTCAAAGAGTTTCTCAGTATTTCAGAGACTGTCAGAGATTTTCAGAGAGTGTCAGACAGTGTCTGAGAGTGTCAGAGAGTGTCACAGAGATTCAGAGAGTTTCAGAGTGTGTCCGAGACGGTCAGCGATTTTCAGAGAGTGCCATGGAGAGTCAGAGAATGTCAGTGAGTTTCAGAGAGTTTCTGAGTGTCAAGAATGCGTCAGAGTGTGTCAGAGAGTTTCTGTGATTGTCAGAGAGTGTCAGAGAGTGTCTGAGAGTGTCTGAGAGTTTCAATGAGAGTCAGTGAGTGTCAGAGCGTGTCAGAGATTGTCTGAGAGTGACAGAGAGTGTCAGAGAGGGTCTGAGAGTGTCTGAGAGTGTCAGAGTGTGTCAGAGAGTGTCAGAGAGTTTCAGATGGTGTCTGAGAGTGTCAGAGAGCATCAGAGAGCGTCGGAGAGTGTCAGAGAGTTTGAGATAGTGTCAGAGACTGTCACAGAGTTTCAGAGAATGTCAGAGGTTGTCTGAGAGTGTCTGAGAGTTTCAAAGAGTTTCTGAGTGTTTCAGAGACTGTCAGAGATTTTCAGTGAGTGTCAGACAGTGTCTGAGAGTGTCAGAGAGTGTCACAGAGCTTCTGGGAGTTTTAGAGTGTGTCAGAGACGGTCAGAGATTTTCAGAGTGTGCCAGAGAGGGTCAGAGAATGTCAGAGAGTGTCTGAGAGTTTCTGAGAGTGTCAGAGAGTTTCAGAGAGTTTCAGAGAGTTTCTGAGATTGTCAAAGAGTGTAAGAGAGTGTCAGAGAGTTTCAGAGAGTGTCAGATACTGTCACAGAGTTTCAGAGAGTGTCAGAGAGTTCTGCGAGTGTCTGAGAGTGTCAGAGAGTGTCAGAAGGTTTCAGAGAGTTTCAGAGAGTTTCTGAGAGTTTGTGAGAGTGTCATAGAGTGACAGGGAGTTTCAGTGACTGTCTGAGAGTGTCAGAGAGTGTCAGAGAGCGTCAGAGTGTGTCAGAGATTTTCAGAGAGTGCCAGAGAGTTTCTGAGATTGTCAGAGAGTGTCAGAGAATTTCAGTGAGTTTCAGAGAGTTTCTGAGAGTCTCAGGAATGCGTCAGAGAGTGTCAGAGCGTTACTGAGAGTGTCAGAGAGTTTCTGTGATTGTCAGAGAGCGTCAGAGAGTGTCAAAGCGTTTCATAGAGTGTCAGAGAATTTCAGAGAGTTTCCGAGAGTTTGTGAGAGTTTCTGAGAGTGTCCGAGAGTGTCCGAGATTGTCAGAGAGTCTGAGAGTGTCAGAGAGTGTCAGAGAGTTTCAGAGAGTGCCAGAGAGTGTCAGAGAGTTTCTGAGAGTGTCAGAGAGTGTCTGAGTGTGTCAGAGAGTTTCTGAGAGTGTCAGAGAGTGTCAGAGAGTGTCAGAAAGTTTCATGGAGTGTCAGAGAGTTTCAGAGTGTTTCCGAGAGTTTGTGAGAGTTTCTCAGAGTGTCCGAGAGTGTCCGAGATGATCAGAGAGTGTCAGAGAGTTTCAGAGTGTGTCAGAGAGTGCCAGAGAGAGTCAGAGAGTTTCTGAGAGTGTCAGAGAGTGTCAGAGAGTTTCAGAGAGTGTCTGAGAGTGCCAGAGAGTGTCAGAGAGTTTCAGAGATTGTCAGAGAGTGTCAGAGATTATCTGAGTGTGTCTGAGTGTGTCAGAGAGTGTCAAAGAGTTTCAGAGAGTGTGAAAACGTGTTAGAGAGTTTCTGAGAGTGTCAGAGATTTTCCGAGAGGGTCAGAGAGTGTCAGAGATTGTCAGAGAGTTTCAGAGTGCGTCAGAGAGTTTCAGAGAGTTTCAGAGAGAGTCAGTAGTGTCTGAGAGTGTCAGAGAGTTTCTGAGGGTTTCTGAGAGTGTCAGAGATTGTTAGAGAGTTTCAGAGAGTGTCAGACAGTTTCAGAGACTGTCTGAGAGTGTCAGAGAGTGTCAGAGAGTGTCAGAGGTGTCAGAGAGTTTCTGCGAGTGTCAGAGAGTTTCTGAAAGTCTCAGTGCATGTCAGAGAATGTCAGAGAGTGTCAGAGATTTTCCGAGAGTTTCTATGAGTGTCAGAGAGTGTCAGAAAGTGTCTGAGAGTGTCAAAGGGTGTCAGATTGTGTCAGAGAGTTTCAGAGAGTTTCAGAGAGTTTCTGAGAGTTTCTGAGAGTGTCTGAGTGTGTCAGAGAGTGTCAGAGAGTGTCAGAGTGTCAGAGATTGTCTGAGAGTGACAGAGAGCATCAGAGTGTGTCTGAGAGTGTCAGAATGTTTCAGATAGTGTCCGAGACTGTCACTGAGTTTCAGAGAATGTCAGAGGTTGTCTGAGAGTGACTGAGAGTTTCAAAGAGTTTCTGAGTGTTTCAGAGACTGTCAGAGATTTTCAGAGAGCGTCAGACAGTGTCTAAGCTTGTCAGAGAGTGTCACAGAGCTTCAGAGAGTTTCAGAGTGTGTCAGAGACGGTCAGAGATTTTCAGAGAGTTTCAGAGTGTGTCAGAGACGGTCAGAGATTTTCAGAGAGTGCCAGAGAGAGTCAGAGAATGTCAGAGAGTGTCTGAGAGTTTCAGAGAGTGTCAGAGAGTTTCAGAGAGTGTCAGAGAGTTTCTGAGATTGTCAGAGAGTTTAAGAGAGTGTCAGAGAGTTTCAGAGAGTTTCTGAGAGTTTCAGAGAGTGTCAGAGTGTGTCAGAGAATTTCAGTGAGTGTTAGAGAGTTACTGAGAGTGTCAGAGAGTTTCTGTGATTGTCAGAGAGTATCAGAGAGTGCCAGAGAGAGTCAGAGAGTTTCTGAGAGTGTCAGAGAGTGCCAGAGAGTGTCTGTGAGTTTCAGAGATTGTCAGCGAGTGTCAGAGAGTGTCATAGATTGTCTGAGTGTGTCTGAGAATGTCAGAGAGTGTCAAAGAGTTTCAGAGAGTGTCAAAGCGTGTTAGAGAGTTTCTGAGAGTGTCAGAGAGTTCCCGAGAGGGTCAGAGAGTGTCAGAGATTTTCCGAGAGTTTCTGTGAGTGTCTGAGCGTGTCAGAGTGTTTCAGAGAGTGTCTGAGAGTGTCAGAGAGTTTCAGATAGTGTCAGAGACTGTCAGAGAGTTTCAGAGAATGTCAGAGGTTGTCTGAGAGTGTCTGAGAGTTTCAAAGAGTTTCTCAGTGTTTCAGAGACTGTCAGAGATTTTCAGAGAGTGTCAGACAGTGTCTGAGAGTGTCAGAGAGTGTCACAGAGCTTCAGAGAGTTTCAGAGTGTGTCAGAGACGGTCAGAGATTTTCAGAGAGTGCCAGAGAGAGTCAGAGAATGTGAGAGAGTGTCTGAGAGTTTCTGAGAGTGTCAGAGAGTTTCAGAGAGTGTCAGTAGTGTCTGAGAGTGTCAGAGAGTGTCAGAGAGTTTCTGAGGGTTTCTGAGAGTGTCAGAGAGTGTCAGAGAGTTGCAGAGAGTGTCAGACAGTTTCAGAGACTGCCTGAGAGTGTCAGAGAGTTTCAGAGAGTTTCAGAGGTGTCAGAGAGTTTCTGCGAGTGTCAGAGAGTGTCAGAGAGTTTCTAAAACTGTCAGTGCTTGTCAGAGAATGTCAGAGAGTTACTGGGAGTGTCAGAGAGTGTCAAAGGGTGTCAGATTGTGTAAGAGAGTTTCAGAGAGTTTCTGAGAGTTTCTGAGAGTGTCTGAGAGTGTCAGAGAGTGTCAGAGTGTCAGAGATTGTCTGAGAGTGACAGAGACTGTCAGAGAGGGTCTGAGAGTGTCTGAGTGTGTCAGAGTGTTTCAGAGAGTGTCAGAGAGTTTCAGAGTGTCAGGGATTGTCTGAGAGTGTCAGAGAGGACCAGAGAGAGTTAGATAGTGTCTGAGAGTGTCAGAGAGCATCAGAGAGTGTCTGAGAGTGTCAGAGAGTTTCAGAGAATGTCAGAGGTTGTCTGAGAGAGTCTGAGAGTTTCAAAGAGTTTCTGAGTGTTTCAGAGACAGTCAGAGATTTTCAGAGAGTGTCAGACAGTGTCTGAGCTTGTCAGAGAGTGTCACAGAGCTTCAGAGAGTTTCAGAGTGTGTCAGAGACGGTCAGAGATTTTCAGAGAGTGCCAGAGAGAGTCAGAGAATGTGAGAGAGTGTCTGAGAGTTTCTGAGAGTGTCAGAGAGTTTCAGAGAGTGTCAGAGAGTTTCTGAGATTGTCAGAGAGTGTCAGAGAATTTCAGTGAGTTTCAGAGAGTTTCTGAGAGTGTCAAGAATGCGTCAGAGAGTGTCAGAGAGTTACTGAGAGTGTCAGAGAGTTTCTGTGATTGTCAGAGAGCGTCAGAGAGTGTCAAAGCGTTTCATAGAGTGTCAGAGAATTTCAGAGAGTTTCCGAGAGTTTGTGAGAGTTTCTGAGAGTGTCCGAGAGTGTCCGAGATTGTCAGAGAGTCTGAGAGTGTCAGAGAGTGTCAGAGAGTGTCAGAGAGTTTCAGAGAGTGTCAGAGAGTGCCAGAGAGTGTCAGAGAGTTTCTGAGAGTGTCAGAGAGTGTCTGAGTGTGTCAGAGAGTTTCTGAGGTTTTCAGAGACTGTCAGAGAGTGTCAGAAAGTTTAATAGAGTGTCAGAGAGTTTCAGAGAGTTTCCGAGAGTTTGTGAGAGTTTCTCAGCGTGTCCGAGAGTGTCCGAGATGGTCAGAGAGTGTCAGAGAGTTTCAGAGAGTGTCAGAGAGTGCCAGAGAGAGTCAGAGAGTTTCTGAGAGTGTCAGAGAGTGTCAGAGAGTTTCAGAGAGTGTCTGAGAGTGCCAGAGAGTGTCAGAGTGTTTCAGAGATTGTCAGAGAGTGTCAGAGATTATCTGAGTGTGTCTGAGTGTGTCAGAGAGTGTCAAAGAGTTTCAGAGAGTGTGAAAGCGTGTTAGAGAGTTTCTGAGAGTGTCAGAGATTTTCCGAGAGGGTCAGAGAGTGTCAGAGATTGTCTGAGAGTTTCAGAGTGCGTCAGGGAGTTTCTGAGAGTTTCAGAGAGAGTCAGTACTGTCTGAGAGTGTCAGAGAGTTTCTGAGGGTTTCTGAGAGTGTCAGAGATTGTCGGAGAGTTTCAGAGAGTGTCAGACAGTTTCAGAGACTGTCTGAGAGTGTCAGAGAGTGTCAGAGAGTGTCAGAGAGTGTCAGAGGTGTCAGAGAGTTTCTGCGAGTGTCAGAGAGTTTCTGAAAGTCTCAGTGCATGTCAGAGAATGTCAGAGAGTGTCAGAGATTTTCCGAGAGTTTCTGTGAGTGTCAGAGAGTGTCAGAAAGTGTCTGAGAGTGTCAAAGGGTGTCAGATTGTGTCAGAGAGTTTCAGAGAGTTTCTGAGATTTTCTGAGAGTGTCTGAGTGTGTCAGAGAGTGTCAGAGAGTGTCTGAGAGTGACAGAGAGTGTCAGAGAGGGTCTGAGAGTGTCTGAGAGTGTCAGAGAGCATCAGAGTGTGTCTGAGAGTGTCAGAATGTTTCAGATAGTGTCCGAGACTGTCACAGAGTTTCAGAGAATGTCAGAGGTTGTCTGAGAGTGACTGAGAGTTTCAAAGAGTTTCTGAGTGTTTCGGAGACTGTCAGAGATTTTCAGAGAGCGTCAGACAGTGTCTAAGCTTGTCAGAGAGTGTCACAGAGCTTCAGAAAGTTTCAGAGTGTGTCAGAGACGGTCAGAGATTTTCAGAGAGTTTCAGAGTGTGTCAGAGACGGTCAGAGATTTTCAGAGAGTGCCAGAGAGTGTCAGAGAATGTCAGAGAGTGTCTGAGAGTTTCAGAGAGTGTCAGAGAGTTTCAGAGAGTGTCAGAGAGTTTCTGAGATTGTCAGAGAGTTTAAGAGAGTGTCAGAGAGTTTCAGAGAGTTTCTGAGAGTTTCAGAGAGTGTCAGAGTGTGTCAGAGAATTTCAGTGAGTGTTAGAGAGTTACTGAGAGTGTCAGAGAGTTTCTGTGATTGTCAGAGAGTATCAGAGAGTGCCAGAGAGAGTCAGAGAGTTTCTGAGAGTGTCAGAGAGTGCCAGAGAGTGTCTGTGAGTTTCAGAGATTGTCAGCGAGTGTCAGAGAGTGTCATAGATTGTCTGAGTGTGTCTGAGAATGTCAGAGAGTGTCAAAGAGTTTCAGAGAGTGTCAAAGCGTGTTAGAGAGTTTCTGAGAGTGTCAGAGAGTTCCCGAGAGGGTCAGAGAGTGTCAGAGATTTTCCGAGAGTTTCTGTGAGTGTCTGAGCGTGTCAGAGTGTTTCAGAGAGTGTCTGAGAGTGTCAGAGAGTTTCAGATAGTGTCAGAGACTGTCAGAGAGTTTCAGAGAATGTCAGAGGTTGTCTGAGAGTGTCTGAGAGTTTCAAAGAGTTTCTCAGTGTTTCAGAGACTGTCAGAGATTTTCAGAGAGTGTCAGACAGTGTCTGAGAGTGTCAGAGAGTGTCACAGAGCTTCAGAGAGTTTCAGAGTGTGTCAGAGACGGTCAGAGATTTTCAGAGAGTGCCAGAGAGAGTCAGAGAATGTGAGAGAGTGTCTGAGAGTTTCTGAGAGTGTCAGAGAGTTTCAGAGAGTGTCAGTAGTGTCTGAGAGTGTCAGAGAGTGTCAGAGAGTTTCTGAGGGTTTCTGAGAGTGTCAGAGAGTGTCAGAGAGTTGCAGAGAGTGTCAGACAGTTTCAGAGACTGCCTGAGAGTGTCAGAGAGTTTCAGAGAGTTTCAGAGGTGTCAGAGAGTTTCTGCGAGTGTCAGAGAGTGTCAGAGAGTTTCTAAAACTGTCAGTGCTTGTCAGAGAATGTCAGAGAGTTACTGAGAGTGTCAGAGAGTGTCAAAGGGTGTCAGATTGTGTAAGAGAGTTTCAGAGAGTTTCTGAGAGTTTCTGAGAGTGTCTGAGAGTGTCAGAGAGTGTCATAGAGTGTCAGAGTGTCAGAGATTGTCTGAGAGTGACAGAGACTGTCAGAGAGGGTCTGAGAGTGTCTGAGTGTGTCAGAGTGTTTCAGAGAGTGTCAGAGAGTTTCAGAGTGTCAGGGATTGTCTGAGAGTGTCAGAGAGGACCAGAGAGAGTTAGATAGTGTCTGAGAGTGTCAGAGAGCATCAGAGAGTGTCTGAGAGTGTCAGAGAGTTTCAGAGAATGTCAGAGGTTGTCTGAGAGAGTCTGAGAGTTTCAAAGAGTTTCTGAGTGTTTCAGAGACAGTCAGAGATTTTCAGAGAGTGTCAGACAGTGTCTGAGCTTGTCAGAGAGTGTCACAGAGCTTCAGAGAGTTTCAGAGTGTGTCAGAGACGGTCAGAGATTTTCAGAGAGTGCCAGAGAGAGTCAGAGAATGTGAGAGAGTGTCTGAGAGTTTCTGAGAGTGTCAGAGAGTTTCAGAGAGTGTCAGAGAGTTTCTGAGATTGTCAGAGAGTGTCAGAGAATTTCAGTGAGTTTCAGAGAGTTTCTGAGAGTGTCAAGAATGCGTCAGAGAGTGTCAGAGAGTTACTGAGAGTGTCAGAGAGTTTCTGTGATTGTCAGAGAGCGTCAGAGAGTGTCAAAGCGTTTCATAGAGTGTCAGAGAATTTCAGAGAGTTTCCGAGAGTTTGTGAGAGTTTCTGAGAGTGTCTGAGAGTGTCCGAGATTGTCAGAGAGTCTGAGAGTGTCAGAGAGTGTCAGAGAGTTTCAGAGAGTGTCAGAGAGTGCCAGAGAGTGTCAGAGAGTTTCTGAGAGTGTCAGAGAGTGTCTGAGTGTGTCAGAGAGTTTCTGAGGTTGTCAGAGACTGTCAGAGAGTGTCAGAAAGTTTAATAGAGTGTCAGAGAGTTTCAGAGAGTTTCCGAGAGTTTGTGAGAGTTTCTCAGCGTGTCCGAGAGTGTCCGAGATGGTCAGAGAGTGTCAGAGAGTTTCAGAGAGTGTCAGAGAGTGCCAGAGGGAGTCAGAGAGTTTCTGAGAGTGTCAGAGAGTGTCAGAGAGTTTCAGAGAGTGTCTGAGAGTGCCAGAGAGTGTCAGAGTGTTTCAGAGATTGTCAGAGAGTGTCAGAGATTATCTGAGTGTGTCTGAGTGTGTCAGAGAGTGTCAAAGAGTTTCAGAGAGTGTGAAAGAGTGTTAGAGAGTTTCTGAGAGTGTCAGAGATTTTCCGAGAGGGTCAGAGAGTGTCAGAGATTGTCAGAGAGTTTCAGATTGCGTCAGGGAGTTTCTGAGAGTTTCAGAGAGAGTCAGTAGTGTCTGAGAGTGTCAGAGAGTTTCTGAGGGTTTCTGAGAGTGTCAGAGATTGTCGGAGAGTTTCAGAGAGTGTCAGACAGTTTCAGAGACTGTCTGAGAGTGTCAGAGAGTGTCAGAGAGTGTCAGAGAGTGTCAGAGGTGTCAGAGAGTTTCTGCGAGTGTCAGAGAGTTTCTGAAAGTCTCAGTGCATGTCAGAGAATGTCAGAGAGTGTCAGAGATTTTCCGAGAGTTTCTGTGAGTGTCAGAGAGTGTCAGAAAGTGTCTGAGAGTGTCAAAGGGTGTCAGATTGTGTCAGAGAGTTTCAGAGAGTTTCTGAGATTTTCTGAGAGTGTCTGAGTGTGTCAGAGAGTGTCAGAGAGTGTCAGAGTGTCAGAGATTGTCTGAGAGTGACAGAGAGTGTCAGAGAGGGTCTGAGAGTGTCTGAGAGTGTCAGAGAGCATCAGAGTGTGTCTGAGAGTGTCAGAATGTTTCAGATAGTGTCCGAGACTGTCACAGAGTTTCAGAGAATGTTAGAGGTTGTCTGAGAGTGACTGAGAGTTTCAAAGAGTTTCTGAGTGTTTCGGAGACTGTCAGAGATTTTCAGAGAGCGTCAGACAGTGTCTAAGCTTGTCAGAGAGTGTCACAGAGCTTCAGAGAGTTTCAGAGTGTGTCAGAGACGGTCAGAGATTTTCAGAGAGTTTCAGAGTGTGTCAGAGACGGTCAGAGATTTTCAGAGAGTGCCAGAGAGTGTCAGAGAATGTCAGAGAGTGTCTGAGAGTTTCAGAGAGTGTCAGAGAGTTTCAGAGAGTGTCAGAGAGTTTCTGAGATTGTCAGAGAGTTTAAGAGAGTGTCAGAGAGTTTCAGAGAGTTTCTGAGAGTTTCAGAGAGTGTCAGAGTGTGTCAGAGAATTTCAGTGAGTGTTAGAGAGTTACTGAGAGTGTCAGAGAGTTTCTGTGATTGTCAGAGAGTATCAGAGAGTGCCAGAGAGAGTCAGAGAGTTTCTGAGAGTGTCAGAGAGTGCCAGAGAGTGTCTGTGAGTTTCAGAGATTGTCAGCGAGTGTCAGAGAGTGTCATAGATTGTCTGAGTGTGTCTGAGAATGTCAGAGAGTGTCAAAGAGTTTCAGAGAGTGTCAAAGCGTGTTAGAGAGTTTCTGAGAGTGTCAGAGAGTTCCCGAGAGGGTCAGAGAGTGTCAGAGATTTTCCGAGAGTTTCTGTGAGTGTCTGAGCGTGTCAGAGTGTTTCAGAGAGTGTCTGAGAGTGTCAGAGAGTTTCAGATAGTGTCAGAGACTGTCAGAGAGTTTCAGAGAATGTCAGAGGTTGTCTGAGAGTGTCTGAGAGTTTCAAAGAGTTTCTCAGTGTTTCAGAGACTGTCAGAGATTTTCAGAGAGTGTCAGACAGTGTCTGAGAGTGTCAGAGAGTGTCACAGAGCTTCAGAGAGTTTCAGAGTGTGTCAGAGACGGTCAGAGATTTTCACAGAGTGCCAGAGAGAGTCAGAGAATGTCAGAGAGTGTCTGAGAGTTTCTGAGAGTGTCATAGAGTTTCAGAGAGTGTCAGAGAGTTTCTGAGATTGTCAAAGAGTGTAAGAGAGTGTCAGAGAGTTTCAGAGAGTGTCAGAGAGTGTCAGAGAGTATCAGAGAATTTCACTGAGTTTCAGAGAGTTTCTGAGAGTGTTAAGAATGCGCCAGAGAGTTACTGAGAGTGTCAGAGAGTTTCTGTGATTGTCAGAGAGTGTCAGAGTGTGTCAGAGAGTATCAGAGAGTGCCAGAGAGAGTCAGAGAGTTTCAGAGAGTGTCAGAGAGTGACAGAGAGTGTCTGAGAGTTTCAGAGATTGTCAGCGAGTGTCAGAGAGTGTCATAGATTGTCGAAGAGTTTCAGAGAGTGTCAAAGCGTGATAGAGAGTTTCTGAGAGTGTCAGAGAGTTCCCGAGAGGGTCAGAGAGTGTCAGAGATTGTCAGAGAGTTTCAGAGTGCGTCATTGAGTTTCTGAGAGTTTCAGAGAGAGTCAGTAGTGTCTGAGAGTGTCAGTGAGTGTCAGAGAGTGTCAAAGAGTTTCAGAGAGTGTCAAAGCGTGATAGAGAGTTTCTGAGAGTGTCAGAGAGTTCCCGAGAGGGTCAGAGAGTGTCAGAGATTGTCAGAGAGTTTCAGAGTGCTTCATTGAGTTTCTGAGAGTTTCAGAGAGAGTCAGTAGTGATTGAGAGTGTCAGAGAGTGTCAGAGAGTGTCAGAGAGTTTCAGAGTGTGTCAGACAGTTTCAGAGATTGTCTGAGAGTGTCATAGAGTTTCAGAGAGTGTCAGAGGTGTCAGAGAGAGTCTCCGAGTGTCAGAGAGTGTCAGAGAGTTTCTGAAAGTGTCAGTGCATGTCAGAGAATGTCAGAGAGTGTCAGAGATTTTCCGAGAGTTTCTGTGAGTGTCTGAGTGTGTCAGAGAGTGTCAGAGATTGTCTGAGAGTGTCAAAGGGTGTCAGATTGTGTCAGAGAGTTTCAGAGAGTTTCTGAGAGTTTCTGAGAGTGTCTGAGAGTGTCAGAGATTGTCTGAGAGAGTCAGAGAGTGTCTGAGTGTCAGAGATTGTCTGAGAGTGACAGATAGTGTCAGAGAGGGTCTGAGAGTTTCTGAGCGTGTCAGAGTGTTTCAGAGAGTGTCTGAGAGTGTCAGAGAGTTTCAGATAGTGTCAGAGACTGTCAGAGAGTTTCAGAGAGAGTCAGAGAATGTCAGAGAGTGTCTGAGAGTTTCTGAGAGTGTCAGAGAGTTTCAGAGAGTGTCAGAGAGTTTCTGAGATTTTCCGAGAGTTTCTGTGAGTGTCTGAGTGTGTCTGAGAGTGTCTGAGAGTTTCAAAGTGTTTCTCAGTGTTTCAAAGACTGTCAGAGATTTTCAGAGAGTGTCAGACAGTGTCTGAGAGTGTCAGAGAGTGTCACAGAGCTTCAGAGAGTTTCAGAGTGTGTCAGAGACGGTCAGAGATTTTCAGAGAGTGCCAGAGAGAGTCAGAGAATGTCAGAGAGTGTCTGAGAGTTTCTGAGAGTGTCAGAGAATTTCAGAGAGTGTCAGAGAGTTTCTGAGATTTTCCGAGAGTTTCTGTGAGTGTCTGAGTGTGTCAGAGAGTGTCAGAGAGTGTCAGAGAGTGTCAGAGAGTTTCAGAGTGTGTCAGACAGTTTCAGAGACTGTCTGAGAGTGTCATAGAGTTTCAGAGAGTGTCAGAGGTGTCAGAGAGTTACTCCGAGTGTCAGAGAGTGTCAGAGAGTTTCTGAAAGTGTCAGAGCATGTCAGAGAATGTCAGAGAGTGTCAGAGATTTTCCGAGAGTTTCTGTGAGTGTCTGAGTGTGTCAGAGAGTGTCAGAGAGTGTCTGAGAGTGTCGAAGTGTGTCAGATTGTGTCAGAGAGTTTCAGAGAGTTTCAGAGAGTTTCTGAGAGTTTCTGAGAGTGTCTGAGAGTGTCAGAGATTGTCTGAGAGAGTCAGAGAGTGTCTGAGTGTCAGAGATTGTCTGAGAGTGACAGATAGTGTCAGAGAGGGTCTGAGAGTGTCTGAGCGTGTCAGAGTGTTTCAGAGAGTGTCTGAGAGTGTCAGAGAGTTTCAGATAGTGTCAGAGACTGTCAGAGAGTTTCAGAGAATGTAAGAGGTTGTCTGAGAGTGTCTGAGAGTTTCAAAGAGTTTCTCAGTGTTTCAAAGACTGTCAGAGATTTTCAGAGAGTGTCAGACAGTGTCTGAGAGTGTCAGAGAGTGTCACAGAGCTTCAGAGAGTTTCAGAGTGTGTCAGAGACGGTCAGAGATTTTCAGAGAGTGCCAGAGAGAGTCAGAGAATGTCAGAGAGTGTCTGAGAGTTTCTGAGAGTGTCAGAGAGTTTCAGAGAGTGTCAGAGAGTTTCTGAGATTGTCAAAGAGTGTAAGAGAGTGTAAGAGAGTGTCAGAGAGTTTCAGAGAGTTTCTGCGAGTGTCAGAGAGTGTCAGAGAGTATCAGAGAATTTCACTGAGTTTCAGAGAGTTTCTGAGAGTGTTAAGAATGCGCCAGAGAGTTACTGAGAGTGTCAGAGAGTTTCTGTGATTGTCAGAGAGTGTCAGAGTGTGTCAGAGAGTATCAGAGAGTGCCAGAGAGAGTCAGAGAGTTTCTGAGAGTGTCAGAGAGTGCGAGAGAGTGTCTGAGAGTTTCAGAGATTGTCAGCGAGTATCAGAGAGTGTCATAGATTGTCTGAGTGTGTCTGAGAGTGTCAGAGAGTGTCAAAGAGTTTCAGAGAGTGTCAAAGGGTGTTAGAGAGTTTCTGAGAGTGTCAGAGAGTTCCCGAGAGGGTCAGAGAGTGTCAGAGATTGTCAGAGAGTTTCAGAGTGCGTCATTGAGTTGCTGAGAGTTTCAGAGAGAGTCAGTAGTGTCTGAGAGTGTCAGTGAGTGTCAGAGAGTTTCTGAGGGTTTCTGAGAGTGTCAGAGAGTGTCAGAGAGTGTCAGAGAGTGTCAGAGTGTGTCAGACAGTTTCAGAGACTGTCTGAGAGTGTCATAGAGTTTCAGAGAGTGTCAGAGGTGTCAGAGAGTTTCTCCGAGTGTCAGAGAGTGTCAGAGAGTTTCTGAAAGTGTCAGTGCATGTCAGAGAATGTCAGAGAGTGTCAGAGATTTACCGAGAGTTTCTGTGAGTGTCTGAGTGTGTCAGAGAGTGTCAGAGAGTGTCTGAGAGTGTCAAAGGGTGTCAGATTGTGTCAGAGAGTTTCAGAGAGTTTCAGATAGTGTCAGAGACTGTCAGAGAGTTTCAGAGAATGTCAGAGGTTGTCTGAGAGTGCCTGAGAGTTTCAAAGAGTTTCTCAGTGTTTCAGAGACTGTCAGAGATTTTCAGAGAGTGTCAGACAGTGTCTGAGAGTGTCAGCGAGTGTCACAGAGCTTCAGAGAGTTTCAGAGTGTGTCAGAGACGGTCAGAGATTTTCAGAGAGTGCCAGAGAGAGTCAGAGAATGTCAGAGAGTGTCTGAGAGTTTCAGAGAGTGTCAGAGAGTTTCAGAGAGTGTCAGAGAGTTTCTGAGATTGTCAGAGAGTTTAAGAGAGTGTCAGAGAGTTTCAGAGAGTTTCTGAGAGTTTCAGAGAGTATCAGAGAGTGTCTGTGAGTTTCAGAGATTGTCAGCGAGTGTCAGAGAGTGTCATAGATTGTCTGAGTGTGTCTGAGAATGTCAGAGAGTGTCAAAGAGTTTCAGAGAGTGTCAAAGCGTGTTAGAGAGTTTCTGAGAGTGTCAGAGAGTTCCCGAGAGGGTCAGAGAGTGTCAGAGATTTTCCGAGAGTTTCTGTGAGTGTCTGAGCGTGTCAGAGTGTTTCAGAGAGTGTCTGAGAGTGTCAGAGAGTTTCAGATAGTGTCAGAGACTGTCAGAGAGTTTCAGAGAATGTCAGAGGTTGTCTGAGAGTGTCTGAGAGTTTCAAAGAGTTTCTCAGTGTTTCAGAGACTGTCAGAGATTTTCAGAGATTGTCAGACAGTGTCTGAGAGTGTCAGAGAGTGTCACAGAGCTTCAGAGAGTTTCAGAGTGTGTCAGAGACGGTCAGAGATTTTCAGAGAGAGTCAGAGAATGTCAGAGAGTGTCTGAGAGTTTCTGAGAGTGTCAGAGAGTTTCAGAGAGTGTCAGAGAGTTTCTGAGATTGTCAAAGAGTGTAAGAGAGTGTCAGAGAGTTTCAGAGAGTTTCAGAGAGTGTCAGAGAGTGTCAGAGAGTATCAGAGAATTTCACTGAGTTTCAGAGAGTTTCTGAGAGTGTTAAGAATGTGCCAGAGAGTTACTGAGAGTGTCAGAGAGTTTCTGTGATTGTCAGAGAGTGTCAGAGTGTGTCAGAGAGTATCAGAGAGTGCCAGAGAGAGTCAGAGAGTTTCTGAGAGTGTCAGAGAGTGCCAGAGAGTGTCTGAGAGTTTCAGAGATTGTCAGCGAGTGTCAGAGTGTGTCATAGATTGTCTGAGTGTGGCTGAGAGTGTCAGAGAGTGTCAAAGAGTTTCAGAGAGTGTCAAAGCGTGTTAGAGAGTTTCTGAGAGTGTCAGAGAGTTCCCGAGAGGGTCAGAGAGTGTCAGAGATTGTCAGAGAGTTTCAGAGTGTGTCATTGAGTTGCTGAGAGTTTCAGAGAGAGTCAGTAGTGTCTGAGAGTGTCAGAGAGTGTCAGAGAGTTTTTGAGGGTTTCTGAGAGTGTCAGAGAGTGTCAGAGGGTTTCAGAGAGTGTCAGACAGTGTCAGAGACTGTCTGAGAGTGTCAGAGAGTTTCAGAGAGAGTCAGTGCATGTCAGAGAATGTCAGAGAGTGTCAGAGATTTTCCGAGAGTTTCTGTGAGTGTCTGAGTGTGTCAGAGAGTGTCTGAGAGTGTCTGAGAGTGTCAAAGGGTGTCAGATTGTGTCAGAGACTTTCAGAGAGTTTCAGAGAGTTTCTGAGAGTTTCTGAGAGTGTCTGAGAGTGTCAGAGATTGTCTGAGAGTGACAGTTAGTGTCAGAGAGGGTCTGAGAGTGTCTGAGCGTGTCAGAGTGTTTCAGAGAGTGTCAGAGAGTTTCAGAGTGTCAGGGATTGTCTGAGAGTGTCAGAGAGTACCAGAGAGTGTCTGAGAGTGTCAGAGAGTTTCAGATAGTGTCAGAGACTGTCACAGAGCTTCAGAGAATGTCAGAGGTTGTCTGAGAGAGTCTGAGAGTTTCAAAGAGTTTCTCAGTGTGTCAGAGACTGTCAGAGATTTTCAGAGAGTGTCAGACAGTGTCTGAGAGTGTCAGAGAGTGTCACAGAGCTTCAGAGAGTTTCAGAGTGTCAGACAGTGTCTGAGAGTGTCAGAGAGTGTCACAGAGCTTCAGAGAGTTTCAGAGAGTGCCAGAGAGAGTCAGAGAATGTGAGAGAGTGTCTGAGAGTTTCCGAGAGTGTCAGAGAGTTTCAGAGAGTGTCAGAGAGTTTCTGAGATTGTCAAAGAGTGTCAGAGAGTTTCAGAGAGTGTCAGAGAGTTTCAGAGAGTGTCAGAGAGTGTCAGAGAGTGTCAGAGAATTTCAGTGAGTTTCAGAGAGTTTCTGAGAGTGTCAAGAATGCGTCAGAGAGTGTCAGAGAGTTACTGAGAGTGTCAGAGAGTTTCTGTGATTGTCAGAGAGTGTCAGAGAGAGTCAGAGAGTGTCTGAGAGTGTCTGAGAGTGTCAGAGAGTTACAGAGAGTGTCAGAGAGTTTCAAAGAGTTTCAGAGAGTGTCAGAGAGATTTTCAGAGAGTGTCTAAGAGAGTCCCAGAGAAAGTCAGAGAGTTTCAGTGAGAGTCACAAAGTATCTGAGATTGTCTGAGAGTGTCAGAGAGTTTCAGAGAGTGTCACACACTGTCAGAGAGGGTCTGAGATGGTCTGAGAGTTTCAGGGTGTGTTAGAGAGTGTCAGAGCGTGTCAGAGAGTTTCAGAGTGTCAGGGATAGTCAGAGAGTACCAGAGAGTGTCTGAGAGTGTCAGAGAGTTTCAGATAGTGTCAGAGACTGTCACAGAGTTTCAGAGAATGTAAGAGGTTGTCTGAGAGTGTCTGAGAGTTTCAAAGAGTTTCTCAGTGTTTCAGAGAATGTCAGAGATTTTCAGAGAGCGTCAGACAGTGTCTAAGCTTGTCAGAGAGTGTCACAGAGCTTCAGAGAGTTTCTGAGTGTGTCAGAGACGGTCAGAGATTTTCAGAGAGTGCCAGAGAGAGACAGAGAATGTGAGAGAGTGTCTGAGAGTTTCAAAGAGTTTCTCAGTGTTTCAGAGAATGTCAGAGTTTTTCAGAGACTGTCAGACAGTGTCTGAGAGTGTCAGAGAGTGTCACAGAGCTTCAGAGAGTTTCTGAGTGTGTCAGAGACGGTCAGAGATTTTCAGAGAGTGCCAGAGAGAGACAGAGAATGTGAGAGAGTGTCTGAGAGTTTCTGAGAGTGTCAGAGAGTTTCCGAGAGGGTCAGAGAGTGTCAGAGATTGTCAGAGAGTTTCAGAGTGCGTCAGTGAGTTTCTGAGAGTTTCAGAGAGAGTCAGTAGTGTCTGAGAGTGTCAGAGAGTGTCAGAGAGTTTTTGAGGGTTTCTGAGAGTGTCAGAGAGTGTCAGAGATTGTCAGAGGGTTTCAGAGAGTGTCAGACAGTTTCAGAGACTGTCTGAGAGTGTCAGGGAGTTTCAGAGAGTGTCAGCGCATGTCAGAGAATGTCACAGAGTGTCAGAGATTTTCGTGGAGTTTCTGAGAGTTTCTGAGAGTGTCTGAGTGTGTCAGAGAGAGTCAGAGAGTGTCAGGGTGTCAGAGATTGTCTGAGAGTGACAGATAGTGTCAGAGAGGGTCTCAGAGTGTCTGAGCGTGTCAGAGTGTTTCAGAGAGTGTCAGAGAGTTTCAGAGTGTCAGGGATTGTCTGAGAGTGTCAGAGAGTACCAGAGAGTGTCTGAGAGTGTCCGAGACTTTCAGATAGTGTCAGAGACTGTCAGAGTTTCAGAGAATGTCAGAGGCTGTCTGAGAGTGTCTGAGAGTTTCAAAGAGTTTCTCAGTGCTTCAGAGACTGTCAGAGATTTTCAGAGAGTGTCAGACAGTGTCTGAGAGTGTCAGAGAGTGTCACAGAGCTTCAGAGAGTTTCAGAGTGTGTCAGAGACGGTCAGAGATTTTCAGAGAGTGCCAGAGAGAATCAGAGAATGTCAGAGAGTGTCTGAGAGTTTCTGAGAGTGTCAGAGAGTTTCAGAGAGTTTCAGAGAGTGTCAGAGAGTGTCAGAGAGTGTCAGAGAGTGTCAGAGAATTTCAGTGAGTTTCAGAGAGTTTCTGAGAGTGTCAGGAATGCGTCAGAGAGTGTCAGAGAGTTACTGAGAGTGTCAGAGAGTTTCTGTGGTTGTCAGAAAGTGTCAGAGAGTGTCTGAGAGTGTCAGAGAGTTACAGAGAGTCGCAGAGTGTGCCAGAGAGTGTCAGAGAGTTTCAGAGAGTGTCAGAGAGTTTCAAAGAGTTTCAGAGAGTGTCAGAGAGAGTCTCAGAGTTTCAGAGAGTGTCTGAGAGAGTCTGAAAGAGTCAGAGAGTTTCAGTGAGTGTCACACACTGTCAGAGAACGTCTGAGATGGTCTGAGAGTTTCAGGGTGTGTGAAAGAGTGTCAGAGCGTGTCAGAGAGTGTCAGAGTGTCAGAGCTTGTCTGAGAGTGTCAGAGAGGGTCTGAGAGTGTCTGAGAGTGATAGAGAGTGATAGAGAGTGTCTGAGAGTGTCTGAGAGTGTCAGAGAGTGTCAGAGTGAGCCTGAGAGTCATCGAGAGTGACTGAATGTGATAGAGTTTGTCTGAGAGTGATAGAGAGCGCCAGAGAATGTCAGAGTGTGTCAGAGAGTGATAGAGAGTGTCTGAGAGAGTCAAAGAGTGATAGAGAGTGTCAGAGAGTGTCAGAGAGTGATAGAGAGTGATAGCGAGTGTCTGAGAGTGTCAGAGAGTGATAGAGAGTGTCAGAGAGTGATTGCGAGTGTCAGAGACTGTCAGAGAGTGTCAGAGATTGTCTGAGTGTGTCTGAGAGTGTCAGAGAGTGTCAAAGAGTTTCAGAGAGTGTCAAAGCGTGTTAGAGAGTTTCTGAGAGTGTCAGAGAGTTTCCGAGAGGGTCAGAGAGTGTCAGAGATTGTCAGAGAGTTTCAGAGTGCGTCAGTGAGTTTCTGAGAGTTTCAGAGAGAGTCAGTAGTGTCTGAGAGTGTCAGAGAGTGTCAGAGAGTTTTTGAGTGTTTCTGAGAGTGTCAGAGATTGTCAGAGGGTTTCAGAGCGTGTCAGACAGTTTCAGAGACTGTCTGAGAGTGTCAGAGAGTTTCAGAGAGTGTCAGTGCATGTCAGAGAATGTCACAGAGTGTCAGAGATTTTCGTGGAGTTTCTGAGAGTTTCTGAGAGTGTCTGAGTGTGTCAGAGAGAGTCAGAGAGTGTCAGGGTGTCAGAGATTGTCTGAGAGTGACAGATAGTGTCAGAGAGGGTCAGAGAGTGTCTGAGCGTGTCAGAGTGTTTCAGAGAGCGTCAGAGAGTTTCAGAGTGTCAGGGATTGTCTGAGAGTGTCAGAGAGTACCTGAGAGTGTCTGAGAGTGTCCGAGACTTTCAGATAGTGTCAGAGACTGTCAGAGTTTCAGAGAATGTCAGAGGCTGTCTGAGTGTCTGAGAGTTTCAAAGAGTTTCTCAGTGCTTCAGAGACTGTCAGAGATTTTCAGAGAGTGTCAGACAGTGTCTGAGAGTGTCAGAGAGTGTCACAGAGCTTCAGAGAGTTTCAGAGTGTGTCAGAGACGGTCAGAGATTTTCAGAGAGTGCCAGAGAGAGTCAGAGAATGTCAGAGAGTGTCTGAGAGTTTCTGAGAGTGTCAGAGAGTTTCTGAGATTGTCAAAGAGTGTAAGAGAGTGTCAGAGAGTTTCAGAGAGTTTCAGAGAGTGTCAGAGAGTGTCAGAGAGTGTCAGAGAATTTCAGTGAGTTTCAGAGAGTTTCTGAGAGTGTCAGGAATGCGTCAGAGTGTGTCAGAGAGTTACTGAGAGTGTCAGAGAGTTTCTGTGATTGTCAGAGACTTTCTGAGAGTGTCTGAGAGTGTCAGAGAGTTACAGTGACTCTCAGAGTGTGTCAGAGAGTGTCAGAGAGTGTCAGAGAGTTTCAGAGAGTGTCAGAGAGTTTCAAAGAGTTTCAGAGAGTGTCAGAGAGAGTCTCAGAGTTTCAGAGAGTGTCTGAGAGTGTCTGAGAGAGTCAGAGAGTTTCAGTGAGAGTCACAGAATGTCTGAGATTGTCTGAGAGTGTCAGAGAGTTTCAGAGAGTGTCACACACTGTCAGAGAGGGTCTGAGACCATCTGAGAGTTTCAGGGTGTGATAGAGAGTGTCAGAGCGTGTCAGAGAGTGTCAGAGTTTCAGAGATTGTCTGAGAGTGACAGAGAGTGTCAGAGAGGGTCTGAGAGTGTCTGAGAGTGATAGAGAGTGTCTGAGAGTTTCAGAGAGTGTCAGGGTGAGCCTGAGAGTCATGGAGAGTGCCTGAATGTGATAGAGTTTGTCTGAGAGTGGTAGAGACTGCCAGAGAATGCCAGAGAGTGTCAGAGAGTGATAGAGAGTGTCTGAGAGAGTCAGAGAGTGATAGAGAGTGTCAGAGAGAGTCAGAGAATGTCAGAGAGTGATAGAGAGTGATAGTGAGTGTCTGAGAGTGTCAGAGAGTGATAGAGAGTGTCAGAGAGTGATAGCGAGTGTCGGAGAGTGTCAGAGAGTGTCAGAGAGCGTCAGAGATTGTCAGAGAGTGTCAGAGAGTGATGGAGAGTGATGGAGAGTATCAGAGAGTGTCAGAGAGTGTCCGAGACTTTCAGATAGTGTCAGAGACTGTCAGAGTTTCAGAGAATGTCAGAGGCTGTCTGAGAGTTTCAAAGAGTTTCTCAGTGCTTCAGAGACAGTCAGAGATTTTCAGAGAGTGTCAGACAGTGTCTGAGAGTGTCAGAGTGTGTCACAGAGCTTCAGAGAGTTTCAGAGTGTGTCAGAGACGGTCAGAGATTTTCAGAGAGTGCCAGAGAGAGTCAGAGAATGTCAGATAGTGTCTGAGAGTTTCTGAGAGTGTCAGAGAGTTTCTGAGATTGTCAAAGAGTGTAAGAGAGTGTCAGAGAGTTTCAGAGAGTTTCAGAGAGTGTCAGAGAGTGTCAGAGAGTGTCAGAGAATTTCAGTGAGTTTCAGAGAGTTTCTGAGAGTGTCAGGAATGCGTCAGAGTGTGTCAGAGAGTTACTGAGAGTGTCAGAGAGTTTCTGTGATTGTCAGAGACTGTCTGAGAGTGTCTGAGAGTGTCAGAGAGTTACAGAGACTCTCAGAGTGTGTCAGAGAGTGTCAGAGAGTGTCAGAGAGTTTCAGAGAGTGTCAGAGAGTTTCAGTGAGAGTCACAGAATGTCTGAGATTGTCTGAGAGTGTCAGAGAGTTTCAGAGAGTGTCACACACTGTCAGAGAGGGTCTGAGACCGTCTGAGAGTTTCAGGGTGTGATAGAGAGTGTCAGAGCGTGTCAGAGAGTGTCAGAGTGTCAGAGATAGTCTGAGAGTGACAGAGAGTGTCAGAGAGGGTCTGAGAGTGTCTGAGAGTGATAGAGAGTGTCTGAGAGTGTCAGAGAGTGTCAGAGTGAGCCTGAGAGTCATGGAGAGTGCCTGAATGTGATAGAGTTTGTCTGAGAGAGGTAGAGAGTGCCAGAGAATGCCAGAGAGTGTCAGAGAGTGATAGAGAGTGTCTGAGAGAGTCAGAGAGTGATAGAGAGTGTCAGAGAGAGTCAGAGAATGTCAGAGAGTGATAGAGAGTGATAGAGAGTGTCTGAGAGTGTCAGAGAGTGATAGAGAGTGTCAGAGAGTGATAGCGAGTGTCGGAGAGTGTCAGAGAGTGTCAGAGAGCGTCAGAGAGTGTCAGAGAGTGTCAGAGAGTGATGGAGAGTGATGGAGAGTATCAGAGAGTGTCAGAGAGTGTCAGAGAGTGTCTGAGATTGTCTGAGAGTGTCAGAGAGTGATAGTGAGTGTCAGAGAGTGTCAGAGAGTGACAGTGAGTGTCTGAGAGTGTCTGAGATTGACAGAGAGTGTCAGAGAGTTTCAGAGATTGATAGAGAGTGTCAGAGAGTATCAGAGAGTGATAGTGGGTGTCTGAGAGTGTCTGAGATTGTCAGAGATTGTCGGGGATTGTCAGAGATTGATTGAGAGTGATGGAGAGTGATAGAGACTTTCAGAGATGGTCAGAGAGTGTCAGAGATTGATAGAGAGTGTCACAGTGTATCAGTGAGTGATCGTGGGTGTCTGAGAGTGTCTGAGATTGTCAGAGATTGTCAGAGATTGTCAGTGAGTGATAGAGTGTAATAGAGAGTGATAGAGAGTGATAGAGAGTGATAGAGAGTGATAGAGACTTTCAGAGAGTGTCAGAGAGTGATAGAGAGTGTCAGAGAGTGTCTGAGATTGTCTGAGAATGTCAGAGAGTGATAGTGAGTGTCAGAGAGTGTCAGAGAGTGTCAGAGAGAGATAGAGAAAGTCAGAGCGTGACAGTGAGTGTCTGAGAGTGTCTGAGAGTGTCTGAGATTGTCAGAGATTGTCAGAGATTGTCAGAGAGTGTCAGTGGGTAATAGATAGTGTCAGAGAGTGGCAGAGAAAGACAGAGAGAGTCAGAGAGTGATAGTGAGTGTCAGAGAGTGTCAGAGAGTGTCAGAGAGTGTCAGCGAGTAATAGAGAGTGTCAGAGAGTGGCAGAGAGAGATAGAGAGAGTCAGAGAGTGATAGTGAGTGTCAGAGAGTGATAGAGAGCGATAGAGAGTGTCAGAGAGTGTCAGAGAGTGTCAGAGAGTGTCAGAGAGCGATAGTGAATGTCTGAGAGTGTCAGAGAGTGTCAGAGAGCGATAGAGAGTGATAGAGAGTGTCAGAGAGTGTCAGAGAGTGTCAGGGAGTGATAGTGAGTGTCAGAGAGTGTCAGAGAGTGATAGTGGGTGTCTGAGAGGGTCTGAGAGTGTCAGAGAGTGTCAGAGAGTGACATTGAGTGTCAGTGAGTGTCTGAGAGAGTCAGAGAGTGTCAGAGAGTGACAGACAGTGTCAGGGAGTGATATTGAGTGTCTGTGAGTGTCTGAGAGAGTCAGAGAGAGTCACAGAGAGTCAGAGAGTGATAGACAGTGTCAGAGAATGTCAGAGAGTGTCAGAGAGTGTCAGAGAGTGTCAGAGAGTGATAGTGAGTGTCTGAGAGTGTCTGAGATTGTCAGAGAGTGTCAGAGAGTGATAGAGAGTGTCAGAGAGTATCAGACAGTGATAGTGAGTGTCTGAGAGTGTCTGAGATTGTCAGAGATTGTCAGAGAGTGTCAGAGAGTGTCAGAGAGAGATAGAGAAAGTCAGAGAGTGATAGAGAGTGCCAGAGAGTGGCAGAGAGAGATAGAGAGAGTCAGAGAGTGATAGAGAGTGTCAGAGAGTGTCAGAGAGTGATAGAAAGTCTCAGAGAATGTCAGAGAGTGTTAGTGAGTGTCAGAGAGTGTCAGAGATTGTCAGAGAGTGTCAGAGAGTGTCAGAGAGTGATAGAGAGTGTCAGAGAGTGTCAGAGAGTGAGAGAGAGTCTCAGAGAATGTCAGAGACTGTTAGTGAGTGTCAGAGAGTGTCAGAGAGTGATAGTGAGTGTCTGAGAGTGCCAGAGAGTGTTAGTGAGTGTCCGAGAGTGTCTGAAAGTGTCTGAGAGTGTCAGAGAGTGTCAGAGAGTGATAGAGAGTGATAGAGACTGTCAGAGAGTGATAGTGAGTGCCAGAGAGCGTCAGAGAGTGTCAGAGAGCGTCAGAGAGCGTCAGAGAGTGTCGGAGAGTGATGGAGAGTGATGGAGAGTGATGGAGAGTGTCAGAGTATCAGAGAGTGTCAGAGAGTGTCAGAGAGTGTCTGAGATTGTCAGAGAGTTTCAGAGTGCGTCAGTGAGTTTCTGAGAGTTTCAGAGAGAGTCAGTAGTGTCTGAGAGTGTCAGAGAGTGTCAGAGAGTTTTTGAGTGTTTCTGACAGTGTCAGAGATTGTCAGAGGGTTTCAGAGCGTGTCAGACAGTTTCAGAGACTGTCTGAGAGTGTCAGAGAGTTTCAGAGAGTGTCAGTGCATGTCAGAGAATGTCACAGAGTGTCAGAGATTTTCGTGGAGTTTCTGAGAGTTTCTGAGAGTGTCTGAGTGTGTCAGAGAGAGTCAGAGAGTGTCAGGGTGTCAGAGATTGTCTGAGAGTGACAGATAGTGTCAGAGAGGGTCAGAGAGTGTCTGAGATTGATAGAGAGTGTCACAGTGTATCAGTGAGTGATCGTGGGTGTCTGAGAGTGTCTGAGATTGTCAGAGATTGTCAGTGAGTGATAGAGAGTGATAGAGAGTGATAGAGAGTGATAGAGACTTTCAGAGAGTGTCAGAGAGTGATAGAGAGTGTCGGAGATTGTCTGAGAATGTCAGAGAGTGATAGTGAGTGTCAGAGAGTGTCAGAGAGTGTCAGAGAGAGATAGAGAAAGTCAGAGCGTGACAGTGAGTGTCTGAGAGTGTCTGAGAGTGTCTGAGATTGTCAGAGATTGTCAGAGATTGTCAGAGAGTGTCAGTGGGTAATAGAGAGTGTCAGAGAGTGGCAGAGACAGACAGAGAGAGTCAGAGAGTGATAGTGAGTGTCAGAGAGTGTCAGAGAGTGTCAGAGAGTGTCAGCGAGTAATAGAGAGTGTCAGAGAGTGGCAGAGAGAGATAGAGAGAGTCAGAGAGTGATAGTGAGTGTCAGAGAGTGATAGAGAGCGATAGAGAGTGTCAGAGAGTGTCAGAGAGTGTCAGAGAGTGTCAGAGAGCGATAGTGAATGTCTGAGGGTGACAGAGAGTGTCAGAGAGCGATAGAGAGTGATAGAGAGTGTCAGAGAGTGTCAGGGAGTGAGAGAGAGTCTCAGAGAATGTCAGAGAGTGTTAGTGAGTGTCAGAGAGTGTCAGAGAGTGATAGTGAGTGTCTGAGAGTGCCAGAGAGTGTTAGTGAGTGTCTGAGAGTGTCTGAAAGTGTCTGAGAGTGTCAGAGAGTGTCAGAGAGTGATAGAGAGTGATAGAGAGTGATAGAGACTGTCAGAGAGTGATAGTGAGTGCCAGAGAGCGTCAGAGAGTGTCAGAGAGCGTCAGAGAGCGTCAGAGAGTGTCGGAGAGTGATGGAGAGTGATGGAGAGTGATGGAGAATGTCAGAGAGTATCAGAGAGTGTCAGAGAGTGTCAGAGAGTGTCTGAGATTGTCTGAGAGTGTCAGAGAGTGTCAGAGAGTGTCTGAGATTGTCTGAGAGTGTCAGAGAGTGATATGGAGTGTCAGAGAGTGTCAGAGAGTGACAGTGAGTGTCTGAGAGTGTCTGAGATTGACAGAGAGTGTCAGAGAGTTTCAGAGATTGATAGAGAGTGTCAGAGAGTATCAGAGAGTGATAGTGGGTGTCTGAGAGTGTCTGAGATTGTCAGAGATTGTCAGAGATTGTCAGAGATTGATTGAGAGTGATGGAGAGTGATAGAGACTTTCAGAGATGATCAGAGAGTGTCAGAGATTGATAGAGAGTGTCACAGTGTATCAGTGAGTGATCGTGGGTGTCTGAGAGTGTCTGAGATTGTCAGAGATTGTCAGTGAGCGATAGAGAGTGATAGAGAGTGTCTGAGATTGTCTGAGAATGTCAGAGAGTGATAGTGAGTGTCAGAGAGTGTCAGAGAGTGTCAGAGAGAGATAGAGAAAGTCAGAGCGTGACAGTGAGTGTCTGAGAGTGTCTGAGAGTGTCTGAGATTGTCAGAGATTGTCAGAGATTGTCAGAGAGTGTCAGTGGGTAATAGAGAGTGTCAGAGAGTGGCAGAGAAAGACAGAGAGAGTCAGAGAGTGGTAGTGAGTGTCAGAGAGTGTCAGAGAGTGTCAGCGAGTAATAGAGAGTGTCAGAGAGTGGCAGAGAGAGATAGAGAGAGTCAGAGAGTGATAGTGAGTGTCAGAGAGTGATAGAGAGCGATAGAGAGTGTCAGAGAGTGTCAGAGAGCGATAGTGAGTGTCTGAGAGTGTCAGAGAGTGTCAGAGAGCGATAGAGAGTGATAGAGAGTGTCAGAGAGTGTCAGAGAGTGTCTGAGAGTGATAGTAAGTGAAAGAGAGTGTCAGAGAGTGATAGTGGGTGTCTGAGAGGGTCTGAGAGTGTCAGAGAGTGTCAGAGAGTGACAGAGGAGCAGCCTTGATAGAACGGGGTGCGGAGCGGACTTTCAGCTGAGCGGTCAATTTCAGTAAGTTTCAAGTTAATCCCTTTTTTGTTTCGGAGGACCGGGGACTGCTGGGTAGGGGAAAACTATTTATTTGGGCAGTTTTAAAATCTTTGTCTTTTGCGAGGAGCAGCCTTGATAGAACGGGGTGCGGAGCGGACTTTCAGCTGAGCGGTCAATTTCAGTAAGTTTCAAGTTAATCCCTTTTTTGTTTCGGAGGACCGGGGACTGCTGGGTAGGGGAAAACTATTTATTTGGGCAGTTTTAAAATCTTTGTCTTTTGCGAGGAGCAGCCTTGATAGAACGGGGTGCGGAGCGGACTTTCAGCTGAGCGGTCAATTTCAGTAAGTTTCAAGTTAATCCCTTTTTTGTTTCGGAGGACCGGGGACTGCTGGGTAGGGGAAAACTATTTATTTGGGCAGTGGCAGTACCCGAGACACTACACGTGTCGTGTCTCCCACCCACCCTCCTCCTCTAACCAAAAAAAAAGGACTCTTGGGTGTTGATAAGGTAAGCTTTTTATTTAAAACTTCAGTCCGTCGGATTGCTAAGCGAACAAGTTTTGACTTTTTTTTTCGTTTGGTTTTTCAGTAGATTTATTGGGAATCTAGAATAGTGGGAATGGAGGTAAAGGCAGTTGTATGTTCCTCCTGCAGAATGTGGGAGGTAGGGGTCGCCAAGAGTGTCCCTGCTGACTGCATCTGCGGGAAGTGCACCCAACTCCAGCTCCTCGCAGACCGCGTTAGGGAACTGGAGCTGGAGCTGGATGAACTTCGGATCATTCGGGAGGCGGAGGGGATTATTGACAGGAGTTATAGGGAGGCAGTCACACCTCAGGTAAAAGAAGTAGGTAGATGGGTTACCGTCAGGGGAAGGAAAGGGAACCAGCAGGCAGTGCAGGGATCCCCTGTGGCCGTTTCCCTCAACAACAGGTATACCGTTTTGGATACTGTTGGGGGGGGGGACTTACCAGGGGTAAGCAATGGGGTGCAGGTCTCTGGCACAGAGTCTGTCCCTGTTGCTCAGAAGGGAAAAGGGAAGAGGAGCAGAGCATTAGTCATTGGGGACTCCATAGTTAGGGGAACAGATAGGAGGTTCTGTGGGAACGAGAGAGACTCACGGTTGGTGTGTTGCCTCCCAGGTGCCAGGGTACGTGATGTCTCCGATCGTGTTTTTGGGATCCTTAAGGGGGAGGGGGAGCACCCCCAAGTCGTGGTCCACATAGGCACCAACGACATAGGTAGGAAGAGAGATGGGGATTTAAGGCAGAAATTCAGGGAGCTAGGGTGGAAGCTTAGAGCGAGAACAACCAGAGTTGTTATCTCTGGGTTGTTGCCTGTGCCACGTGCTAGCGAAGAGAGGAATAGGGAGAGAGAGGAGTTGAACACGTGGCTGCAGGGATGGTGTAGGAGGGAGGGTTTTGGTTTCCTGGATAATTGGGGCTCTTTCTGGGGTAGGTGGGACCTCTACAAACAGGATGGCCTTCACCTGAACCAGAGGGGTACCAATATCCTGGGGGGGAGATTTGTTAGTGCTCTTCGGGGGGGTTTAAACTAAATCAGCAGGGGAATGGGAACCTAAATTGCAGTGCCAGTGTACAGGCTGTTGAGAGTAGTGAGGTAGGGGATAAGGTTACAGGGACGCAAGAGGGCACTGGCAAGCAAGAACTTGGTTTAAAGTGTGTCTACTTCAACGCCAGGAGCATCCGGAATAAGGTGGGTGAGCTTGCAGCATGGGTTGGTACCTGGGATCCTGATGTTGTGGCCATTTCGGAGACATGGGTAGAGCAGGGGCAGGAATGGATGTTGCAGGTTCCGGGATTTAGATGTTTCAGAAAGAACAGAGAAGAGGGTAAAAGGGGGGGGGGGGTGTGGCATTGTTAATCAAGGAAAGTATTACAGCGGCAGAAAGGACGTTTGAGGACTCGTCTACTGAGGTAGTCTGGGCCGAGGTTAGAAACAGGAGAGGAGAGGTCACCCTGTTGGGAGTTTTCTATAGACCTCCGAATAGTTCCAGAGATGTAGAGGAAAGGATAGCGAAGATGATTCTCGACAGGAGCGAGAGTAACAGGGTAGTGGTTATGGGGGACTTTAACTTTCCAAATATTGACTGGAAATACTATAGTTCGAGTACTTTAGATGGGTCTGTTTTTGTCCAGTGTGTGCAGGAGGGTTTTCTGACACAGTATGTGGACAGGCCAACCAGGGGCGATGCCACATTGGATTTGGTACTGGGTAATGAACCCGGCCAGGTGTTTGATTTAGATGTAGGTGAGCACTTTGGCGATAGTGATCACAATTCGGTTAGGTTTACCTTAGCGATGGGCAGGGACAGGTATATACCGCAGGGCAAGAATTATAGCTGGGGGAAAGGAAATTATGACGCGATTAGGCAAGATTTAGGATGTGTAGGATGGGGAAGGAAACTGCAGGGGATGGGCACAAACGAAATGTGGAGCTTATTCAAGGAGCAGCTAATGCGTGTCCTTGATAAGTATGTACCTGTCAGGCAGGGAGGAAGTTGTCGAGCAAGGGAGCCGTGGTTTACTCAAGAAGTTGAAGCGCTTGTCAAGAGGAAGAGGGCGGCTTATGTTAGGATGAGACGTGAAGGCTCAGTTAGGGCGCTTGAGAGTTACAAGCTAGCCAGGAAGGATCTAAAGGGAGGGCTAAGAAGAGCAAGGAGAGGACACGAGAAGTCATTGGCGGATAGGATCAAAGAAAACCCTAAGGCTTTCTATAGGTATATCAGGAATAAACGAATGATAAGAGTTAGAACAGGGCCAATCAAGGATAGTAGTGGGAAGTTGTGTGCGGAATCAGAGGAGATAGGGGAAGCGTTAAATGAATATTTTTCGTCAGTATTTACAGTAGAGAAAGAAAATGTTGCCGAGGAGATTACTGAGATACAGCCTACTAGGCTAGATGGGATTGAGATTCACAAGGAGGAGGTGTTAGCAATTTTGGAAAGAGTGAAAATAGATAAGTCCCCTGGGCCAGATGGGATTTATCCTAGGATTCTCTGGGAAGCCAGGGAGGAGATTGCAGAGCCGTTGTTGTTGATCTTTAAGTCGTCATTGTCGACAGGAGTAGTGCCGGAGGACTGGAGGATAGCAAATGTTGTCCCCTTGTTCAAGAAGGGGAGTCGAGACAGCCCTGGTAATTATAGACCTGTGAGCCTTACTTCGGTTGTGGGTAAAATGTTGGAAAAGGTTATAAGAGATAGGATTTATAATCATCTTGAAAAGAATAAGTTCATTTGCGATAGTCAGCACGGTTTTGTGAAAGGTAGGTCGTGCCTCACAAACCTTATTGAGTTTTTCGAGAAGGTGACCAAACAGGTGGATGAGGGTAAAGCCGTGGATGTGGTGTATATGGATTTCAGTAAGGCGTTTGATAAGGTTCCCCACGGTAGGCTATTGCAGAAAATACGCAACTAGGGGGTTGAAGGTGATATAGAGCTTTGGATCAGAAATTGGCTAGCTGAAAGAAGACAGAGGGTGGTGGTTGATGGCAAATGTTCATCCTGGAGTTTAGTTACTAGTGGTGTACCGCAAGGTTCTGTTTTTGGGCCACTGCTGTTTGTCATTTTTATAAACGACCTGGATGAGGGTGTAGAAGGGTGGGTTAGTAAATTTGCGGATGACACGAAGGTCGGTGGAGTTGTGGATAGTGTCGAAGGGTGTTGTAGGGTACAGAGGGACATAGATAGGCTGCAGAGCTGGGCTGAGAGATGGCAAATAGAGTTTAATGCGGAGAAGTGTGAGGTGATTCACTTTGGAAGGAGTAACAGCAATGCAGAGTACTGGGCTAATGGGAAGATTCTTGGTAGTGTAGATGAGCAGAGAGATCTTGGTATCCAGGTACATAAATCCCTGAAAGTTGCTACCCAGGTTAATAGGGCTGTTAAGAAGGCATATGGTGTGTTAGCCTTTATTAGTAGGGGGATCGAGTTTCAGAGCCACGGGGTCATGATGCAGCTGTACAAAACTCTGGTGAGGCCGCACCTGGAGTATTGCGTGCAGTTCTGGTCACCGCATTCCAGGAAGGATGTCGAAGCTTTGGAAAGGGTGCAGAGGAGATGTACTAGGATGTTGCCTGGTATGGAAGGAAGGTCTTACGAGGAAAGGCTGAGGGACTTGGGGTTGTTTTCGTTGGAGAGAAGGAGGAGGAGAGGTGACTTAATAGAGACATACAAGATAATCAGAGGGTTAGATAGGGTGGATAGTGAGAGTCTTTTTCCTCGGATGAGGATGGCAAACACGAGGGGACATAGCTTTAAGTTGAGGGGTGAAAGATATAGGACAGATGTCAGAGGTAGTTTCTTTACGCAGAGAGTAGTAGGGGCGTGGAACGCCCTGCCTGCAACAGTAGTAGACTCGCCAACTTTAAGGGCATTTAAGTGGTCATTGGATAGACATATGGATGTAAATGGAATAGTGTAGGTCAGATGATCGGCGCAACATCGAGGGCCGAAGGGCCTGTACTGCGCTGTAATATTCTAATTCTAATTCTAATTGAGTGTCTGTGAGTGTCTGAGAGAGTCAGAGAGTGTCAGAGAGTGACAGACAGTGTCAGGGAGTGTCAGAGAGTGTCAGAGAGTGGCAGAGAGTAATAGAGATTGTCAGAGAGTGTCAGAGAGTGATAGAGAGTGATAGAGAGTGTCAGAGAGTGTCAGAGAGTGTCAGAGAGTGTCAGAGAGTGATATTGAGTGTCTGTGAGTGTCTGAGAGAGTCAGAGAGAGTCACAGAGAGTCAGAGAGTGATAGACAGTGTCAGAGAATGTCAGAGAGTGTCAGAGAGTGTCAGAGAGTGTCAGAGAGTGATAGTGAGTGTCTGAGAGTGTCTGAGATGGTCAGAGAGTGTCAGAGAGTGATAGAGAGTGTCAGAGAGTATCAGAGAGTGATAGTGAGTGTCTGAGAGTGTCAGAGAGTGAGAGAGAATGTCAGAGAGTGTCAGAGAGTGTCAGAGAGAGATAGAGAAAGTCAGAGAGTGATAGAGAGTGGCAGAGAGTGGCAGAGAGAGATAGAGAGAGTCATAGAGTGATAGAGAGTGTCAGAGAGTGTCAGAGAGTGATAGAGAGTCTTAGAGAATGTCACAGAGTGTTAGTGAGTGTCAGAGAGTGTCAGAGATTGTCAGAGAGTGTCAGAGAGTGTCAGAGAGTGATAAAGAGTGTCAGAGAGTGAGAGAGAGTCTCAGAGAATGTCAGAGAGTGTTAGTGAGTGTCAGAGAGTGTCAGAGAGTGATAGTGAGTGTCTGAGAGTGCCAGAGAATGATAGTGAGTGTCTGAGAGTGTCTCAAAATGTCTGAGAGTGTCAGAGAGTGTCAGAGAGTGTCAGAGATTGATAGAGAGTGATAGAGAGTGATAGAGACTGTCAGAGAGTGTCAGAGACCGTCAGAGAGCGTCAGAGAGTGTCGGAGAGTGATGGAGGGTGATGGAGAGTGATGGAGAGTGTCAGAGAGTATCAGAGAGTTACAGAGAGTGTCAGAGAGTGTCAGAGAGTGTCTGAGATTGTCTGAGAGTGTCAGAGAGTGATAGTGAGTGTCAGAGAGTGTCAGAGAGTGACAGTGAGTGTCTGAGATTGTCTGAGATTGACAAAGAGTGTCAGAGAGTTTCAGAGATTGAGAGAGAGTGTCAGAGAGTATCAGAGAGTGATAGAGAGTGTCAGAGTTTATCAGAGAGTGATAGTGGGTGTCTGAGAGTGTCTGAGATTGTCAGAGATTGTCAGAGGTTGTCAGTGAGTGATAGAGAGTGATAGAGAGTGATAGAGAGTGATCGAGACTTTCAGAGAGTGTCAGAGAGTGTCAGAGAGTGATAGAGAGTGTCAGATAGTGTCTGAGATTGTCTGAGAGTGTCAGAGAGTGATAGTGAGTGTCAGAGAGTGTCAGAGAGTGTCAGAGAGTGATAGTGAGTGTCTGAGAGTGTCTGAGATTGTCAGAGAGTGTCAGAGAGTATCAGAGAGTGATAGAGAGTGATAGAGAGTGTCAGAGAGTGTCAGAGAGTAATAGAGATTGTCAGAGAGTGATAGAGAGTGATAGATAGTGTCAGAGAGTGTCAGAGAGTGATAAACAGTGTCAGAGAGTGTCAGAGAGTGTCAGAGAGTAATAGAGATTGTCAGAGAGTGTCAGAGAGTGATAGAGAGTGTCAGAGAGTGTCAGAGAGTGATAGTGAGTGTCTGAGAGTGCCAGAGAATGATAGTGAGTGTCTGAGAGTGTCTCAAAATGTCTGAGAGTGTCAGAGAGTGTCAGAGAGTGTCAGAGATTGATAGAGAGTGATAGAGAGTGATAGAGACTGTCAGAGAGTGTCAGAGACCGTCAGAGAGCGTCAGAGAGTGTCGGAGAGTGATGGAGGGTGATGGAGAGTGATGGAGAGTGTCAGAGAGTATCAGAGAGTTACAGAGAGTGTCAGAGAGTGTCAGAGAGTGTCTGAGATTGTCTGAGAGTGTCAGAGAGTGATAGTGAGTGTCAGAGAGTGTCAGAGAGTGACAGTGAGTGTCTGAGAGTGTCTGAGATTGACAAAGAGTGTCAGAGAGTTTCAGAGATTGAGAGAGAGTGTCAGAGAGTATCAGAGAGTGATAGAGAGTGTCAGAGTTTATCAGAGAGTGATAGTGGGTGTCTGAGAGTGTCTGAGATTGTCAGAGATTGTCAGAGGTTGTCAGTGAGTGATAGAGAGTGATAGAGAGTGATAGAGAGTGATCGAGACTTTCAGAGAGTGTCAGAGAGTGTCAGAGAGTGATAGAGAGTGTCAGATAGTGTCTGAGATTGTCTGAGAGTGTCAGAGAGTGATAGTGAGTGTCAGAGAGTGTCAGAGAGTGTCAGAGAGTGATAGTGAGTGTCTGAGAGTGTCTGAGATTGTCAGAGAGTGTCAGAGAGTATCAGAGAGTGATAGAGAGTGATAGAGAGTGTCAGAGAGTGTCAGAGAGTAATAGAGATTGTCAGAGAGTGATAGAGAGTGATAGAGAGTGATAGATAGTGTCAGAGAGTGTCAGAGAGTGATAAACAGTGTCAGAGAGTGTCAGAGAGTGTCAGAGAGTAATAGAGATTGTCAGAGAGTGTCAGAGAGTGATAGAGATTGTCAGAGAGTGTCAGAGAGTGATAGAGATTGATGGAGATTGTCAGAGAGTGTCAGAGAGTGATAGAGAGTGATAGAGAGTGTCAGAGAGGGTCAGAGATTGTCAGACAGTGTCAGAGAGTGATAGTGAGTGTCAGTGAGTGTCAGAGAGTGATAGTGAGTGATAGTAAGTATCTCAGAGTGTCTGGGAGTGTCAGGGAGTGTCAGAGAGTGATAGTGAGTGTCTGTGAGTGTCTGAGTGTGTCAGAGAGTGTCAGAGAGTGATAGAGAGTGTTACTGAGTATCAGAGACTGTCAGAGAGTTGTAGAGAGTGTCAGAGAGTGTCAGAGAGTGATAGAGAGTGTCAGAAAGTGACAGAGATTGATCGAGAGTGACAGTGAGTGTCTGAGAGTGTCTGAGAGTGTCTGAGAGTGTCTGTGATTGTCAGAGAGTGATAGAGAGTGTCAGACAGTGTCAGAGAGTGATAGTGAGTGTCAGAGAGTGTCAGAGAGTGATAGTGAGTGTCTGTGATTGTCATAGAGTGATGGAGAGTGTGAGAGAGTGGCAGAGAGTGATAGAGAGAGTCAGAGAGTGATAGTGATTGTCTGAGCGTGTCAGAGAGTGTCAGAGAGTGTCAGAGAGTTAAAGAGAGTGTGAGAGAGTGGCAGAGAGTGATAGAGAGTGTCAGAGAGTGTCTGAGATTGTCATGGAGTGATGGAGAGTGTGAGAGAGTGGCAGAGAGTGATAGAGAGTGTCAGAGAGTGATAGTGAGTGTGTCAGCGTGTCTGAGAGTGTCGGAGAGTGTCAGAGAGTGTCAGAGAGTGATAGAGAATGATAGAGAGTGATAGAGAGTGTCCAAGAGCGATAGAGAGTGTCAGAGAGTGTCAGAGAGTGATAGTGAGTGTCTGAGAGTGTCAGAGAGTGTCAGAGTGATAGTGAGTGTCAGAGAGTGTCAGAGAGAGGGAGAGAAAGTCAGAGAGTGATAGTGAGTGTCTGAGAGTGTCAGAGAGTGTCAGAGAGTGTCAGCGAGTAATGGAGACTGTCAGAGAGTGGCAGAGAGAGACAGAGAGAGGCAGAGAGTGATAGTGAGTGTCTGGGAGTGTCTGAGATTGTCAGAGAGTGTCAGAGAGTGTCTGAGAGTGATAGAGAGCGATAGAGAGCGATAGAGAGAGTCAGAGAGTGTCAGGGAGTGATAGTGAGTGTCAGAGAGTGTCAGAGAGTGTCAGAGAGTGATAGTGAGTGTCTGAGAGTGTCTGAGATTGTCAGAGAGTGTCTGAGAGTGTCAGAGAGTGTCAGAGAGTGATAGAGAGTGTCAGAGAGTGTCAGAGCGTGATAGAGAGTCTCAGAGAATGTCAGAGAGTTTTAGTGAGTGTCAGAGAGTGTCAGAGAGTGATAGTGAGTGTCTGAGAGTGTCTGAGAGTGTCTGAGAGTGTCTGTGATTGTCAGAGAGTGATAGAGAGTGTCAGACAGTGTCAGAGAGTGATAGTGAGTGTCAGAGAGTGTCAGAGAGTGATAGTGAGTGTCTGTGATTGCCATAGAGTGATGGAGAGTGTGAGAGAGTGGCAGAGAGTGATAGAGAGTGTCAGAGAGTGATAGTGATTGTCTGAGCGTGTCAGAGAGTGTCAGAGAGTGTCAGAGAGTTAAATAGAGTGTGAGAGAGTGGCAGAGAGTGATAGAGAGTGTCAGAGAGTGTCTGAGATTGTCATGGAGTGATGGAGAGTGTGCGAGAGTGGCAGAGAGTGATAGATAGTGTCAGAGAGTGATAGTGAGTGTGTCAGCGTGTCTGAGAGTGTCGGAGAGTGTCAGAGAGTGTCAGAGAGTGATAGAGAATGATAGAGAGTGATAGAGAGTGTCCAAGAGCGATAGAGAGTGTCAGAGAGTGTCAGAGAGTGTCAGAGTGATAGTGAGTGTCAGAGAGTGTCAGAGAGAGGTAGAGAAAGTCAGAGAGTGATAGTGAGTGTCTGAGAGTGTCAGAGAGTGTCAGAGAGTGTCAGCGAGTAATGGAGACTGTCAGAGAGTGGCAGAGAGAGACAGAGAGAGGCAGAGAGTGATAGTGAGTGTCTGGGAGTGTCTGAGATTGTCAGAGAGTGTCAGAGAGTGTCTGAGAGTGATAGAGAGCGATAGAGAGAGTCAGAGAGTGTCAGAGTGTGTCAGAGAGAGATAGAGAGTGTCAGAGAGCGATAGTGAGTGTCTGAGAGTGTCAGAGAGTGTCAGGGAGAGATAGAGAGTGTCAGAGAGTGTCAGAGAGTGTCAGAGAGTGTCAGAGCGATAGATAGTGATAGAGAGTGTCAGAGAGTGTCAGAGAGTGTCAGGGAGTGATAGTGAGTGTCAGAGAGTGTCAGAGAGTGTCAGAGAGTGATAGTGAGTGTCTGAGAGTGTCTGAGATTGCCAGAGAGTGTCTGAGAGTGTCAGAGAGTGTCAGAGAGTGATAGAGAGTGTCAGAGAGTGTCAGAGCGTGATAGAGAGTCTCAGAGAATGTCAGAGAGTTTTAGTGAGTGTCAGAGAGTGTCAGAGAGTGATAGTGAGTGTCTGAGAGTGCCAGAGAGTGATAGTGAGTGTCTGAGAGTGTCTGAAATTGTCTGAGAGTGTCTGAGAGTGTCAGAGAGTGATAGAGAGTGATAGAGAGTGATAGAGACTGTCAGAGAGTGATAGTGACTGCCAGAGAGCGTCAGAGAGTGTCAGAGAGCGTCAGAGAGCGTCAGAGAGTGTCGGAGAGTGATGGAGAGTGATGGAGAGTGATGGAGAGTGTCAGAGAGTATCAGAGAGTGTCAGAGAGTGTCAGAGAGTGTCAGAGAGTGTCTGAGATTGTCGGAGAGTGTCAGAGAGTGATAGTGAGTGTCAGAGAGTGTCAGAGAGTGACAGTGAGTGTCTGAGAGTGTCTGAGAATGACAGAGAGTGTCAGAGAGTTTCAGAGATTGATAGAGAGTGTCAGAGAGTATCACAGAGTGATAGAGAGTGTCAGAGTTTATCAGAGAGTGATAGTGGGTGTCTGAGAGTGTCTGAGATTGTCAGAGATTGTCCAAGATTGTCAGTGAGTGATAGAGAGTGATAGAGAGTGATAGAGAGTGATAGAGACTTTCAGAGAGTGTCAGAGAGTGTCAGAGAGTGATAGAGAGTGTCAGAGAGTGTCAGAGATTGTCTGAGAGTGTCAGAGAGTGATAGTGAGTGTCAGAGAGTGTCAGAGAGTGTCAGAGAGTGATAGTGAGTGTCTGAGAGTGTCTGAGATTGTCAGAGAGTGTCAGAGAGTGATAGACAGTGATAGAGAGTGTCTGAGAGTGTCAGAGTCAGAGAGAGTCAGAGAGTGTCAGAGAGTGATAGAGAGTGTCAGAGAGTGTTAGAGAGTGATAGAGAGTGTCAGAAAGTGACAGAGAGTGATCGAGAGTGATAGTGAGTGTCTGAGAGTGTCTGAGAGTGTCTGAGATTGTCAGAGAGTGTCAGAGAGTGTCAGAGAGTGTCAGGGAGTGATAGTGAGTGTCAGAGAGTGTCAGAGAGTGATAGTGAGTATCTGAGTGTGTCTGAGATTGTCAGAGAGTGTCTGAGATTGTCACAGAGTGTCAGAGAGTGATAGAGAGTATCAGAGAGTGTCAGAGCGTGATAGAGAGTCTCAGAGAATGTCAGAGAGTTTTAGTGAGTGTCAGAGAGGGTCAGAGAGTGATAGAGAGTGATAGAGACTGTCAGAGAGTGATAGTGAGTGTCAGAGAGCGTCAGAGAGTGTCAGAGAGTGTCACAGAGTGTCGGAGAGTGATGGAGAGTGATGGAGAGTCTCAGAGAGTGTCAGAGAGTGTCTGAGATGGTCTGAGAGCGTCAGAGAGTGATAGTGAGTGTCAGAGAGTGATAGTGAGTGTCTGAGATTGTCAGAGAGTTTCAGAGAGTGTCAGAGAGTGATAGAGAGTGTCAGAGAGTATCAGAGAGTGATAGTGGGTGCCTGAGAGTGTCTGAGATTGTCAGAGATTGTCAGAGATTGTCAGAGAGTGATAGAGAGTGATAGAGAGTGTCAGAGAGTGTCAGAGAGTGATAGAGAGTGTCAGAGAGTGTCTGAGATTGTCTGAGAGTGTCAGAGAGTGACAGTGGGTGTCAGAGAGTGTCAGAGAGTGTCAGAGAGTGATAGTGAGTGTCTGAGTGTGTTTGAGATTGTCAGAGAGTGTCAGAGAGTATCAGAGAGTGATAGAGAGTGCTAGAGAGTGTCAGAGAGTGTCAGAGAGTAATAGAGATTGTCAGAGAGTGATAGAGAGTGATAGAGAGTGTCTGAGAGTGTCAGAGAGTGTCAGAGTCAGAGAGAGTCAGAGAGTGTCAGAGAGTGATAAACAGTGTCAGAGAGTGTCAGAGAGTGTCAGAGAGTGTCAGAGAGTAATAGAGATTGTCAGAGAGTGATAGAGAGTGTCAGAGAGTGACAGAGAGTGATAGAGAGTGACAGTGAGTGTCTGAGAGTGTCTGAGAGTGTCTGAGAGTGTCTGAGATTGTCAGAGAGTGATAGAGAGTGTCAGAAAGTGTCAGAGAGTGATAGTGAGGGTCAGAGAGTGTCAGAGAGTGATAGTGAGTGTCTGTGATTGTCTGATTGTGTCTGAGGGTGTCAGCGAGTGTCAGAGAGTGAAAGCGAGTGTCAGCGAGTGTCAGAGAGTGAAAGAGAGTGTCAGAGCGTGTCAGAGAGAGATAGAGAAAGTCAGAGAGTGATAGTGATTGTCTGAGAGTGTCTGAGAGTGTCTGAGATTGTCAGAGATTGTCAGAGAGTGTCAGAGTGTGTCAGCAAGTAATAGAGAGTGGCAGAGAGTGGCAGAGAGTGGCAGAGAGGTAGAGAGAGTCAGTGAGTGATAGTGAGTGTCAGAGAGTGATAGAGAGCGATAGAGAGTTTCAGAGAGTGTCAGAGAGAGATAGAGAGTGTCAGAGAGCGATAGTGAGTGTCTGAGAGTGTCTGAGATTGACAAAGAGTGTCAGAGAGTTTCAGAGATTGAGAGAGAGTGTCAGAGAGTATCAGAGAGTAATAGAGAGTGTCAGAGTTTATCAGAGAGTGATAGTGGGTGTCTGAGAGTGTCTGAGATTGTCAGAGATTGTCAGAGGTTGTCAGAGAGTGATAGAGAGTGATAGAGAGTGATCGAGACTTTCAGAGTGTGTCAGAGAGTGTCAGAGAGTGATAGAGAGTGTCAGATAGTGTCTGAGATTGTCTGAGAGTGTCAGAGAGTGATAGTGAGTGTCAGAGAGTGTCAGAGAGTGTCAGAGAGTGTCAGAGAGTATCAGAGAGTGATAGAGAGTGATAGAGAGTGTCAGAGAGTGTCAGAGAGTTATAGAGATTGTCAGAGAGTGATAGAGAGTGATAGAGAGTGATAGAGAGTGTCTGAGAGTGTCAGAGAGTGTCAGAGTCAGAGAGTGTCAGAGAGTGTCAGAGAGTAATAGAGATTGTCAGAGAGTGTCAGAGAGTGATAGACAGTCAGAGAGTGTCAGAGAGTGATAGAGATTGATGGAGATTGTCAGAGAGTGTCAGAGAGTGATAGAGAGTGATAGAGAGTGTCAGAGAGGGTCAGAGATTGTCAGACAGTGTCAGAGAGTGATAGTGAGTGTCAGAGAGTGTCAGAGAGTGATAGTGAGTGATAGTAAGTGTCTCAGAGTGTCTGGGAGTGTCAGGGAGTGTCAGAGAGTGATAGTGAGTGTTACTGAGTTTCAGAGACTGTCAGAGAGTGATAGAGAGTGTCAGAGAGTGTCAGAGAGTGATAGAGAGTGTCAGAAAGTGACAGAGAGTGATCGAGAGTGATAGTGAGTGTCTGAGAGTGTCTGAGATTGTCAGAGAGTGATAGAGAGTGTCAGACAGTGTCAGAGAGTGATAGTGAGTGTCAGAGAGTGTCAAAGAGTGATAGTGAGTGTCTGTGATTGTCATAGAGTGATGGAGAGTGTGAGAGAGTGGCAGAGAGTGATAGAGAGTGTCAGAGAGTGATAGTGATTGTCTGAGCGTGTCAGAGAGTGTCAGAGATTGTCAGAGAGTTAAAGAGAGTGTGAGAGAGTGGCAGAGAGTGATAGAGAGTGTCAGAGAGTGTCTGAGATTGTCATGGAGTGATGGAGAGTGTGAGAGAGTGGCAGAGAGTGATAGAGAGTGTCAGAGAGTGATAGTGAGTGTATCAGCGTGTCTGAGAGTGTCGGAGAGTGTCAGAGAGTGTCAGAGAGTGATAGAGAATGATAGAGAGTGATAGAGAGTGTCCAAGAGCGATAGAGAGTGTCAGAGAGTGTCAGAGAGTGATAGTGAGTGTCTGAGAGTGTCTAAGAGTGTCAGAGAGTGTCAGAGAGTGTCAGAGTGATAGTGAGTGTCAGAGAGTGTCAGAGAGAGGTAGAGAAAGTCAGAGAGTGATAGTGAGTGTCTGAGAGTGTCAGAGAGTGTCAGAGAGTGTCAGAGAGTGTCAGCGAGTAATGGAGACTGTCAGAGAGTGGCAGAGAGAGACAGAGAGAGGCAGAGAGTGATAGTGAGTGTCTGGGAGTGTCTGAGATTGTCAGAGAGTGTCAGAGAGTGTCTGAGAGTGATAGAGAGCGATAGAGAGCGATAGAGAGAGTCAGAGAGTGTCAGAGAGTGTCAGAGAGAGATGGAGAGTGTCAGAGAGCGATAGTGAGTGTCTGAGAGTGTCAGAGAGTGTCAGAGAGAGATAGAGAGTGTCAGAGAGTGTCAGAGAGTGTCAGAGCGTGTCAGAGCGATAGATAGTGATAGAGAGTGTCAGAGAGTGTCAGAGAGTGTCAGGGAGTGATAGTGAGTGTCAGAGAGCGTCAGAGAGTGATAGTGAGTGTCTGAAAGTGTCTGAGATTGTCAGAGAGTGTCTGAGAGTGTCAGAGAGTGTCAGAGAGTGATAGAGAGTGTCAGAGAGTGTCAGAGCGTGATAGAGAGTATCAGAGAATGTCAGAGAGTTTTAGTGAGTGTCAGAGAGTGATAGTGAGTGTCTGAGAGTGCCAGAGAGTGATAGTGAGTGTCTGACAGTGTCTGAAATTGTCTGAGAGTGTCTGAGAGTGTCAGAGAGTGATAGAGAGTGATAGAGAGTGATATAGACTGTCAGAGAGTGATAGTGAGTGCCAGAGACCGTCAGAGAGTGTCAGAGAGCGTCAGAGTGCGTCAGAGAGTGTCGGAGAGTGATGGAGAGTGATGGAGAGTGATGGAGAGTGTCAGAGAGTATCAGAGAGTGTCAGAGAGTGTCAGAGAGTGTCAGAGAGTGTCTGAGAGCGTCAGAGAGCGTCAGAGAGTGTCGGAGAGTGATGGAGAGTGATGGAGAGTGATGGAGAGTGTCAGAGAGTATCAGAGAGTGTCAGAGAGTGTCAGAGAGTGTCTGAGATTGTCGGAGAGTGTCAGAGAGTGATAGTGACTGTCAGAGAGTGTCAGAGAGTGACAGTGAGTGTCTGAGAGTGTCTGAGATTGACAGAGAGTGTCAGAGAGTTTCAGAGATTGATAGAGAGTGTCAGAGAGTATCAGAGAGTGATAGAGAGTGTCAGAGTTTATCAGAGAGTGATAGTGGGTGTCTGAGAGTGTCTGAGATTGTCAGAGATTGTCCGAGATTGTCAGTGAGTGATAGAGAGTGATAGAGAGTGATAGAGAGTGATAGAGACTTTCAGAGAGTGTCAGAGAGTGTCAGAGAGTGATAGAGAGTGTCAGAGAGTGTCAGAGATTGTCTGAGAGTGTCAGAGAGTGATAGTGAGTGTCAGAGAGTGTCAGAGAGTGTCAGAGAGTGATAGTGAGTGTCTGAGAGTGTCTGAGATTGTCAGAGAGTGTCAGAGAGTGATAGAGAGTGATAGAGATTGTCAGAGAGTGATAGAGAGTGATAGAGAGTGTCTGAGAATGTCTGAGAGTGTCTGAGAGTGTCAGAGAGTGATAAACAGTGTCAGAGAGTGTCAGAGAGTGTCAGAGAGTAATAGAGATTGTCAGAGAGTGATAGAGAGTGATAGAGAGTGTCTGAGAGTGTCTGAGAGTGTCTGAGAGTGTCAGAGAGTGTCAGAGAGTAATAGGGATTGTCAGAGAGTGTCAGAGAGTGATAGAGATTGTCAGAGAGTGTCAGAGAGTGATAGAGAGTGATGGAGATTGTCAGAGAGTGTCAGAGAGTGATAGAGAGTGATAGAGAGTGTCAGAGAGGGTCAGAGATTGTCAGACAGTGTCAGAGAGTGATAGTGAGTGTCAGACAGTGTCAGAGAGTGATAGTGAGTGATAGTAAGTGTCTCAGAGTGTCTGGGAGTGTCAGGGAGTGTCAGAGAGTGATAGTGAGTTTCTGCGAGTGTCTGAGTGTGTCAGAGAGTGTCAGAGAGCGATAGAGAGTGTTACTGAGTGTCAGAGACTGTCAGAGAGAGATAGAGAGTGTCAGAGAGTGTCAGAGAGTGATAGAGAGTGTCAGAGAGTGACAGAGAGTGATAGAGAGTGATAGTGAGTGTCAGAGAGTGTCTGAGAGTGTCTGAGAGTGTCTGAGATTGTCAGCGAGTGATAGAGAGTGTCAGACAGTGTCAGAGAGTGATAGTGAGTGTCAGAGAGTGTAGTGAGTGTCTGTGATTGTCATAGAGTGATGGAGAGTGTGAGAGAGTGGCAGAGAGTGATAGAGAGTGTCAGAGAGTGATAGTGATTGTCTGAGCGTGTCAGAGAGTGTCAGAGAGTGTCAGAGAGTGTCAGAGCGTGATAGAGAGTATCAGAGAATGTCAGAGAGTTTTAGTGAGTGTCAGAGAGTGATAGTGAGTGTCTGAGAGTGCCAGAGAGTGATAGTGAGTGTCTGACAGTGTCTGAAATTGTCTGAGAGTGTCTGAGAGTGTCAGAGAGTGATAGAGAGTGATAGAGAGTGATATAGACTGTCAGAGAGTGATAGTGAGTGCCAGAGACCGTCAGAGAGTGTCAGAGAGCGTCAGAGTGCGTCAGAGAGTGTCGGAGAGTGATGGAGAGTGATGGAGAGTGATGGAGAGTGTCAGAGAGTATCAGAGAGTGTCAGAGAGTGTCAGAGAGTGTCAGAGAGTGTCTGAGAGCGTCAGAGAGCGTCAGAGAGTGTCGGAGAGTGATGGAGAGTGATGGAGAGTGATGGAGAGTGTCAGAGAGTATCAGAGAGTGTCAGAGAGTGTCAGAGAGTGTCTGAGATTGTCGGAGAGTGTCAGAGAGTGATAGTGACTGTCAGAGAGTGTCAGAGAGTGACAGTGAGTGTCTGAGAGTGTCTGAGATTGACAGAGAGTGTCAGAGAGTTTCAGAGATTGATAGAGAGTGTCAGAGAGTATCAGAGAGTGATAGAGAGTGTCAGAGTTTATCAGAGAGTGATAGTGGGTGTCTGAGAGTGTCTGAGATTGTCAGAGATTGTCCGAGATTGTCAGTGAGTGATAGAGAGTGATAGAGAGTGATAGAGAGTGATAGAGACTTTCAGAGAGTGTCAGAGAGTGTCAGAGAGTGATAGAGAGTGTCAGAGAGTGTCAGAGATTGTCTGAGAGTGTCAGAGAGTGATAGTGAGTGTCAGAGAGTGTCAGAGAGTGATAGTGAGTGTCTGAGAGTGTCTGAGATTGTCAGAGAGTGTCAGAGAGTGATAGAGAGTGATAGAGATTGTCAGAGAGTGATAGAGAGTGATAGAGAGTGTCTGAGAATGTCTGAGAGTGTCTGAGAGTGTCAGAGAGTGATAAACAGTGTCAGAGAGTGTCAGAGAGTGTCAGAGAGTAATAGAGATTGTCAGAGAGTGATAGAGAGTGATAGAGAGTGTCTGAGAGTGTCTGAGAGTGTCTGAGAGTGTCAGAGAGTGTCAGAGAGTAATAGGGATTGTCAGAGAGTGTCAGAGAGTGATAGAGATTGTCAGAGAGTGTCAGAGAGTGATAGAGAGTGATGGAGATTGTCAGAGAGTGTCAGAGAGTGATAGAGAGTGATAGAGAGTGTCAGAGAGGGTCAGAGATTGTCAGACAGTGTCAGAGAGTGATAGTGAGTGTCAGACAGTGTCAGAGAGTGATAGTGAGTGATAGTAAGTGTCTCAGAGTGTCTGGGAGTGTCAGGGAGTGTCAGAGAGTGATAGTGAGTTTCTGCGAGTGTCTGAGTGTGTCAGAGAGTGTCAGAGAGCGATAGAGAGTGTTACTGAGTGTCAGAGACTGTCAGAGAGAGATAGAGAGTGTCAGAGAGTGTCAGAGAGTGATAGAGAGTGTCAGAGAGTGACAGAGAGTGATAGAGAGTGATAGTGAGTGTCAGAGAGTGTCTGAGAGTGTCTGAGAGTGTCTGAGATTGTCAGCGAGTGATAGAGAGTGTCAGACAGTGTCAGAGAGTGATAGTGAGTGTCAGAGAGTGTAGTGAGTGTCTGTGATTGTCATAGAGTGATGGAGAGTGTGAGAGAGTGGCAGAGAGTGATAGAGAGTGTCAGAGAGTGATAGTGATTGTCTGAGCGTGTCAGAGAGTGTCAGAGAGTGTCAGAGATTGTCAGAGAGTTAAAGAGAGTGTGAGAGAGTGGCAGAGAGTGATAGAGAGTGTCAGAGAGTGTCTGAGATTGTCATAGAGTGACGGAGAGTGTGAGAGAGTGGCAGAGAGTGATAGAGAGTGTCAGAGAGTGATAGTGAGTGTATCAGCGTGTCTGAGAGTGTCGGAGAGTGTCAGAGAGTGTCAGAGAGAGATAGAGAATGATAGAGCGTGATAGAGAGTGTCCAAGAGCGATAGAGAGTGTCAGAGAGTGTCAGAGAGTGATAGTGAGTGTCATAGAGTGGTAGTGGGTGTCTGAGAGTGTCAGAGAGTGTCAGAGAGTGTCAGAGTGATAGTGAGTGTCAGAGAGTGTCAGAGAGAGATAGAGAATGTCAGAGATTGATAGTGAGTGTCTGAGAGTGTCAGAGAGTGTCAGAGAGTGTCAGCGAGTAATAGAGACTGTCAGAGAGTGGCAGAGAGAGATAGAGAGAGTCAGAGAGTGATAGTGAGTGTCTGAGAGTGTCTGAGATTGTCAGAGAGTGTCAGAGAGTGTCTGAGAGTGATAGAGAGCGATAGAGAGCGATAGAGAAAGTCAGAGAGTGTCAGGGAGTGTCAGAGAGAGATAGGGAGTGTCAGAGAGCGATAGTGAGTGTCTGAGAGTGTCAGAGAGTGTCAGAGAGTGATAGAGAGTGATAGAGAGTGTCAGAGAGTGTCAGAGAGTGTCAGGGAGTGATAGTGAGTGTCAGAGAGTGTCAGAGAGTGTCAGAGAGTGATAGTGAGTATCTGAGTGTGTCTGAGATTGTCAGAGAGTTTCTGAGAGTGTCACAGAGTGTCAGAGAGTGATAGAGAGTGTCAGAGAGTGTCAGAGCGTGATAGAGATTCTCAGAGAATGTCAGAGAGTTTTAGTGAGTGTCAGAGAGGGTCAGAGAGTGATAGAGAGTGATAGAGACTGTCAGAGAGTGATAGTGAGTGTCAGAGAGCGTCAGAGAGTGTCAGAGAGTGTCACAGAGTGTCGGAGAGTGATGGAGAGTGATGGAGAGTCTCAGAGAGTGTCAGAGAGTGTCTGAGATGGTCTGAGAGCGTCAGAGAGTGATAGTGAGTGTCAGAGAGTGTCAGAGAGTGATAGTGAGTGTCTGAGATTGTCAGAGAGTTTCAGAGAGTGTCAGAGAGTGATAGAGAGTGTCAGAGAGTATCAGAGAGTGATAGTGGGTGCCTGAGAGTTTCTGAGATTGTCAGAGATTGTCAGAGATTGTCAGAGAGTGATAGAGAGTGATAGAGAGTGTCAGAGAGTGTCAGAGAGTGATAGAGAGTGTCAGAGAGTGACAGTGGGTGTCAGAGAGTGACAGTGGGTGTCAGAGAGTGTCAGAGAGTGTCAGAGAGTGATAGTGAGTGTCTGAGTGTGTCTGAGATTGTCAGAGAGTGTCAGAGAGTATCAGAGAGTGATAGAGAGTGCTAGAGAGTGTCAGAGAGTGTCACAGAGTAATAGAGATTGTCAGAGAGTGATAGAGAGTGATAGAGAGTGTCTGAGAGTGTCAGAGAGTGTCAGAGTCAGAGAGAGTCAGAGAGTGTCAGAGAGTGATAAACAGTGTCAGAGAGTGTGAGAGAGTGTCAGAGAGTAATAGAGATTGTCAGAGAGTGATAGAGAGTGATAGAGAGTGTCAGAGAGTGTCAGAGAGTGATAGAGAGTGTCAGAGAGTGACAGAGAGTGATAGAGAGTGACAGTGAGTGTCTGAGAGTGTCTGAGAGTGTCTGAGAGTGTCTGAGAGTGTCTGAGATTGTCAGAGAGTGATAGAGAGCGTCAGAAAGTGTCAGAGAGTGATAGTGAGGGTCAGAGAGTGATAGTGAGTGTCTGTGATTGTCTGATTGTGTCTGAGGGTGTCAGCGAGTGTCAGAGAGTGAAAGCGAGTGTCAGAGAGTGAAAGAGAGTGTCAGAGAGTGTCAGAGAGAGATAGAGAAAGTCAGAGAGTGATAGTGATTGTCTGAGAGTGTCTGAGAGTGTCTGAGATTGTCAGAGAGTGTCAGAGAGTGTCAGCGAGTAATAGAGAGTGGCAGAGAGTGGCAGAGAGTGGCAGAGAGGTAGAGAGAGTCAGTGAGTGATAGTGAGTGTCAGAGAGTGATAGAGAGCGATAGAGAGTGTCAGAGAGTGTCAGAGAGAGATAGAGAGTGTCAGAGAGCGATAGTGAGTGTCTGAGAGTGTCTGAGATTGACAAAGAGTGTCAGAGAGTTTCAGAGATTGAGAGAGAGTGTCAGAGAGTATCAGAGAGTAATAGAGAGTGTCAGAGTTTATCAGAGAGTGATAGTGGGTGTCTGAGAGTGTCTGAGATTGTCAGAGATTGTCAGAGGTTGTCAGAGAGTGATAGAGAGTGATAGAGAGTGATCGAGACTTTCAGAGTGTGTCAGAGAGTGTCAGAGAGTGATAGAGAGTGTCAGATAGTGTCTGAGATTGTCTGAGAGTGTCAGAGAGTGATAGTGAGTGTCAGAGAGTGTCAGAGAGTGTCAGAGAGTGTCAGAGAGTATCAGAGAGTGATAGAGAGTGATAGAGAGTGTCAGAGAGTGTCAGAGAGTTATAGAGATTGTCAGAGAGTGATAGAGAGTGATAGAGAGTGATAGAGAGTGTCTGAGAGTGTCAGAGAGTGTCAGAGTCAGAGAGAGTCAGAGAGTGTCAGAGAGTGATAAACAGTGTCAGAGAGTGTCAGAGAGTAATAGAGATTGTCAGAGAGTGTCAGAGAGTGATAGAGAGTCAGAGAGTGTCAGAGAGTGATAGAGATTGATGGAGATTGTCAGAGAGTGTCAGAGAGTGATAGAGAGTGATAGAGAGTGTCAGAGAGGGTCAGAGATTGTCAGACAGTGTCAGAGAGTGATAGTGAGTGTCAGAGAGTGTCAGAGAGTGATAGTGAGTGATAGTAAGTGTCTCAGAGTGTCTGGGAGTGTCAGGGAGTGTCAGAGAGTGATAGTGAGTGTTACTGAGTTTCAGAGACTGTCAGAGAGTGATAGAGAGTGTCAGAGAGTGTCAGAGAGTGATAGAGAGTGTCAGAAAGTGACAGAGAGTGATCGAGAGTGATAGTGAGTGTCTGAGAGTGTCTGAGATTGTCAGAGAGTGATAGAGAGTGTCAGACAGTGTCAGAGAGTGATAGTGAGTGTCAGAGAGTGTCAAAGAGTGATAGTGAGTGTCTGTGATTGTCATAGAGTGATGGAGAGTGTGAGAGAGTGGCAGAGAGTGATAGAGAGTGTCAGAGAGTGATAGTGATTGTCTGAGCGTGTCAGAGAGTGTCAGAGATTGTCAGAGAGTTAAAGAGAGTGTGAGAGAGTGGCAGAGAGTGATAGAGAGTGTCAGAGAGTGTCTGAGATTGTCATGGAGTGATGGAGAGTGTGAGAGAGTGGCAGAGAGTGATAGAGAGTGTCAGAGAGTGATAGTGAGTGTATCAGCGTGTCTGAGAGTGTCGGAGAGTGTCAGAGAGTGTCAGAGAGTGATAGAGAATGATAGAGAGTGATAGAGAGTGTCCAAGAGCGATAGAGAGTGTCAGAGAGTGTCAGAGAGTGATAGTGAGTGTCTGAGAGTGTCTAAGAGTGTCAGAGAGTGTCAGAGAGTGTCAGAGTGATAGTGAGTGTCAGAGAGTGTCAGAGAGAGGTAGAGAAAGTCAGAGAGTGATAGTGAGTGTCTGAGAGTGTCAGAGAGTGTCAGAGAGTGTCAGAGAGTGTCAGCGAGTAATGGAGACTGTCAGAGAGTGGCAGAGAGAGACAGAGAGAGGCAGAGAGTGATAGTGAGTGTCTGGGAGTGTCTGAGATTGTCAGAGAGTGTCAGAGAGTGTCTGAGAGTGATAGAGAGCGATAGAGAGCGATAGAGAGAGTCAGAGAGTGTCAGAGAGTGTCAGAGAGAGATGGAGAGTGTCAGAGAGCGATAGTGAGTGTCTGAGAGTGTCAGAGAGTGTCAGAGAGAGATAGAGAGTGTCAGAGAGTGTCAGAGAGTGTCAGAGAGTGTCAGAGCGATAGATAGTGATAGAGAGTGTCAGAGAGTGTCAGAGAGTGTCAGGGAGTGATAGTGAGTGTCAGAGAGCGTCAGAGAGTGATAGTGAGTGTCTGAGAGTGTCTGAGATTGTCAGAGAGTGTCTGAGAGTGTCAGAGAGTGTCAGAGAGTGATAGAGAGTGTCAGAGAGTGTCAGAGCGTGATAGAGAGTATCAGAGAATGTCAGAGAGTTTTAGTGAGTGTCAGAGAGTGATAGTGAGTGTCTGAGAGTGCCAGAGAGTGATAGTGAGTGTCTGACAGTGTCTGAAATTGTCTGAGAGTGTCTGAGAGTGTCAGAGAGTGATAGAGAGTGATAGAGAGTGATATAGACTGTCAGAGAGTGATAGTGAGTGCCAGAGACCGTCAGAGAGTGTCAGAGAGCGTCAGAGTGCGTCAGAGAGTGTCGGAGAGTGATGGAGAGTGATGGAGAGTGATGGAGAGTGTCAGAGAGTATCAGAGAGTGTCAGAGAGTGTCAGAGAGTGTCAGAGAGTGTCTGAGAGCGTCAGAGAGCGTCAGAGAGTGTCGGAGAGTGATGGAGAGTGATGGAGAGTGATGGAGAGTGTCAGAGAGTATCAGAGAGTGTCAGAGAGTGTCAGAGAGTGTCTGAGATTGTCGGAGAGTGTCAGAGAGTGATAGTGACTGTCAGAGAGTGTCAGAGAGTGACAGTGAGTGTCTGAGAGTGTCTGAGATTGACAGAGAGTGTCAGAGAGTTTCAGAGATTGATAGAGAGTGTCAGAGAGTATCAGAGAGTGATAGAGAGTGTCAGAGTTTATCAGAGAGTGATAGTGGGTGTCTGAGAGTGTCTGAGATTGTCAGAGATTGTCCGAGATTGTCAGTGAGTGATAGAGAGTGATAGAGAGTGATAGAGAGTGATAGAGACTTTCAGAGAGTGTCAGAGAGTGTCAGAGAGTGATAGAGAGTGTCAGAGAGTGTCAGAGATTGTCTGAGAGTGTCAGAGAGTGATAGTGAGTGTCAGAGAGTGTCAGAGAGTGTCAGAGAGTGATAGTGAGTGTCTGAGAGTGTCTGAGATTGTCAGAGAGTGTCAGAGAGTGATAGAGAGTGATAGAGATTGTCAGAGAGTGATAGAGAGTGATAGAGAGTGTCTGAGAATGTCTGAGAGTGTCTGAGAGTGTCAGAGAGTGATAAACAGTGTCAGAGAGTGTCAGAGAGTGTCAGAGAGTAATAGAGATTGTCAGAGAGTGATAGAGAGTGATAGAGAGTGTCTGAGAGTGTCTGAGAGTGTCTGAGAGTGTCAGAGAGTGTCAGAGAGTAATAGGGATTGTCAGAGAGTGTCAGAGAGTGATAGAGATTGTCAGAGAGTGTCAGAGAGTGATAGAGAGTGATGGAGATTGTCAGAGAGTGTCAGAGAGTGATAGAGAGTGATAGAGAGTGTCAGAGAGGGTCAGAGATTGTCAGACAGTGTCAGAGAGTGATAGTGAGTGTCAGACAGTGTCAGAGAGTGATAGTGAGTGATAGTAAGTGTCTCAGAGTGTCTGGGAGTGTCAGGGAGTGTCAGAGAGTGATAGTGAGTTTCTGCGAGTGTCTGAGTGTGTCAGAGAGTGTCAGAGAGCGATAGAGAGTGTTACTGAGTGTCAGAGACTGTCAGAGAGAGATAGAGAGTGTCAGAGAGTGTCAGAGAGTGATAGAGAGTGTCAGAGAGTGACAGAGAGTGATAGAGAGTGATAGTGAGTGTCAGAGAGTGTCTGAGAGTGTCTGAGAGTGTCTGAGATTGTCAGCGAGTGATAGAGAGTGTCAGACAGTGTCAGAGAGTGATAGTGAGTGTCAGAGAGTGTAGTGAGTGTCTGTGATTGTCATAGAGTGATGGAGAGTGTGAGAGAGTGGCAGAGAGTGATAGAGAGTGTCAGAGAGTGATAGTGATTGTCTGAGCGTGTCAGAGAGTGTCAGAGAGTGTCAGAGATTGTTAGAGAGTTAAAGAGAGTGTGAGAGAGTGGCAGAGAGTGATAGAGAGTGTCAGAGAGTGTCTGAGATTGTCATAGAGTGACGGAGAGTGTGAGAGAGTGGCAGAGAGTGATAGAGAGTGTCAGAGAGTGATAGTGAGTGTATCAGCGTGTCTGAGAGTGTCGGAGAGTGTCAGAGAGTGTCAGAGAGAGATAGAGAATGATAGAGCGTGATAGAGAGTGTCCAAGAGCGATAGAGAGTGTCAGAGAGTGTCAGAGAGTGATAGTGAGTGTCAGAGAGTGGTAGTGAGTGTCTGAGAGTGTCAGAGAGTGTCAGAGAGTGTCAGAGTGATAGTGAGTGTCAGAGAGTGTCAGAGAGAGATAGAGAATGTCAGAGATTGATAGTGAGTGTCTGAGAGTGTCAGAGAGTGTCAGAGAGTGTCAGCGAGTAATAGAGACTGTCAGAGAGTGGCAGAGAGAGATAGAGAGAGTCAGAGAGTGATAGTGAGTGTCTGAGAGTGTCTGAGATTGTCAGAGAGTGTCAGAGAGTGTCTGAGAGTGATAGAGAGCGATAGAGAGCGATAGAGAAAGTCAGAGAGTGTCAGGGAGTGTCAGAGAGAGATAGGGAGTGTCAGAGAGCGATAGTGAGTGTCTGAGAGTGTCAGAGAGTGTCAGAGAGTGATAGAGAGTGATAGAGAGTGATAGAGAGTGTCAGAGAGTGTCAGAGAGTGTCAGGGAGTGATAGTGAGTATCAGAGAGTGTCAGAGAGTGTCAGAGAGTGATAGTGAGTATCTGAGTGTGTCTGAGATTGTCAGAGAGTTTCTGAGAGTTTCACAGAGTGTCAGAGAGTGATAGAGAGTGTCAGAGAGTGTCAGAGCGTGATAGAGATTCTCAGAGAATGTCAGAGAGTTTTAGTGAGTGTCAGAGAGGGTCAGAGAGTGATAGAGAGTGATAGAGACTGTCAGAGAGTGATAGTGAGTGTCAGAGAGCGTCAGAGAGTGTCAGAGAGTGTCACAGAGTGTCGGAGAGTGATGGAGAGTCTCAGAGAGTGTCAGAGAGTGTCTGAGATGGTCTGAGAGCGTCAGAGAGTGATAGTGAGTGTCAGAGAGTGTCAGAGAGTGATAGTGAGTGTCTGAGATTGTCAGAGAGTTTCAGAGAGTGTCAGAGAGTGATAGAGAGTGTCAGAGAGTATCAGAGAGTGATAGTGGGTGCCTGAGAGTTTCTGAGATTGTCAGAGATTGTCAGAGATTGTCAGAGAGTGATAGAGAGTGATAGAGAGTGTCAGAGAGTGTCAGAGAGTGATAGAGAGTGTCAGAGAGTGACAGTGGGTGTCAGAGAGTGACAGTGGGTGTCAGAGAGTGTCAGAGAGTGTCAGAGAGTGATAGTGAGTGTCTGAGTGTGTCTGAGATTGTCAGAGAGTGTCAGAGAGTATCAGAGAGTGATAGAGAGTGCTAGAGAGTGTCAGAGAGTGTCACAGAGTAATAGAGATTGTCAGAGAGTGATAGAGAGTGATAGAGAGTGTCTGAGAGTGTCAGAGAGTGTCAGAGTCAGAGAGAGTCAGAGAGTGTCAGAGAGTGATAAACAGTGTCAGAGAGTGTGAGAGAGTGTCAGAGAGTAATAGAGATTGTCAGAGAGTGATAGAGAGTGATAGAGAGTGTCAGAGAGTGTCAGAGAGTGATAGAGAGTGTCAGAGAGTGACAGAGAGTGATAGAGAGTGACAGTGAGTGTCTGAGAGTGTCTGAGAGTGTCTGAGAGTGTCTGAGATTGTCAGAGAGTGATAGAGAGCGTCAGAAAGTGTCAGAGAGTGATAGTGAGGGTCAGAGAGTATCAGAGAGTGATAGTGAGTGTCTGTGATTGTCTGATTGTGTCTGAGGGTGTCAGCGAGTGTCAGAGAGTGAAAGCGAGTGTCAGAGAGTGAAAGAGAGTGTCAGAGAGTGTCAGAGAGAGATAGAGAAAGTCAGAGAGTGATAGTGATTGTCTGAGAGTGTCTGAGAGTGTCTGAGATTGTCAGAGAGTGTCAGAGAGTGTCAGCGAGTAATAGAGAGTGGCAGAGAGTGGCAGAGAGTGGCAGAGAGGTAGAGAGAGTCAGTGAGTGATAGTGAGTGTCAGAGAGTGATAGAGAGCGATAGAGAGTGTCAGAGAGTGTCAGAGAGAGATAGAGAGTGTCAGAGAGCGATAGTGAGTGTCTGAGAGTGTCAGAGAGTGTCAGAGAGCGATAGAGAGTGATAGAGAGTGTCAGAGAGTGTCAGAGAGTGTCAGGGAGTGATAGTGAGTGTCAGAGAGTGTCAGAGAGTGATAGTGGGTGTCTGAGAGTGTCTGAGAGTGTCAGAGAGTGTCAGAGGGTGACATTGAGTGTCTGTGAGTCTCTGAGATAGTCAGAGAGTGTCAGAGAGTGACAGACAGTGTCAGAGAGTGTCAGAGAGTGTCAGAGAGTAATAGAGATTGTCAGAGAGTGTCAGAGAGTGATGGAGAGTGATAGAGTGTGTCTGAGAGTGTCAGAGAGTGTCAGAGAGTGATATTGAGTGTCTGTGAGTGTCTGAGAGAGTCAGAGAGAGTCAGAGAGTGATAGACAGGGTTAGAGAATGTCAGAGAGTGTCAGAGAGTGTGAGTGAGTGATAGTGAGTGTCTGAGAGTGTCTGAGATTGTCAGAGATTGTCAGAGAGTGTCAGAGAGTGATAGAGAGTGTCAGAGAGTATCAGAGAGTGATAGTGAGTGTCTGAGAGCGTCTGAGATTGTCAAAGATTGTCAGAGAGTGTCAGAGAGTGTCAGAGAGAGATAGAGATAGTCAGAGAGTGATAGAGAGTGTCAGAGAGTGGAAGAGAGAGATAGAGAGAGTCAGAGAGTGATAGAGAGTGTCAGAGAGTGTCAGAGAGTGATAGAGAGTCTCAGAGAATGTCAGAGAGTGTTAGTGAGTTTCAGAGAGTGTCAGAGAGTGTCAGAGAGTGTCAGAGAGAGATAGAGAGTGTCAGAGAGTGATAGTGAGTGTCTGAGAGTGTCTGAGATTGTCAGAGAGTGTCAGAGAGTGATAGAGAGAGTCAGAGAGTATCAGAGAGTGCTAGTGAGTGTCTGAGAGTGTCTGAGATTGTCAGAGATTGTCAGAGAGTGATAGAGAATGTCAGAGAGTGTCAGAGATTGTCAGAGAGAGATAGAGAAAGTCAGAGAGTGATAGAGAGTGTCAGAGAGTGGCAGAGAGAGATAGAGAGAGTCAGAGAGTGAGAGAGAGTGCCAGAGAGTGTCAGAGAGTGTCAAGGAGTGATAGTGAGTGTCAGAGAGTGTCAGAGAGTGTCAGAGAGAGATAGAGAGTGTCAGAGAGTGATAGTGAGTGTCTGAGAGTGTTGGAGAGAGACAGAGTGTCAGAGAGCGATAGTGAGTGTCTGAGAGTATCAGAGAGTTTCAGAGAGCGATAGAGAGTTTTAGAGAGTGTCAGAGAGTGTCAGGGAGTGATTATGAGTGTCAGAGAGGGTCAGAGAGTGATAGTGAGTGTCTGAGAGTGATATTGAGTGTCTGTGAGTGTCTGAGAGAGTCAGAGAGTGATAGACAGTGTCAGAGAGTGACAGAGAGTGTCTGAGAGTGTCAGAGAGTGTCTGAGAGTTTCAGAGAGTGTCAGAGAGTGATAGACTGTGGCAGAGAGTGTCAGAGAGTGTCAGAGAGTGATAGTGAGTGACTGAGAGTGTCTGAGATTGTCAGAGAGTGTCAGAGAGTGTCAGAGAGTGATAGAGAGTGTCAGATAGTGTCAGAGAGTGATAGTGAGTGTCTGAGAGTGTCTGAGATTGTCAGAGAGTGTCAGAGAGTGATAGAGAGTGTCAGAGAGTGTCAGAGAGTGAAAGAGAGTGGCAGAGAGTGGCAGAGAGTGTCAGAGAGAGATAGAGAAAGTCAGAGAGTGATAGTGATTGTCTGAGATTGTCAGAGATTGTCAGAGAGTGTCAGAGAGTGTCAGCGAGTAATAGAGAGTGGCAGCGAGTGGCAGAGAGAGATAGAGAGAGTCAGAGAGTGATAGTGAGTGTCAGAGAGTGTCAGCGAGTAATAGAGAGTGTCAGAGAGTGGCAGAGAGAGATAGAGAGAGTCAGAGAGTGATAGTGAGTGTCAGAGAGCGATAGAGAGCGATAGAGATTGTCAGAGAGTGTCAGAGAGTGATAGAGAGTGTCAGAGAGTGTCAGAGAGTGAAAGAGAGTGGCAGAGAGTGGCAGAGAGTGTCAGAGAGAGATAGAGAAAGTCAGAGAGTGATAGTGATTGTCTGAGATTGTCAGAGATTGTCAGAGAGTGTCAGAGAGTGTCAGCGAGTAATAGAGAGTGGCAGCGAGTGGCAGAGAGAGATAGAGAGAGTCAGAGAGTGATAGTGAGTGTCAGAGAGTGTCAGCGAGTAATAGAGAGTGTCAGAGAGTGGCAGAGAGAGATAGAGAGAGTCAGAGAGTGATAGTGAGTGTCAGAGAGCGATAGAGAGCGATAGAGAGTGTCAGAGAGTGTCAGAGAGTGTCAGAGAGAGATAGAGAGAGTCAGAGAGTGATAGTGAGTGTCAGAGAGTGTCAGAGAGTGTCAGAGAGAGATAGAGAGTGTCAGAGAGTGTCAGAGAGCGATAGTGAGTGTCTGAGAGTGTCAGAGCGTGTCAGAGAGCGATAGAGAGTGATAGAGAGTGTCAGAGAGTGTCAGAGAGTGTCAGGGAGTGATAGTGAGTGTCAGAGAGTGTCAGAGAGTGATAGAGGGTGTCTGAGAGTGTCTGAGAGTGTCAGAGAGTGACATTGAGTGTCTGTGAGTGTATGAGAGAGTCAGAGAGTGTCAGAGAGTGACAGACAGTGTCAGAGAGTGTCAGAGAGTGTCAGAGAGCAATAGAGATTGTCAGAGAGTGGCAGAGAGTGATAGAGAGTGATAGAGAGAGTCTGAGAGTGTCAGAGAGTGTCAGAGAGTGATATTGAGTGTCTGTGAGTGTCTGAGAGAGTCAGAGAGAGTCAGAGACTGTCAGAGAGAGTCACAGAGTGATAGACAGTGTCAGAGAATGTCAGAGAGAGTCAGAGAGTCTCAGAGAGTGTCTGAGAGTGACAGAGAGTGTCTGAGACTGTCAGTGAGTGTCAGAGAGTGATAGGGATTGTCTGAGAGTGTCTGCGAGTGTCAGAGACTGTCAGAGTGCGTCAGAGAGTGATAGACAGTGATGGAGAGTGTCTGAGAGTGTCAGAGAGTGTCAGTGTGTGTCAGAGAGTGTTTGAGAGTGATAGTGTGTGTCATAGAGTGTCATCGAGTGATAGAGATGTGTCTGAGAGTTTCAGAGAGTGTCAGAGTGTGTCAGAGACGGTCAGAGAGTGTCAGAGTGTGATAGAGAGTGTCAGAGAGTGTCAGAGAGAGTCAGAGTATGTCAGAGAGTGTCAGAGAGTGATAGAGAGTGTCTGAGAGTGTCTGAGAGTGTCTGAGAGTGTCAGTGAGTGTCATTGAGTGTCAGTGAGATTCAGAGAGTGATAGAGAGTGTCTGAGAGTGCCTGAGAGTGTCAGAGAGTGATAGAGAGTATCTGAGAGTGTCTGAGAGTGTCTGGGAGTGCCAGTGAGTGTCAGTGAGAGTCAGAGAGTGATAGAGAGTGTCTGAGAGTGTCTGAGAGTGTCAGAGATTGTCAGAGTGTGTCAGAAAGTGATTGAGACTGATAACGTGTGATAGAGAGGGTCTGAGAGTGTCAGAGTGTGTCAGAGAGTGTCAGAGAGTGATAGAGAGTGATAGAGAGTGTCAGAGAGTGTCATTGATTGATAGAAAGTGTCAGAGAGTGTCAGATAGTGACAGAGAGTCTCAGAGAGTGATAGAGAGTGTCAGAGAGTGATAGAGAGTGTCTGAGAGTGACAGAGAGTGTCTGAGATTATCAGTGAGTGTCTGAGATTGATAGAGAGTGTCAGATTGTGTCAGAGAGTGATAGACAGTGATGGAGAGTGTCTGAGAGTGTCAGAGAGTGTCAGAGTGTGTCAGAGAGTGATAGAGAGTGTCAGAGAGTGTCAGAGAGTGATAGGGAGTGTCTGAGAGTGTCTGCGAGTGTCAGAGACTGTCAGAGTGTGTCCGAGAGTGATAGACAGTGATGGAGAGTGTCTGAGAGTGTGAGAGAGTGTCAGAGTGTGTCAGACAGTGTTTGAGAGTGATAGTGTGTGTCATAGAGTGTCATAGAGTGATAGAGAAGTGTCTGAGAGTTTCAGAGAGTGTCTGAGAGTGTCAGAGAGTGTCAGAGAGTCAGAGTGTGTCAGAGAGTGTCAGAGAGTGATAGAGAGTGTCTGAGAGTGTCTGAGAGTGTCAGTGAGTGTCAGTGAGTGTCAGTGAGATTCAGAGAGTGATAGAGAGTGTCTGAGAGTGTCTGAGAGTGTCAGAGATTGTCAGAGTGTGTCAGAGAGTGATAGAGAGTGATAACGAGTGATAGAGAGTGTCTGAGAGTGTCAGAGAGTGTCAGAGTGTGTCAGAGAGTGTCAGAGAGTGATAGAGAGTGATAGAGAGTGTCAGAGAGTGTCATTGAGTGATAGAGAGTGTCAGAGAGTGTCAGAGAGTGATACAGAGTGCCAGAGAGTGATAGAGAGTGTCAGAGAGTGTTAGAGAGTGTCTGAGTGTGTCAGAGAGTGATAGAGAGTGATAGAGAGAGATAACGAGTGATAGAGAGTGTCTGAGAGTGTCAGAGAGTGTCAGAGTGTGTCAGAGAGTGTCAGAGAGTGATAGAGAGTGATAGAGAGTGTCAGAGAGTGTCATTGAGTGATAGAGAGTGTCAGAGAGTGTCAGAGAGTGATACAGAGTGCCACAGAGTGATAGAGAGTGTCAGAGAGTGATAGAGAGTGTCTGAGAGTGTCAGAGAGTGTCAGAGAGAGATAGAGAGTGATAAGGCGTGTCTGAGAGTGTCTGAGAGTGTCAGAGAGTGTCAGAGAGCGTCAGAATGTGTCAGAGAGTGTCAGAGAGTGAAATAGTGTGATAGAGAGTGTCAGAGAGTGTCAGAGTGTGTCAGAGAGTGTCAGAGATTGATAGAGAGTGATAGAGAGTTTCAGAGAGTGATAGAGAGTGTCAGAGAGTGATAGAGAGTGTCTGAGAGTGACAGGGAGTGTCTGAGAGTGTCTGAGAGTCTCAGTGATTGTCAGAGAGTGATAGAGAGCGTCTGAGAGTGTCTGAGAGAGTCAGAGAATGTCAGAGTGTGTCAGAGAGTGATAGAGAGTGATAGAGAGTGTCAGAGAGTGTCATTGATTGATAGAGAGTGTCAGAGAGTGTCAGATAGTGATAGAGAGTCTCAGAGAGTGATAGAGAGTGTCAGAGAGTGATAGAGAGTGTCTGAGAGTGACAGAGAGTGTCTGAGATTATCAGTGAGTGTCAGAGAGTGATAGAGAGTGTCAGATTGTGTCAGAGAGTGATAGACAGTGATGGAGAGTGTCTGAGAGTGTCAGAGAGTGTCAGAGTGTGTCAGAGAGTGATAGAGAGTGTCAGAGAGTGTCATAGAATGATAGAGATGTGTCTGAGCGTGTCAGAGAGTGTCAGAGTGTGTCAGAGAGTTATAGAGAGTGATAGAGAGTGTCAGAGAGTGTCATACTGTGATAGAGCGTGTCAGAGAGTATCAGAGAGTGAAAAAGAGTGTCTGAGAGTGTCAGAGAGTGTCAGAGTATGTCAGAGAGTGTCAGAGAGTGATAGAGATTGTCTGAGAGTGTCTGAGAGTGTCTGGGAGTGTCAGTGAGTGTCAGTGAGAGTCAGAGAGTGATAGAGAGTGTCTGAGAGTGTCTGAGAGTGTTAGAGATTGTCAGAGTGTGTCAGAAAGTGATAGAGACTGATAACGTGTGATAGAGAGGGTCTGAGAGTGTCAGAGTGTGTCAGAGAGTGTCAGAGAGTGATAGAGAGTGATAGAGAGTGATAGAGAGTGTCAGAGAGTGTCATTGAGTGATAGAGAGTGTCAGAGAGTGTCAGAGAGTGTCAGAGAGTGATAGAGAGTGCCAGAGAGTGATAGAGAGTGTCAGAGAGTGATAGAGAGTGCCAGAGAGTGATAGAGAGTGTCAGAGAGTGATAGAGAGTGTCTGAGAGTTTCAGAGAGTGTCAGAGAGAGATAACGAGTGATAGAGAGTGTCTGAGAGTGTCAGAGAGTGTCAGAGTGTGTCAGAGAGTCTCAGAGAGTGACAGAGTGTGATAGAGAGAGTCAGAGAGTGTAATTGAGTGATAGAGATTGTCAGAGAGTGTCAGAGTGTGATACAGAGTGCCAGAGAGTGATAGAGAGTGATAGAGAGAGTCAGAGAGTGTCAGAGTCTGATAGAGTGTGTCAGAGACAGTCAGAGAGAGTCTGAGACGGTCAGAGAGTGTCAGAGAGGGGTAAAGAGTGATAGAGAGTGTCAGAGAGTGTCAGAGAGTGTCAGAGTGTGTCAGAGAATGTCAAGAGATTGATAGAGGGTGATAGAGAATTTCCGAGAGTGAAAGAGTGTGTCAGAGAGTGATAGAGAGTGTCTGAGAGTGACAGAGAGTGTCTGAGAGTGTCAGAGAGTGTCAGAGAATGTCAGAGTGTGTCAGGGTGTGTCAGAGAGTGATAGAGAGTGATAGAGAGTGTCAGAGAGTATCATTGAGTGATAGAGAGTGTCAGAGAGTGTCAGATAGTGATACAGAGTCTCAGAGAGTGTCTGAGAGTGACAGAGAGTGTCTGAGACTGTCACTGAGTGTCAGAGAGTGATAGGGAGTGTCTGAGAGTGTCTGCGAGTGTCAGAGACAGTCAGAGTGCGTCAGAGAGTGATAGACAGTGATGGAGAGTGTCTGAGAGTGTAAGAGAGTGTCAGAGTGTGTCAGAGAGTGTTTGAGAGTGATAGTGTGTGTCATAGAGTGTCATAGAGTGATAGAGATGTGTCTGAGAGTTTCAGAGAGTGTCAGAGTGTGTCAGAGAGGGTCAGAGAGTGTCAGAGTGTTATAGAGAGTGTCAGAGAGTGTCACAGAGAGTCAGAGTATGTCAGAGAGTGTCAGAGAGTGATAGAGACTGATAACGTGTGATAGAGAGGGTCTGAGAGTGTCAGAGTGTGTCAGAGAGTGTCAGAGAGTGATAGAGAGTGATAGAGAGTGATAGAGAGTGATAGAGAGTGTCAGAGAGTGTCATTGAGTGATAGAGAGTGTCAGAGAGTGTCAGAGAGTGTCAGAGAGTGATAGAGAGTGCCAGAGAGTGATAGAGAGTGTCAGAGAGTGATAGAGAGTGATAGAGAGTGTCAGAGAGTGTCAGAGAGTGTCAGAGTGTGTCAGAGAATGTCAAGAGATTGATAGAGGGTGATAGAGAATTTCCGAGAGTGAAAGAGTGTGTCAGAGAGTGATAGAGAGTGTCTGAGAGTGACAGAGAGTGTCTGAGAGTGTCAGAGAGTGTCAGAGAATGTCAGAGTGTGTCAGGGTGTGTCAGAGAGTGATAGAGAGTGATAGAGAGTGTCAGAGAGTGTCAGAGTATGTCAGAGAGTGTCAGAGAGTGATAGAGATTGTCTGAGAGTGTCTGAGAGTGTCTGGGAGTGTCAGTGAGTGTCAGTGAGAGTCAGAGAGTGATAGAGAGTGTCTGAGAGTGTCTGAGAGTGTTAGAGATTGTCAGAGTGTGTCAGAAAGTGATAGAGACTGATAACGTGTGATAGAGAGGGTCTGAGAGTGTCAGAGTGTGTCAGAGAGTGTCAGAGAGTGATAGAGAGTGACAGAGAGTGATAGAGAGTGTCAGAGAGTGTCATTGAGTGATAGAGAGTGTCAGAGAGTGTCAGAGAGTGTCAGAGAGTGATAGAGAGTGCCAGAGAGTGATAGAGAGTGTCAGAGAGTGATAGAGAGTGCCAGAGAGTGATAGAGAGTGTCAGAGAGTGATAGAGAGTGTCTGAGAGTTTCAGAGAGTGTCAGAGAGAGATAACGAGTGATAGAGAGTGTCTGAGAGTGTCAGAGAGTGTCAGAGTGTGTCAGAGAGTCTCAGAGAGTGACAGAGTGTGATAGAGAGAGTCAGAGAGTGTAATTGAGTGATAGAGATTGTCAGAGAGTGTCAGAGTGTGATACAGAGTGCCAGAGAGTGATAGAGAGTGATAGAGAGAGTCAGAGAGTGTCAGAGTCTGATAGAGTGTGTCAGAGACAGTCAGAGAGAGTCTGAGACGGTCAGAGAGTGTCAGAGAGGGGTAAAGAGTGATAGAGAGTGTCAGAGAGTGTCAGAGAGTGTCAGAGTGTGTCAGAGAATGTCAAGAGATTGATAGAGGGTGATAGAGAATTTCCGAGAGTGAAAGAGTGTGTCAGAGAGTGATAGAGAGTGTCTGAGAGTGACAGAGAGTGTCTGAGAGTGTCAGAGAGTGTCAGAGAATGTCAGAGTGTGTCAGGGTGTGTCAGAGAGTGATAGAGAGTGATAGAGAGTGTCAGAGAGTATCATTGAGTGATAGAGAGAGTCAGAGAGTGTCAGATAGTGATACAGAGTCTCAGAGAGTGTCTGAGAGTGACAGAGAGTGTCTGAGACTGTCACTGAGTGTCAGAGAGTGATAGGGAGTGTCTGAGAGTGTCTGCGAGTGTCAGAGACAGTCAGAGTGCGTCAGAGAGTGATAGACAGTGATGGAGAGTGTCTGAGAGTGTAAGAGAGTGTCAGAGTGTGTCAGAGAGTGTTTGAGAGTGATAGTGTGTGTCATAGAGTGTCATAGAGTGATAGAGATGTGTCTGAGAGTTTCAGAGAGTGTCAGAGTGTGTCAGAGAGGGTCAGAGAGTGTCAGAGTGTTATAGAGAGTGTCAGAGAGTGTCACAGAGAGTCAGAGTATGTCAGAGAGTGTCAGAGAGTGATAGAGACTGATAACGTGTGATAGAGAGGGTCTGAGAGTGTCAGAGTGTGTCAGAGAGTGTCAGAGAGTGATAGAGAGTGATAGAGAGTGATAGAGAGTGTCAGAGAGTGTCATTGAGTGATAGAGAGTGTCAGAGAGTGTCAGAGAGTGTCAGAGAGTGATAGAGAGTGCCAGAGAGTGATAGAGAGTGTCAGAGAGTGATAGAGAGTGCCAGAGAGTGATAGAGAGTGTCTGAGAGTTTCAGAGAGTGTCAGAGAGAGATAACGAGTGATAGAGAGTGTCTGAGAGTGTCAGAGAGTGTCAGAGTGTGTCAGAGAGTCTCAGAGAGTGACAGAGTGTGATAGAGAGAGTCAGAGAGTGTAATTGAGTGATAGAGATTGTCAGAGAGTGTCAGAGTGTGATACAGAGTGCCAGAGAGTGATAGAGAGTGATAGAGAGAGTCAGAGAGTGTCAGAGTCTGATAGAGTGTGTCAGAGACAGTCAGAGAGAGTCTGAGACGGTCAGAGAGTGTCAGAGAGGGGTAAAGAGTGATAGAGAGTGTCAGAGAGTGTCAGAGTGTGTCAGAGAATGTCAAGAGATTGATAGAGGGTGATAGAGAATTTCCGAGAGTGAAAGAGTGTGTCAGAGAGTGATAGAGAGTGTCTGAGAGTGACAGAGAGTGTCTGAGAGTGTCAGAGAGTGTCAGAGAATGTCAGAGTGTGTCAGGGTGTGTCAGAGAGTGATAGAGAGTGATAGAGAGTGTCAGAGAGTATCATTGAGTGATAGAGAGTGTCAGAGAGTGTCAGATAGTGATACAGAGTCTCAGAGAGTGTCTGAGAGTGACAGAGAGTGTCTGAGACTGTCACTGAGTGTCAGAGAGTGATAGGGAGTGTCTGAGAGTGTCTGCGAGTGTCAGAGACAGTCAGAGTGCGTCAGAGAGTGATAGACAGTGATGGAGAGTGTCTGAGAGTGTAAGAGAGTGTCAGAGTGTGTCAGAGAGTGTTTGAGAGTGATAGTGTGTGTCATAGAGTGTCATAGAGTGATAGAGATGTGTCTGAGAGTTTCAGAGAGTGTCAGAGTGTGTCAGAGAGGGTCAGAGAGTGTCAGAGTGTTATAGAGAGTGTCAGAGAGTGTCACAGAGTGATAGAGAGTGTCTGAGAGTGTCTGAGAGTGTCTGAGAGTGTCAGTGAGTGTCAGTGAGATTCAGAGAGTGATAACGAGTGATAGAGAGTGTCAGAGTGTGTCAGAGAGTGTCAGAGAGTGATAGAGAGTGATAGAGAGTGACAGAGAGTGTCAGAGAGTGTCATTGAGTGATAGAGAGTGTCAGAGAGTGTCAGAGAGTGATACAGAGTGCCAGAGAGTGATATAGAGTGTCAGAGAGTGAGAGAGAGTGTCTGAGAATGTCAGAGAGTGTCAGAGAGTGATAGAGAGTGATAGGACGTGTCTGAGAGTGTCTGAGAGCGTCAGAATGTGTCAGAGAGTGTCAGAGAGTGAAAGAGAGTGTCAGAGAGTGTCAGAGAGTGATAGAGAGTGTCAGAGAGTGTCAGCGATTGATAGAGAGTGATAGAGAGTTTCAGAGAGTGATAGAGAGTGTCAGAGAGTGATAGAGAGTGTCTGAGAGTGACAGAGAGTGTCTGACAGTGTCTGAGAGTCTCAGTGATTGTCAGAGAGTGATAGAGAGCGTCTGAGAGTGGCTGAGAGAGTCAGACAATGTCAGAGTGTGTCATTGATTGATAGAGAGTGTCAGAGAGTGTCAGATAGTGATAGAGAGTCTCAGAGAGTGATAGAGAGTGTCAGAGAGTGATAGAGAGTGTCTGAGAGTGACAGAGAGTGTCTGAGATTATCAGTGAGTGTCAGAGAGTGATAGAGAGTGTCAGATTGTGTCAGAGAGTGATAGACAGTGATGGAGAGTGTCTGAGAGTGTCAGAGAGTGTCAGAGTGTGTCAGAGAGTGATAGAGAGTGATAGAGAGTGTCAGAGAGTGTCATAGAGTGATAGAGAGTGTCAGAGAGTATCAGAGAGTGATAGAGAGTGTCTGAGAGTGTCAGAGAGTGTCAGAGTGTGTCAGAGAGTGTCAGAGAGTGATAGTGTCTGAGAGTGTCTGAGAGTGTCTGGGAGTGTCAGTGAGTGTCAGTGAGAGTCAGAGAGTGATAGAGAGTGTCTGAGAGTGTCTGAGAGTGTCAGAGATTGTCAGAGTGTGTCAGAAAGTGATAGAGAGTGATAACGAGTGATAGAGAGGGTCTGAGAGTGTCAGAGTGTGTCAGAGAGTGTCAGAGAAGTGATAGAGAGTGTCAGAGAGTGTCATTGAGTGATAGAGAGTGTCAGAGAGTGTCAGAGAGTGATAGAGAGTGCCAGAGAGTGATAGAGAGTGCCAGAGAGTGATAGAGAGTGTCAGAGAGTGATAGAGAGTGTCTGAGAGTTTCAGAAAGTGTCAGAGAGTGATAACGAGTGATAGAGAGTGTCTGAGAGTGTCAGAGAGTGTCAGAGTGTGTCAGAGAGTGTCAGAGAGTGACAGAGTGTGATAGAGAGTGTCATAGAGTGTGATTGAGTGATAGAGAGTGTCAGAGAGTGATAGAGAGTGTCTCTGAGTGTCAGAGACTGTCAGAGAGTGTCAGATAGTGTCAGAGTCTGATAGAGTGTGTCAGAGACAGTCAGAGAGTGTCTGAGACGGTCATAGAGTGTCAGAGAGGGGTAAAGAGTGATAGAGAGAGTCAGAGAGTGTCAGAGAGTGTCAGAGTGTGTCAGAGAATGTCAGAGATTGATAGAGGGTGATAGAGAATTTCAGAGAGTGAAAGAGTTTGTCAGAGAGTGATAGAGAGTGTCTGAGAGTGACAGAGAGTGACAGAGAGTGTCTGAGAGTGTCTGAGAGTGTCAGAGTGTGTCAGAGTGTGTCAGAGAATGTCAGAGTGTGTCAGAGAGTGATAAAGAGTGATAGAGAGTGTCAGAGAGTATCATTGAGTGATAGAGAGTGTCAGAGAGTGTCAGATAGTGATACAGAGTCTCAGAGAGTGTCTGAGAGTGACTGAGAGTGTCTGAGATTGTCAGTGAGTGTCAGAGAGTGATAGGGAGTGTCTGAGAGTGCCTGCGAGTGTCAGAGACTGTCAGAGTGTGTCAGAGAGTGATAGACAGTGATGGAGAGTGTCTGAGAGTGTCAGAGAGTGTCAGAGTCTGTCTCAGAGTGTTTGAGAGTGATAGAGAGTGTCATAGAGTGTCATAGAGTGATAGAGATGTGTCTGAGAGTTTCAGAGAGTGTCAGAGTGTGTCAGAGAGTGTCAGAGAGTGTCAGAGAGTGTTAGAGAGTGTCTGAGAGTGTCAGAGAGTGTCAGAGAGTGTCAGAGTATGTCAGAGAGTGTCAGAGAGTGATCGAGAGTGTCTGAGAGTGTCTGAGAGTGTCTGAGAGTGTCAGTGAGTGTCAGCGTGATTCAGAGAGTGATAGAGAGTGTGTGAGAGTGTCTGAGAGTGTCAGAGTATGTCAGAGAGTGTCAGAGAGTGATAGAGAGTGTCTGAGAGTGTCTGAGAGTGTCTGAGAGTGTCAGTGAGTGTCAGTGTGATTCAGAGAGTGATAGAGAGTGTCTGAGAGTGTCTGAGAGTGTCAGCGATTGTCAGAGTGTGTCAGAGAGTGATAGAGAGTGATAACGAGTGATAGAGAGGGTCTGAGAGTGTCACAGAGTGTCAGAGTGTGTCAGAGAGTGTTAGAGAGTGATAGAGAGTGATAGAGAGTGTCAGAGAGTGTCATTGAGTGACAGAGAGTGTCAGAGAGTGATACAGAGTGCCAGAGAGTGATAGAGAGTGTCAGAGAGTGATAGAGAGTGTCTGAGAGTGTCAGAGAGTGTCAGAGAGTGATAGAGAGTGATAGGGCGTGTCTGAGATTGTCAGAGAGTGTCAGAGAGCGTCAGAATGTGTCAGAGAGTGTCAGAGAGTGAAAGAGAGTGATCGAGAGTGTCAGAGAGTGTCAGAGTGTGTCAGAGAGTGTCAGAGATTGTTAGAGAGTGATAGAGAGTTTCAGTGAGTGATAGAGAGTGTCAGAGAGTGATAGAGAGTGTCTGAGAGTGACAGAGAGTGTCTGAGAGTGTCTGAGAGTCTCAGTGATTGTCAGAGAGTGATAGAGAGTGTCTGACAGTGTCTGAGAGAGTCAGAGAATGTCAGAGTGTGTCAGAGAGTGATAGAGAGTGTCAGAGAGTGTCATTGATTGATAGAGAGTGTCAGAGAGTGTCAGATAGTGATAGAGAATCTCAGAGAGTGATAGAGAGTGTCAGTGATTGATAGAGAGTGTCTGAGAGTGACAGAGAGTGTCTGAGATTATCAGTGAGTGTCAGAGAGTGATAGAGAGTGTCAGATTGTGTCAGAGAGTGATAGACAGTGATGGAGAGTGTATGAGAGTGTCAGAGAGTGTCAGAGTGTGTCAGAGAGTGATAGAGAGTGTCAGAGAGTGTCATAGAGTGATAGAGATGTGTCTGAGAGTGTCAGAGAGTGTCAGAGTGTGTCAGAGAGTGATAGAGAGTGTCAGAGAGTGTCATAGAGTGATAGAGAGTGTCAGAGAGTATCAGAGAGTGATAGAGAGTGTCTGAGAGTGTCAGAGAGTGTCAGGGTATGTCAGAGAGTGTCAGAGAGTGATAGAGAGTGTCTGAGAGTGTCTGAGAGTGTCTGGGAGTGTCAGTGAGTGTCAGTGAGAGTCAGAGAGTGATAAAGACTGTCTGAGAGTGTCTGAGAGTGTCTGGGAGTGTCAGAGATTGTCAGAGAGTTTTGGAGAGTGTCAGAGTGTCTCAGTGAGTTTCAGAGAGTGTCACAGAGTATCAAACTGTTTCTGAGAGTTTCTGAGAGTGTCTGAGAGTGTCAGAGAATGTCAGAGAGTGTCAGAGAGTTTCAGAGAGTGTCACAGAGTGTCAGGGAGGTTCTGTGAGTGTCAGAGAGAGTAAGAGGGCGTCAGAGAGTGTCAGAGATTTACAGAGAGTGTCTGAGAGTGTCAGAGAGTTTCAGAGAGTTTCTGAGAGTGTCTGAGCATGTCAGAGAATTTCAGAGAGTTTCTGAGATTGTCAGAGTGTGTCAGAGTGTTTATGATAGTGTCTGAGAGTTTCAGAGATTGTCGGAGAGTTTCAGAGTGTGTCAGAGAGTTTCTGAGAGTGTCAGAGAATGTCAGAGATTTTCTGATAGTGTCTGAGAGTGTCAGAGAGTTTCAGAGTGTTTCAGAGAGTGTCAGAGCGTGTCAGAGAGTGTCAGTGAGTTTCAGAGAGTTTCTGAGAGTGTCTGAGAGTGTCAGAGAGTGTCAGAGAGTTTCAGTGAGTGTCACAGAGAGTCAGAGAGTTTTTGAGAGTGTGAGAGAGTGTCAGAGATTTTCAGAGAGTGTCAAAGTGTGTCTGAGAGTGTCTGAGAGTGCCAGAGAGTATCAGAGTGTTTCGGAGAATATCAGAGAGTGTCAGAGAGTGTCAGAGAGTTTTGGAGAGTGTCAGAGAGTCCAAGTGAGTTTCAGAGAGTGTCACAGAGTATCAAACAGTTTCTGAGAGTTTCTGAGAGTGTCTGAGAGTGTCAGAGAGTGTCAGAGAGCGTCAGAGAGTTTCTGAGAGTGTCTGAGAGTGTCAGAGAATGTCAGCGAGTGTCAGAGAGTGTCAGAGAGTTTCTGAGAGTGTCACAGAGTGTCAGAGAATGTCAGCGAGTGTCAGAGAGTTTCAGAGAGTGTCACAGAGTGTCAGGGAGTTTCTGTGAGTGTCAGAGAGAGTAAGAGGGCGTCAGAGAGTGTCTGAGATTTACAGAGTGTCAGAGAGTGTCTGAGAGTGTCAGAGAATTTCAGAGAGTTTCTGAGAGTGTCAGAGAGTATCTGAAAGTGTCAGAGAGTGTCAGAGAGTTTCGGAGAGTGTCAGAGAGTTTCTGAAAGTGTCTGAGAGTGTCAGAGAGTTTCACAGAGTTTCAGAGAATGTCTGAGAGTTTCAGAGAGTGTCAGAGAGTTTCTGTGAGTGTCAGAGTTAGTCAGAGAGCTTCAGAGAGTGTCAGAGAGTTTCAGACAGTGTCAGAGAGAGTCAGAGGGTATGAGTGAATTTCAGAGAGTATCTGAGAGTGTCTGAGAGTGTCAGAGAGTGACAGAGAGTTTCTGAGTGTGTCTGAGAATGTCAGAGAGTGTCAGAGAATGTCAGAGAGTTTGAGAGAGTTTCTCAGAGTTCCTGAGAGTGTCTGAGAGCGTCAGAGCGTGTCAGAGAGTTTCTGACATTGTAAGAGAGTTTCAGCGGTTTTCAGAGAGTGTCTGAGAGTTTCAGAGGGTGTCAGAGATTGTCTGAAAGTGTCAGAGAGTGGCATGGAGTTTCTGACAGTGTCAGAGAGTGTCAGAGAGTGTCAGAGTTTAACAAAGACTATCTGAGAGTGTCAGAGAGTTTCTGAGATTGTCAGAGAGTGTCAGAGAGTGTCAGAAAGTTTCTGAGAGTGTCAGAGAGTGTATGAGATTGTCAGAGAGTGTCAGAGAGTTTCAGAGAGTTTCAGAGAGTGTCAGAGAGTGTATGAGATTGTCAGAGAGTGTCAGAGAGTGTCAGAGAGTTTCAGAGAGTTTCAGAGAGTGTCAGAGAGTGGATGAGATTGTCAGAGAGTGTCAGAGAGTGTCTGAAAGTTTCAGAGAGTGTCAGAGAGTTTCTGTGAGTGTCTGAGAGTGTCATTTAGTTTCAGAGAATGTCTGAGAGTGTCAGAGAGTGTCAGAGAGTTTCCGTGAGTGTCAGTGATAGTCAGAGAGCGTCAGAGAGTGTCAGAGAGTTTCAGAGATTGTCAGACAGTGTCAGAGAGTGTCAGAATTTCAGAGAGTTTCTGTGAGTGTCAGAGAGAGTCAGAGGGCGTCAGAGAATGTCAGAGAGTTACAGAGAGTGTCTGAGAGTGTCAGAGAAATTCTGAGATTGTCAGAGAGTGTCAGAAAGTTTCTGAGAGTGTCAGAGAGTGTCAGAGAGTTTCAGAGAGTTTCAGAGAGTGTCAGAGAGTGTATGAGAGTGTCACAGAGTGTCACAGAGTGTCACAGATTCTCAGTGAGTTTCAGAGACTTTCTGAGAGTGTCTGAGAGTGTCTGAGAGTGTCAGAGAATTTCAGAGTGTCAGACAGTTTCTGAGAGTGTCAGAGTGTGTCAGAGAGTTTCTGATAGTGTCTGAGAGTGTCAGAGATTGTCAGAGAGTTTCTGTGAGTTTCAGAGAGTTTCTGAGAGTGTCTGAGAGTGTCAGAGAGAGTCAGCGAGTTTCAGAGAGTGTCACAGAGTGTCAGAGAGATTCTGAGAGTGTCTGAGAGTGTCAGAGAGTTTCAGAGAATTTCAGAGAGTGTCAGAGTGTTTTGGAGAGTGTCAGAGAGTCTCAGTGAGTTTCAGAGAGTGTCACAGAGTATCAAACAGTTTCTGAGAGTTTCTGAGAGTGTCTGAGAGTTTCAGAGAGTGTCAGAGAGTTTCTGAGAGTGTCAGAGAGTGTCAGAGAGTTTCAGAGAGTGTCAGAGAGTTTCTGAGAGTGTCAGAGAGTGTCAGAGAGTGTCAGAGAGTGTCAGAGAGTTTCTGAGAGTGTCTGAGAGTGTCAGAGAATGTCAGAGAGTGTCAGAGAGTCGCAGAGAGTTACAAAGACTGTCTGAGAGTGTCAGAGAGTTTCTGAGATTGTCAGAGAGTGTCAGAGATGTGTCATAAAGTTTCTGAGAGTGTCAGAGAGTGTCAGAGAGTGTCAGAGAGTTTCAGAGTGTTTCAGAGAGTGTCAGAGAGTGTCAGAGAGTGTATGAGATTGTCAGAGAATGTCAGAGAGTGTCAGAGAGTGTCAGAGAGTTACAAAGACTGTCTGAGAGTGTCAGAGAGTTTCTGAGATTGTCAGAGAGTGTCAGAGATGTGTCAGAAAGTTTCTGAGAGTGTCAGAGAGTGTCAGAGAGTCTCAGTGCGTTTAAGAGAGCTTCTGAGAGTGTCGGAGAATTTCAGAGAGTGTCTGAGAGCGTCAGAGAGTGTCTGAGAGTTTCAGAAAGTGTCAGAGAGTTTCAGAGAATGTCTGAGAGTGTCAGAGAGTGTCAGAGAGTTTCAGAGAGTGTCTGAGAGCGTCAGAGAGTGTCTGAGAGTGTCTGAGAGTTTCAGAGAGTGTCAGAGAGTTTCAGAGAATGTCTGAGAGTGTCAGAGAGTTTCAGAGAGTTTCAGAGATTGTCAGACAGTGTCAGAGAGTGTCAGAGAATTTCAGTGAGGTTCTGTGAGTGTCAGAGTGAGTCAGAGAGTGTCAGAGAGTGTCAGAGAGTTACAGAGAGTGTCTGAGAGTGTCAGAGAGTTTCTGAGCTTGTCACAGAATTTCTGAGATTGTCAGAGAGTGTCAGAAAGTTTCTGAGAGTGTCAGAGAGTGTCAGAGACTTTCAGAGTGTTTCAGAGAGTGTCAGAGATTGTCAGAGAGTGTCACAGAGTGTCAGAGAGTTTCAGAGAGTTTCTGAGAGTGTCTGAGCATGTCAGAGAATTTCAGAGAGTTTCTGAGATTGTCAGAGTGTGTCAGAGAGTTTCTGAGAGTGTCAGAGAATTTCAGAGATTTTCTGATAGTGTCTGAGAGTGTCAGAGAGTTTCAGAGTGTTTCAGAGAGTGTCAGAGCGTGTCAGAGAGTGTCAGTGAGTTTCAGAGAGTTTCTGAGAGTGTCTGAGAGTGTCAGAGAGTTTCTGAGATTGTCAGAGAGTGTCAGAGATGTGTCAGAAAGTTTCTGAGAGTGTCAGAGAGTGTCAGAGAGTCTCAGTGCGTTTAAGAGAGCTTCTGAGAGTGTCGGAGAATTTCAGAGAGTGTCTGAGAGCGTCAGAGAGTGTCTGAGAGTTTCAGAAAGTGTCAGAGAGTTTCAGAGAATGTCTGAGAGTGTCAGAGAGTGTCAGAGAGTTTCAGAGAGTGTCTGAGAGCGTCAGAGAGTGTCTGAGAGTGTCTGAGAGTTTCAGAGAGTGTCAGAGAGTTTCAGAGAATGTCTGAGAGTGTCAGAGAGTTTCAGAGAGTTTCAGAGATTGTCAGACAGTGTCAGAGAGTGTCAGAGAATTTCAGTGAGGTTCTGTGAGTGTCAGAGTGAGTCAGAGAGTGTCAGAGAGTGTCAGAGAGTTACAGAGAGTGTCTGAGAGTGTCAGAGAGTTTCTGAGCTTGTCACAGAATTTCTGAGATTGTCAGAGAGTGTCAGAATGTTTCTGAGAGTGTCAGAGAGTGTCAGAGACTTTCAGAGTGTTTCAGAGAGTGTCAGAGATTGTCAGAGAGTGTCACAGAGTGTCAGAGAGTTTCAGAGAGTTTCTGAGAGTGTCTGAGCATGTCAGAGAATTTCAGAGAGTTTCTGAGATTGTCAGAGTGTGTCAGAGAGTTTCTGAGAGTGTCAGAGAATTTCAGAGATTTTCTGATAGTGTCTGAGAGTGTCAGAGAGTTTCAGAGTGTTTCAGAGAGTGTCAGAGCGTGTCAGAGAGTGTCAGTGAGTTTCAGAGAGTTTCTGAGAGTGTCTGAGAGTGTCAGAGAGTGTCAGAGAGTTTCAGTGAGTGTCACAGAGAGTCAGAGAGTTTTTGAGAGTGTGAGAGAGTGTCAGAGATTTTCAGAGAGTGTCAAAGTGTGTCTGAGAGTGTCTGAGAGTGCCAGAGAGTATCAGAGTGTTTCGGAGAATATCAGAGAGTGTCAGAGAGTGTCAGAGAGTTTTGGAGAGTGTCAGAGAGTCCAAGTGAGTTTCAGAGAGTGTCACAGAGTATCAAACAGTTTCTGAGAGTTTCTGAGAGTGTCTGAGAGTGTCAGAGAGTGTCAGAGAGCGTCAGAGAGTTTCTGAGAGTGTCTGAGAGTGTCAGAGAATGTCAGCGAGTGTCAGAGAGTGTCAGAGAGTTTCTGAGAGTGTCACAGAGTGTCAGAGAATGTCAGCGAGTGTCAGAGAGTGTCAGAGAGTTTCAGAGAGTGTCACAGAGTGTCAGGGAGTTTCTGTGAGTGTCAGAGAGAGTAAGAGGGCGTCAGAGAGTGTCTGAGATTTACAGAGTGTCAGAGAGTGTCTGAGAGTGTCAGAGAATTTCAGAGAGTTTCTGAGAGTGTCAGAGAGTATCTGAAAGTGTCAGAGAGTGTCAGAGAGTTTCGGAGAGTGTCAGAGAGTTTCTGAAAGTGTCTGAGAGTGTCAGAGAGTTTCACAGAGTTTCAGAGAATGTCTGAGAGTGTCAGAGAGTGTCAGAGAGTTTCTGTGAGTGTCAGAGTTAGTCAGAGTGCTTCAGAGAGTGTCAGAGAGTTTCAGACAGTGTCAGAGAGAGTCAGAGGGTATGAGTGAATTTCAGAGAGTATCTGAGAGTGTCTGAGAGTGTCAGAGAGTGACAGAGAGTTTCTGAGTGTGTCTGAGAATGTCAGAGAGTGTCAGAGAATGTCAGAGAGTTTGAGAGAGTTTCTCAGAGTTCCTGAGAGTGTCTGAGAGCGTCAGAGCGTGTCAGAGAGTTTCTGACATTGTCAGAGAGTTTCAGCGGTTTTCAGAGAGTGTCTGAGAGTTTCAGAGGGTGTCAGAGATTGTCTGAAAGTGTCAGAGAGTGGCATGGAGTTTCTGACAGTGTCAGAGAGTGTCAGAGAGTGTCAGAGTTTAACAAATACTATCTGAGAGTGTCAGAGAGTTTCTGAGATTGTCAGAGAGTGTCAGAGAGTGTCAGAAAGTTTCTGAGAGTGTCAGAGAGTGTATGAGATTGTCAGAGAGTGTCAGAGAGTTTCAGAGAGTTTCAGAGAGTGTCAGAGAGTGTATGAGATTGTCAGAGAGTGTCAGAGAGTGTCAGAGAGTTTCAGAGAGTTTCAGAGAGTGTCAGAGAGTGGATGAGATTGTCAGAGAGTGTCAGAGAGTGTCTGAAAGTTTCAGAGAGTGTCAGAGAGTTTCTGAGAGTGTCTGAGAGTGTCAGAGAGTGTCAGAGAGTTTCAGAGAATGTCTGAGAGTGTCAGAGAGTGTCAGAGAGTTTCCGTGAGTGTCAGTGATAGTCAGAGAGCGTCAGAGAGTGTCAGAGAGTTTCAGAGATTGTCAGACAGTGTCAGAGAGTGTCAGAATTTCAGAGAGTTTCTGTGAGTGTCAGAGAGAGTCAGAGGGCGTCAGAGAATGTCAGAGAGTTACAGAGAGTGTCTGAGAGTGTCAGAGAAATTCTGAGATTGTCAGAGAGTGTCAGAGAGTGTCAGAAAGTGTCAGAGAGTGTATGAGAGTGTCACAGAGTGTCACAGAGTGTCACAGATTCTCAGTGAGTTTCAGAGAGTTTCTGAGAGTGTCTGAGAGTGTCTGAGAGTTTCAGAGAATTTCAGAGTGTCAGACAGTTTCTGAGAGTGTCAGAGTGTGTCAGAGAGTTTCTGATAGTGTCTGAGAGTGTCAGAGATTGTCAGAGAGTTTCTGTGAGTTTCAGAGAGTTTCTGAGAGTGTCTGAGAGTGTCAGAGAGAGTCAGCGAGTTTCAGAGAGTGTCACAGAGTGTCAGAGAGATTCTGAGAGTGTCTGAGAGTGTCAGAGAGTTTCAGAGAATTTCAGAGAGTGTCAGAGTGTTTTGGAGAGTGTCAGAGAGTCTCAGTGAGTTTCAGAGAGTGTCACAGAGTATCAAACAGTTTCTGAGAGTTTCTGAGAGTGTCTGAGAGTGTCAGAGAGTGTCAGAGAGTGTCAGAGAGTGTCAGAGAGTTTCTGAGAGTGTCTGAGAGTGTCAGAGAATGTCAGAGAGTGTCAGAGAGTCGCAGAGAGTTACAAAGACTGTCTGAGAGTGTCAGAGAGTTTCTGAGATTGTCAGAGAGTGTCAGAGATGTGTCATAAAGTTTCTGAGAGTGTCAGAGAGTGTCAGAGAGTGTCAGAGAGTTTCAGAGTGTTTCAGAGAGTGTCAGAGAGTGTCAGAGAGTGTATGAGATTGTCAGAGAATGTCAGAGAGTGTCAGAGAGTGTCAGAGAGTTACAAAGACTGTCTGAGAGTGTCAGAGAGTTTCTGAGATTGTCAGAGAGTGTCAGAGATGTGTCAGAAAGTTTCTGAGAGTGTCAGAGAGTGTCAGAGAGTCTCAGTGCGTTTAAGAGAGCTTCTGAGAGTGTCGGAGAATTTCAGAGAGTGTCTGAGAGCGTCAGAGAGTGTCTGAGAGTTTCAGAAAGTGTCAGAGAGTTTCAGAGAATGTCTGAGAGTGTCAGAGAGTGTCAGAGAGTTTCAGAGAGTGTCTGAGAGCGTCAGAGAGTGTCTGAGAGTGTCTGAGAGTTTCAGAGAGTGTCAGAGAGTTTCAGAGAATGTCTGAGAGTGTCAGAGAGTTTCAGAGAGTTTCAGAGATTGTCAGACAGTGTCAGAGAGTGTCAGAGAATTTCAGTGAGGTTCTGTGAGTGTCAGAGTGAGTCAGAGAGTGTCAGAGAGTGTCAGAGAGTTACAGAGAGTGTCTGAGAGTGTCAGAGAGTTTCTGAGCTTGTCACAGAATTTCTGAGATTGTCAGAGAGTGTCAGAAAGTTTCTGAGAGTGTCAGAGAGTGTCAGAGACTTTCAGAGTGTTTCAGAGAGTGTCAGAGATTGTCAGAGAGTGTCACAGAGTGTCAGAGAGTTTCAGAGAGTTTCTGAGAGTGTCTGAGCATGTCAGAGAATTTCAGAGAGTTTCTGAGATTGTCAGAGAGTGTCAGAGAGTTTCTGAGAGTGTCAGAGAATTTCAGAGATTTTCTGATAGTGTCTGAGAGTGTCAGAGAGTTTCAGAGTGTTTCAGAGAGTGTCAGAGCGTGTCAGAGAGTGTCAGTGAGTTTCAGAGAGTTTCTGAGAGTGTCTGAGAGTGTCAGAGAGTTTCTGAGATTGTCAGAGAGTGTCAGAGATGTGTCAGAAAGTTTCTGAGAGTGTCAGAGAGTGTCAGAGAGTCTCAGTGCGTTTAAGAGAGCTTCTGAGAGTGTCGGAGAATTTCAGAGAGTGTCTGAGAGCGTCAGAGAGTGTCTGAGAGTTTCAGAAAGTGTCAGAGAGTTTCAGAGAATGTCTGAGAGTGTCAGAGAGTGTCAGAGAGTTTCAGAGAGTGTCTGAGAGCGTCAGAGAGTGTCTGAGAGTGTCTGAGAGTTTCAGAGAGTGTCAGAGAGTTTCAGAGAATGTCTGAGAGTGTCAGAGAGTTTCAGAGAGTTTCAGAGATTGTCAGACAGTGTCAGAGAGTGTCAGAGAATTTCAGTGAGGTTCTGTGAGTGTCAGAGTGAGTCAGAGAGTGTCAGAGAGTGTCAGAGAGTTACAGAGAGTGTCTGAGAGTGTCAGAGAGTTTCTGAGCTTGTCACAGAATTTCTGAGATTGTCAGAGAGTGTCAGAAAGTTTCTGAGAGTGTCAGAGAGTGTCAGAGACTTTCAGAGTGTTTCAGAGAGTGTCAGAGATTGTCAGAGAGTGTCACAGAGTGTCAGAGAGTTTCAGAGAGTTTCTGAGAGTGTCTGAGCATGTCAGAGAATTTCAGAGAGTTTCTGAGATTGTCAGAGTGTGTCAGAGAGTTTCTGAGAGTGTCAGAGAATTTCAGAGATTTTCTGATAGTGTCTGAGAGTGTCAGAGAGTTTCAGAGTGTTTCAGAGAGTGTCAGAGCGTGTCAGAGAGTGTCAGTGAGTTTCAGAGAGTTTCTGAGAGTGTCTGAGAGTGTCAGAGAGTGTCAGAGAGTTTCAGTGAGTGTCACAGAGAGTCAGAGAGTTTTTGAGAGTGTGAGAGAGTGTCAGAGATTTTCAGAGAGTGTCAAAGTGTGTCTGAGAGTGTCTGAGAGTGCCAGAGAGTATCAGAGTGTTTCGGAGAATATCAGAGAGTGTCAGAGAGTGTCAGAGAGTTTTGGAGAGTGTCAGAGAGTCCAAGTGAGTTTCAGAGAGTGTCACAGAGTATCAAACAGTTTCTGAGAGTTTCTGAGAGTGTCTGAGAGTGTCAGAGAGTGTCAGAGAGCGTCAGAGAGTTTCTGAGAGTGTCTGAGAGTGTCAGAGAATGTCAGCGAGTGTCAGAGAGTGTCAGAGAGTTTCTGAGAGTGTCACAGAGTGTCAGAGAATGTCAGCGAGTGTCAGAGAGTGTCAGAGAGTTTCAGAGAGTGTCACAGAGTGTCAGGGAGTTTCTGTGAGTGTCAGAGAGAGTAAGAGGGCGTCAGAGAGTGTCTGAGATTTACAGAGTGTCAGAGAGTGTCTGAGAGTGTCAGAGAATTTCAGAGAGTTTCTGAGAGTGTCAGAGAGTATCTGAAAGTGTCAGAGAGTGTCAGAGAGTTTCGGAGAGTGTCAGAGAGTTTCTGAAAGTGTCTGAGAGTGTCAGAGAGTTTCACAGAGTTTCAGAGAATGTCTGAGAGTGTCAGAGAGTGTCAGAGAGTTTCTGTGAGTGTCAGAGTTAGTCAGAGTGCTTCAGAGAGTGTCAGAGAGTTTCAGACAGTGTCAGAGAGAGTCAGAGGGTATGAGTGAATTTCAGAGAGTATCTGAGAGTGTCTGAGAGTGTCAGAGAGTGACAGAGAGTTTCTGAGTGTGTCTGAGAATGTCAGAGAGTGTCAGAGAATGTCAGAGAGTTTGAGAGAGTTTCTCAGAGTTCCTGAGAGTGTCTGAGAGCGTCAGAGCGTGTCAGAGAGTTTCTGACATTGTCAGAGAGTTTCAGCGGTTTTCAGAGAGTGTCTGAGAGTTTCAGAGGGTGTCAGAGATTGTCTGAAAGTGTCAGAGAGTGGCATGGAGTTTCTGACAGTGTCAGAGAGTGTCAGAGAGTGTCAGAGTTTAACAAATACTATCTGAGAGTGTCAGAGAGTTTCTGAGATTGTCAGAGAGTGTCAGAGAGTGTCAGAAAGTTTCTGAGAGTGTCAGAGAGTGTATGAGATTGTCAGAGAGTGTCAGAGAGTTTCAGAGAGTTTCAGAGAGTGTCAGAGAGTGTATGAGATTGTCAGAGAGTGTCAGAGAGTGTCAGAGAGTTTCAGAGAGTTTCAGAGAGTGTCAGAGAGTGGATGAGATTGTCAGAGAGTGTCAGAGAGTGTCTGAAAGTTTCAGAGAGTGTCAGAGAGTTTCTGAGAGTGTCTGAGAGTGTCAGAGAGTGTCAGAGAGTTTCAGAGAATGTCTGAGAGTGTCAGAGAGTGTCAGAGAGTTTCCGTGAGTGTCAGTGATAGTCAGAGAGCGTCAGAGAGTGTCAGAGAGTTTCAGAGATTGTCAGACAGTGTCAGAGAGTGTCAGAATTTCAGAGAGTTTCTGTGAGTGTCAGAGAGAGTCAGAGGGCGTCAGAGAATGTCAGAGAGTTACAGAGAGTGTCTGAGAGTGTCAGAGAAATTCTGAGATTGTCAGAGAGTGTCAGAGAGTGTCAGAAAGTTTCTGAGAGTGTCAGAGAGTTTCAGAGAGTTTCAGAGAGTGTCAGAGAGTGTATGAGAGTGTCACAGAGTGTCACAGAGTGTCACAGATTCTCAGTGAGTTTCAGAGAGTTTCTGAGAGTGTCTGAGAGTGTCTGAGAGTTTCAGAGAATTTCAGAGTGTCAGACAGTTTCTGAGAGTGTCAGAGTGTGTCAGAGAGTTTCTGATAGTGTCTGAGAGTGTCAGAGATTGTCAGAGAGTGTCAGTGAGTTTCAGAGAGTTTCTGAGAGTGTCTGAGAGTGTCAGAGAGAGTCAGCGAGTTTCAGAGAGTGTCACAGAGTGTCAGAGAGATTCTGAGAGTGTCTGAGAGTGTCAGAGAGTTTCAGAGAATTTCAGAGAGTGCCAGAGTGTTTTGGAGAGTGTCAGAGAGTCTCAGTGAGTTTCAGAGAGTGTCACAGAGTATCAAACAGTTTCTGAGAGTTTCTGAGAGTGTCTGAGAGTGTCAGAGAATGTCAGAGAGTGTCAGAGAGTTTCAGAGAGTGTCACAGAGTGTCAGGGAGGTTCTGTGAGTGTCAGAGAGAGTAAGAGGGCGTCAGAGAGTGTCAGAGATTTGCAGAGAGTGTCTGAGAGTGTCAGAGAGCTTCAGAGAGTTTCAGAGAATGTCTGAGAGTGTCAGAGAGTGTCAGAGAGTTTCTGTGAGTGTCAGAGATAGTCAGAGAGCGTCAGAGCGTGTCAGAGAGTGTCAGAGAGTTTCAGAGAGTGTCAGTGAATTTCAGAGAGTATCTGAGAGTGTCTGAGAGTGTCAGAGAGTGACAGAAAATTTCTGAGTGTGTCTGAGAGTGTCAGAGGGTGTCAGAGAATGTCAGAGAGTTTGAGAGAGTTTCTGAGAGTTTCTGAGAGTGTCTGAGAGTGTCATAGAGTGTCAGAGAGTTTCTGAGAGTGTCAGAGGTTTTCAGAGAGTGTCTGAGAGTTTCAGAGAGTGTCAGAGATTGTCAGAGAGGGTCACAGAGTGTCAGAGAGTTTCAGTGAGTTTCTGAGATTGTCAGAGAGTGTCAGTGAATTTCAGAGAGTATCTGAGAGTGTCTGAGAGTGTCAGAGAGTGACAGAGAGTTTCTGAGTGTGTCTGAGAGTGTCAGAGGGTGTCAGAGAATGTCAGAGAGTTTGAGAGAGTTTCTGAGAGTTTCTGAGAGTGTCTGAGAGAGTCATAGAGTGTCAGAGAGTTTCTGAGAGTGTCGGAGGTTTTCAGAGAGTGCCTGAGAGTTTCAGAGAGTGTCAGAGATTGTCAGAGAGGGTCACAGAGTGTCACAGAGTGTCAGGGAGTTTCTGTGAGTGTCAGAGAGAGTAAGAGGGCGTCAGAGAGTTTCTGAGATTTACAGAGTGTCAGAGAGTGTCTGAGAGTGTCAGAGAATTTCAGAGAGTTTCTGAGAGTGTCAGAGAGTATCTGAGAGTGTCAGAGAGTGTCAGAGAGTTTCGGAGAGTGTCAGAGAGTTTCTGAAAGTGTCTGAGAGTGTCAGAGAGTTTCACAGAGTTTCAGAGAATGTCTGAGAGTGTCTGAGAGTGTCAGAGAATTTCAGAGAGTTTCTGAGAGTGTCAGAGAGTATCTGAGAGTGTCAGAGAGTGTCAGAGAGTTTCGGAGAGTGTCAGAGAGTTTCTGAAAGTGTCTGAGAGTGTCAGAGAGTTTCACAGAGTTTCAGAGAATGTCTGAGAGTGTCAGAGAGTGTCAGAGAGTTTCAGACAGTGTCAGAGAGAGTCAGAGGGTGTGAGTGAATTTCAGAGAGTATCTGAGAGTGTCTGAGAGTGTCAGAGAGTGACAAAGAGTTTCTGAGTGTGTCTAAGAATGTCAGAGAGTGTCAGAGAATGTCAGAGAGTTTGAGAGAGTTTCTCAGAGTTTCTGAGAGTGTCTGAGAGGGTCAGAGAGTGTCAGAGAGTTTCTGAGAGTGTCAGAGAGTTTCAGACGTTTTCAGAGAGTGTCTGAGAGTTTCAGAGAGTGTCAGAGATTGTCAGCGAGTGTAACAGAGTGTCAGAGAGTTTCAGAGAGTTTCTGAGAGTGTCAGACAGTTTCTCAGAGTGTCAGAGTGTGTCAGAGAGTTTCTGATAGTGTCTGAGAGAGTCAGAGAGTGTAGGAGAGAGTCAGTGAGTTTCAGAGAGTTTCTGAGAGTGTCTGAGAGTGTCTGAGAGATTCAGAGAGTGTCACAGCGTGTCGTAGAGTTTCTGAGAGCGTCAGAGATTTTCAGAGAGTGTCAGAGAGTGTCTGAGAGTGTCAGAGAGTTTTGGAGAATGTCAGAGAGTGTCAGAGAGTGTCAGCGAGTTTTGGAGAATGTCAGAGAGTATCAGTGAGTTTCAGAGAGTGTCACAGAGTATCAAACAGTTTCTGAGAGTTTCTGAGAGGTTCTGAGAGTGTCAGAGAATGTCAGCGAGTGTCAGAGAGTGTCAGAGAGTTTCAGAGAGTGTCATAGAGTGTCAGGGAGTTTCTGTGAGTGTCAGAGAGAGTAAGAGGGCGTCAGAGTATGTCAGAGATTTACAGAGAGTGTCTGAGAGTGTCAGAGAGTTTCTGAGAGAGTCTGAGAGTGTCAGAGAATTTCAGAGAGTTTCTGAGAGTGTCAGAGAGTGTCTGAGAGTGTCTGAGAGTGTCAGAGAGTGTCAGAGAGTATCAGTGAGTGTCAGAGAGTTTCTGAGAGTGTCTGAGAGTGTCAGAGAGTTTCAGAGAGTGTCAGAGAGTGTCAGTGAATTTCAGAGAGTATCTGAGAGTGTCTGAGAGTGTCAGAGAGTGACAGAGAATTTCTGAGCGTGTCTGAGAGTGTCAGAGGGTGTCAGAGAATGTCAGAGAGTTTGAGAGAGTTTCTGAGAGTTTCTGAGAGTGTCTGAGAGCGTCATAGAGTTTCAGAGGTTTTCAGAGAGTTTCTGAGAGTTTCAGAGAGTGTCAGAGATTGTCAGAGAGTGTCACCGAGTGTCAGAGAGTTTCAGAGAGTTTCTGAGAGTGTCTGAGCATGTCAGAGAATTTCAGAGAGTTTCTGAGATTGTCAGAGTGTGTCAGAGTTTTTCTGAGATTATCAGCGAGTTTCAGAGAGTTTCAGAAAGTGTCAGAGAGTGTCTGAAAATGTCAGAGAGTGTCAGAGAGTGTCACAAAGTTTCCGAGAGTTTCAGAGAGTTTCTGAGAGTGTCTGAGAGTGTCAGAGAGTGTCAGAGAATTTCAGAGAGTGTCTGAGAGTGTCAGAGAGTTTCAGAGAGAGTCAGACAGTTTCTGAGAGTTTCAGAGTGTGTCAGAGTTTCTGATAGTGTCTGAGAGTGTCAGAGAGTGACTGAGAGTTTCAGAGAGTGTCAGAGAGTTTCTGAGATTGTCAGAGATTTTCTGATAGTGTCTGAGAGGGTCAGAGAGTGTCAGAGAATTTTGGAGAGTGTCAGTGAGTTTCAGAGAGTTTCAGAGAGTGTCTGAGCGTGTCAGAGAGTGTCAGATAGTTTCGGAGAGTGTCAGAGAGTTTCAGAGAGTCAGACAGTTACTGAGAGTGTCAGAGAGTGTCAGAGTTTCTGATAGTGTCAGAGAGTGTCAGAGAGTGTCTGAGAGTTTCAGAGATGGTCAGACAGTGTCAGAGAGTGTCAGAGAATTTCAGAGAGTTTCTGAGAGTGTCTGAGCATGTCAGAGAATTTCAGAGAGTTTCTGAGATTGTCAGAGTGTGTCAGAGATTTTCTGAGAGTATCAGCGAGTTTCAGAGAGTTTCAGAAAGTGTCAGAGAGTGTCTGAAAATGTCAGAGTGTCAGAGAGTGTCACAAAGTTTCCGAGAGTTTCAGAGAGTTTCTGAGAGTGTCTGAGAGTGTCAGAGAATTTCAGAGAGTGTCTGAGAGTGTCAGAGAGTTTCAGAGAGAGTCAGACAGTTTCTGAGAGTTTCAGAGTGTGTCAGAGTTTCTGATAGTGTCTGAGACTGTCAGAGAGTGACTGAGAGTTTCAGAGAGTGTCAGAGAGTTTCTGAGATTGTCAGAGAGTGTCAGAGAGTTTCAGAGAGAGTCAGACAGTTTCTGAGAGTTTCAGAGTGTGTCAGAGTTTCTGATAGTGTCTGAGAGTGTCAGAGAGTGACTGAGAGTTTCAGAGAGTGTCAGAGAGTTTCTGAGATTGTCAGAGAGTGTCAGAGATTTTCTGATAGTGTCTGAGAGGGTCAGAGAGTGTCAGAGAGTTTTGGAGAGTGTCAGTGAGTTTCAGAGAGTTTCAGAGAGTGTCTGAGCGTGTCAGAGAGTGTCAGATAGTTTCGGAGAGTGTCAGAGAGTTTCAGAGAGAGTCAGACAGTTACTGAGAGTGTCAGAGAGTGTCAGAGTTTCTGATAGTGTCAGAGAGTGTCAGAGAGTGTCTGAGAGTTTCTGAGAGTGTCAGAGAGTGTCAGAGAGTGTCAGAGAGTGTCAGAGAGTTTCTGAGAGTGTCAGAGAATGTCAGAGAGTGTCAGAGAGTCGCAGAGAGTTACAAAGACTGTCTGAGAGTGTCAGAGAGTTTCTGAGATTGTCAGAGAGTGTCAGAGATGTGTCAGAAAGTTTCTGAGAGTGTCAGAGAGTGTCAGAGAGTTTCAGAGAGTGTCAGAGAGTGTATGAGATTGTCAGAGAATGTCAGAGAGTGTCAGAGAGTGTCAGAGAGTGTCAGAGAGGTACAAAGACTGTCTGAGAGTGTCAGAGAGTTTCTGAGATTGTCAGAGAGTGTCAGAGATGTGTCAGAAAGTTTCTGAGAGTGTCAGAGAGTGTCAGAGAGTCTCAGTGCGTTTAAGAGAGTTTCTGAGAGTGTCTGAGATTGTCAGAGAATTTCAGAGAGTGTCTGAGAGCGTCAGAGAGTGTCTGAGAGTTTCAGAGAGTGTCAGAGAGTTTCAGAGAATGTCTGAGAGTGTCAGAGAGTTTCCGTGAGTGTCAGTGATAGTCAGAGAGCGTCAGAGAGTGTCAGAGAGTATCAGAGAGTTTCAGAGATGGTCAGACAGTGTCAGAGAGTGTCAGAGAATTTCAGTGAGGTTCTGTGAGTGTCAGAGAGAGTCAGAGAGTGTCAGAGAGTGTGAGAGAGTTACAGAGAGTGTCTGAGAGTGTTAGAGAGTTTCTGAGCTTGTCACAGAATTTCTGAGATTCTCAGAGAGTGTCAGAAAGTTTCTGAGAGTGTCAGAGAGTGTCAGAGACTTTCAGAGAGTTTCAGAGAGTTTCAGAGAGTGTCTGAGTGTTTCAGAGAGTGTCAGAGATTGTCAGAGAGTGTCACAGAGTGTCAGAGAGTTTCAGAGAGTTTCTGAGAGTGTCTGAGCATGTCAGAGAATTTCAGAGAGTTTCTGAGATTGTCAGAGTGTGTCAGAGTGTTTCTGATAGTGTCTGAGAGCTTCAGAGATTGTCGGAGTGTTTCAGAGTGTGTCAGAGAGTTTCTGAGAGTGTCAGAGATTTTCTGATAGTGTCTGAGAGTGTCAGAGAGTTTCAGAGTGTTTCAGAGAGTGTCAGAGCGTGTCAGAGAGTGTCAGTGAGTTTCAGAGAGTTTCTGAGAGTGTCTGAGAGTGTCAGAGAGTGTCAGAGAGTTTCAGTGAGTGTCACAGAGAGTCAGAGAGTTTCTGAGAGTGTGAGAGAGTGTCAGAGATTTTCAGAGAGTGTCAGAGTGTGTCTGAGAGTGTCTGAGAGTGCCAGAGAGTATCAGAGTGTTTCGGAGAATGTCAGAGAGTGTCAGAGAGTGTCAGAGAGTTTTGGAGAGTGTCAGAGAGTGTCAGTGAGTTTCAGAGAGTGTCACAGAGTATCAAACAGTTTCTGAGAGTTTCTGAGAGTGTCTGAGAGTGTCAGAGAGTGTCAGAGAGCGTCAGAGAGTTTCTGAGAGTGTCTGAGAGTGTCAGAGAATGTCAGCGAGTGTCAGAGAGTGTCAGAGAGTTTCAGAGAGTGTCACCGAGTGTCAGGGAGTTTCTGTGAGTGTCAGAGAGAGTAAGAGGGCGTCAGAGAGTGTCTGAGATTTACAGAGTGTCAGAGAGTGTCTGAGAGTGTCAGAGAGTATCTGAGAGTGTCAGAGAGTTTCGGAGAGTGTCAGAGAGTTTCTGAAAGTGTCTGAGAGTGTCAGAGAGTTTCACAGAGTTTCAGAGAATGTCTGAGAGTGTCAGAGAGTGTCAGAGAGTTTCTGTGAGTGTCAGAGTTAGTCAGAGTGCTTCAGAGAGTGTCAGAGAGTGTCAGAGAGTTTCAGACAGTGTCAGAGAGAGTCAGAGGGTGTGAGTGAATTTCAGAGAGTATCTGAGAGTGTCTGAGAGTGTCAGAGAGTGACAGAGAGTTTCTGAGTGTGTCTGAGAATGTCAGAGAGTGTCAGAGAATGTCAGAGAGTTTGAGAGAGTTTCTCAGAGTTTCTGAGAGTGTCTGAGAGCGTCAGAGCGTGTCAGAGATTTTCTGAGAGTGTCAGAGAGTTTCAGAGGTTTTCAGAGAGTGTCTGAGAGTTTCAGAGAGTGTCAGAGATTGTCAGAGAGTGTAACAGAGTGTCAGAGAGTTTCAGAGGGTTTCTGAGAGTGTCTGAGCATGTCAGAGAATTTCAGAGAGTTGCTGATATTGTCAGAGTGCGTCAGAGTTTTTCTGAGAGTATCAGCGAGTTTCAGAGAGTTTCAGAAAGTGTCAGAGAGTGTCTGAAAGTGTCAGAGAGTGGCATGGAGTTTCTGACAGTGTCAGAGAGTGTCAGAGAGTGTCAGAGTTTAACAAAGACTATCTGAGATTGTCAGAGAGTTTCTGAGATTGTCAGAGAGTGTCAGAAAGTTTCTGAGAGTGTCAGAGAGTGTCAGAGAGTGTCAGAGAGTGTCAGAGAGTTTCAGAGAGTTTCAGAGAGTGTCAGAGAGTGTATGAGATTGTCAGAGAGTGTCAGAGAGTGTCAGAGAGTTTCAGAGAGTTTCAGAGAGTGTCAGAGAGTGTATGAGATTGTCAGAGAGTGTCAGAGAGTGTCTGAAAGTTTCAGAGAATGTCAGAGAGTTTCTGAGTGTGTCTGAGAGTGTCAGAGAGTGTCAGAGAGTTTCAGAGAATCTCTGAGAGTGTCAGAGAGTGTCAGAGAGTTTCCGTGAGTGTCAGTGATAGTCAGAGATCGTCAGAGAGTGTCAGAGAGTGTCAGAGAGTTTCAGAGATTGTCAGACAGTGTCAGAGAGTGTCAGAGAATTTCAGAGAGTTTCTGTGAGTGTCAGAGAGAGTCAGAGGGCGTCAGAGAATGTCAGAGAGTTACAGAGAGTGTCTGAGAGTGTCAGAGAATTTCTGAGATTGTCAGAGAGATTCAGAGAGTGTCAGAAAGTTTCTGAGAGTGTCAGAGAGTGTCAGAGAGTGTCAGAGAGTTTCAGAGAGTTTCAGAGAGTGTCAGAGAGTGTATGAGAGTGTCAGAGAGTGTCACAGAGTGTCACAGATTCTCAGTGAGTTTCAGAGAGTTTCTGAGAGACTCTGAGAGTGTCAGAGAATTTCAGAGAGTGTCAGACAGTTTCTGAGAGTGTCAGAGTGTGTCAGAGAGTTTCTGATAGTGTCTGAGAGTGTCAGAGAGTGTCGGAGAGTGTCAGTGAGTTTCAGAGAGTTTCTGAGAGTGTCTGAGAGTGTCAGAGAGTTTCAGAGAATGTCAGAGATTGTCAGAGAGTTTTGGAGAGTGTCAGAGTGTCTCAGTGAGTTTCAGAGAGTGTCACAGAGTATCAAACTGTTTCTGAGAGTTTCTGAGAGTGTCTGAGAGTGTCAGAGAATGTCAGAGAGTGTCAGAGAGTTTCAGAGAGTGTCACAGAGTGTCAGGGAGGTTCTGTGAGTGTCAGAGAGAGTAAGAGGGCGTCAGAGAGTGTCAGAGATTTGCAGAGAGTGTCTGAGAGTGTCAGAGAGCTTCAGAGAGTTTCAGAGAATGTCTGAGAGTGTCAGAGAGTGTCAGAGAGTTTCTGTGAATGTCAGAGATAGTCAGAGAGCGTCAGAGCGTGTCAGAGAGTGTGAGAGAGTTTCAGAGAGTGTCAGAGAGTGTCAGTGAATTTCAGAGAGTATCTGAGAGTGTCTGAGAGTGTCAGAGAGTGACAGAGGCTTTCTGAGTGTGTCTGAGAGTGTCAGAGGGTGTCAGAGAATGTCAGAGAGTTTGAGAGAGTTTCTGAGAGTTTCTGAGAGTGTCTGAGAGAGTCATAGAGTGTCAGAGAGTTTCTGAGAGTGTCAGAGGTTTTCAGAGAGTGTCTGAGAGTTTCAGAGAGTGTCAGAGATTGTCAGAGAGGGTCACAGAGTGTCAGAGAGTTTCAGAGAGTTTCTGAGATTGTCGGAGAGTGTCAGTGAGTTTCAGAGAGTTTCTGAGAGTGTCTGAGAGTGTCAGAGAGTTTCAGAGAATGTCAGAGATTGTCAGAGAGTTTTGGAGAGTGTCAGAGTGTCTCAGTGAGTTTCAGAGAGTGTCACAGAGTATCAAACTGTTTCTGAGAGTTTCTGAGAGTGTCTGAGAGTGTCAGAGAATGTCAGAGAGTGTCAGAGAGTTTCAGAGAGTGTCACAGAGTGTCAGGGAGGTTCTGTGAGTGTCAGAGAGAGTAAGAGGGCGTCAGAGAGTGTCAGAGATTTGCAGAGAGTGTCTGAGAGTGTCAGAGAGCTTCAGAGAGTTTCAGAGAATGTCTGAGAGTGTCAGAGAGTGTCAGAGAGTTTCTGTGAATGTCAGAGATAGTCAGAGAGCGTCAGAGCGTGTCAGAGAGTGTGAGAGAGTTTCAGAGAGTGTCAGAGAGTGTCAGTGAATTTCAGAGAGTATCTGAGAGTGTCTGAGAGTGTCAGAGAGTGACAGAGACTTTCTGAGTGTGTCTGAGAGTGTCAGAGGGTGTCAGAGAATGTCAGAGAGTTTGAGAGAGTTTCTGAGAGTTTCTGAGAGTGTCTGAGAGAGTCATAGATTGTCAGAGAGTTTCTGAGAGTGTCAGAGGTTTTCAGAGAGTGTCTGAGAGTTTCAGAGAGTGTCAGAGATTGTCAGAGAGGGTCACAGAGTGTCAGAGAGTTTCAGAGAGTTTCTGAGATTGTCAGAGAGTGTCAGTGAATTTCAGAGAGTACTGAGAGTGTCTGAGAGTGTCAGAGAGTGACAGAGAGTTTCTGAGAGTGTCTGAGAGAGTCATAGAGTGTCAGAGAGTTTCTGAGAGTGTCAGAGGTTTTCAGAGAGTGTCTGAGAGTTTCAGAGAGTGTCAGAGAGGGTCACAGAGTGTCACAGAGTGTCAGGGAGTTTCTGTGAGTGTCAGAGAGAGTAAGAGGGCGTCAGAGAGTGTCTGAGATTTACAGAGTGTCAGAGAGTGTCTGAGAGTGTCAGACAATTTCAGAGAGTTTCTGAGAGTGTCAGAGAGTATCTGAGAGTGTCAGAGAGTTTCGGAGAGGGTCAGAGAGTTTCTGAAAGTGTCTGAGAGTGTCAGAGAGTTTCACAGAGTTTCAGAGAATGTCTGAGAGTGTCAGAGAGTGTCAGAGAGTTTCTGGGAGGGTCAGAGTTAGTCAGAGAGCTTCAGAGAGTGTCAGAGAGTGTCAGAGAGTTTCAGACAGTGTCAGAGAGAGTCATGGAGTTTCTGAAAATGTCAGAGAGTGTCTGAGAGTGTCAGAGAATTTCAGAGAGTTTCTGAGAGTGTCAGAGAGTTTCAGAGAGAGTCAGACAGTTTCTGAGAGTTTCAGAGGGTGTCAGAGTTTCTGATAGTGTCTGAGAGTGTCAGAGAGTGACTGAGAGTTTCAGAGAGTGTCACAGAGTTTCTGAGAGTGTCAGAGAGTGTCAGAGATTTTCTGATAGTGTCTGAGAGGGTCAGAGAGTGTCAGAGATTTTCAGAGAGTGTCAGTGAGTTTCAGAGCGTTTCAGAGAGTGTGTGAGAGTGTCAGAGAGTGTCAGAGAGAGTCAGACAGTTTCTGAGAGTGTCAGAGGGTGTCAGAGATTCTGATAGTGTCTGAGAGTGTCAGAGAGTTTCTGAGAGTTTCAGAGAGTGGCAGAGATTTTCTGATAGTGTCTGAGAGTGTCAGAGAGTGTCAGAGAGTGTCAGAGAGTTTCCGAGTGTGTCCGTGAGTTTCAGAGAGTTTCAGAGAGTATCTGAGATTGTCAGAGAGTGTCAGAGAGATTTGGAGAGTGTCAGAGAGTGTCAGAGTAGTGAGAGAGTTTCGGAGTGTGTCACAGAGTGTCAAACAGTTTCTGAGAGTTTCAGAGAGGGTCTGAGAGTGTCAGAGAGGGTCAAAGAGTGTCATAGAGTTTCTGAGAGTGTCAGAGTGTTTCTGAGAGTGTCAGAGAGAGTCACAGAGTTTCTGAGATTGTCACAGAGTGTCAGAGAGTTTCTGAGAGTGTCAGAGAGTGTCAGAGATTTTCAGAGAGTGTCAGAGAGTGTCAGAGAGTGTCTGACAGTGTCAGAGAGTGTCGGAGAGTGTCAGACAGTCTCAGAGATTTTCAGAGAGTGTCAGAGAGTGTCAAACAGTTTCTGAGAGTTTCTGAGAGTGTCAGAGAGTGTCAGAGAGTGTCAGAGAGTTTCCGAGATTGTCAGAGAGTGTCAGAGAGTGTCAGAGAGTTTCAGAGAGTTTCAGAGAGTGTCAGAGAGTGTATGAGATTGTCAGAGAGTTACAAAGACTGTCTGAGAGTGTCAGAGAGTTTCTGAGATTGTCAGAGAGTGTCAGAGAGTGTCAGAGAGTTTCAGAGAGTTTCAGAGAGTGTCAGAGAGTGTCTGAGAGTGTCAGAGAATTTCAGAGAGTGTCTGAGAGCGTCAGAGAGTGTCCGAGAGTTTCAGAGAGTGTCAGAGAGTTTCAAAGAATGTCTGACAGTGTCAGAGAGTGTCAGAGATGTTCTGTGAGTGTCAGAGAGAGTCAGAGAGTGTCAGAGAGTGTCAGAGAGTTACAGTGAGTGTCTGAGAGTGTCAGAGAGTTTCTGAGATTGTCACAGAATTTCTGAGATTGTCAGAGAGTGTCAGAGAGTGTCAGAAAGTTTCTGAGAGTGTCAGAGAGTGTCAGAGACTTTCAGAGATTTTCAGAGAGTGTCAGAGAGTGTATGAGAGTGTCAGAGAGTGTCACAGCGTGTCACAGAGTGTCACAGAGTCTCAGTGAGTTTCAGAGAGCTTCTGAGAGTTTCTGAGAGTGTCAGAGAATTTCTGAGAGTGTCAGACAGTTTCTCAGAGTGTCAGAGTGTGTCGGAGAGTTTCTGATAGTGTCTGAGAGAGTCAGAGAGTGTAGGAGAGTGTCAGTGAGTTTCAGAGAGTTTCTGAGAGTGTCTGAGAGTGACAGAGAGATTCAGAGAGTGTCACAGAGTGTCGGAGAGTTTCTGAGAGTGTCAGAGATTTTCAGAGAGTGTCAGAGAGTGTCTGAGAGTGTCTGAGAGTGTCAGAGAGTTTTGGAGAATGTCAGAGAATGTCAGAGAGTGTCAGCGAGTTTTGGAGAATGTCAGAGAGTATCAGTGAGTTTCAGAGAGTGTCACAGAGTATCAAACAGTTTCTGAGAGTTTCTGAGAGTGTCTGAGAGTGTCAGAGAATGTCAGCGAGTGTCAGAGAGTGTCAGAGAGTTTCAGAGAGTGTCATAGAGTGTCAGGGAGTTTCTGTGAGTGTCAGAGAGAGAGTAAGAGGGCGTCAGAGAATGTCAGAGATTTACAGAGAGTGTCTGAGAGTGTCAGAGAGTTTCTGAGAGTGTCTGAGAGTGTCAGAGAATTTCAGAGAGTTTCTGAGAGTGTCAGAGAGTGTCTGAGAGTGTGTGAGAGTGTCAGAGAGTTTCCGTGAGTGTCAGAGAGTTTCTGAGAGTGTCTGAGAGTGTCAGAGAATTTGAGAGAGTTTCAGAGAATGTCAGAGAGCGTCAGAGAGTGTCAGAGAGTGTCATAGAGTTTCAGAGAGTGTCAGAGAGTGTCAGTGAATTTCAGAGAGTATCTGAGAGTGTCTGAGAGTGTCAGAGAGTGAAAGAGAATTTCTGAGCATGTCTGAGAGTATCAGAGGGTGTCAGAGATTCTGATAGTGTCTGAGAGTGTCAGAGAGTTTCTGAGAGTTTCAGAGAGTGGCAGAGATTTTCTGATAGTGTCTGAGAGTGTCAGAGAGTGTCAGAGAGTGTCAGAGAGTTTCCGAGAGTGTCCGTGAGTTTCAGAGAGTTTCAGAGAGTATCTGAGATTGTCAGAGAGTGTCAGGGAGATTCGGAGAGTGTCAGAGAGTGTCAGAGAGTGAGAGAGTTTCGGAGAGTGTCACAGAGTGTCAAACAGTTTCTGAGAGTTTCAGAGTGGGTCTGAGAGTGTCAGAGAGGGTCAGGGAGATTCGGAGAGTGTCAGAGAGTGTCAGAGAGTGAGAGAGTTTCGGAGAGTGTCACAGAGTGTCAAACAGTTTCTGAGAGTTTCAGAGAGGGTCTGAGAGTGTCAGAGAGGGTCAAAGAGTGTCATAGAGTTTCTGAGAGTGTCAGAGAGTGACAGAGTGTTTCTGAGAGTGTCAGAGAGAGTCACAGAGTTTCTGAGATTGTCACAGAGTGTCAGAGAGTTTCTGAGAGTGTCAGAGATTTTCAGAGAGAGTCAGAGAGTGTCAGAGAGTGTCAGAGAGTTACAGAGAGTGTCTGAGAATGTCAGAGAGTTTCTGAGATTGTCACAGAATTTCTGAGATTGTCAGAGAGTGTCAGAGAGTGTCAGAAAGTTTCTGAGAGTGTCAGAGAGTGTCAGAGACTTTCAGAGAGTTTCAGAGACTGTCAGAGAGTGTATGAGAGTGTCAGAGAGAGTCAGAGAGTGTCACAGAGTGTCACAGATTCTCAGTGAGTTTCAGAGAGTTTCTGAGAGTGTCTGAGAGTGTCAGAGAATTTCAGAGAGTGTCAGACAGTTTCTGAGAGTGTCAGAGTGTGTCAGAGAGTTTCTGATAGTGTCTGAGAGAGTCAGAGAGTGTAGGAGAGTGTCAGTGAGTTTCAGAGAGTTTCTGAGAGTGTCTGAGAGTGACAGAGAGATTCAGAGAGTGTCACAGAGTGTCGGAGAGTTTCTGAGAGTGTCAGAGATTTTCAGAGAGTGTCAGAGAGTGTCTGAGAGTGTCAGAGAGTTTTGGAGAATGTCAGAGAGTGTCAGAGAGTGTCAGCGAGTTTTGGAGAATGTCAGAGAGTATCAGTGAGTTTCAGAGAGTGTCACAGAGTATCAAACAGTTTCTGAGAGTTTCTGAGAGTGTCTGAGAGTGTCAGAGAATGTCAGCGAGAATCAGAGAGTGTCAGAGAGTTTCAGAGAGTGTCATAGAGTGTCAGGGAGTTTCTGTGAGTGTCAGAGAGAGTAAGAGGGCGTCAGAGAATGTCAGAGATTTACAGAGAGTGTCTGAGAGTGTCAGAGAGTTTCTGAGAGTGTCTGAGAGTGTCAGAGAATTTCAGAGAGTTTCTGAGAGTGTCAGAGAGTGTCTGAGAGGGTGTGAGAGTGTCAGAGAGTTTCAGTGAGTGTCAGAGAGTTTCTGAGAGTGTCAGAGAGTGTCAGAGTAGTGAGAGAGTTTCAGAGAGTGTCACAGAGTGTCAAACAGTTTCTGAGAGTTTCAGAGAGGGTCTGAGAGTGCCAGAGAGGGTCAAAGAGTGTCATAGAGTTTCTGAGAGTGTCAGGGTGTTTCTGAGAGTGTCAGAGAGAGTCACAGAGTTTCTGAGATTGTCACAGAGTGTCAGAGAGTTTCTGAGAGTGTCAGAGAGTGTCAGAGATTTTCAGAGAGTGTCAGAGAGTGTCTGACAGTGTCAGAGAGTGTCGGAGAGTTTCAGACAGTCTCAGAGATTTTCAGAGAGTGTCAGAGAGTGTCAAACAGTTTCTGAGAGTTTCTGAGAGTGTCAGAGAGTGTCAGAGAGTGTCAGAGATTGTCAGAGAGTTTCCGAGAGTGTCTGAGAGTGTCAGAGAATATCAGAGAGTGTCAGAGAGCGTCAGAGAGTTACAAAGACTGTCTGAGAGTGTCAGAGAGTTTCTGAGATTGTCAGAGAGTGTCAGAGAGTGTCAGAGAGTTTCAGAGAGTTTCAGAGAGTGTCAGAGAGTGTATGAGATTGTCAGAGTGTCACAGAGTGTCACAGAGTCTCAGTGCGTTTATGAGAGTTTCTGAGAGTGTCTGAGAGTGTCAGAGAATTTCAGAGAGTGTCTGAGAGCGTCAGAGCGTGTCCGAGAGTTTCAGAGAGTGTCAGAGAGTTTCAAAGAATGTCTGACAGTGTCAGAGAGTGTCAGAAATGTTCTGTGAGTGTCAGAGAGAGTCAGAGAGTGTCAGAGAGTGTCAGAGAGCTACAGAGAGTGTCTGAGAGTGTCAGAGAGTTTCTGAGATTGTCACAGAATTTCTGAGATTGTCAGAGAGTGTCAGAGAGTGTCAGAAAGTTTCTGAGAGTGTCAGAGAGTGTCAGAGACTTTCAGAGATTTTCAGAGAGTGTCAGAGAGTGTATGAGAGTGTCAGAGAGTGTCACAGAGTGTCACAGAGTGTCACAGAGTCTCAGTGAGTTTCAGAGAGCTTCTGAGAGTTTCTGAGAGTGTCAGAGAATTTCTGAGAGTGTCAGACAGTTTCTCAGAGTGTCAGAGTGTGTCAGAGAGTTTCTGATAGTGTCTGAGAGAGTCAGAGAGTGTAGGAGAGTGTCAGTGAGTTTCAGAGAGTTTCTGAGAGTGTCTGAGAGTGACAGAGAGATTCAGAGAGTGTCACAGAGTGTCGGAGAGTTTCTGAGAGTGTCAGAGATTTTCAGAGAGTGTCAGAGAGTGTCTGAGAGTGTCAGAGAGTTTTGGAGAATGTCAGAGAGTGTCAGAGAGTGTCAGCGAGTTTTGGAGAATGTCAGAGAGTATCAGTGAGTTTCAGAGAGTGTCACAGAGTATCAAACAGTTTCTGAGAGTTTCTGAGAGTGTCTGAGAGTGTCAGAGAATGTCAGCGAGTGTCAGAGAGTGTCAGAGAGTTTCAGAGAGTGTCATAGAGTGTCAGGGAGTTTCTGTGAGTGTCAGAGAGAGTAAGAGGGCGTCAGAGAATGTCAGAGATTTACAGAGAGTGTCTGAGAGTGTCAGAGAGTTTCTGAGAGTGTCTGAGAGTGTCAGAGAATTTCAGAGAGTTTCTGAGAGTGTCAGAGAGTGTCTGAGAGGGTGTGAGAGTGTCAGAGAGTTTCAGTGAGTGTCAGAGAGTTTCTGAGAGTGTCAGAGAGTGTCAGAGTAGTGAGAGAGTTTCAGAGAGTGTCACAGAGTGTCAAACAGTTTCTGAGAGTTTCAGAGAGGGTCTGAGAGTGCCAGAGAGGGTCAAAGAGTGTCATAGAGTTTCTGAGAGTGTCAGGGTGTTTCTGAGAGTGTCAGAGAGAGTCACAGAGTTTCTGAGATTGTCACAGAGTGTCAGAGAGTTTCTGAGAGTGTCAGAGAGTGTCAGAGATTTTCAGAGAGTGTCAGAGAGTGTCTGACAGTGTCAGAGAGTGTCGGAGAGTGTCAGAGAGTCTCAGAGATTTTCAGAGAGTGTCAGAGAGTGTCAAACAGTTTCTGAGAGTTTCTGAGAGTGTCAGAGAGTGTCAGAGAGTGTCAGAGATTGTCAGAGAGTTTCCGAGAGTGTCTGAGAGTGTCAGAGAATATCAGAGAGTGTCAGAGAGCGTCAGAGAGTTACAAAGACTGTCTGAGAGTGTCAGAGAGTTTCTGAGATTGTCAGAGAGTGTCAGAGAGTGTCAGAGAGTTTCAGAGAGTTTCAGAGAGTGTCAGAGAGTGTATGAGATTGTCAGAGTGTCACAGAGTGTCACAGAGTCTCAGTGCGTTTAAGAGAGTTTCTGAGAGTGTCTGAGAGTGTCAGAGAATTTCAGAGAGTGTCTGAGAGCGTCAGAGCGTGTCCGAGAGTTTCAGAGAGTGTCAGAGAGTTTCAAAGAATGTCTGACAGTGTCAGAGAGTGTCAGAAATGTTCTGTGAGTGTCAGAGAGAGTCAGAGAGTGTCAGAGAGTGTCAGAGAGCTACAGAGAGTGTCTGAGAGTGTCAGAGAGTTTCTGAGATTGTCTCAGAATTTCTGAGATTGTCAGAGAGTGTCAGAGAGTGTCGGAAAGTTTCTGAGAGTGTCAGAGAGTGTCAGAGACTTTCAGAGATTTTCAGAGAGTGTCAGAGAGTGTATGAGAGTGTCAGAGAGTGTCACAGAGTGTCACAGAGTGTCACAGAGTCTCAGTGAGTTTCAGAGAGCTTCTGAGAGTTTCTGAGAGTGTCAGAGAATTTCTGAGAGTGTCAGACAGTTTCTCAGAGTGTCAGAGTGTGTCAGAGAGTTTCTGATAGTGTCTGAGAGAGTCAGAGAGTGTAGGAGAGTGTCAGTGAGTTTCAGAGAGTTTCTGAGAGTGTCTGAGAGTGACAGAGAGATTCAGAGAGTGTCACAGAGTGTCGGAGAGTTTCTGAGAGTGTCAGAGATTTTCAGAGAGTGTCAGAGAGTGTCTGAGAGTGTCAGAGAGTTTTGGAGAATGTCAGAGAATGTCAGAGAGTGTCAGCGAGTTTTGGAGAATGTCAGAGAGTATCAGTGAGTTTCAGAGAGTGTCACAGAGTATCAAACAGTTTCTGAGAGTTTCTGAGAGTGTCTGAGAGTGTCAGAGAATGTCAGCGAGTGTCAGAGAGTGTCAGAGAGTTTCAGAGAGTGTCATAGAGTGTCAGGGAGTTTCTGTGAGTGTCAGAGAGAGAGTAAGAGGGCGTCAGAGAATGTCAGAGATTTACAGAGAGTGTCTGAGAGTGTCAGAGAGTTTCTGAGAGTGTCTGAGAGTGTCAGAGAATTTCAGAGAGTTTCTGAGAGTGTCAGAGAGTGTCTGAGAGTGTCTGAGAGTGTCTGAGAGTGTCAGAGAGTTTCAGTGAGTGTCAGAGAGTTTCTGAGCGTGTCTGAGAGTGTCAGAGAATTTGAGAGAGTTTCAGAGAATGTCAGAGAGCGTCAGAGAGTGCCAGAGAGTGTCAGAGAGTTTCAGAGAGTGTCAGAGAGTTTCAAAGAATGTCTGACAGTGTCAGAGAGTGTCAGAGATGTTCTGTGAGTGTCAGAGAGAGTCAGAGAGTGTCAGAGAGTGTCAGAGAGTTACAGTGAGTGTCTGAGAGTGTCAGAGAGTTTCTGAGATTGTCACAGAATTTCTGAGATTGTCAGAGAGTGTCAGAGAGTGTCAGAAAGTTTCTGAGAGTGTCAGAGAGTGTCAGAGACTTTCAGAGATTTTCAGAGAGTGTCAGAGAGTGTATGAGAGTGTCAGAGAGTGTCACAGCGTGTCACAGAGTGTCACAGAGTCTCAGTGAGTTTCAGAGAGCTTCTGAGAGTTTCTGAGAGTGTCAGAGAATTTCTGAGAGTGTCAGACAGTTTCTCAGAGTGTCAGAGTGTCTCAGAGAGTTTCTGATAGTGTCTGAGAGAGTCAGAGAGTGTAGGAGAGTGTCAGTGAGTTTCAGAGAGTTTCTGAGAGTGTCTGAGAGTGACAGAGAGATTCAGAGAGTGTCACAGAGTGTCGGAGAGTTTCTGAGAGTGTCAGAGATTTTCAGAGAGTGTCAGAGAGTGTCTGAGAGTGTCAGAGAGTTTTGGAGAATGTCAGAGAATGTCAGAGAGTGTCAGCGAGTTTTGGAGAATGTCAGAGAGTATCAGTGAGTTTCAGAGAGTGTCACAGAGTATCAAACAGTTTCTGAGAGTTTCTGAGAGTGTCTGAGAGTGTCAGAGAATGTCAGCGAGTGTCAGAGAGTGTCAGAGAGTTTCAGAGAGTGTCATAGAGTGTCAGGGAGTTTCTGTGAGTGTCAGAGAGAGAGTAAGAGGGCGTCAGAGAATGTCAGAGATTTACAGAGAGTGTCTGAGAGTGTCAGAGAGTTTCTGAGAGTGTCTGAGAGTGTCAGAGAATTTCAGAGAGTTTCTGAGAGTGTCAGAGAGTGTCTGAGAGTGTCCGAGAGTGTCTGAGAGTGTCAGAGAGTTTCAGTGAGTGTCAGAGAGTTTCTGAGCGTGTCTGAGAGTGTCAGAGAATTTGAGAGAGTTTCAGAGAATGTCAGAGAGCGTCAGAGAGTGCCAGAGAGTGTCAGAGAGTTTCAGAGAGTGTCAGAGTATCAGTGAATTTCAGAGAGTATCTGAGAGTGTCTGAGAGTGTCAGAGAGTGACAGAGAATTTCTGAGCGTGTCTGAGAGTGTCAGAGGGTGTCAGAGATTCTGATAGTGTCTGAGAGTGTCAGAGAGTTTCTGAGAGTTTCAGAGAGTGGCAGAGATTTTCTGATAGTGTCTGAGAGTGTCAGAGAGTGTCAGAGAGTTTCCGAGAGTGTCCGTGAGTTTCAGAGAGTTTCAGAGAGTATATGAGATTGTCAGAGAGTGTCAGGGAGATTCGGAGAGTGTCAGAGAGTGTCAGAGAGTGAGAGAGTTTCGGAGAGTGTCACAGAGTGTCAAACAGTTTCTGAGAGTTTCAGAGAGGGTCTGAGAGTGTCAGAGAGGGTCAAAGAGTGTCATAGAGTTTCTGAGAGAGTCAGAGAGTGACAGAGTGTTTCTGAGAGTGTCAGAGAGAGTCACAGAGTTTCTGAGATTGTCACAGAGTGTCAGAGAGTTTCTGAGAGTGTCAGAGAGTGTCAGAGAGTTACAGAGAGTGTCTGAGAGTGTCAGAGAGTTTCTGAGATTGTCACAGAATTTCTGAGATTGTCAGAGAGTGTCAGAGAGTGTCAGAAAGTTTCTGAGAGTGTCAGAGAGTGTCAGAGACTTTCAGAGAGTTTCAGAGACTGTCAGAGTGTGGATGAGAGTGTCAGAGAGTGTCACAGAGTGTCACAGAGTCTCAGTGAGTTTCAGATAGCTTCTGAGAGTTTCTGAGAGTGTCAGAGAATTTCTGAGAGTGTCAGACAGTTTCTCAGAATGTCAGAGTGTGTCAGAGAGTTTCTGATAGTGTCTGAGAGAGTCAAGAGTGTAGGAGAGTGTCAGTGAGTTTCAGAGAGTTTCTGAGAGTGTCTGAGAGTGACAGAGAGATTCAGAGAGTGTCACAGAGTGTCGGAGAGTTTCTGAGAGTGTCAGAGATTTTCAGAGAGTGTCAGAGAGTGTCTGAGAGTGTCAGAGACTTTTGGAGAATGTCAGAGAGTGTCAGAGAGTGTCAGCGAGTTTTGGAGAATGTCAGAGAGTATCAGTGAGTTTCAGAGAGTGTCACAGAGTATCAAACAGTTTCTGAGAGATTCTGAGAGTGTCTGAGAGTGTCAGAGAATGTCAGCGAGTGTCAGAGAGTGTCAGAGAGTTTCAGAGAGTGTCATAGAGTGTCAGGGAGTTTCTGTGAGTGTCAGAGAGAGTAAGAGGGCGTCAGAGAATGTCAGAGATTTACAGAGAGTGTCTGAGAGTGTCAGAGAGTTTCTGAGAGTGTCTGAGAGTGTCAGAGAATTTCAGAGAGTTTCTGAGAGTGTCAGAGAGTGTCTGAGAGGGTGTGAGAGTGTCAGAGAGTTTCAGTGAGTGTCAGAGAGTTTCTCAGAGTGTCTGAGAGTGTCAGAGAATTTCAGAGAGTTTCAGAGAATGTCAGAGAGCGTCAGAGAGTGTCAGAGAGTGTCAGAGAGTTTCAGAGAGTGTCAGAGAGTGTCAGTGAATTTCAGAGAGTATCTGAGAGTGTCTGAGAGCGTCAGAGAGTGACAGAGAATTTCTGAGCGTGTCTGAGAGTGTCAGAGGGTGTCAGAGATTCTGATAGTGTCTGAGAGTGTCAGAGAGTGTCAGAGAGTGTCAGAGAGTTTCCGAGATAGTCCGTGAGTTTCAGAGAGTTTCAGAGAGTATCTGAGATTGTCAGAGAGTGTCAGAGAGATTCGGAGAGTGTCAGAGAGTGTCAGAGTAGTGAGAGAGTTTCGGAGAGTGTCAGAGATTTTCAGAGAGTGTCAGAGAGTGTCTGACAGTGTCAGAGAGTGTCGGAGAGTGTCAGACAGTCTCAGAGATTTTCAGAGAGTGTCAGAGAGTGTCACACAGTTTCTGAGAGTTTCTGAGAGTGTCAGAGAGTGTCAGAGAGTTTCTGAGAGTGTCTGAGAGTGTCAGAGAATATCAGAGAGTGTCAGAGAGCGTCAGAGAGTTACAAAGACTGACTGAGAGTGTCAGAGAGTTTCTGAGATTGTCACAGAATTTCTGAGATTGTCAGAGAGTGTCAGAGAGTGTCAGAAAGTTTCTGAGAGTGTCAGAGAGTGTCAGAGACTTTCAGAGAGTTTCAGAGAGTGTCAGAGAGTGTCAGAGAGTTACAGAGCGTGTCTGAGAGTGTCAGAGAGTTTCTGAGATTGTCACAGAATTTCTGAGATTGTCAGAGAGTGTCAGAAAGTTTCTGAGAGTGTCAGAGAGTGTCATAGACTTTCAGAGAGTTTCAGAGAGTGTCAGAGAGTGTATGAGAGTGTCAGAGAGTGTCACAGAGTGTCACAGAGTGTCACAGAGTCTCAGTGAGTTTCAGAGAGCTTCTGAGAGTGTCTGAGAGTGTCAGAGAATTTCAGAGAGTGTCAGACAGTTTCTCAGAGTGTCAGAGTGTGTCAGAGAGTTTCTGATAGTGTCTGAGAGAGTCAGAGAGTGTAGGAGAGTGTCAGTGAGTTTCAAAGAGTTTCTGAGAGTGTCTGAGAGTGTCAGAGAGATTCAGAGAGTGTCACAGAGTGTCGGAGAGTTTCTGAGAGTGTCAGAGATTTTCAGAGAGTGTCAGAGAGTGTCTGAGAGTGTCAGAGAGTTTTGGAGAATGTCAGAGAGTGTCAGAGAGTGTTAGCGAGTTTAGGAGAATGTCAGAGAGTATCAGTGAGTTTCAGAGAGTGTCACAGAGTATCAAACAGTTTCTGAGAGTTTCTGAGAGTGTCTGAGAGTGTCAGAGAATGTCAGCGAGTGTCAGAGAGTGTCAGAGAGTTTCAGAGAGTGTCATAGAGTGTCAGGGAGTTTCTGTGAGTGTCAGAGAGAGTAGGAGGGCGTCAGAGAATGTCAGAGATTTACAGAGAGTGTCTGAGAGTGTCAGAGAGTTTCTAAGAGTGTCTGAGAGTGTCAGAGAATTTCAGAGAGTTTCTGAGAGTGTCAGAGAGTGTCTGAGAGTGTCTGAGAGTGTCAGAGAGTTTCAGTGAATGTCAGAGAGTTTCTGAGAGTGTCTGAGAGTGTCAGAGAATTTCAGAGAGTTTCAGAGAATGTCAGAGAGCGTCAGAGAGTGTCAGAGAGTGTCAGAGAGTTTCAGAGAGTGTCAGAGAGTGTCAGTGAATTTCAGAGAGTATCTGAGAGTGTCTGAGAGTGTCAGAGAGTGACAGAGAATTTCTGAGCGTGTCTGAGCGTGTCAGAGGGTGTCAGAGAATGTCAGAGAGTTTGAGAGAGTTTCTGAGAGTGTCTGAGAGTGTCTGAGAGCGTCATAGAGTTTCAGAGGTTTTCAGAGAGTGTCAGAGAGTTTCTGAGAGTGTCAGAGAGTGTCAGAGATTTTCAGAGATTGTCAGAGAGTGTCTGACAGTGTCAGAGAGTGTCGGAGAGTGTCAGACAGTCTCAGAGATTTTCAGAGAGTGTCAGAGAGTGTCAAACAGTTTCTGAGAGTGTCAGAGAGTGTCAGAGACTGTCAGAGAGTTTCTGAGAGTGTCTGAGAGTGTCAGAGAATATCAGAGAGTGTCAGAGAGCATCAGAGAGTTACAAAGACTGTCTGAGATTGTCAGAGAGTTTCTGAGATTGTCAGAGAGTGTCAGAGAGTTTCAGAGAGTTTCAGAGAGTGTCAGAGAGTGTATGAGATTGTCAGAGTGTCACAGAGTGTCACAGAGTCTCAGTGCGTTTAAGAGAGTTTCTGAGAGTGTCTGAGAGTGTCAGAGAATTTCAGAGAGTGTCTGAGAGCGTCAGAGAGTGTCCGAGAGTTTCAGAGAGTGTCACAGAGTTTCAAAGAATGTCTGACAGTGTCAGAGAGTGTCAGAGATGTTCTGTGAGTGTCAGAGAGAGTCAGAGAGTGTCAGAGAGTGTCAGAGAGTTACAGAGCGTGTCTGAGAGTGTCAGAGAGTTTCTGAGATTGTCACAGAATTTCTGAGATTGTCAGAGAGTGTCAGAGAGTGTCAGAAAGTTTCTGAGAGTGTCAGAGAGTGTCAGAGAGTGTCAGAGAGTGTCAGAGAGTGTATGAGAGTGTCAGAGAGTGTCAGAGAGTGTCACAGAGTGTCACAGAGTGTCACAGAGTCTCAGTGAGTTTCAGAGAGCTTCTGAGAGTGTCTGAGAGTGTCAGAGAATTTCAGAGAGTGTCAGACAGTTTCTCAGAATGTCAGAGTGTGTCAGAGAGTTTCTGATAGTGTCTGAGAGAGTCAGAGAGTGTAGGAGAGTGTCAGTGAGTTTCAGAGAGTTTCTGAGAGTGTCTGAGAGTGTCAGAGAGATTCTGAGAGTGTCACAGAGTGTCGGAGAGTTTCTGAGAGTGTCAGAGATTTTCAGAGAGTGTCTGAGAGTGTCAGAGACTTTTGGAGAATGTCAGAGAGTGTCAGAGAGTGTCAGCGAGTTTTGGAGAATGTCAGAGAGTATCAGTGAGTTTCAGAGAGTGTCACAGAGTATCAAACAGTTTCTGAGAGTTTCTGAGAGTGTCTGAGAGTGTCAGAGAATGTCAGCGAGTGTCAGAGAGTGTCAGAGAGTTTCAGAGAGTGTCATAGAGTGTCAGGGAGTTTCTGTGAGTGTCAGAGAGAGAGTAAGAGGGCGTCAGAGAATGTCAGAGATTTACAGAGAGTGTCTGAGAGTGTCAGAGAGTTTCTGAGAGTGTCTGAGAGTGTCAGAGAATTTCAGAGAGTTTCTGAGAGTGTCAGAGAGTGTCTGAGAGTGTCTGAGTGTGTCAGAGAGTTTCAGTGAGTGTCAGAGAGTTTCTGAGAGTGTCTGAGAGTGTCAGAGAATTTCAGAGAGTTTCAGAGAATGTCAGAGAGCGTCAGAGCGTGTCAGAGAGTGTCAGAGAGTTTCAGAGAGTGTCAGAGAGTGTCAGTGAATTTCAGAGAGTATCTGAGAGTGTCTGAGAGTGTCAGAGAGTGACAGAGCATTTCTGAGCGTGTCTGAGAGTGTCAGAGGGTGTCAGAGAATGTCAGAGAGTTTGAGAGAGTTTCTGAGAGTTTCTGAGAGTGTCTGAGAGCGTCATAGAGTTTCAGAGGTTTTCAGAGAGTGTCTGAGAGTTTCAGAGAGTGTCAGAGAGTGTCAGAGATTGTCAGAGAGTGTCACCGAGTGTCAGAGAATTTCAGAGAGTTTCTGAGAGTGTCTGAACATGTCAGATAATTTCAGAGCGTTTCTGAGATTGTCAGAGTGTGTCAGAGATTTTCTGAGAGTCTCAGCGAGTTTCAGAGAGTTTCAGAAATTGTCAGAGAGTGTCTGAAAATGTCAGAGAGTGTCAGAGAGTGTCACAAAGTTTCCGAGAGTTTCAGAGAGTTTCAGAGAGTTTCTGAGAGTGTCTGAGAATGTCAGAGAATTTCAGAGAGTGTCTGAGAGTGTCAGAGAGTGTCAGAGAGTTTCAGAGAGAGTCAGACAGTTTCTGAGAGTTTCAGAGTGTGTCAGAGTTTCTGATAGTGTCTGAGAGTGTCAGAGAGTGACTGAGATTGTCAGAGAGTGTCAGAGATTTTCTGATAGTGTCTGAGAGGGTCAGAGAGTGTCAGAGAGTTTTAGAGAGTGTCAGTGAGTTTCAGAGAGTTTCAGAGAGTGTCTGAGAGTGTCAGAGAGTGTCAGATAGTTTCGGAGAGTGTCAGAGGGTTTCAGAGAGAGTCAGACAGTTTCTGAGAGTGTCAGAGATTTTCAGAGAGTGTCAGAGAGTGTCTGAGAGTGTCAGAGACTTTTGGAGAATGTCAGAGAGTGTCAGAGAGTGTCAGCGAGTTTTGGAGAATGTCAGAGAGTATCAGTGAGTTTCAGAGAGTGTCACAGAGTATCAAACAGTTTCTGAGAGTTTCTGAGTGTGTCTGAGAGTGTCAGAGAATGTCAGCGAGTGTCAGAGAGTGTCAGAGAGTTTCAGAGAGTGTCATAGAGTGTCAGGGAGTTTCTGTGAGTGTCAGAGAGAGTAAGAGGGCGTCAGAGAATGTCAGAGATTTACAGAGAGTGTCTGAGAGTGTCAGAGAGTTTCTGAGAGTGTCTGAGAGTGTCAGAGAATTTCAGAGAGTTTCTGAGAGTGTCAGAGAGTGTCTGAGAGTGTCTGAGAGTGTCGGAGAGTTTCAGTGAGTGTCAGAGAGTTTCTGAGAGTGTCTGAGAGTGTCAGAGAATTTCAGAGAGTTTCAGAGAATGTCAGAGAGCGTCAGAGAGTGTCAGAGAGTGTCAGAGAGTTTCAGAGAGTGTCAGAGAGTGTCAGTGAATTTCAGAGAGTATCTGAGAGTGTCTGAGAGTGTCAGAGAGTGACAGAAAATTTCAGAGAGTGTCTGAGAGTGTCAGAGGGTGTCAGAGAATGTCAGAGAGTTTGAGAGAGTTTCTGAGAGTTTCTGAGAGTGTCTGAGAGCGTCATAGAGTTTCAGAGGTTTTCAGAGAGTGTCTGAGAGTTTCAGAGAGTGTCAGAGAGTGTCAGAGATTGTCACCGAGTGTCAGAGAGTTTCAGAGAGTTTCTGAGAGTGTCTGAGCATGTCAGAGAATTTCAGAGCGTTTCTGAGATTGTCAGAGTGTGTCAGAGAATTTCTGAGAGTCTCAGCGAGTTTCAGAGAGTTTCAGAAAGTGTCAGAGAATGTCTGAAAATGTCAGAGAGTGTCAGAGAGTGTCACAAAGTTTCCGAGAGTTTCAGAGAGTTTCTGAGAGTTTCTGAGAATGTCAGAGAATTTCAGAGAGTGTCTGAGAGTGTCAGAGAGTGTCAGAGAGTTTCAGAGAGAGTCAGACAGTTTCTGAGAGTTTCAGAGTGTGTCAGAGTTTCTGATAGTGTCTGAGAGTGTCAGAGAGTGACTGAGAGTTTCAGAGAGTGTCAGAGAGTTTCTGAGATTGTCAGAGAGTGTCAGAGATATTCTGATAGTGTCTGAGAGGGTCAGAGAGTGTCAGAGAGTTTTAGAGAGTGTCAGTGAGTTTCAGAGAGTTTCAGAGAGTGTCTGAGAGTGTCAGAGAGTGTCAGATAGTTTCGGAGAGTGTCAGAGGGTTTCAGAGAGAGTCAGACAGTTTCTGAGAGTGTCAGAGAGTGTCAGAGCTTCTGATAGTGTCAGAGAGTGTCAGAGAGTGTCTGAGAGTTTCAGAGAGTGTCAGAGAGTTTCTGAGAGTGTCAGAGAGTGTCGGAGAGTGTCAGAGAGTGTCACAGAGTGTCAGGGAGATTCTGTCAGTGTCAGAGAGAGTAAGAGGGCGTCAGAGAGTGTCAGAGATTTACAGAGAGTGTCTGAGAGTGTCAGAGAGTTTCAGAGAGTGTCACAGAGTGTCAGGGAGATTCTGTGAGTGTCAGAGAGAGTAAGAGGGCGTCAGAGAGTGTCAGAGATTTACAGAGAGTGTCTGAGAGTGTCAGAGAGTTTCAGAGAGTTTCAGAGAATGTCTGAGAGTGTCAGAGAGTGTCAGAGAGTTTCTGTGAGTGTCAGAGATAGTCAGAGAGCGTCAGAGCGTGTCAGAGATTTTCAGTGAATTTCAGAGTGTATCTGAGAGTGTCTGAGAGTGTCTGAGAGTGACAGAGAGTTTCTGAGTGTGTCTGAGAGTGTCAGAGGGTGTCAGAGAATGTCAGAGAATTTGAGAGAGTTTCTGAGAGAGTCATAGATTGTCAGACAGTTTCTGAGAGTGTCAGAGGTTTTCAGAGAGTGTCTGAGAGTTTCAGAGATTGTCAGAGAGGGTCACAGAGTGTCAGAGAGTTTCAGAGAGTTTCTGAGATTGTCAGAGTGTGTCAGAGATTTTCTGAGAGTATCAGCGAGTTTCAGCGAGTTTCAGAAAGTGTCAGAGAGTGTCTGAAAGTGTCAGAGAGTGGCATGGAGTTTCTGAAAATGTCAGAGAGTGTCTGAGAGTGTCAGATAATTTCAGAGAGTGTCTGAGAGTGTCAGAGAATTTCAGAGAGAGTCAGACAGTTTCTGAGAGTTTCAGAGGGTGTCAGAGTTTCTGATAGTGTCTGAGAGTGTCAGAGAGTGACTGAGAGTTTCAGAGAGTGTCAGAGAGTTTCTGAGAGTGTCAGAGAGTGTCAGAGAGTGTCAGAGATTTTCTGATAGTGTCTGAGAGGGTCAGAGAGTGTCAGAGAGTTTCAGAGAGTGTCAGTGAGTTTCAGAGCGTTTCAGAGAGTGTGTGAGAGTGTCAGATAGTTTCGGAGAGTGTCAGAGAGTTTCAGAGAGAGTCAGGCAGTTTCTGAGAGTGTCAGAGGGAGTCAGAGATTCTGATAGTGTCAGAGAGTGTCAGAGAGTTTCTGAGAGTTTCAGAGAGTGGCAGAGATTTTCTGATAGTGTCTGAGAGTGTCAGAGAGTGTCAGAGAGTGTCAGAGAGTTTCCGAGAGTGTCCGTGAGTTTCAGAGAGTTTCAGAGAGTATCTGAGAGTGTCAGAGAGTGTCAGAGAGATTCGGAGAGTGTCAGAGAGTGTCAGAGTAGTGAGAGAGTTTTGGAGAGTGTCACAGAGTGTCAAACAGTTTCTGAGAGTTTCAGAGAGGGTCTGAGAGTGTCAGAGAGGGTCAAAGAGTGTCATAGAGTTTCTGAGAGTGTCAGAGAGTGACAGAGTGTTTCTGAGAGTGTCAGAGAGAGTCACAGAGATTCTGAGATTGTCACAGAGTGTCAGAGAGTTTCTGAGAGTGTCAGAGAGTGCCAGATATTTTCAGAGAGTGTCAGAGAGTGTCTGACAGTGTCAGAGAGTGTCGGAGAGTGTCAGACAGTCTCAGAGATTTTCAGAGAGTGTCAGAGAGTGTCATACAGATTCTGAGAGTTTCTGAGAGTGTCAGAGAGTGCCAGGGAGATTCTGTGAGTGTCAGAGAGAGTAAGAGGGCGTCAGAGAGTGTCAGAGATTTACAGAGAGTGTCTGAGAGTGTCAGAGAGTTTCAGAGAGTTTCAGAGAATGTCTGAGAGTGTCAGAGAGTGTCAGAGAGTTTCTGTGAGTGTCAGAGATAGTCAGAGAGCGTCAGAGCGTGTCAGAGAGTGTCAGTGAATTTCAGAGAGTATCTGAGAGTGTCTGAGAGTGTCTGAGAGTGACAGAGAGTTTCTGAGTGTGTCTGAGAGTGTCAGAGGGTGTCAGAGAATGTCAGAGAGTTTGAGAGAGTTTCTGAGAGTTTCTGAGAGTGTCTGAGAGAGTCATAGAGTGTCAGAGAGTTTCTGAGAGTGTCAGAGGTTTTCAGAGAGTGTCTGAGAGTTTCAGAGAGTGTCAGAGATTGTCAGAGAGGGTCACAGAGTGTCAGTGAATTTCAGAGAGTATCTGAGAGTGTCTGAGAGTGACAGAGAGTTTCTGAGTGTGTCTGAGAGTTTCAGAGAGTTTCTGAGATTGTCAGAGTGTGTCAGAGATTTTCTGAGAGTATCAGCGAGTTTCAGCAAGTTTCAGAAAGTGTCAGAGAGTGTCCGAAAGTGTCAGAGAGTGGCATGGAGTTTCTGAAAATTTCAGAGAGTGTCTGAGAGTGTCAGAGAGTTTCAGAGAGAGTCAGACAGTTTCTGAGAGTTTCAGAGGGTGTCAGAGATTCCGATAGTGTCTGAGAGTTTCAGAGAGTGACTGAGAGTTTCAGAGAGTGTCAGAGAGTTTCTGAGAGTGTCAGAGAGTGTCAGAGAGTGTCAGAGATTTTCTGATAGTGTCTGAGAGGGTCAGAGAGTGTCAGAGAGTTTCAGAGAGCGTCAGTGAGTTTCAGAGCGTTTCAGAGAGTGTGTGAGAGTGTCAGATAGTTTCGGAGAGTGTCAGAGAGTTTCAGAGAGAGTCAGACATTTTCTGAGAATGTCAGAGGGTGTCAGAGATTCTGATAGTGTCTGAGAGTGTCAGAGAGTGTCTGAGAGTTTCAGAGAGTGGCAGAGATTTTCTGATAGTGTCTGAGAGTGTCAGAGAGTGTCAGAGAGTTTCCGAGAGTGTCCGTGAGTTTCAGAGAGTTTCAGAGAGTATCTGAGAGTGTCAGAGAGTGTCAGAGAGATACGGAGAGTGTCAGAGAGTGTCAGAGTAGTGAGAGAGTTTCGGAGTGTGTCACAGAGTGTCAAACAGTTTCTGAGAGTTTCAGAGAGGGTCTGAGAGTGTCAGAAAGGGTCAAAGAGTGTCATAGAGTTTCAGAGAGTGACAGAGTGTTTCTGAGAGTGTCAGAGAGAGTCACAGAGTTTCTGAGATTGTCACAGAGTGTCAGAGAGTTTCTGAGAGTGTCAGAGAGTGTCAAAGATTTTCAGAGAGTGTCAGAGAGTGTCTGACAGTGTCCGAGAGTGTCGGAGAGTGTCAGACAGTCTCAGAGATTTTCAGAGAGTGTCAGAGAGTGTCAAACAGTTTCTGAGAGTTTCTGAGAGTGTCAGAGAGTGTCAGAGAGTGTCACAGAGTGTCACAGAGTGTCAGGGAGATTCTGTGAGTGTCAGAGAGAGTAAGAGGGCGTCAGAGAGTGTCAGAGATTTACAGAGAGTGTCTGAGAGTGTCAGAGAGTTTCAGAGAGTGTCACAGAGTGTCAGGGAGATTCTGTGAGTGTCAGAGAGAGTAAGAGGGCGCCAGAGAGTGTCAGAGATTTACAGAGAGTGTCTGAGAGTGTCAGAGAGTTTCAGAGAGTTTCAGAGAATGTCTGAGAGTGTCAGAGAGTGTCAGAGAGTTTCTGTGAGTGTCAGAGATAGTCAGAGAGCGTCAGAGCGTGTCAGAGAGTGTCAGTGAATTTCAGAGTGTATCTGAGAGTGTCTGAGAGTGTCTGAGAGTGACAGAGAGTTTCTGAGTGTGTCTGAGAGTGTCAGAGGGTGTCAGAGAATGTCAGAGAGTTTGAGAGAGTTTCTGAGAGTTTCTGAGAGAGTCATAGAGTGTCAGAGAGTTTCTGAGAGTGTCAGAGGTTTTCAGAGAGTGTCTGAGAGTTTCAGAGATTGTCAGAGAGGGTCACAGAGTGTCAGAGAGTTTCAGAGAGTTTCTGAGATTGTCAGAGTGTGTCAGAGATTTTCTGAGAGTATCAGCGAGTTTCAGCGAGTTTCAGAAAGTGTCAGAGAGTGTCTGAAAGTGTCAGAGAGTGGCATGGAGTATCTGAAAATGTCAGAGAGTGTCTGAGAGTGTCAGATAATTTCAGAGAGTGTCTGAGAGTGTCAGAGAGTTTCAGAGAGAGTCAGACAGTTTCTGAGAGTTTCAGAGGGTGTCAGAGTTTCTGATAGTGTCTGAGAGTGTCAGAGAGTGACTGAGAGTTTCAGAGAGTGTCAGAGAGTTTCTGAGAGTGTCAGAGAGTGTCAGAGATTTTCTGATAGAGTCTGAGAGGGTCAGAGAGTGTCAGAGAGTTTCAGAGAGTGTCAGTGAGTTTCAGAGCGTTTCAGAGAGTGTGTGAGAGTGTCAGATAGTTTCGGAGAGTGTCAGAGAGTTTCAGAGAGAGTCAGACAGTTTCTGAGAGTGTCAGAGGGAGTCAGAGATTCTGATAGTGTCTGAGAGTGTCAGAGAGTTTCTGAGAGTTTCAGAGAGTGGCAGAGATTTTCTGATAGTGTCTGAGAGTGTCAGAGAGTGTCAGAGAGTGTCAGAGAGTTTCCGAGAGTGTCCGTGAGTTTCAGAGAGTTTCAGAGAGTATCTGAGAGTGTCAGAGAGTGTCAGAGAGATTCGGAGAGTGTCAGAGAGTGTCAGAGTAGTGAGAGAGTTTTGGAGAGTGTCACAGAGTGTCAAACAGTTTCTGAGAGTTTCAGAGAGGGTCTGAGAGTGTCAGAGAGGGTCAAAGAGTGTCATAGAGTTTCTGAGAGTGTCAGAGAGTGACAGAGTGTTTCTGAGAGTGTCAGAGAGAGTCACAGAGTTTCTGAGATTGTCACAGAGTGTCAGAGAGTTTCTGAGAGTGTCAGAGAGTGTCAGAGATTTTCAGAGAGTGTCAGAGAGTGTCTGACAGTGTCAGAGAGTGTCGGAGAGTGTCAGACAGTCTCAGAGATTTTCAGAGAGTGTCAGAGAGTGTCATACAGTTTCTGAGAGTTTCTGAGAGTTTCTGAGAGTGCCAGGGAGATTCTGTGAGTGTCAGAGAGAGTAAGAGGGCGTCAGAGAGTGTCAGAGATTTACAGAGAGTATCTGAGAGTGTCAGAGAGTTTCAGAGAGTTTCAGAGAATGTCTGAGAGTGTCAGAGAGTGTCAGAGAGTTTCTGTGAGTGTCAGAGATAGTCAGAGAGCGTCAGAGCGTGTCAGAGTGTGTCAGTGAATTTCAGAGAGTATCTGAGAGTGTCTGAGAGTGTCTGAGAGTGACAGAGAGTTTCTGAGTGTGTCTGAGAGTGTCAGAGGGTGTCAGAGAATGTCAGAGAGTTTGAGAGAGTTTCTGAGAGTTTCTGAGAGTGTCTGAGAGAGTCATAGAGTGTCAGAGAGTTTCTGAGAGTGTCAGAGGTTTTCAGAGAGTGTCTGAGAGTTTCAGAGAGTGTCAGAGATTGTCAGAGAGGGTCACAGAGTGTCAGTGAATTTCAGAGAGTATCTGAGAGTGTCTGAGAGTGACAGAGAGTTTCTGAGTGTGTCTGAGAGTGTCAGAGGGTGTCAGAGAATGTCAGAGAGTTTGAGAGAGTTTCTGAGAGTTTCTGAGAGTGTCTGAGAGAGTCATAGAGTGTCAGAGAGTTTCTGAGAGTGTCAGAGGTTTTCAGAGAGTGTCTGAGAGTTTCAGAGAGTGTCAGAGATTGTCAGAGAGGGTCACAGAGTGTCAGTGAATTTCAGAGAGTATCTGAGAGTGTCTGAGAGTGACAGAGAGTTTCTGAGTGTGTCTGAGAGTGTCAGAGGGTGTCACAGAATGTCAGAGAGTTTGAGAGAGTTTCTGAGAGTTTCTGAGAGTGTCTGAGAGAGTCATAGAGTGTCAGAGAGTTTCTGAGAGTGTCAGAGGTTTTCAGAGAGTCTCTGAGAGTTTCAGAGAGTTTCTGAGATTGTCAGAGTGTGTCAGAGATTTTCTGAGAGTATCAGCGAGTTTCAGCAAGTTTCAGAAAGTGTCAGAGAGTGTCTGAAAGTGTCAGAGAGTGGCATGGAGTTTCTGAAAATTTCAGAGAGTGTCTGAGAGTGTCAGAGAGTTTCAGAGAGAGTCAGACAGTTTCTGAGAGTTTCAGAGGGTGTCAGAGATTCCGATAGTGTCTGAGAGTTTCAGAGAGTGACTGAGAGTTTCAGAGAGTGTCAGAGAGTTTCTGAGAGTGTCAGAGAGTGTCAGAGAGTGTCAGAGATTTTCTGATAGTGTCTGAGAGGGTCAGAGAGTGTCAGAGAGTTTCAGAGAGCGTCAGTGAGTTTCAGAGCGTTTCAGAGAGTGTGTGAGAGTATCAGATAGTTTCGGAGAGTGTCAGAGAGTTTCAGAGAGAGTCAGACAGTTTCTGAGAATGTCAGAGGGTGTCAGAGATTCTGATAGTGTCTGAGAGTGTCAGAGAGTGTCTGAGAGTTTCAGAGAGTGGCAGAGATTTTCTGATAGTGTCTGAGAGTGTCAGAGAGTGTCAGAGAGTTTCCGAGAGTGTCCGTGAGTTTCAGAGAGTTTCAGAGAGTATCTGAGAGTGTCAGAGAGTGTCAGAGAGATACGGAGAGTGTCAGAGAGTGTCAGAGTAGTGAGAGAGTTTCGGAGAGTGTCACAGAGTGTCAAACAGTTTCTGAGAGTTTCAGAGAGGGTCTGAGAGTGTCAGAAAGGGTCAAAGAGTGTCATAGAGTTTCAGAGAGTGACAGAGTGTTTCTGAGAGTGTCAGAGAGAGTCACAGAGTTTCTGAGATTGTCACAGAGTGTCAGAGAGTTTCTGAGAGTGTCAGAGAGTGTCAAAGATTTTCAGAGAGTGTCAGAGAGTGTCTGACAGTGTCCGAGAGTGTCGGAGAGTGTCAGACAGTCTCAGAGATTTTCAGAGAGTGTCAGAGAGTGTCAAACAGTTTCTGAGAGTTTCTGAGAGTGTCAGAGAGTGTCAGAGAGTGTCAGAGAGTGTCACAGAGTGTCAGGGAGATTCTGTGAGTGTCAGAGAGAGTAAGAGGGCGTCAGAGAGTGTCAGAGATTTACAGAGAGTGTCTGAGAGTGTCAGAGAGTTTCAGAGAGTGTCACAGAGTGTCAGGGAGATTCTGTGAGTGTCAGAGAGAGTAAGAGGGCGTAAGAGAGTGTCAGAGATTTACAGAGAGTGTCTGAGAGTGTCAGAGAGTTTCAGAGAGTTTCAGAGAATGTCTGAGAGTGTCAGAGAGTGTCAGAGAGTTTCTGTGAGTGTCCGAGATAGTCAGAGAGCGTCAGAGCGTGTCAGAGAGTGTCAGTGAATTTCAGAGTGTATCTGAGAGTGTCTGAGAGTGACAGAGAGTTTCTGAGTGTGTCTGAGAGTGTCAGAGGGTGTCAGAGAATGTCAGAGAGTTTGAGAGAGTTTCTGAGAGTTTCTGAGAGAGTCATAGAGTGTCAGAGAGTTTCTGAGAGTGTCAGAGGTTTTCAGAGAGTGTCTGAGAGTTTCAGAGATTGTCAGAGAGGGTCACAGAGTGTCAGAGAGTTTCAGAGAGTTTCTGAGATTGTCAGAGTGTGTCAGAGATTTTCTGAGAGTATCAGCGAGTTTCAGCGAGTTTCAGAAAGTGTCAGAGAGTGGCATGGAGTATCTGAAAATGTCAGAGAGTGTCTGAGAGTGTCAGATAATTTCAGAGAGTGTCTGAGAATGTCAGAGAGTTTCAGAGAGAGTCAGACAGTTTCTGAGAGTTTCAGAGGGTGTCAGAGTTTCTGATAGTGTCTGAGAGTGTCAGAGAGTGACTGAGAGTTTCAGAGAGTGTCAGAGAGTTTCTGAGAGTGTCAGAGAGTGTCAGAGAGTGTCAGAGATTTTCTGATAGTGTCTGAGAGGGTCAGAGAGTGTCAGAGAGTTTCAGAGAGTGTCAGTGAGTTTCAGAGCGTTTCAGAGAGTGTGTGAGAGTGTCAGATAGTTTCGGAGAGTGTCAGAGTGTTTCAGAGAGAGTCAGACAGTTTCTGAGAGTGTCAGAGGGAGCCAGAGATTCTGATAGTGTCTGAGAGAGTCAGAGAGTTTCTGAGAGTTTCAGAGAGTGGCAGAGATTTTCTGATAGTGTCTGAGAGTGTCAGAGAGTGTCAGAGAGTTTCCGAGAGTGTCCGTGAGTTTCAGAGAGTATCTGAGAGTGTCAGAGAGTGTCAGAGAGATACGGAGAGTGTCAGAGAGTGTCAGAGTAGTGAGAGAGTTTCGGAGAGTGTCACAGAGTGTCAAACAGTTTCTGAGAGTTTCAGAGAGGGTCTGAGAGTGTCAGAGAGGGTCAAAGAGTGTCATAGAGTTTCTGAGAGTGTCAGAGAGTGACAGAGTGTTTCTGAGAGTGTCAGAGAGAGTCACAGAGTTTCTGAGATTGTCACAGAGTGTCAGAGAGTTTCTGAGAGTGTCAGAGAGTGTCAGAGATTTTCAGAGAGTGTCAGAGAGTGTCTGACAGTGTCAGAGAGTGTCGGAGAGTGTCAGACAGTCTCAGAGATTTTCAGAGAGTGTCATACAGTTTCTGAGAGTTTCTGAGAGTGTCAGAGAGTGTCAGAGAGATTCTGTGAGTGTCAGAGAGAGTAAGAGGGCGGCAGAGAGTGTCAGAGATTTACAGAGAGTATCTGAGAGTGTCAGAGAGTTTCAGAGAGTTTCAGAGAATGTCTGAGAGTGTCAGAGAGTGTCAGAGAGTTTCTGTGAGTGTCAGAGATAGTCAGATAGCGTCAGAGCATGTCAGAGAGTGTCAGTGAATTTCAGTGAGTATCTGAGAGTGTCTGAGAGTGTCTGAGAGTGACAGAGAGCTTCTGAGTGTGTCTGAGAGTGTCAGAGGGTGTCAGAGAATGTCAGAGAGTTTGAGAGAGTTTCTGAGAGTTTCTGAGAGTGTCTGAGAGAGTCATAGAGTGTCAGAGAGTTTCTGAGAGTGTCAGAGGTTTTCAGAGAGTGTCTGAGAGTTTCAGAGAGTGTCAGAGATTGTCAGAGAGGGTCACAGAGTGTCAGTGAATTTCAGAGAGTATCTGAGAGTGTCTGAGAGTGTCTGAGAGTGACAGAGAGTTTCTGAGTGTGTCTGAGAGTGTCAGAGGGAGTCAGAGAATGTCAGAGAGTTTGAGAGAGTTTCTGAGAGTTTCTGAGAGTGTCTGAGAGAGTCATAGAGTGTCAGAGAGTTTCTGAGAGTGTCAGAGGTTTTCAGAGAGTGTCTGAGAGTTTCAGAGAGTTTCTGTGATTGTCAGAGTGTGTCAGAGATTTTCTGAGAGTATCAGCGAGTTTCAGCAAGTTTCAGAAAGTGTCAGAGAGTGTCTGAAAGTGTCAGAGAGTGGCATGGAGTTTCTGAAAATTTCAGAGAGTGTCTGAGAGTGTCAGAGAATTTCAGAGAGTGTCTGAGAGTGTCAGAGAGTTTCAGAGAGAGTCAGACAGTTTCTGAGAGTTTCAGAGGGTGTCAGATATTCTGATAGTGTCTGAGAGTGTCAGAGAGTGACTGAGAGTTTCAGAGAGTGTCAGAGAGTTTCTGAGAGTGTCAGAGAGTGTCAGAGAGTGTCAGAGAGTGTCAGAGATTTTCTGATAGTGTCTGAGAGGGTCAGAGAGTGTCAGAGAGTTTCAGAGAGTGTCAGTGAGTTTCAGAGCGTTTCAGAGAGTGCGTGAGAGTGTCAGAGGGTGTCAGAGATTCTGATAGTGTATGAGAGTGTCAGAGAGTGTCTGAGAGTTTCAGAGAGTGGCAGAGATTTTCTGATAGTGTCTGAGAGTGTCAGAGAGTGTCAGAGAGTGTCAGAGAGTTTCCGAGAGTGTCCGTGAGTTTCAGAGAGTTTCAGAGAGTATCTGAGAGTGTCAGAGAGTGTCAGAGAGATACGGAGAGTGTCAGAGAGTGTCAGAGTAGTGAGAGAGTTTCGGAGAGTGTCACAGAGTGTCAAACAGTTTCTGAGAGTTTCAGAGAGGGTCTGAGAGTGTCAGAGAGGGTCTAAGAGTGTCATAGAGTTTCAGAGAGTGACAGAGTGTTTCTGAGAGTGTCAGAGAGAGTCACGGAGTTTCTGAGATTGTCACAGAGTGTCAGAGAGTTTCTGAGAGTGTCAGAGAGTGTCAAAGATTTTCAGAGAGTGTCAGAGAGTGTCTGACAGTGTCCGAGAGTGTCGGAGAGTGTCAGACAGTCTCAGAGATTTTCAGAGAGTGTCAGAGAGTGTCAAACAGTTTCTGAGAGTTTCTGAGAGTGTCAGAGAGTGTCAGAGAGTGTCAGAGAGTTTGAGAGAGTTTCGGAGAGTTTCTGAGAGTGTCTGAGAGAGTCATAGAGTGTCAGAGAGTTTCTGAGAGTGTCAGAGGTTTTCTGAGAGTGTTTGAGAGTTTCAGAGAGTTTCTGAGATTGTCAGAGTGTGTCAGAGATTTTCTGAGAGTATCAGCGAGTTTCAGCAAGTTTCAGAAAGTGTCAGAGAGTGTCTGAAAGTGTCAGAGAGTGGCATGGAGTTTCTGAAAATTTCAGAGAGTGTCTGAGAGTGTCAGAGAATTTCAGAGAGTGTCTGAGAGTGTCAGAGAGTTTCAGAGAGAGTCAGACAGTTTCTGAGAGTTTCAGAGGGTGTCAGAGATTCTGATAGTGTCTGAGAGTGTCAGAGAGTGACTGAGAGTTTCAGAGAGTGTCAGAGAGTTTCTGAGAGTGTCAGAGAGTGTCAGAGAGTGTCAGAGAGTGGCAGAGATTTTCTGATAGTGTCTGAGAGTTTCAGAGAGTGTCTGAGAGTTTCAGAGAGTGGCAGAGATTTTCTGATAGTGTCTGAGAGTGTCAGAGAGTGTCAGAGAGTTTCCGAGAGTGTCCGTGAGTTTCAGAGAGTTTCAGAGAGTATCTGAGAGTGTCAGAGAGTGTCAGAGAGATACGGAGAGTGTCAGAGAGTGTCAGAGTAGTGAGAGAGTTTCGGAGAGTGTCACAGAGTGTCAAACAGTTTCTGAGAGTTTCAGAGAGGGTCTGAGAGTGTCAGAAAGGGTCAAAGAGTGTCATAGAGTTTCAGAGAGTGACAGAGTGTTTCTGAGAGTGTCAGAGAGAGTCACAGAGTTTCTGAGATTGTCACAGAGTGTCAGAGAGTTTCTGAGAGTGTCAGAGAGTGTCAAAGATTTTCAGAGAGTGTCAGAGAGTGTCTGACAGTGTCCGAGAGTGTCGGAGAGTGTCAGACAGTCTCAGAGATTTTCAGAGAGTGTCAGAGAGTGTCAAACAGTTTCTGAGAGTTTCTGAGAGTGTCAGAGAGTGTCAGAGAGTGTCAGAGAGTTTCTGAGAGTGTCTGAGAGTGTCAGAGAATATCAGAGAGTGTCAGAGAGCGTCAGAGAGTTACAAAGACTGTCTGAGAGTGTCAGAGATTTTCTGAGATTGTCAGAGAGTGTCAGAGATGTGTCAGAAAGTTTCTGAGAGTGTCAGAGAGTGTCAGAGAGTGTCAGAGAGTTTCAGAGAGTTTCAGAGAGTGTATGAGATTGTCAGAGTGTCACAGAGTGTCACAGAGTCTCAGTGCGTTTAAGAGAGTTTCTGAGAGTGTTTGAGAGTGTCAGAGAATTTCAGAGAGTATCTGAGAGTGTCTGAGAGTGTCTGAGAGTGACAGAAAGTTTCTGAGTGTGTCTGAGAGTGTCAGAGGGTGTCAGAGAATGTCAGAGAGTTTGAGAGAGTTTCGGAGAGTTTCTGAGAGTGTCTGAGAGAGTCATAGAGTGTCAGAGAGTTTCTGAGAGTGTCAGAGGTTTTCTGAGAGTGTTTGAGAGTTTCAGAGAGTTTCTGAGATTGTCAGAGTGTGTCAGAGATTTTCTGAGAGTATCAGCGAGTTTCAGCAAGTTTCAGAAAGTGTCAGAGAGTGTCTGAAAGTGTCAGAGAGTGGCATGGAGTTTCTGAAAATTTCAGAGAGTGTCTGAGAGTGTCAGAGAATTTCAGAGAGTGTCTGAGAGTGTCAGAGAGTTTCAGAGAGAGTCAAACAGTTTCTGAGAGTTTCAGAGGGTGTCAGAGATTCTGATAGTGTCTGAGAGTGTCAGAGAGTGACTGAGAGTTTCAGAGAGTGTCAGAGAGTTTCTGAGAGTGTCAGAGAGTGTCAGAGAGTGTCAGAGATTTTCTGATAGTGTCTGTGAGGGTCAGAGAGTGTCAGAGAGTTTCAGAGAGTGTCAGTGAGTTTCAGAGCGTTTCAGAGAGTGTGTGAGAGTGTCAGAGAGTGTCAGATAGTTTCGGAGAGTGTCAGAGAGTTTCAGAGAGAGTCAGACAGTTTCTGAGAGTGTCAGAGGGTGTCAGAGATTCTGATAGTGTCTGAGAGTGTCAGAGAGTGTCTGAGAGTTTCAGAGAGTGGCAGAGATTTTCTGATAGTGTCTGAGAGTGTCAGAGAGTGTCAGAGAGTGTCAGAGAGTTTCCGAGAGTGTCCGTGAGTTTCAGAGTTTCAGAGAGTATCTGAGAGTGTCAGAGAGTGTCAGAGAGATACGGAGAGTGTCAGAGAGTGTCAGAGTAGTGAGAGAGTTTCGGAGAGTGTCACAGAGTGTCAAACAGTTTCTGAGAGTTTCAGAGAGGGTCTGAGAGTGTCAGAGAGGGTCAAAGAGTGTCATAGAGTTTCAGAGAGTGACAGAGTGTTTCTGAGAATGTCAGAGAGAGTCACAGAGTTTCTGAGATTGTCACAGAGTGTCAGAGAGTTTCTGAGAGTGTCAGAGAGTGTCAAAGATTTTCAGAGAGTCTCAGAGAGTGACTGACAGTGTCCGAGAGTGTCGGAGAGTGTCAGACAGTCTCAGAGATTTTCAGAGAGTGTCATAGAGTGTCAAACAGTTTCTGAGAGTTTCTGAGAGTGTCAGAGAGTGTCAGAGAGTGTCAGAGAGTTTCTGAGAGTGTCTGAGAGTGTCAGAGAATATCAGAGAGTGTCAGAGAGCGTCAGAGAGTTACAAAGACTGTCTGAGAGTGTCAGAGAGTTTCTGAGATTGTCAGAGAGTGTCAGAGATGTGTCAGAAAGTTTCTGAGAGTGTCAGAGAGTGTCAGAGAGTGTCAGATAGTTTCAGAGAGTTTCAGAGAGTGTATGAGATTGTCAGAGTGTCACAGAGTGTCACAGAGTCTCAGTGCGTTTAAGAGAGTTTCTGAGAGTGTCTGAGAGTGTCAGAGAATTTCAGAGAGTGTCTGAGAGCGTCACAGAGTGTCCGAGAGTTTCAGAGAGTGTCAGAGAGTTTCAGAGAATGTCTGACAGTGTCAGAGAGTGTCAGAGATGTTCTGTGATTGTCAGAGAGAGTCAGAGAATGTCAGAGAGTGTCAGAGAGTTACAGAGAGTGTCTGAGAGTGTCAGAGAGTTTCTGAGATTGTCACAGAATTTCTGAGATTGTCAGAGAGTGTCAGAGAGTGTCAGAAAGTTTCTGAGAGTGTCAGAGAGGGTCAGAGACTTTCAGAGAGTTTCAGAGAGTGTCAGAGAGTGTATGAGAGTGTCAGAGAGTGTCAGAGAATTTCAGAGAGTGTCAGAGAGTGTCAGTGAATTTCAGAGAGCATCTGAGAGTGTCTGAGAGTGTCAGAGAGTGACAGAGAATTTCCGAGCGTGTCTGAGAGTGTCAGAGGGTGTCAGAGAATGTCAGAGAGTTTGAGAGAGTTTCTGAGAGTTTCTGAGAGTGTCTGAGAGCGTCATAGAGTTTCAGAGGTTTTCAGAGAGTGTCTGAGAGTTTCAGAGAGTGTCAGAGAGTGTCAGAGATTGTCAGAGAGTGTCACCGAGTGTCAGAGAGTTTCAGTGAGTTTCTGAGAGTGTCTGAGCATGTCAGAGAATTTCAGAGCGTTTCTGAGATTGTCAGAGTGTGTCAGAGATTTTCTGAGAGTCTCAGCGAGTTTCAGAGAGTTTCAGAAAGTGTCAGAGAGTGTCTGAAAATGTCAGAGAGTGTCAGAGACTGTCACAAAGTTTCCGAGAGCTTCAGAGAGTTTCAGAGAGTTTCTGAGAGTGTCTGAGAATGTCAGAGAATTTCAGAGAGTGTCTGAGAGTGTCAGAGAGTGTCAGAGAGTTTCAGAGAGAGTCAGACAGTTTCTGAGAGTTTCAGAGTGTGTCAGAGTTTCTGATAGTGTCTGAGAGTGTCAGAGAGTGACTGAGAGTTTCAGAGAGTGTCAGAGAGTTTCTGAGATTGTCAGAGAGTGTCAGAGATTTTCTGAAAGTGTCTGAGAGGGTCAGAGAGTGTCAGAGAGTTTTAGAGAGTGTCAGTGAGTTTCAGAGAGTTTCAGAGAGTGTCTGAGAGTGTCAGAGAGTGTCAGATAGTTTCGGAGAGTGTCAGAGGGTTTCTGAGAGAGTCAGACAGTTTCTGAGAGTGTCAGAGAGTGTCAGAGCTTCTGATAGTGTCAGAGAGTGTCAGAGAGTGTCTGAGAGTTTCAGAGAGTGTCAGAGAGTTTCTGAGAGTGTCAGAGAGTGTCAGAGAGTGTCACAGAGTGTCACAGAGTGTCAGGGAGATTCTGTGAGTGTCAGAGAGAGTAAGAGGGCGTCAGAGAGTGTCAGAGATTTACAGAGAGTGTCTGAGAGTGTCAGAGAGTTTCAGAGAGTGTCACAGAGTGTCAGGGAGATTCTGTGAGTGTCAGAGAGAGTAAGAGGGCGTCAGAGAGTGTCAGAGATTTACAGAGAGTGTCTGAGAGTGTCAGAGAGTTTCAGAGAGTTTCAGAGAATGTCTGAGAGTGTCAGAGAGTGTCAGAGAGTTTCTGTGAGTGTCAGAGATAGTCAGAGAGCGTCAGAGCGTGTCAGAGAGTGTCAGTGAATTTCAGAGTGTATCTGAGAGTGTCTGAGAGTGTCTGAGAGTGACAGAGAGTTTCTGAGTGTGTCTGAGAGTGTCAGAGGGTGTCAGAGAATGTCAGAGAGTTTGAGAGAGTTTCTGAGAGTTTCTGAGAGTGTCTGAGAGAGTCATAGAATGTCAGAGAGTTTCTGAGATTGTCACAGAGTGTCAGAGAGTTTCTGAGATTGTCAGAGATTTTCAGAGAGAGTCAGAGAGTGTCAGAGAGTGTCAGAGAGTTACAGAGAGTGTCTGAGAGTGTTAGAGAGTTTCTGAGATTGTCACAGAATTTCTGAGATTGTCAGAGAGTGTCAGAGAGTGTCAGAAAGTTTCTGAGAGTGTCAGAGACTGTCAGAGACTTTCAGAGAGTTTCAGAGAGTGTCAGAGAGTGTCACAGAGTGTCACAGAGTGTCACAGAGTCTCAGTGAGTTTCAGAGAGCTTCTGAGAGTTTCTGAGAGTGTCAGAGAATTTCTGAGAGTGTCAGACAGTTTATCAGAGTGTCAGAGTGTGTCAGAGAGTTTCTGATAGTGTCTGTGAGAGTCAGAGAGTGTAGGAGAGTGTCACAGAGCGTTTCAGAGAGTTTCTGAGAGTGTCTGAGAGTGACCGAGAGATTCAGAGAGTGTCACAGAGTGTCGGAGAGTTTCTGAGAGTGTCAGAGATTTTCAGAGAGTGTCAGAGAGTGTCTGAGAGTGTCAGAGAGTTTTGGAGAATGTCAGAGAGTGTCAGAGTGTGTCAGCGAGTTTTGGAGAATGTCAGAGAGTATCAGTGAGTTTCAGAGAGTGTCACAGAGTATCAAACAGTTTCTGAGAGTTTCTGAGAGTGTCTGAGAGTGTCAGAGAATGTCAGCGAGTGTCAGAGAGTGACAGAGAGATTCAGAGAGTGTCACAGAGTGTCGGTGAGTTTCTGAGAGTGTCAGAGATTTTCAGAGAGTGTCAGAGAGTGTCTGAGAGTGTCAGAGAGTTTTGGAGAATGTCAGAGAGTGTCAGAGAGTGTCAGCGAGTTTTGGAGAATGTCAGAGAGTATCAGTGAGTTTCAGAGAGTTTCACAGAGTATCAAACAGTTTCTGAGAGTTTCTGAGAGTGTCTGAGAATGTCAGCGAGTGTCAGAGAGTGTCAGAGAGTTTCAGAGAGTGTCATAGAGTGTCAGGGAGTTTCTGTGAGTGTCAGAGAGAGTAAGAGGGCGTCAGAGAATGTCAGAGATTTACAGAGAGTGTCTGAGAGTGTCAGAGAGTTTCTGAGAGTGTCTGAGAGTGTCAGAGAATTTCAGAGAGTTTCTGAGAGTGTCAGAGAGTGTCTGAGAGTGTGTGAGAGTGTCAGAGAGTTTCAGTGAGTGTCAGAGAGTTTCTGAGAGTGTCTGAGAGTGTCAGAGAATTTGAGAGAGTTTCAGAGAATGTCAGAGAGCGTCAGAGAGTGTCAGAGAGTGTCAGAGAGTTTCAGAGAGTGTCAGAGAGTGTCAGTGAATTTCAGAGAGTATCTGAAGTGTCTGAGAGAGTCAGAGAGTGACAGAGAATTTCTGAGCGTGTCTGAGAGTGTCAGAGGGTGTCAGAGATTCTGATAGTGTCTGAGAGTGTCAGAGAGTTTCGGAGAGTTTCAGAGAGTGGCAGAGATTTTCTGATAGTGTCTGAGAGTGTCAGAGAGTGTCAGAGAGTGTCAGAGAGTTTCCGAGATTGTCCGTGAGTTTCAGAGAGTTTCAGAGAGTAGCTGAGATTGTCAGAGAGTGTCAGAGAGATTCGGAGAGTGTCAGAGAGTGTCAGAGTAGTGAGAGAGTTTCGGAGAGTGTCACAGAGTGTCAAACAGTTTCTGAGAGTTTCAGAGAGGGTCTGAGAGTGTCAGAGAGGGTCAAAGAGTGTCATAGAGTTTCTGAGAGTGTCAGAGAGTGACAGAGTGTTTCTGAGAGTGTCAGAGAGAGTCACAGAGTTTCTGAGATTGTCACAGAGTGTCAGAGAGTTTCTGAGAGTGTCAGAGATTTTCAGAGAGTGTCAGGGAGTGTCTGACAGTGTCAGAGAGTGTCGGAGAGTGTCAGACAGTCTCAGAGATTTTCAGAGAGTGTCAGAGAGTGTCACACAGTTTCTGAGAGTTTCTGAGAGTGACAGAGAGTTTCTGAGAGTGTCTGAGAGTGTCAGAGAATATCAGAGAGTGTCAGAGAGCGTCAGAGAGTTACAAAGACTGTCTGAGAGTGTCAGAGGGTTTCTGAGATTGTCACAGAATTTCTGAGATTGTCAGAGAGTGTCAGAGAGTGTCAGAAAGTTTCTGAGAGTGTCAGAGAGTGTCAGAGACTTTCAGAGAGTTTCTGAGAGTGTCAGAGAGTGTCAGAGAGTTACAGAGCGTGTCTGAGAGTGTCAGAGAGTTTCTGAGATTGTCACAGAATTTCTGAGATTGTCAGAGAGTGTCAGAAAGTTTCTGAGAGTGTCAGAGAGTGTCAGAGACTTTCAGAGAGTTTCAGAGAGTGTCAGAGAGTGTATGAGAGTGTCAGAGAGTGTCACAGAGTGTCACAGAGTGTCACAGAGTCTCAGTGAGTTTCAGAGAGCTTCTGAGAGTGTCTGAGAGTGTCAGAGAATTTCAGAGACTGTCAGACAGTTTCTCAGAGTGTCAGAGTGTGTCAGAGAGTTTCTGATAGTGTCTGAGAGAGTCAGAGAGTGTAGGAGAGTGTCAGTGAGTTTCAAAGAGTGTCAGAGAGTGTCTGAGAGTGTCAGAGAGTTTTGGAGAATGTCAGAGAGTGTCAGAGAGTGTCAGCGAGTTTTGGAGAATGTCAGAGAGTATCAGTGAGTTACATTGAGTGTCAGAGAGTATCAAACAGTTTCTGAGAGTTTCTGAGAGTGTCTGAGAGTGTCAGAGAATGTCAGCGAGTGTCAGAGAGTGTCAGAGAGTTTCAGAGAGTGTCATAGAGTGTCAGGGAGTTTCTGTGAGTGTCAGAGAGAGTAAGAGGGCGTCAGAGAATGTCAGAGATTTACAGAGAGTGTCTGAGAGTGTCAGAGAGTTTCTAAGAGTGTCTGAGAGTGTCAGAGAATTTCAGAGAGTTTCTGAGAGTGTCAGAGAGTGTCTGAGAGTGTCTGAGAGTGTCAGAGAGTTTCAGTGAGTGTCAGAGAGTTTCTGAGAGTGTCTGAGAGTGTCAGAGAATTTCAGAGAGTTTCAGAGAATGTCAGAGAGCGTCAGAGAGTGTCAGAGAGTTTCAGAGAGTGTCAGAGAGTGTCAGTGAATTTCAGAGAGTATCTGAGAGTGTCTGAGAGTGACAGAGAATTTCTGAGCGTGTCTGAGAGTGTCAGAGGGTGTCAGAGAATGTCAGAGAGTTTGAGAGAGTTTCTGAGAGTTTCTGAGAGTGTCTGAGAGCGTCATAGAGTTTCAGAGGTTTTCAGAGAGTGTCAGAGAGTTTCTGAGAGTGTCAGAGAGTGTCAGAGATTTTCAGAGAGTGTCAGAGAGTGTCTGACAGTGTCAGAGAGTGTCGGAGAGTGTCAGACAGTCTCAGAGATAGTCAGAGAGCGTCAGAGCGTGTCAGAGAGTGTCAGTGAAATTCAGAGTGTATCTGAGAGTGTCTGAGAGTGTCTGAGAGTGACAGAGAGTTTCTGAGTGTGTCTGAGAGTGTCAGAGGGTGTCAGAGAATGTCAGAGAGTTTGAGAGAGTTTCTGAGAGTTTCTGAGAGTGTCTGAGAGAGTCATAGAGTGTCAGAGAGTTTCTGAGATTGTCACAGAGTGTCAGAGAGTGTCAGAGAGTGTCAGAGAGTTACAGAGAGTGTCTGAGAGTGTTAGAGAGTTTCTGAGATTGTCACAGAATTTCTGAGATTGTCAGAGAGTGTCAGAGAGTGTCAGAAAGTTTCTGAGAGTGTCAGAGAGTGTCAGAGACTTTCAGAGAGTTTCAGAGAGTGTCAGAGAGTGTCACAGAGTGTCACAGAGTGTCACAGAGTCTCAGTGAGTTTCAGAGAGCTTCTGAGAGTTTCTGAGAGTATCAGAGAATTTCTGAGAGTGTCAGACAGTTTCTCAGAGTGTCAGAGTGTGTCAGAGAGTTTCTGATAGTGTCTGAGAGAGTCAGAGAGTGTAGGAGAGTGTCAGTGAGTTTCAGAGAGTTTCTGAGAGTGTCTGAGAGTGACAGAGAGATTCAGAGAGTGTCACAGAGTGTTGGAGAGTTTCTGAGAGTGTCAGAGATTTTCAGAGAGTGTCAGAGAGTGTCTGAGAGTGTCAGAGAGTTTTGGAGAATGTCAGAGAGTGTCAGAGAGTGTCAGCGAGTTTTGGAGAATGTCAGAGAGTATCAGTGAGTTTCAGAGAGTGTCACAGAGTATCAAACAGTTTCTGAGAGTTTCTGAGAGTGTCTGAGAGTGTCAGAGAATGTCAGCGAGTGTCAGAGAGTGTCAGAGAGTTTCAGAGAGTGTCATAGAGTGTCAGAGAGTTTCTGTGAGTGTCAGAGAGAGTAAGAGGGCGTCAGAGAATGTCAGAGATTTACAGAGAGTGTCTGAGAGTGTCAGAGAGTTTCTGAGAGTGTCTGAGAGTGTCAGAGAATTTCAGAGAGTTTCTGAGAGTGTCAGAGAGTGTCTGAGAGTGTGTGAGAGTGTCAGAGAGTTTCAGTGAGTGTCAGAGAGTTTCTGAGAGTGTCTGAGAGTGTCAGAGAATTTGAGAGAGTTTCAGAGAATGTCAGAGAGCGTCAGAGAGTGTCAGAGAGTGTCAGAGAGTTTCAGAGAGTGTCAGAGAGTGTCAGTGATTTTCAGAGAGTATCTGAGAGTGTCTGAGAGAGTCAGAGAGTGACAGAGAATTTCTGAGCGTGTCTGAGAGTGTCAGAGGGTGTCAAAGATTCTGATAGTGTCTGAGAGTGTCAGAGAGTTTCTGAGAGTTTCAGAGAGTGGCAGAGATTTTCTGATAGTGTCTGAGAGTGTCAGAGAGTGTCAGAGAGTGTCAGAGAGTTTCCGAGATTGTCCGTGAGTTTCAGAGAGTTTCCGAGAGTAGCTGAGATTGTCAGAGAGTGTCAGAGAGATTCGGAGAGTGTCAGAGAGTGTCAGAGTAGTGAGAGAGTTTCGGAGAGTGTCACAGAGTGTCAAACAGTTTCTGAGAGTTTCAGAGAGGGTCTGAGAGTGTCAGAGAGGGTCAAAGAGTGTCATAGAGTTTCTGAGAGTGTCAGAGAGTGACAGAGTGTTTCTGAGAGTGTCAGAGAGAGTCACAGAGTTTCTGAGATTGTCACAGAGTGTCAGAGAGTTTCTGAGAGTGTCAGAGATTTTCAGAGAGTGTCAGAGAGTGTCTGACAGTGTCAGAGAGTGTCGGAGAGTGTCAGACAGTTTCTGAGAGTTTCTGAGAGTGTCAGAGAGTGTCAGAGAGTTTCTGAGAGTGTCTGAGAGTGTCAGAGAATATCAGAGAGTGTCAGAGAGCGTCAGAGAGTTACAAAGACTGTCTGAGAGTGTCAGAGAGTTTCTGAGATTGTCACAGAATTTCTGAGATTGTCAGAGAGTGTCAGAGAGTGTCAGAAAGTTTCTGAGAGTGTCAGAGAGTGTCAGAGACTTTCAGAGAGTTTCAGAGAGTGTCAGAGAGTGTCAGAGAGTTACAGAGCGTGTCTGAGAGTGTCAGAGAGTTTCTGAGATTGTCACAGAATTTCTGAGATTGTCAGAGAGTGTCAGAAAGTTTCTGAGAGTGTCAGAGAGTGTCAGAGACATTCAGAGAGTTTCAGAGAGTGTCAGAGAGTGTATGAGAGTGTCAGAGAGTGTCACAGAGTGTCACAGAGTGTCACAGAGTCTCAGTGAGTTTCAGAGAGCTTCTGAGAGTGTCTGAGAGTGTCAGAGAATTTCAGAGACTGTCAGACAGTTTCTCAGAGTGTCAGAGTGTGTCAGAGAGTTTCTGATAGTGTCTGAGAGAGTCAGAGAGTGTAGGAGAGTGTCAGTGAGTTTCAAAGAGTGTCAGAGAGTGTCTGAGAGTGTCAGAGAGTTTTGGAGAATGTCAGAGAGTGTCAGAGAGTGTCAGCGAGTTTTGGAGAATGTCAGAGAGTATCAGTGAGTTACATTGAGTGTCAGAGAGTATCAAACAGTTTCTGAGAGTTTCTGAGAGTGTCTGAGAGTGTCAGAGAATGTCAGCGAGTGTCAGAGAGTGTCAGAGAGTTTCAGAGAGTGTCATAGAGTGTCAGGGAGTTTCTGTGAGTGTCAGAGAGAGTAAGAGGGCGTCAGAAAATGTCAGAGATTTACAGAGAGTGTCTGAGAGTGTCAGAGAGTTTCTAAGAGTGTCTGAGAGTGTCAGAGAATTTCAGAGAGTTTCTGAGAGTGTCAGAGAGTGTCTGAGAGTGTCTGAGAGTGTCAGAGAGTTTCAGTGAGTGTCAGAGAGTTTCTGAGAGTGTCTGAGAGTGTCAGAGAATTTCAGAGAGTTTCAGAGAATGTCAGAGAGCGTCAGAGAGTGTCAGAGAGTGTCAGAGAGTTTCAGAGAGTGTCAGAGAGTGTCAGTGAATTTCAGAGAGTATCTGAGAGTGTCTGAGAGTGTCAGAGAGTGACAGAGAATTTCTGAGCGTGTCTGAGAGTGTCAGAGGGTGTCAGAGAATGTCAGAGAGTTTGAGAGAGTTTCTGAGAGTTTCTGAGAGTGTCTGAGAGCGTCATAGAGTTTCAGAGGTTTTCAGAGAGTTTCAGAGAGTGTCAGAGAGTGTCACAGAGTGTCACAGAGTGTCACAGAGTCTCAGTGAGTTTCAGAGAGCTTCTGAGAGTTTCTGAGAGTGTCAGAAAGTTTCTGAGAGTGTCAGAGAGTGTCAGAGACTTTCAGAGAGTTTCAGAGAGTGTCAGAGAGTGTCACAGAGTGTCACAGAGTGTCACAGAGTCTCAGTGAGTTTCAGAGAGCTTCTGAGAGTTTCTGAGAGTGTCAGAGAATTTCTGAGAGTGTCAGACAGTTTCTCAGAGTGTCAGAGTGTGTCAGAGAGTTTCTGATAGTGTCTGAGAGAGTCAGAGAGTGTAGGAGAGTGTCAGTGAGTTTCAGAGAGTTTCTGAGAGTGTCTGAGAGTGACAGAGAGATTCAGAGAGTGTCACAGAGTGTCGGAGAGTTTCTGAGAGTGTCAGAGATTTTCAGAGAGTGTCAGAGAGTGTCTGAGAGTGTCAGAGAGTTTTGGAGAATGTCAGAGAGTGTCAGAGAGTGTCAGCGAGTTTTGGAGAATGTCAGAGAGTATCAGTGAGTTTCAGAGAGTGTCACAGAGTATCAAACAGTTTCTGAGAGTTTCTGAGAGTGTCTGAGAGTGTCAGAGAATGTCAGCGAGTGTCAGAGAGTGTCAGAGAGTTTCAGAGAGTGTCATAGAGTGTCAGGGAGTTTCTGTGAGTGTCAGAGAGAGTAAGAGGGCGTCAGAGAATGTCAGAGATTTACAGAGAGTGTCTGAGAGTGTCAGAGAGTTTCTGAGAGTGTCTGAGAGTGTCAGAGAATTTCAGAGAGTTTCTGAGAGTGTCAGAGAGTGTCTGAGAGTGTGTGAGAGTGTCAGAGAGTTTCAGTGAGTGTCAGAGAGTTTCTGAGAGTGTCTGAGAGTGTCAGAGAATTTCAGAGAGTTTCAGAGAATGTCAGAGAGCGTCAGAGAGTGTCAGAGAGTGTCAGAGAGTTTCAGAGAGTGTCAGAGAGTGTCAGTGAATTTCAGAGAGTATCTGAGAGTGTCTGAGAGAGTCAGAGAGTGACAGAGAATTTCTGAGCGTGTCTGAGAGTGTCAGAGGGTGTCAGAGATTCTGATAGTGTCTGAGAGTGTCAGAGAGTTTCTGAGAGTTTCAGAGAGTGGCAGAGATTTTCTGATAGTGTCTGAGAGTGTCAGAGAGTGTCAGAGAGTGTCAGAGAGTTTCCGAGATTGTCCGTGAGTTTCAGAGAGTTTCCGAGAGTAGCTGAGATTGTCAGAGAGTGTCAGAGAGATTCGGAGAGTGTCAGAGAGTGTCAGAGTAGTGAGAGAGTTTCGGAGAGTGTCACAGAGTGTCAAACAGTTTCTGAGAGTTTCAGAGAGGGTCTGAGAGTGTCAGAGAGGGTCAAAGAGTGTCATAGAGTTTCTGAGAGTGTCAGAGAGTGACAGAGTGTTTCTGAGAGTGTCAGAGAGAGTCACAGAGTTTCTGAGATTGTCACAGAGTGTCAGAGAGTTTCTGAGAGTGTCAGAGATTTTCAGAGAGTGTCAGAGAGTGTCTGACAGTGTCAGAGAGTGTCGGAGAGTGTCAGACAGTCTCAGAGATTTTCAGAGAGTGTCAGAGAGTGTCACACAGTTTCTGAGAGTTTCTGAGAGTGTCAGAGAGTGTCAGAGAGTTTCTGAGAGTGTCTGAGAGTGTCAGAGAATATCAGAGAGTGTCAGAGAGCGTCAGAGAGTTACAAAGACTGTCTGAGAATGTCAGAGAGTTTCTGAGATTGTCACAGAATTTCTGAGATTGTCAGAGAGTGTCAGAGACTTTCAGAGAGTTTCAGAGACTGTCAGAGAGTGTCAGAGAGTTACAGAGCGTGTCTGAGAGTGTCAGAGAGTTTCTGAGATTGTCACAGAATTTCTGAGATTGTCAGAGAGTGTCAGAAAGTTTCTGAGAGTGTCAGAGAGTGTCAGAGACTTTCAGAGAGTTTCAGAGAGTGTCAGAGAGTGTATGAGAGTGTCAGAGAGTGTCACAGAGTGTCACAGAGTCTCAGTGAGTTTCAGAGAGCTTCTGAGAGTGTCTGAGAGTGTCAGAGAATTTCAGAGACTGTCAGACAGTTTCTCAGAGTGTCAGAGTGTGTCAGAGAGTTTCTGATAGTGTCTGAGAGAGTCAGAGAGTGTAGGAGAGTGTCAGTGAGTTTCAAAGAGTGTCAGAGAGTGTCTGAGAGTGTCAGAGAGTTTTGGAGAATGTCAGAGAGTGTCAGAGAGTGTCAGCGAGTTTTGGAGAATGTCAGAGAGTATCAGTGAGTTACATTGAGTGTCAGAGAGTATCAAACAGTTTCTGAGAGTTTCTGAGAGTGTCTGAGAGTGTCAGAGAATGTCAGCGAGTGTCAGAGAGTGTCAGAGAGTTTCAGAGAGTGTCATAGAGTGTCAGGGAGTTTCTGTGAGTGTCAGAGAGAGTAAGAGGGCGTCAGAGAATGTCAGAGATTTACAGAGAGTGTCTGAGAGTGTCAGAGAGTGTCACAGAGTGTCACAGAGTGTCACAGAGTCTCAGTGAGTTTCTGAGAGTGTCAGAGAGTGTCTGAGAGTGTCTGAGAGTGTCAGAGAGTTTCAGTGAGTGTCAGAGAGTTTCTGAGAGTGTCTGAGAGTGTCAGAGAATTTCAGAGAGTTTCAGAGAATGTCAGAGAGCGTCAGAGAGTGTCAGAGAGTGTCAGAGAGTTTCAGAGAGTGTCAGAGAGTGTCAGTGAATTTCAGAGAGTATCTGAGAGTGTCTGAGAGAGTCAGAGAGTGACAGAGAATTTCTGAGCGTGTCTGAGAGTGTCAGAGGGTGTCAGAGATTCTGATAGTGTCTGAGAGTGTCAGAGAGTTTCTGAGAGTTTCAGAGAGTGGCAGAGATTTTCTGATAGTGTCTGAGAGTGTCAGAGAGTGTCAGAGAGTGTCAGAGAGTTTCCGAGATTGTCCGTGAGTTTCAGAGAGTTTCCGAGAGTAGCTGAGATTGTCAGAGAGTGTCAGAGAGATTCGGAGAGTGTCAGAGAGTGTCAGAGTAGTGAGAGAGTTTCGGAGAGTGTCACAGAGTGTCAAACAGTTTCTGAGAGTTTCAGAGAGGGTCTGAGAGTGTCAGAGAGGGTCAAAGAGTGTCATAGAGTTTCTGAGAGTGTCAGAGAGTGACAGAGTGTTTCTGAGAGTGTCAGAGAGAGTCACAGAGTTTCTGAGATTGTCACAGAGTGTCAGAGAGTTTCTGAGAGTGTCAGAGATTTTCAGAGAGTGTCAGAGAGTGTCTGACAGTGTCAGAGAGTGTCGGAGAGTGTCAGACAGTCTCAGAGATTTTCAGAGAGTGTCAGAGAGTGTCACACAGTTTCTGAGAGTTTCTGAGAGTGTCAGAGAGTGTCAGAGAGTTTCTGAGAGTGTCTGAGAGTGTCAGAGAATATCAGAGAGTGTCAGAGAGCGTCAGAGAGTTACAAAGACTGTCTGAGAATGTCAGAGAGTTTCTGAGATTGTCACAGAATTTCTGAGATTGTCAGAGAGTGTCAGAGACTTTCAGAGAGTTTCAGAGACTGTCAGAGAGTGTCAGAGAGTTACAGAGCGTGTCTGAGAGTGTCAGAGAGTTTCTGAGATTGTCACAGAATTTCTGAGATTGTCAGAGAGTGTCAGAAAGTTTCTGAGAGTGTCAGAGAGTGTCAGAGACTTTCAGAGAGTTTCAGAGAGTGTCAGAGAGTGTATGAGAGTGTCAGAGAGTGTCACAGAGTGTCACAGAGTCTCAGTGAGTTTCAGAGAGCTTCTGAGAGTGTCTGAGAGTGTCAGAGAATTTCAGAGACTGTCAGACAGTTTCTCAGAGTGTCAGAGTGTGTCAGAGAGTTTCTGATAGTGTCTGAGAGAGTCAGAGAGTGTAGGAGAGTGTCAGTGAGTTTCAAAGAGTGTCAGAGAGTGTCTGAGAGTGTCAGAGAGTTTTGGAGAATGTCAGAGAGTGTCAGAGAGTGTCAGCGAGTTTTGGAGAATGTCAGAGAGTATCAGTGAGTTACATTGAGTGTCAGAGAGTATCAAACAGTTTCTGAGAGTTTCTGAGAGTGTCTGAGAGTGTCAGAGAATGTCAGCGAGTGTCAGAGAGTGTCAGAGAGTTTCAGAGAGTGTCATAGAGTGTCAGGGAGTTTCTGTGAGTGTCAGAGAGAGTAAGAGGGCGTCAGAGAATGTCAGAGATTTACAGAGAGTGTCTGAGAGTGTCAGAGAGTTTCTAAGAGTGTCTGAGAGTGTCAGAGAATTTCAGAGAGTGTCTGAGAGTGTCAGAGAGTGTCTGAGAGTGTCTGAGAGTGTCAGAGAGTTTCAGTGAGTGTCAGAGAGTTTCTGAGAGTGTCTGAGAGTGTCAGAGAATTTCAGAGAGTTTCAGAGAATGTCAGAGAGCGTCAGAGAGTGTCAGAGAGTGTCAGAGAGTTTCAGAGAGTGTCAGAGAGTGTCAGTGAATTTCAGAGAGTATCTGAGAGTGTCTGAGAGTGTCAGAGAGTGACAGAGAATTTCTGAGCGTGTCTGAGAGTGTCAGAGGGTGTCAGAGAATGTCAGAGAGTTTGAGAGAGTTTCTGAGAGTTTCTGAGAGTGTCTGAGAGCGTCAGAGAGTTTCAGAGGTTTTCAGAGAGTTTCAGAGAGTGTCAGAGAGTGTCACAGAGTGTCACAGAGTGTCACAGAGTCTCAGTGAGTTTCAGAGAGCTTCTGAGAGTTTCTGAGAGTGTCAGAAAGTTTCTGAGAGTGTCAGAGAGTGTCAGAGACTTTCAGAGAGCTTCAGAGAGTGTCAGAGAGTGTCACAGAGTGTCACAGAGTGTCACAGAGTCTCAGTGAGTTTCAGAGAGCTTCTGAGAGTTTCTGAGAGTGTCAGAGAATTTCTGAGAGTGTCAGACAGTTTCTCAGAGTGTCAGAGTTGTCAGAGAGTTTCTGATAGTGTCTGAGAGAGTCAGAGAGTGTAGGAGAGTGTCAGTGAGTTTCAGAGAGTTTCTGAGAGTGTCTGAGAGTGACAGAGAGATTCAGAGAGTGTCACAGAGTGTCGGAGAGTTTCTGAGAGTGTCAGAGATTTTCAGAGAGTGTCAGAGAGTGTCTGAGAGTGTCAGAGAGTTTTGGAGAATGTCAGAGAGTGTCAGAGAGTGTCAGCGAGTTTTGGAGAATGTCAGAGAGTATCAGTGAGTTTCAGAGAGTGTCACAGAGTATCAAACAGTTTCTGAGAGTTTCTGAGAGTGTCTGAGAGTGTCAGAGAATGTCAGCGAGTGTCAGAGAGTTTCAGAGAGTTTCAGAGAGTGTCATAGAGTGTCAGGGAGTTTCTGTGAGTGTCAGAGAGAGTAAGAGGGCGTCAGAGAATGTCAGAGATTTACAGAGAGTGTCTGAGAGTGTCAGAGAGTTTCTGAGAGTGTCTGAGAGTGTCAGAGAATTTCAGAGAGTTTCTGAGAGTGTCAGAGAGTGTCTGAGAGTGTGTGAGAGTGTCAGAGAGTTTCAGTGAGTGTCAGAGAGTTTCTGAGAGTGTCTGAGAGTGTCAGAGAATTTGAGAGAGTTTCAGAGAATGTCAGAGAGCGTCAGAGAGTGTCAGAGAGTGTCAGAGAGATTCGGAGAGTGTCAGAGAGTGTCAGAGTAGTGAGAGAGTTTCGGAGAGTGTCACAGAGTGTCAAACAGTTTCTGAGAGTTTCAGAGAGGGTCTGAGAGTGTCATAGAGTTTCTGAGAGTGTCAGTGACTGACAGAGTGTTTCTGAGAGTGTCAGAGAGAGTCACAGAGTTTCTGAGATTGTCACAGAGTGTCAGAGAGTTTCTGAGAGTGTCAGAGATTTTCAGAGAGTGTCAGAGAGTGTCTGACAGTGTCAGAGAGTGTCGGAGAGTGTCAGACAGTCTCAGAGATTTTCAGAGAGTGTCAGAGAGTGTCACACAGTTTCTGAGAGTTTCTGAGAGTGTCAGAGAGTGTCAGAGAGTTTCTGAGAGTGTCTGAGAGTGTCAGAGAATATCAGAGAGTGTCAGAGAGCGTCAGAGAGTTACAAAGACTGTCTGAGAGTGTCAGAGAGTTTCTGAGATTGTCACAGAATTTCTGAGATTGTCAGAGAGTGTCAGAGAGTGTCAGAAAGTTTCTGAGAGTGTCAGAGAGTGTCAGAGACTTTCAGAGAGTTTCAGAGAGTGTCAGAGAGTGTCAGAGAGTTACAGAGCGTGTCTGAGAGTGTCAGAGAGTTTCTGAGATTGTCACAGAATTTCTGAGATTGTCAGAGAGTGTCAGAAAGTTTCTGAGAGTGTCAGAGAGTGTCAGAGACTTTCAGAGAGTTTCAGAGAGTGTCAGAGAGTGTATGAGAGTGTCAGAGAGTGTCACAGAGTGTCACAGAGTGTCACAGAGTCTCAGTGAGTTTCTGAGAGTGTCAGAGAGTGTCTGAGAGTGTCTGAGAGTGTCAGAGAGTTTCAGTGAGTGTCAGAGAGTTTCTGAGAGTGTCTGAGAGTGTCAGAGAATTTCAGAGAGTTTCAGAGAATGTCAGAGAGCGTCAGAGAGTGTCAGAGAGTGTCAGAGAGTTTCAGAGAGTGTCAGAGAGTGTCAGTGAATTTCAGAGAGTATCTGAGAGTGTCTGAGAGAGTCAGAGAGTGACAGAGAATTTCTGAGCGTGTCTGAGAGTGTCAGAGGGTGTCAGAGATTCTGATAGTGTCTGAGAGTGTCAGAGAGTTTCTGAGAGTTTCAGAGAGTGGCAGAGATTTTCTGATAGTGTCTGAGAGTGTCAGAGAGTGTCAGAGAGTGTCAGAGAGTTTCCGAGATTGTCCGTGAGTTTCAGAGAGTTTCAGAGAGTAGCTGAGATTGTCAGAGAGTGTCAGAGAGATTCGGAGAGTGTCAGAGAGTGTCAGAGTAGTGAGAGAGTTTCGGAGAGTGTCACAGAGTGTCAAACAGTTTCTGAGAGTTTCAGAGAGGGTCTGAGAGTGTCAGAGAGGGTCAAAGAGTGTCATAGAGTTTCTGAGAGTGTCAGAGAGTGACAGAGTGTTTCTGAGAGTGTCAGAGAGAGTCACAGAGTTTCTGAGATTGTCACAGAGTGTCAGAGAGTTTCTGAGAGTGTCAGAGATTTTCAGAGAGTGTCAGAGAGTGTCTGACAGTGTCAGAGAGTGTCGGAGAGTGTCAGACAGTCTCAGAGATTTTCAGAGAGTGTCAGAGAGTGTCACACAGTTTCTGAGAGTTTCTGAGAGTGTCAGAGAGTGTCAGAGAGTTTCTGAGAGTGTCTGAGAGTGTCAGAGAATATCAGAGAGTGTCAGAGAGCGTCAGAGAGTTACAAAGACTGTCTGAGAGTGTCAGAGAGTTTCTGAGATTGTCACAGAATTTCTGAGATTGTCAGAGAGTGTCAGAGACTTTCAGAGAGTTTCAGAGAGTGTCAGAGAGTGTCAGAGAGTTACAGAGCGTGTCTGAGAGTGTCAGAGAGTTTCTGAGATTGTCACAGAATTTCTGAGATTGTCAGAGAGTGTCAGAAAGTTTCTGAGAGTGTCAGAGAGTGTCAGAGACTTTCAGAGAGTTTCAGAGAGTGTCAGAGAGTGTATGAGAGTGTCAGAGAGTGTCACAGAGTGTCACAGAGTCTCAGTGAGTTTCAGAGAGCTTCTGAGAGTGTCTGAGAGTGTCAGAGAATTTCAGAGACTGTCAGACAGTTTCTCAGAGTGTCAGAGTGTGTCAGAGAGTTTCTGATAGTGTCTGAGAGAGTCAGAGAGTGTAGGAGAGTGTCAGTGAGTTTCAAAGAGTGTCAGAGAGTGTCTGAGAGTGTCAGAGAGTTTTGGAGAATGTCAGAGAGAGTCAGAGAGTGTCAGCGAGTTTTGGAGAATGTCAGAGAGTATCAGTGAGTTACATTGAGTGTCACAGAGTATCAAACAGTTTCTGAGAGTTTCTGAGAGTGTCTGAGAGTGTCAGAGAATGTCAGCGAGTGTCAGAGAGTGTCAGAGAGTTTCAGAGAGTGTCATAGAGTGTCAGGGAGTTTCTGTGAGTGTCAGAGAGAGTAAGAGGGCGTCAGAGAATGTCAGAGATTTACAGAGAGTGTCTGAGAGTGTCAGAGAGTTTCTAAGAGTGTCTGAGAGTGTCAGAGAATTTCAGAGAGTTTCTGAGAGTGTCAGAGAGTGTCTGAGAGTGTCTGAGAGTGTCAGAGAGTTTCAGTGAGTGTCAGAGAGTTTCTGAGAGTGTCTGAGAGTGTCAGAGAATTTCAGAGAGTTTCAGAGAATGTCAGAGAGCGTCAGAGAGTGTCAGAGAGTGTCAGAGAGTTTCAGAGAGTGTCAGAGAGTGTCAGTGAATTTCAGAGAGTATCTGAGAGTGTCTGAGAGTGTCAGAGAGTGACAGAGAATTTCTGAGCGTGTCTGAGAGTGTCAGAGGGTGTCAGAGAATGTCAGAGAGTTTGAGAGAGTTTCTGAGAGTTTCTGAGAGTGTCTGAGAGCGTCATAGAGTTTCAGAGGTTTTCAGAGAGTTTCAGAGAGTGTCAGAGAGTGTCACAGAGTGTCACAGAGTGTCACAGAGTCTCAGTGAGTTTCAGAGAGCTTCTGAGAGTTTCTGAGAGTGTCAGAAAGTTTCTGAGAGTGTCAGAGAGTGTCAGAGACTTTCAGAGAGTTTCAGAGAGTGTCAGAGAGTGTCACAGAGTGTCACAGAGTGTCACAGAGTCTCAGTGAGTTTCAGAGAGCTTCTGAGAGTTTCTGAGAGTGTCAGAGAATTTCTGAGAGTGTCAGACAGTTTCTCAGAGTGTCAGAGTGAGTCAGAGAGTTTCTGATAGTGTCTGAGAGAGTCAGAGAGTGCAGGAGATTGTCAGTGAGTTTCAGAGAGTTTCTGAGAGTGTCTGAGAGTGACAGAGAGATTCAGAGAGTGTCACAGAGTGTCGGAGAGTTTCTGAGAGTGTCAGAGATTTTCAGAGAGTGTCAGAGAGTGTCTGAGAGTGTCAGAGAGTTTTGGAGAATGTCAGAGAGTGTCAGAGAGTGTCAGCGAGTTTTGGAGAATGTCAGAGAGTATCAGTGAGTTTCAGAGAGTGTCACAGAGTATCAAACAGTTTCTGAGAGTTTCTGAGAGTGTCTGAGAGTGTCAGAGAATGTCAGCGAGTGTCAGAGAGTGTCAGAGAGTTTCAGAGAGTGTCATAGAGTGTCAGGGAGTTTCTGTGAGTGTCAGAGAGAGTAAGAGGGCGTCAGAGAATGTCAAAGATTTACAGAGAGTGTCTAAGAGTGTCAGAGAGTTTCTGAGAGTGTCTGAGAGTGTCAGAGAATTTCAGAGAGTTTCTGAGAGTGTCAGAGAGTGTCTGAGAGTGTGTGAGAGTGTCAGAGAGTTTCAGTGAGTGTCAGAGAGTTTCTGAGAGTGTCTGAGAGTGTCAGAGAATTTGAGAGAGTTTCAGAGAATGTCAGAGAGCGTCAGAGAGTGTCAGAGAGTGTCAGAGAGTTTCAGAGAGTGTCAGAGAGTGTCAGTGAATTTCAGAGAGTATCTGAGAGTGTCTGAGAGAGTCAGAGAGTGACAGAGAATTTCTGAGCGTGTCTGAGAGTGTCAGAGGGTGTCAGAGATTCTGATAGTGTCTGAGAGTGTCAGAGCGTTTCTGAGAGTTTCAGAGAGTGGCAGAGATTTTCTGATAGTGTCTGAGAGTGTCAGAGAGTGTCAGAGAGTGTCAGAGAGTTTCCGAGATTGTCAGTGAGTTTCAGAGAGTTTCAGAGAGTAGCTGAGATTGTCAGAGAGTGTCAGAGAGATTCGGAGAGTGTCAGAGAGTGTCAGAGTAGTGAGAGAGTTTCGGAGAGTGTCACAGAGTGTCAAACAGTTTCTGAGAGTTTCAGAGAGGGTCTGAGAGTGTCAGAGAGGGTCAAAGAGTGTCATAGAGTTTCTGAGAGTGTCAGAGAGTGACAGAGTGTTTCTGAGAGTGTCAGAGAGAGTCACAGAGTTTCTGAGATTGTCACAGAGTGTCAGAGAGTTTCTGAGAGTGTCAGAGATTTTCAGAGAGTGTCAGAGAGTGTCTGACAGTGTCAGAGAGTGTCGGAGAGTGTCAGACAGTCTCAGAGATTTTCAGAGAGTGTCAGAGAGTGTCACACAGTTTCTGAGAGTTTCTGAGAGTGTCAGAGAGTGTCAGAGAGTTTCTGAGAGTGTCTGAGAGTGTCAGAGAATATCAGAGAGTGTCAGAGAGCGTCAGAGAGTTACAAAGACTGTCTGAGAGTGTCAGAGAGTTTCTGAGATTGTCACAGAATTTCTGAGATTGTCAGAGAGTGTCAGAGAGTGTCAGAAAGTTTCTGAGAGTGTCAGAGAGTGTCAGAGACTTTCAGAGAGTTTCAGAGAGTGTCAGAGAGTGTCAGAGAGTTACAGAGCGTGTCTGAGAGTGTCAGAGAGTTTCTGAGATTGTCACAGAATTTCTGAGATTGTCAGAGAGTGTCAGAAAGTTTCTGAGAGTGTCAGAGAGTGTCAGAGACTTTCAGAGAGTTTCAGAGAGTGTCAGAGAGTGTATGAGAGTGTCAGAGAGTGTCACAGAGTGTCACAGAGTGTCACAGAGTCTCAGTGAGTTTCTGAGAGTGTCAGAGAGTGTCTGAGAGTGTCTGAGAGTGTCAGAGAGTTTCAGTGAGTGTCAGAGAGTTTCTGAGAGTGTCTGAGAGTGTCAGAGAATTTCAGAGAGTTTCAGAGAATGTCAGAGAGCGTCAGAGAGTGTCAGAGAGTGTCAGAGAGTTTCAGAGAGTGTCAGAGAGTGTCAGTGAATTTCAGAGAGTATCTGAGAGTGTCTGAGAGTGTCAGAGAGTGACAGAGAATTTCTGAGCGTGTCTGAGAGTGTCAGAGGGTGTCAGAGAATGTCAGAGAGTTTGAGAGAGTTTCTGAGAGTTTCTGAGAGTGTCTGAGAGCGTTCTAGAGTTTCAGAGGTTTTCAGAGAGTTTCAGAGAGTGTCAGAGAGTGTCACAGAGTGTCACAGAGTGTCACAGAGTCTCAGTGAGTTTCAGAGAGCTTCTGAGAGTTTCTGAGAGTGTCAGAAAGTTTCTGAGAGTGTCAGAGAGTGTCAGAGACTTTCAGAGAGTTTCAGAGAGTGTCAGAGAGTGTCACAGAGTGTCACAGAGTGTCACAGAGTCTCAGTGAGTTTCAGAGAGCTTCTGAGAGTTTCTGAGAGTGTCAGAGAATTTCTGAGAGTGTCAGACAGTTTCTCAGAGTGTCAGAGTGTGTCAGAGAGTTTCTGATAGTGTCTGAGAGAGTCAGAGAGTGTAGGAGAGTGTCAGTGAGTTTCAGAGAGTTTCTGAGAGTGTCTGAGAGTGACAGAGAGATTCAGAGAGTGTCACAGAGTGTCGGAGAGTTTCTGAGAGTGTCAGAGATTTTCAGAGAGTGTCAGAGAGTGTCTGAGAGTGTCAGAGAGTTTTGGAGAATGTCAGAGAGTGTCAGTGAGTTTCAGAGAGTGTCACAGAGTATCAAACAGTTTCTGAGAGTTTCTGAGAGTGTCTGAGAGTGTCAGAGAATGTCAGCGAGTGTCAGAGAGTGTCAGAGAGTTTCAGAGAGTGTCATAGAGTGTCAGGGAGTTTCTGTGAGTGTCAGAGAGAGTAAGAGGGCGTCAGAGAATGTCAGAGATTTACAGAGAGTGTCTGAGAGTGTCAGAGAGTTTCTGAGAGTGTCTGAGAGTGTCAGAGAATTTCAGAGAGTTTCTGAGAGTGTCAGAGAGTGTCTGAGAGTGTGTGAGAGTGTCAGAGAGTTTCAGTGAGTGTCAGAGAGTTTCTGAGAGTGTCTGAGAGTGTCAGAGAATTTGAGAGAGTTTCAGAGAATGTCAGAGAGCGTCAGAGAGTGTCAGAGAGTGTCAGAGAGTTTCAGAGAGTGTCAGAGAGTGTCAGTGAATTTCAGAGAGTATCTGAGAGTGTCTGAGAGAGTCAGAGAGTGACAGAGAATTTCTGAGCGTGTCTGAGAGTGTCAGAGGGTGTCAGAGATTCTGATAGTGTCTGAGAGTGTCAGAGAGTTTCTGAGAGTTTCAGAGAGTGGCAGAGATTTTCTGATAGTGTCTGAGAGTGTCAGAGAGTGTCAGAGAGTGTCAGAGAGTTTCCGAGATTGTCAGTGAGTTTCAGAGAGTTTCAGAGAGTAGCTGAGATTGTCAGAGAGTGTCAGAGAGATTCGGAGAGTGTCAGAGAGTGTCAGAGTAGTGAGAGAGTTTCGGAGAGTGTCACAGAGTGTCAAACAGTTTCTGAGAGTTTCAGAGAGGGTCTGAGAGTGTCAGAGAGGGTCAAAGAGTGTCATAGAGTTTCTGAGAGTGTCAGAGAGTGACAGAGTGTTTCTGAGAGTGTCAGAGAGAGTCACAGAGTTTCTGAGATTGTCACAGAGTGTCAGAGAGTTTCTGAGAGTGTCAGAGATTTTCAGAGAGTGTCAGAGAGTGTCTGACAGTGTCAGAGAGTGTCGGAGAGTGTCAGACAGTCTCAGAGATTTTCAGAGAGTGTCAGAGAGTGTCACACAGTTTCTGAGAGTTTCTGAGAGTGTCAGAGAGTGTCAGAGAGTTTCTGAGAGTGTCTGAGAGTGTCAGAGAATATCAGAGAGTGTCAGAGAGCGTCAGAGAGTTACAAAGACTGTCTGAGAGTGTCAGAGAGTTTCTGAGATTGTCACAGAATTTCTGAGATTGTCAGAGAGTGTCAGAGACTTTCAGAGAGTTTCAGAGAGTGTCAGAGAGTGTCAGAGAGTTACAGAGCGTGTCTGAGAGTGTCAGAGAGTTTCTGAGATTGTCACAGAATTTCTGAGATTGTCAGAGAGTGTCAGAAAGTTTCTGAGAGTGTCAGAGAGTGTCAGAGACTTTCAGAGAGTTTCAGAGAGTGTCAGAGAGTGTATGAGAGTGTCAGAGAGTGTCACAGAGTGTCACAGAGTGTCACAGAGTCTCAGTGAGTTTCAGAGAGCTTCTGAGAGTGTCTGAGAGTGTCAGAGAATTTCAGAGACTGTCAGACAGTTTCTCAGAGTGTCAGAGTGTGTCAGAGAGTTTCTGATAGTGTCTGAGAGAGTCAGAGAGTGTAGGAGAGTGTCAGTGAGTTTCAAAGAGTGTCAGAGAGTGTCTGAGAGTGTCAGAGACTTTTGGAGAATGTCAGAGAGTGTCAGAGAGTGTCAGCGAGTTTTGGAGAATGTCAGAGAGTATCAGTGAGTTACATTGAGTGTCACAGAGTATCAAACAGTTTCTGAGAGTTTCTGAGAGTGTCTGAGAGTGTCAGAGAATGTCAGCGAGTGTCAGAGAGTGTCAGAGATTTTCAGAGAGTGTCATAGAGTGTCAGGGAGTTTCTGTGAGTGTCAGAGAGAGTAAGAGGGCGTCAGAGAATGTCAGAGATTTACAGAGAGTGTCTGAGAGTGTCAGAGAGTTTCTAAGAGTGTCTGAGAGTGTCAGAGAATTTCAGAGAGTTTCTGAGAGTGTCAGAGAGTGTCTGAGAGTGTCTGAGAGTGTCAGAGAGTTTCAGTGAGTGTCAGAGAGTTTCTGAGAGTGTCTGAGAGTGTCAGAGAATTTCAGAGAGTTTCAGAGAATGTCAGAGAGCGTCAGAGAGTGTCAGAGAGTGTCAGAGAGTTTCAGAGAGTGTCAGAGAGTGTCAGTGAATTTCAGAGAGTATCTGAGAGTGTCTGAGAGTGTCAGAGAGTGACAGAGAATTTCTGAGCGTGTCTGAGAGTGTCAGAGGGTGTCAGAGAATGTCAGAGAGTTTGAGAGAGTTTCTGAGAGTTTCTGAGAGTGTCTGAGAGCGTCATAGAGTTTCAGAGGTTTTCAGAGAGTTTCAGAGAGTGTCAGAGAGTGTCACAGAGTGTCACAGAGTGTCACAGAGTCTCAGTGAGTTTCAGAGAGCTTCTGAGAGTTTCTGAGAGTGTCAGAAAGTTTCTGAGAGTGTCAGAGAATGTCAGAGACTTTCAGAGAGTTTCAGAGAGTGTCAGAGAGTGTCACAGAGTGTCACAGAGTGTCACAGAGTCTCAGTGAGTTTCAGAGAGCTTCTGAGAGTTTCTGAGAGTGTCAGAGAATTTCTGAGAGTGTCAGACAGTTTCTCAGAGTGTCAGAGTGTGTCAGAGAGTTTCTGATAGTGTCTGAGAGAGTCAGAGAGTGTAGGAGAGTGTCAGTGAGTTTCAGAGAGTTTCTGAGAGTGTCTGAGAGTGACAGAGAGATTCAGAGAGTGTCACAGAGTGTCGGAGAGTTTCTGAGAGTGTCAGAGATTTTCAGAGAGTGTCAGAGAGTGTCTGAGAGTGTCAGAGAGTTTTGGAGAATGTCAGAGAGTGTCAGAGAGTGTCAGCGAGTTTTGGAGAATGTCAGAGAGTATCAGTGAGTTTCAGAGAGTGTCACAGAGTATCAAACAGTTTCTGAGAGTTTCTGAGAGTGTCTGAGAGTGTCAGAGAATGTCAGCGAGTGTCAGAGAGTGTCAGAGAGTTTCAGAGAGTGTCATAGAGTGTCAGGGAGTTTCTGTGAGTGTCAGAGAGAGTAAGAGGGCGTCAGAGAATGTCAGAGATTTACAGAGAGTGTCTGAGAGTGTCAGAGAGTTTCTGAGAGTGTCTGAGAGTGTCAGAGAATTTCAGAGAGTTTCTGAGAGTGTCAGAGAGTGTCTGAGAGTGTGTGAGAGTGTCAGAGAGTTTCAGTGAGTGTCAGAGAGTTTCTGAGAGTGTCTGAGAGTGTCAGAGAATTTGAGAGAGTTTCAGAGAATGTCAGAGAGCGTCAGAGAGTGTCAGAGAGTGTCAGAGAGTTTCAGAGAGTGTCAGAGAGTGTCAGTGAATTTCAGAGAGTATCTGAGAGTGTCTGAGAGAGTCAGAGAGTGACAGAGAATTTCTGAGCGTGTCTGAGAGTGTCAGAGGGTGTCAGAGATTCTGATAGTGTCTGAGAGTGTCAGAGAGTTTCTGAGAGTTTCAGAGAGTGGCAGAGATTTTCTGATAGTGTCTGAGAGTGTCAGAGAGTGTCAGAGAGTGTCAGAGAGTTTCCGAGATTGTCCGTGAGTTTCAGAGAGTTTCAGAGAGTAGCTGAGATTGTCAGAGAGTGTCAGAGAGATTCGGAGAGTGTCAGAGAGTGTCAGAGTAGTGAGAGAGTTTCGGAGAGTGTCACAGAGTGTCAAACAGTTTCTGAGAGTTTCAGAGAGGGTCTGAGAGTGTCAGAGAGGGTCAAAGAGTGTCATAGAGTTTCTGAGAGTGTCAGACAGTGACAGAGTGTTTCTGAGAGTGTCAGAGAGAGTCACAGAGTTTCTGAGATTGTCACAGAGTGTCAGAGAGTTTCTGAGAGTGTCAGAGTGTCAAAGATTTTCAGAGAGTGTCAGAGAGTGACTGACAGTGTCCGAGAGTGTCGGAGAGTGTCAGACAGTCTCAGAGATTTTCAGAGAGTGTCAGAGAGTGTCAAACAGTTTCGGAGAGTTTCTGAGAGTGTCAGAGAGTGTCAGAGAGTGTCAGAGAGTTTCTGAGAGTGTCTGAGAGTGTCAGAGAATATCAGAGAGTGTCAGAGAGCGTCAGAGAGTTACAAAGACTGTCTGAGAGTGTCAGAGAGTTTCTGAGATTGTCACAGAATTTCTGAGATTGTCAGAGAGTGTCAGAGAGTTTCTGAGAGTGTCAGAGATTTTCAGAGAGTGTCAGAGAGTGTCACACAGTTTCTGAGAGTTTCTGAGAGTGTCAGAGAGTGTCAGAGAGTTTCTGAGAGTGTCTGAGAGTGTCAGAGAATATCAGAGAGTGTCAGAGAGCGTCAGAGAGTTACAAAGACTGTCTGAGAGTGTCAGAGAGTTTCTGAGATTGTCACAGAATTTCTGAGATTGTCTGAGAGTGTCAGAGAGTGTCAGAAAGTTTCTGAGAGTGTAGGAGAGTGTCAGAGACTTTCAGAGAGTTTCAGAGAGTGTCAGAGAGTGTCAGAGAGTTACAGAGCGTGTCTGAGAGTGTCAGAGAGTTTCTGAGATTGTCACAGAATTTCTGAGATTGTCAGAGAGTGTCAGAAAGTTTCTGAGAGTGTCAGAGAGTGTCAGAGACTTTCAGAGAGTTTCAGAGAGTGTCAGAGAGTGTATGAGAGTGTCAGAGAGTGTCACAGAGTGTCACAGAGTGTCACAGAGTCTCAGTGAGTTTCAGAGAGCTTCTGAGAGTGTCTGAGAGTGTCAGAGAATTTCAGAGACTGTCAGACAGTTTCTCAGAGTGTCAGAGTGTGTCAGAGAGTTTCTGATAGTGTCTGAGAGAGTCAGAGAGTGTAGGAGAGTGTCAGTGAGTTTCAAAGAGTGTCAGAGAGTGTCTGAGAGTGTCAGAGAGTTTTGGAGAATGTCAGAGAATGTCAGAGAGTGTCAGCGAGTTTTGGAGAATGTCGGAGAGTATCAGTGAGTTACATTGAGTGTCACAGAGTATCAAACAGTTTCTGAGAGTTTCTGAGAGTGTCTGAGAGTGTCAGAGAATGTCAGCGAGTGTCAGAGAGTGTCAGAGAGTTTCAGAGAGTGTCATAGAGTGTCAGGGAGTTTCTGTGAGTGTCAGAGAGAGTAAGAGGGCGTCAGAGAATGTCAGAGATTTACAGAGAGTGTCTGAGAGTGTCAGAGAGTTTCTAAGAGTGTCTGAGAGTGTCAGAGAATTTCAGAGAGTTTCTGAGAGTGTCAGAGAGTGTCTGAGAGTGTCTGAGAGTGTCAGAGAGTTTCAGTGAGTGTCAGAGAGTTTCTGAGAGTGTCTGAGAGTGTCAGAGAATTTCAGAGAGTTTCAGAGAATGTCAGAGAGCGTCAGAGAGTGTCAGAGAGTGTCAGAGAGTTTCAGAGAGTGTCAGAGAGTGTCAGTGAATTTCAGAGAGTATCTGAGAGTGTCTGAGAGTGTCAGAGAGTGACAGAGAATTTCTGAGCGTGTCTGAGAGTGTCAGAGGGTGTCAGAGAATGTCAGAGAGTTTGAGAGAGTTTCTGAGAGTTTCTGAGAGTGTCTGAGAGCGTCATAGAGTTTCAGAGGTTTTCAGAGAGTGTCAGAGAGTTTCTGAGAGTGTCAGAGAGTGTCAGAGATTTTCAGAGAGTGTCAGAGAGTGTCTGACAGTGTCAGAGAGTGTCGGAGAGTGTCAGACAGTTTCTGAGAGTTTCTGAGAGTGTCAGAGAGTGTCAGAGAGTGTCAGAGAGTTTCTGAGAGTGTCTGAGAGTGTCAGAGAATATCAGAGAGTGTCAGAGAGCGTCAGAGAGTTACAAAGACTGTCTGAGATTGTCAATGAGTCTCTGAGATTGTCAGAGAGTGTCAGAGAGTGTCAGAGAGTTTCAGAGAGTTTCAGAGAGTGTCAGAGAGTGTATGAGATTGTCAGAGTGTCACAGAGTGTCACAGAGTCTCAGTGCGTTTAAGAGCATTTCTGAGAGTGTCTGAGAGTGTCAGAGAATTTCAGAGAGTGTCTGAGAGCGTCAGAGAGTGTCCGAGAGTTTCAGAGAGTGTCAGAGAGTTTCAAAGAATGTCTGACAGTGTCAGAGAGTGTCAGAGATGTTCTGTGAGTGTCAGAGAGTGTCAGAGAGTGTCAGAGAGTGTCAGAGAGTTACAGAGCGTGTCTGAGAGTGTCAGAGAGTTTCTGAGATTGTCACAGAATTTCTGAGATTGTCAGAGAGTGTCAGAGAGTGTCAGAAAGTTTCTGAGAGTGTCAGAGAGTGTCAGAGACTTTCAGAGAGTTTCAGAGAGTGTCAGAGAGTGTATGAGAGTGTCAGAGAGTGTCACAGAGTGTCACAGAGTGTCACAGAGTCTCAGTGAGTTTCAGAGAGCTTCTGAGAGTGTCTGAGAGTGTCAGAGAATTTCAGAGAGTGTCAGACAGTTTCTCAGAATGTCAGAGTGTGTCAGAGAGTTTCTGATAGTGTCTGAGAGAGTCAGAGAGTGTAGGAGAGTGTCAGTGAGTTTCAGAGAGTTTCTGAGAGTGTCTGAGAGTGTCAGAGAGATTCAGAGAGTGTCACAGAGTGTCGGAGAGTTTCTGAGAGTGTCAGAGATTTTCAGAGAGTGTCAGAGAGTGTCTGAGAGTGTCAGAGACTTTTGGAGAATGTCAGAGAGTGTCAGAGAGTGTCAGCGAGTTTTGGAGAATGTCAGAGAGTATCAGTGAGTTTCAGAGAGTGTCACAGAGTATCAAACAGTTTCTGAGAGTTTCTGAGAGTGTCTGAGAGTGTCAGAGAATGTCAGCGAGTGTCAGAGAGTGTCAGAGAGTTTCAGAGAGTGTCATAGAGTGTCAGGGAGTTTCTGTGAGTGTCAGAGAGAGTAAGAGGGCGTCAGAGAATGTCAGAGATTTACAGAGAGTGTCTGAGAGTGTCAGAGAGTTTCTGAGAGTGTCTGAGAGTCTCAGAGAATTTCAGAGAGTTTCTGAGAGTGTCAGAGAGTGTCTGAGAGTGTCTGAGAGTGTCAGAGAGTTTCAGTGAGTGTCAGAGAGTTTCTGAGAGTGTCTGAGAGTGTCAGAGAATTTCAGAGAGTTTCAGAGAATGTCAGAGAGCGTCAGAGAGTGTCAGAGAGTTTCAGAGAGTGTCAGAGAGTGTCAGTGAATTTCAGAGAGTATCTGAGAGTGTCTGAGAGTGTCAGAGAGTTACAGAGAATTTCTGAGCGTGTCTGAGAGTGTCAGAGGGTGTAAGAGAATGTCAGAGAGTTTGAGAGAGTTTCTGAGAGTTTCTGAGAGTGTCTGAGAGCGTCATAGAGTTTCAGAGGTTTTCAGAGAGTGTCTGAGAGTTTCAGAGAGTGTCACCGAGTGTCAGAGAGTTTCAGAGAGTTTCTGAGAGTGTCTGAACATGTCAGAGAATTTCAGAGCGTTTCTGAGATTGTCTGAGAGTGTCAGAGAGTGTCAGAGAGTTTCAGAGAGAGTCAGACAGTTTCTGAGAGTTTCAGAGTGTGTCAGAGTTTCTGATAGTGTCTGAGAGTGTCAGAGAGTGACTGAGAGTTTCAGAGAGTGTCAGAGAGTTTCTGAGATTGTCAGAGAGTGTCAGAGATTTTCTGATAGTGTCTGAGAGGGTCAGAGAGTGTCAGAGAGTTTTAGAGAGTGTCAGTGAGTTTCAGAGAGTGTCCGAGAGTGTCTGAGAGTGTCAGAGAGTGTCAGATAGTTTCAGAGAGCTTCTGAGAGTTTCTGAGAGTGTCAGAAAGTTTCTGAGAGTGTCAGAGAGTGTCAGAGACTTTCAGAGAGTTTCAGAGAGTGTCAGAGAGTGTCACAGAGGGTCACAGAGTCTCAGTGAGTTTCAGAGAGCTTCTGAGAGTGTCAGAGAATTTCTGAGAGTGTCAGACAGTTTCTCAGAGTGTCAGAGTGTGTCAGAGAGTTTCTGATAGTGTCTGAGAGAGTCAGAGAGTGTAGGAGAGTGTCAGTGAGTTTCAGAGAGTTTCTGAGAGTGTCTGAGAGTGACAGAGAGATTCAGAGAGTGTCACAGAGTGTCGGAGAGTTTCTGAGAGTGTCAGAGATTTTCAGAGAGTGTCAGAGAGTGTCTGAGAGTGTCAGAGAGTTTTGGAGAATGTCAGAGAGTGTCAGAGAGTGTCAGCGAGTTTTGGAGAATGTCAGAGAGTGTCAGAGAGTGTCAGAGAGTTTCAGAGAGTGTCATAGAGTGTCAGGGAGTTTCTGTGAGTGTCAGAGAGAGTAAGAGGGCGTCAGAGAATGTCAGAGATTTACAGAGAGTGTCTGAGAGTGTCAGAGAGTTTCTGAGAGTGTCTGAGAGTGTCAGAGAATTTCAGAGAGTTTCTGAGAGTGTCAGAGAGTGTCTGAGAGTGTGTGAGAGTGTCAGAGAGTTTCAGTGAGTGTCAGAGAGTTTCTGAGAGTGTCTGAGAGTGTCAGAGAATTTGAGAGAGTTTCAGAGAATGTCAGAGAGCGTCAGAGGGTGTCAGAGAGTGTCAGAGAGTTTCAGAGAGTGTCAGAGAGTGTCAGTGAATTTCAGAGAGTATCTGAGAGTGTCTGAGAGAGTCAGAGAGTGACAGAGAATTTCTGAGCGTGTCTGAGAGTGTCAGAGGGTGTCAGAGATTCTGATAGTGTCTGAGAGTGTCAGAGAGTGTCAGAGAGTGTCAGAGAGTTTCCGAGATTGTCCGTGAGTTTCAGAGAGTTTCAGAGAGTAGCTGAGATTGTCAGAGAGTGTCAGAGAGATTCGGAGAGTGTCAGAGAGTGTCAGAGTAGTGAGAGAGTTTCGGAGAGTGTCACAGAGTGTCAAACAGTTTCTGAGAGTTTCAGAGAGGGTCTGAGAGTGTCAGAGAGGGTCAAAGAGTGTCATAGAGTTTCTGAGAGTGTCAGAGAGTGACAGAGTGTTTCTGAGAGTGTCAGAGAGAGTCACAGAGTTTCTGAGATTGTCACAGAGTGTCAGAGAGTTTCTGAGAGTGTCAGAGATTTTCAGAGAGTGTCAGAGAGTGTCTGACAGTGTCAGAGAGTGTCGGAGAGTGTCAGACAGTCTCAGAGATTTTCAGAGAGTGTCAGAGAGTGTCACACAGTTTCTGAGAGTTTCTGAGAGTGTCAGAGAGTGTCAGAGAGTTTCTGAGAGTGTCTGAGAGTGTCAGAGAATATCAGAGAGTGTCAGAGAGCGTCAGAGAGTTACAAAGACTGTCTGAGAGTGTCAGAGAGTTTCTGAGATTGTCACAGAATTTCTGAGATTGTCAGAGAGTGTCAGAAAGTTTCTGAGAGTGTCAGAGAGTGTCAGAGACTTTCAGAGAGTTTCAGAGAGTGTCAGAGAGTGTCAGAGAGTTACAGAGCGTGTCTGAGATTGTCAGAGAGTTTCTGAGATTGTCACAGAATTTCTGAGATTGTCAGAGAGTGTCAGAAAGTTTCTGAGAGTGTCTGAGAGTGTCAGAGACTTTCAGAGAGTTTCAGAGAGTGTCAGAGAGTGTATGAGAGTGTCAGAGAGTGTCACAGAGTGTCACAGAGTGTCACAGAGTCTCAGTGAGTTTCAGAGAGCTTCTGAGAGTGTCTGAGAGTGTCAGAGTGTTTCTGAGAGTGTCAGAGAGAGTCACAGAGTTTCTGAGATTGTCACAGAGAGTCAGAGAGTTTCTGAGAGTGTCAGAGAGTGTCAGAGATTTTCAGAGAGTGCCAGAGAGTGTCTGACAGTGTCAGAGAGTGTCGGAGAGTGTCAGACAGTCTCAGAGATTTTCAGAGATTTTCAGAGAGTGTCATACAGTTTCTGAGAGTTTCTGAGAGTTTCAGAGAGTGTCATGGAGATTCTGTGAGTGTCAGAGAGAGTAAGAGGGCGTCAGAGAGTGTCAGAGATTTACAGAGAGTGTCTGAGAGTGTCAGAGAGTGTCAGAGAGTTTCTGTGAGTGTCAGAGATAGTCAGAGAGCGTCAGAGCATGTCAGAGAGTGTCAGTGAATTTCAGAGAGTATCTGAGAGTGTCTGAGAGTGTCTGAGAGTGACAGAGAGTTTCTGAGTGTGTCTGAGAGTGTCAGAGGGTGTCAGAGAATGTCAGAGAGTTTGAGAGAGTTTCTGAGAGTTTCTGAGAGTGTCTGAGAGAGTCATAGAGTGTCAGAGAGTTTCTGAGAGTGTCAGAGGTTTTCAGAGAGTGTCTGAGAGTTTCAGAGAGTTTCTGAGATTGTCAGAGTGTGTCAGAGATTTTCTGAGAGTATCAGCGAGTTTCAGCAAGTTTCAGAAAGTGTCAGAGAGTGTCTGAAAGTGTCAGAGAGTGGCATGGAGTTTCTGAAAATTTCAGAGAGTGTCTGAGAGTGTCAGAGAATTTCAGAGAGTGTCTGAGAGTGTCAGAGAGTTTCAGAGAGAGTCAGACAGTTTCTGAGAGTTTCAGAGGGTGTCAGAGATTCTGATAGTGTCTGAGAGTGTCAGAGAGTGACTGAGAGTTTCAGAGAGTGTCAGAGAGTTTCTGAGAGTGTCAGAGAGTGTCAGAGAGTGTCAGAGATTTTCTGACAGTGTCTGAGAGGGTCAGAGAGTGTCAGAGAGTTTCAGAGAGTGTCAGTGAGTTTCAGAGCGTTTCAGAGAGTGTGTGAGAGTGTCAGAGAGTGTCAGATAGTTTCGGAGAGTGTCAGACAGTTTCTGAGAGTGTCCGAGGGTGTCAGAGATTCTGATAGTGTCTGAGAGTGTCAGAGAGTGTCTGAGAGTTTCAGAGAGTGGCAGAGATTTTCTGATAGTGTCAGAGAGTGTCAGAGAGTGTCAGAAAGTGTCAGAGAGTTTCCGAGAGTGTCCGTGAGTTTCAGAGAGTTTCAGAGAGTATCTGAGAGTGTCAGAGAGTGTCAGAGAGATACGGAGAGTGTCAGAGAGTGTCAGAGTAGTGAGAGAGTTTCGGAGAGTGTCACAGAGTGTCAAAGAGTTTCTGAGAGTTTCAGAGAGGGTCTGAGAGTGTCAGAGAGGGTCAAAGAGTGTCATAGAGTTTCAGAGAGTGACAGAGTGTTTCTGAGAGTGTCAGAGAGAGTCACAGAGTTTCTGAGATTGTCACAGAGTGTCAGAGAGTTTCTGAGAGTGTCAGAGTGTCAAAGATTTTCAGAGAGTGTCAGAGAGTGACTGACAGTGTCCGAGAGTGTCGGAGAGTGTCAGACAGTCTCAGAGATTTTCAGAGAGTGTCAGAGAGTGTCAAACAGTTTCGGAGAGTTTCTGAGAGTGTCAGAGAGTGTCAGAGAGTGTCAGAGAGTTTCTGAGAGTGTCTGAGAGTGTCAGAGAATATCAGAGAGTGTCAGAGAGCGTCAGAGAGTTACAAAGACTGTCTGAGAGTGTCAGAGAGTTTCTGAGATTGTCAGAGAGTGTCAGAGATGTGTCAGAAAGTTTCTGAGAGTGTCAGAGAGTGTCAGAGCTTCTGATAGTGTCAGAGAGTTTCTGAGAGTGTCAGAGAGTGTCAGAGAGTGTCAGAGAGTGTCAGAGAGTGTCACAGAGTGTCAGGGAGATTCTGTGAGTGTCAGAGAGAGTAAGAGGGCGTCAGAGAGTGTCAGAGATTTACAGAGAGTGTCTGAGAGTGTCAGAGAGTTTCAGAGAGTGTCACAGAGTGTCAGGGAGATTCTGTGAGTGTCAGAGAGAGTAAGAGGGCATCAGAGAGTGTCAGAGATTTTCAGAGAGTGTCTGAGAGTGTCAGAGAGTTTCAGAGAGTTTCAGAGAATGTCTGAGAGTGTCAGAGAGTGTCAGAGAGTTTCTGTGAGTGTCAGAGATAGTCAGAGAGCGTCAGAGCATGTCAGAGAGTGTCAGTGAATTTCAGAGTGTATCTGAGAGTGTCTGAGAGTGTCTGAGAGTGACAGAGAGTTTCTGAGTGTGTCTGAGAGTGTCAGAGAATGTCAGAGAGTTTGAGAGAGTTTCTGAGAGTTTCTGAGAGTGTCTGAGAGAGTCATAGAGTGTCAGAGAGTTTCTGAGAGTGTCAGAGGTTTTCAGAGAGTGTCTGAGACTTTCAGAGATTGTCAGAGAGGGTCACAGAGTGTCAGAGAGTTTCAGAGAGTTTCTGAGATTGTCAGAGTGTGTCAGAGATTTTCTGAGAGTATCAGCGAGTTTCAGCGAGTTTCAGAAAGTGTCAGAGAGTGTCTGAAAGTGTCAGAGAGTGGCATGGAGTTTCTGAAAATGTCAGAGAGTGTCTGAGAGTGTCAGATAATTTCAGAGAGTGTCTGAGAGTGTCAGAGAGTTTCAGAGAGAGTCAGACAGTTTCTGAGAGTTTCAGAGGGTGTCAGAGTTTCTGATAGTGTCTGAGAGTGTCAGAGAGTGACTGAGAGTTTCAGAGAGTGTCAGAGAGTTTCTGAGAGTGTCAGAGAGTGTCAGAGAGTGTCAGAGATTTTCTGATAGTGTCTGAGAGGGTCAGAGAGTGTCAGAGAGGTTCAGAGAGTGTCAGTGAGTTTCAGAGCGTTTCAGAGAGTGTGTGAGAGTGTCAGATAGTTTCGGAGAATGTCAGAGAGTTTCAGAGAGAGTCAGACAGTTTCTGAGAGTGTCAGAGGGAGTCAGAGATTCTGATAGTGTCAGAGAGTGTCAGAGAGTTTCTGAGAGTTTCAGAGAGTGGCAGAGATTTTCTGATAGTGTCTGAGAGTGTCAGAGAGTGTCAGAGAGTTTCCGAGAGAGTCCGTGAGTTTCAGAGAGTTTCAGAGAGTATCTGAGAGTGTCAGAGACTGTCAGAGAGATTCGGAGAGTGTCAGAGAGTGTCAGAGTAGTGAGAGAGTTGTGGAGAGTGTCACAGAGTGTCAAACAGTTTCGGAGAGTTTCAGAGAGGGTCTGAGAGTGTCAGAGAGGGTCAAAGAGTGTCATAGAGTTTCTGAGAGTGTCAGAGAGTGACAGAGTGTTTCTGAGAGTGTCAGAGAGAGTCACAGAGTTTCTGAGATTGTCACAGAGAGTCAGAGAGTTTCTGAGAGTGTCAGAGAGTGTCAGAGATTTTCAGAGAGTGCCAGAGAGTGTCTGACAGTGTCAGAGAGTGTCGGAGAGTGTCAGACAGTCTCAGAGATTTTCAGAGAGTGTCAGAGAGTGTCATACAGTTTCTGAGAGTTTCTGAGAGTTTCAGAGAGTGTCATGGAGATTCTGTGAGTGTCAGAGAGAGTAAGAGGGCGTCAGAGAGTGTCAGAGATTTACAGAGAGTGTCTGAGAGTGTCAGAGAGTGTCAGAGAGTTTCTGTGAGTGTCAGAGATAGTCAGAGAGCGTCAGAGCATGTCAGAGAGTGTCAGTGAATTTCAGAGAGTATCTGAGAGTGTCTGAGAGTGTCTGAGAGTGACAGAGAGTTTCTGAGTGTGTCTGAGAGTGTCAGAGGGTGTCAGAGAATGTCAGAGAGTTTGAGAGAGTTTCTGAGAGTTTCTGAGAGTGTCTGAGAGAGTCATAGAGTGTCAGAGAGTTTCTGAGAGTGTCAGAGGTTTTCAGAGAGTGTCTGAGAGTTTCAGAGAGTTTCTGAGATTGTCAGAGTGTGTCAGAGATTTTCTGAGAGTATCAGCGAGTTTCAGCAAGTTTCAGAAAGTGTCAGAGAGTGTCTGAAAGTGTCAGAGAGTGGCATGGAGTTTCTGAAAATTTCAGAGAGTGTCTGAGAGTGTCAGAGAATTTCAGAGAGTGTCTGAGAGTGTCAGAGTGTTTCAGAGAGAGTCAGACAGTTTCTGAGAGTTTCAGAGGGTGTCAGAGATTCTGATAGTGTCTGAGAGTGTCAGAGAGTGACTGAGAGTTTCAGAGAGTGTCAGAGAGTTTCTGAGAGTGTCAGAGAGTGTCAGAGAGTGTCAGAGATTTTCTGATAGTGTCTGAGAGGGTCAGAGAGTGTCAGAGAGTTTCAGAGAGTGTCAGTGAGTTTCAGAGCGTTTCAGAGAGTGTGTGAGAGTGTCAGAGAGTGTCAGATAGTTTCGGAGAGTGTCAGAGAGTTTCAGAGAGAGTCAGACAGTTTCTGAGAGTGTCCGAGGGTGTCAGAGATTCTGATAGTGTCTGAGAGTGTCAGAGAGTGTCTGAGAGTTTCAGAGAGTGGCAGAGATTTTCTGATAGTGTCAGAGAGTGTCAGAGAGTGTCAGAGAGTGTCAGAGAGTTTCCGAGAGTGTCCGTGAGTTTCAGAGAGTTTCAGAGAGTATCTGAGAGTGTCAGAGAGTGTCAGAGAGATACGGAGAGTGTCAGAGAGTGTCAGAGTAGTGAGAGAGTTTCGGAGAGTGTCACAGAGTGTCAAACAGTTTCTGAGAGTTTCAGAGAGGGTCTGAGAGTGTCAGAGAGGGTCAAAGAGTGTCATAGAGTTTCAGAGAGTGACAGAGTCTTTCTGAGAGTGTCAGAGAGAGTCACAGAGTTTCTGAGATTGTCACAGAGTGTCAGAGAGTTTCTGAGAGTGTCAGAGTGTCAAAGATTTTCAGAGAGTGTCAGAGAGTGACTGACAGTGTCCGAGAGTGTCGGAGAGTGTCAGACAGTCTCAGAGATTTTCAGAGAGTGTCAGAGAGTGTCAAACAGTTTCGGAGAGTTTCTGAGAGTGTCAGAGAGTGTCAGAGAGTGTCAGAGAGTTTCTGAGAGTGTCTGAGAGTGTCAGAGAATATCAGAGAGTGTCAGAGAGCGTCAGAGAGTTACAAAGACTGTCTGAGAGTGACAGAGAGTTTCTGAGATTGTCAGAGAGTGTCAGAGATGTGTCAGAAAGTTTCTGAGAGTGTCAGAGAGTGTCAGAGAGTGTCAGAGAGTTTCAGAGAGTTTCAGAGAGTGTATGAGATTGTCAGAGTGTCACAGAGTGTCACAGAGTCTCAGTGCGTTTAAGAGAGTTTCTGAGAGTGTCTGAGAGTTTCAGAGAATTTCAGAGAGTGTCTGAGATGTGTCAGAAAGTTTCTGAGAGTGTCAGAGAGTGTCAGAGAGTGTCAGAGAGTTTCAGAGAGTTTCAGAGAGTGTATGAGATTGTCAGAGTGTCACAGAGTGTCACAGAGTCTCAGTGCGTTTAAGAGAGTTTCTGAGAGTGTCTGAGAGTTTCAGAGAATTTCAGAGAGTGTCTGAGAGCGTCACAGAGTGTCCGAGAGTTTCAGAGAGTGTCAGAGAGTTTCAGAGAATGTCTGACAGTGTCAGAGAGTGTCAGAGATGTTCTGTGAGTGTCAGAGAGTGTCAGAGAGTGTCAGGGAGTTACAGAGAGTGTCTGAGAGTGTCAGAGAGTTTCTGAGATTGTCACAGAATTTCTGAGATTGTCAGAGAGTGTCAGAGAGTGTCAGAAAGTTTCTGAGAGTGTCAGAGAGGGTCAGAGACTTTCAGAGAGTTTCAGAGAGTGTCAGAGAGTGTATGAGAGTGTCAGAGAGTGTCAGAGAGTTTCAGAGAGTGTCAGAGAGTGTCAGTGAATTTCAGAGAGTATCTGAGAGTGTCTGAGAGTGTCAGAGAGTGACAGAGAATTTCTGAGCGTGTCTGAGAGTGTCAGAGGGTGTCAGAGAATGTCAGAGAGTTTGAGAGAGTTTCTGAGAGTTTCTGAGAGTGTCTGAGAGCGTCATAGAGTTTCAGAGGTTTTCAGAGAGTGTCTGAGAGTTTCAGAGAGTGTCAGAGAGTGTCAGAGATTGTCAGAGAGTGTCACCGAGTGTCAGAGAGTTTCAGAGAGTTTCTGAGAGTGTCTGAGCATGTCAGAGAATTTCAGAGCGTTTCTGAGATTGTCAGAGTGTGTCAGAGATTTTGTGAGAGTCTCAGCGAGTTTCAGAGAGTTTCAGAAAGTGTCAGAGAGTGTCTGAAAATGTCAGAGAGTGTCAGAGAGTGTCACAAAGTTTCCGAGAGTTTCAGAGAGTTTCAGAGAGTTTCTGAGAGTGTCTGAGAATGTCAGAGAATTTCAGAGAGTGTCTGAGAGTGTCAGAGAGTGTCAGAGAGTTTCAGAGAGAGTCAGACAGTTTCTGAGAGTTTCAGAGTGTGTCAGAGTTTCTGATAGTGTCTGAGAGTGTCAGAGAGTGACTGAGAGTTTCAGAGAGTGTCAGAGAGTTTCTGAGATTGTCAGAGAGTGTCAGAGAGTGTCAGAGAGGGTCAAAGAGTGTCATAGAGTTTCAGAGAGTGACAGAGTGTTTCTGAGAGTGTCAGAGAGAGTCACAGAGTTTCTGAGATTGTCACAGAGTGTCAGAGAGTTTCTGAGAGTGTCAGAGAGTGTCAAAGATTTTCAGAGAGTGTCAGAGAGTGACTGACAGTGTCCGAGAGTGTCGGAGAGTGTCAGACAGTCTCAGAGATTTTCAGAGAGTGTCAGAGAGTGTCAAACAGTTTCGGAGAGTTTCTGAGAGTGTCAGAGTGTGTCAGAGAGTGTCAGAGAGTTTCTGAGAGTGTCTGAGAGTGTCAGAGAATATCAGAAAGTGTCAGAGAGCGTCAGAGAGTTACAAAGACTGTCTGAGAGTGTCAGAGAGTTTCTGAGATTGTCAGAGAGTGTCAGAGATGTGTCAGAAAGTTTCTGAGAGTGTCAGAGAGTGTCAGAGAGTGTCAGAGAGTTTCAGAGAGTTTCAGAGAGTGTATGAGATTGTCAGAGTGTCACAGAGTGTCACAGAGTCTCAGTGCGTTTAAGAGAGTTTCTGAGAGTGTCTGAGAGTTTCAGAGAATTTCAGAGAGTGTCTGAGAGCGTCACAGAGTGTCCGAGAGTTTCAGAGAGTGTCAGAGAGTTTCAGAGAATGTCTGACAGTGTCAGAGAGTGTCAGAGATGTTCTGTGAGTGTCAGAGAGAGTCAGAGAGTGTCAGAGAGTGTCAGGGAGTTACAGAGAGTGTCTGAGAGTGTCAGAGAGTTTCTGAGATTGTCACAGAATTTCTGAGATTGTCAGAGAGTGTCAGAGAGTGTCAGAAAGTTTCTGAGAGTGTCAGAGAGGGTCAGAGACTTTCAGAGAGTTTCAGAGAGTGTCAGAGAGTGTATGAGAGTGTCAGAGAGTGTCAGAGAGTTTCAGAGAGTGTCAGAGAGTGTCAGTGAATTTCAGAGAGTATCTGAGAGTGTCTGAGAGTGTCAGAGAGTGACAGAGAATTTCTGAGCGTGTCTGAGAGTGTCAGAGGGTGTCAGAGAATGTCAGAGAGTTTGAGAGAGTTTCTGAGAGTTTCTGAGAGTGTCTGAGAGCGTCATAGAGTTTCAGAGGTTTTCAGAGAGTGTCTGAGAGTTTCAGAGAGTGTCAGAGAGTGTCAGAGATTGTCAGAGAGTGTCACCGAGTGTCAGAGAGTTTCAGAGAGTTTCTGAGAGTGTCTGAGCATGTCAGAGAATTTCAGAGCGTTTCTGAGATTGTCAGAGTGTGTCAGAGATTTTCTGAGAGTCTCAGCGAGTTTCAGAGAGTTTCAGAAAGTGTCAGAGAGTGTCTGAAAATGTCAGAGAGTGTCAGAGAGTGTCACAAAGTTTCCGAGAGTTTCAGAGAGTTTCAGAGAGTTTCTGAGAGTGTCTGAGAGCGTCACAGAGTGTCCGAGAGTTTCAGAGAGTGTCAGAGAGTTTCAGAGAATGTCTGACAGTGTCAGAGAGTGTCAGAGATGTTCTGTGAGTGTCAGAGAGAGTCAGAGAGTGTCAGAGAGTGTCAGGGAGTTACAGAGAGTGTCTGAGAGTGTCAGAGAGTTTCTGAGATTGTCACAGAATTTCTGAGATTGTCAGAGAGTGTCAGAGAGTGTCAGAAAGTTTCTGAGAGTGTCAGAGAGGGTCAGAGACTTTCAGAGAGTTTCAGAGAGTGTCAGAGAGTGTATGAGAGTGTCAGAGAGTGTCAGAGAGTTTCAGAGAGTGTCAGAGAGTGTCAGTGAATTTCAGAGAGTATCTGAGAGTGTCTGAGAGTGTCAGAGAGTGACAGAGAATTTCTGAGCGTGTCTGAGAGTGTCAGAGGGTGTCAGAGAATGTCAGAGAGTTTGAGAGAGTTTCTGAGAGTTTCTGAGAGTGTCTGAGAGCGTCATAGAGTTTCAGAGGTTTTCAGAGAGTGTCTGAGAGTTTCAGAGAGTGTCAGAGAGTGTCAGAGATTGTCAGAGAGTGTCACCGAGTGTCAGAGAGTTTCAGAGAGTTTCTGAGAGTGTCTGAGCATGTCAGAAAATTTCAGAGCGTTTCTGAGATTGTCAGAGTGTGTCAGAGATTTTCTGAGAGTCTCAGCGAGTTTCAGAGAGTTTCAGAAAGTGTCAGAGTGTGTCTGAAAATGTCAGAGAGTGTCAGAGAGTGTCACAAAGTTTCCGAGAGTTTCAGAGAGTTTCAGAGAGTTTCTGAGAGTGTCTGAGAATGTCAGAGAATTTCAGAGAGTGTCTGAGAGTGTCAGAGAGTGTCAGAGAGTTTCAGAGAGAGTCAGACAGTTTCTGAGAGTTTCAGAGTGTGTCAGAGTTTCTGATAGTGTCTGAGAGTGTCAGAGAGTGACTGAGAGTTTCAGAGAGTGTCAGAGAGTTTCTGAGATTGTCAGAGAGTGTCAGAGATGTGTCAGAAAGTTTCTGAGAGTGTCTGAGAGTGTCAGAGAATTTCAGAGAGTGTCTGAGAGCGTCAGAGAGTGTCCGAGAGTTTCAGAGAGTGTCAGAGAGTTTCAGAGAATGTCTGACAGTGTCAGAGAGTGTCAGAGATGTTCTGTGAGTGTCAGAGAGAGTCAGAGAGTGTCAGAGAGTGTCAGAGAGTTACGGAGAGTGTCTGAGAGTGTCAGAGAGTTTCTGAGATTGTCACAGAATTTCTGAGATTGTCAGAGAGTGTCAGAGAGTGTCAGAAAGTTTCTGAGAGTGTCAGAGAGGGTCAGAGACTTTCAGAGAGTTTCAGAGAGTGTCAGAGAGTGTATGAGAGTGTCAGAGAGTGTCACAGAGTGTCACAGAGTCTCAGTGAGTTTCAGAGAGCTTCTGAGAGTATCTGAGAGTGTCAAAGCGTTTCATAGAGTGTCAGAGAATTTCAGAGAGTGTCAGACAGTTTCTCAGAGTGTCAGAGTGTGTCAGAGAGTTTCTGATAGTGTCTGAGAGAGTCAGAGAGTGTAGGAGAGTGTCAGTGAGTTTCAGAGAGTTTCTGAGAGTATCTGAGAGTGTCAGAGAGATTCAGAGAGTGTCACAGAGTGTCGGACAGATTCTGAGAGTGTCAGAGATTTTCAGAGAGTGTCAGAGAGTGTCTGAGAGTGTCAGAGAGTTTTGGAGAATGTCAGAGAGTGTCAGAGAGTGTCTGCGAGTTTTGGAGAATGTCAGAGAGTATCAGTGAGTTTCAGAGAGTGTCACAGAGTATCAAACAGTTTCTGAGAGTTTCTGAGAGTGTCTGAGAGTGTCAGAGAATGTCAGCGAGTGTCAGAGAGTGTCAGAGAGTTTCAGAGAGTGTCATAGAGTGTCAGGGAGTTTCTGTGAGTGTCAGAGAGAGTAAGAGGGCGTCAGAGAATGTCAGAGATTTACAGAGAGTGTCTGAGAGTGTCAGAGAGTTTCTGAGTGTGTCTGAGAGTGTCAGAGAATTTCAGAGAGTTTCTGAGAGTGTCAGAGAGTGTCTGAGAGTGTCTGAGAGTGTCAGAGAGTTTCAGTGAGTGTCATAGAGTTTCAGAGAATGTCAGAGAGCGTCAGAGAGTGTCAGAGAGTTTCTGAGATTGTCACAGAATTTCTGAGATTGTCAGAGAGTGTCAGAGAGTGCCAGAAAGTTTCTGAGAGTGTCAGAGAGGGTCAGAGACTTTCAGAGAGTTTCAGAGAGTGTCAGAGAGTGTATGAGAGTGTCAGAGAGTGTCAGAGAGTTTCAGAGAGTGTCAGAGAGTGTCAGTGAATGTTAGAGAGTATCTGAGAGTGTCTGAGAGTGTCAGAGAGTGACAGAGAATTTCTGAGCGTGTCTGAGAGTGTCAGAGGGTGTCAGAGAATGTCAGAGAGTTTGAGAGAGTTTCTGAGAGTTTCTGAGAGTGTCTGAGAGCGTCATAGAGTTTCAGAGGTTTTCAGAGAGTGTCTGAGAGTTTCAGAGAGTGTCAGAGATTGTCAGAGAGTGTCACCGAGTGTCAGAGAGTTTCAGAGAGTTTCTGAGAGTGTCTGAGTGTGTCAGAGATTTTCTGAGAGTCTCAGCGAGTTTCAGAGAGTTTCAGAAAGTGTCTGAAAATGTCAGAGAGTGTCAGAGAGTGTCACAAAGTTTCCGAGAGTTTCAGAGAGTTTCAGAGAGTTTCTGAGAGTGTCCGAGAATGTCAGAGAATTTCAGAGAGTGTCTGAGAGTGTCTGAGAGTGTCAGAGAGTGTCAGAGATTTTCAGAGATAGTCAGACAGTTTCTGAGAGTTTCAGAGTGTGTCAGAGTTTCTGATAGTGTCTGAGAGTGTCAGAGAGTGACTGAGAGTTTCAGAGAGTGTCAGAGAGTTTCTGAGATTGTCAGAGAGTGTCAGAGATTTTCTGATAGTGTCTGAGAGGGTCAGAGAGTGTCAGAGAGTTTAGAGAGTGTCAGTGAGTTTCAGAGAGTTTCAGAGAGTGTCTGAGAGTGTCAGAGAGTGTCAGATAGTTTCGGAGAGTGTCAGAGGGTTTCAGAGAGAGTCAGACAGTTTCTGAGAGTGTCAGAGAGTGTCAGAGATTCTGATAGTGTCAGAGAGTGTCTGAGAGTTTCAGAGAGTGTCAGAGAGTTTCTGAGAGTGTCAGAGAGTGTCAGAGAGTGTCAGAGAGTGTCACAGAGTGTCAGGGAGATTCTGTGAGTGTCAGAGAGAGTAAGAGGGCGTCAGAGAGTGTCAGACATTTACAGAGAGTGTCTGAGAGTGTCAGAGAGTTTCAGAGAGTGTCACAGAGTGTCAGGGAGATTCTGTGATTGTCAGAGAGAGTAAGAGGGCGTCAGAGAGTGTCAGAGATTTACAGAGAGTGTCTGAGAGTGTCAGAGAGTTTCAGAGAGTTTCAGAGAATGTCTGAGAGTGTCAGAGAGTGTCAGAGAGTTTCTGTGAGTGTCAGAGATAGTCAGAGAGCGTCAGAGCGTGTCAGAGAGTGTCAGTGAATTTCAGAGAGTATCTGAGAGTGTCTGAGAGTGTCTGAGAGTGACAGAGAGTTTCTGAGTGTGTCTGAGAGTGTCAGAGGGTGTCAGAGAATGTCAGAGAGTTTGAGAGAGTTTCTGAGTGTTTCTGAGAGTGTCTGAGAGAGTCATAGAGTGTCAGAGAGTTTCTGAGAGTGTCAGAGGTTTTCAGAGAGTGTCTGAGAGTTTCAGAGTGTCAGAGATTGTCAGAGAGGGTCACAGAGTTTCAGAGAGTTTCAGAGAGTTTCTGTGATTGTCAGAGTGTGTCAGAGAGTTTCTGGGAGTATCAGCGAGTTTCAGCGAGTTTCAGAAAGTGTCAGAGAGTGTCTGAAAGTGTCAGAGAGTGGCATGGTGTTTCTGAAAATGTCAGAGAGTGTCTGAGAGAGTCAGAGAATTTCAGAGAGTGTCTGAGAGTGTCAGAGAGTTTCAGAGAGAGTCAGACAGTTTCTGAGAGTTTCAGAGGGTGTCAGAGTTTCTGATAGTGTCTGAGAGTGTCAGAGAGTGACTGAGAGTTTCAGAGAGTGTCAGAGAGTTTCTGAGAGTGTCAGAGAGTGTCACAGATTTTCTGATAGTGTCTGAGAGGGTCAGAGAGTGTCAGAGAGTTTCAGAGAGTGTCAGTGAGTTTCAGAGCGTTTCAGAGAGTGTGTGAGAGTGTGTGAGAGTGTCAGATAGTTTCGGAGAGTGTCAGAGAGTTTCAGAGAGAGTCAGACAGTTTCTGAGAGTGTCAGAGGGTGTCAGAGATTCTGATAGTGTCTGAGAGTGTCAGAGAGTGTCTGAGAGTTTCAGAGAGTGGCAGAGATTTTCTGATAGTGTCTGAGAGTGTCAGAGAGTGTCAGAGAGTGTCAGAGAGTGTCAGAGAGTTTCCGAGAGTGTCCGTGAGTTTCAGAGAGTTTCAGAGAGTATCTGAGAGTGTCAGAGAGTGTCAGAGAGATTCGGAGATTGTCAGAGAGTGTCAGAGTAGTGAGAGAGTTTTGGAGAGTGTCACAGAGTGCAAACAGTTTCTGAGAGTTTCAGAGAGGGTCTGAGAGTGTCAGAGAGGGTCAAAGAGTGTCATAGAGTTTCTGAGAGTGTCAGAGAGTGACAGAGTGTTTCTGAGAGTGTCAGAGAGAGTCACAGAGCTTCTGATATTGTCACAGAGTGTCAGAGAGTTTCTGAGAGTGTCAGAGAGCGTCAGAGATTTTCAGACAGTGTCAGAGAGTGTCTGACAGTGTCAGAGAGTGTCGGAGAGTGTCAGACAGTCTCAGAGATTTTCAGAGAGTGTCAGAGAGTGTCAAACAGTTTCTGAGAGTTTCTGAGAGTGTCAGAGAGTTTCTGAGAGTGTCAGAGATTGTCAGAGAGTGTCACCGAGTGTCAGAGAGTTTCAGAGAGTTTCTGAGAGTGTCTGAGTGTGTCAGAGATTTTCTGAGAGTCTCAGCGAGTTTCAGAGAGTTTCAGAAAGTGTCTGAAAATGTCAGAGAGTGTCAGAGAGTGTCACAAAGTTTCCGAGAGTTTCAGAGAGTTTCAGAGAGTTTCTGAGAGTGTCCGAGAATGTCAGAGAATTTCAGAGAGTGTCTGAGAGTGTCTGAGAGTGTCAGAGAGTGTCAGAGATTTTCAGAGATAGTCAGACAGTTTCTGAGAGTTTCAGAGTGTGTCAGAGTTTCTGATAGTGTCTGAGAGTGTCAGAGAGTGACTGAGAGTTTCAGAGAGTGTCAGAGAGTTTCTGAGATTGTCAGAGAGTGTCAGAGATTTTCTGATAGTGTCTGAGAGGGTCAGAGAGTGTCAGAGAGTTTAGAGAGTGTCAGTGAGTTTCAGAGAGTTTCAGAGAGTGTCTGAGAGTGTCAGAGAGTGTCAGATAGTTTCGGAGAGTGTCAGAGGGTTTCAGAGAGAGTCAGACAGTTTCTGAGAGTGTCAGAGAGTGTCAGAGATTCTGATAGTGTCAGAGAGTGTCTGAGAGTTTCAGAGAGTGTCAGAGAGTTTCTGAGAGTGTCAGAGAGTGTCAGAGAGTGTCAGAGAGTGTCACAGAGTGTCAGGGAGATTCTGTGAGTGTCAGAGAGAGTAAGAGGGCGTCAGAGAGTGTCAGACATTTACAGAGAGTGTCTGAGAGTGTCAGAGAGTTTCAGAGAGTGTCACAGAGTGTCAGGGAGATTCTGTGATTGTCAGAGAGAGTAAGAGGGCGTCAGAGAGTGTCAGAGATTTACAGAGAGTGTCTGAGAGTGTCAGAGAGTTTCAGAGAGTTTCAGAGAATGTCTGAGAGTGTCAGAGAGTGTCAGAGAGTTTCTGTGAGTGTCAGAGATAGTCAGAGAGCGTCAGAGCGTGTCAGAGAGTGTCAGTGAATTTCAGAGAGTATCTGAGAGTGTCTGAGAGTGTCTGAGAGTGACAGAGAGTTTCTGAGTGTGTCTGAGAGTGTCAGAGGGTGTCAGAGAATGTCAGAGAGTTTGAGAGAGTTTCTGAGTGTTTCTGAGAGTGTCTGAGAGAGTCATAGAGTGTCAGAGAGTTTCTGAGAGTGTCAGAGGTTTTCAGAGAGTGTCTGAGAGTTTCAGAGTGTCAGAGATTGTCAGAGAGGGTCACAGAGTGTCAGAGAGTTTCAGAGAGTTTCTGTGATTGTCAGAGTGTGTCAGAGAGTTTCTGGGAGTATCAGCGAGTTTCAGCGAGTTTCAGAAAGTGTCAGAGAGTGTCTGAAAGTGTCAGAGAGTGGCATGGTGTTTCTGAAAATGTCAGAGAGTGTCTGAGAGAGTCAGAGAATTTCAGAGAGTGTCTGAGAGTGTCAGAGAGTTTCAGAGAGAGTCAGACAGTTTCTGAGAGTTTCAGAGGGTGTCAGAGTTTCTGATAGTGTCTGAGAGTGTCAGAGAGTGACTGAGAGTTTCAGAGAGTGTCAGAGAGTTTCTGAGAGTGTCAGAGAGTGTCACAGATTTTCTGATAGTGTCTGAGAGGGTCAGAGAGTGTCAGAGAGTTTCAGAGAGTGTCAGTGAGTTTCAGAGCGTTTCAGAGAGTGTGTGAGAGTGTGTGAGAGTGTCAGATAGTTTCGGAGAGTGTCAGAGAGTTTCAGAGAGAGTCAGACAGTTTCTGAGAGTGTCAGAGGGTGTCAGAGATTCTGATAGTGTCTGAGAGTGTCAGAGAGTGTCTGAGAGTTGCAGAGAGTGGCAGAGATTTTCTGATAGTGTCTGAGAGTGTCAGAGAGTGTCAGAGAGTGTCAGAGAGTGTCAGAGAGCTTCCGAGAGTGTCCGTGAGTTTCAGAGAGTTTCAGAGAGTATCTGAGAGTGTCAGAGAGTGTCAGAGAGATTCGGAGATTGTCAGAGAGTGTCAGAGATTTTCTGATAGTGTCTGAGAGGGTCAGAGAGTGTCAGAGAGTTTAGAGAGTGTCAGTGAGTTTCAGAGAGTTTCAGAGAGTGTCTGAGAGTGTCAGAGAGTGTCAGATAGTTTCGGAGAGTGTCAGAGGGTTTCAGAGAGAGTCAGACAGTTTCTGAGAGTGTCAGAGAGTGTCAGAGATTCTGATAGTGTCAGAGAGTGTCTGAGAGTTTCAGAGAGTGTCAGAGAGTTTCTGAGAGTGTCAGAGAGTGTCAGAGAGTGTCAGAGAGTGTCACAGAGTGTCAGGGAGATTCTGTGAGTGTCAGAGAGAGTAAGAGGGCGTCAGAGAGTGTCAGACATTTACAGAGAGTGTCTGAGAGTGTCAGAGAGTTTCAGAGAGTGTCACAGAGTGTCAGGGAGATTCTGTGATTGTCAGAGAGAGTAAGAGGGCGTCAGAGAGTGTCAGAGATTTACAGAGAGTGTCTGAGAGTGTCAGAGAGTTTCAGAGAGTTTCAGAGAATGTCTGAGAGTGTCAGAGAGTGTCAGAGAGTTTCTGTGAGTGTCAGAGATAGTCAGAGAGCGTCAGAGCGTGTCAGAGAGTGTCAGTGAATTTCAGAGAGTATCTGAGAGTGTCTGAGAGTGTCTGAGAGTGACAGAGAGTTTCTGAGTGTGTCTGAGAGTGTCAGAGGGTGTCAGAGAATGTCAGAGAGTTTGAGAGAGTTTCTGAGTGTTTCTGAGAGTGTCTGAGAGAGTCATAGAGTGTCAGAGAGTTTCTGAGAGTGTCAGAGGTTTTCAGAGAGTGTCTGAGAGTTTCAGAGTGTCAGAGATTGTCAGAGAGGGTCACAGAGTGTCAGAGAGTTTCAGAGAGTTTCTGTGATTGTCAGAGTGTGTCAGAGAGTTTCTGGGAGTATCAGCGAGTTTCAGCGAGTTTCAGAAAGTGTCAGAGAGTGTCTGAAAGTGTCAGAGAGTGGCATGGTGTTTCTGAAAATGTCAGAGAGTGTCTGAGAGAGTCAGAGAATTTCAGAGAGTGTCTGAGAGTGTCAGAGAGTTTCAGAGAGAGTCAGACAGTTTCTGAGAGTTTCAGAGGGTGTCAGAGTTTCTGATAGTGTCTGAGAGTGTCAGAGAGTGACTGAGAGTTTCAGAGAGTGTCAGAGAGTTTCTGAGAGTGTCAGAGAGTGTCACAGATTTTCTGATAGTGTCTGAGAGGGTCAGAGAGTGTCAGAGAGTTTCAGAGAGTGTCAGTGAGTTTCAGAGCGTTTCAGAGAGTGTGTGAGAGTGTGTGAGAGTGTCAGATAGTTTCGGAGAGTGTCAGAGAGTTTCAGAGAGAGTCAGACAGTTTCTGAGAGTGTCAGAGGGTGTCAGAGATTCTGATAGTGTCTGAGAGTGTCAGAGAGTGTCTGAGAGTTTCAGAGAGTGGCAGAGATTTTCTGATAGTGTCTGAGAGTGTCAGAGAGTGTCAGAGAGTGTCAGAGAGTGTCAGAGAGTTTCCGAGAGTGTCCGTGAGTTTCAGAGAGTTTCAGAGAGTATCTGAGAGTGTCAGAGAGGGTCAGAGAGATTCGGAGATTGTCAGAGAGTGTCAGAGTAGTGAGAGAGTTTTGGAGAGTGTCACAGAGTGCAAACAGTTTCTGAGAGTTTCAGAGAGGGTCTGAGAGTGTCAGAGAGGGTCAAAGAGTGTCATAGAGTTTCTGAGAGTGTCAGAGAGTGACAGAGTGTTTCTGAGAGTGTCAGAGAGAGTCACAGAGCTTCTGATATTGTCACAGAGTGTCAGAGAGTTTCTGAGAGTGTCAGAGAGCGTCAGAGATTTTCAGAGAGTGTCAGAGAGTGTCTGACAGTGTCAGAGAGTGTCGGAGAGTGTCAGACAGTCTCAGAGATTTTCAGAGAGTGTCAGAGAGTGTCAAACAGTTTCTGAGAGTTTCTGAGAGTGTCAGAGAGTTTCTGAGAGTGTCTGAGAGTGTCAGAGAATGTCAGAGAGTGTCAGAGAGCGTCAGAGAGTTACAAAGACTGTCTGAGAGTGTCAGAGAGTTTCTGAGATTGTCAGAGAGTGTCAGAGATGTGTCAGAAAGTTTCTGAGTGTGTCAGAGAGTGTCAGAGAGTGTCAGAGAATTTCAGAGAGTTTCTGAGAGCGTCAGAGAGTGTCCGAGAGTTTCAGAGAGTGTCAGAGAGTTTCAGAGAATGTCTGACAGTGTCAGAGAGTGTTAGAGATGTTCTGTGAGTGTCAGAGAGAGTCAGACAGTGTCAGAGAGTGTCAGAGAGTTACATAGAGTGCCTGAGAGTGTCAGAGAGTTTCTGAGATTGTCACAGAATTTCTGAGATTGTCAGAGAGTGTCAGAGAGTGTCAGAAAGTTTCTGAGAGTGTCAGAGAGTGTCAGAGACTTTCAGAGAGTTTCAGAGAGTGTCAGAGAGTGTCAGTGAATTTCAGAGTGTATCTGAGAGTGTATGAGAGTGTCAGAGAGTGTCACAGAGTGTCACAGAGTCTCAGTGAGTTTCAGAGAGCTTCTGAGAGTGTCTGAGAGTGTCAGAGAATTTCAGAGAGTGTCAGACAGTTTCTCAGAGTGTCAGAGTGTGTCAGAGAGTTTCTGATAGTGTCTGAGAGAGTCAGAGAGTGTAGGAGAGTGTCAGTGAGTTTCAGAGAGTTTCTGAGAGTGTCTGAGAGTGTCAGAGAGATTCAGAGAGTGTCACAGAGTGTCGGAGAGTTTCTGAGAGTGTCAGAGAATTTCAGAGATTGTCAGAGAGTGTCTGAGAGTGTCAGAGAGTTTTGGAGAATGTCAGAGAGTGTCAGAGAGTGTCAGCGAGTTTCTGAGAATGTCAGAGAGTATCAGTGAGTTTCAGAGAGTGTCACAGAGTATCAAACAGTTTCTGAGAGTTTCTGAGAGTGTCTGAGAGTGTCAGAGAATGTCAGCGAGTGTCAGAGAGTGTCAGAGAGTTTCAGAGAGTGTCATAGAGTGTCAGGGAGTTTCTGAGAGTGTCTGAGAGTGTCAGAGAATGTCAGCGAGTGTCAGAGAGTGTCAGAGAGTTTCAGAGAGTGTCATAGAGTGTCAGGGAGTTTCTGTGAGTATCAGAGAGAGTAAGAGGGCGTCAGAGAATGTCAGAGATTTACAGAGAGTGTCTGAGAGTGTCAGAGAGTTTCTGAGAGTGTCTGAGAGTGTCAGAGAATTTCAGAGAGTTTCTGAGAATGTCTGAGAGTGTCTGAGAGTGTCAGAAAGTTTCAGTGAGTGTCAGAGAGTTTCTGAGAGTGTCTGAGAGTGTCAGAGAGTTTCAGAGAGTTTCAGAGAATGTCAGAGAGCGTCAGAGAGTGTCAGAGAGTTTCAGAGAGTTTCAGAGAATGTCAGAGAGCGTCAGAGACTGTCAGTCAATTTCAGAGAGTATCTGAGAGTGTCTGAGAGTGTCAGAGAGTGACAGAGAATTTCTGAGCGTGTCTGAGAGTGTCAGAGGGTGTCAGAGAATGTCAGAGAGTTTGAGAGAGTTTCTGAGAGTTTCTGAGAGTGTCTGAGAGCGTCATAGAGTTTCAGAGGTTTTCAGAGAGTGTCTGAGAGTTTCAGAGAGTGTCAGAGATTGTCAGAGACTGTCACCGAGTGTCAGAGAGTTTCAGAGAGTTTCTGAGAGTGTCTGAGCATGTCAGCGACTTTCAGAGAGTTTCAGAGAGTGTCAGAGAGTGTCAGAGAATGTCAGAGAATTTCAGAGAGTTTCAGAGAGTGTCAGAGAGTTTCAGAGAGAGTCAGACAGTATCTGAGAGTTTCAGAGTGTGTCAGAGTTTCTGATAGTGTCTGAGAGTGTCAGAGAGTGACTGAGAGTTTCAGAGAGTGTCAGAGAGTTTCTGAGATTGTCAGAGAGTGTCAGAGATTTTCTGATAGTGTCTGAGAGGGTCAGAGAGTGTCAGAGAGTTTTAGAGAGTGTCAGTGAGTTTCAGAGAGTTTCAGAGAGTGTCTGAGAGTGTCAGAGAGTGTCAGATATTTTCGGAGAGTGTCAGAGAGTTTCAGAGAGAGTCAGACAGTTTCTCAGAGTGTCAGAGAGTGTCAGAGTTTCTGATAGTGTCAGAGAGTGTCAGAGAGTGTCTGAGAGTTTCAGAGAGTGTCAGAGAGTTTCTGAGAGTGTCAGAGAGTGTCTGAGAGTGTCAGAGAGTTTCTTAGAGTGTCTGAGAGTGTCAGAGAATGTCAGAGAGTGTCAGAGAGTCGCAGAGAGTTACAAGGACTGTCTGAGAGTATCAGAGATTTTCTGAGATTGTCAGAGAGTGTAGGAGAGTGTCAGTGAGTTTCAGAGAGTTTCTGAGAGTGTCTGAGAGTGTCAGAGAGATTCAGAGAGTGTCACAGAGTGTCGGAGAGTTTCTGAGAGTGTCAGAGATTTTCAGAGATTGTCAGAGAGTGTCTGAGAGTGTCAGAGAGTTTTGGAGAATGTCAGAGAGTGTCAGAGAGTGTCAGCGAGTTTTGGAGAATGTCAGAGAGTATCAGTGAGTTTCAGAGAGTGTCACAGAGTATCAAACAGTTTCTGAGAGTTTCTGAGAGTGTCTGAGAGTGTCAGAGAATGTCAGCGAGTGTCAGAGAGTGTCAGAGAGTTTCAGAGAGTGTCATAGAGTGTCAGGGAGTTTCTGAGAGTGTCTGAGAGTGTCAGAGAATGTCAGCGAGTGTCAGAGAGTGTCAGAGAGTTTCAGAGATTGTCATAGAGTGTCAGGGAGTTTCTGTGAGTGTCAGAGAGAGTAAGAGGGCGTCAGAGAATGTCAGAGATTTACAGAGAGTGTCTGAGAGTGTCAGAGAGTTTCTGAGAGTGTCTGAGAGTGTCAGAGAATTTCAGAGAGTTTCTGAGAATGTCTGAGAGTGTCTGAGAGTGTCAGAAAGTTTCAGTGAGTGTCAGAGAGTTTCTGAGAGTGTCTGAGAGTGTCAGAGAGTTTCAGAGAGTTTCAGAGAATGTCAGAGAGCGTCAGAGAGTGTCAGAGAGTTTCAGAGAGTTTCAGAGAATGTCAGAGAGCGTCAGAGACTGTCAGTCAATTTCAGAGAGTATCTGAGAGTGTCTGAGAGTGTCAGAGAGTGACAGAGAATTTCTGAGCGTGTCTGAGAGTGTCAGAGGGTGTCAGAGAATGTCAGAGAGTTTGAGAGAGTTTCTGAGAGTTTCTGAGAGTGTCTGAGAGCGTCATAGAGTTTCAGAGGTTTTCAGAGAGTGTCTGAGAGTTTCAGAGAGTGTCAGAGATTGTCAGAGACTGTCACCGAGTGTCAGAGAGTTTCAGAGAGTTTCTGAGAGTGTCTGAGCATGTCAGCGACTTTCAGAGAGTTTCAGAGAGTGTCAGAGAGTGTCAGAGAATGTCAGAGAATTTCAGAGAGTTTCAGAGAGTGTCAGAGAGTTTCAGAGAGAGTCAGACAGTATCTGAGAGTTTCAGAGTGTGTCAGAGTTTCTGATAGTGTCTGAGAGTGTCAGAGAGTGACTGAGAGTTTCAGAGAGTGTCAGAGAGTTTCTGAGATTGTCAGAGAGTGTCAGAGATTTTCTGATAGTGTCTGAGAGGGTCAGAGAGTGTCAGAGAGTTTTAGAGAGTGTCAGTGAGTTTCAGAGAGTTTCAGAGAGTGTCTGAGAGTGTCAGAGAGTGTCAGATAGTTTCGGAGAGTGTCAGAGAGTTTCAGAGAGAGTCAGACAGTTTCTCAGAGTGTCAGAGAGTGTCAGAGTTTCTGATAGTGTCAGAGAGTGTCAGAGAGTGTCTGAGAGTTTCAGAGAGTGTCAGAGAGTTTCTGAGAGTGTCAGAGAGTGTCTGAGACTGTCAGAGAGTTTCTTAGAGTGTCTGAGAGTGTCAGAGAATGTCAGAGAGTGTCAGAGAGTCGCAGAGAGTTACAAGGACTGTCTGAGAGTGTCAGAGAGTTTCTGAGATTGTCAGAGAGTGTCAGAGATGTGTCAGAAAGTTTCTGAGAGTGTCAGAGAGTGTCAGAGAGTGTCAGAGAGTTTCAGAGAGTTTCGAGAGTGTCAGAGAGTGTATGAGATTGTCAGAGAATGTCAGAGAGTGTCAGAGAGTGTCAGAGAGTTACAAAGACTGTCTGAGAGTGTCAGAGAGTTTCTGAGATTGTCAGAGAGTGTCAGAGATGTGTCAGAAAGTTTCTGAGAGTGTCAGAGAGTGTCAGAGAGTCTCAGTGCGTTTAAGAGAGTTTCTGAGAGTGTCTGAGAGTGTCAGAGAATTTCAGAGAGTGTCTGAGAGTGTCTGAGAGTTTCAGAGAGTGTCAGAGAGTTTCAGAGAATGTCTGAGAGTGTCAGAGAGTTTCCGTGAGTGTCAGTGATAGTCAGAGAGCGTCAGAGAGTGTCAGAGAGTATCAGAGAGTTTCAGAGATTGTCAGACAGTGTCAGAGAGTTTCAGAGAATTTCAGTGAGGTTCTGTGAGTGCAGAGAGAGTCAGAGAGTGTCAGAGAGTGTCAGAGAGTTACAGAGAGTGTCTGAGAGTGTCAGAGAGTTTCTGAGATTGTCACAGAATTTCTGAGATTGTCAGAGAGTATCAGAAAGTTTCTGAGAGTGTCAGAGAGTGTCAGCGACTTTCAGAGAGTTTCAGAGAGTGTCAGAGAGTGTGTGAGAGTGTCACAGAGTGTCACAGAGTCTCAGTGAGTTTCAGAGAGCTTCTGAGAGTATCTGAGAATGTCAGAGAATTTCAGAGAGTGTCAGACAGTTTCTGAGAGTGTCAGAGTGTGTCAGAGAGTTTCAGAGAGTTTCTGAGAGTGTCTGAGAGTGTCAGAGAGTTTCAGACAGTGTCCCAGAGTGTCGGAGAGTTTCTGAGAGTGTCAGAGAGTGTCAGAGAGTTTCAGAGAGTTTCGAGAGTGTCAGAGAGTGTATGAGATTGTCAGAGAATGTCAGAGAGTGTCAGAGAGTGTCAGAGAGTTACAAAGACTGTCTGAGAGTGTCAGAGAGTTTCTGAGATTGTCAGAGAGTGTCAGAGATGTGTCAGAAAGTTTCTGAGAGTGTCAGAGAGTGTCAGAGAGTCTCAGTGCGTTTAAGAGAGTTTCTGAGAGTGTCTGAGAGTGTCAGAGAATTTCAGAGAGTGTCTAAGAGTGTCTGAGAGTTTCAGAGAGTGTCAGAGAGTTTCAGAGAATGTCTGAGCGTGTCAGAGAGTTTCCGTGAGTGTCAGTGATAGTCAGAGAGCGTCAGAGAGTGTCAGAGAGTATCAGAGAGTTTCAGAGATTGTCAGACAGTGTCAGAGAGTTTCAGAGAATTTCAGTGAGGTTCTGTGAGTGCAGAGAGAGTCAGAGAGTGTCAGAGAGTGTCAGAGAGTGTCAGAGAGTTACAGAGAGTGTCTGAGAGTGTCAGAGAGTTTCTGAGATTGTCACAGAATTTCTGAGATTGTCAGAGAGTGTCAGAAAGTTTCTGAGAGTGTCAGAGAGTGTCAGCGACTTTCAGAGAGTTTCAGAGAGTGTCAGAGAGTGTGTGAGAGTGTCAGAGAGTGTCACAGAGTGTCACAGAGTCTCAGTGAGTTTCAGAGAGCTTCTGAGAGTATCTGAGAATGTCAGAGAATTTCAGAGAGTGTCAGACAGTTTCTGAGAGTGTCAGAGTGTGTCAGAGAGTTTCTGATAGTGTCTGAGAGTGTCAGAGAGTGTTGGAGAGTGTCAGTGAGTTTCAGAGAGTTTCTGAGAGTGTCTGAGAGTGTCAGAGAGTTTCAGAGAGTGTCCCAGAGTTTCGGAGAGTTTCTGAGAGTGTCAGAGAGTGTCAGAGATTTTCAGAGAGTGTCAGATAGTTTCTGAGAGTGTCAGAGAGTTTTGGAGAATGTCAGAGAGTGTCAGAGATTGTCAGCGAGTTTTGGAGAATGTCAGAGAGTCTCAGTGAGTTTCAGAGAGTGTCACAGAGTATCAAACAGTTTCTGAGAGTGTCAGAGAATGTCAGCGAGTGTCAGAGAGTGTCAGAGAGTTTCAGAGAGTGTCACAGAGTGTCAGGGAGTTTCTGTGAGTGTCAGAGGGAGTAAGAGGGCGTCAGAGATTGTCAGAGATTTACAGAGAGTGTCTGAGAGTGTCAGAGAGTTTCTGAGAGTGTCTGAGAGTGTCAGAGAATTTCAGAGAGTTTCTGAGAGTGTCAGAGAGTTTCTGAGAGTGTCAGAGAGTGTCAGAGAGTGTCAGAGTGTGTCAGAGAGTTTCAGTGAGTGTCAGAGAGTTTCTGAGAGTGTCTGAGAGTGTCAGAGAGTTTCAGAGAATGTCTGAGAGTGTCAGAGAGTGCCAGAGAGTTTCTGTGAGTGTCAGAGATAGTCAGAGAGCGTCAGAGAGTGTCAGAGAGTTTCAGAGAGTGTCACCGAGTGTCAGAGAGTTTCAGAGAGTTTCTGAGAGTGTCTGAGCATGTCAGAGAATTTCAGAGAGTTTCTGAGATTGTCAGAGTGTGTCAGAGATTTTCTGAGAGTATCAGCGAGTTTCAGAGAGTTTCAGAAAGTGTCAGAGAGTGTCTGAAAATGTCAGAGAGTGTCAGAGAGTGTCACAAAGTTTCCGAGAGTTTCAGAGAGTTTCAGAGAGTGTCTGAGAGTGGCAGAGAATTTCAGAGAGTGTCTGAGAGTGTCAGAGAGTGTCAGAGAGTTTCAGAGAGAGTCAGACAGTTTCTGAGAATTTCAGAGGGTGTCAGAGAATTTCAGAGAGTGCCTGAGGGTGTCAGAGAGTGTCAGAGAGTTTCAGAGAGAGTCAGAAAGTTTCTGAGAGTTTCAGAGAGTGTCAGAGAGTTTCTGAGAGTGTCAGAGTGTTTCAGAGATTTTCTGATAGTGTCTGAGAGTGTCAGAGAGTGTCAGAGAGTTTCAGAGAGTGTCTGAGAGTTTCAGAGAGTGTCAGAGATTGTCAGAGAGTGTCACCGAGTGTCAGAGAGTTTCAGAGAGTTTCTGAGAGTGTCTGAGCATGTCAGAGAATTTCAGAGCGTTTCTGAGATTGTCAGAGTGTGTCAGAGATTTTTTGAGAGTCTCAGCGAGTTTCAGAGAGTTTCAGAAAGTGTCAGAGAGTGTCTGAAAATGTCAGAGAGTGTCAGACAGTGTCACAAAGTTTCCGAGAGTTTCAGAGAGTTTCTGAGAGTGTCAGTGATAGTCAGAGAGCGTCAGAGAGTGTCAGAGAGTATCAGAGAGTTTCAGAGATGTCAGACAGTGTCAGAATGTGTCAGAGAATTTCAGTGAGGTTCTGTGAGTGTCAGAGAGAGTCAGAGAGTGTCAGAGAGTTACAGAGAGTGTCTGAGAGTGTCAGAGAGTTTCTGAGATTGTCACAGAATTTCTGAGATTGTCAGAGAGTGTCAGAGAGTTTCTGAGAGTGTCAGAGAGTGTCAGCGACTTTCAGAGAGTTTCAGAGAGTGTCAGAGAATGTCAGAGAATTTCAGAGAGTTTCAGAGAGTGTCAGAGAGTTTCAGAGAGAGTCAGACAGTATCTGAGAGTTTCAGAGTGTGTCAGAGTTTCTGATAGTGTCTGAGAGTGTCAGAGATTTTCTGATAGTGTCTGAGAGGGTCAGAGAGTGTCAGAGAGTTTTAGAGAGTGTCAGTGAGTTTCAGAGAGTTTCAGAGAGTGTCTGAGAGTGTCAGAGAGTGTCAGATAGTTTCGGAGAGTGTCAGAGAGTTTCAGAGAGAGTCAGACAGTTTCTCAGAGTGTCAGAGAGTGTCAGAGTTTCTGATAGTGTCAGAGAGTGTCTGAGAGTGTCAGAGAGTGTCAGAGAGTTTCAGAGAATGTCTGACAGTGTCAGAGAGTGTCAGAGATGTTCTGTGAGTGTCAGAGAGAGTCAGAGAGTGTCACAGAGTGTCAGAGAGTTACAGAGAGTGCCTGAGAGTGTCAGAGAGTTTCTGAGATTGTCACAGAATTTCTGAGATTGTCAGAGAGTGTCAGAGTGTCAGAAAGTTTCTGAGAGTGTCAGAGAGTGTCAGAGACTTTCAGAGAGTTTCAGAGAGTGTCAGAGAGTGTCAGTGATTTTCAGAGAGTATCTGAGAGTGTATGAGAGTGTCAGAGAGTGTCACAGAGTGTCACAGAGTCTCAGTGAGTTTCAGAGAGCTTCTGAGAGTGTCTGAGAGTGTCAGAGAATTTCAGAGAGTGTCAGACAGTTTCTCAGAGTGTCAGGCTGTGTCAGAGAGTTTCTGATAGTGTCTGAGAGAGTCAGAGAGTGTAGGAGAGTGTCAGTGAGTTTCAGAGAGTTTCTGAGAGTGTCTGAGAGTGTCTGAGAGATTCAGAGAGTGTCACAGAGTGTCGGAGAGTTTCTGAGAGTGTCAGAGAGTGTCAGAGAGTGTCTGAGAGTGTCAGAGAGTTTTGGAGAATGTCAGAGAGTGTCAGAGAGTGTCAGCGAGTTTTGGAGAATGTCAGAGAGTATCAGTGCGTTTCAGAGAGTGTCATAGAGTATCAAACAGTTTCTGAGAGTTTCTGAGAGTGTCAGAGAATGTCAGCGAGTGTCAGAGAGTGTCAGAGAGTTTCAGAGAGTGTCATAGAGTGTCAGGGAGTTTCTGTGAGTGTCAGAGAGAGTAAGAGGGCGTCAGAGAATGTCAGAGATTTACAGAGAGTGTCTGAGAGTGTCAGAGAGTTTCTGAGAGTGTCTGAGAGTGTCAGAGAATTTCAGAGAGTTTCTGAGAGTGTCAGAGAGTGTCTGAGAGTGTCTGAGAGTGTCAGAAAGTTTCAGTGAGTGTCAGAGAGTTTCTGAGAGTGTCTGAGAGTGTCAGAGAGTTTCAGAGAGTTTCAGAGAATGTCAGAGAGCGTCAGAGAGTGTCAGAGAGTTTCAGAGAGTTTCAGAGAATGTCAGAGAGCGTCAGAGAGTGTCAGTGAATTTCAGAGAGTATCTGAGAGTGTCAGAGAGTGTCAGAGAGTGACAGAGAATTTCTGAGCGTGTCTGAGAGTGTCAGAGGGTGTCAGAGAATGTCAGAGAGTTTGAGAGAGTTTCTGAGAGTTTCTGAGAGTGTCTAAGAGCGTCATAGAGTTTCAGAGGTTTTCAGAGAGTGTCTGAGAGTTTCAGAGAGTGTCAGAGATTGTCAGAGAGTGTCACCGAGTGTCAGAGAGTTTCAGAGAGTTTCTGAGAGTGTCTGAGCATGTTAGAGAATTTCAGAGCGTTTCTGAGATTGTCAGAGTGTGTCAGAGATTTTTTGAGAGTCTCAGCGTGTTTCAGAGAGTTTCAGAAAGTGTCAGGGAGTGTCTGAAAATGTCAGAGAGTGTCAGAGAGTGTCACAAAGTTTCCGAGAGTTTCAGAGAGTTTCTGAGAGTGTCAGTGATAGTCAGAGAGCGTCAGAGAGTGTCAGAGAGTATCAGAGAGTTTCAGAGATTGACAGACAGTGTCAGAATGTGTCAAAGAATTTCAGTGAGGTTCTGTGAGTGTCAGAGAGAGTCAGAGAGTGTCAGAGACTGTCAGAAAGTTACAGAGAGTGTCTGAGAGTGTCAGAGAGTTTCTGAGATTGTCACAGAATTTCTGAGATTGTCAGAGAGTGTCAGAGAGTTTCTGAGAGTGTCAGAGAGTGTCAGCGACTTTCAGAGAGTTTCAGAGAGTGTCAGAGAGTGTCAGAGAATGTCAGAGAATTTCAGAGAGTTTCAGAGAGTGTCAGAGAGTTTCAGAGAGAGTCAGACAGTATCTGAGAGTTTCAGAGTGTGTCAGAGTTTCTGATAGTGTCTGAGAGTGTCAGAGAGTGACTGAGAGTTTCAGAGAGTGTCAGAGAGTTTCTGAGATTGTCAGAGAGTGTCAGAGATTTTCTGATAGTGTCTGAGAGGGTCAGAGAGTGTCAGAGAGTTTTAGAGAGTGTCAGTGAGTTTCAGAGAGTTTCAGAGAGTGTCTGTGAGTGTCAGAGAGTGTCAGATAGTTTCGGAGGGTGTCAGAGAGTTTCAGAGAGAGTCAGACAGTTTCTCAGAGTGTCAGAGAGTGTCAGAGTTTCTGATAGTGTCAGAGAGTGTCAGAGAGTGTCTGAGAGTTTCAGAGAGTGTCAGAGAGTGTCTGAGAGTGTCAGAGAGTGTCTGAGACTGTCAGAGAGTTTCTTAGAGTGTCTGAGAGTGTCAGAGAATGTCAGAGTGTGTCAGAGAGTCGCAGAGAGTTACAAAGACTGTCTGAGAGTGTCAGAGAGTTTCTGAGATTGTCAGAGAGTGTCAGAGATGTGTCAGAAAGTTTCTGAGAGTGTCAGAGAGTGTCAGAGAGTGTCCGAGAGTGTCTGAGAGATTCAGAGAGTGTCACAGAGTTTCGGAGAGTTTCTGAGAGTGTCAGAGAGTGTCAGAGAGTGTCTGAGAGTGTCAGAGAGTTTTGGAGAATGTCAGAGAGTGTCAGAGAGTGTCAGCGAGTTTTGGAGAATGTCAGAGAGTATCAGTGCGTTTCAGAGAGTGTCACAGAGTATCAAACAGTTTCTGAGAGTTTCTGAGAGTGTCAGCGAGTGTCAGAGAGTGTCAGAGAGTTTCAGAGAGTGTCATAGAGTGTCAGGGAGTTTCTGTGAGTGTCAGAGAGAGTAAGAGGGCGTCAGAGAATGTCAGAGATTTACAGAGAGTGTCTGAGAGTGTCAGAGAGTTTCTGAGAGTGTCTGAGAGTGTCAGAGAATTTCAGAGAGTTTCTGAGAGTGTCAGAGAGTGTCTGAGAGTGTCTGAGAGTGTCAGAAAGTTTCAGTGAGTGTCAGAGAGTTTCTGAGAGTGTCTGAGAGTGTCAGAGAGTTTCAGAGAGTTTCAGAGAATGTCAGAGAGCGTCAGAGAGTGTCAGAGAGTTTCAGAGAGTTTCAGAGAATGTCAGAGAGCGTCAGAGAGTGTCAGTGAATTTCAGAGAGTATCTGAGAGTGTCAGAGAGTGTCAGAGAGTGACAGAGGATTTCTGAGCGTGTCTGAGAGTGTCAGAGGGTGTCAGAGAATGTCAGAGAGTTTGAGAGAGTTTCTGAGAGTTTCTGAGAGTGTCTAAGAGCGTCATAGAGTTTCAGAGGTTTTCAGAGAGTGTCTGAGAGTTTCAGAGAGTGTCAGAGATTGTCAGAGAGTGTCACCGAGTGTCAGAGAGTTTCAGAGAGTTTCTGAGAGTGTCTGAGCATGTTAGAGAATTTCAGAGCGTTTCTGAGATTGTCAGAGTGTGTCAGAGATTTTTTGAGAGTCTCAGCGTGTTTCAGAGAGTTTCAGAAAGTGTCAGGGAGTGTCTGAAAATGTCAGAGAGTGTCAGAGAGTGTCACAAAGTTTCCGAGAGTTTCAGAGAGTTTCTGAGAGTGTCAGTGATAGTCAGAGAGCGTCAGAGAGTGTCAGAGAGTATCAGAGAGTTTCAGAGATTGACAGACAGTGTCAGAATGTGTCAAAGAATTTCAGTGAGGTTCTGTGAGTGTCAGAGAGAGTCAGAGAGTGTCAGAGACTGTCAGAGAGTTACAGAGAGTGTCTGAGAGTGTCAGAGAGTTTCTGAGATTGTCACAGAATTTCTGAGATTGTCAGAGAGTGTCAGAGAGTTTCTGAGAGTGTCAGAGAGTGTCAGCGACTTTCAGAGAGTTTCAGAGAGTGTCAGAGAGTGTCAGAGAGTTTCAGAGAGAGTCAGACAGTATCTGAGAGTTTCAGAGTGTGTCAGAGTTTCTGATAGTGTCTGAGAGTGTCAGAGAGTGACTGAGAGTTTCAGAGAGTGTCAGAGAGTTTCTGAGATTGTCAGAGAGTGTCAGAGATTTTCTGATAGTGTCTGAGAGGGTCAGAGAGTGTCAGAGAGTTTTAGAGAGTGTCAGTGAGTTTCAGAGAGTTTCAGAGAGTGTCTGTGAGTGTCAGAGAGTGTCAGATAGTTTCGGAGAGTGTCAGAGAGTTTCAGAGAGAGTCAGACAGTTTCTCAGAGTGTCAGAGAGTGTCAGAGTTTCTGATAGTGTCAGAGAGTGTCAGAGAGTGTCTGAGAGTTTCAGAGAGTGTCAGAGAGTGTCTGAGAGTGTCTGAGAGTGTCAGAGAATGTCAGAGTGTGTCAGAGAGTCGCAGAGAGTTACAAAGACTGTCTGAGAGTGTCGGAGAGTTTCTGAGATTGTCAGAGAGTGTCAGAGATGTGTCAGAAAGTTTCTGAGAGTGTCAGAGAGTGTCAGAGAGTGTCAGAGAGTGTCAGAGAGTTTCAGAGAGTTTCGAGAGTGTCAGAGAGTGTATGAGATTGTCAGAGAATGTCAGAGAGTGTCAGAGAGTGTCAGAGAGTTACAAAGACTGTCTGAGAGTGTCAGAGAGTTTCTGAGATTGTCAGAGAGTGTCAGAGATGTGTCAGAAAGTTTCTGAGAGTGTCAGAGAGTCTCAGTGCGTTTAAGAGAGTTTCTGAGAGTGTCTGAGAGTGTCAGAGAATTTCAGAGAGTGTCTGAGAGTTTCAGAGAGTGTCAGAGAGTTTCAGAGAATGTCTGAGAGTGTCAGAGAGTTTCCGTGAGTGTCAGTGATAGTCAGAGAGCGTCAGAGAGTGTCAGAGAGTATCAGAGAGTTTCAGAGATTGTCAGACAGTGTCAGAGAGTTTCAGAGAATTTCAGTGAGGTTCTGTGAGTGCAGAGAGAGTCAGAGAGTGTCAGAGAGTGTCAGAGAGTTACAGAGAGTGTCTGAGAGTGTCAGAGAGTTTCTGAGATTGTCACAGAATTTCTGAGATTGTCAGAGAGTGTCAGAAAGTTTCTGAGAGTGTCAGAGAGTGTCAGCGACTTTCAGAGAGTTTCAGAGAGTGTCAGAGAGTGTGTGAGAGTGTCAGAGAGTGTCACAGAGTGTCACAGAGTCTCAGTGAGTTTCAGAGAGCTTCTGAGAGTATCTGAGAATGTCAGAGAATTTCAGAGAGTGTCAGACAGTTTCTCAGAGTGTCAGGCTGTGTCAGAGAGTTTCTGATAGTGTCTGAGAGAGTCAGAGAGTGTAGGAGAGTGTCAGTGAGTTTCAGAGAGTTTCTGAGAGTGTCTGAGAGTGTCTGAGAGATTCAGAGAGTGTCACAGAGTGTCGGAGAGTTTCTGAGAGTGTCAGAGATTTTCAGAGAGTGTCAGAGAGTGTCTGAGAGTGTCAGAGAGTTTTGGAGAATGTCAGAGAGTGTCAGAGAGTGTCAGCGAGTTTTGGAGAATGTCAGAGAGTATCAGTGCGTTTCAGAGAGTGTCACAGAGTATCAAACAGTTTCTGAGAGTTTCTGAGAGTGTCAGAGAATGTCAGCGAGTGTCAGAGAGTGTCAGAGAGTTTCAGAGAGTGTCATAGAGTGTCAGGGAGTTTCTGTGAGTGTCAGAGAGAGTAAGAGGGCGTCAGAGAATGTCAGAGATTTACAGAGAGTGTCTGAGAGTGTCAGAGAGTTTCTGAGAGTGTCTGAGAGTGTCAGAGAATTTCAGAGAGTTTCTGAGAGTGTCAGAGAGTGTCTGAGAGTGTCTGAGAGTGTCAGAAAGTTTCAGTGAGTGTCAGAGAGTTTCTGAGAGTGTCTGAGAGTGTCAGAGAGTTTCAGAGAGTTTCAGAGAATGTCAGAGAGCGTCAGAGAGTGTCAGAGAGTTTCAGAGAGTTTCAGAGAATGTCAAAGAGCGTCAGAGAGTGTCAGAGAGTTTCAGAGAGTTTCAGAGAATGTCAGAGAGCGTCAGAGAGTGTCAGTGAATTTCAGAGAGTATCTGAGAGTGTCAGAGAGTGTCAGAGAGTGACAGAGAATTTCTGAGCGTGTCTGAGAGTGTCAGAGGGTGTCAGAGAATGTCAGAGAGTTTGAGAGAGTTTCTGAGAGTTTCTGAGAGTGTCTGAGAGCGTCATAGAGTTTCAGAGGTTTTCAGAGAGTGTCTGAGAGTTTCAGAGAGTGTCAGAGATTGTCAGAGAGTGTCACCGAGTGTCAGAGAGTTTCAGAGAGTTTCTGAGAGTGTCTGAGCATGTCAGAGAATTTCAGAGCGTTTCTGAGATTGTCAGAGTGTGTCAGAGATTTTTTGAGAGTCTCAGCGTGTTTCAGAGAGTTTCAGAAAGTGTCAGGGAGTGTCTGAAAATGTCAGAGAGTGTCAGAGAGTGTCACAAAGTTTCCGAGAGTTTCAGAGAGTTTCTGAGAGTGTCAGTGATAGTCAGAGAGCGTCAGAGAGTGTCAGAGAGTATCAGAGAGTTTCAGAGATTGACAGACAGTGTCAGAATGTGTCAAAGAATTTCAGTGAGGTTCTGTGAGTGTCAGAGAGAGTCAGAGAGTGTCAGAGACTGTCAGAGAGTTACAGAGAGTGTCTGAGAGTGTCAGAGAGTTTCTGAGATTGTCACAGAATTTCTGAGATTGTCAGAGAGTGTCAGAAAGTTTCTGAGAGTGTCAGTGAGTGTCAGCGACTTTCAGAGAGTTTCAGAGAGTGTCAGAGAGTGTCAGAGAATGTCAGAGAATTTCAGAGAGTTTCAGAGAGTGTCAGAGAGTTTCAGAGAGAGTCAGACAGTATCTGAGAGTTTCAGAGTGTGTCAGAGTTTCTGATAGTGTCTGAGAGTGTCAGAGAGTGACTGAGAGTTTCAGAGAGTGTCAGAGAGTTTCTGAGATTGTCAGAGAGTGTCAGAGATTTTCTGATAGTGTCTGAGAGGGTCAGAGAGTGTCAGAGAGTTTTAGAGAGTGTCAGTGAGTTTCAGAGAGTTTCAGAGAGTGTCTGAGAGTGTCAGAGAGTGTCAGATAGTTTCGGAGAGTGTCAGAGAGTTTCAGAGAGAGTCAGACAGTTTCTCAGAGTGTCAGAGAGTGTCAGAGTTTCTGATAGTGTCAGAGAGTGTCAGAGAGTGTCTGAGAGTTTCAGAGAGTGTCAGAGAGTTTCTGAGAGTGTCAGAGAGTGTCTGAGAGTGTCAGAGAGTTTCTTAGAGTGTCTGAGAGTGTCAGAGAATGTCAGAGAGTGTCAGAGAGTCGCAGAGAGTTACAAAGACTGTCTGAGAGTGTCAGAGAGTTTCTGAGATTGTCAGAGAGTGTCAGAGATGTGTCAGAAAGTTTCTGAGAGTGTCAGAGAGTGTCAGAGAGTGTCAGAGAGTTTCAGAGAGTTTCGAGAGTGTCAGAGAGTGTATGAGATTGTCAGAGAATGTCAGAGAGTGTCAGAGAGTGTCAGAGAGTTACAAAGACTGTCTGAGAGTGTCAGAGAGTTTCTGAGATTGTCAGAGAGTGTCAGAGATGTGTCAGAAAGTTTCTGAGAGTGTCAGAGAGTCTCAGTGCGTTTAAGAGAGTTTCTGAGAGTGTCTGAGAGTGTCAGAGAATTCCAGAGAGTGTCTGAGAGTGTCTGAGAGTTTCAGAGAGTGTCAGAGAGTTTCAGAGAATGTCTGAGAGTGTCAGAGAGTTTCCGTGAGTGTCAGTGATAGTCAGAGAGCGTCAGAGAGTGTCAGAGAGTATCAGAGAGTTTCAGAGATTGTCAGACAGTGTCAGAGAGTTTCAGAGAATTTCAGTGAGGTTCTGTGAGTGCAGAGAGAGTCAGAGAGTGTCAGAGAGTGTCAGAGAGTTACAGAGAGTGTCTGAGAGTGTCAGAGAGTTTCTGAGATTGTCACAGAATTTCTGAGATTGTCAGAGAGTGTCAGAAAGTTTCTGAGAGTGTCAGAGAGTGTCAGCGACTTTCAGAGAGTTTCAGAGAGTGTCAGAGAGTGTGTGAGAGTGTCAGAGAGTGTCACAGAGTGTCACAGAGTCTCAGTGAGTTTCAGAGAGCTTCTGAGAGTATCTGAGAATGTCAGAGAATTTCAGAGAGTGTCAGACAGTTTCTGAGAGTGTCAGAGTGTGTCAGAGAGTTTCTGATAGTGTCTGAGAGTGTCAGAGAGTGTTGGAGAGTGTCAGTGAGTTTCAGAGAGTTTCTGAGAGTGTCTGAGAGTGTCAGAGAGTTTCAGAGAGTGTCCCAGAGTGTCGGAGAGTTTCTGAGAGTGTCAGAGAGTGTCAGAGATTTTCAGAGAGTGTCAGATAGTTTCTGAGAGTGTCAGAGAGTTTTGGAGAATGTCAGAGAGTGTCAGAGATTGTCAGAGAGTTTTGGAGAATGTCAGAGAGTCTCAGTGAGTTTCAGAGAGTGTCACAGAGTATCAAACAGTTTCTGAGAGTTTCTGAGAGTGTCTGAGAGTGTCAGAGAATGTCAGCGAGTGTCAGAGAGTGTCAGAGAGTTTCAGAGAGTGTCAGAGAGTTTCTGAGAGTGTCTGAGAGTGTCAGAGAGTTTCAGAGAGTTTCAGAGAATGTCTGAGAGTGTCAGAGAGTGCCAGAGAGTTTCTGTGAGTGTCAGAGATAGTCAGAGAGCGTCAGAGAGTGTCAGAGAGTTTCAGAGAGTGTCACCGAGTGTCAGAGAGTTTCAGAGAGTTTCTGAGAGTGTCTGAGCATGTCAGAGAATTTCAGAGAGTTTCTTAGATTGTCAGATTGTGTCAGAGATTTTCTGAGAGTATCAGCGAGTTTCAGAGAGTTTCAGAAAGTGTCAGAGAGTGTCTGAAAATGTCAGAGAGTGTCAGAGAGTGTCACAAAGTTTCCGAGAGTTTCAGAGAGTTTCTGAGAGTGTCTGAGAGTGGCAGAGAATTTCAGAGAGTGTCTGAGAGTGTCAGAGAGTGTCAGAGAGTTTCAGAGAGAGTCAGACAGTTTCTGAGAATTTCAGAGGGTGTCAGAGAATTTCAGAGAGTGCCTGAGGGTGTCAGAGAGTGTCAGAGAGTGTCAGAGAGTTTCAGAGAGAGTCAGACAGTTTCTGAGAGTTTCAGAGAGTGTCAGAGAGTTTCTGAGAGTGTCAGAGAGTTTCAGAGATTTTCTGATAGTGTCTGAGAGTGTCAGAGAGTGTCAGAGAGTTTCAGAGAGTGACAGTGAGTTTCAGAGAGTTTCAGAGTGTGTCTGAGAGTGTCAGAGAGATTCGGAGTGTGTCAGAGTAGTGAGAGAGTTTCGGAGAGTGTCAGAGAGTGTCAAACAGATTCTGAGAGTGTCTGAGAGTGTCAGAGAGTTTCGGAGAGTGTCAGAGAGTCTCAGAGAGTGTCAGAGAGTTTCAGAGATTTTCTGATAGTGTCTGAGAGTGTCAGAGAGTGTCAGAGAGTGTCAGAGAGTGTCACAAAGTTTCCGAGAGTTTCAGAGATTTTCTGAGAGTTTCTGAGAGTGTCAGAGAATTTCAGAGAGTGTCTGAGAGTGTCAGAGAGTTTCCGAGAGAGTCAGACAGTTTCTGAGAGTTTCAGAGGGTGTCAGAGAATTTCAGAGAGTGTCTGAGAGTGTCTGAGAGTGTCAGGGAGTGTCAGAGAATTTCAGAGAGAGTCAGGCAGTTTCTGAGAGTTTCAGAGAGGGTCAGATATTTTCTGAGAGTGTCAGAGAGTTTCAGAGATTTTCTGAGAGTGTCTGAGAGTGTCAGAGAGTGTCAGAGAGTTTCAGAGAGTGTCAGTGAGTTTCAGAGAGTTTCAGAGAGTGTCTGAGAGTGTCAGAGAGTGTCAGAGAGATTCGGAGAGTTTCAGAGTAGTGAGAAAGTTTCGGAGAGTGTCAGAGAGTGTCAAACGGTTTCTGAGAGTTTCTGAGAGTGTCTGAGAGTGTCAGAGAGTTTCGGAGAGTGTCAGAGAGTTTCAGAGAGTGTCAGAGAGTTTCGGAGAGTGTCAGACAGTCTCAGAGATTTTCTGACAGTGTCTGAGAGGGTCAGAGAGTGTCAGAGAGTTTCAGAGAGTGTCAGATAGTTTCTGAGAGTGTCAGAGTGTGTCAGAGAGTTTCTGATAGTGTCTGAGAGTGTCAGAGAGTGTCGGAGAGTGTCAGTGAGTTTCAGAACGTTTCTGAGAGTGTCTGAGAGTGTCAGAGAGTTTCAGAGAGTGTCACAGAGTGTCGGAGAGTTTCTGAGAGTGTCAGAGAGTGTCAGAGATTTTCAGAGAGTGTCAGAGAGTGTCTGAGAGTGTCAGAGAGTTTTGGAGAATGTCAGAGAGTGTCAGAGAGTGTCAGCGAGTTTTGGGGAATGTCAGAGAGTCTCAGTGAGTTTCCGAGAGTGTCACAGAGTGTCAAACAGTTTCTGAGAGTTTCTGAGAGTGTCTGAGAGTGTCAGAGAATGTCAGCGAGTGTCAGAGATTGTCAGAGAGTTTCAGAGAGTGTCACACAGTGTCAGGGAGTTTCTGTGAGTGTCAGAGAGAGTAAGAAGGCGTCAGATATCGTCAGAGATTTACAGAGTGTCTGAGAGTTTCTGAGAGTGTCAGAGAATTTCTGAGAGTTTCTGAGAGTGTCAGAGAGTGTTTGAGAGTGTCTGAGAGTGTCTGAGAGTGTCAGAGTGTGTCAGAGAGTTTCAGTGAGTGTCAGAGAGTTTCTGAGAGTGTCTGAGAGTGTCTGAGAGATTCAGAGAGTGTCTGAGAGCGTCAGAGAGTGTCTGAGAGTTTCAGACAATGTCTGAGAGTTTCATAGAGTGTCAGAGAGTTTCCGTGAGTGTCAGTGATAGTCAAAGAGCTTCAGAGAGTTTCAGAGAGTATCAGAGAGTTTCAGAGATTGTCAGACAGTGTCAGAGAGTGTCAGAGAATTTCAGAGAGGTTCTGTGAGTGTCAGGGAGAGTCAGAGAGTGTCAGAGAGTGTCAGAGAGTTACAGAGAGTGTCTGAGAGTGTCAGAGAGTTTCTGAGATTGTCACAGAATTTCTGAGATTGTCAGAGAGTGTCAGAAAGTTTCTGAGAGTGTCAGAGAGTGTCAGAGACTTTCAGAGAGTTTCAGAGAGTGTCAGAGAGTGTATGAGAGTGTTAGAGAGTGTCACAGTGTGTCACAGAGTCTCAGTGAGTTTCAGAGAGCTTCTGAGAGTGTCTGAGTATGTCAGAGAGTTTCTGATAGTGTCTGAGAGTGTCAGAGAGTGTCGGAGAGTGTCAGTGAGTTTCAGAGAGTGTCACAGAGTGTCGGAGAGTTTCTGAGAGTGTCAGAGGGTGTCAGAGATTTTCAGAGAGTGTCAGAGAGTGTCTGAGAGTGTCAGAGAGTTTTGGAGAATGTCAGAGAGTGTCAGAGAGTGTCAGCGAGATTTCGAGAATGTCAGAGAGTCTCAGTGAGTTTCAGAGAGTGTCACAGAGTATCAAACAGTTTCTGAGAGTGTCTGAGAGTGTCAGAGAATGTCAGCGAGTGTCAGAGAGTGTCAGAGATTTTCAGAGAGTGTCAAAGATTGTCAGGGAGTTTCTGTGAGTGTCAGAGAGAGTAAGAGGGCGTCAGAGATTGTCAGAGATTTACAGAGAGTGTCTGAGAGTGTCAGAGAGTTTCTGAGAGTGTCTGAGAGTGTCAGAGAATATCAGAGAGATTCTGAGAGTGTCAGAGAGTGTCTGAGAGTGTCTGAGAGCGTCAGAGAGTTTCAGTGAGTGTCAGAGAGTTTCTGAGAGTGTCTGAGAGTGTCAGAGAGTTTCAGAGAGTTTCAGAGAATGTCTGAGAGTGTCACAGAGTGTCAGAGAGTTTCTGTGAGTGTCAGAGATAGTCAGAGAGCATCAGAGAGTGTCAGAGAGTTTCAGAGAGTGTCAGAGAGTGTCAGTGAATTTCAGAGAGTTTCAGTGAGTGTCTGAGAGTGTCAGAGAGTGTCAGAGTGTTTCAGAGAGTGTCAGAGAGTTTCAGAGAATGTCTGAGAGTGTCAGAGAGTGTCAGAGAGTTTCTGTGAGTGTCAGTGATAGTCAGAGAGCGTCAGAGAGTGTCAGAGAGTTTCAGAGAGTGTCAGACATTGTCAGAGAGTGTCAGAGAGTGTCAGAGAGTGTCAGAGAAATTCAGAGATCTTCTGAGAGTGTCAGACAGTGTCAGAGAGTGACAGAGAGTTTCTGAGAGTGTCTGTGAGTGCCAGAGAGTGTCTGAGAGTGTCCGAGAATGTCAGAGATTTTCAGAGACTTTCTGAGAGAGTCTGAGAGCGTCCGAGAGTGTCAGAGATTTTCTGAGATTGTCAGAGAGATTCTGAAAGTTTCAGAGAGTATCTGAGAGTGTCAGAGCGTGTCAGAGAGTTTCAGAGTATTTCAGAGAGTGTCACAGATTGTCAGATAGTGTCTGAGAGCTTCAGAGGATATCAGAGAGCGTCAGAGAGTGTCTGAGCATGTCAGAGAATTTCCGTGACTGTATGAGTGTGTCAGAGCGTGTCAGAAGTTTCAGAGTACTTCAGAGAGTGTCACAGATTGTCAGAGAGTGTCTGAGAGTTTCAGAGGATATCAGAGAGCGTCAGAGAGTTTCTGAAAGTGTCAGAGAGTTTCAGAGTTTCTGAGAGTGTCAGAGAGGGTCAGAGAGTGTCAGAGAGTTTCTGAGAGTGGCAGAGAGTGACAGAGAGTGTCAGAAAGTGTCAGAGAGTTTCTGAGAGTCTCAGAGAGTGTCAGAGAGTTTCTGAGAGTGTCAGAGAGTGTCTGAGAGTGACAGAGAGTGTCAGAGAGTTTCTGAGAGTCTCAGAGAGTGTCAGAGAGTGTCTGAGAGTGACAGAGAGTGTCAGAGCGATTCAGAGAGTGTCAGAGAGTGTCAGAGAGTTTCTGAGGGTATCAGAGAGTGTCTGAGGGTGTCAGAGCGTATCAGTGAGTTTCAGCGAGTTTCTGAGAGTGTCTGAGCGTGTCAGAGAGTGTCAGAGAGTCTCAGAGAGTTTGAGAGAGCTCCTGAGAGTTTCTGAGGGTGTCAGAGAGCGTCAGAGATTTTCTGAGATTGTCACAGTGTGTCAGAGAGTTTCTGAGAGTATCAGCGAGTGTCAGAGAGTTTCAGAGACTTTCACAGAGTGTCAGAGAGTGTCTGAGAGGGTCAGAGAGTTTCAGAGAGTTTCTGAGAGTGTGTGAGAGTGTCAGAGAATTTCAGAGATTGTCTGTGAGTGCCAGAGAGTGTCAGAGATTTTCAGAGCGTTTCAGGGAGTGTCAGAGAGTTTCTGAGGGTGTCTGAAGGTGTCAGAGATTTTCTGAGAGTTTCAGAGAGTGTCAGAGAGTTCCTGAGAGTTTCAGAGAGTGTCAGAGAGTTTCAGAGAGTTTCAGAGAGTGCCAGAGAGTGTCAGAGAGTGTCAGTGAGTTTCACAGAGTTTCTGAGAGTGTCCGAGAGTTCCTGAGAGTTTCAGAGAGTGTCAGAGAGTTTCAGAAAGTTTCTGAGAGTGTCAGAGTGTCAGAGAGTGTCAGAGAGTTTCAGAGAGTGCCACAGAGTGTCAGAGAGTGTCAGTGAGTTTCACATTGTTTCTGAGAGTGTCAGAGAGTTCCTGAGAGTTTCAGAGAGTGTCAGAGAGTTTCAGAGAGTTTCTGAGAGTGTCAGAGTGTCAGAGAGTGTCATTGAGTTTCACAGAGTTTCTGACAGTGTCTGAGAGTGTCAGAGAGTTTCAGAGAGTTTCTGAGAGTGTGTGAGAGTGACAGAGAATTTCAGAGTTTGTCTGTGAGTGCCAGAGAGTGTCGGAGAGTTTCAGAGCGTTTCAGGGAGTGTCAGAGAGTTTCTGAGAGTGTCTGAGGGTGTCAGAGATTTTCTGAGAGTTTCAGAGATTGTCAGAGAGTTCCTGAGAGTTTCAGAGAGTGTCAGAGTGTTTTTGATAGTGTCTGAGAGTGTCAGAGAGTGTCAGAGAGTTTCAGAGAGTGCCAGAGAGTGCCAGAGAGTGTCAGAGAGTGTCAGTGAGTTTCAGAGAGTTTCTGAGAGTGTCTGAGAGTGTCATAGAGTGTCAGAGATTGTCAGAGACTTTCTAGAGTGTCAGAGAGGGTCAGAGAGTGTCTGAGAGTGTCAGAGAGTGTCACAGAGTTTCAGAGAGAGTCACAGAGTGTCAGAGAGTTTCTGAGAGTGTCTGAGAGTGTCAGAGAGTGTCAGAGATTGCCAGAGACTTTCTAGAGTGTCAGAGAGAGTCAGAGAGTGTCTGAGCGTGTCACAGAGTGTCACAGAGTTTCAGAGAGAGTCACAGAGTGTCAGAGAGTTTCTGAGAGTGTCTGAGAGTTTCAGAGAGTGGCAGAGAATGTCAGAGAGTTTGAGAGAGTTTCTGAGAGTATCTGAGAGCCTCAGAGAGTGTCAGAGAGTGTCAGAGAGTGTCAGAGAGTTTCAGAGAGTTTCAGAGAGGGTCAGAGAGTGTATGAGATTGTCAGTGTTTGTCACAGAGTGTCGCAGGGTCTCAGTGCGTTTAAGAGAGTTTCTGAGAGTGTCTGAGAGTGTCAGAGAATTTCAGAGAGTGTCTGAGAGCGTCAGAGAGTGTCTGAGAGTTTCAGAGAGTGTCAGAGTGTTTCTGAGAGTGTCTGAGTGTCAGAGAGTGTCAGAGAGTTTCAGAGAATGTCTGAGAGTGTCAGAGAGTGTCAGAGAGTTTCCGTGAGTGTCAGTGATAGTCAGAGAGCGTCAGAGAGTGTCAGAGTGTGTCAGAGAGTTTCAGAGATTGTCAGACAGTGTCAAGAGAGTGTCAGAGAATTTCAGAGAGGTTCTGTGAGTGTCAGAGAGAGTCAGAGGGTGTCAGAGAGTGTCAGAGAGTTTCTGAGATTGTTAGAGAGTGTCAGAGAGTGTCAGACAGTTTCTGAGAGTATTAGAGAGTGTCAGAGAGTTTCAGAGAGTTTCAGAGAATGTCAGAGAATGTATGAGAGTGTCAGAGAGTGTCACAGAGTCTCAGTGAGTTTCTGAGAGTTTCTGAGAGTGTCTGAGAGTGTCAGAGAATTTCAGAGAGTGTCTGAGAGTGTCAGAGAGTGTCAGAGTGTTTCAGAGAGTGTCAGAGAGTTTCAGAGAATGTCTGAGAGTGTCAGAGAGTGTCAGAGAGTTTCTGTGAGTGTCAGTGATAGTCAGAGAGCGTCAGAGAGTGTCAGAGAGTTTCAGAGAGTGTCAGAGAATTTCAGAGAGCTTCTGAGAGTGTCAGACAGTGTCAGAGCGTGACAGAGAGTTTCTGAGAGTGTCTGAGAGTGCCAGAGAGTGTCTGAGAGTGTCAGAGAATGTCAGAGATTTTGAGAGAATTTCTGAGAGTTTCTGAGAGAGTCTGAGAGCGTCCGAGAGTGTCAGAGAATTTCTGAGATTGTCATAGAGATTCTGAGAGTTTCAGAGAGTATCTGAGGGTGTCAGAGCGTGTCAGTGAGTTTCAGCGAGTTTCTGAGAGTTTCTGAGCGTGTCAGAGAGTGTCAGAGAGTCTCAGAGAGTTTGAGAGAGTTCCTGAGAGTTTCTGAGAGTATCAGCGAGTGTCAGAGAGTTTCAGAGACTTTCAGAGAGTGTCAGAGAGTGTCTGAGAGGGTGAGAGAGTGGCATGGAGTTTCTGACAGTGTCAGAGAGTGTCAGAGAGTGTCAGAGAGTGTCAGAGAGTTTCAGAGAGTTTCTGAGAGTGTGTGAGAGTGTCAGAGAATTTCAGAGTTTGTCTGTGAGTGCCAGAGAGTGTCAGAGAGTTTCACAGCGTTTCAGGGAGTGTCAGAGAGTTTCTGAGAGTGTCTGAGGGTGTCAGCGATTTTCAGAGAGTTTCAGAGAGTTTCAGAGAGTGTCAGAGAGTTCCTGAGAGTTTCAGAGAGTGTCAGAGAGTTTCAGAGAGTTTCTGAGAGTGTCAGAGAGTGTCAGAGAGTTTCAGAGAGTGTCAGAGAGTGCCAGAGAGCGTCAGAGAGTGTCAGTGAGTTTCAGAGAGTTTCTGAGAGTGTCTGAGAGTGTCTGAGAGTGTCAGAGAGTGTCAGAGATTGTCAGAGACTTTCTAGAGTGTCAGAGATTGTCAGAGAGTGTCTGAGAGTGTCAGAGAGTGTCACAGAGTTTCAGTGAGAGTCACAGAGTGTCAGAGAGTTTCTGTGAGTGTCTGAGAGTGTCAGAGAGTGTCAGAGATTGTCAGAGACTTTCTGGAGTGTCAGATAGAGTCAGAGAGTGTCTGAGAGTGTCACAGAGTGTCACAGAGTTTCAGAGAGAGTCACAGAGGGTCAGAGAGTTTTTGAGAGTGTCTGAGAGTTTCAGAGAGTGTCAGAGAATGTCAGAGAGTTTGAGAGAGTTTCTGAGAGTGTCTGAGAGCCTCAGAGAGTGTCAGAGAGTGGCAGAGATTTTCAGAGAGTGTCAGAGAGTGTATGAGATTGTCAGTGTTTGTCACAGAGTGTCACAGAGTCTCAGTGCGTTTAAGAGAGTTTCTGAGAGTGTCTGAGAATGTCAGAGAATTAAAGAGAGTGTCTGAGAGCGTCAGAGAGTGTCTGAGAGTTTCAGAGAGTGTCAAAGTGTTTCTGAGAGTGTCTGAGTGTCAGAGAGTGTCAGAGAGTATCAGAGAATGTCTGAGAGTGTCAGAGTGAGTCAGAGAGTTTCCGTGAGTGTCAGTGATAGTCAGAGAGCGTCAGAGAGTGTCAGAGTGTGTCAGAGAGTTTCAGAGATTGTCAGACAGTGTCAGAGAGTGTCAGAGAATTTCAGAGAGGTTCTGTGAGTGTCAGAGAGAGTCAGAGAGTGCCAGAGAGTGTCAGAGAGTGTCAGTGAGTTTCAGAGAGTTTCTGAGAGTGTCTGAGAGTGTCAGAGAGTGTCAGAGTGTTTCGGAGAGTGTCAGACAGTGTCTGAGAGTGTCAGAGAGTTTCGGAGAGTTTCAGAGAGTGTCAAACAGTTTCCGAGAGTTTCTGAGTGTGCCTGAGAGTGTCATAGAGTGTCAGAGATTGTCAGAGACTTTCTAGAGTGCCAGAGAGGGTCAGAGAGTGTCTGAGAGTGTCAGAGAGTGTCACAGAGTTTCAGTGAGAGTCACAGAGTTTCAGAGAGTTTCTGAGAGTGTCTGAGAGTGTCAGAGAGTGTCAGAGATTGTCAGAGACTTTCTGGAGTGTCAGAGAGAATCAGAGAGTGTCTGAGAGTGTCACAGAGTTTCAGAGAGAGTCACAGAGTGTCAGAGAGTTTTTGAGAGTGTCTGAGAGTTTCAGATAGTGTCAGAGAATGTCAGAGAGTTTGAGAGAGTTTCTGAGAGTGTCTGAGAGCCTCAGAGAGTGTCAGAGAGTGTCAGAGAGTTTCAGAGAGTTTCAGAGAGTGTCAGAGAGTGTATGAGATTGTCAGTGTTTGTCACAGAGTGTCACAGAGTCTCAGTGCGTTTAAGAGAGTTTCTGAGAGTGTCTGAGAGTGTCAGAGAATTAAAGAGAGTGTCTGAGAGCGTCAGAGAGTGTCTGAGAGTTTCAGAGAGTGTCAAAGTGTTTCTGAGAGTGTCTGAGTGTCAGAGAGTGTCAGAGAGTATCAGAGAATGTCTGAGAGTGTCAGAGTGTGTCAGAGAGTTTCCGTGAGTGTCAGTGATAGTCAGAGAGCGTCAGAGAGTGTCACAGTGTGTCAGAGAGTTTCAGAGATTGTCAGACAGTGTCAGAGAGTGTCAGAGAATTTCAGAGAGGTTCTGTGAGTGTCAGAGAGAGTCAGAGGGTGTCAGAGAGTGCCAGAGAGTTACAGAGAGTGTCTGAGAGTGTCAGAGAGTTTCTGAGATTGTCACAGTGTGTCAGAGAGTTTCTGAGAGTATCAGCGAGTGTCAGAGAGTTTCAGAGACTTTCAGAGAGTGTCAGAGAGTGTCTGAGAGGGTCAGAGAGTCGCATGGAGTTTCTGACAGTGTCAGAGAGTGTCAGAGAGTGTCAGAGAGTGTCAGAGAGTTTCAGAGAGTTTCTGAGAGTGTGTGAGAGTGTCAGAGAATTTCAGAGTTTGTCTGTGAGTGCCAGAGAGTGTCAGAGAGTTTCACAGCGTTTCAGGGAGTGTCAGAGAGTTTCTGAGAGTGTCTGAGGGTGTCAGAGATTTTCTGAGAGTTTCAGAGAGTGTCAGAGAGTGTCAGAGAGTTTCAGAGAGTTTCTGAGAGTGTCAGAGAGTGTCAGAGAGTTTCAGAGAGTGCCAGAGGGTGCCAGAGAGTGTCAGAGAGTGTCAGTGAGTTTCAGAGAGTTTCTGAGAGTGTCTGAGAGTGTCAGAGAGTGTCAGAGAGTTTCAGAGAGTTTCTGAGAGTGTGTGAGAGTGTCAGAGAATTTCAGAGTTTGTCTGTGAGTGCCAGAGAGTGTTGGAGAGTTTCAGAGCGTTTCAGGGAGTGTCAGAGAGTTTCTGAGAGTGTCTGAGGGTGTCAGAAATTTTCTGAGAGTTTCAGAGATTGTCAGAGAGTTCCTGAGAGTTTCAGAGAGTGTCAGAGTGTTTCTGATAATGTCTGAGAGTGTCAGAGAGTGTCAGAGAGTTTCAGAGAGTGCCAGAGAGTGCCAGAGAGTGTCAGAGAGTTTCAGAGAGTGTCAGAGAATTTCAGAGAGCTTCTGAGAGTGTCAGACAGTGTCAGAGCGTGACAGAGAGTTTCTGAGAGTGTCTGAGAGTGCCAGAGAGTGTCAGAGAGTTTCAGAGAGTGTCAGAGAGTTTCAGAGAGTTTCAGAGAGTGTCAGAGAGTGTATGAGATTGTCAGTGTTTGTCACAGAGTGTCACAGAGTCTCAGTGCGTTTAAGAGAGTTTCTGAGAGTGTCTGAGAGTGTCAGAGAATTAAAGAGAGTGTCTGAGAGCGTCAGAGAGTGTCTGAGAGTTTCAGAGAGTGTCAAAGTGTTTCTGAGAGTGTCTGAGTGTCAGAGAGTGTCAGAGAGTATCAGAGAATGTCTGAGAGTGTCAGAGTGTGTCAGAGAGTTTCCGTGAGTGTCAGTGATAGTCAGAGAGCGTCAGAGAGTGTCACAGTGTGTCAGAGAGTTTCAGAGATATTCAGACAGTGTCAGAGAGTGTCAGAGAATTTCAGAGAGGTTCTGTGAGTGTCAGAGAGAGTCAGAGGGTGTCAGAGAGTGCCAGAGAGTTACAGAGAGTGTCTGAGAGTGTCAGAGAGTTTCTGAGATTGTTAGAGAGTGTCAGAGAGTGTCAGACAGTTTCTGAGAGTATTAGAGAGTGTCAGAGAGTTTCAGAGATTTTAAGAGAATGTCAGAGAATGTATGAGAGTGTCAGAGAGTGTCACAGAGTCTCAGTGAGTTTCTGAGAGTTTCTGAGAGTGTCGGAGAGTGTCAGAGAATTGCAGAGAGTGTCTGAGAGTGTCAGAGAGTGTCAGAGTGTTTCAGAGTGTCAGAGAGTTTCAGAGAATGTCTGAGACTGTCAGAGAGTGTCAGAGAGTTTCTGTGAGTGTCAGTGATAGTCAGAGAGCGTCAGAGAGTGTCAGAGAGTTTCAGAGAGTGTCAGAGAATTTCAGAGAGCTTCTGAGAGTGTCAGACTGTGTCAGAGAGTGACAGAGAGTTTCTGAGAGTGTCTGAGAATGCCAGAGAGTGTCTGAGAGTGTCAGAGAATGTCAGAGATTTTGAGAGAGTTTCTGAGAGTTTCTGAGAGAGTCTGAGAGCGTCCGAGAGTGTCAGAGAGTTTCTGAGATCGTCAGAGAGATTCTGAGAGTTTCAGAGAGTATCTGAGAGTGTCAGAGCGCTTCAGTGAGTTTCAGCGAGTTTCTGAGAGTGTCTGAGCGTGTCAGAGAGTGTCAGAGAGTCTCAGAGAGTTTGAGAGAGTTCCTGAGAGTTTCTGAGGGTGTCAGAGAGCGTCAGAGATTTTCTGAGATTGTCACAGTGTGTCAGAGAGTTTCTGAGAGTATCAGCGAGTGTCAGAGAGTTTCAGAGACTTTCAGAGAGTGTCAGAGAGTGTCTGAGAGGGTCAGAGAGTCGCATGGAGTTTCTGACAGTGTCAGAGAGTGTCAGAGAGTGTCAGAGAGTTTCAGAGAGTTTCTGAGAGTGTGTGAGAGTGTCAGAGAATTTCAGAGTTTGTCTGTGAGTGCCAGAGAGTGTCAGAGAGTTTCACAGCGTTTCAGGGAGTGTCAGAGAGTTTCTGAGAGTGTCTGAGGGTGTCAGAGATTTTCTGAGAGTTTCAGAGAGTGTCAGAGAGTGTCAGAGAGTTTCAGAGAGTTTCTGAGAGTGTCAGAGAGTTTCAGAGAGTGCCAGAGGGTGCCAGAGAGTGTCAGAGAGTGTCAGTGAGTTTCAGAGAGTTTCTGAGAGTGTCTGAGAGTGTCAGAGAGTGTCGGAGAGTTTCAGAGAGTTTCTGAGAGTGTGTGAGAGTGTCAGAGAATTTCAGAGTTTGTCTGTGAGTGCCAGAGAGTGTCGGAGAGTTTCAGAGCGTTTCAGGGAGTGTCAGAGAGTTTCTGAGAGTGTCTGAGGGTGTCAGAAATTTTCTGAGAGTTTCAGAGATTGTCAGAGAGTTCCTGAGAGTTTCAGAGAGTGTCAGAGTGTTTCTGATAGTGTCTGAGAGTGTCAGAGAGTGTCAGAGAGTTTCAGAGAGTGCCAGAGAGTGCCAGAGAGTGTCAGAGAGTTTCAGAGAGTGTCAGAGAATTTCAGAGAGCTTCTGAGAGTGTCAGACAGTGTCAGAGCGTGACAGAGAGTTTCTGAGAGTGTCTGAGAGTGCCAGAGAGTGTCTGAGAGTTTCAGAGAATGTCAGAGATTTTGAGAGAGTTTCTGAGATTTTCTGAGAGAGTCTGAGAGCGTCCGAGAGTGTCAGAGAATTTCTGAGATTGTCATAGAGATTCTGAGAGTTTCAGAGAGTATCTGAGGGTGTCAGAGCGTGTCAGTGAGTTTCAGCGAGTTTCTGAGAGTTTCTGAGCGTGTCAGAGAGTCTCAGAGAGTTTGAGAGAGTTCCTGAGAGTTTCTGAGGGTGTCAGAGAGCGTCAGAGATTTTCTCAGATTGTCACAGTGTGTCAGAGAGTTTCTGAGAGTATCAGCGAGTGTCAGAGAGTTTCAGAGACTTTCAGAGAGTGTCAGAGAGTGTCTGAGAGGGTGAGAGAGTGGCATGGAGTTTCTGACAGTGTCAGAGAGTGTCAGAGAGTTTCAGAGAGTTTCTGAGAGTGTGTGAGAGTGTCAGAGAATTTCAGAGTTTGTCTGTGAGTGCCAGAGAGTGTCGGAGAGTTTCAGAGCGTTTCAGGGAGTGTCAGAGAGTTTCTGAGAGTGTCTGAGGGTGTCAGAAATTTTCTGAGAGTTTCAGAGATTGTCAGAGAGTTCCTGAGAGTTTCAGAGAGTGTCAGAGTGTTTCTGATAGTGTCTGAGAGTGTCAGAGAGTTTCAGAGAGTGCCAGAGAGTGCCAGAGAGTGTCAGAGAGTTTCAGAGAGTGTCAGAGAATTTCAGAGAGCTTCTGAGAGTGTCAGACAGTGTCAGAGCGTGACAGAGAGTTTCTGAGAGTGTCTGAGAGTGCCAGAGAGTGTCTGAGAGTGTCAGAGAATGTCAGAGATTTTGAGAGAGTTTCTGAGAGTTTCTGAGAGAGTCTGAGAGCGTCCGAGAGTGTCAGAGAATTTCTGAGATTGTCATAGAGATTCTGAGAGTTTCAGAGAGTATCTGAGGGTGTCAGAGCGTGTCAGTGAGTTTCAGCGAGTTTCTGAGAGTTTCTGAGCGTGTCAGAGAGTGTCAGAGAGTCTCAGAGAGTTTGAGAGAGTTCCTGAGAGTTTCTGAGGGTGTCAGATAGCGTCAGAGATTTTCTGAGATTGTCACAGTGTGTCAGAGAGTTTCTGAGAGTATCAGCGAGTGTCAGAGAGTTTCAGAGACTTTCAGAGAGTGTCAGAGAGTGTCTGAGAGGGTGAGAGAGTGGCATGGAGTTTCTGACAGTGTCAGAGAGTGTCAGAGAGTGTCAGAGAGTGTCAGAGAGTTTCAGAGAGTTTCTGAGAGTGTGTGAGAGTGTCAGAGAATTTCAGAGTTTGTCTGTGAGTGCCAGAGAGTGTCAGAGAGTTTCACAGCGTTTCAGGGAGTGTCAGAGAGTTTCTGAGAGTGTCTGAGGGTGTCAGCGATTTTCAGAGAGTTTCAGAGAGTTTCAGAGAGTGTCAGAGAGTTCCTGAGAGTTTCAGAGAGTGTCAGAGAGTTTCAGAGAGTTTCTGAGAGTGTCAGAGAGTGTCAGAGAGTTTCAGAGAGTGTCAGAGAGTGCCAGAGAGCGTCAGAGAGAGTCAGTGAGTTTCAGAGAGTTTCTGAGAGTGTCTGAGAGTGTCTGAGAGTGTCAGAGAGTGTCAGAGATTGTCAGAGACTTTCTAGAGTGTCAGAGATTGTCAGAGAGTGTCTGAGAGTGTCAGAGAGTGTCACAGAGTTTCAGTGAGAGTCACAGAGTGTCAGAGAGTTTCTGTGAGTGTCTGAGAGTGTCAGAGAGTGTCAGAGATTGTCAGAGACTTTCTGGAGTGTCAGATAGAGTCAGAGAGTGTCTGAGAGTGTCACAGAGTGTCACAGAGTTTCAGAGAGAGTCACAGAGTGTCAGAGAGTTTTTGAGAGTGTCTGAGAGTTTCAGAGAGTGTCAGAGAATGTCAGAGAGTTTGAGAGAGTTTCTGAGAGTGTCTGAGAGCCTCAGAGAGTGTCAGAGAGTGGCAGAGATTTTCAGAGAGTGTCAGAGAGTGTATGAGATTGTCAGTGTTTGTCACAGAGTGTCACAGAGTCTCAGTGCGTTTAAGAGAGTTTCTGAGAGTGTCTGAGAATGTCAGAGAATTAAAGAGAGTGTCTGAGAGCGTCAGAGAGTGTCTGAGAGTTTCAGAGAGTGTCAAAGTGTTTCTGAGAGTGTCTGAGTGTCAGAGAGTGTCAGAGAGTATCAGAGAATGTCTGAGAGTGTCAGAGTGAGTCAGAGAGTTTCCGTGAGTGTCAGTGATAGTCAGAGAGCGTCAGAGAGTGTCAGAGTGTGTCAGAGAGTTTCAGAGATTGTCAGACAGTGTCAGAGAGTGTCAGAGAATTTCAGAGAGGTTCTGTGAGTGTCAGAGAGAGTCAGAGAGTGCCAGAGAGTGTCAGAGAGTGTCAGTGAGTTTCAGAGAGTTTCTGAGAGTGTCTGAGAGTGTCAGAGAGTGTCAGAGAGTTTCGGAGAGTGTCAGACAGTGTCTGAGAGTGTCAGAGAGTTTCGGAGAGTTTCAGAGAGTGTCAAACAGTTTCCGAGAGTTTCTGAGTGTGCCTGAGAGTGTCATTAGAGTGTCAGAGATTGTCAGAGACTTTCTAGAGTGCCAGAGAGGGTCAGAGAGTGTCTGAGAGTGTCAGAGAGTGTCACAGAGTTTCAGTGAGAGTCACAGAGTTTCAGAGAGTTTCTGAGAGTGTCTGAGAGTGTCAGAGAGTGTCAGAGATTGTCAGAGACTTTCTGGAGTGTCAGAGAGAATCAGAGAGTGTCTGAGAGTGTCACAGAGTTTCAGAGAGAGTCACAGAGTGTCAGAGAGTTTTTGAGAGTGTCTGAGAGTTTCAGATAGTGTCAGAGAATGTCAGAGAGTTTGAGAGAGTTTCTGAGAGTGTCTGAGAGCCTCAGAGAGTGTCAGAGAGTGTCAGAGAGTTTCAGAGAGTTTCAGAGAGTGTCAGAGAGTGTATGAGATTGTCAGTGTTTGTCACAGAGTGTCACAGAGTCTCAGTGCGTTTAAGAGTGTTTCTGAGAGTGTCTGAGAGTGTCAGAGAATTAAAGAGAGTGTCTGAGAGCGTCAGAGAGTGTCTGAGAGTTTCAGAGAGTGTCAAAGTGTTTCTGAGAGTGTCTGAGTGTCAGAGAGTGTCAGAGAGTATCAGAGAATGTCTGAGAGTGTCAGAGTGTGTCAGAGAGTTTCCGTGAGTGTCAGTGATAGTCAGAGAGCGTCAGAGAGTGTCACAGTGTGTCAGAGAGTTTCAGAGATTGTCAGACAGTGTCAGAGAGTGTCAGAGAATTTCAGAGAGGTTCTGTGAGTGTCAGAGAGAGTCAGAGGGTGTCAGAGAGTGCCAGAGAGTTACAGAGAGTGTCTGAGAGTGTCAGAGAGTTTCTGAGATTGTTAGAGAGTGTCAGAGAGTGTCAGACAGTTTCTGAGAGTATTAGAGAGTGTCAGAGAGTTTCAGAGAGTTTCAGAGAATGTCAGAGAATGTATGAGAGTGTCAGAGAGTGTCACAGAGTCTCAGTGAGTTTCTGAGAGTTTCTGAGAGTGTCTGAGAGTGTCAGAGAAGTTCAGAGAGTGTCTGAGAGTGTCAGAGTGTGTCAGAGTGTTTCAGAGTGTCAGAGAGTTTCAGAGAATGTCTGAGACTGTCAGAGAGTGTCAGAGAGTTTCTGTGAGTGTCAGTGATAGTCAGAGAGCGTCAGAGAGTGTCAGAGAGTTTCAGAGAGTGTCAGAGAATTTCAGAGAGCTTCTGAGAGTGTCAGACTGTGTCAGAGAGTGACAGAGAGTTTCTGAGAGTGTCTGAGAATGCCAGAGAGTGTCTGAGAGTGTCAGAGAATGTCAGAGATTTTGAGAGAGTTTCTGAGAGTTTCTGAGAGAGTCTGAGAGCGTCCGAGAGTGTCAGAGAGTTTCTGAGATCGTCAGAGAGATTCTGAGAGTTTCAGAGAGTATCTGAGAGTGTCAGAGCGTTTCAGTGAGTTTCAGCGAGTTTCTGAGAGTGTCTGAGCGTGTCAGAGAGTGTCAGAGAGTCTCAGAGAGTTTGAGAGAGTTCCTGAGAGTTTCTGAGGGTGTCAGAGAGCGTCAGAGATTTTCTGAGATTGTCACAGTGTGTCAGAGAGTTTCTGAGAGTATCAGCGAGTGTCAGAGAGTTTCAGAGACTTTCAGAGAGTGTCAGAGAGTGTCGGAGAGGGTCAGAGAGTCGCATGGAGTTTCTGACAGTGTCAGAGAGTGTCAGAGAGTGTCAGAGAGTTTCAGAGAGTTTCTGAGAGTGTGTGAGAGTGTCAGAGAATTTCAGAGTTTGTCTGTGAGTGCCAGAGAGTGTCAGAGAGTTTCACAGCGTTTCAGGGAGTGTCAGAGAGTTTCTGAGAGTGTCTGAGGGTGTCAGAGATTTTCTGAGAGTTTCAGAGAGTGTCAGAGAGTGTCAGAGAGTTTCAGAGAGTTTCTGAGAGTGTCAGAGAGTGTCAGAGAGTTTCAGAGAGTGCCAGAGGGTGCCAGAGAGTGTCAGAGAGTGTCAGTGAGTTTCAGAGAGTTTCTGAGAGTGTCTGAGAGTGTCAGAGAGTGTCAGAGAGTTTCAGAGAGTTTCTGAGAGTGTGTGAGAGTGTCAGAGAATTTCAGAGTTTGTCTGTGAGTGCCAGAGAGTGTCGGAGAGTTTCAGAGCGTTTCAGGGAGTGTCAGAGAGTTTCTGAGAGTGTCTGAGGGTGTCAGAAATTTTCTGAGAGTTTCAGAGATTGTCAGAGAGTTCCTGAGAGTTTCAGAGAGTGTCAGAGTGTTTCTGATAGTGTCTGAGAGTGTCAGAGAGTGTCAGAGAGTTTCAGAGAGTGCCAGAGAGTGCCAGAGAGTGTCAGAGAGTTTCAGAGAGTGTCAGAGAATTTCAGAGAGCTTCTGAGAGTGTCAGACAGTGTCAGAGCGTGACAGAGAGTTTCTGAGAGTGTCTGAGAGTGCCAGAGAGTGTCAGAGAGTTTCAGAGAGTGTCAGAGAGTTTCAGAGAATTTCAGAGAGTGTCAGAGAGTGTATGAGATTGTCAGTGTTTGTCACAGAGTGTCACAGAGTCTCAGTGCGTTTAAGAGAGTTTCTGAGAGTGTCTGAGAGTGTCAGAGAATTAAAGAGAGTGTCTGAGAGCGTCAGAGAGTGTCTGAGAGTTCCAGAGAGTGTCAAAGTGTTTCTGAGAGTGTCTGAGTGTCAGAGAGTGTCAGAGAGTATCAGAGAATGTCTGACAGTGTCAGAGTGTGTCAGAGAGTTTCCGTGAGTGTCAGTGATAGTCAGAGAGCGTCAGAGAGTGTCACAGTGTGTCAGAGAGTTTCAGAGATTGTCAGACAGTGTCAGAGAGTGTCAGAGAATTTCAGAGAGGTTCTGTGAGTGTCAGAGAGAGTCAGAGGGTGTCAGAGAGTGCCAGAGAGTTACAGAGAGTGTCTGAGAGTGTCAGAGAGTTTCTGAGATTGTTAGAGAGTGTCAGAGAGTGTCAGACAGTTTCTGAGAGTATTAGAGAGTGTCAGAGAGTTTCAGAGAGTTTCAGAGAATGTCAGAGAATGTATGAGAGTGTCAGAGAGTGTCACAGAGTCTCAGTGAGTTTCTGAGAGTTTCTGAGAGTGTCTGAGAGTGTCAGAGAATTTCAGAGAGTGTCTGAGAGTGTCAGAGAGTGTCAGAGTGTTTCAGAGTGTCAGAGAGTTTCAGAGAATGTCTGAGACTGTCAGAGAGTGTCAGAGAGTTTCTGTGAGTGTCAGTGATAGTCAGAGAGCGTCAGAGAGTGTCAGAGAGTTTCAGAGAGTGTCAGAGAATTTCAGAGAGCTTCTGAGAGTGTCAGACTGTGTCAGAGAGTGACAGAGAGTTTCTGAGAGTGTCTGAGAATGCCAGAGAGTGTCTGAGAGTGTCAGAGAATGTCAGAGATTTTGAGAGAGTTTCTGAGAGTTTCTGAGAGAGTCTGAGAGCGTCCGAGAGTGTCAGAGAGTTTCTGAGATCGTCAGAGAGATTCTGAGAGTTTCAGAGAGTATCTGAGAGTGTCAGAGCGTTTCAGTGAGTTTCAGCGAGTTTCTGAGAGTGTCTGAGCGTGTCAGAGAGTGTCAGAGAGTCTCAGAGAGTTTGAGAGAGTTCCTGAGAGTTTCTGAGGGTGTCAGAGAGCGTCAGAGATTTTCTGAGATTGTCACAGTGTGTCAGAGAGTTTCTGAGAGTATCAGCGAGTGTCAGAGAGTTTCAGAGACTTTCAGAGAGTGTCAGAGAGTGTCTGAGAGGGTCAGAGAGTCGCATGGAGTTTCTGACAGTGTCAGAGAGTGTCAGAGAGTGTCAGAGAGTTTCAGAGAGTTTCTGAGAGTGTGTGAGAGTGTCAGAGAATTTCAGAGTTTGTCTGTGAGTGCCAGAGAGTGTCAGAGAGTTTCACAGCGTTTCAGGGAGTGTCAGAGAGTTTCTGAGAGTGTCTGAGGGTGTCAGAGATTTTCTGAGAGTTTCAGAGAGTGTCAGAGAGTGTCAGAGAGTTTCAGAGAGTTTCTGAGAGTTTCAGAGAGTTTCAGAGAGTGCCAGAGGGTGCCAGAGAGTGTCAGAGAGTGTCAGTGAGTTTCAGAGAGTTTCTGAGAGTGTCTGAGAGTGTCAGAGAGTGTCAGAGAGTTTCAGAGAGTTTCTGAGAGTGTGTGAGAGTGTCAGAGAATTTCAGAGTTTGTCTGTGAGTGCCAGAGAGTGTCGGAGAGTTTCAGAGCGTTTCAGGGAGTGTCAGAGAGTTTCTGAGAGTGTCTGAGGGTGTCAGAAATTTTCTGAGAGTTTCAGAGATTGTCAGAGAGTTCCTGAGAGTTTCAGAGAGTGTCAGAGTGTTTCTGATAGTGTCTGAGAGTGTCAGAGAGTGTCAGAGAGTTTCAGAGAGTGCCAGAGAGTGCCAGAGAGTGTCAGAGAGTTTCAGAGAGTGTCAGAGAATTTCAGAGAGCTTCTGAGAGTGTCAGACAGTGTCAGAGCGTGACAGAGAGTTTCTGAGAGTGTCTGAGAGTGCCAGAGAGTGTCTGAGAGTTTCAGAGAATGTCAGAGATTTTGAGAGAGTTTCTGAGATTTTCTGAGAGAGTCTGAGAGCGTCCGAGAGTGTCAGAGAATTTCTGAGATTGTCATAGAGATTCTGAGAGTTTCAGAGAGTATCTGAGGGTGTCAGAGCGTGTCAGTGAGTTTCAGCGAGTTTCTGAGAGTTTCTGAGCGTGTCAGAGAGTCTCAGAGAGTTTGAGAGAGTTCCTGAGAGTTTCTGAGGGTGTCAGAGAGCGTCAGAGATTTTCTGAGATTGTCACAGTGTGTCAGAGAGTTTCTGAGAGTATCAGCGAGTGTCAGAGAGTTTCAGAGACTTTCAGAGAGTGTCAGAGAGTGTCTGAGAGGGTGAGAGAGTGGCATGGAGTTTCTGACAGTGTCAGAGAGTGTCAGAGAGTTTCAGAGAGTTTCTGAGAGTGTGTGAGAGTGTCAGAGAATTTCAGAGTTTGTCTGTGAGTGCCAGAGAGTGTCGGAGAGCTTCAGAGCGTTTCAGGGAGTGTCAGAGAGTTTCTGAGAGTGTCTGAGGGTGTCAGAAATTTTCTGAGAGTTTCAGAGATTGTCAGAGAGTTCCTGAGAGTTTCAGAGAGTGTCAGAGTGTTTCTGATAGTGTCTGAGAGTGTCAGAGAGTTTCAGAGAGTGCCAGAGAGTGCCAGAGAGTGTCAGAGAGTTTCAGAGAGTGTCAGAGAATTTCAGAGAGCTTCTGAGAGTGTCAGACAGTGTCAGAGCGTGACAGAGAGTTTCTGAGAGTGTCTGAGAGTGCCAGAGAGTGTCTGAGAGTGTCAGAGAATGTCAGAGATTTTGAGAGAGTTTCTGAGAGTTTCTGAGAGAGTCTGAGAGCGTCCGAGAGTGTCAGAGAATTTCTGAGATTGTCATAGAGATTCTGAGAGTTTCAGAGAGTATCTGAGGGTGTCAGAGCGTGTCAGTGAGTTTCAGCGAGTTTCTGAGAGTTTCTGAGCGTGTCAGAGAGTCTCAGAGAGTTTGAGAGAGTTCCTGAGAGTTTCTGAGGGTGTCAGAGAGCGTCAGAGATTTTCTGAGATTGTCACAGTGTGTCAGAGAGTTTCTGAGAGTATCAGCGAGTGTCAGAGAGTTTCAGAGACTTTCAGAGAGTGTCAGAGAGTGTCTGAGAGGGTCAGAGAGTCGCATGGAGTTTCTGACAGTGTCAGAGAGTGTCAGAGAGTGTCAGAGAGTTTCAGAGAGTTTCTGAGAGTGTGTAAGAGTGTCAGAGAATTTCAGAGTTTGTCTGTGAGTGCCAGAGAGTGTCAGAGAGTTTCACAGCGTTTCAGGGAGTGTCAGAGAGTTTCTGAGAGTGTCTGAGGGTGTCAGAGATTTTCTGAGAGTTTCAGAGAGTGTCAGAGAGTTTCAGAGAGTTTCTGAGAGTGTCAGAGAGCGTCAGAGAGATTCAGAGAGTGCCAGAGGGTGCCAGAGAGTGTCAGAGAGTGTCAGTGAGTTTCAGAGAGTTTCTGAGAGTGTCTGAGAGTGTCAGAGAGTGTCAGAGAGTTTCAGAGCGTTTCAGGGAGTGTCAGAGAGTTTCTGAGAGTGTCTGAGGGTGTCAGAAATTTTCTGAGAGTTTCAGAGATTGTCAGAGAGTTCCTGAGAGTTTCAGAGAGTGTCAGAGTGTTTCTGATAGTGTCTGAGAGTGTCAGAGAGTGTCAGAGAGTTTCAGAGAGTGCCAGAGAGTGCCAGAGAGTGTCAGAGAGTGTCAGTGAGATTCAGAGAGTGTCAGAGAGTGTCTGAGAGTGTCAGAGAGTGTCAGAGAGTTTCGGAGAGTGTCAGAGAGTGTCAGAGAGTGTCAGAGAGTTTCGGAGAGTTTCAGAGAGTGTCAAACAGTTTCCGAGAGTTTCTGAGTGTGCCTGAGAGTGTCATAGAGTGTCAGAGATTGTCAGAGACTTTCTAGAGAATCAGAGAGGGTCAGAGTGTGTCTGAGAGTGTCAGAGAGTGTCACAGAGTTTCAGAGAGAGTCACAGAGTGTCAGAGAGTTTCTGAGAGTGTCTGAGAGTGTCAGAGAGTGTCAGAGATTGTCAGAGACTTTCTAGAGTGTCAGAGAGAGTCAGAGAGTGTCTGAGAGTGTCACAGAGTGTCACAGAGTTTCAGAGAGAGTCACAGAGTGTCAGAGAGTTTCTGAGAGTTTGTGAGAGTTTCAGAGAGTGTCAGAGAATGTCAGAGAGTTTGAGAGAGTTTCTGAGAGTGTCTGAGAGTTTCAGAGAGTGTCAGAGATTGTCAGAGAGTGTCACAGAGTGTCAGAGAGTTTCAGAGAGTTTCTGATAGTGTCTGAGCATGTCAGAATTTCAGAGAGTTTCTGAGATTGTCAGAAAGTGTCAGAGATATTCTGAGAGTATCAGCGAGGGTCAGAGAGTTTCAGAGAGTTTCAGAAAGTGTCAGAGAGTGTCTGACAGTGTCAGAGAGTGGCATGGAGTTTCTGACATTGTCAGAGAATGTCACAGAGTGTCACAGAGGTTCCGAGAGTTTCATAGCGTTTCTGAGAGTGTCTGAGCGTGTCAGAGAATTTCAGAGAGTGTCTGAGAGTGTCAGTGAGTGTCAGAGAGTTTCTGAGAGTGTCAGAGAGTGTCAGACATTTTCTGATAGTGTCTGAGAGTGTCAGACATTTTCTGATAGTGTCTGAGAGTGTCAGACAGTTTCAGAGAGTTTCAGAGAGTTTCTGATAGTGTCTCAGAGTGTCAGAGAGTGTCAGAGAGTTTCAGAGAGTGCCAGAGAATGTCAGAGAGTGTCAGTGAGTTTCAGAGCGTTTCTGAGAGTGTCTGAGAGTTTCAGAGAGTGTCAGAGAGTTTCGGAGAGTGTCAGAGAGTGTCAGAGAGTTTCGGAGAGTTTCAGAGAGTGTCAAACAGTTTCTGAGAGTTTCTGAGTTTGCCTGCGAGTGTCATAGAGTGTCAGAGATTGTCAGAGACTTTCCAGAGTGTCAGAGAGTGTCAGAGAGTGTCACAAAGTTTCAGAGAGGGTCACAGGCTGTCAGAGACTTTCTGGAGTGTCAGAGAGGGTCAGAGAGTGTCTGAGAGTGTCAGAGACTGTCACAGAGTTTCAGAGAGAGTCACAGAGTGTCAGAGAGTTTCTTAGAGTGTCTGAGAGTGTCAGAGAGTGTCAGAGATTGTCAGAGACTTTCTAGAGTGTCAGAGAGAGTCAGAGAGCGTCAGAGAGTGTCTGCGAGTTTCAGAGATTGTCAGAGAGTTTCAGAGAATGTCTGAGAGTTTCATAGAGTGTCAGAGAGTTTCCGTGAGTCTCAGTGATAGTCAGAGAACTTCAGAGAGTGTCAGAGAGTATCAGAGAGTTTCAGAGATTATCAGACAGTGTCAGAGAGTGTCAGAGAATTTCAGAGAGGTTCTGTGAGTGTCAGAGAGAATCAGAGAGTGTCAGAGAGTTACAGAGAGTGTCTGAGAGTGTCAGAGAGTTTCTGAGATTGTCACAGAATTTCTGAGATTGTCAGAGAGTGTCAGAAAGTTTCTGAGAGTGTCAGAGAGTGTCAGAGACTTTCAGAGAGTTTCAGAGAGTGTCAGAGAGTGTATGAGAGTGTCAGAGAGTGTCACAGAGTGTCACAGAGTCTCAGTGAGTGTCTGAGAGTTTCAGAGGATATCAGAGAGCGTCAGAGAGTTTCTGAAAGTGTCAGAGAGTTTCAGAGTTTCTGAGAGAGTCAGAGAGGGTCAGAGAGTGTCAGAGAGTTTCTGAGAGTGGCAGAGAGTGACAGAGAGTGTCAGAAAGTGTCAGAGAGTTTCTGAGAGTCTCAGAGAATGTCAGAGAGTTTCTGAGAGTGTCAGAGAGTCTGAGAGTGACAGAGAGTGTCAGAGAGTTTCTGAGAGTCTCAGAGAGTGTCAGAGAGTGTCTGAGAGTGACAGAGAGTGTCAGAGCGATTCAGAGAGTGTCAGAGAGTTTCTGAGGGTAACAGAGAGTGTCTGAGGGTGTCAGAGCGTTTCAGTGAGTTTCAGCGAGTTTCAGAGAGTGTTTGAGCGTGTCAGAGAGTGTCAGAGAGTCTCAGAGAGTTTGAGAGAGCTCCTGAGAGTTTCTGAGGGTGTCAGAAGTTTCAGAGTATTTCAGAGAGTGTCACAGATTGTCAGAGAGTGTCTGAGAGTTTCAGAGGATATCAGAGAGCGTCAGAGAGTTTCTGAAAGTGTCAGAGAGTTTCAGAGTTTCTGAGAGTGTCAGAGAGGGTCAGAGAGTGTCAGAGAGTTTCTGAGAGTGGCAGAGAGTGACAGAGAGTGTCAGAAAGTGTCAGAGAGTTTCTGAGAGTCTCAGAGAGTGTCAGAGAGTTTCTGAGAGTGTCAGAGAGTGTCTGAGAGTGACAGAGAGTGTCAGAGAGTTTCTGAGAGTCTCAGAGAGTGTCAGAGAGTGTCTGAGAGTGACAGAGAGTGTCAGTGCGATTCAGAGAGTGTCAGAGAGTGTCAGAGAGTTTCTGAGGGTATCAGAGAGTGTCTGAGGGTGTCAGAGCGTTTCAGTGAGTTTCAGCGAGTTTCTGAGAGTGTCTGAGCGTGTCAGAGAGTGTCAGAGAGTCTCAGAGAGTTTGAGAGAGCTCCTGAGAGTTTCTGAGGGTGTCAGAGAGCGTCAGAGATTTTCTGAGATTGTCACAGTGTGTCAGAGAGTTTCTGAGAGTATCAGCGAGTGTCAGAGAGTTTCAGAGACTTTCAGAGAGTGTCAGAGAGTGTCTGAGAGGGTCAGAGAGTGACATGGAGTTTCTGACAGTGTCAGAGAGTGTCAGAGAGTGTCAGAGAGTGTCAGAGAGTGTCAGAGAGTTTCAGAGAGTTTCTGAGAGTGTGTGAGAGTGTCAGAGAATTGCAGAGATTGTCTGTGAGTGCCAGAGAGTGTCAGAGATTTTCAGAGCGCTTCAGGGAGTGTCAGAGAGTTTCTGAGAGTGTCTGAGGGTGTCAGAGATTTCCTGAGAGTTTCAGAGAGTGTCAGAGAGTTCCTGAGAGTTTCAGAGAGTGTCAGAGAGTTTCAGAGAGTTTCAGAGAGTGCCAGAGAGTGTCAGAGAGTGTCAGTGAGTTTCACAGAGTTTCTGAGAGTGTCCGAGAGTTCCTGAGAGTTTCAGAGAGTGTCAGAGAGTTTCAGAAAGTTTCTGAGAGTGTCAGAGTGTCAGAGAGTGTCAGAGAGTTTCAGAGAGTGCCACAGAGTGTCAGAGAGTGTCAGTGAGTTTCACAGAGTTTCTGAGAGTGTCAGAGAGTTCCTGAGAGTTTCAGAGAGTGTCAGAGAGTTTCAGAGAGTTTCTGAGAGTGTCAGATTGTCAGAGAGTGTCAGTGAGTTTCACAGAGTTTCTGAGAGTGTCTGAGAGTGTCAGAGAGGTTCAGAGAGTTTCTGAGAGTGTGTGAGAGTGACAGAGAATTTCAGAGTTTGTCTGTGAGTGCCAGAGAGTGTCGGAGAGTTTCAGAGCGTTTCAGGGAGTGTCAGAGAGTTTCTGAGAGTGTCTGTGGGTGTCAGAGATTTTCTGAGAGTTTCAGAGATTGTCAGAGAGTTACTGAGAGTTTCAGAGAGTGTCAGAGTGTTTTTGATAGTGTCTGAGAGTTTCAGAGAGTGTCAGAGAGTTTCAGAGAGTGCCAGAGAGTGCCAGAGAGTGTCAGAGAGTGTCAGTGAGTTTCAGAGAGTTTCTGAGAGTGTCTGAGAGTGTCATAGAGTGTCAGAGATTGTCAGAGACTTTCTAGAGTGTCAGAGAGGGTCAGAGAGTGTCTGAGAGTGTCAGAGAGTGTCACAGAGTTTCAGAGAGAGTCACAGAGTGTCTGAGAGTTTCTGAGAGTGTCTGAGAGTGTCAGAGAGTGTCAGAGATTGCCAGAGACTTTCTAGAGTGTCAGAGAGAGTCAGAGAGTGTCTGAGCGTGTCACAGAGTGTCACAGAGTTTCAGAGAGAGTGACAGAGTGTCAGAGAGTTTCTGAGAGTGTCTGAGAGTTTCAGAGAGTGGCAGAGAATGTCAGAGAGTTTGAGAGAGTTTCTGAGAGTGTCTGAGAGCCTCAGTGAGTGTCAGAGAGTGTCAGAGAGTGTCAGAGAGTGTCAGAGAGTTTCAGAGAGTGTCAGAGAGTGTATGAGATTGTCAGTGTTTGTCACAGAGTGTCACAGAGTCTCAGTGCGTTTAAGAGAGTTTCTGAGAGTGTCTGAAAGTGTCAGAGAATTTCAGAGAGTGTCTGAGAGCGTCAGAGAGTGTCTGAGAGTTTCAGAGAGTGTCAGAGTGTTTCTGAGAGTGTCTGAGTGTCAGAGAGTGTCAGAGAGTTTCAGAGAATGTCTGAGAGTGTCAGAGAGTGTCAGAGAGTTTCCGTGAGTGTCAGTGATAGTCAGAGAGCGTCAGAGAGTGTCAGAGTGTGTCAGAGAGTTTCAGAGATTGTCAGACAGTGTCAGAGAGTGTCAGAGAATTTCAGAGAGGTTCTGTGAGTGTCAGAGAGAGTCAGAGGGTGTCAGAGAGTGTCAGAGAGTTACAGAGAGTGTCTGAGAGTGTCAGAGAGTTTCTGAGATTGTTAGAGAGTGTCAGAGAGTGTCAGACAGTTTCTGAGAGTATTAGAGAGTGTCAGAGAGTTTCAGAGAGTTTCAGAGAATGTCAGAGAATGTATGAGAGTGTCAGAGAGTGTCACAGAGTCTCAGTGAGTTTCTGAGAGTTTCTGAGAGTGTCTGAGAGTGTCAGAGAATTTCAGAGAGTGTTTCAGAGTGTCAGAGAGTGTCAGAGAGTTTCTGTGAGTGTCAGTGATAGTCAGAGAGTGTCAGAGAGTTTCAGAGAGTGTCAGAGAATTTCAGAGAGCTTCTGAGAGTGTCAGACAGTGTCAGAGCGTGACAGAGAGTTTCTGAGAGTGTCTGAGAGTGCCAGAGAGTGTCTGAGAGTGTCAGAGAATGTCAGAGATTTTGAGAGAGTTTCTGAGAGTTTCTGAGAGAGTCTGAGAGCGTCCGAGAGTGTCAGAGAATTTCTGAGATTGTCATAGAGATTCTGAGAGTTTCAGAGAGTATCTGAGTGTGTCAGAGAGTGTCAGTGAGTTTCAGCGAGTTTCTGAGAGTTTCTGAGCGTGTCAGAGAGTGTCAGAGAGTCTCAGAGAGTTTGAGAGAGTTCCTGAGAGTTTCTGAGGGTGTCAGATAGCGTCAGAGATTTTCTGAGATTGTCACACTGTGTCAGAGAGTTTCTGAGAGTATCAGCGAGTGTCAGAGAGTTTCAGAGACTTTCAGAGAGTGTCAGAGAATGTCTGAGAGGGTGAGAGAGTGGCATGGAGTTTCTGACAGTGTCAGAGAGTGTCAGAGAGTTTCAGAGAGTTTCTGAGAGTGTGTGAGAGTGTCAGAGAATTTCAGAGTTTGTCTGTGAGTGCCAGAGAGTGTCAGAGAGTTTCCCAGCGTTTCAGGGAGTGTCAGAGAGTTTCTGAGAGGGTCTGAGGGTGTCAGCGATTTTCAGAGAGTTTCAGAGAGTTTCAGAGAGTGTCAGAGAGTTCCTGAGAGTTTCAGAGAGTGTCAGAGAGTTTCAGAGAGATTCTGAGAGTGTCAGAGAGTGTCAGAGAGTTTCAGAGAGTGTCAGAGAGTGCCAGAGAGTGTCAGAGAGTGTCAGTGAGTTTCAGAGAGTTTCTGAGAGTGTCTGAGAGTGTCAGAGAGTGTCAGAGAGTTTCGGAGAGTGTCAGACAGTGTCTGAGAGTGTCAGAGAGTTTCGGAGAGTTTCAGAGAGTGTCAAACAGTTTCCGAGAGTTTCTGAGTGTGCCTGAGAGTGTCATAGAGTGTCAGAGATTGTCAGAGACTTTCTAGAGTGTCAGAGAGGGTCAGAGAGTGTCTGAGAGTGTCAGAGAGTGTCACAGAGTTTCAGTGAGAGTCACAGAGTGTCAGAGAGTTTCTGTGAGTGTCTGAGAGTGTCAGAGAGTGTCAGAGATTGTCAGAGAATTTCTGGAGTGTCAGATAGAGTCAGAGAGTGTCTGAGAGTGTCACAGAGTGTCACAGGGTTTCAGAGAGAGTCACAGAGTGTCAGAGAGTTTTTGAGAGTGTCTGAGAGTTTCAGAGAGTGTCAGAGAATGTCAGAGAGTTTGAGAGAGTTTCTGAGAGTATCTGAGAGCCTCAGAGAGTGTCAGAGAGTGTCAGAGAGTGTCAGAGATTGTCAGAGAGTTTCAGAGAGTTTCAGAGAGTGTCAGAGAGTGTATGAGATTGTCAGTGTTTGTCACAGAGTGTCACAGAGTCTCAGTGCGTTTAAGAGAGTTTCTGAGAGTGTCTGAGAATGTCAGAGAATTAAAGAGAGTGTCTGAGAGCGTCAGAGAGTGTCTGAGAGTTTCAGATAGTGTCAAAGTGTTTCTGAGAGTGTCTGAGTGTCAGAGAGTGTCAGAGAGTATCAGAGAATGTCTGAGAGTGTCAGAGTGTGTCAGAGAGTTTCCGTGAGTGTCAGTGATAGTCAGAGAGCGTCAGAGAGTGTCAGAGTGTGTCTGAGAGTTTCAGAGATTGTCAGACAGTGTCAGAGAGTGTCAGAGAATTTCAGAGAGGTTCTGTGAGTGTCAGAGAGAGTCAGAGAGTGCCAGAGAGTGTCAGAGAGTGTCAGTGAGTTTCAGATAGTTTCTGAGAGTGTCTGAGAGTGTCAGAGAGTGTCAGAGAGTTTCGGAGAGTGTCAGACAGTGTCTGAGAGTGTCAGAGAGTTTCGGAGAGTTTCAGAGAGTGTCAAACAGTTTCCGAGAGTTTCTGAGTGTGCCTGAGAGTGTCATAGAGTGTCAGAGATTGTCAGAGACTTTCTAGAGTGGCAGAGAGGGTCAGAGAGTGTCTGAGAGTGTCAGAGAGTGTCACAGAGTTTCAGTGAGAGTCACAGAGTTTCAGAGAGTTTCTGAGAGTGTCTGAGAGTGTCAGAGAGTGTCAGAGATTGTCAGAGACTTTCTGGAGTGTCAGAGAGAATCAGAGAGTGTCTGAGAGTGTCACAGAGTGTCACAGAGTTTCAGAGAGAGTCACAGAGTGTCAGAGAGTTTTTGAGAGTGTCTGAGAGTTTCAGAGAGTGTCAGAGAATGTCAGAGAGTTTGAGAGAGTTTCTGAGAGTGTCTGAGAGCCTCAGAGAGTGTCAGAGAGTGTCAGAGAGTTTCAGAGAGTTTCAGAGACTGTCAGATAGTGTATGAGATTGTCAGTGTTTGTCACAGAGTGTCACAGAGTCTCAGTGCGTTTAAGAGAGTTTCTGAGAGTGTCTGAGAGTGTCAGAGAATTAAAGAGAGTGTCTGAGAGCGTCAGAGAGTGTCTGAGAGTTTCAGAGAGTGTCAAAGTGTTTCTGAGAGTGTCTGAGTGTCAGATAGTGTCAGAGAGTATCAGAGAATGTCTGAGAGTGTCAGAGTGTGTCAGAGAGTTTCCGTGAGTGTCAGTGATAGTCAGAGAGCGTCAGAGAGTGTCAGAGTGTGTCAGAGAGTTTCAGAGATTGTCAGACAGTGTCAGAGAGTGTCAGAGAATTTCAGAGAGGTTCTGTGAGTGTCAGAGAGAGTCAGAGGGTGTCAGAGAGTGCCAGAGAGTTACAGAGAGTGTCTGAGAGTGTCAGAGAGTTTCTGAGATTGTTAGAGAGTGTCAGAGAGTGTCAGACAGTTTCTGAGAGTATTAGAGAGTGTCAGAGAGTTTCAGAGAGTTTCAGAGAATGTCAGAGAATGTATGAGAGTGTCAGAGAGTGTCACAGAGTCTCAGTGAGTTTCTGAGAGTTTCTGAGAGTGTCTGAGAGTGTCAGAGAATTTCAGAGAGTGTCTGAGAGTGTCAGAGAGTGTCAGAGTGTTTCAGAGAGTGTCAGAGAGTTTCAGAGAATGTCTGAGAGCGTCAGAGAGTGTCAGAGAGTTTCTGTGAGTGTCAGTGATAGTCAGAGAGCATCAGAGAGTGTCAGAGAATTTCAGAGAGCTTCTGAGAGTGTCAGACTGTGTCAGAGAGTGACAGAGAGTTTCTGAGAGTGTCTGAGAATGCCAGAGAGTGTCTGAGAGTGTCAGAGAATGTCAGAGATTTTGAGAGAGTTTCTGAGAGTTTCTGAGAGAGTCTGAGAGCGTCCGAGAGTGTCAGAGAGTTTCTGAGATCGTCAGAGAGATTCTGAGAGTTTCAGAGAGTATCTGAGAGTGTCAGAGCGTTTCAGTGAGTTTCAGCGAGTTTCTGAGAGTGTCTGAGCGTGTCAGAGAGTTTCAGAGAGTCTCAGAGAGTTTGAGAGAGTTCCTGAGAGTTTCTGAGGGTGTCAGAGAGCGTCAGAGATTTTCTGAGATTGTCACAGTGTGTCAGAGAGTTTCTGAGAGTATCAGCGAGTGTCAGAGAGTTTCAGAGACTTTCAGAGAGTGTCAGAGAGTGTCTGAGAGGGTCAGAGAGTCGCATGGAGTTTCTGACAGTGTCAGAGAGTGTCAGAGAGTGTCAGAGAGTTTCAGAGAGTTTCTGAGAGTGTGTGAGAGTGTCAGAGAATTTCAGAGTTTGTCTGTGAGTGCCAGAGAGTGTCAGAGAGTTTCACAGCGTTTCAGGGAGTGTCAGAGAGTTTCTGAGAGTGTCTGAGGGTGTCAGAGATTTTCTGAGAGTTTCAGAGAGTGTCAGAGAGTGTCAGAGAGTTTCAGAGAGTTTCTGAGAGTGTCAGAGAGTGTCAGAGAGTTTCAGAGAGTGCCAGAGGGTGCCAGAGAGTGTCAGAGAGTGTCAGTGAGTTTCAGAGAGTTTCTGAGAGTGTCTGAGAGTGTCAGAGAGTGTCAGAGAGTTTCAGAGAGTTTCTGAGAGTGTGTGAGAGTGTCAGAGAATTTCAGAGTTTGTCTGTGAGTGCCAGAGAGTGTCGGAGAGTTTCAGAGCGTTTCAGGGAGTGTCAGAGAGTTTCTGAGAGTGTCTGAGGGTGTCAGAAATTTTCTGAGAGTTTCAGAGATTGTCAGAGAGTTCCTGAGAGTTTCAGAGAGTGTCAGAGTGTTTCTGATAGTGTCTGAGAGTGTCAGAGAGTGTCAGAGAGTTTCAGAGAGTGCCAGAGAGTGCCAGAGAGTGTCAGAGAGTTTCAGAGAGTGTCAGAGAATTTCAGAGAGCTTCTGAGAGTGTCAGACAGTGTCAGAGCGTGACAGAGAGTTTCTGAGAGTGTCTGAGAGTGCCAGAGAGTGTCTGAGAGTGTCAGATAATGTCAGAGATTTTGAGAGAGTTTCTGAGAGTTTCTGAGAGAGTCTGAGTGCGTCCGAGAGTGTCAGAGAATTTCTGAGATTGTCATAGAGATTCTGAGAGTTTCAGAGAGTATCTGAGGGTGTCAGAGCGTGTCAGTGAGTTTCAGCGAGTTTCTGAGAGTTTCTGAGCGTGTCAGAGAGTGTCAGAGAGTTTGAGAGAGTTCCTGAGAGTTTCTGAGGGTGTCAGAGAGCGTCAGAGATTTTCTGAGATTGTCACAGTGTGTCAGAGAGTTTCTGAGAGTATCAGCGAGTGTCTGAGAGGGTCAGAGAGTCGCATGGAGTTTCTGACAGTGTCAGAGAGTGTCAGAGAGTGTCAGAGAGTTTCAGAGAGTTTCTGAGAGTGTCAGAGAATTTCAGAGTTTGTCTGTGAGTGCCAGAGAGTGTCAGAGAGTTTCACAGCGTTTCAGGGAGTGTCAGAGAGTTTCTGAGAGTGTCTGAGGGTGTCCGAGATTTTCTGAGAGTTTCAGAGAGTGTCAGAGAGTGTCAGAGAGTTTCAGAGAGTTTCTGAGAGTGTCAGAGAGTGTCAGAGAGTTTCAGAGAGTGCCAGAGGGTGCCAGAGAGTGTCAGAGAGTGTCAGTGAGTTTCAGAGAGTTTCTGAGAGTGTCTGAGAGTGTCAGAGAGTGTCAGAGAGTTTCAGAGAGTTTCTGAGAGTGTGTGAGAGTGTCAGAGAATTTCAGAGTTTGTCTGTGAGTGCCAGAGAGTGTCAGAGAGTTTCACAGCGTTTCAGGGAGTGTCAGAGAGTTTCTGAGAGTGTCTGAGGGTGTCAGAGCGTTTCAGTGAGTTTCAGCGAGTTTCTGAGAGTGTCTGAGCGTGTCAGAGAGTCTCAGAGAGTTTGAGAGAGTTCCTGAGAGTTTCTGAGGGTGTCAGAGAGCGTCAGAGATTTTCTGAGATTGTCACAGTGTGTCAGAGAGTTTCTGAGAGTATCAGCGAGTGTCAGAGAGTTTCAGAGACTTTCAGAGAGTGTCAGAGAGTGTCTGAGAGGGTCAGAGAGTCGCATGGAGTTTCTGACAGTGTCAGAGAGTGTCAGAGAGTGTCAGAGAGTTTCAGAGAGTTTCTGAGAGTGTGTGAGAGTGTCAGAGAATTTCAGAGTTTGTCTGTGAGTGCCAGAGAGTGTCAGAGAGTTTCACAGCGTTTCAGGGAGTGTCAGAGAGTTTCTGAGAGTGTCTGAGGGTGTCAGAGATTTTCTGAGAGTTTCAGAGAGTGTCAGAGAGTGTCAGAGAGTTTCAGAGAGTTTCTGAGAGTGTCAGAGAGTGTCAGAGAGTTTCAGAGAGTGCCAGAGGGTGCCAGAGAGTGTCAGAGAGTGTCAGTGAGTTTCAGAGAGTTTCTGAGAGTGTCTGAGAGTGTCAGAGAGTTTCAGAGAGTTTCTGAGAGTGTGTGAGAGTGTCAGAGAATTTCAGAGTTTGTCTGTGAGTGCCAGAGAGTGTCGGAGAGTTTCAGAGCGTTTCAGGGAGTGTCAGAGAGTTTCTGAGAGTGTCTGAGGGTGTCAGAAATTTTCTGAGAGTTTCAGAGATTGTCAGAGAGTTCCTGAGAGTTTCAGAGAGTGTCAGAGTGTTTCTGATAGTGTCTGAGAGTGTCAGAGAGTTTCAGAGAGTGCCAGAGAGTGCCAGAGACTGTCAGAGAGTGTCAGTGAGTTTCAGAGAGTTTCTGAGAGCGTCTGAGAGTGTCAGAGAGTGTCAGAGAGTTTCGGAGAGTGTCAGAGAGTGTCAGAGAGTGTCAGAGAGTTTCAGAGAGTTTCAGAGAGTGTCAAACAGTTTCCGAGAGTTTCTGAGTGTGCCTGAGAGTGTCATAGAGTGTCAGAGATTGTCAGAGACTTTCTAGAGAGTCAGAGAGGGTCAGAGAGTGTCTGAGAGTGTCAGAGAGTGTCACAGAGTTTCAGAGAGAGTCACAGAGTGTCAGAGAGTTTCTGAGAGTGTCTGAGAGTGTCAGAGAGTGTCAGAGATTGTCAGAGACTTTCTAGAGTGTCAGAGAGAGTCAGAGAGTGTCTGAGAGTGTCACAGAGTGTCACAGAGTTTCAGAGAGAGTCACAGAGTGTCAGAGAGTTTCTGAGAGTTTGTGAGAGTTTCAGAGAGTGTCAGAGAATGTCAGAGAGTTTGAGAGAGTTTCTGAGAGTGTCTGAGAGCGTCAGAGAGTGTCAGAGACTTTCTGAGAGTGTCCGAGAGTTTCAGAGAGTTTCAGAGAGTGTCTGAGAGTTTCAGAGAGTGTCAGAGTTTGTCAGAGAGTGTCACAGAGTGTCAGAGAGTTTCAGAGAGTTTCTGATAGTGTCTGAGCATGTCAGAATTTCAGAGAGTTTCTGAGATTGTCAGAAAGTGTCAGAGATATTCTGAGAGTATCAGCGAGGGTCAGAGAGTTTCAGAGAGTTTCAGAAAGTGTCAGAGAGTGTCTGACAGTGTCAGAGAGTGGCATGGAGTTTCTGACATTGTCAGAGAATGTCACAGAGTGTCACAGAGGTTCCGAGAGTTTCATAGCGTTTCTGAGAGTGTCTGAGAGTGTCAGAGAATTTCAGAGAGTGTCTGAGAGTGTCAGTGAGTGTCAGAGAGTTTCTGAGAGTGTCAGAGAGTGTCAGACATTTTCTGATAGTGTCTGAGAGTGTCAGACATTTTCTGATAGTGTCTGAGAGTGTCAGACAGTTTCAGAGAGTTTCAGAGAGTTTCTGATAGTGTCTAAGAGTGTCAGAGAGAGTCAGAGAGTTTCAGAGAGTGCCAGAGAATGTCAGAGAGTGTCAGTGAGTTTCAGAGAGTTTCTGAGAGTGTCTGAGAGTTTCAGAGAGTGTCAGAGAGTTTCGGAGAGTGTCAGAGAGTGTCAGAGAGTTTCGGAGAGTTTCAGAGAGTGTCAAACAGTTTCTGAGAGTTTCTGAGTTTGCCTGCGAGTGTCATAGAGTGTCAGAGATTGTCAGAGACTTTCCAGAGTGTCAGAGAGTGTCAGAGAGTGTCACAAAGTTTCAGAGAGGGTCACAGGCTGTCAGAGTCTTTCTGGAGTGTCAGAGAGGGTCAGAGAGTGTCTGAGAGTGTCAGAGAGTGTCACAGAGTTTCAGAGAGAGTCACAGAGTGTCAGAGAGTTTCTTAGAGTGTCTGAGAGTGTCAGAGAGTGTCAGAGATTGTCAGAGACTTTCTAGAGTGTCAGAGAGAGTCAGAGAGCGTCAGAGAGTGTCTGCGAGTTTCAGAGAGTGTCAGAGAGTTTCAGAGAATGTCTGAGAGTTTCATAGAGTGTCAGAGAGTTTCCGTGAGTCTCAGTGATAGTCAGAGAACTTCAGAGAGTGTCAGAGAGTATCAGAGAGTTTCAGAGATTGTCAGACAGTGTCAGAGAGTGTCAGAGAATTTCAGAGAGGTTCTGTGAGTGTCAGAGAGAATCAGAGAGTGTCAGAGAGTTACAGAGAGTGTCTGAGAGTGTCAGAGAGTTTCTGAGATTGTCGCAGAATTTCTGAGATTGTCAGAGAGTGTCAGAAAGTTTCTGAGAGTGTCAGAGAGTGTCAGAGACTTTCAGAGAGTTTCAGAGAGTGTCAGAGAGTGTATGAGAGTGTCAGAGAGTGTCACAGAGTGTCACAGAGTCTCAGTGAGTTTCAGAGAGCTTCTGAGAGTGTCTGAGAATGTCAGAGAATTTCAGAAAGTGTCAGACAGTTTCTGAGTGTGTCAGAGTGTTTCAGAGAGTTTCTGATAGTGTCTGAGAGTGTCAGAGAGTGTCGGTGTGTGTCAGTGAGTTTCAGAGAGTTTCTGAGAGTGTCTGAGAGTGTCAGAGTTTCAGAGAGTGTCACAGAGAGTCGGAGAGTTTCTGAGAGTGTCAGAGAGTGTCAGAGATTTTCAGAGAGTGTCTGAGAGTGTCAGAGAGTTTTGGAGAATGCCAGAGAGTGTCAGAGAGTGTCAGCGAGTTTTCGAGAATGTCAGAGAGTCTCAGTGAGTTTCAGAGAGTGTCACAGAGTATCAAACAGTTTCTGAGAGTTTCTGAGAGTGTCTGAGAGTGTCAGAGAATGTCAGCGAGTGTCAGAGAGATTCAGAGAGTGTCACAGAGTGTCAGGGAGTTTATGTGAGTGTCAGAGAGAGTAAGAGGGCGTCAGAGATTGTCAGAGATTTACAGAGAGTGTCTGAGAGTGTCAGAGAGTTTCTGAGAGTGTCAGAGCGTGTCAGAGAGTTTCAGAGTATTTCAGAGAGTGTCACAGATTGTCAGAGAGTGTCTGAGAGTGTCTGAGAGTGTCAGAGTATGTCAGAGAGTTTCAGTGTGTGTCAGAGAGTATCTGAGAGTGTCTGAGAGTGACAGAGAGTGACAGAGAGTTTCTGAGTGTGTCTGAGAGTGTCAGAGGGTGTCAGAGAGTTTCTGTGAGTGTCAGAGATAGTCAGAGAGCGTCAGAGAGTGTCAGAGAGTGTCAGAGAGTTTCAGAGAGTGTCAGAGAGTGTCAGAGAGTGTCAGTGAATTTCAGAGAGTATCTGAGAGTGTCTGAGAGTGTCAGAGAGTGACAGAGAGTTTCTGAGTGTGTCTGAGAGTGTCGGAGGGTGTCAGAGAATGTCAGAGAGTTTGAGAGAGTTTCTGAGAGTTTCTGAGAGTGTCTGAGAGCGTCATAGAGTGTCAGAGAGTTTCTGAGAGTGTCAGAGAGTTTCAGAGGTTTTCAGAGAGTGTCTGAGAGTTTCAGAGAGTGTCAGAGATTGTCAGAGAGTGTCACCGAGTGTCAGAGAGTTTCAGAGAGTTTCTGAAAGTGTCTGAGCATGTCAGAGAATTTCAGAGAGTTTCTGAGATTGTCAGAGTGTGTCAGAGATTTTCTGAGAGTATCAGCGAGTTTCAGAGAGTTTCAGAAAGTGTCAGAGAGTGTCTGAAAATGTCAGAGAGTGTCAGAGAGTGTCACAAAGTTTCCGAGAGTTTCAGAGAGTTTCTGAGAGTGTCTGAGAGTGTCAGAGAATTTCAGAGAGTGTCTGAGAGTGTCAGAGAGTGTCAGAGAGTTTCTGAGAGTGTCAGAGAGTTTCAGAGGTTTTCAGAGAGTGTCTGAGAGTTTCAGAGAGTGTCAGAGATTATCAGAGAGTGTCACCGAGTGTCAGAGAGTTTCAGAGAGTTTCTGAGACTGTCTGAGCATGTCAGAGAATTTCAGAGAGTTTCTGAGATTGTCAGAGTGTGTCAGAGATTTTCTGAGAGTATCAGCGAGTTTCAGAGAGTTTCAGAAAGTGTCAGAGAGTGTCTGAAAATGTCAGAGAGTGTCAGAGAGTGTCACAAAGTTTCCGAGAGTTTCAGAGAGTTTCTGAGAGTGTCTGAGAGTGTCAGAGAATTTCAGAGAGTGTCTGAGAGTGTCAGAGAGTGTCAGAGAGTTTCTGAGAGTGTCAGAGAGTTTCAGAGGTTTTCAGAGAGTGTCTGAGAGTTTCAGAGAGTGTCAGAGATTATCAGAGAGTGTCACCGAGTGTCAGAGAGTTTCAGAGAGTTTCTGAGACTGTCTGAGCATGTCAGAGAATTTCAGAGAGTTTCTGAGATCGTCAGAGTGAGTCAGAGATTTTCTGAGAGTATCAGCGAGTTTCAGAGAGTTTCAGAAAGTGTCAGAGAGTGTCTGAAAATGTCAGAGAGTGTCAGAGAGTGTCACAAAGTTTCCGAGAGTTTCAGAGAGTTTCTGAGAGTGTCTGAGAGTGTCAGAGAATTTCAGAGAGTGTCTGAGAGTGTCAGAGAGTGTCAGAGAGATTCAGAGAGAGTCAGACAGTTTCTGAGATTTTCAGAGGTTGTCAGAGAATTTCAGAGAGTGTCAGTGAGTTTCAGAGAGTTTCAGAGAGTGTCTGAGAGTCTCAGAGAGTATCAGAGAGTTTCGGAGAGTGTCACAGAGTCTCAGAGAGTGTCAGAGAGTTTCGGAGAGTGTCAGACAGTCTCAGCGATTTTCAGAGAGTGTCAAAGAGTGTCAAACAGTTTCTGAGAGTTTCTGAGAGCGTCTGAGAGTGTCAGAGAGTGTCAGAGAGTGTCAGAGAGTTTCTGAGAGTTTCTGAGAGTGTCAGAGAATGTCAGAGAGTGTCAGAGAGTTACAAAGACTGTCTGAGATTGTCCGAGAGTTTCTGAGATTGTCAGAGAGTGTCAGAGATGTGTCAGAAATTTTCTGAGAGTGTCAGAGAGTGTCAGAGAGTGTCAGAGAGTTTCAGAGAGTTTCAGAGAGTGTCAGAGAGTGTATGAGATTGTCAGAGTGTGTCACAGAGTGTCACAGAGTCTCAGTGCGTTTAAGAGAGTTTCTGAGAGTTTCAGAGTGTGTCAGAGTGTTTCTGAGAGTGTCTGAGTGTCAGAGAGTGTCAGAGAGTTTCTGAGATTGTCAGAGAGTGTCAGACAGTTTCTGAGAGTGTTAGAGAGTGTCAGAGAGTTTCAGAGAGTTTCAGAGAATGTCAGAGAATGATTGAGAGTGTCAGAGAGTGTCACAGAGTCTCAGTGAGTTTCAGAGAGCTTCTGAGAGTGTCTGAGAATGTCAGAGAATTTCAGAGATTGTCAGACAGTTTCTGAGTGTGTCAGAGTGTTTCAGAGAGTTTCTGATAGTGTCTGAGAGTGTCAGAGAGTGTCGGAGAGTGTCAGTGAGTTTCAGAGAGTTTCTGAGAGTGTCTGAGAGTGTCAGAGTTTCAGAGAGTGTCACAGAGAGTCGGAGAGTTTCTGAGAGTGTCAGAGTGTGTCAGAGATTTTCAGAGAGTGTCTGAGAGTGTCAGAGAGTTTTGGAGAATGTCAGAGAGTGTCAGAGAGTGTCAGCGAGTTTTCGAGAATGTCAGAGAGTCTCAGTGAGTTTCAGAGAGTGTCACAGAGTATCAAACAGTTTCTGAGAGTTTCTGAGAGTGTCTGAGAGTGTCAGAGAATGTCAGCGAGTGTCAGAGAGTGTCAGAGAGTTTCAGAGAGTGTCACAGAGTGTCAGGGAGTTTCTGTGAGTGTCAGAGAGAGTAAGAGGGCGTCAGAGATTGTCAGAGATTTACAGAGAGTGTCTGAGAGTGTCAGAGAGTTTCTGAGAGTGTCAGAGCGTGTCAGAGAGTTTCAGAGTATTTCAGAGAGTGTCACAGATTGTCAGAGAGTGTCTGAGAGTGTCAGAGTATGTCAGAGAGTTTCAGTGTGTGTCAGAGAGTATCTGAGAGTGTCTGAGAGTGACAGAGAGTGACAGAGAGTTTCTGAGTGTGTCTGAGAGTGTCAGAGGGTGTCAGAGAGTTTCTGTGAGTGTCAGAGATAGTCAGAGAGCGTCAGAGAGTGTCAGAGAGTGTCAGAGAGTTTCAGAGAGTGTCAGAGAGTGTCAGTGAATTTCAGAGAGTATCTGAGAGTGTCTGAGAGTGTCAGAGAGTGACAGAGAGTTTCTGAGTGTGTCTGAGAGTGTCAGAGGGTGTCAGAGAATGTCAGAGAGTTTGAGAGAGTTTCTGAGAGTTTCTGAGAGTGTCTGAGAGCGTCATAGAGTGTCAGAGAGTTTCTGAGAGTGTCAGAGAGTTTCAGAGGTTTTCAGAGAGTGTCTGAGAGTTTCAGAGAGTGTCAGAGATTGTCAGAGAGTGTCACCGAGTGTCAGAGAGTTTCAGAGAGTTTCTGAAAGTGTCTGAGCATGTCAGAGAATTTCAGAGAGTTTCTGAGATTGTCAGAGTGTGTCAGAGATTTTCTGAGAGTATCAGCGAGTTTCAGAGAGTTTCAGAAAGTGTCAGAGAGTGTCTGAAAATGTCAGAGAGTGTCAGAGAGTGTCACAAAGTTTCCGAGAGTTTCAGAGAGTTTCTGAGAGTGTCTGAGAGTGTCAGAGAATTTCAGAGAGTGTCTGAGAGTGTCAGAGAGTGTCAGAGAGTTTCTGAGAGTGTCAGAGAGTTTCAGAGGTTTTCAGAGAGTGTCTGAGAGTTTCAGAGAGTGTCAGAGATTATCAGAGAGTGTCACCGAGTGTCAGAGAGTTTCAGAGAGTTTCTGAGACTGTCTGAGCATGTCAGAGAATTTCAGAGAGTTTCTGAGATTGTCAGAGTGTGTCAGAGATTTTCTGAGAGTATCAGCGAGTTTCAGAGAGTTTCAGAAAGTGTCAGAGAGTGTCTGAAAATGTCAGAGAGTGTCAGAGAGTGTCACAAGGTTTCCGAGAGTTTCAGAGAGTTTCTGAGAGTGTCTGAGAGTGTCAGAGAATTTCAGAGAGTGTCTGAGAGTGTCAGAGAGTGTCAGAGAGTTTCTGAGAGTGTCAGAGAGTTTCAGAGGTTTTCAGAGAGTGTCTGAGAGTTTCAGAGAGTGTCAGAGATTATCAGAGAGTGTCACCGAGTGTCAGAGAGTTTCAGAGAGTTTCTGAGACTGTCTGAGCATGTCAGAGAATTTCAGAGAGTTTCTGAGATTGTCAGAGTGTGTCAGAGATTTTCTGAGAGTATCAGCGAGTTTCAGAGAGTTTCAGAAAGTGTCAGAGAGTGTCTGAAAATGTCAGAGAGTGTCAGAGAGTGTCACAAAGTTTCCGAGAGTTTCAGAGAGTTTCTGAGAGTGTCTGAGAGTGTCAGAGAATTTCAGAGAGTGTCTGAGAGTGTCAGAGAGTGTCAGAGAGATTCAGAGAGAGTCAGACAGTTTCTGAGATTTTCAGAGGTTGTCAGAGAATTTCAGAGAGTGTCAGTGAGTTTCAGAGAGTTTCAGAGAGTGTCTGAGAGTCTCAGAGAGTATCAGAGAGTTTCGGAGAGTGTCACAGAGTCTCAGAGAGTGTCAGAGAGTTTCGGAGAGTGTCAGACAGTCTCAGCGATTTTCAGAGAGTGTCAAAGAGTGTCAAACAGTTTCTGAGAGTTTCTGAGAGCGTCTGAGAGTGTCAGAGAGTGTCAGAGAGTGTCAGAGAGTTTCTGAGAGTTTCTGAGAGTGTCAGAGAATGTCAGAGAGTGTCAGAGAGTTACAAAGACTGTCTGAGATTGTCCGAGAGTTTCTGAGATTGTCAGAGAGTGTCAGAGATGTGTCAGAAATTTTCTGAGAGTGTCAGAGAGTGTCAGAGAGTGTCAGAGAGTTTCAGAGAGTTTCAGAGAGTGTCAGAGAGTGTATGAGATTGTCAGAATGTGTCACAGAGTGTCACAGAGTATCAGTGCGTTTAAGAGAGTTTCTGAGAGTTTCAGAGTGTGTCAGAGTGTTTTTGAGAGTGTCTGAGTGTCAGAGAGTGTCAGAGAGTTTCTGAGATTGTCAGAGAGTGTCAGAGAGTGTCAGACAGTTTCTGAGAGTGTTAGAGAGTGTCAGAGAGTTTCAGAGAGTTTCAGAGAATGTCAGAGAATGATTGAGAGTGTCAGAGAGTGTCGGAGAGTGTCAGTGAGTTTCAGAGAGTTTCTGAGAGTGTCTGAGCGTGTCAGAGAATTTCAGAGAGTGTCTGAGAGTGTCAGAGAGTGTCAGAGTGTTTCAGAGAGTGTCAGAGAGTTTCAGAGAATGTATGAGAGTGTCAGAGAGTGTCAGAGAGTTTCTGTGAGTGTCAGTGATAGTCAGAGAGCGTCAGAGAGTGTCAGAGAGTTTCAGAGAGTGTCAGACAGTGTCAGACAGTGTCAGACAGTGTCAGAGAGAGTCAGAGAATTTCAGAGAGCTTCTGAGAGTGTCAGACAGTGTCAGAGATTTAGAGACAGTTTCTGAGAGTTTCTGAGAGAGTCTGAGAGCGTCCGAGAGTGTCAGAGAGTTTCTGAGATTGTCAGAGAGATTCTGAGAGTTTCAGAGAGTATCTGAGAGTGTCTGAGCGTGTCAGAGAGTTTCAGAGTATTTCAGAGAGTGTCACAGATTGTCAGATAGTGTCTGAGAGTTTCAGAGGATATCAGAGAGCGTCAGAGAGTGTCTGAGCATGTCAGAGAATTTCCGAGAGTGTATGAGAGTGTCAGAGCGTGTCAGAGAGTTTCTGAGAGTGGCAGAGAGTGACAGAGTTTCTGAGAGTGTCAGTGAGTGTCAAAGAGTGTCAGAGAGTTTCTGAGAGTGGCAGAGAGTGACAGAGAGTGTCGGAAAGTGTCAGAGAGTTTCTGAGAGTCTCAAAGAGTGTCACAGAGTTTCTGAGAGTGTCAGAGAGTGTCTGAGAGTGACAGAGTGTGTCAGAGAGTGACAGAGAGTGTCTGAGAGTGTCAGTGAGTGTCAGAGAGTGATAGAGAGTGTCAGAGCGATTCAGAGAGTGTCAGAGGGTGTCAGAGAGTTTCTGAGGGTATCAGAGAGTGTCTGAGGGTGTCAGAGCGTGTCAGTGAGTTTCAGCGAGTTTCTGAGAGTGTCTGAGCGTGTCAGAGAGTGTCAGAGAGTGTTTGACAGTGTCAGAGATTGTCAGAGTGTGTCAGAGAGTGTTAGAGTTTGATAGAGAATGTCAGAGTGTGTCATAGAGTGACAGAGAGTGTCAGAGAGTGATAGACAGTGTCTGAGTGTGTTTGAGAGTGTCAGAGATTGTCAGAGTGTGTCAGAGAGTGATAGAGAATGATCGAGAGTGTCTGAGAGTGTCAGAGAGTGTCAGAGTGTGTCAGAGAGTGTCAGAGATTGATAGAGAGTGCAAGAGAGTGTCAGAGAGTGTCAGAGTGTGTCATAGAGTGTCAGAGGGTGATAGAGAGTCTCTGAGAGTGTCAGAGAGTGATAGAGTGTGATAGTGAGTGATAGAGAGTGACTTTGAGTGTCAGAGAGTGATAGAGACTGTCAGAGACTGATAGAGAGTGTCTGAGAGTGCCAGAGAGTGATAGAGAGTGATAGAGAGTGTCAGAGAGTGTCAGAGAGTGTCAGAGAGTGATAGAGACTGTCAGAGAGTGATAGAGAGTGATAGAGAGTGTCTGAGAGTGCCAGAGAGTGATAGAGAGTGTCAGAGAGTGTCAGAGAGTGAAAGAGAGTGTCAGAGAGTGTCTGAGAGTGATAGAGAGTGTCAGAGAGTGTCAGAGAGTGTAAGAGTATGTCACAGAGTGTCAGAGTTTGTCAGAGAGTGTCAGAGAGTGATAGAGAGTGTCAGAGAGAGTCATAGAGTGATAGAGAGTGTCAGAGAGTGTCAGAGAGTGATAGGGAGTGTCAGAGAGTGATAGAGAGTGTCAGAGAGTGAAAGAGAGTGTCAGAGAGTGATGGAGAGTGATAGAGAGTGATAGAGAGTGTCAGAGTGTGTCAGAGAGTGTCAGATTGTGATAGAGAGTGTCAGAGAGTGATAGAGATTGTCAGAGTGTGTCAGAGAGTGTCAGAGAGTGATAGAGAGTGATAGAGAGTGTCAGAGAGTGTCATAGAGTGACAGAGAGTGTCTGAGAGTGTCTGACAGTGACAGAGAGTGTCTGAGAGTGTCAGTGAGTGTCAGAGAGTGATAGCGAGTGTCTGAGTGTGTTTGAGAGTGTCAGAGATTGTCAGAGTGTGTCAGAGAGTGATAGAGAATGATCGAGAGTGTCTGAGAGTGTCAGAGAATGTCAGAGTGTCCCAGAGAGTGTCAGAGAGTGACAGAGAGTGATCGAGAGTGATAGAGAGAGTCTGAGAGTGTCATAGAGTGATAGAGAGTGAAAGAGAGTGTCTGAGAGTGTCAGAGAGTGTAAGAGTATGTCAGATTGTGTCAGAGTTTGTCAGAGAGTGTCAGAGAGTGATAGAGAGTGTCAGAGAGAGTCATAGAGTGATAGAGAGTGTCAGAGAGTGTCAGAGAGTGATAGGGAGTGTCAGAGAGCGATAGAGAGTGTCAGAGAGTAAAAGAGAGTTTCAGAGAGTGATGGAGAGTGATAGAGAGTGATAGAGAGTGTCAGAGTGTGTCAGAGATAGTCAGATTGTGATCGAGAGTGTCAGAGAGTGATAGAGATTGTCAGAGTGTGTCAGAGAGTGTCAGAGAGTGATTGAGAGTGATAGAGAGCGTCAGAGAGTGTCATAGAGTGATAGAGAGTGTCAGAGAGTGTCAGAGAGTGATAGGGAGTGTCAGAGAGCGATGGAGAGTGTCAGAGAGTAAAAGAGAGTGTCAGAGTGTGTCAGAGAGTGTCAGATTGTGATAGACAGTGTCAGAGAGTGTCAGAGAGTGATAGGGAGTGTCAGAGAGCGATGGAGAGTGTCAGAGAGTAAAATAGATTGTCAGAGTGTGTCAGAGAGTGTCAGAGAGTGATAGAGAGTGATAGAGAGTGTCAGAGAGTGTCCTAGAGTGACAGAGAGTGACTGAGAGTGTCTGAGAGTGACAGAGAGTGTCTGAGAGTGTCATTGAGTGTTAGAGAGCGATAGAGAGTGTCAGAGAGTGATAGAGAGTGTCTGAGAGTGTCAGAGAGTGATAGATAGTGTCTGAGAGTGTCAGAGATTGATAGAGAGTGTCTGAAAGTGTCTGAGAGTGTCTGAGAGTGCTTGATAGTTTCAGAGAATGTCAGAGTGTGTCAGAGAGTGATAGAGAGTGATAGAGAGTGTCTGAGAGTGTCAGAGTGTGTCAGAGTGTGTCAGAGAGTGATGGAGAGTGATAGAGAGTGATAGAGAGTGTCGGAGAGAGTCAGAGAGTGTCAGAGAGTGATAGAGAGTGTCTGAGAGTGTCACAGAGTGTCTGAGAGTGTCAGAGAGTGTCAGAGAATGTCAGAGAGCAATAGAGAGTGATGGAGAGTGATAGACAATTTCAATGACTGTCAGAGAGTGATAGAGAGTGTCTGAGAGTGTTTGACAGTGTCAGAGATTGTCAGAGTGTGTCAGAGAGTGTTAGAGAGTGATAGAGAATGTCAGAGAGTGTCATAGAGTGACAGAGAGTGTCTGAGAGTGACAGAGAGTGTCTGAGAGTGATAGAGACTGTCAGAGAGTGATAGAGAGTGTCTGAGTGTGTTTGAGAGTGTCAGAGATTGTCAGAGTGTGTCAGAGAGTGATAGAGAATGATCGAGAGTGTCTGAGAGTGTCAGAGAGTATCAGAGTGTGTCAGAGAGTGTCAGAGATTGATAGAGAGTGCTAGAGAGTGTCAGAGAGTGTCAGAGTGTGTCATAGAGTGTCAGAGGGTGATAGAGAGTCTCTGAGAGTGTCAGAGAGTGATAGAGTGTGATAGAGAGTGATAGAGAGTGTCTTTGAGTGTCTGAGAGTGATAGAGACTGTCAGAGACTGATAGAGAGTGTCTGAGAGTGCCAGAGAGTGATAGAGAGTGATAGAGAGTGTCAGAGAGTGTCAGAGAGTGTCAGAGAGTGATAGAGACTGTCAGAGAGTGATAGAGAGTGTCTGAGAGTGTCTGAGAGTGTCTGAGAGTGCCAGAGAGTGATCGAGAGTGATAGAGAGTGTCAGAGAGTGTCAGAGAGTGATAGAGAGTGTCTGAGAGTGTCAGAGAGTGCAAGAGTATGTCAGAGAGTGTCAGAGAGTGATAGAGAGTGTCAGAGAGCTTCATAGAGTGATAGAGTGTGTCAGAGAGTTTCAGAGAGTGATAGGGAGTGTCAGAGAGTGTCAGAGAGTGAAAGAGAGTGTCAGAGAGTGATGGAGAGTGATAGAGAGCGATAGAGAGTGTCAGAGTGTGTCAGAGAGTGTCAGATTGTGATAGAGAGTGTCTGAGAGTGTCAGCGAGTGTAAGAGTATGTCAGAGAGTGTCAGAGTTTGTCAGAGAGTGTCAGAGAGTGATAGAGAGTGTCAGAGAGAGTCATGGAGTGATAGAGAGTGTCAGAGATTGTCAGAGAGTGATAGGGAGTGTCAGAGAGCGATAGAGAGTGTCAGAGAGTAAAAGAGAGTGTCAGAGAGTGATGGAGAGTGATAGAGAGTGATAGAGAGTGTCAGAGTGTGTCAGAGAGTGTCAGATTGTGATAGACAGCGTCAGAGAGTGATAGAGATTGTCAGAGTGTGTCAGAGAGTGTCAGAGAGTGATAGAGAGTGATAGAGAGTGTCAGAGAGTGTCCTCGAGTGACAGAGAGTGTCAGAGAGTGTCAGAGAGTGATAGGGAGTGTCAGAGAGCGATAGAGAGTGTCAGAGAGTAAAAGAGAGTTTCAGAGAGTGATGGAGAGTGATAGAGAGTGTCAGAGTGTGTCAGAGATTGTCAGATTGTGATCGAGAGTGTCAGAGAGTGATAGAGATTGTCAGAGTGTGTCAGAGAGTGTCAGAGAGTGATAGAGAGTGATAGAGAGCGTCAGAGAGTGTCATAGAGTGATAGAGAGTGTCAGAGAGTGATAGGGAGTGTCAGAGAGCGATGGAGAGTGTCAGAGAGTTAAAGAGAGTGTAAGAGTGTGTCAGAGAGTGTCAGATTGTGATAGACAGTGTCAGAGAGTGATAGAGATTGTCAGAGTGTGTCAGAGAGTGTCAGAGAGTGATAGAGAGTGATAGAGAGTGATAGAGAGCGTCAGAGAGTGTCATAGAGTGATAGAGAGTGTCAGAGAGTGATAGGGAGTGTCAGAGAGCGATGGAGAGTGTCAGAGAGTTAAAGAGAGTGTCAGAGTGTGTCAGAGAGTGTCAGATTGTGATAGACAGTGTCAGAGAGTGATAGAGATTGTCAGAGTGTGTCAGAGAGTGTCAGAGAGTGTCCTAGAGTGACAGAGAGTGACTGAGAGTGTCTGAGAGTGACAGAGAGTGTCTGAGAGTGTCATTGAGTGTTAGAGAGCGATAGAGAGTGTCAGAGAGTGATAGAGAGTGTCTGAGAGTGTCAGAGAGTGATAGATAGTGTCTGAGAGTGTCAGAGATTGATAGAGAGTGTCTGAAAGTGTCTGAGAGTGTCTGAGAGTGCTTGAGAGTTTCAGAGAATGTCAGAGTGTGTCAGAGAGTGATAGAGAGTGATAGAGAGTGTCTGAGAGTGTCAGAGTGTGTCAGAGTGTGTCAGAGAGTGATGGAGATGATAGAGAGTGATAGAGAGTGTCGGAGAGAGTCAGAGAGTGTCAGAGAGTGATAGAGAGTGTCTGAGAGTGTCACAGAGTGTCTGAGAGTGTCAGAGAGTGTCAGAGAGTGTCAGAGTGTGTCAGAGAATGTCAGAGAGCAATAGAGAGTGATAGAGAGTGATAGACAATTTCAATGACTGTCAGAGAGTGATAGAGAGTGTCTGAGAGTGTTTGACAGTGACAGAGATTGTCAGAGTGTGTCAGAGAGTGTTGGAGAGTGATAGAGAATGTCAGACAGTGTCATAGAGTGACAGAGAGTGTCTGAGAGTGACAGAGAGTGTATGAGAGTGATAGAGACTGTCAGAGAGTGATAGAGAGTGTCTGAGTGTGTTTGAGAGTGTCAGAGATTGTCAGAGTGTGTCAGAGAGTGATAGAGAATGATCGAGAGTGTCTGAGAGTGTCAGAGAGTGTCAGAGTGTGTCAGAGAGTGTCAGAGATTGATAGAGAGTGCTAGAGAGTGTCAGAGAGTGTCAGAGTGTGTCATAGAGTGTCAGAGGGTGATAGAGAGTCTCTGAGAGTGTCAGAGAGTGATAGAGTGTGATAGAGAGTGATAGAGAGTGTCTTTGAGTGTCTGAGAGTGATAGAGACTGTCAGAGACTGATAGAGAGTGTCTGAGAGTGCCAGAGAGTGATAGAGAGTGATAGAGAGTGTCAGAGAGTGTCAGAGAGTGTCAGAGAGTGATAGAGACTGTCAGAGAGTGATAGAGAGTGTCTGAGAGTGTCTGAGAGTGTCTGAGAGTGCCAGAGAGTGATCGAGAGTGATAGAGAGTGCCAGAGAGTGTCAGAGAGTGATAGAGAGTGTCTGAGAGTGTCAGAGAGTGCAAGAGTATGTCAGAGAGTGTCAGAGAGCGATAGAGAGTGTCAGAGAGCTTCATAGAGTGATAGAGTGTGTCAGAGAGTTTCAGAGAGTGATTGGGAGTGTCAGAGAGTGTCAGAGAGTGAAAGAGAGTGTCAGAGAGTGATGGAGAGTGATAGAGAGCGATAGAGAGTGTCAGAGTGTGTCAGAGAGTGTCAGATTGTGATAGAGAGTGTCTGAGAGTGTCAGCGAGTGTAAGAGTATGTCAGAGAGTGTCAGAGTTTGTCAGAGAGAGTCAGAGAGTGATCGAGAGTGTCAGAGAGAGTCATGGAGTGATAGAGAGTGTCAGAGATTGTCAGAGAGTGATAGGGAGTGTCAGAGAGCGATAGAGAGTGTCAGAGAGTAAAAGAGAGTGTCAGAGAGTGATGGAGAGTGATAGAGAGTGATAGAGAGTGTCAGAGTGTGTCAGAGAGTGTCAGATTGTGATAGACAGTGTCAGAGAGTGATAGAGATTGTCAGAGTGTGTCAGAGAGTGTCAGAGAGTGATAGAGAGTGATAGAGAGTGTCAGAGAGTGTCCTAGAGTGACAGAGAGTGTCAGAGAGTGTCAGAGAGTGATAGGGAGTGTCAGAGAGCGATAGAGAGTGTCAGAGAGTAAAAGAGAGTTTCAGAGAGTGATGGAGAGTGATAGAGAGTGATAGAGAGTGTCAGAGTGTGTCAGAGATTGTCAGATTGTGATCGAGAGTGTCAGAGAGTGATAGAGATTGTCAGAGTGTGTCAGAGAGTGTCAGAGAGTGATAGAGAGTGATAGAGAGTGTCAGAGAGTGTCATAGAGTGATAGAGAGTGTCAGAGAGTGTCAGAGAGTGATAGGGAGTGTCAGAGAGCGATGGAGAGTGTCAGAGAGTAAAAGAGAGTGTCAGAGTGTGTCAGAGAGTGTCAGATTGTGATAGACAGTGTCAGAGAGTGATAGAGATTGTCAGAGTGTGTCAGAGAGTGTCAGAGAGTGATCGAGAGTGATAGAGAGTGTCAGAGAGTGTCCTAGAGTGACAGAGAGTGACTGAGAGTGTCTGAGAGTGACAGAGAGTGTCTGAGAGTGTCATTGAGTGTTAGAGAGCGATAGAGAGTGTCAGAGAGTGATAGAGAGTGTCTGAGAGTGTCAGAGAGTGATAGATAGTGTCTGAGAGTGTCAGAGATTGATAGAGAGTGTCTGAAAGTGTCTGAGAGTGTCTGAGAGTGCTTCAGAGTTTCAGAGAATGTCAGAGTGTGTCAGAGAGTGATAGAGAGTGATAGAGAGTGTCTGAGAGTGTCAGAGTGTGTCAGAGAGTGATGGAGAGTGATAGAGAGTGATAGAGAGTGTCGGAGAGAGTCAGAGAGTGTCAGAGAGTGATAGAGAGTGTCTGAGAGTGTCACAGAGTGTCTGAGAGTGTCAGAGAGTGTCAGAGAGTGTCAGAGTGTGTCAGAGAATGTCAGAGAGCAATAGAGAGTGATAGAGAGTGATAGACAATTTCAATGACTGTCAGAGAGTGATAGAGAGTGTCTGAGAGTGTTTGACAGTGTCAGAGATTGTCAGAGTGTGTCAGAGAGTGTTAGAGAGTGATAGAGAATGTCAGAGAGTGTCACAGAGTGACAGAGAGTGTCTGAGAGTGACAGAGAGTGTCTGAGAGTGATAGAGACTGTCAGAGAGTGATAGAGAGTGTCTGAGTGTGTTTGAGAGTGTCAGAGATTGTCAGAGTGTGTCAGAGAGTGATAGAGAATGATCGAGAGCGTATGAGAGTGTCAGAGAGTGTCAGAGTGTGTCAGAGAGTGTCAGAGATTGATAGAGAGTGCTAGAGAGTGTCAGAGAGTGTCAGAGTGTGTCAGAGAGTGTCAGAGGGTGATAGAGAGTCTCTGAGAGTGTCAGAGAGTGATAGAGTGTGATAGAGAGTGATAGAGAGTGTCTTTGTGTGTCTGAGAGTGATAGAGACTGTCAGAGACTGATAGAGAGTGTCTGAGAGTGCCAGAGAGTGATAGAGAGTGATAGAGAGTGTCAGAGAGTGTCAGAGAGTGATAGAGACTGTCAGAGAGTGATAGAGAGTGTCTGAGAGTGTCTGAGAGTGCCAGAGAGTGATCGAGAGTGATAGAGAGTGTCAGAGAGTGTCAGAGAGTGATAGAGAGTGTCTGAGAGTGTCAGAGAGTGCAAGAGTATGTCAGAGAGTGTCAGAGAGCAATAGAGAGTGATAGAGAGTGATAGAGAGTGTCAGAGTGTGTCAGGGAGTGTCAGGTTGTGATAGAGAGTGTCAGAGAGTGATAGAGATTGTCAGAGTGTGTCAGAGAGTGTCAGAGAGTGATAGAGTGTGATAGAGAGTGTCAGAGAGTGTCATAGAGTGACAGAGAGTGTCTGAGAGTGTTAGAGAGTGATAGAGAGTGTCAGAGAGTGATAGAGAGTGTCTGAAAGTGTCTGAGAGTGTCTGAGAGTGCTTGAGAGTTTCAGAGATTGTCAGAGTGTGTCAGAGAGTGATAGAGAGTGATAGAGAGTGTCAGAGTGTGTCAGAGTGTGTCAGAGAGTGATAGAGAGTGATAGAGAGTGTCAGAGAGAGTCAGAGAGTGTCAGAGAGTGATAGAGAGTGTCTGAGAGTGTCACAGAGTGTCAGAGAGTGTCAGAGAGTGTCTGAGAGTGTCTGAGAGTGTCAGAGAGTGTCAGAGTGTGTCAGAGAGCGATAGAGAGTAATAGAGAGTGATAGACAGTTTCACTGAGTGTCAGAGAGTGATAGAGAGTGTCTGAGAGTGTTTGAGAGTGTCAGAGATTGTCAGAGTGAGTCAGAGAGTGTTAGAGAGTGATAGAGAATGTCAGAGAGTGTCATAGAGTGACAGAGAGTGTCTGAGAGTGACAGAGAGTGTCTGAGAGTGTCAGCGAGTGTCAGAGAGTGATAGACAGTGTCTGAGTGTGTTTGAGTGTGTCAGAGTTTGTCAGAGTGTGTCAGAGAGTGATAGAGAGTGATAGAGAGTGATAGAGAGTGTCAGAGAGAGTCAGAGAGTGTCAGAGACTGATAGAGAGAGTCTGAGAGTGTTTGAGAGTGTCAGACATTGTCAGAGTGTGTCAGAGAGTGATAGAGAATGATCGAGAGTGTCTAAGAGTGTCAGAGTGTGTCAGAGTGTGTCAGAGAGTGTCAGAGATTGATAGAGAGTGCTAGAGAGTGTCAGAGAGTGTCAGAGTGTGTCATAGAGTGTCAGAGGGTGATAGAGTGTCTCTGAGAGTGTCAGAGAGTGATAGAGTGTGATAGAGAGTGATAGAGAGTGTCTTTGAGTGTCAGAGAGTGATAGAGACTGTCAGAGACTGATAGAGAGTGTCTGAGAGTGCCAGAGATTGATAGAGTGTGATAGAGAGTGATAGAGAGTATCTTTGAGTGTCAGAGAGTGATAGAGACAGTCAGAGAGTGATAGAGAGTGTCTGAGAGTGTCTGAGAGTGCCAGAGAGTGATAGAGAGTGATAGAGAGTGCCAGAGAGTGATAAAGAGTGGTAGAGAGTGTCAGAGGGTGTCAGAGAGTGATAGAGAGTGATAGAGAGTGTCTGAGAGTGTCAGCGAGTGTAAGAGTATGTCAGAGAGTGTCAGAGTTTGTCAGAGAGTGTCAGAGAGTGATAGAGAGTGTCAGAGAGACTCATAGAGTGATAGAGAGTGTCAGAGAGTGTCAGAGAGTTATAGGGAGTGCCAGAGAGCGATAGAGAGTGTCAGAGAGTAAAAGAGAGTGTCAGAGAGTGATGGAGAGTGATTGAGAGTGATAGAGAGTGTCAGAGTGTGTCAGAGTGTGTCAGAGAGTGTCAGATTGTGATAGACAGTGTCAGAGAGTGATAGAGATTGTCAGAGAGTGTCAGAGAGTGATAGAGAGTGTCAGAGAGTGTCCTAGAGTGACAGAGAGTGACTGAGAGTGTCTGAGAGTGACAGAGAGTGTCTGAGAGTGTCAGTGAGTGTTAGAGAGTGATAGAGAGTGTCAGAGAGTGATAGAGAGTGTCTGAGAGTGTCAGAGAGTGATAGATAGTGTCTGAGAGTGTCAGAGAGTGTCAGAGTGTGTCAGAGAGTGTCAGAGAGCAATAGAGAGTGATAGAGAGTAATAGACAATTTCAATGACTGTCAGAGAGTGATAGAGAGTGTCTGAGAGTGTTTGACAGTGTCAGAGATTGTCAGAGTGTGTCAGAGAGTGTTAGAGAGTGATAAAGAATGTCAGAGAGTGTCATAGAGTGACAGAGAGTGTCTGAGAGTGACAGAGAGTGTCTGAGAGTGATAGAGACTGTCAGAGAGTGATAGAGAGTGTCTGAGTGTGTTTGAGAGTGTCAGAAATTGTCAGAGTGTGTCAGAGAGTGATAGAGAATGATCGAGAGTGTCTGAGAGTGTCAGAGAGTGTCAGAGTGTGTCAGAGAGTGTCAGAGATTGATAAAGAGTGCTAGAGAGTGTCTGAGAGTGACAGAGAGTGTCTGAGAGTGTCAGCGAGTGTCAGAGAGTGATAGACAGTGTCTGAGTGTGTTTGAGAGTGTCAGAGTTTGTCAGAGTGTGATAGAGAGTGATAGAGAGTGTCTGAGAGTGTCAGAGAGTGTAAGAGTATGTCAGAGAGTGTCAGAGTTTGTCAGAGAGTGTCAGAGAGTGACAGAGAGTGTCAGAGAGATTCATAGAGTGATAGAGTGTGTCAGAGAGTTTCAGAGAGTGAAAGGGAGTGTCAGAGAGTGATAGAGAGTGTCAGAGAGTGAAAGAGAGTGTCAGAGAGTGATGGAGAGTGATAGAGAGTGATAGAGAGTGTCAGAGTGTGTCAGAGAGTTTCAGATTGTGATAGAGAGTGTCTGAGAGTGTCAGCGAGTGTAAGAGTATGTCAGAGTGTCAGAGTTTGTCAGAGAGTGTCAGAGAGTGATAGAGAGTGTCAGAGAGAGTCATGGAGTGATAGAGAGTGTCAGAGAGTGTCAGAGAGTGATAGGGAATGTCAGAGAGCGATAGAGAGTGTCAGAGCGTAAAAGAGAGTGTCAGAGAGTGATGGAGAGTGCTGGAGAGTGTCAGAGAGTGTCAGAGTGTGTCATAGAGTGTCAGAGGGTGATAGAGTGTCTCTGAGAGTGTCAGAGAGTGATAGAGTGTGATAGAGAGTGATAGAGAGTGATAGAGAGTGTCAGAGAGTGTCAGAGAGTGTCAGCGATTGATAGAGAGTGCTGGAGAGTGTCAGAGAGTGTCAGAGTGTGTCATAGAGTGTCAGAGGGTGATTGAGTGTCTCTGAGAGTGTCAGAGAGTGATAGAGTGTGATAGAGAGTGATAGAGAGTGTCTTTGAGTGTCAGAGAGTGATAGAGACTGTCAGAGACTGATAGAGAGTGTCTGAGAGTGCCAGAGAGTGATAGAGAGCGATAGAGAGTGTCAGAGAGTGTCAGAGAGTGATAGAGACTTTCAGTGAGTGATAGAGAATGTCTGAGAGTGTCTGAGAGTGCCAGAGAGTGATAGAGAGTGATAGAGAGTGCCAGAGAGTGATAGAGAGTGATAGTGTCAGAGAGTGTCAGAGAGTGATAGAGAGTGATAGTGTCAGAGAGTGTCAGAGAGTGATAGAGAGTGATAGAGAGTGTCTGCGAGTGTCAGCGAGTGCAAGAGTATGTCAGAGAGTGTCAGAATTTGTCAGAGAGTGTCAGAGAGTGATAGAGAGTGTCAGAGAGACTCATAGAGTGATAGAGAGTGTCAGAGAGTGTCAGAGAGTGATAGGGAGTGTCAGAGAGCGATAGAGAGAGTCAGAGAGTAAAATAGAGTGTCAGAGAGTGATGGAGAGTGATAGAGAGTGATCGAGAGTGTCAGAGTGTGATGGAGAGTGATAGAGAGTGATAGAGAGTGTCAGAGTGTGTCAGAGAGTGTCAGATTGAGATAGAGAGTGTCTGAGAGTGTCAGCGAGTGTAAGAGTATGTCAGAGAGTGTCAGAGTTTGTCAGAGAGTGTCAGAGAGTGATAGAGAGTGTCAGAGAGAGTCATGGAGTGATAGAGAGTGTCAGAGAGTGTCAGAGAGTGTCAGAGAGTGATAGGGAATGTCAGAGAGCGATAGAGAGTGTCAGAGCGTAAAAGAGAGTGTCAGAGAGTGATGGAGAGTGATAGATAGTGATAGAGAGTGTCAGAGTGTGTCAGAGAGTGTCAGAGATTGATAGAGAGTGCTAGAGAGTGTCAGAGAGTGTCAGAGTGTGCCATAGAGTGTCAGAGGGTGATAGAGTGTCTCTGAGAGTGTCAGAGAGTGATAGAGTGTGTCAGAGAGTGATATAGAGTGTCTGAGAGTGTTTGAGAGTGTCAGACATTGTCAGAGTGTGTCAGAGAGTGATAGAGAATGATCGAGAGTGTCTGAGAGTGTCATAGTGTGTCAGAGTGTGTCAGAGAGTGTCAGAGATTGATATAGAGTGCGAGAGAGTGTCAGAGAGTGTCAGAGTGTGTCATAGAGTGTCAGAGCGTTATAGAGAGTCTCTGAGAGTGTCAGAGAGTGATAGAGTGTGATAGAGAGTGACAGAGAGTGTCTTTGAGTGTCAGAGAGTGATAGAGACTGTCAGAGACTGATAGAGAGTGTCTGAGAGTGCCAGAGAGTGATAGAGAGTGATAGAGAGTGTCAGAGAGTGTCAGAGAGTGTCAGAGAGTGTCAGAGAGTGATAGAGACAGTCAGAGAGTGATAGAGAGTGTCTGATAATGTCTGAGAGTGCCAGAGAGTGATAGAGAGTGATAGAGAGTGTCAGAGAGTGATAGAGAGAGATAGAGAGTGTCAGAGAGTGTCAGCGAGTGTAAGAGTATGTCAGAGAGTGTCAGAGTTTGTCAGAGAGTGTCAGAGAGTGTCAGAGAGTGATAGAGAGTGTCAGAGAGAGTCATGGAGTCATAGAGAGTGTCAGAGAGTGTCAGAGAGTGATAGGGAGTGTCAGAGAGCGATAGAGAGTGTCAGAGAGTAAAAGAGAGTGTCAGAGAGTGATAGAGAGTGTCAGAGTGTGTCAGAGAGTGTCAGATTGTGATAGACAGTGTCAGAGAGTGATAGAGAGTGTCTGAGAGTGTCTGAGAGTGCCAGAGAGTGATAGAGAGTGATAGAGAGTGTAAGAGAGTGTCAGAGAGTGATAGAGAGTGATAGAGAGTGTCTGAGAGTGTCAGAGAGTGTAAGAGTATGTCAGAGAGTGTCAGAGAGTGACAGAGAGTGTCAGAGAGATTCATAGAGTGATAGAGTGTGTCAGAGAGTTTCAGAGAGTGAAAGGGAGTGTCAGAGAGTGATAGAGAGTGTCAGAGAGTGAAAGAGAGTGTCAGAGAGTGATGGAGAGTGATAGAGAGTGATAGAGAGTGTCAGAGTGTGTCAGAGAGTGTCAGATTGTGATAGAGAGTGTCTGAGAGTGTCAGCGAGTGTAAGAGTATGTCGGAGTGTCAGAGTTTGTCAGAGAGTGTCAGAGAGTGATAGAGAGTGTCAGAGAGAGTCATGGAGTGATAGAGAGTGTCAGAGAGTGTCAGAGAGTGATAGGGAATGTCAGAGAGCGATAGAGAGTGTCAGAGCGTAAAAGAGAGTGTCAGAGAGTGATGGAGAGTGCTGGAGAGTGTCAGAGAGTGTCAGAGTGTGTCATAGAGTGTCAGAGGGTGATAGAGTGTCTCTGAGAGTGTCAGAGAGTGATAGAGTGTGATAGAGAGTGATAGAGAGTGATAGAGAGTGTCAGAGTGTGTCAGAGAGTGTCAGAGATTGATAGAGAGTGCTGGAGAGTGTCAGAGAGTGTCAGAGTGTGTCATAGAGTGTCAGAGGGTGATAGAGTGTCTCTGAGAGTGTCAGAGAGTGATAGAGTGTGATAGAGAGTGATAGAGAGTGTCTTTGAGTGTCAGAGAGTGATAGAGACTGTCAGAGACTGATAGAGAGTGTCTGAGAGTGCCAGAGAGTGATAGAGAGTGATAGAGAGTGTCAGAGAGTGTCAGAGAGAGATAGAGACTATCAGAGAGTGATAGAGAGTGTCTGAGAGTGTCTGAGAGTGCCAGAGAGTGATAGAGAGTGATAGAGAGTGCCAGAGAGTGATAGAGAGTGATAGTGTCAGAGAGTGTCAGAGAGTGATAGAGAGTGATAGAGAGTGTCTGCGAGTGTCAGCGAGTGCAAGAGTATGTCAGAGAGTGTCATAATTTGTCAGAGAGTGTCAGAGAGTGATAGAGAGTGTCAGAGAGACTCATAGAGTGATAGAGAGTGTCAGAGAGTGTCAGAGAGTGATAGGGAGTGTCAGAGAGCGATAGAGAGTGTCAGAGAGTAAAATGGAGTGTCAGAGAGTGATGGAGAGTGATAGAGAGTGATCGAGAGTGTCAGAGTGTGATGGAGAGTGATAGAGAGTGATAGAGAGTGTCAGAGTGTGTCAGAGAGTGTCAGATTGAGATAGAGAGTGTCTGAGAGTGTCAGCGAGTGTAAGAGTATGTCAGAGAGTGTCAGAGTTTGTCAGAGAGTGTCAGAGAGTGATAGAGAGTGTCAGAGAGAGTCATGGAGTGATAGAGAGTGTCAGAGAGTGTCAGAGAGTGTCAGAGAGTGATAGGGAATGTCAGAGAGCGATAGAGAGTGTCAGAGCGTAAAAGAGAGTGTCAGAGAGTGATGGAGAGTGATAGATAGTGATAGAGAGTGTCAGAGTGTGTCAGAGAGTGTCAGAGATTGATAGAGAGTGCTAGAGAGTGTCAGAGAGTGTCAGAGTGTGTCATAGAGTGTCAGAGGGTGATAGAGTGTCTCTGAGAGTGTCAGAGAGTGATAGAGTGTGATAGAGAGTGATAGAGAGTGTCTTTGAGTGTCAGAGAGTGATAGAGACTGTCAGAGACTGATAGAGAGTGTCTGAGAGTGCCAGAGAGTGATAGAGAGTGATAGAGAGTGTCAGAGAGTGTCAGAGAGTGATAGAGACAGTCAGAGAGTGATAGAGAGTGTCTGAGAGTGTCTGAGAGTGCCAGAGAGTGATAGAGAGTGATAGAGAGTGCCAGAGAGAGATAGAGAGTGATAGAGAGTGTCAGAGAGTGTCAGAGAGTGATAGAGAGTGATAGAGAGTGTCTGAGAGTGTCAGCGAGTGTAAGAGTATGTCAGAGAGTGTCAGAGTTTGTCAGAGAGTGTCAGAGAGTGATAGAGAGTGTCAGAGAGACTCATAGAGTGATAGAGAGTGTCAGAGAGTGTCAGAGAGTGATAGGGAGTGTCAGAGAGCGATAGAGAGTGTCAGAGAGTAAAAGAGAGTGTCAGGGAGTGATGGGGAGTGATTGAGAGTGATCGAGAGTGTCAGAGTGTGTCAGAGAGTGTCAGATTGTGATAGACAGTGTCAGAGAGTGATAGAGATTGTCAGAGTGTGTCAGAGAGTGTCAGAGAGTGATAGAGAGTGATAGAGAGTGTCAGAGAGTGTCCTAGAGTGACAGAGAGTGACTGAGAGTGTCTGAGAGTGACAGAGAGTGTCTGAGAGTGTCAGTGAGCGTTAGGGAGTGATAGAGAGTGTCAGAGAGTGATAGAGAGTGTCTGAGAGTGTCAGAGAGTGATAGATAGTGTCTGAGAGTGTCAGAGAGTGTCAGAGTGTGTCAGAGAGTGTCAGAGAGCACTAGAGAGTGATAGAGAGTGATAGAGAGTGATAGAGAGTGATAGACAATTTCAATGACTGTCAGAGAGTGGTAGAGAGTGTCTGAGAGTGTTAGAGAGTGATAGAGAATGTCAGAGAGTGTCATAGAGTGACAGAGAGTGTCTGAGAGTGACAGAGAGAGTCTGAGAGTGATAGAGACTGTCAGAGAGTGATAGAGAGTGTCTGAGTGTGTTTGAGAGTGTCAGAGATTGTCAGAGTGTGTCAGAGAGTGATAGAGAATGATCGAGAGTGTCTGAGAGTGTCAGAGAGTGTCAGAGTGTGTCAGAGAGTGTCAGAGATTGATAGAGAGTGCTAGAGAGTGTCTGAGAGTGACAGAGAGTGTCTGAGAGTGTCAGCGAGTGTCAGAGAGTGATAGACAGTGTCTGAGTGTGTTTGAGAGTGTCAGAGTTTGTCAGAGTGTGTCAGAGAGTGATAGAGAGTGATAGAGAGTGTCAGAGAGAGTCAGAGAGTGTCAGAGAGTGATAGAGAATGTCTGAGAGTGTTTGAGAGTGTCAGACATTGTCAGAGTGTGTCAGAGAGTGATAGAGAATGATCGAGAGTGTCTGAGAGTGTCAGAGTGTGTCAGAGTGTGTCAGAGAGTGTCAGAGATTGATAGAGAGTGCTAGAGAGTCAGAGAGTGTCAGAGTGTGTTATAGAGTGTCAGAGGGTGATATAGAGTCTCTGAGAGTGTCAGAGAGTGATAGAGTGTGATAGAGAGTGATAGAACATAGAACATAGAACATAGAACATAGAAAAATACAGCACAGAACAGGCCCTTCGGCCCACGATGTTGTGCCGATCCTTTGTCCTCTGTCAAGGACAATTTAATCTATACCCCATCATTCTCCTTTATCCATATACCTATCCAAAAGCCTTTTGAAAGTCCCTAAAGTTTCTGACTCAACAACTTCCCCGGGCAAGGCATTCCATGCCTCGACCACTCTCTGGGTAAAGAACCTTCCCCTGACATCCCCCTTATATCTCCCACCCTTCACCTTAAATTTATGACCCCTTGTAACGCTTTGCTCCACCCGGGGAAAAAGTTTCTGACTGTCTACCCTATCTATTCCCCTGATCATCTTATAAACCTCTATCATGTCACCCCTCATCCTTCTCCTTTCTAATGAGAAGAGGCCTAGAATGTTCAGCCTTTCCTCGTAAGACTTATTCTCCATTCCAGGCAACATCCTGGTAAATCTCCTCTGCACCCTCTCCAAGGCTTCCACATCCTTCCTAAAATGAGGCGACCAGAACTGCACACAGTACTCCAAATGAGGCCTTACCAAGGTCCTGTACAGCTGCATCATCACCTCACGGCTCTTAAATTCAATCCCTCTGCTAATGAACGCTAACACCCCATATGCCTTCTTCACAGCCCTATCCACTTGAGTTGCAACTTTCAATGATCTATGCACATAGACCCCAAGGTCTCTCTGCTCCTCCACATGCCCAAGAACCCTACCGTTAACCCAGTATTTTGCATTCATGTTTGTCCTTCCAAAATGGACGACCTCACACTTTTCAGGGTTAAACTCCATCTGCCACTTTTCAGCCCAGCACTGCAACCTATCCAAGTCCCTTTGCAGACGACAATAGCCCTCCTCGGTATCCACAACTCCACCAACCTTTGTATCATCTGCAAATTTACTGACCCACCCTTCGACTTCCTCATCCAAGTCGTTAATAAAAATCACAAACAGGAGAGGACCCAGAACTGATCCCTGCGGCACGCCACTGGTAACTGGGCTCCAGGCTGAGTATTTACCATCTAAGACCACTCTCTGCCTTCTATCAGTTAGCCAATTCTTAATCCAATTGGCCACATTCCCCACTATCCCATGCCTCCTGACTTTCTCCATAAGTCTACCATGGGGGACCTTATCAAATGCCTTACTAAAATCCATGTACACCACATCCACTGGTTTACCCTCATCCACTTGCTTGGTCACCTGCTCAAAGAATTCAATCAGGCTTGTGAGGCAAGACCTACCCCTCACAAAACCGTGCTGACTGTCCCGAATCAAGCAGTGTCTTTCCAGATGCTCAGAAATCCTATCCCTCAGCACCTTTTCCATCAACTTGCCTACCACTGAAGTAAGACTAACTGGCCTGTAATTCCCAGGGTTGTTCCTATTCCCTTTCTTGAACAGGGGCACAACATTTGCCACCCTCCAATCACCTGGTACCACCCCCGTCAGCAGAGAAGATGAAAAGATCATTGCCAGCGGCTCTGCAATTTCATCCCTTGCTTCCCATAACATCCTTGGATATACCCCGTCAGGCCCGGGAGACTTGTCTATCTTCAAGTTATTCAAAAACCCCAACACATCTTCCCTCCTAACGAGCACTTCCTCGAGCTTACCAGTCTGCTTCCCACCGTCCTCTTCAGTAATACACCCCTTCTCATTCGTAAATACCGAAGAGAAGTACTCATTCAAAACCTCACTTATCTCTTCCGGCTCAACACACAGTCTCCCGCTATTGTCCTTGACCGGACCTACGGTCCCCCTAGTCATCCTCATATTTCTGACATACGCGTAAAAGGCCTTGGGGTTTTCTTTTATCCTACCCGCCAAGCATTTTTCATGCCCTCTCTTAGCTCTCCTAATCCCTTTCTTCAGATCCTTCCTGGCCATCTTGTATCCCTCCAGAGCTATGCCTGTGCCCTTTTTCCTCAACTTTATATACGCATCCTTCTTCTTCCTAACAAGACTCTCAACCTCTCTTGTCAACCACGGTTCCCTCACATGACCATCCCTTCCCTGTCTGACAGGGACATGCTTATCAATGGCCCCTACTATCTGCTCCTTGAAAAAGTTCCACATTTCGACCGTGCCCTTCCCTGCCAGCATATGCTCCCAACTTATGCTCCTCAGTTCCTGCCTGACAGCATCATATCTACCCTTCCCCCAATTGTAAACCTTGCCCTGTTGCACATACCTATCCCTCTCCATTACCACAGTGAATGCTACAGAATTGTGATCACTATCTCCAAAGTGCTCGCCCACCAACAGCTCTATCACTTGCCCTGGTTCATTACCTAGTACCAAATCCAATATTGCCTCCCCTCTGGTCGGGCAGTCTACATACTGAGTCAGAAAAGCTTCCTGGACATACTGCACAAACACTACCCCATCCAAACTATTCGATCTAAAGAGTTGCCAATCAATATTTGGGAAGTTGAAATCCCCCATAATTACTACCCTGTGACTTCTGCTCCTTTCCAAAATGAGAGTGTCTTTGAGTGTCAGAGAGTGATAGAGACTGTCAGAGACTGATAGAGAGTGTCTGAGAGTGCCAGAGAGTGATAGAGAGTGATAGAGAGTGTCAGAGAGTTTCAGAGAGTGTCAGAGAGTGATAGAGACAGTCAGAGAGTGATAGAGAGTGCCTGAGAGTGTCTGAGAGTGCCAGAGAGTGATAGAGAGTGATGGAGAGTGTCAGAGAGTGTCAGAGAGTGATAGAGAGTGATAGAGAGTGTCTGAGAGTGTCAGAGAGTGTAAGAGTATGTCAGAGAGTGTCAGAGTTTGTCAGAGAGTGTCAGAGAGTGATAGAGAGTGTCAGAGAGATTCATAGAGTGATAGAGTGTGTCAGAGAATTTCAGAGAGTGATAGGGAGTCTCAGAGAGTGATAGAGAGTGTCAGAGAGTGAAAGAGAGTGTCAGAAAGTGATGGAGAGTGATAGAGAGTGATAGAGAGTGTCAGAGTGTGTCAGAGAGTGTCAGATTGTGATAGAGAGTGTCTGAGAGTGTCAGCGAGTGTAAGAGTATGTCAGAGAGTGTCAGAGTTTGTCAGAGAGTGTCAGAGAGTGATAGAGAGTGTCAGAGAGAGTCATGGAGTGATAGAGAGTGTCAAAGAGTGTCAGAGAGTGATAGGGAATGTCAGAGAGCGATATAGAGTGTCAGAGCGTAAAAGAGAGTTTCAGAGAGTGATGGAGAGTGATAGAGAGTGATAGAGAGTGTCAGAGTGTGTCAGAGAGTGTCAGATTGTGATAGACAGTGTCAGAGAGTGATAGAGATTGTCAGAGTGTGTCAGAGAGTGTCAGAGAGTGACAGAGAATGTCAGAGAGTGTCATAGAGTGACAGAGAGTGTCTGAGAGTGACAGAGAGTGTCTGAGAGTGATATAGACTGTCAGAGAGTGATAGAGAAGTCTGAGTGTGTTTGAGAGTGTCAGAGATTGTCAGAGTGTGTCTGAGAGCGATAGAGAATGATCGAGAGTGTCTGAGAGTGTCAGAGAGTGTCAGAGAGTGATAGACAGTGTCTGAGTGTGTTTGAGAGTGTCAGAGTTTGTCAGAGAGTGTCAGAGAGTGATAGAGAGTGATAGAGAGTGTCAGAGAGAGTCAGAGAGTGTCAGAGAGTGATAGAGAGTGTCTGAGAGTGTTTGAGAGTGTCAGACATTGTCAGAGTGTGTCAGAGAGTGATAGAGAGTGATAGAGAGTGTCAGAGAGAGTCAGAGATTGATAGAGAGTGCTAGAGAGTGTCTGAGAGTGACAGAGAGTGTCTGAGAGTGTCAGCGAGTGTCAGAGAGTGATAGACAGTGTCTGAGTGTGTTTGAGAGTGTCAGATTTTGTCAGAGTGTGTCAGAGAGTGATAGAGAGTGATAGAGAGTGTCAGAGAGAGTCAGAGAGTGTCAGAGAGTGATAGAGAGTGTCTGAGAGTGTTTGAGAGTGTCAGACATTGTCAGAGTGTGTCAGAGAGTGATAGAGAATGATCGAGAGTGTCTGTGAGTGTCAGAGTGTGTCAGAGTGTGTCAGAGAGTGTCAGAGATTGATAGAGAGTGCGAGAGAGTGTCAGAGAGTGTCAGAGTGTGTCATAGAGTGTCAGAGCGTGATAGAGAGTCTCTGAGAGTGTCAGAGTGTGATAGAGTGTGATAGAGAGTGACAGAGAGTGTCTTTGAGTGTCAGAGAGTGATAGAGACTGTCAGAGACTGATAGAGAGTGTCTGAGAGTGTCAGAGAGTGATAGAGAGTGATAGAGAGTGTCAGAGAGTGTCAGAGAGTGTCAGAGAGTGATAGAGACAGTCAGAGAGTGATAGAGAGTGTCTGATAATGTCTGAGAGTGCCAGAGAGTGATAGAGAGTGATAGAGAGTGTCAGAGAGTGTCAGAGAGTGATAGAGAGTGATAGAGAGTGTCAGAGAGTGTCAGCGAGTGTAAGAGTATGTCAGAGAGTGTCAGAGTTTGTCAGAGAGTGTCAGAGAGTGTCAGAGAGTGATAGGGAGTGTCAGAGAGAGTCATAGAGTGATAGAGAGTGTCAGAGAGTGTCAGAGAGTGATAGGGAGTGTCAGAGAGCGATAGAGAGTGTCAGAGAGTAAAAGAGAGTGTCAGAGAGTGATGGAGAGTGATAGAGAGTGTCAGAGTGTGTCAGAGAGTGTCAGATTGTGATAGACAGTGTCAGAGAGTGATAGAGATTGTCACAGTGTGTCAGAGAGTGTCAGAGAGTGATAGAGAGTGATAGAGAGTGTCAGAGAGTGTCCTAGAGTGACAGAGAGTGACTGAGAGTGTCTGAGAGTGACAGAGAGTGTCTGAGAGTGTCAGTGAGTGTTAGAGAGTGATAGAGAGTGTCAGAGAGTGATAAAGAGTGTCTGAGAGTGTCAGAGAGTGATAGATAGAGTCTGAGAGTGTCAGAGAGTGTCAGAGTGTGTCAGAGAGTGTCAGAGAGCAATAGAGAGTGATAGAGAGTGATAGACAATTTCAATGACTGTCAGAGAGTGATAGAGAGTGTCTGAGAGTGTTTGACAGTGTCAGAGATTGTCAGAGTGTGTCAGAGAGTGTTAGAGAGTGATAGAGAATGTCAGAGAGTGTCATAGAGTGACAGAGAGTGTCTGAGAGTGACAGAGAGATTCTGAGAGTGATAGAGACTGTCAGAGAGTGATAGAGAGTGTCTGAGTGTGTTTGAGAGTGTCAGAGATTGTCAGAGTGTGTCAGAGAGTGATAGAGAATGATCGAGAGTGTCTGAGAGTGTCAGAGAGTGTCAGAGATTGATAGAGAGTGATAGAGAGTGTCAGAGAGTGTCAGAGTGTGTCATAGAGTGTCAGAGGGTGATAGAGAGTCTCTGAGAGTGTCAGAGAGTGATAGAGTGTGATAGAGAGTGACAGAGAGTGTCTTTGAGTGTCAGAGAGTGATAGAGACTGTCAGAGACTGATAGAGAGTGTCTGAGAGTGCCAGAGAGTGATAGAGAGTGATAGAGAGTGTCAGAGAGTGTCAGAGAGTGTCAGAGAGTGATAGAGACTGTCAGAGAGTGATAGAGAGTGTCTGAGAGTGTCTGAGAGTGCCAGAGAGTGATAGAGAGTGATAGAGAGTGTCAGAGAGTGTCAGAGAGTGATAGAGAGTGATAGAGAGTGTCTGAGAGTGTCAGAGAGTGTAAGAGTATGTCAGAGAGTGTCAGAGTTTGTCAGAGAGTGTCAGAGAGTGATAGAGAGTGTCAGAGAGATTCATAGAGTGATAGAGTGTGTCAGAGAGTTTCAGAGAGTGATAGGGAGTGTCAGAGAGTGATAGAGAGTGTCAGAGAGTGAAAGAGAGTGTCAGAGAGTGATGGAGAGTGATAGAGAGTGATAGAGAGTGTCAGAGTGTGTCAGAGTGTGTCAGATTGTGATAGAGAGTGTCTGAGAGTGATAGAGAGTGTCAGAGAGAGTCATGGAGGGATAGAGAGTGTCAGAGAGTGTCAGAGAGTGATAGGGAATGTCAGAGAGCGATAGAGACTGTCAGAGCGTAAAAGAGATTGTCAGAGAGTTTCAGAGAGTGATAGGGAGTCTCAGAGAGTGTCAGAGTGTGTCAGAGAGTGCCAGATTGTGATAGACAGTGTCAGAGAGTGATAGAGATTGTCAGAGTGTGTCAGAGAGTGTCAGAGAGTGATAGAGAGTGATAGAGAGTGTCAGAGAGTGAAAGAGAGTGACAGAGAGTGACTGAGAGTGTCAGAGTGTGTCAGAGAGTGTCAGATTGTGATAGACAGTGTCAGAGAGTGATAGAGATTGTCAGAGTGTGTCAGAGAGTGTCAGAGAGTGATAGAGAGTGATAGAGAGTGTCAGAGAGTGATAGAGAGTGTCTGAGAGTGACAGAGAGTGTCTGAGAGTGTCATTGAGTGTTAGAGAGTGATAGAGAGTGTCAGAGAGTGATAGAGAGTGTCTGAGAGTGTCAAAGAGTGATAGATAGTGTCTGAGAGTGTCAGAGATTGATAGAGAGTGTCTGAAAGTGTCTGAGAGTGTCTGAGAGTGCTTGAGAGTTTCAGAGATTGTCAGAGTGTGTCAGAGAGTGATAGAGAGTGATAGAGAGTGTCTGAGAGTGTCAGAGTGTGTCAGAGTGTGTCAGAGAGTGATAGAGAGTGATCGAGAGTGATAGAGAGTGTCGGAGAGTGTCAGAGAGTGATAGAGAGTGTCAGAGAGTGATAGAGAGTGTCTGAGAGTGTCAGAGAGTGTCTGAGAGTGTCAGAGAGTGTCAGAGAGTGTCAGAGTGTGTCAGAGAGTGTCAGAGAGCAATAGAGAGTGATAGAGAGTGATAGACAATTTCAATGACTGTCAGAGAGTGATAGAGAGTGTCTGAGAGTGTTTGACAGTGTCAGAGATTGTCAGAGTGTGTCAGAGAGTGTTAGAGAGTGATAGAGAATGTCAGAGAGTGTCATAGAGTGACAGAGAGTGTCTGAGAGTGACAGAGAGTGTCTGAGAGTGATAGAGACTGTCAGAGAGTGATAGAGAGTGTCTGAGTGTGTTTGAGAGTGTCAGAGATTGTCAGAGTGTGTCAGAGAGTGATAGAGAATGATCGAGAGTGTCTGAGAGTGTCAGAGAGTGTTAGAGTGTGTCAGAGAGTGTCAGAGATTGACAGAGAGTGCTAGAGAGTGTCAGAGAGTGTCCTAGAGTGACAGAGAGTGACTGAGAGTGTCTGAGAGTGACAGAGAGTGTCTGAGAGTGTCAGTGAGTGTTAGAGAGTGATAGAGAGTGTCAGAGAGTGATAAAGAGTGTCTGAGAGTGTCAGAGAGTGATAGATAGTGTCTGAGAGTGTCAGAGAGTGTCAGAGAGTGTCAGAGTGTGTCAGAGAGTGTCAGAGAGCAATAGAGAGTGATAGAGAGTGATAGACAATTTCAATGACTGTCAGAGAGTGATAGAGAGTGTCTGAGAGTGTTTGACAGTGTATGAGATTGTCAGAGTTTGTCAGAGAGTGTTAGAGAGTGATAGAGAATGTCAGAGAGTGTCATAGAGTGACAGAGAGTGTCTGAGTGTGATAGACAGTGTCAGAGAGTGATAGAGATTGTCACAGTGTGTCAGAGAGTGTCAGAGAGTGATAGAGTGTGATAGAGAGTGTCAGAGAGTGTCCTAGAGTGACAGAGAGTGTCTGAGAGTGTCTGAGAGTGACAGAGAGTGTCTGAGAGTGTCAGTGAGTGTTAGAGAGTGATAGAGAGTGTCAGAGTGTGTCAGAGAGTGTCAGAGATTGATAGAGAGTGCTAGAGAGTGTCAGAGAGTGTCAGAGTGTGTCATAGAGTGTCAGAGGGTGATAGAGTGTCTCTGAGAGTGTCAGAGAGTGATAGAGTGTGATAGAGAGTGATAGAGAGTGTCTTTGAGTGTCAGAGAGTGATAGAGACTGTCAGAGACTGATAGAGAGTGTCTGAGAGTGCCAGAGAGTGATAGAGAGTGATAGAGAGTGTCAGAGAGTGTCAGAGAGTGATAGAGACAGTCAGAGAGTGATAGAGAGTGTCTGAGAGTGTCTGAGAGTGCCAGAGAGTGATAGAGAGTGATAGAGAGTGCCAGAGAGTGATAGAGAGTGATAGAGAGTGTCAGAGAGTGTCAGAGAGTGATAGAGAGTGATAGAGAGTGTCTGAGAGTGTCAGCGAGTGTAAGAGTATGTCAGAGAGTGTCAGAGTTTGTCAGAGAGTGTCAGAGAGTGATAGAGAGTGTCAGAGAGACTCATAGAGTGATAGAGAGTGTCAGAGAGTGTCAGAGAGTGATAGGGAGTGTCAGAGAGCGATAGAGAGTGTCAGAGAGTAAAAGAGAGTGTCAGAGAGTGATGGAGAGTGATTGAGAGTGATCGAGAGTGTCAGAGTGTGTCAGAGTATGTCAGAGAGTGTCAGATTGTGATAGACAGTGTCAGAGAGTGATAGAGATTGTCAGAGTGTGTCAGAGAGTGCCAGAGAGTGATAGAGAGTGATAGAGAGTGTCAGAGAGTGTCCTAGAGTGACAGAGAGTGACTGAGAGTGTCTGAGAGTGACAGAGAGTGTCTGAGAGTGTCAGTGAGCGTTAGGGAGTGATAGAGAGTGTCAGAGAGTGATAGAGAGTGTCTGAGAGTGTCAGAGAGTGATAGATAGTGTCTGAGAGTGTCAGAGAGTGTCAGAGTGTGTCAGAGAGTGTCAGAGAGCAATAGAGAGTGATAGAGAGTGATAGAGAGTGATAGACAATTTCAATGACTGTCAGAGAGTGATAGAGAGTGTCTGAGAGTGTTTGACAGTGTCAGAGATGGTCAGAGTGTGTCAGAGAGTGTTAGAGAGTGTAGAGAATGTCAGAGAGTGTCATAGAGTGACAGAGAGTGTCAGAGAGTGTCAGAGAGTGATAGGGAGTGTCAGAGAGCGATAGAGAGTGTCAGAGAGTAAAAGAGAGTCTCAGAGAGTGATGGAGAGTGTCTTTGAGTGTCAGAGAGTGATAGAGACTGTCAGAGACTGATAGAGAGTGTCTGAGAGTGCCAGAGAGTGATAGAGAGTGATAGAGAGTGTCAAGAGAGTGTCAGAGTGTGTCAGAGAGTGATAGAGACTGTCAGAGAGTGATAGAGAGTGTCTGAGAGTGTCTGAGCGTGCCAGAGCGTGATAGAGAGTGATAGAGAGTGTCAGAGAGTGTCAGAGAGTGATAGAGAGTGATAGAGAGTGTCTGAGAGTGTCAGAGAGTGTAAGAGTATGTCAGAGAGTGTCAGAGTTTGTCAGAGAGTGTCAGAGAGTGATAGAGAGTGTCAGAGAGATTCATAGAGCGATAGAGTGTGTCAGAGAGTTTCAGAGAGTGATAGGGAGTGTCAGAGAGTGATAGAGAGTGTCAGAGAGTGAAAGAGAGTGTCAGAGAGTGATGGAGAGTGATAGAGAGTGATAGAGAGTGTCAGAGTGTGTCAGAGAGTGTCAGATTGTGATAGAGAGTGTCTGAGAGTGTCAGCGAGTGTAAGAGTATGTCAGAGAGTGTCAGAGTTTGTCAGAGAGTGTCAGAGAGTGATAGAGAGTGTCAGAGAGAGTCATGGAGTGATAGAGAGTGTCAGAGAATGTCAGAGAGTGATAGGGAATGTCAGAGAGCGATAGAGAGTGTCAGAGCGTAAAAGAGAGTGTCAGAGAGTGATGGAGAGGGATAGATAGTGATAGAGAGTGTCAGAGTGTGTCAGAGAGTGTCAGATTGTGATAGACAGTGTCAGAGAGTGATAGAGATTGTCAGAGTGTGTCAGAGAGTGTCAGAGAGTGATAGAGAGTGATAGAGAGTGTCAGAGAGTGTCCTAGAGTGACAGAGAGTGACTGAGAGTGTCTGAGAGTGACAGAGAGTGTCTGAGAGTGTCATTGAGTGTTAGAGAGTGATAGAGAGTGTCAGAGAGTGATAGAGAGTGTCTGAGAGTGTCAGAGAGTGATAGATAGTGTCTGAGAGTGTCAGAGATTGATAGAGAGTGTCTGAAAGTGTCTGAGAGTGTCTGAGAGTGCTTGAGAGTTTCAGAGATTGTCAGAGTGTGTCAGAGAGTGATAGAGAGTGATAGAGAGTGTCTGAGAGTGTCCGAGTGTGTCAGAGTGTGTCAGAGAGTGATAGAGAGTGATCGAGAGTGATAGAGAGTGTCGGAGAGAGTCAGAGAGTGTCAGAGAGTGATAGAGAGCGTCTGAGAGTGTCACAGAGTGTCAGAGAGTGTCTGAGAGTGTCAGAGAGTGTCAGAGAGTGTCAGAGTGTGTCAGAGAGTGTCAGAGAGCAATAGAGAGTGATAGAGAGTGATAGACAATTTCAATGACTGTCAGAGAGTGATAGAGTGTCTGAGAGTGTTTGACAGTGTCAGAGATTGTCAGAGTGTGTCAGAGAGTGTTAGAGAGTGATAGAGAATGTCAGAGAGTGTCATAGAGTGACAGAGAGTGTCTGAGAGTGACAGAGAGTGTCTGAGAGTGATAGAGACTGTCAGAGAGTGATAGAGAGTGTCTGAGTGTGTTTGAGAGTGTCAGAGATTGTCAGAGTGTGTCAGAGAGTGATAGAGAATGATCGAGAGTGTCTGAGAGTGTCAGAGAGTGTTAGAGTGTGTCAGAGAGTGTCAGAGATTGATAGAGAGTGCTCGAGAGTGTCTGAGAGTGTCCTAGAGTGACAGAGAGTGACTGAGAGTGTCTGAGAGTGACAGAGAGTGTCTGAGAGTGTCAGTGAGTGTTAGAGAGTGATAGAGAGTGTCAGAGAGTGATAAAGAGTGTCTGAGAGTGTCAGAGAGTGATAGATAGTGTCTGAGAGTGTCAGAGAGTGTCAGAGAGTGTCAGAGTGTGTCAGAGAGTGTCAGAGAGCAATAGAGAGTGATAGAGAGTGATAGACAATTTCAATGACTGTCAGAGAGTGATAGAGAGTGTCTGAGAGTGTTTGACAGTGTCAGAGATTGTCAGAGTGTGACAGAGAGTGTTAGAGAGTGATAGAGAATGTCAGAGAGTGTCATAGAGTGACAGAGAGTGTCTGAGAGTGATAGACAGTGTCAGAGAGTGATAGAGATTGTCACAGTGTGTCAGAGAGTTTCAGAGAGTGTCAGAGAGTGTCAGAGAGTGATAGAGAGTGTCTGAGAGTGTCTGAGAGTGTCTGAGAGTGTCTGGGAGTGTCAGTGAGTGTCAGTGAGAGTCAGAGTGTGATAGAGAGTGATAGAGAGGGTCTGAGAGTGTCAGAGTGTGTCAGAGAGTGTCAGAGAGTGATAGAGAGTGATAGAGAGTGTTATGAGAGTGTCTGAGAGTGTCAGAGTTTGTCAGAGTGTTTCAGAGAGTGTCAGAGAGTGATAACGAGTGATAGAGAGTGTCTGAGAGTGTCAGAGAGTGTCAGAGTGTGTCAGAGAGTGTCAGAGAGTGATAGAGTGTGATAGAGAGTGTCAGAGAGTGTAATTGAGTGATAGAGAGTGTCAGAGTGTGATAGAGAGTGCCAGAGAGTAATAGAGAGTCTCAGAGAGTTATAGAGCGTTTCAGAGAGTGATAGAGTGTGATAGAGAGTGTCAGAGAGTGTAATTGAGTCATAGAGAGTGTCAGAGAGTGTCAGAGTGTGATATAGAGTGCCAGAGAGTGATAGAGAGTGTCAGAGAGTGATAGAGAGTGTCTGAGAGTGTCAGAAAGCGTCTGAGAATGTCAGAGTGTGTCAGAGAGTGAAAGAGAGTGTCAGAGAGTGTCATTGAGTGATAGAGAGTGTCAGAGAGTGTCTGATAGTGATAGAGAGTCTCAGAGGGTTATAGAGAGTGTCAGAGAGTGATAGAGAGTGTCTTTGAGTGTCAGAGAGTGATAGAGACTGTCAGAGACTGATAGAGAGTGTCTGAGAGTGCCAGAGAGTGATAGAGAGTGATAGAGAGTGTCAAGAGAGTGTCAGAGTGTGTCAGAGAGTGATAGAGACTGTCAGAGAGTGATAGAGAGTGTCTGAGAGTGTCTGAGCGTGCCAGAGCGTGATAGAGAGTGATAGAGAGTGTCAGAGAGTGTCAGAGAGTGATAGAGAGTGATAGAGAGTGTCTGAGAGTGTCAGAGAGTGTAAGAGTATGTCAGAGAGTGTCAGAGTTTGTCAGAGAGTGTCAGAGAGTGATAGAGAGTGTCAGAGAGATTCATAGAGTGATAGAGTGTGTCAGAGAGTTTCAGAGAGTGATAGGGAGTGTCAGAGAGTGATAGAGAGTGTCAGAGAGTGAAAGAGAGTGTCAAAGAGTGATGGAGAGTGATAGAGAGTGATAGAGAGTGTCAGAGTGTGTCAGAGAGTGTCAGATTGTGATAGAGAGTGTCTGAGAGTGTCAGCGAGTGTAAGAGTATGTCAGAGAGTGTCAGAGTTTGTCAGAGAGTGTCAGAGAGTGATAGAGAGTGTCAGAGAGAGTCATGGAGTGATAGAGAGTGTCAGAGAGTGTCAGAGAGTGATAGGGAATGTCAGAGAGCGATAGAGAGTGTCAGAGCGTAAAAGAGAGTGTCAGAGAGTGATGGAGAGGGATAGATAGTGATAGAGAGTGTCAGAGTGTGTCAGAGAGTGTCAGATTGTGATAGACAGTGTCAGAGAGTGATAGAGATTGTCAGAGTGTGTCAGAGAGTGTCAGAGAGTGATAGAGAGTGATAGAGAGTGTCAGAGAGTGTCCTAGAGTGACAGAGAGTGACTGAGAGTGTCTGAGAGTGACAGAGAGTGTCTGAGAGTGTCATTGAGTGTTAGAGAGTGATAGAGAGTGTCAGAGAGTGATAGAGAGTGTCTGAGAGTGTCAGAGAGTGATAGATAGTGTCTGAGAGTGTCAGAGATTGATAGAGAGTGTCTGAAAGTGTCTGAGAGTGTCTGAGAGTGCTTGAGAGTTTCAGAGATTGTCAGAGTGTGTCAGAGAGTGATAGAGAGTGATAGAGAGTGTCTGAGAGTGTCCGAGTGTGTCAGAGTGTGTCAGAGAGTGATAGAGAGTGATCGAGAGTGATAGAGAGTGTCGGAGAGAGTCAGAGAGTGTCAGAGAGTGATAGAGAGTGTCTGAGAGTGTCACAGAGTGTCAGAGAGTGTCTGAGAGTGTCAGAGAGTGTCAGAGAGTGTCAGAGTGTGTCAGAGAGTGTCAGAGAGCAATAGAGAGTGATAGACAATTTCAATGACTGTCAGAGAGTGATAGAGTGTCTGAGAGTGTTTGACAGTGTCAGAGATTGTCAGAGTGTGTCAGAGAGTGTTAGAGAGTGATAGAGAATGTCAGAGAGTGTCATAGAGTGACAGAGAGTGTCTGAGAGTGACAGAGAGTGTCTGAGAGTGATAGAGACTGTCAGAGAGTGTCAGAGAGTGATGGAGAGTGCCTGAGAGTGTCAGAGAGTGTCAGAGTATGTCAGAGAGTGTCAGAGTATGTCAGAGAGTGTCAGAGAGTGTCAGAGAGTGATAGAGAGTGCCTGAGAGTGTCTGAGAGTGTCAGTGAGTGTCAGTGAGAGTCAGAGAGTGATAGAGGGTGTCTGAGAGTGTCTGAGAGTGTCAGAGATTGTCAGAGTGTGTCAGAGAATGATAGAGGGTGTTACAGAGTTTCCAAGACTGTCAGAGAGTGTCAGAGTGTGTCAGAGAGTATCAGAGAGTGATAGAGAGTGATAGAGAGTGTCAGAGATTGTCTGCGAGTGTCTGAGACTGTCAGAGAGTGTCAGAGAGTGATAGAGAATGTCACAGAATGTCAGAGAGTGTCAGAGAGTGACAGAGAGTGATAGAGAGTGTCAGAGAGTGTCAGAGAGTGAAAAGAGTGTCTGAGAGTGTCTGAGAGTGTCAGAGAGTGTCAGAAAGTGATATAGAGTGTCTGAGAGTGTCAGAGAGTGTCAGAGAGTGATAGAGAGTGTCTGAGAGTGTCAGAGAGTGTCAGAGTATGTCAGAGAGTGTCAGAGAGTGATAGATGGTGCCTGAGAGTGTCAGAGAGTGTCAGAGTATGTCTGAGAGTTTCAGAGAGTGTCAGAGTGTGTCAGAATGGGTCAGAGAGTGTCAGAGAGTGATAGAGAGTGTCTGAGAGTATCAGAGAGTGTCAGAGAGTCAGAGTATGTCAGAGAGTGTCAGAGAGTGATAGAGAGTGTCGAAGAGTGTCTGAGAGTGTCTGAGAGTGTCAGTGAGTGTCAGTGAGAGTCAGAGAGTGATAGAGAGTTTCAGAGATTGTCTGAGTGTGCCAGAGCATGATAGAGAGTGTTAGAGAGTTTCCGAGACTGTCAGAGAGTGTCAGAGTGTGTCAGAGAGTATCAGAGAGTGATAGAGAGTGATAGAGAGTGTCAGAGATTGTCTGCGAGTGTCTGAGGCTGTCAGAGAGTTTCAGAGAGTTATAAGAGTGTCTGAGAGTGTCAGAGCGTGTCAGAGAGTGTCAGAGAGTGTCAGAGAGTGATAGAGAATGTCACAGAGTGTCAGAGAGTGTCAGAGAGTGATAGAGAGTGTCAGAGAGTGTCAGAGAGTGTCAGAGAGTGTCAGAGAGTGAAAAGAGTGTCTGAGAGTGTCAGAGAGTGTCAGAGAGTGTCAGAGAGTGATGGAGAGTCCTCTCCTGTTTGTGATTTTTATTAACGACTTGGATGAGGAAGTCGAAGGGTGGGTCAGTAAATTTGCAGATGATTCAAAGGTTGGTGGAGTTGTGGATACCGAGGAGGGCTATTGTCGTCTGCAAAGGGACTTGGATAGGTTGCAGTGCTGGGCTGAAAAGTGGCAGATGGAGTTTAACCCTGAAAAGTGTGAGGTCGTCCATTTTGGAAGGACAAACACGAATGCAAAATACTGGGTTAACGGTAGGGTTCTTGGGCATGTGGAGGAGCAGAGAGACCTTGGGGTCTATGTGCATAGATCGTTGAAAGTTGCAACTCAAGTGGATAGGGCTGTGAAGAAGGCATATGGGGTGTTAGCGTTCATTAGCAGAGGGATTGAATTTAAGAGCCGTGAGGTGATGATGCAGCTGTACAGGACCTTGGTAAGGCCTCATTTGGAGTACTGTGTGCAGTTCTGGTCGCCTCATTTTAGGAAGGATGTGGAAGCCTTGGAGAGGGTGCAGAGGAGATTTACCAGGATGTTGCCTGGAATGGAGAATAAGTCTTACGAGGAAAGGCTGAACATTCTAGGCCTCTTCTCATTAGAACGGAGAAGGATGAGGGGTGACATGATAGAGGTTTATAAGATGATCAGGGGAATAGATAGGGTAGACAGTCAGAAACTTTTTCCCCGGGTGGAGCAAAGCGTTACAAGGGGTCATAAATTTAAGGTGAAGGGTGGGAGATATAAGGGGGATGTCAGGGGAAGGTTCTTTACCCAGAGAGTGGTCGGGGCATGGAATGCCTTGCCTGGGGAAGTTGTTGAGTCAGAAACTTTAGGGACTTTCAAACGGCTTTTAGATAGGTATATGGATAAAGGAGAATGATGGGGTATAGATTAAATTGTCCTTGACAGAGGACAAAGGATCGGCACAACATCGTGGGCCGAAGGGCCTGTTCTGTGCTGTATTTTTCTATGTTCTATGTTCTATGTTCTATGAGAGTGTCTGAGATTGTCAGAGTGAGTCATAGAGTGATAGAGAGTGCTAAAGAGTGATAGAGAGTGTCAGAGAGTGTCAGTGAGTGTCAGTGAGTGTCAGTGAGTGTCAGAGAGTGTCAGAGAGTGATAAAAAGTGATAGAGAGTGTCTGAGAGCGTCAGAGTGTGTCAAAGCGTTTCAGAGAGTGATAGAGAGTGACAGAGAGTGTCAGAGATTGAGAGAGAGCGTCAGAGAGTGATAGAGAGTGTCTGAGAGAGTCAGTGAGTGTCAGAGAGTGATAGAGAGTGTCTGAGTGTGTCAGAGAGTGTCAGAGTCTTTCAGAGTGTGTCAGAGAGAGATAGGGAGGAATAGAGAGTGTCAGAGAGTGTCATTGATTGATAGAGTGTGTCAGAGAGTGATAGAGAGTGTCAGAGAGAGATAGAGAGTGTCTAAGAGTGTCAGAGAGTGATAGAGAGTGTCTGAGAGTGTCAGAGAGTGATAGAGAGTGTCAGAGAGTGATAGAGAGTGTCTGAGAGTGTCAGTGAGTGTCAGAGAGTGTCTGAGTGTGTCTGAGAGTGTCAGAGATTGTCAGAGTGTGTCAGAGAGTGATAGAGAGTCATAGAGAGTCATAGAGAGTCATAGAGAGCGTATCAGAGTGTCACAGAGTGATAGAGAGTGTCTGAGAGTGTCAGAGTGTGTCAGAGAGTAACAGAGAGTGTCTGAGAGTGTCAGTGAGTGTCAGAGAGTGTCTGAGAGTGTCTGAGAGTGTCTGAGAGTGTCTGAGATTGTCAGAGTGAGTCATAGAGTGATAGAGAGTGCTAAAGAGTGATAGAGAGTGTCAGAGAGTGTCAGTGATTGTCAGTGAGTGTCAGTGAGTGTCAGAGAGTGTCAGAGAGTGTCAGAGAGTGATAAAAAGTGATAGAGAGTGTCTGAGAGTGTCAGAGTGTGTCAGAGCGTGTCAGAGAGTGATAGAGAGTGACAGAGAGTGTCAGAGATTGAGAGAGAGCGTCAGAGAGTGATAGAGAGTGTCTGAGAGAGTCAGTGAGTGTCAGAGAGTAATAGAGAGTGTCTGAGTGTGTCAGAGAGTGTCAGAGTCTTTCAGAGTGTGTCAGAGAGAGATAGGGAGTGATAGAGTGTGTCAGAGAGTGTCATTGAGTGATAGAGTGTGTCAGAGAGTGATAGAGAGTGTCAGAGAGAGATAGAGAGTGTCTAAGAGTGTCAGAGAGTGATAGAGAGTGTCTGAGAGTGTCAGAGAGTGTCAGAGAGTGTCAGAGAGTGATAGAGAGTGTCTGAGTGTGTCTGAGAGTGTCTGAGATTGTCAGAGTATGTCAGAGAGTGATAGAGAGTCATAGAGAGTCATAGAGAGTCATAGAGAGCGTCTCAGAGTGTCACAGAGTGATAGAGAGTATCTGAGAGTGTCAGAGTGTGTCAGAGAGTTTCAGAGAGTGGTAGAGATAGTCAGGGATTGAGAGAGTGTGTCAGAGAGTGACAGAGAGTGTCTGAGAGTGTCAGAGAGTGTCAGAGAGTGTCAGAGAGTGATAGAGAGTGATAGAGAGTGTCTGAGAGTGTCTGAGAGTGTCTGAGATTGTCAGTGAGTGTCAGTGAGATTCAGAGAGTGATAGAGAGTGTCTGACAGTGTCTGAGAGTGTCAGAGATTGTCAGAGTGTGTCAGAGAGTGATAGAGAGTGATAACGATTGAAAGAGAGTGTCTGAGAGTGTCAGAGAGTGTCAGAGTGTGTCAGAGAGTGTCAGAGAGTGATAGAGAGTGATAGAGAGTGATAGAGAGTGTCAGAGAGTGTCATTGAGTGATAGAGAGTGTCAGAGAGTGTCGGAGAGTGATACAGAGTGGCAGAGAGTGATAGAGAATGTCAGAGAGTGATAGAGAGTGTCTGAGAGTGTCTGAGAGTGTCAGAGAGTGATAGAGAGAGATAGGGCGTGTCTGAGAGTGTCAGAGAGTGTCAGAGAGCGTCAGAATGTGTCAGAGAGTGTCAGAGAGTGATAGAGAGTGTCAGAGAGTGTCAGAGTGTGTCAGAGAGTGTCAGAGATTGATAGAGAGTGATAGAGAGTTTCAGAGAATGATAGAGAGTGTCAGAGAGTGATAGAGAGTGTCTGAGAGTGACAGAGAGTGTCTGAGAGTGTCTGAGGGTCTCAGTGAGTGTCAGATAGTGATAGAGAGTGTCTGAGAGTGTCAGAGAGAGTAAGAGAATGTCAGCGTGTGTCAGAGAGTGATAGAGATTGATAGAGAGTGATAGAGAGTGTCAGAGAGTGTCATTGAGTGATAGAGAGTGTCAGAGAGTGTCGGAGAGTGATACAGAGTGCCAGAGAGTGATAGAGAATGTCAGAGAGTGATAGAGAGTGTCTGAGAGTGTCTGAGAGTGTCAGAGAGTGATAGAGAGAGATAGGGCGTGTCTGAGAGTGTCAGCGAGTGTCAGAGAGCGTCAGAATGTGTCAGAGAGTGTCAGAGAGTGTCAGAGAGTGATAGAGAGTGTCAGAGAGTGTCAGAGTGTGTCAGAGAGTGTCAGAGATTGATAGAGAGTGATAGAGAGTTTCAGAGAATGATAGAGAGTGTCAGAGAGTGATAGAGAGTGTCTGAGAGTGACAGAGAGTGATAGAGAGTGTCTGAGAGTGTCAGAGAGTGTCAGAGAGTGTCAGAGAGTGATAGAGAGTGTCAGAGAGTGATAGAGAGTGACAGAGAGTGTCTGAGAGTGTCAGTGAGTGTCAGAGAGTGTCTGAGTGTGTCTGAGAGTGTCAGAGATTGTCAGAGTGTGTCAGAGAGTGATAGAGAGTCATAGAGAGTCATAGAGAGTCATAGAGAGCGTCTCAGAGTGTCACAGAGTGATAGAGAGAGTCTGAGAGTGTCAGAGTGTGTCAGAGAGTTTCAGAGAGTGGTAGAGATAGTCAGGGATTGAGAGAGTGTGTCAGAGAGTAACAGAGAGTGATAGAGAGTGATAGAGAGTGTCTGAGAGTGTCTGAGAGTGTCTGAGATTGTCAGTGAGTGTTAGTGAGATTCAGAGAGTGATAGAGAGTGTCTGACAGTGTCTGAGAGTGTCAGAGATTGTCAGAGTGTGTCAGAGAGTGATAGAGAGTGATAACGATTGAAAGAGAGTGTCTGAGAGTGTCAGAGAGTGTCAGAGTGTGTCAGAGAGTGTCAGAGAGTGATAGAGAGTTATAGAGAGTGATAGAGAGTGTCAGAGACTGTCATTGAGTGATAGAGAGTGTCAGAGAGTGTCGGAGAGTGATACAGAGTGCCAGAGAGTGTCAGAGAGTGATAGAGAGAGATAGGGCGTGTCTGAGAGTGTCAGAGAGTGTCAGAGAGCGTCAGAATGTGTCAGAGAGTGTCAGAGAGTGATAGAGAGTGTCAGAGAGTGTCAGAGTGTGTCAGAGAGTGTCAGAGATTGATAGAGAGTGATAGAGAGTTTCAGAGAATGATAGAGAGTGTCAGAGAGTGATAGAGAGTGTCTGAGAGTGACAGAGAGTGTCTGAGAGTGTCTGAGGGTCTCAGTGAGTGTCAGAGAGTGATAGAGAGTGTCTGAGAGTGTCAGAGAGAGTCAGAGAATGTCAGAGTGTGTCAGAGAGTGATAGAGAGTGATAGAGAGTGTCAGAGAGTGTCATTGAGTGATAGAGAGTGTCAGGGATTTTCAGATAGTGATAGAGAGTCTCAGAGAGTGATAGAGAGTGTCAGAGAGTGATAGAGAGTGTCTGAGAGTGACAGAGAGTGTCTGAGATTATCAGTGAGTGTCAGAGAGTGATACAGAGTGTCCGATTGTGTCAGAGAGTGATAGACAGCGATGGAGAGTGTCTGAGAGTGTCAGAGAGTGTCATAGTGTGTCAGAGAGTGATAGAGAGTGTCAGAGAGTGTCATGGAGTGATAGAGATGTGTCTGAGGGTGTCAGAGAGTGTCAGAGTGTGTCAGAGAGTGATAGAGAGTGTCAGAGAGTGTCATAGAGTGATAGAGAGTGTCAGAGAGTGTCAGAGAGTGATAGAGAGTGTCTGAGAGTGTCAGAGAGTGATAGAGAGTGTCTGAGAGTGTCAGAGAGTGTCAGAGTATGTCAGAGAGTGTCAGAGAGTGATAGAGAGTGCCTGAGAGTGTCTGAGAGTGTCTGGGAGTGTCAGTGAGTGTCAGTGAGAGTCAGAGAGTGATAGAGAGTGATAGAGAGGGTCTGAGAGTGTCAGAGTGTGTCAGAGATTGTCAGAGAGTGATAGAGAGTGATAGAGAGTGTTATAAGAGAGTCTGAGAGTGTCAGAGATTGTCAGAGTGTGTCAGAAAGTGGTAGAGAGTGATAACGAGTGATAGAGACGGTCTGAGAGTGTCAGAGTGTGTCAGAGAGTGTCAGAGAGTGATAGAGATTGACAGAGAGTGTCAGAGAGTGATAGAGAGTGTCAGAGAGTGATAGAGAGTGCCAGAGAGTGATAGAGAGTGTCAGAGAGTGATAGAGAGTGTCTGAGAGATTCAACGAGTGATAGAGAGTGTCTGAGAGTGTCAATGAGTGTCAGAGTGTCTCAGAGAGTGTCAGAGAGTGATAGAGTGTGATATAGAGTGTCAGAGAGTGTAATTGAGTGATAGAGAGTGTCAGAGAGTGTCAGAGTGTGATAGAGTGTGCCAGAGAGTGATAGAGAGTGTCAGAGAGTGATAGAGAGTGTCTGAGAGTGTCAGAGAGCGTCAGAGAATGTCAGAGTGTGTCAGAGAGTGAAAGAGAGTGTCAGAGAGTGTCATTGAGTGATAGAGAGTGTCAGAGAGTGTCAGATAGTGATAGAGAGTCTCAGAGAGTGATAGAGAGTGTCAGAGAGTGATAGAGAATGTCTGAGAGTGACAGAGAGTGTCTGAGATTGTCAGTGAGTGTCAGAGAGTGATAGAGAGTGTCCGATTGTGTCAGAGAGTGATAGACAGCGATGGAGAGTGTCTGAGTGTGTCAGAGAGTGTCATAGTGTGTCAGAGAGTGATAGAGAGTGTCAGAGAGTGTCATGGAGTGATAGAGATGTGTCTGAGGGTGTCAGAGAGTGTCAGAGTGTGTCAGAGAGTGATAGAGAGTGTCAGAGAGTGTCATAGAGTGATAGAGAGTGTCAGAGAGTGTCAGAGAGTGATAGAGAGTGTCTGAGAGTGTCAGAGAGTGATAGAGAGTGTCTGAGAGTGTCAGAGAGTGTCAGAGTATGTCAGAGAGTGTCAGAGAGTGATAGAGAGTGTCTGAGAGTGTCTGAGAGTGTCTGGGAGTGTCAGTGAGTGTCAGTGAGAGTCAGAGAGTGATAGAGAGTGATAGAGAGGGTCTGAGAGTGTCAGAGTGTGTCAGAGAGTGTCAGAGAGTGATAGAGAGTGATAGAGAGTGTTATGAGAGTGTCTGAGAGTGTCAGAGATTGTCAGAGTGTGTCAGAAAGTGGTAGAGAGTGATAACGAGTGATAGAGACGGTCTGAGAGTGTCAGAGTGTGTCAGAGAGTGTCAGAGAGTGATAGAGATTGACAGAGAGTGTCAGAGAGTGTCAGAGAGTGATAGAGAGTGCCAGAGAGTGATAGAGAGTGTCAGAGAGTGATAGAGAGTGTCTGAGAGTTTCAGAGAGTGTCAGAGAGTGATAACGAGTGATAGAGAGTGTCTGAGAGTGTCAATGAGTGTCAGAGTGTCTCAGAGAGTGTCAGAGAGTGATAGAGTGTGATATAGAGTGTCAGAGAGTGTAATTGAGTGATAGAGAGTGTCAGAGAGTGTCAGAGTGTGATAGAGTGTGCCAGAGAGTGATAGAGAGTGTCAGAGCGTGATAGAGAGTGTCTGAGAGTGTCAGAGAGCGTCAGAGAATGTCAGAGTGTGTCAGAGAGTGAAAGAGAGTGTCAGAGAGTGTCATTGAGTGATAGAGGGCGTCAGAGAGTGTCAGATAGTGATAGAGAGTCTCAGAGAGTGATAGAGAGTGTCAGAGAGTGATAGAGAATGTCTGAGAGTGACAGAGAGTGTCTGAGATTGTCAGTGAGTGTCAGAGAGTGATAGAGAGTGTCAGGTTGTGTCAGAGAGTGATAGACAGTGATCGAGATTGTCTGAGAGTGTCAGAGAGTGTCAGAGTGTGTCAGAGAGTGATAGAGAGTGATAGAGAGTGTCAGAGAGTGATAGAGAGTGATAGAGAGTGTCAGAGAGTGTCAGAGAGTGATAGAGAGTGTCAGAGAGTGATAGAGAGTGTCTGAGAGTGTCTGAGAGAGTCTGACAGTATCAGGGACTGTCAGAGTGTGTCACAGAGTGATAGAGAGTGTCTGAGAATGTCAGAGAGTGTCAGAGTGTGTCAGAGAGTGATAGAGAGTGATAGAGAGTGTCAGAGAGAGTCATTCGAATTAGAATTAGAATTAGAACATTACAGCACAGTACAGGCCCTTCGTCCCTCGATGTTACGCCGACCATCTGACCTACACTATTCCATTTTCATCCATATGTCTATCCAATGACCACTTTAATGCCCTTAAAGTTGGCGAGTCTACTACTGTTGCAGGCAGGGCATTCCACGCCCCTACTACTCTCTGCGTAAAGAAACTACCTCTGACATCAGTCCTATATCTTTCACCCCTCAATTTAAAGCTATGTCCCCTCGTGTTTGCCATCACCATCCGAGGAAAAACACTCTCACTATCCACCCTATCTAACCCTCAGATTATCATATATGTCTCTATTAAGTCACCTCTCCTCCTCCTTCTCTCTAACGAAAACAACCCCAAGTCCCTCAGCCTTTCCTCGTAAGACCTTCCTTCCATACCAGGCAACATCCTAGTAAATCTCCTCTGCACCCTTTCCAAAGCTTCCACATCCTTCCCATAATGCGGTGACCAGAACTGCACGCAATACTCCAGGTGCGGCCTCACCAGAGTTTTGTACAGCTGCATCATGACCTCGTGGCTCCGAAACTCGATCCCCCTGCTAATAAAAGCTAACACACCATATGCCTTCTTAACAGCCCTATTAACCTGGGTAGCAACCTTCAGGGCTTTGTGTACCTGGACACCAAGATCTCTCTGCTCATCTACACTACCAAGAATCTTCCCATTAGCCCAGTACTCTGCATTGCTGTTACTCCTTCCTAAGTGAATCACCTCACACTTCTCCGCATTAAACTCCATTTGCCAACTCTCCGCCCAGCTCCGCAGCCTATCTATGTCCCTCTGTACCCTACAACACCCTTCGACACTATCCACAACTCCACCGACCTTCGTGTCATCCGCAAATTTACTAACCCACCCTTCTACACCCTCATCCAGGTAATTTATAAAAATGACAAACAGCAGTGGCCCCAAAACAGAACCTTGCGGTACACCACTAGTAACTAAACTCCAGGATGAACATTTGCCATCAACCACCACCCTCTGTCTTCTTTCAGCTAGCCAATTTCTGATCCAAAGCTCTAAATCACCTTCAACCCCATACTTCCGTATTTTCTGCAATAGCCGACCGTGGGGAACCTTATCAAACGCCTTACTGAAATCCATATACACCACATCCACGGCTTTACCCTCATCCACCTGTTTGGTCACCTTCTCGAAAAAACAAAATAAGGTTTGTGAGGCACGACCTACCTTTCACAAAACCGTGCTGACTATCGCAAATGAACTTATTATTTTCAAGATGTTTCTAAATCCTATCTCTTATAACCTTTTCCAACATTTTACCCACAACCGAAGTAAGGCTCACAGGTCTATAATTACCAGGGCTGTCTCTACTCCCCTTCTTGAACAAGGGGACAACATTTCCGATCCTCCATCTTCCGGCACTACTCCTGTCGACAATGACGACATAAAGATGAACAACAACGGCTCTGCAATCTCCTCACTGGCTTCCCAGAGAATCCTAGGATAAATCCCATCTGGCCCAGGGGACCTATCTATTTTCACTCTTTCCAAAATTGCTAACACCTCCTCCTTGTGAATCTCAATCTCATCCAGCCTAGTAGGCTGTATCTCAGTAATCTCCTCGGCAACATTTTCTTTCTCTACTGTAAATACTGACGAAAAATATTCATTTAACGCTTCCCCTATCTCCTCTGATTGTGTCAGAGAGTGATAGAGAGTGATAGAGAGTGTCTGAGAGTGTCTGAGAGTTTCTGAGAGTGTCAGAGATTCTCAGGTGTGTCAGAGAGAGTCAGACAGTGATAGAGAGTGATAGAGAGTGTCTGAGAGTGTCAGAGAGTGTCAGAGTGTGTCAGAGAAGGTCAGAGAGTGATAGATAGTGATATAGAGTGTGTGAGAGAGTTAGGGAGTGATAGAGAGTGTATGAGAATGTCAGAGATTGTCAGCGTGTGTCACAGAGTGTCAGAGAGTGATAGAGAGTGTCAGCGAGTGTCAGAGAGTGTCTGAGAGTGTCTGAATGTGTCAGAGAGTGTCAGAGAGTGATAGAGAGTGATAGAGAGTGTCTGAAAGTGTCAGTGAGTGAGAGAGTATCAGAGAGTGATGGAGTCTGAGAGTGTCAGAGAGTGTCAGTGAGTGTCAGAGAGTGATAGAGAGTGTCAGAGAGTGATAGAGACTTTCTGAGAGTGTCTGAGAGTGTCAGAGAGTGCTCGAGAGTGTCAGAGAGTGTCAGATAGTGATAGAAAGTGTCTGAGACTGTCAGAGAGTGTCAGAGAGTGATAGAGAGTGTCTGAGAGTGTCTGAGAGTGTCAGTGAGTGTCAGAGAGTGATACAGAGTTTCAGAGTCTGTCAGAGAGTGTCAGAGAGTGATAGAGAGTGATAGAGAGTTTCAGAGAGTGTCAGAGAGTGATAGAGAGTGTCTGAGATTGTCTGAAAGTGTCAGAGAGTGATAGGGAGTGTCTTAGTGTGTCGGAGAGTGTCAGAGAGTGAAAGAGAGTGTCTGAGAAAGTCAGAGAGTGATAGAGAGTTTCTGAGAGTGTCTGAGAGTGTCTGAGAGAGTCTGTGAGTGTCAGAGAGTGTCTGAGAGTGTCAGAGAGTGTCAGAGAGAGATACAGAGTTTCAGAGGGTGTGAGAGATTGCTTTTGAGAGTCTGAGAGTGTCAGAGATTGTCAGAGAGTGTCAGAGAGTGATAGAGAGTGTCAGAGTGTTTCTGAGATTGTCAGTGAGTGTCAGAGAGTGATAGAGAGTGTCTAGAGAGTCTGAGAGTGTCAGAGATTGTCAGAGTGTGTCAGAGAGTGGCACTGAGTGATAGAGAGTGATAGAGGGTGTCTGAGATTGTCAGTGAGTGTCAGGGAGTGATAGAGAGTGTTAGAATTAGAATTAGAATTAGAATTAGAATATTACAGCGCAGTACAGGCCCTTCGGCCCTCGATGTTGCGCCGAGCTGTGAAACCATCTGACCTACACTATTCCATTTTCATCCATGTGTCTATCCAATGTCCACTTAAATGCCCTTAAAGTTGGCGAATCTACTACTGCTGCAGGCAGGGCATTCCACGCCCTTACTACTCTCTGAGTAAAGAAACCACCTCTCACATCTGTCCTATATCTATCACCCCTCAACTTGAAGCTATGTCCCCTCGTGTTTGCCATCACCATCCGAGGAAAAAGACGCTCACTATCCACCCTATCTCACCCTCTGATTATCTTATATGTCTCTATTAAGTCTCCTCTCCTCCTCCTTCTCTCCAACGAAAACAACCTCAAGTCCCTCAGCCTTTCCTCGTAAGACCTTCCCTCCATACCAGGCAACATCCTAGTAAATCTCCTCTGCACCCTTTCCATAGCTTCCACATCCTTTCTATAATGCGGTGACCAGAACTGCACGCAATACTCCAGCTGCGGTCTCACCAGAGTCTTGTACAGCTGCAGCATGACCTCGTGACTCCGAAACTCGACCCCCCTACTAATAAAAGCTAACACACCATATGCCTTCTTGACAGCCCTATTAACCTGGTTAGCAACCTTCAGTGATTTATGCACCTGGACACCAAGATCTCTCTGCTCATCTAGACTAACAAGAATCTTCCCATTAGCCCAGTACTCTGCATTCCTGTTACTCCTTCCAAAGTGTATCACCTCACACTTTTCCGCATGAAACTCCATTTGCCATCTCTCAGCCCAGTTCTGCAGCCTATCTATGTCTCTCTGTACCCTACAACATCCTTCGGCACTATCCACAACTCCACCGACCTTAGTGTCATCTGCAAATTTACTAACCCACCCTTCTACACCCTCTTCCAGGTCATTTATAAAAATGACAAACAGCAATGGCCCCAAAACAGATCCTTGCGGGACACCACTAGTAACTAAACTCCAGGATGAACATTTGCCATCAACCACCACCCTCTGTCTTCTTTCAGCTAGCCAATTTCTGATCCAAAGCTCTAAATCACCTTCAACCCCATACTTGCGTATTTTCTGCAATAGCCTACCGTGGGGAACCTTATCAAACGCCTTACTGAAATCCACATACACCACATCCACTGCTTTACCCTCATCCACCTGTTTGGTCACCTTCTCGAAAAACTCAATAAGGTTTGTGAGGCACGACCTACCCGTCACAAAACCGTGCTGACTATCTCTAATGTACTTATTCTTTTCAAGATGATTATAAATCCTGTCTCTTATAACCTTTTCCAACATTTTACCCACAACCGAAGTGAGGCTCACAGGTCTATAATTACCAGGGCTGTCTCTACTCCCCTTCTTGAACAAGGGGACAACATTTGCAATCCTCCAGTCTTCCGGCACTATTCCTGTCGACAATGACGACATAAAGATCAAGGACAAAGGCTCTGCAATCTCCTCCCTAGCTTCCCAGAGTTTCTGAGATTGTCAGTGGGTGTCAGAGAGTGATACAGAGTGATAGAGAGTGTCTGAGAGAGTCTGTGAGTGTCAGAGATTGTCAGAGAGTGTCAGAGAGTGATAGAGAGTGTCTGAGAGTGTCAGAGATTGTCAGAGAGTGATCCAGAGTGTCAGAGAGTGTCAGAGAGTGTCTCAGAGTGTCTGAGTGCGTCAGAGAGTGATAGAGAGTGATAGAGAGTGTCTGAGAGTGTCTGAGAGTGTCAGAGATTGTCAGAGTGTGTCAGAGAGTGTCAGAGAGTGTCAGCTTGCGATAGAGAGTGTCTGAAAGTGTCAGAGAGTGTCAGAGAGTGATAGAGAGTGTCTGAGAGTGTCTGAGAGTGTCTGAGAGTGTCAGAGAGTGATACAGAGTGATAGAGAGTGTCAGAGAATGTCAGAGAGTGTCAGAGAGTGATAGAGAGTGATAGAGAGTGAGAGAGAGTGTCTGAGAGTGTCAGAGAGTGATAGAGAGAGATAGGGCGTGTCTGAGAGTGTCAGAGAGTGTCAGAGAGCGTCAGAATGTGTCAGAGAGTGTCAGAGAGTGTCAGAGAGTGATAGAGAGTGTCAGAGAGTGTCAGAGTGTGTCAGAGAGAGTCAGAGATTGATAGAGAGTGATAGAGAGTTTCAGAGAATGATAGAGAGTGTCAGAGAGTGATAGAGAGTGTCTGCGAGTGACAGAGAGTGTCTGAGAGTGTCTGAGGGTCTCAGTGAGTGTCAGAGAGTGATAGAGAGTGTCTGAGAGTGTCAGAGAGAGTCAGAGAATGTCAGAGTGTGTCAGAGAGTGATAGAGAGTGATAGAGAGTGTCAGAGAGTGTCATTGAGTGACAGAGAGTGTCAGGGAGTTTCAGATAGTGATAGAGAGTCTCAGAGAGTGATAGAGAGTGTCAGAGAGTGATAGAGAGTGTCTGAGAGTGACAGAGAGTGTCTGAGATTATCAGTGAGTGTCAGAGAGTGATAGAGGGTGTCCGATTGTGTCAGAGAGTGATAGACAGTGATGGAGAGTGTCTGAGAGTGTCAGAGAGTGTCAGAGTGTGTCAGAGAGTGATAGAGAGTGTCAGAGAGTGTCATGGAGTGATAGAGATGTGTCTGAGGGTGTCAGAGTGTGTCAGAGTGTGTCAGAGAGTGATAGAGAGTGTCAGAGAGTGTCATAGAGTGATATAGAGTGTCAGAGAGTGTCAGAGAGTGATAGAGAGTGTCTGAGAGTGTCAGAGAGTGATAGAGAGTGTCTGAGAGTGTCAGAGTATGTCAGAGAGTGTCAGAGAGTGATAGAGAGTGTCTGAGAGTGTCTGAGAGTGTCTGGGAGTGTCAGTGAGTGTCAGTGAGAGTCAGAGAGTGATAGAGAGTGATAGAGAGGGTCTGAGAGTGTTATGAGAGTGTCAGAGAGTGTCAGAGAGTGTCAGAGTATGTCAGAGAGTGTCAGAGAGTGATAGAGAGTGTCTGAGAGTGTCTGAGAGTGTCTGGGAGTGTCAGTGAGTGTCAGTGAGAGTCAGAGAGTGATAGAGAGTGATAGAGAGGCTCTGAGAGTGTCAGAGTGTGTCAGAGAGTGTCAGAGAGTGTCAGAGAGTGATAGAGAGTGACAGAGAGTGTCAGAGAGTGTCAGAGAGTGATAGAGAGTGCCAGAGAGTGATAGAGAGTGTCAGAGAGTGATAGAGAGTGTCTGAGAGTTTCAGAGAGTGTCAGAGAGTGATAACGAGTGATAGAGAGTGTCTGAGAGTGTCAGAGAGTGTCAGAGTGTGTCAGAGAGTGTCAGAGAGTGATAGAGTGTGATAGAGAGTGTCAGAGAGTGTAATTGAGTGATAGAGAGTGTCAGAGAGTGTCAGAGTGTGATAGAGAGTGCCAGAGAGTAATATAGAGTGTCAGAGAGTTATAGAGAGTGTCTGAGAGTGACAGAGAGTGTCTGAGATTGTCAGTGAGTGTCAGAGAGTGATAGAGAGTGTCAGATTGTGTCAGAGAGTGATAGACAGTGATGGAGATTGTCTGAGAGTGTCAGAGAGTGTCAGAGATTGTCTGCGAGTGTCTGAGACTGTCAGAGAGTGATAGAGAGTGATAGAGAGTGTCAGAGAGTGTCATAGAGTGATAGGGATGTGCCTGAGAGTGTCAGAGAGTGTCAGAGTGTGTCAGAGAGTGATAGAAAGTGATAGAGAGTGTCAGAGTGTGTCATAGAGTGATAGAGAGTGTCAGAGAGTGTCAGAGAGTGATAGAGAGTGCCTGAGAGTGTCAGAGAGTGTCAGAGAGTGTCAGAGTATGTCAGAGAGTGTCAGAGTATGTCAGAGAGTGTCAGAGAGTGACAGAGAGTGCCTGAGAGTGTCTGAGAGTGTCAGTGAGTGTCAGTGAGAGTCAGAGAGTGATAGAGGGTATCTGAGAGTGTCTGAGAGTGTCAGAGATTGTCAGAGTGTGTCAGAGAATGATAGAGAGTGTTACAGAGTTTCCAAGACTGTCAGAGAGTGTCAGAGTGTGTCAGAGAGTATCAGAGAGTGATAGAGAGTGATAGAGAGTGTCAGAGATTGTCTGCGAGTGGCTGAGACTGTCAGAGAGTGTCAGAGAGTGTCAGAGAGTGATAGAGAATGTCACAGAGTGTCAGAGAGTGTCAGAGAGTGTCAGAGAGTGAAAAGAGTGTCTGAGAGTGTCAGAGAGTGTCAGAGAGTGACAGAGAGTGTCTGAGAGTGTCAGAGATTGTCTGCGAGTGCCTGAGACTGTCAGAGAGTGATAGAGAGTGATAGAGAGTGTCAGAGAGTGTCATAGAATGATAGGGATGTGCCTGAGAGTGTCAGAGAGTGTCAGAGTGTGTCAGAGAGTGATAGAAAGTGATAGAGAGTGTCAGAGTGTGTCATAGAGTGATAGAGAGTGTCAGAGAGTGTCAGAGAGTGATAGAGAGTGCCTGAGAGTGTCAGAGAGTGTCAGAGAGTGTCAGAGTATGTCAGAGAGTGTCAGAGTATGTCAGAGAGTGTCAGAGAGTGACAGAGAGTGCCTGAGAGTGTCTGAGAGTGTCAGTGAGTGTCAGTGAGAGTCAGAAAGTGGTAGAGGGTATCTGAGAGTGTCTGAGAGTGTCAGAGATTGTCAGAGTGTGTCAGAGAATGATAGAGAGTGTTACAGAGTTTCCAAGACTGTCAGAGAGTGTCAGAGTGTGTCAGAGAGTATCAGAGAGTGATAGAGAGTGATAGAGAGTGTCAGAGATTGTCTGCGAGTGTCTGAGACTGTCAGAGAGTGTCAGAGAGTGTCAGAGAGTGATAGAGAATGTCACAGAGTGTCAGAGAGTGTCAGAGAGTGTCAGAGAGTGTCAGAGAGTGAAAAGAGTGTCTGAGAGTGTCAGAGAGTGTCTGCGAGTGTCTGAGACTGTCAGAGAGTTTCAGAGAGTTATAAGAGTGTCTGAGAGTGTCAGAGCGTGTCAGAGAGTGTCAGAGAGTGTCAGAGAGTGATAGAGAATGTCAGAGTGTCAGAGAGTGTCAGAGAGTGTCAGAGAGTGTCAGAGAGTGAAAAGAGTGTCTGAGAGTGTCAGAGAGTGTCAGAGAGTGACAGAGAGTGTCAGAGAGTGTCAGAGTTTAACAGAGAGTGTCTGAGAGTGTCAGTGAGTGTCAGAGAGTGTCTGAGAGTGTCTGAGAGTGTCTGAGATTGTCAGAGTGAGTCATAGAGTGATAGAGAGTGCTAAAGAGTGATAGAGAGTGTCAAAGAGTGTCAGTGATTGTCAGTGAGTGACAGTGAGTGTCAGAGAGTGTCAGAGAGTGATAGAGAATGTCACAGAGTGTCAGAGGGTGTCAGAGAGTGTCAGAGAGTGAAAAGAGTGTCTGAGAGTGTCAGAGAGTGTCAGAGAGTGACAGAGAGTGTCTGAGAGTGTCAGAGATTGTCTGCGAGTGTCTGAGACTGTCAGAGAGTGATAGAGAGTGATAGAGAGTGTCAGAGAGTGTCATAGAGTGATAGGGATGAGCCTGAGAGTGTCAGAGAGTGTCAGAGTGTGTCAGAGAGTGATAGAAAGTGATAGAGAGTGACAGAGTGTGTCATAGAATGATAGAGAGTGTCAGAGAGTGTCAGAGAGTGATAGAGAGTGTCAGAGTATGTCAGAGAGTGTCAGAGTATGTCAGAGAGTGTCAGAGAGTGACAGAGAGTGCCTGAGAGTGTCTGAGAGTGTCAGTGAGTGTCAGTGAGAGTCAGAGAGTGATAGAGGTTATCTGAGAGTGTCTGAGAGTGTCAGAGATTGTCAGAGTGTGTCAGAGAATGATAGAGAGTGTTACAGAGTTTCCAAGACTGTCAGAGAGTGTCAGAGTGTGTCAGAGAGTATCAGAGAGTGATAGAGAGTGATAGAGAGTGTCAGAGATTGTCTGCGAGTGTCTGAGACTGTCAGAGAGTGTCAGAGAGTGTCAGAGAGTGATAGAGAATGTCACAGAGTGTCAGAGAGTGTCAGAGAGTGTCAGAGAGTGTCAGAGAGTGAAAAGAGTGTCTGAGAGTGTCAGAGAGTGTCAGAGAGTGACAGAGAGTGTCTGAGAGTGTCAGAGATTGTCTGCGAGTGTCTGAGACTGTCAGAGAGTTTCAGAGAGTTATAAGAGTGTCTGAGAGTGTCAGAGCGTGTCAGAGAGTGTCAGAGAGTGTCAGAGAGTGTCTGAGAGTGTCAGTGAGTGTCAGAGAGTGTCTGAGAGTGAGAGTGTCTGAGATTGTCAGAGTGAGTCATAGAGTGATAGAGAGTGCTAAAGAGTGATAGAGAGTGTCAGAGAGTGTCAGTGATTGTCAGTGAGTGTCAGTGAGTGTCAGAGAGTGTCAGAGAGTGATAAAAAGTGATAGAGAGTGTCTGAGAGTGTCAGAGTGCGTCAGAGCGTGTCAGAGAGTGATAGAGCGTGACAGAGAGTGTCAGAGATTGAGAGAGAGCGTCAGAGAGTGATAGAGAGTGTCTGAGAGAGTCAGTGAGTGTCAGAGAGTGATAGAGAGTGTCTGAGTGTGTCAGAGAGTGTCAGAGTCTTTCAGAGTGTGTCAGAGAGAGATAGGGAGTGATAGAGAGTGTCAGAGAGTGTCATTGAGTGATAGAGTGTGTCAGAGAGTGATAGAGAGTGTCAGAGAGAGATAGAGAGTGTCTAAGAGTGTCAGAGAGTGATAGAGAGTGTCTGAGAGTGTCAGAGAGTGTCAGAGAGTGTCAGAGAGTGATAGAGAGTGACAGAGAGTGTCTGAGAGTGTCAGTGAGTGTCAGAGAGTGTCTGAGTGTGTCTGAGAGTGTCAGAGATTGTCAGAGTGTGTCAGAGAGTGATATAGAGTCATAGAGAGTCATAGAGAGCGTCTCAGAGTGTCACAGAGTGATAGAGAGTGTCTGAGAGTGTCAGAGTGTGTCAGAGAGTTTCAGAGAGTGGTAGAGATAGTCAGGGATTGAGAGAGTGTGTCAGAGAGTGACAGAGAGTGTCTGAGAGTGTCAGAGAGTGTCAGAGAGTGTCAGAGAGTGATAGAGAGTGATAGAGAGTGTCTGAGAGTGTCTGAGAGTGTCTGAGATTGTCAGTGAGTGTAAGTGAGATTCAGAGAGTGATAGAGAGTGTCTGACAGTGTCTGAGAGTGTCAGAGATTGTCAGAGTGTGTCAGAGAGTGATAGAGAGTGATAACGATTGAAAGATTGTGTCTGAGAGTGTCAGAGAGTGTCAGAGTGTGTCAGAGAGTGTCAGAGAGTGATAGAGAGTGATAGAGAGTGTCAGAGAGTGTCATTGAGTGATAGAGAGTGTCAGAGAGTGTCAGAGAGTGATACAGAGTGCCAGAGAGTGATAGAGAATGTCAGAGAGTGTCTGAGAGTGTCTGAGAGTGTCTGAGAGTGTCAGAGAGTGATAGAGAGAGATCGGGCGTTTCTGAGAGTGTCAGAGAGTGTCAGAGAGCGTCAGAATGTGTCAGAGAGTGTCAGAGAGTGATAGGGAGTGTCAAAGAGTGTCAGAGTGTGTCAGAGAGTGTCAGAGATTGATAGAGAGTGATAGAGAGTTTCAGAGAATGATAGAGAGTGTCAGAGAGTGATAGAGAGTGTCTGAGAGTGTCAGAGAGTGTCTGAGAGTGTCTGAGGGTCTCAGTGATTGTCAGAGAGTGATAGAGAGTGTCTGAGAGTGTCAGAGAGAGTCAGAGAATGTCAGAGTGTGTCAGAGAGTGATAGAGAGTGATAGAGAGTGTCAGAGCGTGTCATTGAGTGATAGAGAGTGTCAGGGAGATTCAGATAGTGATAGAGAGTCTCAGAGAGTGATAGAGAGTGTCAGAGAGTGATAGAGAGTGTCTGAGAGTGACAGAGAGTGTCTGAGATTATCAGTGAGTGTCAGAGAGTGATAGAGAGTGTCCGATTGTGTCAGAGAGTGATAGACAGTGATGGAGAGTGTCTGAGAGTGTCAGAGAGTGTCAGAGTGTGTCAGAGAGTGATAGAGAGTGTCAGAGAGTGTCATAGAGTGATAGAGAGTGTCAGAGAGTGATAGAGAGTGTCTGAGAGTGTCAGAGAGTGTCAGAGAGTGATAGAGCGTGTCTGAGAGTGTCAGAGAGTGTCAGAGAGTGTCAGAGTATGTCAGAGAGTGTCAGAGAGTGATAGAGAGTGTCTGAGAGTGTCTGAGAGTGTCTGGGAGTGTCAGTGAGTGTCAGTGGGAGTCAGAGAGTGATAGAGAGTGATAGAGAGTGATAGAGTGTGTTATGAGAGTGTCTGAGAGTGTCAGAGATTGTCAGAGTGTGTCAGAAAGTGGTAGAGAGTGATAACGAGTGATAGAGAGGGTCTGAGAGTGTCAGAGTGTGTCAGAGAGTGTCAGAGAGTGATAGAGAGTGACAGAGAGTGTCAGAGAGTGTCAGAGAGTGATAGAGAGTGCCAGAGAGTGATAGAGAGTGTCAGAGAGTGATAGAGAGTGTCTGAGAGTTTCAGAGAGTGTCAGAGAGTGATACCGAGTGATAGAGAGTGTCTGAGAGTGTCAGAGAGTGTCAGAGTGTGTCAGAGAGTGTCAGAGAGTGATAGAGTGTGATAGAGAGTGTCAGAGAGTGTAATTGAGAGATAGAGAGTGTCAGAGAGTGTCAGAGTGTGATAGAGAGTGCCAGAGAGTAATAGAGAGTGTCAGAGAGTTACAGAGCGTGTCAGAGAGTGATAGAGTGTGATAGAGAGTGTCAGAGAGTGTAATTGAGTCATAGAGAGTGTCAGAGAGTGTCAGAGTGTGATATCGAGTGCCAGAGAGTGATAGAGAGTGTCAGAGAGTGATAGAGAGTGTCTGAGAGTGTCAGAAAGCGTCAGAGAATGTCAGAGTGTGTCAGAGAGTGAAAGAGAGTGTCAGAGAGTGTCATTGAGTGATAGAGAGTGTCAGAGAGTGTCTGATAGTGATAGAGAGTCTCAGAGGGTTATAGAGAGAGTCAGAGAGTGATAGAGAGTGTCTGAGAGTGACAGAGAGTGTCTGAGATTGTCAGTGAGTGTCAGAGAGTGATAGAGAGTGTCCGATTGTGTCAGAGAGTGATAGACAGTGATGGAGATTGTCTGAGAGTGTCAGAGAGTGTCAGAGTGTGTCAGAGAGTGATAGAGAGTGATAGAGAGTGTCAGAGAGTGTCATAGAGTGATAGGGATGTGCCTGAGAGTGTCAGAGAGTGTCAGAGTGTGTCAGAGAGTGATAGAAAGTGATAGAGAGTGTCAGAGAGTGTCATAGAGTGATAGAGAGTGTCAGAGAGTGTCAGAGAGTGATAGAGAGTGCCTGAGAGTGTCAGAGAGAGTCAGAGTATGTCAGGGAGTGCCAGAGTATGTCAGAGAGTGTCAGAGAGTGATACAGAGTGCCTGAGAGTGTCTGAGAGTGTCAGTGAGTGTCAGTGAGTGTCAGAGAGTGATAGAGGGTGTCTGAGAGTGTCTGAGAGTGTCAGAGATTGTCAGAGTGTGTCAGAGAATGATAGAGGGTGTTACAGAGTTTCCAAGACTGTCAGAGAGTGTCAGAGTGTGTCAGAGAGTATCAGAGAGTGATAGAGAGTGATAGAGAGTGTCAGAGATTGTCTGCGAGTGTCTGAGACTGTCAGAGAGTGTCAGAGAGTGTCAGAGAGTGATAGAGAATGTCACAGAGTGTCAGAGAGTGTCAGAGAGTGATAGAGAGTGTCAGAGAGTGTCAGAGAGTGAAAAGAGTGTCTGAGAGTGTCTGAGAGTGTCAGAGAGTGATAGAGAGTGTCAGAGAGTGATAGAGAGTGTCAGAGAGTGTCATAGAGTGATAGAGAGTGTCAGAGAGTGTCAGAGAGTGATAGAGAGTGTCTGAGAGTGTCAGAGAGTGTCAGAGAGTGTCAGAGTATGTCAGAGAGTGTCAGAGAGTGATAGAGAGTGTCTGAGAGTGTCTGAGAGTGTCTGAGAGTGTCCGGGAGTGTCAGTGAGTGTCAGTGAGAGTCAGAGAGTGATAGAGAGTGATAGAGAGGGTCTGAGAGTGTCAGAGTGTGTCAGAGAGTGTCAGAGAGTGATAGAAAGTGATAGAGAGTGTTATGAGAGTGTCTGAGAGTGTCAGAGTTTGTCAGAGTGTTTCAGAGAGTGTCAGAGAGTGATAACGAGTGATAGAGAGTGTCTGAGAGTGTCAGAGAGTGTCAGAGTGTGTCAGAGAGTGTCAGAGAGTGATAGAGTGTGATAGAGAGTGTCAGAGAGTGTAATTGAGTGATAGAGAGTGTCAGAGTGTGATAGAGAGTGCCAGAGAGTAATAGAGAGTGTCAGAGAGTTATCGAGCGTTTCAGAGAGTGATAGAGTGTGATAGAGAGTGTCAGAGAGTGTAATTGAGTCATAGAGAGTGTCAGAGAGTGTCAGAGTGTGATATAGAGTGCCAGAGAGTGATAGAGAGTGTATGAGAGTGATAGAGAGTGTCTGAGAGTGTCAGAAAGCGTCTGAGAATGTCAGAGTGTGTCAGAGAGTGAAAGAGAGTGTCAGAGAGTGTCATTGAGTGATAGAGAGTGTCAGAGAGTTTCTGATAGTGATAGAGAGTCTCAGAGGGTTATAGAGAGTGTCAGAGAGTGATAGAGAGTGTCTGAGAGTGACAGAGAGTGTCTGAGATTGTCAGTGAGTGTCAGAGAGTGAAAGAGAGTGTCAGATTGTGTCAGAGAGTGATAGAAAGTGATGGAGATTGTCTGAGAGTGTCAGAGAGTGTCAGAGTGTGTCAGAGAGTGATAGAGAGTAATAGAGAGTGTCAGAGAGTGTCATAGAGTGATAGGGATGTGCCTGAGTGTGTCAGAGAGTGTCAGAGTGTGTCAGAGAGTGATAGAAAGTGATAGAGAGTGTCAGAGAGTGTCATAGAGTGATAGAGAGTGTCAGAGAGTGTCAGAGAGTGATAGAGAGTGCCTGAGAGTGTCAGAGAGTGTCAGAGAGTGTCATAGAGTGATAGGGATGTGCCTGAGTGTGTCAGAGAGTGTCAGAGTGTGTCAGAGAGTGATAGAAAGTGATAGAGAGTGTCAGAGAGTGTCAGAGAGTGATAGAAAGTGATAGAGAGTGTCAGAGAGTGTCATAGAGTGATAGAGAGTGTCAGAGAGTGTCAGAGAGTGATAGAGAGTGCCTGAGAGTGTCAGAGAGTGTCAGAGTATGTCAGAGAGTGTCAGAGCATGTCAGAGAGTGTCAGAGAGTGATAGAGAGTGCCTGAGAGTGTCTGAGAGTGTCAGTGAGTGTCAGTGAGAGTCAGAGAGTGATAGAGGGTGTCTGAGAGTGTCTGAGAGTGTCGGAGATTGTCAGAGTGTGTCAGAGAATGATAGAGGGTGTTACAGAGTTTCCAAGACTGTCAGAGAGTGTCAGAGTGTGTCAGAGAGTATCAGAGAGTGATAGAGAGTGATAGAGAGTGTCAGAGATTGTCTGCGAGTGTCTGAGACTGTCAGAGAGTGTCAGAGAGTGATAGAGAATGTCACAGAGTGTCAGAGAGTGTCAGAGAGTGTCAGAGAGTGATAGAGAGTGTCAGAGAGTGTCAGAGAGTGAAAATAGTGTCTGAGAGTGTCTGAGAGTGTCAGAGAGTGTCAGAAAGTGATATAGAGTGTCTGAGAGTGTCAGAGAGTGTCAGAGAGTGATAGAGAGTGTCTGAGAGTGTCAGAGAGTGTCAGAGTATGTCAGAGAGTGTCAGAGAGTGATAGATGGTGCCTGAGAGTGTCAGAGAGTGTCAGAATATGTCTGAGAGTTTCAGAGAGTGTCAGAGTGTGTCAGAATGGGTCAGAGAGTGTCAGAGAGTGATAGTGAGTGTCTGAGAGTGTCAGAGAGTGTCAGAGAGTGATAGAGAGTGTCGAAGAGTGTCAGAGAGTGTCTGAGAGTGTCAGTGAGTGTCAGTGAGAGTCACAGAGAGTGATAGAGAGTTTCTGAGAGTGTCTGAGAGTGTCAGAGATTGTCTGAGTGTGCCAGAGAATGATAGAGAGTGTTAGAGAGTTTCCGAGACTGTCAGAGAGTGTCAGAGTGTGTCAGAGAGTATCAGAGAGTGATAGAGAGTGATAGAGAGTGTCAGAGATTGTCTGCGAGTGTCTGAGGCTGTCAGAGAGTTTCAGAGAGTTATAAGAGTGTCTGAGAGAGTCAGAGCGTGTCAGAGAGTGTCAGAGAGTGTCAGAGAGTGATAGAGAATGTCACAGAGTGTCAGAGAGTGTCAGAGAGTGATAGAGAGTGTCAGAGAGTGTCAGAGAGTGTCAGAGAGTGTCAGAGAGTGAAAAGAGTGTCTGAGATTGTCAGAGTGAGTCATAGAGTGATAGAGAGTGCTAAAGAGTGATAGAGAGTGTCAGAGAGTGTCAGTGAGTGTCAGTGAGTGTCAGTGAGTGTCAGAGAGTGTCAGATAGTGATAAAAAGTGATAGAGAGTGTCTGAGAGCGTCAGAGTGTGTCAGAGTGTTTCAGAGAGTGATAGAGAGTGACAGAGAGTGTCAGAGATTGAGAGAGAGCGTCAGAGAGTGATAGAGAGTGTCTGAGAGAGTCAGTGAGTGTCAGAGAGTGAGAGAGAGTGTCTGAGTGTGTCAGAGAGTGTCAGAGTCTTTCAGAGTGTGTCAGAGAGAGATAGGGAGTGATAGAGAGTGTCAGAGAGTGTCATTGAGTGATAGAGTGTGTCAGAGAGTGATAGAGAGTGTCAGAGAGAGATAGAGAGTGTCTGAGAGTGTCAGAGAGTGATAGAGAGTGTCTGAGAGTGTCAGAGAGTGTCAGAGAGTGTCAGAGAGTGATAGAGAGTGTCTGAGAGTGTCAGTGAGTGTCAGAGAGTGTCTGAGTGTGTCTGAGAGTGTCAGAGATTGTCAGAGTGTGTCAGAGAGTGATAGAGAGTCATAGAGAGTCATAGAGAGTCATAGAGAGCGTCTCAGAGTGTCACAGAGTGATAGAGAGTGTCTGAGAGTGTCAGAGTGTGTCAGAGAGTAACAGAGAGTGTCTGAGAGTGTCAGTGAGTGTCAGAGAGTATCTGAGAGTGTCTGAGAGTGTCTGAGAGTGTCTGAGATTGTCAGAGTGAGTCATAGAGTGATAGAGAGTGCTAAAGAGTGATAGAGAGTGTCAGAGAGTGTCAGTGATTGTCAGTGAGTGTCAGTGAGTGTCAGTGAGTGTCAGAGAGTGTCAGAGAGTGATAAAAAGTGATAGAGAGTGTCTGAGAGTGTCAGAGTGTGTCAGAGCGTGTCAGAGAGTGATAGAGAGTGACAGAGAGTGTCAGAGATTGAGAGAGAGCGTCAGAGAGTGATAGAGAGTGTCTGAGAGAGTCAGTGAGTGTCAGAGAGTGATAGAGAGTGTCTGAGTGTGTCAGAGAGTGTCAGAGTCTTTCAGAGTGTGTCAGAGAGAGATAGGGAGTGATAGAGAGTGTCAGAGAGTGTCATTGAGAGATAGAGTGTGTCAGAGAGTGATAGAGAGTGTCAGAGAGAGATAGAGAGTGTCTAAGAGTGTCAGAGAGTGATAGAGAGTGTCTGAGAGTGTCAGAGAGTGTCAGAGAGTGTCAGAGAGTGATAGAGAGTGACAGAGAGTGTCTGACAGTGTCAGTGAGTGTCAGAGAGTGTCTGAGTGTGTCTGAGAGTGTCTGAGATTGTCTGAGTATGTCAGAGAGTGATAGAGAGTCATAGAGAGTCATAGAGAGTCATAGAGAGCGTCTCAGAGTGTCACAGAGTGATAGAGAGTATCTGAGAGTGTCAGAGTGTGTCAGAGAGTTTCAGAGAGTGGTAGAGATAGTCAGGGATTGAGAGAGTGTGTCAGAGAGTGACAGAGAGTGTCTGAGAGTGTCAGAGAGTGTCAGAGAGTGTCAGAGAGTGATAGAGAGTGACAGAGAGTGTCTGAGAGTGTCAGTGAGTGTCAGAGAGTGTCTGAGTGTGTCTGAGAGTGTCAGAGAGTGTCAGAGTGTGTCAGAGAGTGTCAGAGAGTGATAGAGAGTGATAGAGAGTGATAGAGAGTGTCAGAGAGTGTCATTGAGTGATAGAGAGTGTCGGAGAGTGTCGGAGAGTGATACAGAGTGCCAGAGAGTGATAGAGAATGTCAGAGAGTGATAGAGAGTGTCTGAGAGTGTCAGAGAGTGATAGAGAGAGATAGGGCGTGTCTGAGAGTGTCAGAGAGTGTCAGAGAGCGTCAGAATGTGTCAGAGAGTGACAGAGAGTGTCAGAGAGTGATCGAGAGTGTCAGAGAGTGTCAGAGTGTGTCAGAGAGTGTCAGAGATTGATAGAGAGTGATAGAGAGTTTCAGAGAATGATAGAGAGTGTCAGAGAGTGATAGAGAGTGTCTGAGAGTGACAGAGAGTGATAGAGAGTGTCTGAGAGTGTCAGAGAGTGTCAGAGAGTGATAGAGAGTGACAGAGTGTCTGAGAGTGTCAGTGAGTGTCAGAGAGTGTCTGAGTGTGTCTGAGAGTGTCAGAGATTGTCAGAGTGTGTCAGAGAGTGATAGAGAGTCATAGAGAGTCATAGAGAGTCATAGAGAGCGTCTCAGAGTGTCACAGAGTGATAGAGAGTGTCTGAGAGTGTCAGAGTGTGTCAGAGAGTTTCAGAGAGTGGTAGAGATAGTCAGGGATTGAGAGAGTGTGTCAGAGAGTGACAGAGAGTGTCTGAGAGTGTCAGAGAGTGTCAGAGAGTGTCAGAGAGTGATAGAGAGTGATAGAGAGTGTCTGAGAGTGTCTGAGAGTGTATGAGATTGTCAGTGAGTGTCAGTGAGATTCAGAGAGTGATAGAGAGTGTCTGACAGTGTCTGAGAGTGTCAGAGATTGTCAGAGTGTGTCAGAGAGTGATAGAGAGTAATAACGATTGAAAGAGAGTGTCTGAGAGTGTCAGAGAGTGTCAGAGTGTGTCAGAGAGTGTCAGAGAGTGATAGAGAGTGATAGAGAGTGATAGAGAGTGTCAGAGAGTGTCATTGAGTGATAGAGAGTGTCAGAGCGTGTCGGAGAGTGATACCGAGTGCCAGAGATTGATAGAGAATGTCAGAGAGTGATAGAGAGTGTCTGAGAGTGTCTGAGAGTGTCAGAGAGTGATAGAGAGAGATAGGGCGTGTCTGAGAGTGTCAGAGAGTGTCAGAGAGCGTCAGAATGTGTCAGAGAGTGTCAGAGAGTGTCATAGAGTGATAGAGAGTGTCAGAGAGTGTCAGAGTGTGTCAGAGAGTGTCAGAGATTGATAGAGAGTGATAGAGAGTTTCAGAGAATGATAGAGAGTGTCTGAGAGTGTCTGAGGGTCTCAGTGAGTGTCAGAGAGTGATAGAGAGTGTCTGAGAGTGTCAGAGAGAGTCAGAGAATGTCAGAGTGTGTCAGAGAGTGATAGAGAGTGATAGAGAGTGTCAGAGAGTGTCATTGAGTGACAGAGAGTGTCAGGGAGTTTCAGATAGTGATAGAGAGTCTCAGAGAGTGATAGAGAGTGTCAGAGAGTGATAGAGAGTGTCTGAGAGTGACAGAGAGTGTCTGAGATTATCAGTGAGTGTCAGAGAGTGATAGAGGGTGTCCGATTGTGTCAGAGAGTGATAGACAGTGATGGAGAGTGTCTGAGAGTGTCAGAGAGTGTCAGAGTGTGTCAGAGAGTGATAGAGAGTGTCAGAGAGTGTCATGGAGTGATAGAGATGTGTCTGAGGGTGTCAGAGTGTGTCAGAGTGTGTCAGAGAGTGATAGAGAGTGTCAGAGAGTGTCATAGAGTGATATAGAGTGTCAGAGAGTGTCAGAGAGTGATAGAGAGTGTCTGAGAGTGTCAGAGAGTGATAGAGAGTGTCTGAGAGTGTCAGAGTATGTCAGAGAGTGTCAGAGAGTGATAGAGAGTGTCTGAGAGTGTCTGAGAGTGTCTGGGAGTGTCAGTGAGTGTCAGTGAGAGTCAGAGAGTGATAGAGAGTGATAGAGAGGGTCTGAGAGTGTCAGAGTGTGTCAGAGAGTGTCAGAGAGTGATAGAGAGTGATAGAGAGTGATAGAGAGTGTTATGAGAGTGTCAGAGAGTGTCAGAGAGTGTCAGAGTATGTCAGAGAGTGTCAGAGAGTGATAGAGAGTGTCTGAGAGTGTCTGAGAGTGTCTGGGAGTGTCAGTGAGTGTCAGTGAGAATCAGAGAGTGATAGAGAGTGATAGAGAGGCTCTGAGAGTGTCAGAGTGTGTCAGAGAGTGTCAGAGAGTGTCAGAGAGTGATAGAGAGTGACAGAGAGTGTCAGAGAGTGTCAGAGAGTGATAGAGAGTGCCAGAGAGTGATAGAGAGTGTCAGAGAGTGATAGAGAGTGTCTGAGAGTTTCAGAGAGTGTCAGAGAGTGATAACGAGTGATAGAGAGTGTCTGAGAGTGTCAGAGAGTGTCAGAGTGTGTCAGAGAGTGTCAGAGAGTGATAGAGTGTGATAGAGAGTGTCAGAGAGTGTAATTGAGTGATAGAGAGTGTCAGAGAGTGTCAGAGTGTGATAGAGAGTGCCAGAGAGTAATATAGAGTGTCAGAGAGTTATAGAGAGTGTCTGAGAGTGACAGAGAGTGTCTGAGATTGTCAGTGAGTGTCAGAGAGTGATAGAGAGTGTCAGATTGTGTCAGAGAGTGATAGACAGTGATGGAGATTGTCTGAGAGTGTCAGAGAGTGTCAGAGATTGTCTGCGAGTGTCTGAGACTGTCAGAGAGTGATAGAGAGTGATAGAGAGTGTCAGAGAGTGTCATAGAGTGATAGGGATGTGCCTGAGAGTGTCAGAGAGTGTCAGAGTGTGTCAGAGAGTGATAGAAAGTGATAGAGAGTGTCAGAGTGTGTCATAGAGTGATAGAGAGTGTCAGAGAGTGTCAGAGAGTGATAGAGAGTGCCTGAGAGTGTCAGAGAGTGTCAGAGAGTGTCAGAGTATGTCAGAGAGTGTCAGAGTATGTCAGAGAGTGTCAGAGAGTGACAGAGAGTGCCTGAGAGTGTCTGAGAGTGTCAGTGAGTGTCAGTGAGAGTCAGAGAGTGATAGAGGGTATCTGAGAGTGTCTGAGAGTGTCAGAGATTGTCAGAGTGTGTCAGAGAATGATAGAGAGTGTTACAGAGTTTCCAAGACTGTCAGAGAGTGTCAGAGTGTGTCAGAGAGTATCAGAGAGTGATAGAGAGTGATAGAGAGTGTCAGAGATTGTCTGCGAGTGGCTGAGACTGTCAGAGAGTGTCAGAGAGTGTCAGAGAGTGATAGAGAATGTCACAGAGTGTCAGAGAGTGTCAGAGAGTGTCAGAGAGTGAAAAGAGTGTCTGAGAGTGTCAGAGAGTGTCAGAGAGTGACAGAGAGTGTCTGAGAGTGTCAGAGATTGTCTGCGAGTGCCTGAGACTGTCAGAGAGTGATAGAGAGTGATAGAGAGTGTCAGAGAGTGTCATAGAATGATAGGGATGTGCCTGAGAGTGTCAGAGAGTGTCAGAGTGTGTCAGAGAGTGATAGAAAGTGATAGAGAGTGTCAGAGTGTGTCATAGAGTGATAGAGAGTGTCAGAGAGTGTCAGAGAGTGATAGAGAGTGCCTGAGAGTGTCAGAGAGTGTCAGAGAGTGTCAGAGTATGTCAGAGAGTGTCAGAGTATGTCAGAGAGTGTCAGAGAGTGACAGAGAGTGCCTGAGAGTGTCTGAGAGTGTCAGTGAGTGTCAGTGAGAGTCAGAAAGTGGTAGAGGGTATCTGAGAGTGTCTGAGAGTGTCAGAGATTGTCAGAGTGTGTCAGAGAATGATAGAGAGTGTTACAGAGTTTCCAAGACTGTCAGAGAGTGTCAGAGTGTGTCAGAGAGTATCAGAGAGTGATAGAGAGTGATAGAGAGTGTCAGAGATTGTCTGCGAGTGTCTGAGACTGTCAGAGAGTGTCAGAGAGTGTCAGAGAGTGATAGAGAATGTCACAGAGTGTCAGAGAGTGTCAGAGAGTGTCAGAGAGTGTCAGAGAGTGAAAAGAGTGTCTGAGAGTGTCAGAGAGTGTCTGCGAGTGTCTGAGACTGTCAGAGAGTTTCAGAGAGTTATAAGAGTGTCTGAGAGTGTCAGAGCGTGTCAGAGAGTGTCAGAGAGTGTCAGAGAGTGATAGAGAATGTCAGAGTGTCAGAGAGTGTCAGAGAGTGTCAGAGAGTGTCAGAGAGTGAAAAGAGTGTCTGAGAGTGTCAGAGAGTGTCAGAGAGTGACAGAGAGTGTCAGAGAGTGTCAGAGTTTAACAGAGAGTGTCTGAGAGTGTCAGTGAGTGTCAGAGAGTGTCTGAGAGTGTCTGAGAGTGTCTGAGATTGTCAGAGTGAGTCATAGAGTGATAGAGAGTGCTAAAGAGTGATAGAGAGTGTCAAAGAGTGTCAGTGATTGTCAGTGAGTGACAGTGAGTGTCAGAGAGTGTCAGAGAGTGATAGAGAATGTCACAGAGTGTCAGAGGGTGTCAGAGAGTGTCAGAGAGTGAAAAGAGTGTCTGAGAGTGTCAGAGAGTGTCAGAGAGTGACAGAGAGTATCTGAGAGTGTCAGAGATTGTCTGCGAGTGTCTGAGACTGTCAGAGAGTGATAGAGAGTGATAGAGAGTGTCAGAGAGTGTCATAGAGTGATAGGGATGAGCCTGAGAGTGTCAGAGAGTGTCAGAGTGTGTCAGAGAGTGATAGAAAGTGATAGAGAGTGACAGAGTGTGTCATAGAATGATAGAGAGTGTCAGAGAGTGTCAGAGAGTGATAGAGAGTGTCAGAGTATGTCAGAGAGTGTCAGAGTATGTCAGAGAGTGTCAGAGAGTGACAGAGAGTGCCTGAGAGTGTCTGAGAGTGTCAGAGAGTGTCAGAGTGTGTCAGAGAGTGTCAGAGAGTGATAGAGTGTGATAGAGAGTGTCAGAGAGTGTAATTGAGAGATAGAGAGTGTCAGAGAGTGTCAGAGTGTGATAGAGAGTGCCAGAGAGTAATAGAGAGTGTCAGAGAGTTACAGAGCGTGTCAGAGAGTGATAGAGTGTGATAGAGAGTGTCAGAGAGTGTAATTGAGTCATAGAGAGTGTCAGAGAGTGTCAGAGTGTGATATCGAGTGCCAGAGAGTGATAGAGAGTGTCAGAGAGTGATAGAGAGTGTCTGAGAGTGTCAGAAAGCGTCAGAGAATGTCAGAGTGTGTCAGAGAGTGAAAGAGAGTGTCAGAGAGTGTCATTGAGTGATAGAGAGTGTCAGAGAGTGTCTGATAGTGATAGAGAGTCTCAGAGGGTTATAGAGAGAGTCAGAGAGTGATAGAGAGTGTCTGAGAGTGACAGAGAGTGTCTGAGATTGTCAGTGAGTGTCAGAGAGTGATAGAGAGTGTCCGATTGTGTCAGAGAGTGATAGACAGTGATGGAGATTGTCTGAGAGTGTCAGAGAGTGTCAGAGTGTGTCAGAGAGTGATAGAGAGTGATAGAGAGTGTCAGAGAGTGTCATAGAGTGATAGGGATGTGCCTGAGAGTGTCAGAGAGTGTCAGAGTGTGTCAGAGAGTGATAGAAAGTGATAGAGAGTGTCAGAGAGTGTCATAGAGTGATAGAGAGTGTCAGAGAGTGTCAGAGAGTGATAGAGAGTGCCTGAGAGTGTCAGAGAGAGTCAGAGTATGTCAGGGAGTGCCAGAGTATGTCAGAGAGTGTCAGAGAGTGATACAGAGTGCCTGAGAGTGTCTGAGAGTGTCAGTGAGTGTCAGTGAGTGTCAGAGAGTGATAGAGGGTGTCTGAGAGTGTCTGAGAGTGTCAGAGATTGTCAGAGTGTGTCAGAGAATGATAGAGGGTGTTACAGAGTTTCCAAGACTGTCAGAGAGTGTCAGAGTGTGTCAGAGAGTATCAGAGAGTGATAGAGAGTGATAGAGAGTGTCAGAGATTGTCTGCGAGTGTCTGAGACTGTCAGAGAGTGTCAGAGAGTGTCAGAGAGTGATAGAGAATGTCACAGAGTGTCAGAGAGTGTCAGAGAGTGATAGAGAGTGTCAGAGAGTGTCAGAGAGTGAAAAGAGTGTCTGAGAGTGTCTGAGAGTGTCAGAGAGTGATAGAGAGTGTCAGAGAGTGATAGAGAGTGTCAGAGAGTGTCATAGAGTGATAGAGAGTGTCAGAGAGTGTCAGAGAGTGATAGAGAGTGTCTGAGAGTGTCAGAGAGTGTCAGAGAGTGTCAGAGTATGTCAGAGAGTGTCAGAGAGTGATAGAGAGTGTCTGAGAGTGTCTGAGAGTGTCTGAGAGTGTCCGGGAGTGTCAGTGAGTGTCAGTGAGAGTCAGAGAGTGATAGAGAGTGATAGAGAGGGTCTGAGAGTGTCAGAGTGTGTCAGAGAGTGTCAGAGAGTGATAGAAAGTGATAGAGAGTGTTATGAGAGTGTCTGAGAGTGTCAGAGTTTGTCAGAGTGTTTCAGAGAGTGTCAGAGAGTGATAACGAGTGATAGAGAGTGTCTGAGAGTGTCAGAGAGTGTCAGAGTGTGTCAGAGAGTGTCAGAGAGTGATAGAGTGTGATAGAGAGTGTCAGAGAGTGTAATTGAGTGATAGAGAGTGTCAGAGTGTGATAGAGAGTGCCAGAGAGTAATAGAGAGTGTCAGAGAGTTATCGAGCGTTTCAGAGAGTGATAGAGTGTGATAGAGAGTGTCAGAGAGTGTAATTGAGTCATAGAGAGTGTCAGAGAGTGTCAGAGTGTGATATAGAGTGCCAGAGAGTGATAGAGAGTGTATGAGAGTGATAGAGAGTGTCTGAGAGTGTCAGAAAGCGTCTGAGAATGTCAGAGTGTGTCAGAGAGTGAAAGAGAGTGTCAGAGAGTGTCATTGAGTGATAGAGAGTGTCAGAGAGTTTCTGATAGTGATAGAGAGTCTCAGAGGGTTATAGAGAGTGTCAGAGAGTGATAGAGAGTGTCTGAGAGTGACAGAGAGTGTCTGAGATTGTCAGTGAGTGTCAGAGAGTGAAAGAGAGTGTCAGATTGTGTCAGAGAGTGATAGAAAGTGATGGAGATTGTCTGAGAGTGTCAGAGAGTGTCAGAGTGTGTCAGAGAGTGATAGAGAGTAATAGAGAGTGTCAGAGAGTGTCATAGAGTGATAGGGATGTGCCTGAGTGTGTCAGAGAGTGTCAGAGTGTGTCAGAGAGTGATAGAAAGTGATAGAGAGTGTCAGAGAGTGTCATAGAGTGATAGAGAGTGTCAGAGAGTGTCAGAGAGTGATAGAGAGTGCCTGAGAGTGTCAGAGAGTGTCAGAGAGTGTCATAGAGTGATAGGGATGTGCCTGAGTGTGTCAGAGAGTGTCAGAGTGTGTCAGAGAGTGATAGAAAGTGATAGAGAGTGTCAGAGAGTGTCAGAGAGTGATAGAAAGTGATAGAGAGTGTCAGAGAGTGTCATAGAGTGATAGAGAGTGTCAGAGAGTGTCAGAGAGTGATAGAGAGTGCCTGAGAGTGTCAGAGAGTGTCAGAGTATGTCAGAGAGTGTCAGAGCATGTCAGAGAGTGTCAGAGAGTGATAGAGAGTGCCTGAGAGTGTCTGAGAGTGTCAGTGAGTGTCAGTGAGAGTCAGAGAGTGATAGAGGGTGTCTGAGAGTGTCTGAGAGTGTCGGAGATTGTCAGAGTGTGTCAGAGAATGATAGAGGGTGTTACAGAGTTTCCAAGACTGTCAGAGAGTGTCAGAGTGTGTCAGAGAGTATCAGAGAGTGATAGAGAGTGATAGAGAGTGTCAGAGATTGTCTGCGAGTGTCTGAGACTGTCAGAGAGTGTCAGAGAGTGATAGAGAATGTCACAGAGTGTCAGAGAGTGTCAGAGAGTGTCAGAGAGTGATAGAGAGTGTCAGAGAGTGTCAGAGAGTGAAAATAGTGTCTGAGAGTGTCTGAGAGTGTCAGAGAGTGTCAGAAAGTGATATAGAGTGTCTGAGAGTGTCAGAGAGTGTCAGAGAGTGATAGAGAGTGTCTGAGAGTGTCAGAGAGTGTCAGAGTATGTCAGAGAGTGTCAGAGAGTGATAGATGGTGCCTGAGAGTGTCAGAGAGTGTCAGAATATGTCTGAGAGTTTCAGAGAGTGTCAGAGTGTGTCAGAATGGGTCAGAGAGTGTCAGAGAGTGATAGTGAGTGTCTGAGAGTGTCAGAGAGTGTCAGAGAGTGATAGAGAGTGTCGAAGAGTGTCAGAGAGTGTCTGAGAGTGTCAGTGAGTGTCAGTGAGAGTCACAGAGAGTGATAGAGAGTTTCTGAGAGTGTCTGAGAGTGTCAGAGATTGTCTGAGTGTGCCAGAGAATGATAGAGAGTGTTAGAGAGTTTCCGAGACTGTCAGAGAGTGTCAGAGTGTGTCAGAGAGTATCAGAGAGTGATAGAGAGTGATAGAGAGTGTCAGAGATTGTCTGCGAGTGTCTGAGGCTGTCAGAGAGTTTCAGAGAGTTATAAGAGTGTCTGAGAGAGTCAGAGCGTGTCAGAGAGTGTCAGAGAGTGTCAGAGAGTGATAGAGAATGTCACAGAGTGTCAGAGAGTGTCAGAGAGTGATAGAGAGTGTCAGAGAGTGTCAGAGAGTGTCAGAGAGTGTCAGAGAGTGAAAAGAGTGTCTGAGATTGTCAGAGTGAGTCATAGAGTGATAGAGAGTGCTAAAGAGTGATAGAGAGTGTCAGAGAGTGTCAGTGAGTGTCAGTGAGTGTCAGTGAGTGTCAGAGAGTGTCAGATAGTGATAAAAAGTGATAGAGAGTGTCTGAGAGCGTCAGAGTGTGTCAGAGTGTTTCAGAGAGTGATAGAGAGTGACAGAGAGTGTCAGAGATTGAGAGAGAGCGTCAGAGAGTGATAGAGAGTGTCTGAGAGAGTCAGTGAGTGTCAGAGAGTGAGAGAGAGTGTCTGAGTGTGTCAGAGAGTGTCAGAGTCTTTCAGAGTGTGTCAGAGAGAGATAGGGAGTGATAGAGAGTGTCAGAGAGTGTCATTGAGTGATAGAGTGTGTCAGAGAGTGATAGAGAGTGTCAGAGAGAGATAGAGAGTGTCTGAGAGTGTCAGAGAGTGATAGAGAGTGTCTGAGAGTGTCAGAGAGTGTCAGAGAGTGTCAGAGAGTGATAGAGAGTGTCTGAGAGTGTCAGTGAGTGTCAGAGAGTGTCTGAGTGTGTCTGAGAGTGTCAGAGATTGTCAGAGTGTGTCAGAGAGTGATAGAGAGTCATAGAGAGTCATAGAGAGTCATAGAGAGCGTCTCAGAGTGTCACAGAGTGATAGAGAGTGTCTGAGAGTGTCAGAGTGTGTCAGAGAGTAACAGAGAGTGTCTGAGAGTGTCAGTGAGTGTCAGAGAGTATCTGAGAGTGTCTGAGAGTGTCTGAGAGTGTCTGAGATTGTCAGAGTGAGTCATAGAGTGATAGAGAGTGCTAAAGAGTGATAGAGAGTGTCAGAGAGTGTCAGTGATTGTCAGTGAGTGTCAGTGAGTGTCAGTGAGTGTCAGAGAGTGTCAGAGAGTGATAAAAAGTGATAGAGAGTGTCTGAGAGTGTCAGAGTGTGTCAGAGCGTGTCAGAGAGTGATAGAGAGTGACAGAGAGTGTCAGAGATTGAGAGAGAGCGTCAGAGAGTGATAGAGAGTGTCTGAGAGAGTCAGTGAGTGTCAGAGAGTGATAGAGAGTGTCTGAGTGTGTCAGAGAGTGTCAGAGTCTTTCAGAGTGTGTCAGAGAGAGATAGGGAGTGATAGAGAGTGTCAGAGAGTGTCATTGAGAGATAGAGTGTGTCAGAGAGTGATAGAGAGTGTCAGAGAGAGATAGAGAGTGTCTAAGAGTGTCAGAGAGTGATAGAGAGTGTCTGAGAGTGTCAGAGAGTGTCAGAGAGTGTCAGAGAGTGATAGAGAGTGACAGAGAGTGTCTGACAGTGTCAGTGAGTGTCAGAGAGTGTCTGAGTGTGTCTGAGAGTGTCTGAGATTGTCTGAGTATGTCAGAGAGTGATAGAGAGTCATAGAGAGTCATAGAGAGTCATAGAGAGCGTCTCAGAGTGTCACAGAGTGATAGAGAGTATCTGAGAGTGTCAGAGTGTGTCAGAGAGTTTCAGAGAGTGGTAGAGATAGTCAGGGATTGAGAGAGTGTGTCAGAGAGTGACAGAGAGTGTCTGAGAGTGTCAGAGAGTGTCAGAGAGTGTCAGAGAGTGATAGAGAGTGACAGAGAGTGTCTGAGAGTGTCAGTGAGTGTCAGAGAGTGTCTGAGTGTGTCTGAGAGTGTCAGAGAGTGTCAGAGTGTGTCAGAGAGTGTCAGAGAGTGATAGAGAGTGATAGAGAGTGATAGAGAGTGTCAGAGAGTGTCATTGAGTGATAGAGAGTGTCGGAGAGTGTCGGAGAGTGATACAGAGTGCCAGAGAGTGATAGAGAATGTCAGAGAGTGATAGAGAGTGTCTGAGAGTGTCAGAGAGTGATAGAGAGAGATAGGGCGTGTCTGAGAGTGTCAGAGAGTGTCAGAGAGCGTCAGAATGTGTCAGAGAGTGACAGAGAGTGTCAGAGAGTGATCAAGAGTGTCAGAGAGTGTCAGAGTGTGTCAGAGAGTGTCAGAGATTGATAGAGAGTGATAGAGAGTTTCAGAGAATGATAGAGAGTGTCAGAGAGTGATAGAGAGTGTCTGAGAGTGACAGAGAGTGATAGAGAGTGTCTGAGAGTGTCAGAGAGTGTCAGAGAGTGATAGAGAGTGACAGAGTGTCTGAGAGTGTCAGTGAGTGTCAGAGAGTGTCTGAGTGTGTCTGAGAGTGTCAGAGATTGTCAGAGTGTGTCAGAGAGTGATAGAGAGTCATAGAGAGTCATAGAGAGTCATAGAGAGCGTCTCAGAGTGTCACAGAGTGATAGAGAGTGTCTGAGAGTGTCAGAGTGTGTCAGAGAGTTTCAGAGAGTGGTAGAGATAGTCAGGGATTGAGAGAGTGTGTCAGAGAGTGACAGAGAGTGTCTGAGAGTGTCAGAGAGTGTCAGAGAGTGTCAGAGAGTGATAGAGAGTGATAGAGAGTGTCTGAGAGTGTCTGAGAGTGTATGAGATTGTCAGTGAGTGTCAGTGAGATTCAGAGAGTGATAGAGAGTGTCTGACAGTGTCTGAGAGTGTCAGAGATTGTCAGAGTGTGTCAGAGAGTGATAGAGAGTAATAACGATTGAAAGAGAGTGTCTGAGAGTGTCAGAGAGTGTCAGAGTGTGTCAGAGAGTGTCAGAGAGTGATAGAGAGTGATAGAGAGTGATAGAGAGTGTCAGAGAGTGTCATTGAGTGATAGAGAGTGTCAGAGCGTGTCGGAGAGTGATACCGAGTGCCAGAGATTGATAGAGAATGTCAGAGAGTGATAGAGAGTGTCTGAGAGTGTCTGAGAGTGTCAGAGAGTGATAGAGAGAGATAGGGCGTGTCTGAGAGTGTCAGAGAGTGTCAGAGAGCGTCAGAATGTGTCAGAGAGTGTCAGAGAGTGTCATAGAGTGATAGAGAGTGTCAGAGAGTGTCAGAGTGTGTCAGAGAGTGTCAGAGATTGATAGAGAGTGATAGAGAGTTTCAGAGAATGATAGAGAGTGTCAGAGAGTGATAGAGAGTGTCTGAGAGTGACAGAGAGTGTCTGAGAGTGTCTGAGGGTCTCAGTGAGTGTCAGAGAGTGATAGAGAGTGTCTGAGAGTGTCAGAGAGAGTCAGAGAATGTCAGAGTGTGTCAGAGAGTGATAGAGAGTGATAGAGAGTGATAGAGAGTGATAGAGAGTGTCAGAGAGTGTCATTGAGTGATAGAGAGTGTCAGAGAGTGTCGGAGAGTGATACAGAGTGCCAGAGAGTGATAGAGAATGTCAGAGAGTGATAGAGAGTGTCTGAGAGTGTCAGAGAGAGATAGAGAGAGATAGGGCGTGTCTGAGAGTGTCAGAGAGTGTCGGAGAGTGATACAGAGTGCCAGAGAGTGATAGAGAATGTCAGAGAGTGATAGAGAGTGTCTGAGAGTGTCAGAGAGTGATAGAGAGAGATAGGGCGTGTCTGAGAGTGTCAGAGAGTGTCAGAGAGCGTCAGAATGTGTCAGAGAGTGTCAGAGAGTGTCAGAGAGTGATCGAGAGTGTCAGAGAGTGTCAGAGTGTGTCAGAGAGTGTCAGAGATTGATAGAGAGTGATAGAGAGTTTCAGAGAATGATAGAGAGTGTCAGAGAGTGATAGAGAGTGTCTGAGAGTGACAGAGAGTGATAGAGAGTGTCTGAGAGTGTCAGAGAGTGTCAGAGAGTGTCAGAGAGTGATAGAGAGTGACAGAGTGTCTGAGAGTGTCAGTGAGTGTCAGAGAGTGTCTGAGTGTGTCTGAGAGTGTCAGAGATTGTCAGAGTGTGTCAGAGAGTGATAGAGAGTCATAGAGAGTCATAGAGAGTCATAGAGAGCGTCTCAGAGTGTCACAGAGTGATAGAGCGTGTCTGAGAGTGTCAGAGTGTGTCAGAGAGTTTCAGAGAGTGGTAGAGATAGTCAGGGATTGAGAGAGTGTGTCAGAGAGTGACAGAGAGTGTCTGAGAGTGTCAGAGAGTGTCAGAGAGTGTCAGAGAGTGATAGAGAGTGATAGAGAGTGTCTGAGAGTGTCTGAGAGTGTATGAGATTGTCAGTGAGTGTCAGTGAGATTCAGAGAGTGATAGAGAGTGTCTGACAGTGTCTGAGAGTGTCAGAGATTGTCAGAGTGTGTCAGAGAGTGATAGAGAGTGATAACGATTGAAAGAGAGTGTCTGAGAGTGTCAGAGAGTGTCAGAGTATGTCAGAGAGTGTCAGAGAGTGATAGAGAGTGATAGAGAGTGATAGAGAGTGTCAGAGAGTGTCATTGAGTGATAGAGAGTGTCAGAGCGTGTCGGAGAGTGATACAGAGTGCCAGAGAGTGATAGAGAATGTCAGAGAGTGATAGAGAGTGTCTGAGAGTGTCTGAGAGTGTCAGAGAGTGATAGAGAGAGATAGGGCGTGTCTGAGAGTGTCAGAGAGTGTCAGAGAGCGTCAGAATGTGTCAGAGAGTGTCAGAGAGTGTCATAGAGTGATAGAGAGTGTCAGAGAGTGTCAGAGTGTGTCAGAGAGTGTCAGAGATTGATAGAGAGTGATAGAGAGTTTCAGAGAATGATAGAGAGTGTCAGAGAGTGATAGAGAGTGTCTGAGAGTGACAGAGAGTGTCTGAGAGTGTCTGAGGGTCTCAGTGAGTGTCAGAGAGTGATAGAGAGTGTCTGAGAGTGTCAGAGAGAGTCAGAGAATGTCAGAGTGTGTCAGAGAGTGATAGAGAGTGATAGAGAGTGATAGAGAGTGATAGAGAGTGTCAGAGAGTGTCATTGAGTGATAGAGAGTGTCAGAGAGTGTCGGAGAGTGATACAGAGTGCCAGAGAGTGATAGAGAATGTCAGAGAGTGATAGAGAGTGTCTGAGAGTGTCTGAGAGTGTCAGAGAGTGATAGAGAGAGATAGGGCGTGTCTGAGAGTGTCAGAGAGTGTCAGAGAGCGTCAGAATGTGTCAGAGAGTGTCAGAGAGTGTCAGAGAGTGATATAGAGTGTCAGAGAGTGTCAGAGTGTGTGAGAGAGTGTCAGAGATTGATAGAGAGTGATAGAGAGTTTCAGAGAATGATAGAGAGTGTCAGAGAGTGATAGAGAGTGTCTGAGAGTGACAGAGAGTGATAGAGAGTGTCAGAGCGTGTCGGAGAGTGATACAGAGTGCCAGAGAGTGATAGAGAATGTCAGAGAGTGATAGAGAGTGTCTGAGAGTGTCTGAGAGTGTCAGAGAGTGTCAGAGATTGATAGAGAGTGATAGAGAGTTTCAGAGAATGATAGAGAGTGATAGAGAGTGATAGAGAGCGTCAGAATGTGTCAGAGAGTGTCAGAGAGTGTCAGAGAGTGATATAGAGTGTCAGAGAGTGTCAGAGTGTGTGAGAGAGTGTCAGAGATTGATAGAGAGTGATAGAGAGTTTCAGAGAATGATAGAGAGTGATAGAGAGTGATAGAGAGTGATAGAGAGTGTCAGAGAGTGTCATTGAGTGATAGAGAGTGTCAGAGAGTGTCGGAGAGTGATACAGAGTGCCAGAGAGTGATAGAGAATGTCAGAGAGTGATAGAGAGTGTCTGAGAGTGTCTGAGAGTGTCAGAGAGTGATAGAGAGAGATAGGGCGTGTCTGAGAGTGTCAGAGAGTGTCAGAGAGCGTCAGAATGTGTCAGAGAGTGTCAGAGAGTGTCAGAGAGTGATATAGAGTGTCAGAGAGTGTCAGAGTGTGTGAGAGAGTGTCAGAGATTGATAGAGAGTGATAGAGAGTTTCAGAGAATGATAGAGAGTGTCAGAGAGTGATAGAGAGTGTCTGAGAGTGACAGAGAGTGATAGAGAGTCTCTGAGAGTGTCAGAGAGTGTCAGATAGTGTCAGAGAGTGATAGAGAGTGACAGAGAGTGTCTGAGAGTGTCAGTGAGTGTCAGAGAGTGTCTGAGTGTGTCTGAGAGTGTCAGAGATTGTCAGAGTGTGTCAGAGAGTGATGGAGAGTCATAGAGAGTCATAGAGAGTCATAGAGAGCGTCTCAGAGTGTCACAGAGTGATAGAGAGTGTCTGAGAGTGTCAGAGTGTGTCAGAGAGTTTCAGAGAGTGGTAGAGATAGTCAGGGATTGAGAGAGTGTGTCAGAGAGTGACAGAGAGTGTCTGAGAGTGTCAGAGAGTGTCAGAGAGTGATAGAGAGTGATAGAGAGTGTCTGAGAGTGTCTGAGAGTGTCTGAGATTGTCAGTGAGTGTCAGTGAGATTCAGAGAGTGATAGAGAGTGTCTGACAGTGTCTGAGAGTGTCAGAGATTGTCAGAGTGTGTCAGAGAGTGATAGAGAGTGATAACGATTGAAAGAGAGTGTCTGAGAGTGTCAGAGAGTGTCAGAGTGTGTCAGAGAGTGTCAGAGAGTGATAGAGAGTGATAGAGAGTGTCAGAGAGTGTCATTGAGTGATAGAGAGTGTCAGAGAGTGTCGGAGAGTGATACAGAGTGCCAGAGAGTGATAGAGAATGTCAGAGAGTGATAGAGAGTGTCTGAGAGTGTCTGAGAGTGTCAGAGAGTGATAGAGAGAGATCGGGCGTGTCTGAGAGTGTCAGAGAGTGTCAGAGAGCGTCAGAATGTGTCAGAGAGTGTCAGAGAGTGATAGAGAGTGTCAGAGAGTGTCAGAGTGTGTCAGAGAGTGTCAGAGATTGATAGAGAGTGATAGAGAGTTTCAGAGAATGATAGAGAGTGTCAGAGAGTGATAGAGAGTGTCTGAGAGTGACAGAGAGTGTCTGAGAGTGTCTGAGGGTCTCAGTGAGTGTCAGAGAGTGATAGAGAGTGTCTGAGATTGTCAGAGAGAGTCAGAGAATGTCAGAGTGTGTCAGAGAGTGATAGAGAGTGATAGAGAGTGATAGAGAGTGATAGAGAGTGTCAGAGAGAGTCATTGAGTGATAGAGAGTGTCAGAGAGTGTCATTGAGTGATAGAGAGTGTCAGGGAGTTTCAGATAGTGATAGAGAGTCTCAGAGAGTGATAGAGAGTGTCAGAGAGTGATAGAGAGTGTCTGAGAGTGACAGAGAGTGTCTGAGATTATCAGTGAGTGTCAGAGAGTGATAGAGAGTGTCCGATTGTGTCAGAGAGTGATAGACAGCGATGGAGAGTGTCTGAGAGTGTCAGAGAGTGTCAGAGTGTGTCAGAGAGTGATAGAGAGTGTCAGAGAGTGTCATGGAGTGATAGAGATGTGTCTGAGGGTGTCAGAGAGTGTCAGAGTGTGTCAGAGAGTGATAGAGAGTGTCAGAGAGTGTCAGAGAGTGTCATAGAGTGATAGAGAGGGTCAGAGAGTGTAATTGAGTGATGGAGAGTGTCAGAGAGTGTCAGAGTGTGATAGAGAGTGCCAGAGAGTGATAGAGAGTGTCAGAGAGTTATGGAGAGTGTCAGAGAGTGATAGAGTGTGATAGAGAGTGTCAGAGAGTGTAATTGAGTGATAGAGAGTGTCAGAGAGTGTCAGAGTGTGATAGAGTGTGCCAGAGAGTGATAGAGAGTGTCAGAGAGTGATAGAGAGTGTCTGAGAGTGTCAGAGAGCGTCAGAGAATGTCAGAGTGTGTCAGAGAGTGAAAGAGAGTGTCAGAGAGTGTCATTGAGTGATAGAGAGTGTCAGAGAGTGTCAGATGGTGATAGAGAGTCTCAGAGAGTGATAGAGAGTGTCAGAGAGTGATAGAGAATGTCTGAGAGTGACAGAGAGTGTCTGAGATTGTCAGTGAGTGTCAGAGAGTGATAGAGAGTGTCAGGTTGTGTCAGAGAGTGATAGACAGTGATCGAGATTGTCTGAGAGTGTCAGAGAGTGTCAGAGTGTGTCAGAGAGTGATAGAGAGTGATAGAGAGTGTCAGAGAGTGATAGAGAGTGATAGAGAGTGTCAGAGAGTGTCAGAGAGTGATAGAGAGTGTCAGAGAGAGATAGAGAGTGTCTGAGAGTGTCTGAGAGAGTCTGACAGTGTCAGGGACTGTCAGAGTGTGTCACAGAGTGATAGAGAGTGTCTGAGAATGTCAGAGAGTGTCAGAGTGTGTCAGAGAGTGATAGAGAGTGATAGAGAGTGTCAGAGAGAGTCATTCGAATTAGAATTAGAATTAGAACATTACAGCACAGTACAGGCCCTTCGGCCCTCGATGTTGCGCCGAGCTGTGAAACCATCTGACCTACACTATTCCATTTTCATCCATGTGTCTATCCAATGTCCACTTAAATGCCCTTAAAGTTGGCGAATCTACTACTGCTGCAGGCAGGGCATTCCACGCCCTTACTACTCTCTGAGTAAAGAAACTACCTCTCACATCTGTCCTATATCTATCACCCCTCAACTTGAAGCTATGTCCCCTCGTGTTTGCCATCACCATCCGAGGAAAAAGACGCTCACTATCCACCCTATCTAACCCTCTGATTATCTTATATGTCTCTATTAAGTCTCCTCTCCTCCTCCTTCTCTCCAACGAAAACAACCTCAAGTCCCTCAGCCTTTCCTCGTAAGACCTTCCCTCCATACCAGGCAACATCCTAGTAAATCTCCTCTGCACCCTTTCCATAGCTTCCACATCCTTTCTATAATGCGGTGACCAGAACTGCACGCAATACTCCAGCTGCGGTCTCACCAGAGTCTTGTACAGCTGCAGCATGACCTCGTGACTCCGAAACTCGACCCCCCTACTAATAAAAGCTAACACACCATATGCCTTCTTGACAGCCCTATTAACCTGGTTAGCAACCTTCAGTGATGTATGCACCTGGACACCAAGATCTCTCTGCTCATCTAGACTAACAAGAATCTTCCCATTAGCCCAGTACTCTGCATTCCTGTTACTCCTTCCAAAGTGTATCACCTCACACTTTTCCGCATGAAACTCCATTTGCCATCTCTCAGCCCAGTTCTGCAGCCTATCTATGTCTCTCTGTACCCTACAACATCCTTCGGCACTATCCACAACTCCACCGACCTTAGTGTCATCTGCAAATTTACTAACCCACCCTTCTACACCCTCTTCCAGGTCATTTATAAAAATGACAAACAGCAATGGCCCCAAAACAGATCCTTGCGGGACACCACTAGTAACTAAACTCCAGGATGAACATTTGCCATCAACCACCACCCTCTGTCTTCTTTCAGCTAGCCAATTTCTGATCCAAAGCTCTAAATCACCTTCAACCCCATACTTCCGTATTTTCTGCAATAGCCTACCGTGGGGAACCTTATCAAACGCCTTACTGAAATCCACATACACCACATCCACTGCTTTACCCTCATCCACCTGTTTGGTCACCTTCTCGAAAAACTCAATAAGGTTTGTGAGGCACGACCTACCCGTCACAAAACCGTGCTGACTATCTCTAATGTACTTATTCTTTTCAAGATGATTATAAATCCTGTCTCTTATAACCTTTTCCAACATTTTACCCACAACCGAAGTGAGGCTCACAGGTCTATAATTACCAGGGCTGTCTCTACTCCCCTTCTTGAACAAGGGGACAACATTTGCAATCCTCCAGTCTTCCGGCACTATTCCTGTCGACAATGACGACATAAAGATCAAGGACAAAGGCTCTGCAATCTCCTCCCTAGCTTCCCAGAGTTTCTGAGATTGTCAGTGGGTGTCAGAGAGTGATACAGAGTGATAGAGAGTGTCTGAGAGAGTCTGTGAGTGTCAGAGATTGTCAGAGAGTGTCAGAGAGTGATAGAGAGTGTCTGAGAGTGTCAGAGATTGTCAGAGAGTGATCCAGAGTGTCAGAGAGTGTCAGAGAGTGTCTCAGAGTGTCTGAGTGCGTCAGAGAGTGATAGAGAGTGATAGAGAGTGTCTGAGAGTGTCTGAGAGTGTCAGAGATTGTCAGAGTGTGTCAGAGAGTGTCAGAGAGTGTCAGCTTGCGATAGAGAGTGTCTGAAAGTGTCAGAGAGTGTCAGAGAGTGATAGAGAGTGTCTGAGAGTGTCTGAGAGTGTCTGAGAGTGTCAGAGAGTGATAGAGAGTGATAGAGAGTGTCAGAGAATGTCAGAGAGTGTCAGAGAGTGATAGAGAATTTCTGAGAGTGTCAGAGAGTGTCTGTGAGTGTCTGAGAGAGTCTGAGAGTGATAGAGAGTGTCAGAGAGTGTCAGAGAGTGATAGAGAGAGTCTGAGAGAGTCAGAGAGTGATAGAGAGTGTCAGAGAGTGTCAGAGAGTTATAGAGGGTGTCGGAGAGTGTCAGAGAGTGTCAGAGATTGATAGAGAGTGACATAGAGTGTCAGAGAGTGTTAGAGAGTGTCAGAGAGTGTCAGAGAGTGTCACAGAGTTATAGAGGGTGTCGGAGAGTGTCAGAGAGTGTCAGAGAGTGATAGAGAGTGATACAGAGTGTCAGAGAGTGTTAGAGAGTGTCTGAGAGTGCCAGAGAGTGTCTGAGATTGTCAGTGATTGTCAGAGAGTGACAGAGAGTGTCTGAGATTGTCAGTGAGTTTCAGAGAGTGATAGAGAGAGTCTAGAGAGTCTGAGAGTGTCAGAGATTGTCAGAGAGTGTCAGAGAGTGATAGAGAGTGATAGAGGCTGTCTGATAATGTCAGTGAGTGCCAGAGAGTGACAGAGAGTGTAAAAGTGTTTCTGAGATTGTCAGTGAGTGTCAGAGAGTGATAGAGAGTGTCTAGAGAGTCTGACAGTGTCAGAGATTCACAGGTGTGTCAGAGAGTGTCAGACTGTGATAGAGAGTGATAGAGAGAGTCTGAGAGTGTCTGAGAGTGTCAGAGAGTGATAGAGAGTGATAGAGAGTACCTGAGAGTGTCAGAGAGTGTCAGAGAGTGATAGAGAGTGTCAGAGAGTGTCTGATGGTGTCAGAGAGTGTCTGAGAGTGTTAGTGAGAGTCAGAGAGTGATAGAGAGTGTCTGAGAGTGTCAGAGATTGTCAGACTGTGTCAGAGAGTGTCAGAGAGTGTCGGAGAATGATAGAGAGTGATAGAGATTTTCAGAGAGTGATAGAGAGGGTCTGAGAGACTCTGAGAATGTCAGAGAGTGATAAAGAGTGTCTGAGAGTGTCAGAGAGTGTCAGAGAGTGATAGAGAGTGTCTGAGAGTGCTGAGAAAGTCAAAGAGTGATAGAGAGTTTCTGAGAGTGTCAGAGAGTGTCTGAGAGTGTCTGATAGTGTCTGAGTGCGTCAGAGAGCGAGAGAGAGTGATAGAGACTGTCTGAGAGTGTCTGAGAGTGTCTGAGAGTGTCAGAAGGTGTCAGAGAGTGATAGAGAATGTATGTGAGTGTCTGAGAGTGTCAGTGAGTGTCAGAGAGTGATAGAGAGTGTCATAGAGTGTCAGTGAGTGTCAGAGAGTGATAGAGAGTGTCTGAGAGTGTCAGAGAGTGTCTGAGAGTGTCTGAGAGTGTCAGAGATTGTCAGAGTGTGTCAGAGAGTGTCAGAGAGTGTCAGAGATTGATAGAGAGTGTCTGAGAGTGTCAGAGAGTGTCAGAGAGTTTCAGAGAGTGTTTGAGAGAGTCTGAGAGTGTCAGAGAGTGATAGAGAGTGTCTGAGAGTGTCAGAGAGTGTCAGAGAGTGCTAGAGAGTGTCTGAGATTGTCTGAGAGTGTCAGAGATTGTCAGAGAGTGATAGAGAGTGTCTTAGCGTGTCGGAGAGTGTCAGAGAGTGATAGAGAGTGTCTGAGAGTGTCAGAGAGTGTCAGCTTGCGATAGAGAGTGTCTGAAAGTGTCAGAGAGTGTCAGAGAGTGATAGAGAGTGTCTGAGAGTGTCTGAGAGTGTCTGAGAGTGTCAGAGAGTGATAGAGAGTGATAGAGAGTGTCAGAGAATGTCAGAGAGTGTCAGAGAGTGATAGAGAATTTCTGAGAGTGTCAGAGAGTGTCTGTGAGTGTCTGAGAGAGTCTGAGAGTGATAGAGAGTGTCAGAGAGTGTCAGAGAGTGATAGAGAGAGTCTGAGAGAGTCAGAGAGTGATAGAGAGTGTCAGAGAGTGTCAGAGAGTTATAGAGGGTGTCGGAGAGTGTCAGAGAGTGTCAGAGATTGATAGAGAGTGACATAGAGTGTCAGAGAGTGTTAGAGAGTGTCAGAGAGTGTCAGAGAGTGTCACAGAGTTATAGAGGGTGTCGGAGAGTGTCAGAGAGTGTCAGAGAGTGATAGAGAGTGATACAGAGTGTCAGAGAGTGTTAGAGAGTGTCTGAGAGTGCCAGAGAGTGTCTGAGATTGTCAGTGATTGTCAGAGAGTGACAGAGAGTGTCTGAGATTGTCAGTGAGTTTCAGAGAGTGATAGAGAGAGTCTAGAGAGTCTGAGAGTGTCAGAGATTGTCAGAGAGTGTCAGAGAGTGATAGAGAGTGATAGAGGCTGTCTGATAATGTCAGTGAGTGCCAGAGAGTGACAGAGAGTGTAAAAGTGTTTCTGAGATTGTCAGTGAGTGTCAGAGAGTGATAGAGAGTGTCTAGAGAGTCTGACAGTGTCAGAGATTCACAGGTGTGTCAGAGAGTGTCAGACTGTGATAGAGAGTGATAGAGAGAGTCTGAGAGTGTCTGAGAGTGTCAGAGAGTGATAGAGAGTGATAGAGAGTACCTGAGAGTGTCAGAGAGTGTCAGAGAGTGATAGAGAGTGTCAGAGAGTGTCTGATGGTGTCAGAGAGTGTCTGAGAGTGTTAGTGAGAGTCAGAGAGTGATAGAGAGTGTCTGAGAGTGTCAGAGATTGTCAGACTGTGTCAGAGAGTGTCAGAGAGTGTCGGAGAATGATAGAGAGTGATAGAGATTTTCAGAGAGTGATAGAGAGGGTCTGAGAGACTCTGAGAATGTCAGAGAGTGATAAAGAGTGTCTGAGAGTGTCAGAGAGTGTCAGAGAGTGATAGAGAGTGTCTGAGAGTGCTGAGAAAGTCAAAGAGTGATAGAGAGTTTCTGAGAGTGTCAGAGAGTGTCTGAGAGTGTCTGATAGTGTCTGAGTGCGTCAGAGAGCGAGAGAGAGTGATAGAGACTGTCTGAGAGTGTCTGAGAGTGTCTGAGAGTGTCAGAAGGTGTCAGAGAGTGATAGAGAATGTATGTGAGTGTCTGAGAGTGTCAGTGAGTGTCAGAGAGTGATAGAGAGTGTCATAGAGTGTCAGTGAGTGTCAGAGAGTGATAGAGAGTGTCTGAGAGTGTCAGAGAGTGTCTGAGAGTGTCTGAGAGTGTCAGAGATTGTCAGAGTGTGTCAGAGAGTGTCAGAGAGTGTCAGAGATTGATAGAGAGTGTCTGAGAGTGTCAGAGAGTGTCAGAGAGTTTCAGAGAGTGTTTGAGAGAGTCTGAGAGTGTCAGAGAGTGATAGAGAGTGTCTGAGAGTGTCAGAGAGTGTCAGAGAGTGCTAGAGAGTGTCTGAGATTGTCTGAGAGTGTCAGAGATTGTCAGAGAGTGATAGAGAGTGTCTTAGCGTGTCGGAGAGTGTCAGAGAGTGATAGAGAGTGTCTGAGAGTGTCTGAGAAAGTCAGAGAGTGATAGAGAGTTTCTGAGAGTGTCTGAGAGTGTCTGAGGGTGTCTGAGAGAGTCTGTGAGTGTCAGAGAGTGTCAGAGAGTGTCAGAGAGTGATAGAGAGTGATAGAGAGTGTCAGAGAGTGTCATTCGAATTAGAATTAGTATTAGAACATTACAGCGCAGTGCAGGCCCTTCGGCCCTCGATGTTATGCCGACCATCTGACCTACACTATTCCATTTTCATCCATATGTCTATCCAATGACCACTTTAATGCCCTTAAAGTTGGCGAGTCTACTACTGTTGCAGGCAGGGCATTCCACGCCCCTACTACTCTCTGCGTAATGAAACTACCTCTGACATCAGTCCTATATCTTTCACCCCTCAATTTAAAGCTATGTCCCCTCGTGTTTGCCATCACCATCCGAGGAAAAAGACTCTCACTATCTACCCTATCTAACCCTCAGATTATCATATATGTCTCTATTAAGTCACCTCTCCTCCTCCTTCTCTCTAACGAAAACAACCCCAAGTCCCTCAGCCTTTCCTCGTAAGACCTTCCTTCCATACCAGGCAACATCCTAGTAAATCTCCTCTGCACCCTTTCCAAAGCTTCCACATCCTTCCCATAATGCGGTGACCAGAACTGCACGCAATACTCCAGGTGCGGCCTCACCAGAGTTTTGTACAGCTGCATCATGACCTCGTGGCTCCGAAACTCGATCCCCCTACTAATAAAAGCTAACACACCATATGCCTTCTTAACAGCCCTATTAACCTGGGTAGCAACCTTCAGGGCTTTGTGTACCTGGACACCAAGATCTCTCTGCTCATCTACACTACCAAGAATCTTCCCATTAGCCCAGTACTCTGCATTGCTGTTACTCCTTCCGAAGTGAATCACCTCACACTTCTCCGCATTAAACTCCATTTGCCAACTCTCCGCCCAGCTCCGCAGCCTATCTATGTCCCTCTGTACCCTACAACACCCTTCGACACTATCCACAACTCCACCGACCTTCGTGTCATCCGCAAATTTACTAACCCACCCTTCTACACCCTCATCCAGGTAATTTATAAAAATGACAAACAGCAGTGGCCCCAAAACAGAACCTTGCGGTACACCACTAGTAACTAAACTCCAGGATGAACATTTGCCATCAACCACCACCCTCTGTCTTCTTTCAGCTGGCCAATTTCTGATCCAAAGCTCTAAATCACCTTCAACCCCATACTTCCGTATTTTCTGCAATAGCCTACCGTGGGGAACCTTATCAAACGCCTTACTGAAATCCATATACACCACATCCACGGCTTTACCCTCATCCACCTGTTTGGTCACCTTCTCGAAAAACAAAATAAGGTTTGTGAGGCACGACCTACCTTTCACAAAACCGTGCTGACTATCGCAAATGAACTTATTATTTTCAAGATGTTTCTAAATCCTATCTCTTATAACCTTTTCCAACATTTTACCCACAACCGAAGTAAGGCTCACAGGTCTATAATTACCAGGGTTGTCTCTACTCCCCTTCTTGAACACGGGGACAACATTTGCTATCCTCCAGTCTTCCGGCACTACTCCTGTCGACAATGACGACATAAAGATGAACAACAACGGCTCTGCAATCTCCTCACTGGCTTCCCAGAGAATCCTAGGATAAATCCCATCTGGCCCAGGGGACTTATCTATTTTCACTCTTTCCAAAATTGCTAACACCTCCTCCTTGTGAATCTCAATCTCATCTAGCCTAGTAGGCTGTATCTCAGTAATCTCCTCGGCAACATTTTCTTTCTCTACTGTAAATACAGACGAAATATATTCATTTAACGCTTCCCCTATCTCCTCTGATTGTGTCAGAGAGTGATAGAGAGTGTCTGAGAGTGTCTGAGAGTTTCTGAGAGTGTCAGAGATTCTCAGGTGTGTCAGAGATTGTCAGCGTGTGTCTGAGAGTGTCAGAGAGTGATAGAGAGTGTCAGCGAGTGTCAGAGAGTGTCTGAGAGTGTCTGAATGTGTCAGAGAGTGTCAGAGAGTATTAGAGAGTGATAGAGAGTGTCTGAAAGTGTCAGTGAGTGAGAGAGTATCAGAGAGTGATGGAGTCTGAGAGTGTCAGAGAGTGTCAGTGAGAGTCAGAGTGATAGAGAGTGTCAGAGAGTGATAGAGAGTGTCAGAGAGTGTCAGATAGTGATAGAAGGTGTCTGAGACTGTCAGAGAGTGTCAGAGAGTGTCAGAGAGTGATAGAGAGCGTCTGAGAGTGTCAGAGAGTGTCTGAGAGTGTCAGTGAGTGTCAGAGAGTGATACAGAGTTTCAGAGTCTGTCAGAGAGTGTCAGAGAGTGATAGAGAGTGATAGAGAGTTTCAGAGAGTGTCAGAGAGTGATAGAGAGTGTCTGAGATTGTCTGAGAGTGTCAGAGAGTGATAGAGAGTGTCTGAGAAAGTCAGAGAGTGATAGAGAGTTTCTGAGAGTGTCTGAGAGTGTCTGAGAGTGTCTGTGAGTGTCAGAGAGTGTCTGAGAGTGTCAGAGAGTGTCAGAGAGTGTCAGAGAGATATACAGAGTTTCAGAGAGTGTGAGAGATTGCTTTTGAGAGTCTGAGAGTGTCAGAGATTGTCAGAGAGTGTCAGAGAGTGATAGAGAGTGTCAGAGTGTTTCTGAGATTGTCAGTGAGTGTCAGAGAGTGATAGAGAGTGTCTAGAGAGTCTGAGAGTGTCAGAGATTGTCAGAGTGTGTCAGAGAGTGGCACTGAGTGATAGAGAGTGATAGAGGGTGTCTGAGATTGTCTGAGATTGTCAGTGAGTGTCAGAGAGTGATACAGAGTGATAGAGAGTGTCTGAGAGAGTCTGTGAGTGTCAGAGATTGTCAGAGAGTGTCAGAGAGTGTCAGAGATTGTCAGAGAGTGATCCAGAGTGTCAGAGAGTGTCAGAGAGTGTCAGAGAGTGTCTCAGAGTGTCTGAGTGCGTCAGAGAGTGATAGAGAGTGATAGAGAGGGTCTGAGGGTGTCTGAGAGTGTCAGAGATTGTCAGAGTGTGTCAGAGAGTGTCAGAGAGTGTCAGCGAGCGATAGAGAGTGTCTGAGAGTGTCTGAAAGTGTCAGAGAGTGTCAGAGAGTGATAGAGAGTGTCTGAGAGTGTCTGAGAGTGTCTGAGAGTGTCAGAGAGTGATAGAGAGTGATAGAGAGTGTCAGAGAATGTCAGAGAGTGTCAGAGAGTGATAGAGAATTTCTGAGAGTGTCAGAGAGTGTCTGAGAGTGTCTGAGAGAGTCTGAGAGTGATAGAGAGTGTCAGAGAGTGTCAGAGAGTGATAGAGAGTCTCAGAGAGTGATAGAGTGTCTGAGAGAGTCAGAGAGTGATAGAGAGTGTCAGAGAGTTATAGAGGGTGTCGGAGAGTGTCAGAGAGTGTCAGAGAGTGATAGAGAGTGATACAGAGTGTCAGAGAGTGTTAGAGAGTGTCTGAGAGTGTCTGAGAGTGTCAGAGAGTGTCTGAGATTGTCAGTGATTGTCAGAGAGTGACAGAGAGTGTCTGAGATTGTCAGTGAGTTTCAGAGAGTGATAGAGAGTGTCTAGAGAGTCTGAGAGTGTCTGAGATTGTCAGAGAGTGTCAGAGAGTGATAGAGAGTGATAGAGGTTGTCTGAGATTGTCAGTGAGTGGCAGAGAGTGACAGAGAGTGTAAAAGTGTTTCTGAGATTGTCAGTGAGTGTCAGAGAGTGATAGAGAGTGTCTAGAGAGTCTGAGAGTGTCAGAGATTCACAGGTGTGTCAGAGAGTGTCAGACTGTGATAGAGAGTGATCGAGAGAGTTTGAGAGTGTCTGAGAGCGTCTGAGAGTGTCAGAGAGTGATAGAGTGTGTCAGAGAGTGTCAGAGAGTGATAGAGAGTACCTGAGAGTGTCAGAGAGTGTCAGAGATTGATAGAGAGTGACAGAGAGTGTCTGAGGGTGTCAGAGAGTGTCTGAGAGTGTTAGTGAGAGTCAGAGAGTGATAGAGAGTGTCTGAGAGTGTCTGAGAGTGTCTGAGAGTGTCAGAGATTGTCAGAGTGTGTCAGAGAGTGTCAGAGAGTGTCGGAGAATGATAGAGAGTGATAGAGATTTTCAGAGAGTGATAGAGAGGGTCTGAGAGACTCTGAGAGTGTCAGAGAGTGATAAAGAGTGTCTGAGAGTGTCAGAGAGTGTCAGAGAGTGATAGAGAGTGTCTGAGAGTGCTGAGAAAGTCAGAGAGTGATAGAGCGTTTCTGAGAGTGTCAGAGAGTGTCTGAGAGTGTCTGAGAGAGTCTGTGAGTGTCAGAGAGTGTCAGAGAGTGATTGAGAGTGTCAGAGAGTGTCAGAGAGTGACAGAGAGTGTCAGAGAGTGATAGCGAGGGGTAGAGAGTGTTAGAAAGTGTCAGAGAGTGATAGAGAGTGTCTGAGAGTGGCAGAGAGTGTCATAGAGTGTCAGAGAGTGATAGAGCGTTTCTGAGAGTGTCTGAGAGTGTCAGAGAGTGATAGAGAGTGTCAGAGAGTGTCAAAGAGTGTCAGAGAGTGTCAGAGAGTGACAGAGAGTGTCTGAGAGTGTCTGAGAGTGTCTGAGAGTGTCTGAGAAAGTCAGAGAGTGTCAGAGAGTGATAGAGAGTTTCTGTGAATGTCAGAGAGTGTCAGAGAGTGTCTGATAGTGTCTGAGTGCGTCAGAGAGCGATAGAGAGTGATAGAGACTGTCTGAGAGTGTCTGAGAGTGTCAGAAGGTGTCAAAGAGTGATATAGAATGTATGTGAGTGTCTGAGAGTGTCAGTGAGTGTCAGAGAGTGATAGAGAGTGTCTGAGAGTGTCTGAGAGTGTCAGTGAGTGTCAGAGAGTGATAGAGAGTGTCTGAGAGTGTCGGAGAGTGTCAGAGAGTGTCTGAGAGTGTCTGACAGTGTCAGAGATTGTCAGAGTGTGTCAGAGAGTGTCAGAGAGAGTCAGGGAGTGATAGATTGTCTCTGAGAGAGTCTGAGAGTGTCTGAGAGTGTCAGAGATTGTCAGAGTGTGTCAGAGAGTGTCAGAGAGTGTCAGAGGTTGATCGAGAGTGTCTGAGAGTGTCAGAGAGTGTCAGAGAGTGTCTGAGAGTGTCAGAGAGTGATAGAGTGTGATAGAGAGTGTCAGAGAGTGTCAGAGAGTGCTAGATAGTGTCTGAGATTGTCTGAGAGTGTCAGAGATTGTCAGAGAGTGATAGAGATTGTCTTAGCGTGTCGGAGAGTGTCAGAGAGTGATAGAGAGTGTCTGAGAGTGTCTGAGAAAGTCAGAGAGTGATAGAGAGTTTCTGAGAGTGTCTGAGAGTGTCTGAGGGTGTCTGAGAGAGTCTGTGAGTGTCAGAGAGTGTCAGAGAGTGTCTGAGATTGTCTGAGAGTGTCAGAGAGTGTCAGAGAGTGATAGAGAGTGCCTTAGTGTGTCGGAGAATGGCAGAGAGTGATATAGAGTGTCTGAGCGTGTCTGAGAAAGTCAGAGAGTGATAGAGAGTTTTTGAGAGTGTCTGAGAGTGTCTGAGAGAGTCTGTGAGTGTCAGAGTGTGTCTGAGAGTGTCAGAGAGTGTCAGAGTGTGTCAGAGAGTGGCAGAGAGTGATAGAGAGTGATAGAGGGTGTCTGAGATTGTCAGTGATTGTCAGAGAGTGATAGAGAGTGTTAGAGAGTTTCTGAGATTGTCGGTGGGTGTCAGAGAGTGATACAGAGTGATAGAGGGTGTCTGAGATTGTCAGTGAGTATCAGAGAGTGATAGAGAGTGTCTGAGAGAGTCTGTGAAAGTCAGAGATTGTCAGAGAGTGTCAGAGAGTGATAGAGAGTGATAGAGAGTGTCTGAGAGTGTCAGAGATTGTCAGAGAGTGATCCAGAGTGTCAGAGAATGTCAGGGAGTGTCTCAGAGTGTCTGAGTGCGTCAGAGAGTGATAGAGAGTGATAGAGAGTGTCTGAGAGTGTCTGAGAGTGTCAGAGATTGTCAGAGTGTGTCAGAGAGTGTCAGAGAGCGATAGAGAGTGTCTGAGAGTGTCAGAGAGTATCAGAGAGTGATAGAGAGTGTCTGAGAGTGTCTGAGAGTGTCAGAGAGTGTCTGAGAGTGTCAGAGAGTGATAGAGAGTGATAGAGAGTGTCAGAGAATGTCAGAGAGTGTCAGAGAGTGATATAGAGATTCTGAGAGTGTCAGAGAGTGTCTGAGAGTGTCTGAGACAGTCTGAGAGTGATAGAGAGTGTCAGAGAGTGTCAGAGAGTGAAAGAGAGTGTCAGAGAGAGATAGAGAGTGTCTGAGAGAGTCAGAGTGTGATATAGAGTGTCAGAGAGTGTCAGAGAGTGATAGAGAGTGTCAGAGAGTGATAGAGAGTGATAGAGAGTGTCAGAAGGTGTCAGAGAGTGTCTGAGAGTGTCTGAGAGTGTTTGAGAGTGTCAGAGAGTGATAGAGCGTTTCTGAGAGTGTCAGAGAGTGTCAGAGAGTGTCAGAGAGTGCTCGAGAGTGTCTGAGAGTGTCTGAGAAAGTCAGAGTGTGTCAGAGAGTGATAGAGAGTTTCTGAGATTGTCAGAGAGTGTCAGAGAATGTCTGAGATTGTCTCAGAGTGTCAGAGAGTGTCAGAGAGTGATATAGAGTGTCTTAGTGTGTCGGAGAGTGTCAGAGAGTGATAGAGAGTGTCTGAGAATGTTTGAGAAAGTCAGAGAGTGATAGAGAGTTTCTGAGAGTGTCTGAGAGTGTCTGAGAGAGTCTGTGAGTGTCAGAGAGTGTCTGAGAGTGTCAGAGAGTGTCAGAGAGAGATACAGAGTTTCAGAGAGTGTGAGAGATTGCTTTTGTGAGTCTGAGAGTGTCAGAGATTGTCAGAGAGTGTCAGAGAGTGATAGAGAGTGTCAGAGTGTTTCTGAGATTGTCAGTGAGTTTCAGAAAGTGATAGAGAGTGTCTAGAGATTCTGAGAGTTTCAGAGATTGTCAGAGTGTGTCAGAGAGTGCCAGAGAGTAATAGAGAGTGATAGAGGGTGTCTGAGATTGTCAGTGAGTGTCAGAGAGTGATAGAGAGTGTTAGAGAGTTTTTGAGATTGTCAGTGAGTGTCAGAGAGTGATGCAGAGTGATAGAGGGTGTCTGAGATTGTCAGTGAGTATCAGAGAGTGATAGAGAGTGTTTGAAAGTGTCAGTGAGTGACAAATGTGATAGAGAGTGAAAGAGTGTATGTGAGAGTCTGTGAGTGTCAGAGATTGTCAGAGATTGTCAGAGAGTGTCAGAGAGTGATAGAGAGTGTCTGAGAGTGTCAGAGATTGTCAGAGAGTGATCAAGAGTGTCAGAGAGTGTCAGAGAGTGTCTCAGAGTGTCTGAGTGCATCAGAGAGTGATAGAGAGTGATAGAGAGTGTCTGAGAGTGTCAGAGAATGTCTGAAAGTGTCAGAGAGTGGTAGAGAGTAATAGAGAGTGTCAGAGAATGTCAGAGAGTGTCAGAGAGTGTCTGATTGTGTCACAGAGTGTCTGAGAGTGTCAGAGAGTGATAGAGAGTGATAGAGAGTGTCAGAGAATGTCAGAGAGTGTCAGAGAGTGATAGAGAGTTTCCGAGAGTGTCAGAGAGTGTCTGAGAGTATCTGAGAGAGTCTGAGAGTGATAGAGAGTGTCTGAGAGTGTCAGAGAGTGATAGAGAGTGTCAGAGAGTGTCAGAGAGTGATAGAGAGTGACACTGAGTGTCAGAGAGTGTCAGAGAGTGTCACAGAGTTATAGAGGGTGTCGGAGAGTGTCAGAGAGTGTCAGAGAGTGATAGAGAGTGTCAGAGAATGTCAGAGAGTGTCAGAGAGTGATAGAGAGTTTCCAAGAGTGTCAGAGAGTGTCTGAGAGTGTCTGAGAGAGTCTGAGAGTGATAGAGAGTGTCTGAGAGTGTCAGAGAGTGATATAGAATGTCAGAGAGTGTCAGAGAGTTATAGAGGGTGTCGGAGAGTGTCAGAGAGTATCAGAGAGTGATAGAGAGTGATACAGAGTGTCAGAGAGTGTTAGAGGCTGTCTGAGATAGTCAGTGAGTGTCAGAGAGTGACAGAGAGTGTAAAAGTGTTTCTGAGATTGTCAGTGAGTGTCAGAGAGTGATAGAGAGTGTCTAGAGAGTCTGAGAGTGTCAGAGATACTCAGGTGTGTCAGAGAGTGTCAGACTGTGATAGAGAGTGATAGAGAGAGTCTGAGAGTGTCTGAGAGCGTCTGAGAATGATAGAGTGTGTCAGAGAGTGTCAGAGAGTGTCTGAGGGTGTCAGAGAGTGTCTCAGAGTGTCAGTGAGAGTCAGAGAGTGTTAGAGAGTGTCTGAGAGTGTCTGGGAGTGTCTGAGAGTGTCAGAGATTGTCAGAGTGTGTCAGAGAGTGTCAGAGAGTGTCGGAGAATGATAGAGAGTGATAGAGATTTTCAGAGAGTGATAGAGAGGGTCTGAGAGACTCTGAGAGTGTCAGAGAGTGTCAGAGAGTGATAAAGAGTGTCTGAGAGTGTCAGAGAGTCTCAGAGAGTGATAGAGAGTGTCTGAGAGTGCTGAGAAAGTCAGAGAGTGATAGAGAGTTTCTGAGAGTGTCAGAGAGTGTCTGAGAGAGTCTGTGCGTGTCAGAGAGTGTCAGAGAGTGATTGAGAGTGTCAGAGAGTGTCAGAGATTGATAGAGAGTGTCAGAGAGTGATAGAGAGTGATAGAGAGTGTCAGAAGGTGTCAGAGAGTGATAGAGAGTGTCTGAGAGTGTCAGAGAGTGTCTGAGATTGTCTGAGAGTGTCAGAGAGTGTCAGAGAGTGATAGAGAGTGTCTTAGTGTGTCGGAGAGTGTCAGAGAGTGATAGAGAGTGTCTGAGCGTGTCTGAGAAAGTCAGAGAGTGATAGAGAGTTTTTGAGAGTGTCTGAGAGTGTCTGAGAGAGTCTGTGAGTGTCAGAGAGTGTCTGAGAGTGTCAGAGAGTGTCAGAGTTTGTCAGAGAGTGGCAGAGAGTGATAGAGAGTGATAGAGGGTGTCTGAGATTGTCAGTGAGTGTCAGAGAGTGATAGAGAGTGTCTAGAGAGTCTGAGAGTGTCAGAGATACTCAGGTGTGTCAGAGAGTGTCAGACTGTGATAGAGAGTGATAGAGAGAGTCTGAGAGTGTCTGAGAGCGTCTGAGAATGTCAGAGAGTGATAGAGTGTGTCAGAGAGTGTCAGAGAGTGTCTGAGGGTGTCAGAGAGTGTCTCAGAGTGTCAGTGAGAGTCAGAGAGTGTTAGAGAGTGTCTGAGAGTGTCTGGGAGTGTCTGAGAGTGTCAGAGATTGTCAGAGTGTGTCAGAGAGTGTCAGAGAGTGTCGGAGAATGATAGAGAGTGATAGAGATTTTCAGAGAGTGATAGAGAGGGTCTGAGAGACTCTGAGAGTGTCAGAGAGTGTCAGAGAGTGATAAAGAGTGTCTGAGAGTGTCAGAGAGTCTCAGAGAGTGATAGAGAGTGTCTGAGAGTGCTGAGAAAGTCAGAGAGTGATAGAGAGTTTCTGAGAGTGTCAGAGAGTGTCTGAGAGAGTCTGTGCGTGTCAGAGAGTGTCAGAGAGTGATTGAGAGTGTCAGAGAGTGTCAGAGATTGATAGAGAGTGTCAGAGAGTGATAGAGAGTGATAGAGAGTGTCAGAAGGTGTCAGAGAGTGATAGAGAGTGTCTGAGAGTGTCTGAGAGTGTCAGAGAGTGTCTGAGATTGTCTGAGAGTGTCAGAGAGTGTCAGAGAGTGATAGAGAGTGTCTTAGTGTGTCGGAGAGTGTCAGAGAGTGATAGAGAGTGTCTGAGCGTGTCTGAGAAAGTCAGAGAGTGATAGAGAGTTTTTGAGAGTGTCTGAGAGTGTCTGAGAGAGTCTGTGAGTGTCAGAGAGTGTCTGAGAGTGTCAGAGAGTGTCAGAGTTTGTCAGAGAGTGGCAGAGAGTGATAGAGAGTGATAGAGGGTGTCTGAGATTGTCAGTGAGTGTCAGAGAGTGATAGAGAGTGTTAGAGAGTTTCTGAGATTGTCAGTGAGTGTCAGAGAGTGATACAGAGTGATAGAGGGTGTCTGAGATTGTCAGTGAGTATCAGAGAGTGATAGAGAGTGTCTGAAAGTGTCAGTGAGTGACAGAGATTGTCAGAGAGTGTCAGAGAATGATAGAGAGTGTCTGAGAGTGTCAGAGATTGTCAGAGAGTGATCGAGAGTGTCAGAGAGTGTCAGAGAGTGTCTCAGAGTGTCTGAGTGCGTCAGAGAGTGATGGAGAGTGATAGAGAGTGTCTGAGAGTGTCTGAGAGTGTCAGAGATTGTCAGAGTGTGTCAGAGAGCGATAGAGAGTGTCTGAGAGTGTCAGAGAGTGTCAGAGAGTGATAGAGAGTGTCTGAGAGTGTCTGAGAATATCAGAGAGTGTCTGAGAGTGTCAGAGAGTGATAGAGAGTGATAGAGAGTGTCAGAGAATGTCAGAGAGTGTCAGAGAGTGATAGAGAGTTTCTGAGAGTGTCAGAGAGTGTCTGAGAATGTCTGAGAGTGTCTGAGAGTGATAGAGAGTGTCACAGAGTGTCAGAGAGTGATAGAGAGTGTCAGAGAGTGATAGAGAGTGTCTGAGAGAGTCAGAGAGTGATATAGAGTGTCAGTGAGTGTCAGAAAGTTATAGAGGGTGTCGGAGAGTGTCAGAGAGTGTCAGAGAGTGATAGGGAGTGACACAGAGTGGCAGAGAGTGTTAGAGAGTGTCAGAGAGTGTCAGAGAGTGTCACAGAGTGATAGAGGGTGTCGGAGAGTGTCAGAGAGTATCCAAGAGTGATAGAGAGTGATACAGAGTGTCAGAGAGTGTTAGAGAGTATCTGAGAGTGTCAGAGAGTGATTGAGAGTGTCAGAGATTGTCAGAGAGTGACAGAGAGTGTCAGAGAGTGATAGAGAGTGATAGAGAGTGTCAGAAGGTGTCAGAGAGTGATAGAGAGTGTCTGAGAGTGTCTGAGAGTGTCAGAGTGTGTCTGAGATTGTCTGAGAGTGTCAGAGAGTGTCAGAGAGTGATAGAGAGTGTCTTAGTGTGTCGGAGAGTGTCAGAGAGTGATAGAGAGTGTCTGAGCGTGTCTGAGAAAGTCAGAGAGTGATAGAGAGTTTTTGAGAGTGTCTGATAGTGTCTGAGAGAGTCTGTGAGTGTCAGAGAGTGTCTGAGAGTGTCAGAGCGTGTCAGAGTGTGTCAGAGAGTGGCAGAGAGTGATAGAGAGTGATAGAGGGTGTCTGAGATTGTCAGTGAGTGTCAGAGAGTGATAGAGAGTGTTAGAGAGTTTCTGAGATTGTCAGTGAGTGTCAGAGAGTGATACAGAGTGATAGAGGGTGTCTGAGATTGTCAGTGAGTATCAGAGAGTGATAGAGAGTGGCTGAAAGTGTCAGTGAGTGACAGATGTGATAGAGAGTGATAGAGAGAGTCTGAGAGAGTCTGTGAGTGTCAGAGATTGTCAGAGAGTGTCAGAGAATGATAGAGAGTGTCTGAGAGTGTCAGAGATTGTCAGAGAGTGATCGAGAGTGTCAGAGAGTGTCAGAGAGTGTCTCAGAGTGTCTGAGTGCGTCAGAGAGTGATAGAGAGTGATAGAGAGTGTCTGAGAGTGTCTGAGAGTGTCAGAGATTGTCAGAGTGTGTCAGAGAGCGATAGAGAGTGTCTGAGAGTGTCAGAGAGTGTAAGAGAGTGATAGAGAGTGTCAGAGAGCGTCTGAGAGTGTCACAGAGTGTCTGAGAGTGTCAGAGGGTGATAGAGAGTGATAGAGAGTGTCAGAGAATGTCAGAGAGTGTCAGACAGTGATAGAGAGTTTCTGAGAGTGTCAGAGAGTGTCTGAGAGTGTCTGAGAGTGATAGAGAGGGTCACAGAGTGTCAGAGAGTGATAGAGAGTGTCAGAGAGTGATAGAGAGTGTCTGAGTGAGTCAGAGAGTGATATAGAGTGTCAGAGAGTGTCAGAGAGTTATAGAGGGTGTCGGAGAGTGTCAGAGAGTGTCAGAGAGTGATAGGGAGTGACACAGAGTGGCAGAGAGTGTTAGAGAGTGTCAGAGAGTGTCACAGAGTGATAGAGGGTGTCGGAGAGTGTCAGAGAGTATCAGAGAGTGATAGAGAGTGATACAGAGTGTCAGAGAGTGTTAGAGAGTATCTGAGAGTGTCAGAGAGTGTCTGAGATTGTCAGTGATTGTCAGAGAGTAACAGAGAGTGTCTGAGATTGTCAGTGACTGTCAGAGAGTGATAGAGAGTGTCTAGTGAGTCTGAGAGTGTCAGAGATTGTCAGAGAGTGTCAGAGAGTGATAGAGAGTGATAGAGGCTGTCTGAGATTGTCAGTGAGTGTCAGAGAGTGACAGAGAGTGTAAAAGTGTTTCTGAGATTGTCAGTGAGTGTCAGAGAGTGATAGAGAGTGTCTAGAGAGTCTGAGAGTGTCAGAGATTCTCAGGTGTGTCAGAGAGTATCAGACTGTGATAGAGAGTGATAGAGAGAGTCTGAGAGTGTCTGAGAGCGTCAGAGAGTGTCAGAGAGTTATAGAGTGTGTCAGAGAGTGTCAGAGAGTGTCTGAGGGTGTCAGAGAGTGTCTGAGAGTGTCAGTGAGAGTCAGTGAGTGATAGAGAGTGTCTGAGAGTGTCAGAGAGTGTCTGAGGGTGTCAGAGAGTGTCTGAGAGTGTCAGTGAGATTCAGAGAGTGATAGAGAGTGTCTGAGAGTGTCTGAGAGTGTCAGAGATTGTCAGAGTATGTCAGAGAGTGTCAGAGAGTGTCGGAGAATGATAGAGAGTGATAGAGATTTTCAGAGAGTGATAGAGAGGGTCTGAGAGAGTGTCTGAGAGTGTCAGAAAGTGTCAGAGAGTGATAATGAGTGTCAGAGAGTGACAGAGAGTTTCAGAGAATTGTCAGAGAGTTTCAGAGAGTGTCAGAGAGTGTCAGAGAGTTTCAGAGTGTTTCAGAGAGTGTCATAGAGTGTCAGAGAGGGTCTGAGTGTGTCAGAGAGTGTCAGAGAGTTTCAGAGAGTGACAGAGAGAGTCAGAGAGTGTCAGAGAGTGTCACAGAGTGTCAGAGAGTTTCTGAGTGTTTCAGAGAGTGTCAGAGAGTTTCAGAGAGTGTGGGAGAGATTCAGAGAATTGTCAGAGTGTTTCAGAGTGCGTCAGAGATTGTCTGAGAGTGTCAAAGAGTTTCAGAGAGTGTCAGAGAGTGTCAGAGAGTGTCAGAGATTGTCAGAGATTGCCAGAGAGTTTCTGAGATTTTCTGAGACTTTCAGGGAGTTTCAAGAGTTTCAGACAGTGTCACAGACTGTCAGAGAGTTTCAGAGAGCTTCAGAGAGTGTCAGAGAGTGTCAGAGAGTGACAGAGAGTTTGAGAGAGTGTCAGAGAGTGTCAGAGAGTTTCAGAGTGTTTCAGAGAATGTCAGAGAGTGTCAGAGAGGGTCTGAGTGTGTCAGAGAGTGTCAGAGAGTTTCAGAGAGTGTCAGAGAGAGTCAGAGAGTGTCACAGAGTTTCACAGAGTGTGGGAGAGCTTCAGAGAATTGTCAGAGTGTTTCAGAGTGCGTCAGAGATTGTCTGCGAGTGTCAGAGAGTGTCAAAGAGTTTCAGAGAGTGTCAGAGAGTGTCAGAGATTGCCAGAGAGTTTCTGAGATTTTCTCAGACTTTCAGAGAGTGTCAAGAGTTTCAGACAGTGTCACAGACTGTCAGAGAGTTTCAGAGAGCTTCAGAGAGTGTCAGAGAGTGTCAGAGAGTGACAGAGAGTTTCAGAGAATTGTCAGAGAGTTTCAGAGAGTGTCAGAGAGTGTCAGAGAGTTTCAGAGTGTTTCAGAGAGTGTCAGACAGTGTCAGAGAGGGTCTGAGTGTGTCAGAGAGTGTCAGAGAGTTTCAGAGAGTGTCAGAGAGAGTCAGAGAGTGTCAGAGAGTGTCACAGAGTGTCAGAGAGTTTCAGAGAGATTCAGAGAGTGTTTCAGAGAGTGTCAGAGAGTTTCAGAGAGTATCACAGAGTGTCAGAGAGTGTCAGAGAGTTTCAGAGTGTTTCATAGAGTGTCAGAGAGTGTCAGAGAGGGTCTGAGTGTGTCAGAGAGTGTCAGAGTGTTTCAGAGAGTGTTAGAGAGAGTCAGAGAGAGTCAGAGAGTGTCACAGAGTGTGGGAGAGTTTCAGAGAATTGTCAGAGTGTTTCAGAGTGCGTCAGAGAGTGTCTGAGAGTGTCAGAGAGTGTCAAAGAGTTTCAGAGAGTGTCAGAGAGTGTCAGAGAGTGTCAGAGAGTTTCAGAGATTGCCAGAGAGTTTCTGAGATTTTCTGAGAATTTCAGAGAGTGTCAAGAGTTTCAGACAGTGTCACAGACTGTCAGAGAGTTTCAGAGAGCTTCAGAGAGTGTCAGAGAGTGTCAGAGAGTGACAGAGAGTTTCAGAGAATTGTCAGAGAGTTTCAGACAGTGTCACAGACAGTCAGAGAGTTTCAGAGTGTGTCAGAGAGTGTAAGAGAGTGACAGAGAGTTTCAGAGAATTGTCAGAGAGTGTCAGAGATTTTCAGAGTGTTTCAGAGAGTGTCAGAGATTGCCAGTGAGTTTCTGAGAGTTTCTGAGAGTGTTGGAGCGTGTCCGAGAGTGTCAGAGAGTTTCAGAGCGGATCAGAGAGTTTCAGAGAGTTTCTGAGAGTGTCACATCGTGTCAGAGAGTTTCAGAGAGCTTCAGAGAGTGTCTGAGAGTTTCAGAGAGTTTCAGTGAGTGTCAGAGATTGTCTGAGAGTGTCAGAGAGTATCAAAGAGTTTCAGAGCATGTCTGAGAGTGTCAGAGAGTGTCTGAGAGTGTCAGAGAGTGTCAGAGAATGTCGGAGAGTTTCTGAGAGCAACTTTGAGTGTAAGAGAGTGTCAGAGGGTTCTGAGAGTTTCTGAGTGTGTCAGGGAGTGTCACAGAGTGTCAGAGACTGTCAGAGACTGTCAGAGAGTGTCAGAGAGTTTCACAGAGTGTCAGAGAGTGTCAGAGAGTGTCAGAGAGTGTCAGAGGGATTCACAGTGCGTCACAGAGTGTTAGAGAGTTTCAGAGAGTGTCACTGAGTGTCAGAGAGGGTCACAGAGTGTCAGAGAGTGTCAGAGAGTGTCAGAGACTGTCAGAGAATATCGGAGAGTTTCTGAGAGTATCTGTGAGTGTCAGAGCGTGTCAGAGACTGTCAGAGACTGTCAGAGGGTTCTGAGAGTTTCTGAGTGTGTCAGGGAGTGTCACAGAGTGTCAGAGACTGTCAGAGAGTGTCAGAGAGTTTCAGATAGTTTCACAGAGTGTCAGAGAGTGTCAGAGAGTGTCAGAGAGTGTCAGAGGGATTCACAGTGCGTCACAGAGTGTTAGAGAGTTTCAGAGAGTGTCACTGAGTGTCAGAGAGGGTCACAGAGTGTCAGAGAGTGTCAGAGAGTGTCAGAGACTGTCAGAGAATATCGGAGAGTTTCTGAGAGTATCTGTGAGTGTCAGAGCGTGTCAGAGACTGTCAGAGACTGTCAGAGTGTTCAGAGAGTTTCTGAGTGTGTCAGAGAGTGTCATAGAGTGTCAGAGAGTGTCAGAGAGTTTCAGAGAGAGTCAGATCGTGTCAGAGAGTGTCAGAGAGTTTCAGAGAGTGTCAGAGATTTTCAGAGAGTTCCAGAGAGCTTCAGAGAGTGTCAGAGAGTGTCAGAAAGTTTCACAGTGTGTCACAGAGTGTCAGAGAGTGTCAGAGAGTTTCGGAGAGTATCAGAAAGTGTCAGAGAGGTTCAGATAGTTTCTGAGTGTGTCAGAGAGTGTCAGAGAGTTTCAGAGAGTGTCACAGAGTGTCAGAGAGTGTCAGAGAGTGTAAGAGAGTTTCAGAGAGTTTCTGAGAGTTTCTGAGAGTGTCAGAGAGTTTCAGAGAGTTTCTGAGAGTTTCTGAGTGTGTCAGAAAGTGTCAGAGATTGCCAGAGAGTTTCTGAGATTTTCTGAGACTTTCAGAGAGTGTCAAGAGTTTCAGAGAGTGTCACAGACTGTCAGAGAGTTTCAGAGAGATTGCAGAGAGTGTCAGAGAGTGTGGGAGAGCTTCAGAGAATTGTCAGAGTGTTTCAGAGTGCGTCAGAGATTGTCTGAGAGTGTCAAAGAGTGTAAAAGAGTTTCAGAGAGTGTCAGAGAATGTCAGAGAGTGTCAGAGATTGCCAGAGTGTTTCTGAGATTTTCTGAGACTTTCAGAGAATTGTCAGAGAGTTTCAGAGAGTGTCAGAGAGTGTCAGAGAGTTTCAGAGTGTTTCAGAGAGTGTCAGAGAGTGTCAGAGAGGGTCTGAGTGTGTCAGAGAGTGTCAGAGAGTTTCAGAGAGTGTCAGAGAGAGTCAGAGAGTGTCAGAGAGTGTCACAGAGTGTGGGAGAGCTTCAGAGAACTGTCAGAGTGTTTCAGAGTGCGTCAGAGATTGTCTGAGAGTGTCAGAGAGTGTCAAAGAGTTTCAGAGAGTGTCAGATAGTGTCAGAGATTGCCAGAGAGTTACTGAGAATTTCTGAGACTTTCAGAGAGTGTCAAGAGTTTCAGACAGTGTCACAGACTGTCAGAGAGTTACAGAGAGCTTCAGAGAGTGTCAGAGAGTGTCAGAGAGTGGCAGAGAGTTTCAGAGAATTGTCAGAGAGTTTCAGAGAGTGTCAGAGAATGTCAGAGAGTTTCAGAGTGTTTCAGAGAGTGTCAGAGAGTGTCAGAGAGGGTCTGAGTGTGTCAGAGAGTGTCAGAGAGTTTCAGAGAGTGTCAGAGAGAGTCAGAGAGTGTCACAGAGTGTCAGTGAGTTTCTGAGTGTTTCAGAGAGTGTCAGAGAGTTTCAGAGAGTGTCACAGAGTGTCAGAGGGTGTCAGAGAGTTTCTGAGAGTTTCAGTGAGTTTCCGAGAGTTTCTGAGAGTGTCAGAGAGTTTCAGAGAGTTTCAGATAGTGTCAGAAAGTTTCAGAGAGTTTCAGAGAGTGTCAGAAAGTTTCAGAGAGTGTCAGATAGTGTCAGAGAGTTTCAGAGAGAGTCACAGAGTGTCAGAGAGTGTCAGAGATTGCCAGAGAGTTTCTGAGATTTTCTGAGACGTTCAGAGAGCGTCAAGAGTTTCAGAGAGTGTCACAGACTGTCAGAGAGTTTCAGAGAGTGTCAGAAAGTTCCAGGGAGTTTCAGAGAGTGTCAGAAAGTTTCAGAGCGTTTCAGATAGTGTCAGAGAGTTTCAGAGAGTGTCACAGAGTGTCAGAGAGTGTCAGAGATTGCCAGAGAGTTTCTGAGATTTTCTGAGACGTTCAGAGAGCGTCAAGAGTTTCAGAGAGTGTCACAGACTGTCAGAGAGTTTCAGAGAGCTTCAGAGAGTGTCAGAGAGTGTCAGAGAGTGACAGAGAGTTTCAGATAATTGTCAGAGAGTTTCAGAGAGTGTCAGAGAGTTTCAGAGTGCTTCAGAGAGTGTCAGAGAGTGTCAGAGAGGGTCTGAGAGTGTCAGAGAGTGTCAGAGTGTTTCAGAGAGTGTCAGAGAGAGTCAGAGAGTGTCAGAGAGTTTCTGAGTGTTTCAGAGAGTGTCAGAGAGTTTCAGAGAGTGTCACAGAGTGTCAGAGAGTGTCAGAGAGTGTCAGAGAGTTTCAGAGCGTTTCAGTGAGTTTCCGAGTGTTTCTGAGAGTGTCAGAGAGTTTCAGAGAGTTTCAGAGAGTGTCAGAAAGTTTCAGACAGTTTCAGAGAGTGTCAGAAAGTTTCAGAGAGTGTCAGATAGTGTCAGAGAGTTTCAGAGAGTGTCACAGAGCGTCAGAGAGTTTCAGAGAGCTTCACAGAGCGTCAGAGAGTGTCAGAGAGTGTCGGAGGTTTTCAGAGAGTTTCAGAGAGTGTCAGAGAGCTTCAGAGAGTTTCAGAGAGTGTCAGAGAGTGTCAGAGAGTGTCAGAGAGTTTCAGAGAGTTTCAGTGAGTGTCAAAGAGTTTCAGAGAGTATCAGAGAGTTTCAGAGATTTTCTGAGAGTGTCAGAGATTGCCAGTGAGTTTCTGAGAGTTTCTGAGAGTGTCGGAGAGTGTCCGAGAGTGTCAGAGAGTTTCAGGGCGTGTCACAAAGTGTCAGAGAGTTTCAGAGAGGGTCAGAGAGTTTCAGAGAGTTTCTGAGAGTGTCACAGCGTGTCAGAGAGTTTCAGAGAGCTTCAGAGAGTGTCTGAGAGTTTCAGAGAGTTTCAGTGAGTGTCAGAGATTGTCTGAGAGTGTCAGAGAGTGTCAAAGAGTTTCAGAGCATGTCTGAGAGTGTCAGAGAGTGTCTGAGAGTGTCAGAGAATGTCGAAGAGTTTCTGAGAGCAACTTTGAGTGTAAGAGAGTGTCAGAGGGTTCTGAGAGTTTCTGAGTGTGTCAGGGAGTGTCACAGAGTGTCAGAGACTGTCAGAGAGTGTCAGAGAGTTTCAGAGAGTTTCACAGAGTGTCAGAGAGTGTCAGAGAGTGTCAGAGAGTGTCAGAGGGATTCACAGTGCGTCACAGAGTGTTAGAGAGTTTCAGAGAGTGTCACAGAGTGTCAGAGAGTGTCAGAGAGTGTCACAGAGTGTCAGAGAGTGTCAGAGACTGTCAGAGAATATCGGAGAGTTTCTGAGAGTATCTGTGAGTGTCAGAGAGTGTCAGAGACTGTCAGAGTCTGTCAGAGGGTTCAGAGAGTTTCTGAGTGTGTCAGAGAGTGTCATAGAGTGTCAGAGAGTGTCAGAGAGTTTCAGAAAGTGTCAGATCGTGTCAGAGAGTGTCAGAGAGTTTCAGAGAGTGTCGGAGAGTGTCTGAGAGTGTCAGAGAGTGTCAGAGATTTTCAGAGAGTTCCAGAGAGCTTCAGAGAGTGTCAGAGAGTGTCAGAAAGTTTCACAGTGTTTCACAGAGTGTCAGAGAGTGTCAGAGAGTTTCGGAGAGTATCAGAAAGTGTCAGAGAGGTTCAGACAGTTTCTGAGTGTGTCAGAGAATGTCAGAGAGTTTCAGAGAGTGTCACAGAGTGTCAGAGAGTTTCAGAGAGTGTCAGAAAGTTCCAGGGAGTTTCAGAGAGTTTCTGAGAGTTTCTGAGTGTGTCAGAGAGTGTCAGAGAGTGTCAGAGATTGCCAGAGAGTTTCTGAGATTTTCTGAGACTTTCAGAGAGTGTCATGAGATTCAGAGAGTGTCACAGACTGTCAGAGAGCGTCAGAGAGATTGCAGAGAGTGTCAGAGAGTGTGGGAGAGCTTCAGAGAATTGTCAGAGTGTTTCAGAGTGCGTCAGAGATTGTCTGAGAGTGTCAAAGAGTGTCAAAGAGTTTCAGAGAGTGTCAGAGAATGTCAGAGAGTGTCAGAGATTGCCAGAGTGTTTCTGAGATTTTCTGAGAATTTCAGAGAATTGTCAGAGAGTTTCAGAGAGTGTCAGAGAGTTTCAGAGTGTTTCAGAGAGTGTCAGAGAGTGTAAGAGAGGGTCTGAGTGTGTCAGAGAGTGTCAGAGAGTTTCAGAGAGTGTCAGAGAGAGTCAGAGAGTGTCAGAGAGTGTCAGAGATTGCCAGAGAGTTTCTGAGATTTTCTGAGACTTTCAGAGAGTGTCAAGAGTTTCAGACAGTGTCACAGACTGTCAGAGAGTTTCAGAGAGCTTCAGAGAGTGTCAGAGAGTGTCAGAGAGTGACAGAGAGTTTCAGAGAATTGTCAGAGAGTTTCAGAGAGTGTCAGAGAGTGTCAGAGAGTTTCAGAGTGTTTCAGAGAGTGTCAGAGAGTGTCAGAGAGGGTCTGAGTGTGTCAGAGAGTGTCAGAGAGTTTCAGAGAGTGTCAGAGAGAGTCAGAGAGTGTCACAGAGTGTCAGAGAGTTTCTGAGTGTTTCAGAGAGCGTCAGAGAGTTTCAGAGAGTGTCACAGAGTGTCAGAGAGTGTCAGAGAGTTTCAGAGAGTTTCAGTGAGTTTCCGAGAGTTTCTGAGAGTGTCAGAGAGTTTCCGAGAGTTTCAGAGAGTGTCAGAAAGTTTCAGAGAGTTTCAGAGAGTGTCAGAAAGTTTCAGAGAGTGTCAGATATTGTCAGAGAGTTTCAGAGAGTGTCACAGAGTGTCAGAGAGTTTCAGTGAGCCTCAGAGAGCGTCAGAGAGTGTCAGAGAGTGTCGGAGGTGTTCAGAGAGTTTCAGATGGTGTCAGAGAGTTTCAGAGAGTGTCAGAGAGTGTCAGAGAGTTTCAGAGTGTTTCAGAGAGTGTCAGAGAGTGTCAGAGAGGGTCTGAGTGTGTCAGAGAGTGTCAGAGAGTTTCAGAGAGTGTCAGAGAGAGTCAGAGAGTGTCACAGAGTGTCAGAGAGTTTCTGAGTGTTTCAGAGAGCGTCAGAGAGTTTCAGAGAGTGTCAGAGAGTGTCAGAGAGTTTCAGAGAGTTTCAGTGAGTTTCCCAGAGTTTCTGAGAGTGTCAGAGAGTTTCAGAGAGTTTCAGAGAGTGTCAGAAAGTTTCAGAGAGTTTCAGAGAGTGTCAGAAAGTTTCAGAGAGTGTCAGATAGTGTCAGAGAGTTTCAGAGAGTGTCACAGAGTGTCAGAGAGTTTCAGTGAGCCTCAGAGAGCGTCAGAGAGAGTCAGAGAGTTTCGGAGGTTTTCAGAGAGTTTAAGATGGTGTCAGAGAGTGTCTGAGAGTTTCAGAGAGTTTCAGTGAGTGTCAGAGAGTTTCAGAGAATTTCAGAGATTGTCAGAAAGTTTCAGGGAGTTTCAGAGAGTGTCAGAAAGTTTTAGAGAGTTTCAGATAGTGTCAGAGAGTTTCAGAGAGTGTCACAGAGTGTCAGAGAGTGTCAGAGATTGCCAGAGAGTTACTGAGATTTTCTGAGACGTTCAGAGACCGTCAAGAGTTTCAGAGCGCGTCACAGACTGTCAGAGAGTTTCCGAGAGCTTCAGAGAGTGTCAGTGAGTGTCAGAGAGTGACAGAGAGTTTCAGAGAATTGTCAGAGAGTTTCAGAGAGTGTCAGAGAGTTTCAGAGTGTTTGCAAGAGTGTCAGAGAGTGTCAGAGAGGGTCTGAGAGTGTCAGAGAGTGTCAGAGTGTTTCAGAGAGTGTCAGAGAGAGTCAGAGAGTGTCAGAGAGTGTCACAGAGTATCAGAGAGTTTCTGAGTGTTTCAGAGAGTGTCAGAGAGTTTCAGAGAGTGTCACAGAGTGTCAGAGAGTGTCAGAGAGTGTCAGAGAGTTTCAGAGCGTTTCAGTGAGTTTCCGAGAGTTTCTGAGAGTGTCAGAGAGTTTCAGAGAGTTTCCGAGAGTGTCAGAAAGTTTCAGACAGTTTCAGAGAGTGTCAGAAAGTTTCAGAGAGTGTCAGATAGTGTCAGAGAGTTTCAGAGAGTGTCACAGAGCGTCCGAGAGTTTCAGTGAGCTTCACAAAGCGTCAGAGAGTGTCAGAGAGTGTCAGAGAGTGACAGAGAGTTTCTGAGAGTGTCGGAGAGTGTCCGAGAGTGTCAGAGAGTTTCAGGTAGTGTCACAAAGTGTCAGAGAGTTTCAGAGAGGGTCAGAGAGTTTCAGAGAGTTTCTGAGAGTGTCACAGCGTGTCAGAGAGTTGCAGAGAGCTTCAGAGAGTGTCTGAGAGTTTCAGAGAGTTTCAGTGAGTGTCAGAGATTGTCTGAGAGTGTCAGAGAGTGTCAAAGAGTTTCAGAGCATGTCTGAGAGTGTCAGAGAGTGTCTGAGAGTGTCAGAGAGTGTCAGAGAATGTTGGAGAGTTTCTGAGAGCAACGTGAGTGTAAGAGAGTGTCAGAGGGTTCTGAGAGTTTCTGAGTGTGTCAGGGAGTGTCACAGAGTGTCAGAGACTGTCAGAGAGTATCAGAGAGTTTCAGAGAGTTTCACAGAGTGTCAGAGAGTGTCAGAGAGTGTCAGAGAGTGTCAGAGGGATTCACAGTGCGTCACAGAGTGTTAGAGAGTTTCAGAGAGTGTCACAGAGTGTCAGAGAGTGTCAGAGAGGGTCACAGAGTGTCAGAGAGTGTCAGAGAGTGTCAGAGACTGTCAGAGAATATCGGAGAGTTTCTGAGAGTATCTGTGAGTGTCAGAGAGTGTCAGAGACTGTCAGAGGGTTCAGAGAGTTTCTGAGTTTGTCAGAGAGTGTCATAGAGTGTCAGAGAGTGTCAGAGAGTTTCAGAGAGAGTCAGATCGTGTCAGAGAGTGTCAGAGAGTTTCAGAGAGTGTCAGAGCGTGTCTGAGAGTGTCAGAGAGTGTCAGAGATTTTCAGAGAGTTCCAGAGAGCTTCAGAGAGTGTCAGAGAGTGTCAGAAAGTTTCAGAGAGTGTCACAGAGTGTCAGAGAGTGTCAAAGAGTGTAAGAGAGTTTCAGAGAGTTTCTGAGAGTTTCTGAGACTGTCAGAGAGTTTCAGAGAGTGTCACAGACTGTCAGAGAGCGTCAGAGAGATTGCAGAGAGTGTCAGAGTGTGTGGCAGAGCTTCAGAGAATTGTCAGAGTGTTTCAGAGTGCGTCAGAGATTGTCTGAGAGTGTCAAAGAGTGTCAAAGAGTTTCAGAGAGTGTCAGAGAATGTCAGAGAGTGTCAGAGATTGCCAGAGTGTTTCTGAGATTTTCTGAGACTTTCAGAGAATTGTCAGAGAGTTTCAGAGAGTGTCAGAGAGTGTCAGAGAGTTTCAGAGTGTTTCAGAGAGTGTCAGAGAGTGTCAGAGAGGGTCTGAGTGTGTCAGAGAGTGTCACAGAGTGTGGGAGAGCTTCAGAGAATTGTCAGAGTGTTTCAGAGTGCGTCAGAGATTGTCTGAGAGTGTCAGAGAGTGTCAAAGAGTTTCAGAGAGTGTCAGACAGTGCCAGAGATTGCCAGAGAGTTTCTGAGATTTTCTGAGACTTTCAGAGAGTGTCAAGAGTTTCAGACAGTGTCACAGACTGTCAGAGAGTTTCAGAGAGCTTCAGGGAGTGTCAGAGAGTGTCAGAGAGTGACAGAGAGTTTCAGAGAATTGTCAGAGAGTTTCAGAGAGTGTCAGAGAGTGTCAGAGTGTTTCAGAGTGTTTCAGAGAGTGTCAGAGAGTGTCAGAGAGGGTCTGGGTGTGTCAGAGAGTGCCAGAGAGTTTCAGAGAGTGTCAGAGAGAGTCAGAGAGTGTCACAGAGTGTCAGAGAGTGTCAGATAGTTTCAGAGAGTTTCAGTGAGTTTCCGAGAGTTTCTGAGAGTGTCAGAGAGTTTCAGAGAGTTTCAGAGAGTGTCAGAAAGTTTCAGAGAGTTTCAGAGAGTGTCAGAAAGTTTCAGAGAGTGTGAGATAGTGTCAGAGAGTGTCAGAGAGTTTCAGAGAGTTTCAGAGAGTGTCCGAGAGTGTTAGAGAGTGTCTGAGAGTTTCAGAGAGGGTCAGAGAGTTTCAGAGAGTTTCTGAGAGTGTCACAGCGTGTCAGAGAGTTGCAGAGAGCTTCAGAGAGTGTCTGAGAGTTTCAGAGAGTTTCAGTGAGTGTCAGAGATTGTCTGAGAGTGTCAGAGAGTGTCAAAGAGTTTCAGAGCATGTCTGAGAGTGTCAGAGAGTGTCTGAGAGTGTCAGAGAGTGTCAGAGAATGTTGGAGAGTTTCTGAGAGCAACTTTGAGTGTAAGAGAGTGTCAGAGGGTTCTGAGAGTTTCTGAGTGTGTCAGGGAGTGTCACAGAGTGTCAGAGACTGTCAGAGAGTATCAGAGAGTTTCAGAGAGTTTCACAGAGTGTCAGAGAGTGTCAGAGAGTGTCAGAGAGTGTCAGAGGGATTCACAGTGCGTCACAGAGTGTTAGAGAGTTTCAGAGAGTGTCACAGAGTGTCAGAGAGTGTCAGAGAGGGTCACAGAGTGTCAGAGAGTGTCAGAGAGTGTCAGAGACTGTCAGAGAATATCGGAGAGTTTCTGAGAGTATCTGTGAGTGTCAGAGAGTGTCAGAGACTGTCAGAGGGTTCAGAGAGTTTCTGAGTGTGTCAGAGAGTGTCATAGAGTGTCAGAGAGTGTCAGAGAGTTTCAGAGAGAGTCAGATCGTGTCAGAGAGTGTCAGAGAGTTTCAGAGAGTGTCAGAGCGTGTCTGAGAGTGTCAGAGAGTGTCAGAGATTTTCAGAGAGTTCCAGAGAGCTTCAGAGAGTGTCAGAGAGTGTCAGAAAGTTTCACAGTGTGTCACAGAGTGTCAGAGAGTGTCAGAGAGTTTCGGAGAGTATCAGAAAGTGTCAGAGAGGTTCAGAGAGTTGCTGAGTGTGTCAGAGAGTGTCAGAGAGTTTCAGAGAGTGTCACAGAGTGTCAGAGAGTGTCAAAGAGTGTAAGAGAGTTTCAGAGAGTTTCTGAGAGTTTCTGAGACTGTCAGAGAGTTTCAGAGTGTGTCACAGACTGTCAGAGAGCGTCAGAGAGATTGCAGAGAGTGTCAGAGTGTGTGGCAGAGCTTCAGAGAATTGTCAGAGTGTTTCAGAGTGCGTCAGAGATTGTCTGAGAGTGTCAGAGATTGCCAGAGTGTTTCTGAGATTTTCTGAGACTTTCAGAGAATTGTCAGAGAGTTTCAGAGAGTGTCAGAGAGTGTCAGAGAGTTTCAGAGTGTTTCAGAGAGTGTCAGAGAGTGTCAGAGAGGGTCTGAGTGTGTCAGAGAGTGTCAGAGAGTTTCAGAGAGTGTCAGAGAGAGTCAGAGAGTGTCAGAGAGTGTCACAGAGTGTGGGAGAGCTTCAGAGAATTGTCAGAGTGTTTCAGAGTGCGTCAGAGATTGTCTGAGAGTGTCAGAGAGTGTCAAAGAGTTTCAGAGAGTGTCAGACAGTGCCAGAGATTGCCAGAGAGTTTCTGAGATTTTCTGAGACTTTCAGAGAGTGTCAAGAGTTTCAGACAGTGTCACAGACTGTCAGAGAGTTTCAGAGAGCTTCAGAGAGTGTCAGAGAGTGTCAGAGAGTGACAGAGAGTTTCAGAGAATTGTCAGAGAGTTTCAGAGAGTGTCAGAGAGTGTCAGAGAGTTTCAGAGTGTTTCAGAGAGTGTCAGAGAGTGTCAGAGAGGGTCTGGGTGTGTCAGAGAGTGCCAGAGAGTTTCAGAGAGTGTCAGAGAGAGTCAGAGAGTGTCACAGAGTGTCAGAGAGTGTCAGATAGTTTCAGAGAGTTTCAGTGAGTTTCCGAGAGTTTCTGAGAGTGTCAGAGAGTTTCAGAGAGTTTCAGAGAGTGTCAGAAAGTTTCAGAGAGTTTCAGAGAGTGTCAGAAAGTTTCAGAGAGTGTGAGATAGTGTCAGAGAGTGTCAGAGAGTTTCAGAGAGTTTCAGAGAGTGTCCGAGAGTGTTAGAGAGTGTCTGAGAGTTTCAGAGAGTTTCAGTGAGTGTCAGAGAGTTTCAGAGAATTTCAGAGATTGTCAGAAAGTTTCAGGGAGTTTCAGAGAGTGTCAGAAAGTTTTAGAGAGTTTCAGATAGTGTCAGAGAGTTTCAGAGAGTGTCACAGAGTGTCAGAGAGTGTCAGAGATTGCCAGAGAGTTACTGAGATTTTCTGAGACGTTCAGAGACCGTCAAGAGTTTCAGAGCGCGTCACAGACTGTCAGAGAGTTTCCGAGAGCTTCAGAGAGTGTCAGTGAGTGTCAGAGAGTGACAGAGAGTTTCAGAGAATTGTCAGAGAATTTCAGAGAGTGTCAGAGAGTTTCAGAGTGTTTGCAAGAGTGTCAGAGAGTGTCAGAGAGGGTCTGAGAGTGTCAGAGAGTGTCAGAGTGTTTCAGAGAGTGTCAGAGAGAGTCAGAGAGTGTCAGAGAGTGTCACAGAGTATCAGAGAGTTTCTGAGTGTTTCAGAGAGTGTCAGAGAGTTTCAGAGAGTGTCACAGAGTGTCAGAGAGTGTCAGAGAGTGTCAGAGAGTTTCAGAGCGTTTCAGTGAGTTTCCGAGAGTTTCTGAGAGTGTCAGAGAGTTTCAGAGAGTTTCCGAGAGTGTCAGAAAGTTTCAGACAGTTTCAGAGAGTGTCAGAAAGTTTCAGAGAGTGTCAGATAGTGTCAGAGAGTTTCAGAGAGTGTCACAGAGCGTCAGAGAGTTTCAGTGAGCTTCACAAAGCGTCAGAGAGTGTCAGAGAGTGTCAGAGAGTGACAGAGAGTTTCTGAGAGTGTCGGAGAGTGTCCGAGAGTGTCAGAGAGTTTCAGGTAGTGTCACAAAGTGTCAGAGAGTTTCAGAGAGGGTCAGAGAGTTTCAGAGAGTTTCTGAGAGTGTCACAGCGTGTCAGAGAGTTGCAGAGAGCTTCAGAGAGTGTCTGAGAGTTTCAGAGAGTTTCAGTGAGTGTCAGAGATTGTCTGAGAGTGTCAGAGAGTGTCAAAGAGTTTCAGAGCATGTCTGAGAGTGTCAGAGAGTGTCTGAGAGTGTCAGAGAGTGTCAGAGAATGTCGGAGAGTTTCTGAGAGCAACTTTGAGTGTAAGAGAGTGTCAGAGGGTTCTGAGAGTTTCTGAGTGTGTCAGGGAGTGTCACAGAGTGTCAGAGACTGTCAGAGAGTATCAGAGAGTTTCAGAGAGTTTCACAGAGTGTCAGAGAGTGTCAGAGAGTGTCAGAGAGTGTCAGAGGGATTCACAGTGCGTCACAGAGTGTTAGAGAGTTTCAGAGAGTGTCACAGAGTGTCAGAGAGTGTCAGAGAGGGTCACAGAGTGTCAGAGAGTGTCAGAGAGTGTCAGAGACTGTCAGAGAATATCGGAGAGTTTCTGAGAGTATCTGTGAGTGTCAGAGAGTGTCAGAGACTGTCAGAGGGTTCAGAGAGTTTCTGAGTGTGTCAGAGAGTGTCAGAGAGTTTCAGAGAGAGTCAGATCATGTCAGAGAGTGTCAGAGAGTTTCAGAGAGTGTCAGAGCGTGTCTGAGAGTGTCAGAGAGTGTCAGAGATTTTCAGAGAGTTCCAGAGAGCTTCAGAGAGTGTCAGAGAGTGTCAGAAAGTTTCACAGTGTGTCACAGAGTGTCAGAGAGTGTCAGAGAGTTTCGGAGAGTATCAGAAAGTGTCAGAGAGGTTCAGAGAGTTGCTGAGTGTGTCAGAGAGTGTCAGAGAGTTTCAGAGAGTGTCACAGAGTGTCAGAGAGTGTCAAAGAGTGTAAGAGAGTTTCAGAGAGTTTCTGAGAGTTTCTGAGACTGTCAGAGAGTTTCAGAGAGTGTCACAGACTGTCAGAGAGCGTCAGAGAGATTGCAGAGAGTGTCAGAGTGTGTGGCAGAGCTTCAGAGAATTGTCAGAGTGTTTCAGAGTGCGTCAGAGATTGTCTGAGAGTGTCAAAGAGTGTCAAAGAGTTTCAGAGAGTGTCAGAGAATGTCAGAGAGTGTCAGAGATTGCCAGAGTGTTTCTGAGATTTTCTGAGACTTTCAGAGAATTGTCAGAGAGTTTCAGAGAGTGTCAGAGAGTGTCAGAGAGTTTCAGAGTGTTTCAGAGAGTGTCAGAGAGTGTCAGAGAGGGTCTGAGTGTGTCAGAGAGTGTCAGAGAGTTTCAGAGAGTGTCAGAGAGAGTCAGAGAGTGTCAGAGAGTGTCACAGAGTGTGGGAGAGCTTCAGAGAATTGTCAGAGTGTTTCAGAGTGCGTCAGAGATTGTCTGAGAGTGTCAGAGAGTGTCAAAGAGTTTCAGAGAGTGTCAGACAGTGCCAGAGATTGCCAGAGAGTTTCTGAGATTTTCTGAGACTTTCAGAGAGTGTCAAGAGTTTCAGACAGTGTCACAGACTGTCAGAGAGTTTCAGAGAGCTTCAGAGAGTGTCAGAGAGTGTCAGAGAGTGACAGAGAGTTTCAGAGAATTGTCAGAGAGTTTCAGAGAGTGTCAGAGAGTGTCAGAGAGTTTCAGAGTGTTTCAGAGAGTGTCAGAGAGTGTCAGAGAGGGTCTGGGTGTGTCAGAGAGTGCCAGAGAGTTTCAGAGAGTGTCAGAGAGAGTCAGAGAGTGTCACAGAGTGTCAGAGAGTGTCAGATAGTTTCAGAGAGTTTCAGTGAGTTTCCGAGAGTTTCTGAGAGTGTCAGAGAGTTTCAGAGAGTTTCAGAGAGTGTGAGATAGTGTCAGAGAGTGTCAGAGAGCTTCAGAGAGTTTCAGTGAGTTTCCGAGAGTTTCTGAGAGTGTCAGAGAGTTTCAGAGAGTTTCAGAGAGTGTCAGAAAGTTTCAGAGAGTTTCAGAGAGTGTCAGAAAGTTTCATGGAGTGTGAGATAGTGTCGGAGGTTTTCAGAGAGTTTCAGATGGTGTCAGAGAGTTTCAGAGAGTTTCAGAGAATGTCCGAGAGTGTTAGTGAGTGTCTGAGAGTGTCAGAGAGTTTCAGTGAGTGTCAGAGAGTTTCAGGGAATTTCAGAGATTGTCAGAGATTGTTTGAGAGTGTCAGAGAGTGTCAAAGAGTTTCAGAGAATGTCAGAGAGTGTCAGAGAGTGTCTGAGAGTGTCAGAGAGTGTCAGACAGTGTCAGAGAGTGTCAGAGAGTGTCAGAGTTTGCCAGAGAATTTCTGAGATTTTCTGAGACTTTCAGAGAGTGTCAAGAGTTTCAGACAGTGTCACAGACTGTCAGAGAGTTTCAGAGAGCTTCAGAGAGTGTCAGAGAGTGACAGAGAGTTTCAGAGAATTGCCAGAGAGTTTCAGAGAGTGTCAGAGAGTGTCAGAGAGTTTCAGAGTGTTTCAGAGAGTGTCAGAGAGTGTCAGAGAGGGTCTGAGTGTGTCAGAGAGTGTCAGAGAGTTTCAGAGAGTGTCAGAGAGAGTCAGAGAGTGTCAGAGCGTGTCACAAAGTGTCAGAGAGTTTCTGAGTGTTTCAGAGAGTGTCAGAGAGTTTCAGAGAGTGTCACAGAGTGTCAGAGAGTGTCAGAGAGGTTCAGAGAGTTTCAGTAAGTTTCCGAGAGTTTCTGAGAGTGTCAGAGAGTTTCAGAGAGTTTCAGAGAGTGTCAGAAAGTTTCAGGGAGTTTCAGAGAGTGTCAAAGAGTTTCAGAGAATGTCAGAGATTGTCAGAGAGTGTCAGAGAGTGTCTGAGAGTGTCAGAGAGTGTCAGAGAATGTCGGAGAGTTTCTGAGAGTATCTGTGAGTGTAAGAGAGTGTCAGAGGGTTCTGAGAGTTTCTGAGTGTGTCAGGGAGTGTCAGAGAGTGTCAGAGAGTTTTAGAGAGTGTCAGAGAGTGTCTGAGAGTGTCAGAGAGTGTCAGAGATTTTCAGAGAGTTCCAGAGAGCTTCAGAGAGTGTCAGAAAGTTTCAGGGAGTTTCAGAGAGTGTCAAAGAGTTTCAGAGAATGTCAGAGAGTGTCAGAGAGTGTCTGAGAGTGTCAGAGAGTGTCAGAGAGTGTCAGAGAATGTCGGAGAGTTTCTGAGTGTATCTGTGAGTGTAAGAGAGTGTCAGAGGGTTCTGAGAGTTTCTGAGTGTGTCAGGGAGTGTCAGAGAGTGTCAGAGAGTTTCAGAGAGTGTCAGAGAGTGTCTGAGAGTGTCAGAGAGTGTCAGAGATTTTCAGAGTGTTCCAGAGAGCTTCAGAGAGTGTCAGAGAGTGTCAGGAAGTTTCACAGTGTGTTACAGAGTGTCAGAGAGTGTCAGAGAGCTTCGGAGAGTATCAGGGAGTGTCAAAGAGTGTCAGAGAGTTTCTGAGTGTGTCAGAGAGTGTCAGAGAGTTTCAGAGAGTGTCGCAGAGTGTCGGAGAGTGTCAGAGAGTGTAAGAGAGTTTCAGAGAGTTTCTGAGAGTTTCTGAGAGTGTCAGAGAGTTTCAGAGAGTTTCTGAGAGTTTCTGAGTGTGTCAGAGAGTGTCAGAGATTGCCAGAGAGTTTCTGAGATTTTATGAGACTTTCAGAGAGTGTCAAGAGTTTCAGAGAGTGTCACAGACTGTCAGAGAGCGTCAGAGAGATTGCAGAGAATGTCAGAGAGTGTGGGAGAGCTTCAGAGAATTGTCAGAGTGTTTCAGAGTGCGTCAGAGATTGTCTGAGAGTGTCAGAGAGTGTCAAAGAGTTTCACAGAGTGTCAGAGAGTGTCAGAGAGTGTCAGAGGTTGCCAGAGAGTTTCTGAGATTTTCTGAGACTTTCAGAGAATTGTCAGAGTGTTTCAGAGAGTATCAGAGAGTGTCAGAGAGTGACAGAGAGTTTCAGAGAATTGTCAGAGAGTTTCAGAGAGTGTCAGAGAGTCTCAGAGAGTTTCAGAGTGTTTCAGAGAGTGTCAGAGAGTGTCAGAGAGGGTCTGAGTGTGTCAGAGAGTGTCAGAGAGTTTCAGAGAGTGTCAGAGAGAGTCAGAGAGTGTCAGAGAGTTTCACAGAGTTTCACAGAGTTTCTGAGTGTTTCAGAGAGTGTCAGAGAGTTTCAGAGAGTGTCACAGAGTGTCAGAGAGTGTCAGAGAGTTTCAGAGAGTTTCAGTGAGTTTCCGAGAGTTTCTGAGAGTGTCAGAGAGTTTCAGAGAGTTTCAGAGAGTGTCAGAAAGTTTCAGAGAGTTTCAGAGAGTGTCAGAAAGTTACAGAGAGTGTCAGATAGTGTCAGAGAGTTTCAGAGAGTGACACAGAGTGTCAGAGAGTTTCAGAGTGCTTCAGGGAGCGTCAGAGAGTGTCAGAGAGTGTCGGAGGTTTTCAGAGAGTTTCAGATGGTGTCAGAGAGTTTCAGAGAGTTTCAGAGAGTGTCAGAGAGTGTCAGAGAGTTTCACTGAGTGTCAAAGAGTTTCAGAGAGAGTCAGAGAGTTTCAGAGATTTTCTGAGAGTGTCGGAGCGTGGCAGTGAGTTTCTGAGAGTTTCTGAGTGTGTCGGAGAGAGTCCGGGAGTGTCAGAGAATTTCAGGGAGAGTCACAAAGTGTCAGAGAGTGTCAGAGAGGGTCAGAGAGTTTCAGAGAGTTTCTGAGAGTGTCACAGCGTGTCAGAGAGTTTCAGAGTGTTTCAGTGAGTGTCAGAGAGTTTCAGAGAATTTCAGAGAGTGTCAGAGATGGTCTGAGAGTGTCAGAGAGTGTCAAAGAGTTTCAGAGAATGTCAGAGAGTGTCAGAGTGTCAGAGAGTGTCAGATACTTTCAGAGAGTTTCAGTGAGTTTCCGAGAGTTTCTGAGAGTGTCAGAGAGTTTCAGAGAGTTTCAGAGAGTGTCAGAAAGTTTCAGAGAGTTTCAGAGAGTGTCAGAAAGTTTCAGAGAGTGTGAGATAGTGTCAGAGAGTGTCAGATAGTTTCGGAGAGTTTAAGTGAGTTTCCGAGAGTTTCTGAGAGTGTCTGAGAGTTTCAGAGAGTTTCAGAGAGTGTCAGAAAGTTTCAGAGAGTTTCAGAGAGTGTCAGAAAGTTTCAGAGAGTGTCAGATAGTGTCAGAGAGTTTCAGAGAGTGTCACAGAGTGTCAGAGAGTTTCAGTGAGCCTCAGAGAGCGTCAGAGAGTGTCAGAGAGTTTCGGAGGTTTTCAGAGAGTTTAAGATGGTGTCAGAGAGTTTCAGAGAGTTTCAGAGAGTGTCCGAGAGTGTTAGAGAGTGTCTGAGAGTTTCAGAGAGTTTCAGTGAGTGTCAGAGAGTTTCAGAGAATTTCAGAGATTGTCAGAAAGTTTCAGGGAGTTTCAGATAGTGTCAGAGAGTTTCAGAGAGTGTCACAGAGTGTCAGAGAGTGTCAGAGATTGCCAGAGAGTTACTGAGATTTTCTGAGACGTTCAGAGACCGTCAAGAGTTTCAGAGCGCGTCACAGACTGTCAGAGAGTTTCCGAGAGCTTCAGAGAGTGTCAATGAGTGTCAGAGAGTGACAGAGAGTTTCAGAGAATTGTCAGAGAGTTTCAGAGAGTGTCAGAGAGTTTCAGAGTGTTTGCAAGAGTGTCAGAGAGTGTCAGAGAGGGTCTGAGAGTGTCAGAGAGTGTCAGAGTGTTTCAGAGAGTGTCAGAGAGAGTCAGAGAGTGTCAGAGAGTGTCACAGAGTATCAGAGAGTTTCTGAGTGTTTCAGAGAGTGTCAGAGAGTTTCAGAGAGTGTCACAGAGTGTCAGAGAGTGTCAGAGAGTGTCAGAGAGTTTCAGAGCGTTTCAGTGAGTTTCCGAGAGTTTCTGAGAGTGTCAGAGAGTTTCAGAGAGTTTCCGAGAGTGTCAGAAAGTTTCAGACAGTTTCAGAGAGTGTCAGAAAGTTTCAGAGAGTGTCAGATAGTGTCAGAGAGTTTCAGAGAGTGTCACAGAGCGTCCGAGAGTTTCAGTGAGCTTCACAAAGCGTCAGAGAGTGTCAGAGAGTGTCAGAGAGTGACAGAGAGTTTCTGAGAGTGTCGGAGAGTGTCCGAGAGTGTCAGAGAGTTTCAGGTAGTGTCACAAAGTGTCAGAGAGTTTCAGAGAGGGTCAGAGAGTTTCAGAGAGTTTCTGAGAGTGTCACAGCGTGTCAGAGAGTTGCAGAGAGCTTCAGAGAGTGTCTGAGAGTTTCAGAGCGTTTCAGTGAGTGTCAGAGATTGTCTGAGAGTGTCAGAGAGTGTCAAAGAGTTTCAGAGCATGTCTGAGAGTGTCAGAGAGTGTCTGAGAGTGTCAGAGAGTGTCAGAGAATGTCGGAGAGTTTCTGAGAGCAACTTTGAGTGTAAGAGAGTGTCAGAGGGTTCTGAGAGTTTCTGAGTTTGTCAGGGAGTGTCACAGAGTGTCAGAGACTGTCAGAGAGTATCAGAGAGTTTCAGAGAGTTTCACAGAGTGTCAGAGAGTGTCAGAGAGTGTCAGAGAGTGTCAGAGGGATTCACAGTGCGTCACAGAGTGTTAGAGAGTTTCAGAGAGTGTCACAGAGTGTCAGAGAGTGTCAGAGAGGGTCACTGAGTGTCAGAGAGTGTCAGAGAGTATCAGAGACTGTCAGAGAATATCGGAGAGTTTCTGAGAGTATCTGTGAGTGTCAGAGAGTGTCAGAGACTGTCAGAGGGTTCAGAGAGTTTCTGAGTGTGTCAGAGAGTGTCATAGAGTGTCAGAGAGTGTCAGAGAGTTTCAGAGAGAGTCAGATCGTGTCAGAGAGTGTCAGAGAGTTTCAGAGAGTGTCAGAGCGTGTCTGAGAGTGTCAGAGAGTGTCAGAGATTTTCAGAGAGTTCCAGAGAGCTTCAGAGAGTGTCAGAGAGTGTCAGAAAGTTTCACAGTGTGTCACAGAGTGTCAGAGAGTGTCAGAGAGTTTCGGAGAGTATCAGAAAGTGTCAGAGAGGTTCAGAGAGTTGCTGAGTGTGTCAGAGAGTGTCAGAGAGTTTCAGAGAGTGTCACAGAGTGTCAGAGAGTGTCAGAGTGTAAGAGAGTTTCAGAGAGTTTCTGAGAGTTTCTGAGACTGTCAGAGAGTTTCAGAGAGTGTCACAGACTGTCAGAGAGCGTCAGAGAGATTGCAGAGAGTGTCAGAGTGTGTGGCAGAGCTTCAGAGAATTGTCAGAGTGTTTCAGAGTGCGTCAGAGATTGTCTGAGATTGTCAAAGAGTGTCAAAGAGTTTCAGAGAGTGTCAGAGAATGTCAGAGAGTGTCAGAGATTGCCAGAGTGTTTCTGAGATTTTCTGAGACTTTCAGAGAATTGTCAGAGAGTTTCAGAGAGTGTCAGAGAGTGTCAGAGAGTTTCAGAGTGTTTCAGAGAGTGTCAGAGAGTGTCAGAGAGGGTCTGAGTGTGTCAGAGAGTGTCAGAGAGTTTCAGAGAGTGTCAGAGAGAGTCAGAGAGTGTCAGAGAGTGTCACAGAGTGTGGGAGAGCTTCAGAGAATTGTCAGAGTGTTTCAGAGTGCGTCAGAGATTGTCTGAGAGTGTCAGAGAGTGTCAAAGAGTTTCAGAGAGTGTCAGACAGTGCCAGAGATTGCCAGAGAGTTTCTGAGAGTGTCAGATAGTGTCAGAGAGTATCTGTGAGTGTCTGAGAGTGTCAGAGACTGTCAGAGGCTGCAGAGAGTGTCTGAGTGTGTCAGAGAGTTTCACAGTGTGTCACAGAGTGTCAGAGAGTTTCAGAACGATTCAGAGAGTGTCCGATCGTGTCAGAGAGTGTCAGAGAGTTTCAGAGAGTGTCACAGACTGTCAGAGAGTTTCGGAGAGTGTCAGAGAGTTTCAGAGAGTTTCAGAGAGTGTCAGAGAGTGTCAGAAAGTTTCAGAGAGTGTCAGATAGTGTCAGAGAGTTTCGGAGAGTTTCAGAGAATGTCAGAGAGTGTCAGATCGTGTCTGAGAGTTTCAGAGAGTTTCAGAGAATGTCGGAGAGTTTCTGAGAGTATCTGTGAGTGTCAGAGAGTGTCAGAGAGTTTCACAGTGTGTCACAGAGTGTCACAGAGTGTCAGAGAGTTTCAGAGAGCTTCAGAGAGTGTCAGAGAGTGTCAGAGAGTTTCAGAGAATTTCAGAGAATGTCAGAGAGTGTCAGGTCGTGTCTGAGAGTTTCAGAGAGTTTCAGAGAATGTCGGAGAGTTTCTGAGAGTATCTGCGAGTGTCAGAGTGATTCACAGTGTGTCACAGAGTGTCAGAGAGTGTCAGAGAGTGTCTGAGACTGTCTGAGAGTGTCAGAGACTGTCAGAGAATGTCGGAGAGTTTCTGAGAGTATCTGTGAGTGTCAGAGATTTTCACAGTGTGTCACAGAGTGTCAGAGAGTGTCAGAGAGTGTCTGAGAGTGTCTGAGAGTGTCAGAGACTGTCACAGAATGTCGGAAAGTTTCTGAGAGTATCTGTGAGTGTCAGAGAGTGTCAGAGATTTTCACAGTGTGTCACAGATTGTCAGAGAGTTTCAGAGAGTGTCAGAGAATGTCGGAGAGTTTCTGAGAGTATCTGTGAGTGTCAGAGAGTCTCAGAGACTGTCACAGGGTTCAGAGAGTGTCTGAGTGTGTCAGAGAGTTTCACAGTGTGTCACAGAGTGTCAGAGAGTGTCAGAGAGTTTCAGAGAGTGTCAGATCGTGTCAGAGAGTGTCAGAGTGTTTCAGAGAGTGTCAGAGAGTGTCAGAGAATGTCAGAGAGTGTCAGAGGGTGTCAGAGAATGTCGCAGATTTTCTGAGAGTATCTGTGAGTGTCAGAGAGTGTCAGAGAGTTTCCCAGTGTGTTTCAGAGTGTCAGAGAGTTTCAGAGAGTGTCAGAGAACATCGGAGAGTTTCTGAGAGTATCTGTGAGTTTCAGAGAGAGTCAGAGAGTGTCAGAGACTGTCAGAGGGTTCAGAGAGTGTCTGAGTGTGTCAGAGAGTTTCACAGTGTGTCACAGAGTGTCAGAGAGTGTCAGAGAGTTTCAGAGAGTTTCAGAGAGTGTCAGATCGTGTCAGAGAGTGTCAGAGAGTTTCAGAGAGTTTCACAGACTGTCAGAGAGTGTCAGAGAGTTTCAGAGAGTGTCAGAGAGTTTCAGAGAGTGTCAGAGAGATTGCAGAGAGTGTCAGAGAGTGTGGGAGAGCTTCCGAGTTTCAGAGAATTTCAGAGAGTTTCAGAGAGCTTCAGAGAGTGTCAGAGAGTGTCAGAGAGCGACAGAGAGTTTCAGAGAATTGTCAGAGAGTGTCAGAGCGTTTCAGAGAGTTTCAGACTGTGTCAGAGAGTGTCTGAGAGTGTCAGAGAGTGTCACAGAGTTTGAAAGAGTGTCAGAGAGTGTCAGAGAGTTTCAGAGTGTTTCAGTGAGTATCAGAGAGTTTCACAGTGTGTCACAGAGTGTCACAGAGTGTCAGAGAGTGTCAGAGAGTGTCAGAGAGTGTCAGAGAGTGTCAGAGAATGTCGGAGAGTTTCTGAGAGTATCTGTGAGTGTCAGAGAGTTTCACAGTGTGTCACAGAGTGTCAGAGAGTGTCAGAGAGTGTCTGAGAGTGTCAGAGACTGTCAGAGAGTGTCAGAGTGTTTCAGAGAGTGTCAGAGAGTGTCAGAGAATGTCTGAGAGTGTCAGAGGGTGTCAGAGAATGTCGGAGGTTTTCTGAGAGTATCTGTGAGTGTCAGAGAGTGTCAGAGAGTTTCACAGTGTGTCACAGAGTGTCAGAGAGTGTCAGAGACTGTCAGAGAATGTCGGAGAGTTTCTGAGAGTATCTGTGAGTGTCAGAGAGTTTCCCAGTGTGTTTCAGAGTGTCAGAGAGTTTCAGAGAGTGTCAGAGAACATCGGAGAGTTTCTGAGAGTATCTGTGAGTTTCAGAGAGAGTCAGAGAGTGTCAGAGACTGTCAGAGGGTTCAGAGAGTGTCTGAGTGTGTCAGAGAGTTTCACAGTGTGTCACAGAGTGTCAGAGAGTGTCAGAGAGTTTCAGAGAGTGTCAGATCGTGTCAGAGAGTGTCAGAGAGTTTCAGAGAGTTTCACAGACTGTCAGAGAGTGTCAGAGAGTTTCAGAGAGTGTCAGAGAGTTTCAGAGAGTGTCAGAGAGATTGCAGAGAGTGTCAGAGAGTGTGGGAGAGCTTCCGAGTTTCAGAGAATTTCAGAGAGTTTCAGAGAGCTTCAGAGAGTGTCAGAGAGTGTCAGAGAGCGACAGAGAGTTTCAGAGAATTGTCAGAGAGTGTCAGAGCGTTTCAGAGAGTTTCAGACTGTGTCAGAGAGTGTCTGAGAGTGTCAGAGAGTGTCACAGAGTTTGAAAGAGTGTCAGAGAGTGTCAGAGAGTTTCAGAGTGTTTCAGTGAGTATCGGAGAGTTTCACAGTGTGTCACAGAGTGTCAGAGAGTGTCAGAGAGTTTCAGAGAGTGTCGGATAGTGTCAGAGAGTGTCAGAGAGTTTCAGAGAGTGTCGGAGAGTTTCAGAGAGTGTCTGAGCGTGTCAGAGATTGCCAGAGAGATTCTGAGAGTTTCTGAGAGTTTCTGAGTGTGTCAGAAAGTGTCACAGAGTGTCAGAGTGTTTCAGAGAGTGTCACTGACTGTCAGAGAGTGTCAGAGAGATTGCAGAGTGTGTCAGAGAGTGACAGAGAGCTTCAGAGAGTTTCAGAGAGTTTCAGAGAGTTTCAGAGAGCTTCAGAGTGTGTCAGAGAGTGTCAGATAGTGACAGAGAGTTTCAATGAGTCTCAGAGAGTTTCAGAGAGTTTCAGAGAGTTTCAGAGTGTGTCAGAGATTGTCTGGGAGTTTAAGAGATTGTCAAAGAGTTTCAGAGAGTGTCAGAGAGTGTCAGAGAGTTTCAGAGAGTTTCAGAGAATGTCAGAGAGTGTCAGAGAGAGTCTGAGTGTTTCAGAGAGTTTCAGAGAATGTCAGATGTGTCAGAGAGCGTCAGAGAATGTCGGAGAGTTTCTGAGAGTATCTGTGCGTGTAAGAGAGTGTCAGAGGGTTCTGAGAGTTTCTGAGTGTGTCAGGGAGTGTCACAGAGTGTCAGAGACTGTCAGAGAGTATCAGAGAGGTTCAGAGAGTTTCACAGAGTGTCAGAGAGTGTCAGAGAGTGTCAGAGAGTGTCAGAGAGTTTCAGAGAGTTTCACAGAGTGTCAGAGAATGTCAGAGGGTGTCAGAGAATGTCGGAGAGTTTCTGAGAGTATCTGTGAGTGTCAGAGAGTGTCAGAGAGTTTCACAGTGTGTCACAGAGTGTCACAGAGTGTCAGAGAGTGTCTGAGAGTTTCAGAGATTGTCAAAGAGTTTCAGAGAGTGTCAGAGAGTGTCAGAGAGTGTCAGAAAGTTTCAGAGAATGTCAGACAGTGTCAGAGAGTTTCAGAGAGTGTCACAGAGTGTCAGAGAGTTTCAGAGAGCTTCAGAGAGTTTCAGAGAGTTTCAGAGAATGTCGGAGAGTTTCTGAGAGTATCTGTGAGTGTCAGAGAGATTCACAGTGTGTCACAGAGTGTCAGAGAATGTCAGAGAGTATCTGAGAGTGTCCCAGAGTGTCAGAGACTGTCAGAGAATGTCGGAGAGTTTCTGAGAGTATCTGTGAGTGTCAGAGAGTTTCACAGTGTGTCACAGAGTGACAGAGAGTGTCAGAGTGTGTCTGAGAGTGTCTGAGAGTGTCAGAGACTGTCAGAGAATGTCGGAGAGTTTCTGAGATTATCTGTGAGTGTCAGAGAGTGTCAGAGAGTTTCACAGTGTGTCACAGAGTGTCAGAGAGTGTCAGAGACTGTCAGAGAATGTCGGAGAGTTTCTGAGAGTATCTGTGAGTGTCAGAGAGTGTCAGAGAGTTTCCCAGTGTGTTTCAGAGTGTCAGAGAGTTTCAGAGAGTGTCAGAGAACATCGGAGAGTTTCTGAGAGTATCTGTGAGTTTCAGAGAGAGTCAGAGAGTGTCAGAGACTGTCAGAGGGTTCAGAGAGTGTCTGAGTGTGTCAGAGAGTTTCACAGTGTGTCACAGAGTGTCAGAGAGTGTCAGAGAGTTTCAGAGTGTTTCAGTGAGTATCAGAGAGTTTCACAGTGTGTGTCAGAGAATGTCGGAGAGTTTCTGAGAGTATCTGTGAGTGTCAGTGAGTGTCAGAGACTGTCAGAGGGTGCAGAGAGTGTCTGAGTGTGTCAGAGAGTTTCACAGTGTGTCACAGAGTGTCAGAGAGTGTCAGAACGTTTCAGAGAGTGCCAGATCGTGTCAGAGAGCTTCAGAGAGTTTCAGAGAGTGTCACAGACTGTCTGAGAGTGTCAGAGAGTTTCAGAGAGTGTCAGAGAGTTTCAGAGAGTTGCAGAGAGTGTCAGAGAGTGTCAGAAAGTTTCAGAGAGTGTCAGATAGTGTCAGAGAGTTTCAGAGAGTGTCACAGAGTGTCAGAGAGTTTCAGAGAGCTTCAGAGAGTGTCAGAGAGTGTCAGAGAGTGTCACAAAGTGTCAGAGAGTGTCAGAGAGTTTCACAGTGTGTCACAGATTGTCAGAGAGTTTCAGAGAGTGTCAGAGAATGTCGGAGAGTTTCTGAGAGTATCTGTGAGTGTCAGTGAGTGTCAGAGACTGTCAGAGGGTGCAGAGAGTGTCTGAGTGTGTCAGAGAGTTTCACAGTGTGTCACAGAGTGTCAGAGAGTGTCAGAAAGTTTCAGAGAGTGTCAGATCGTGTCAGAGAGCGTCAGAGAGTTTCAGAGAGTGTCACAGACTGTCAGAGAGTGTCAGAGAGTTTCAGAGAGTGTCAGAGAGTTTCAGAGAGTTTCAGAGAGTGTCAGAGAGTGTCAGAAAGTTTCAGAGAGTGTCAGATAGTGTCAGAGAGTTTCAGAGAGTGTCACAGAGTGTCAGAGAGTTTCAGAGAGCTTCAGAGAGTGTCAGAGAGTGTCAGAGAGTGTCACAGAGTGTCAGAGAGTGTCAGAGAGTTTCAGAGAGTGTCGGATAGTGTCAGAGGGTGTCAGAGAGTTTCAGAGAGTGTCGGAGAGTTTCAGAGAGTGTCTGAGCGTGTCAGAGATTGCCAGAGAGATTCTGAGAGTTTCTGAGAGTTTCTGAATGTGTCAGAAAGTGTCACAGAGTGTCAGAGTGTTTCAGAGAGTGTCACAGACTGTCAGAGAGTGTCAGAGAGATTGCAGAGTGTGTCAGAGAGTGTCAGAGAGCTTCAGAGAGTTTCAGAGAGTTTCAGAGAGCTTCAGAGTGTGTCAGAGAGTGTCAGATAGTGACAGAGAGTTTCAGTGAGTCTCAGAGAGTTTCAGAGAGTTTCAGAGAGTTTCAGAGTGTGTCAGAGATTGTCTGGGAGTTTCAGAGTTTGTCAAAGAGTTTCAGAGAGTGTCAGAGAGTGTCAGAGAGTTTCAGAGAGTTTCAGAGAATGTCAGAGAGTGTCAGAGAGTGTCTGAGTGTTTCAGAGAGTTTCAGAGAATGTCAGATGTGTCAGAGAGTGTCAGAGAATGTCGGAGAGTTTCTGAGAGTATCTGTGCGTGTAAGAGAGTGTCAGAGGGTTCTGAGAGTTTCTGAGTGTGTCAGGGAGTGTCACAGAGTGTCAGAGACTGTCAGAGAGTGTCAGAGAGTTTCAGAGAGTTTCACAGAGTGTCAGAGAGTGTCAGAGGGTGTCAGAGAATGTCGGAGAGTTTCTGAGAGTATCTGTGAGTGTCAGAGAGTGTCAGAGAGTTTCACAGTGTGTCACAGAGTGTCACAGAGTGTCAGAGAGTGTCTGAGAGTTTCAGAGAGTGTCAGAGAGTGTCAGAGAGTGTCAGAAAGTTTCAGAGAATGTCAGACAGTGTCAGAGAGTTTCAGAGAGTGTCACAGAGTGTCAGAGAGTTTCAGAGAGCTTCAGAGAGTGTCAGAGAGTGTCAGAGAGTTTCAGAGAGTTTCAGAGAATGTCGGAGAGTTTCTGAGAGTATCTGTGAGTGTCAGAGAGATTCACAGTGTGTCACAGAGTGTCAGAGAGTGTCAGAGAGTATCTGAGAGTGTCCCAGAGTGTCAGAGACTGTCAGAGAATGTCGGAGAGTTTCTGAGAGTATCTGTGAGTGTCAGAGAGTTTCACAGTGTGTCACAGAGTGACAGAGAGAGTCAGAGTGTGTCTGAGAGTGTCTGAGAGTGTCAGAGACTGTCAGAGAATGTCGGAGAGTTTCTGAGATTATCTGTGAGTGTCAGAGAGTGTCAGAGACTTTCACAGTGTGTCACAGATTGTCAGAGAGTTTCAGAGAGTGTCAGAGAATGTCGGAGAGTTTCTGAGAGTATCTGTGAGTGTCAGAGAGTGTCAGAGACTGTCAGATGGTTCAGAGAGTGTCTGAGTGTGTCAGAGAGTTTCACAGTGTGTCACAGAGTGTCAGAGAGTTTCAGAGAGTGTCAGATCGTGTCAGAGAGTGTCAGAGAGTTTCAGAGAGTGTCAGAGAGTGTCAGAGAGTGTCTGAGAGAGTCAGAGGGTGTCAGAGAATGTCGGAGGTTTTCTGAGAGTATCTGTGATTGTCAGAGAGTGTCAGAGAGTTTCACAGTGTGTCACAGAGTGTCAGAGAGTGTCAGAGACTGTCAGAGAATGTCGGAGAGTTTCTGAGAGTATCTGTGAGTGTCAGAGAGTGTCAGAGAGTTTCCCAGTGTGTTTCAGAGTGTCAGAGAGTTTCAGAGAGTGTCAGAGAACATCGGAGAGTTTCTGAGAGTATCTGTGAGTTTCAGAGAGAGTCAGAGAGCATCAGAGACTGTCAGAGGGTTCAGAGAGTGTCTGAGTGTGTCAGAGAGTTTCACAGTGTGTCACAGAGTGTCAGAGAGTGTCAGAAACTGTCAGAGTGTCAGAGAGCTTCAGAGAGTTTCAGTGAGTCTCAGAGAGTTTCAGAGCGTTTCAGAGTGTGTCAGAGATTGTCTGAGAGTTTCAGAGATTGTCAAAGAGTTTCAGAGAGTGTCAGAGAGTGTCAGAGAGTTTCAGAGAGTTTCAGAGAATGTCAGAGAGTGTCAGAGAGTGTCTGAGAGTGTCAGAGACTGTCAGAGAATGTCGGAAAGTTTCTGAGAGTATCTGTGAGTGTCAGAGAGTGTCAGAGATTTTCACAATGTGTCACAGATTGTCAGAGAGTTTCAGAGAGTGTCAGAGAATGTCGGAGATTTTCTGAGAGTATCTGTGAGTGTCAGAGAGTCTCAGAGACTGTCAGAGGGTTCAGAGAGTGTCTGAGTGTGTCAGAGAGTTTCAGAGAGTGTCAGATCGTGTCAGAGAGTGTCAGAGTGTTTCAGAGAGTGTCAGAGAATGTCTGAGAGTGTCAGAGGGTGTCAGAGAATGTCGGAGATTTTCTGAGAGTATCTGTGAGTGTCAGAGAGTGTCAGAGAGTTTCACAGTGTGTCACAGAGTGTCAGAGAGTGTCAGAGACTGTCAGAGAATGTCGGAGAGTTTCTGAGAGTATCTGTGAGTGTCAGAGTGTGTCAGAGAGTTTCCCAGTGTGTTTCAGAGTGTCAGAGAGTTTCAGAGAGTGTCAGAGAACATCGGAGAGTTTCTGAGAGTATCTGTGAGTTTCAGAGAGAGTCAGAGAGTGTCAGAGACTGTCAGAGGGTTCAGAGAGTGTCTGAGTGTGTCAGAGAGTTTCACAGTGTGTCACAGAGTGTCAGAGAGTGTCAGAGAGTTTCAGAGAGTGTCAGATCGTGTCAGAGAGTGTCAGAGAGTTTCAGAGAGTTTCACAGACTGTCAGAGAGTGTCAGAGAGTTTCAGAGAGTGTCAGAGAGTTTCAGAGAGTGTCAGAGAGATTGCAGAGAGTGTCAGAGAGTGTGGGAGAGCTTCCGAGTTTCAGAGAATTTCAGAGAGTTTCAGAGAGCTTCAGAGAGTGTCAGAGAGTGTCAGAGAGCGACAGAGAGTTTCAGAGAATTGTCAGAGAGTGTCAGAGCGTTTCAGAGAGTTTCAGACTGTGTCAGAGAGTGTCTGAGAGTGTCAGAGAGTGTCACAGAGTTTGAAAGAGTGTCAGAGAGTGTCAGAGAGTTTCAGAGTGTTTCAGTGAGTATCGGAGAGTTTCACAGTGTGTCACAGAGTGTCAGAGAGTGTCAGAGAGTTTCAGAGAGTGTCGGATAGTGTCAGAGAGTGTCAGAGAGTTTCAGAGAGTGTCGGAGAGTTTCAGAGAGTGTCTGAGCGTGTCAGAGATTGCCAGAGAGATTCTGAGAGTTTCTGAGAGTTTCTGAGTGTGTCAGAAAGTGTCACAGAGTGTCAGAGTGTTTCAGAGAGTGTCACTGACTGTCAGAGAGTGTCAGAGAGATTGCAGAGTGTGTCAGAGAGTGACAGAGAGCTTCAGAGAGTTTCAGAGAGTTTCAGAGAGTTTCAGAGAGCTTCAGAGTGTGTCAGAGAGTGTCAGATAGTGACAGAGAGTTTCAATGAGTCTCAGAGAGTTTCAGAGAGTTTCAGAGAGTTTCAGAGTGTGTCAGAGATTGTCTGGGAGTTTAAGAGATTGTCAAAGAGTTTCAGAGAGTGTCAGAGAGTGTCAGAGAGTTTCAGAGAGTTTCAGAGAATGTCAGAGAGTGTCAGAGAGAGTCTGAGTGTTTCAGAGAGTTTCAGAGAATGTCAGATGTGTCAGAGAGCGTCAGAGAATGTCGGAGAGTTTCTGAGAGTATCTGTGCGTGTAAGAGAGTGTCAGAGGGTTCTGAGAGTTTCTGAGTGTGTCAGGGAGTGTCACAGAGTGTCAGAGACTGTCAGAGAGTATCAGAGAGGTTCAGAGAGTTTCACAGAGTGTCAGAGAGTGTCAGAGAGTGCAGAGAGTGTCAGAGAGTTTCAGAGAGTTTCACAGAGTGTCAGAGAATGTCAGAGGGTGTCAGAGAATGTCGGAGAGTTTCTGAGAGTATCTGTGAGTGTCAGAGAGTGTCAGAGAGTTTCACAGTGTGTCACAGAGTGTCACAGAGTGTCAGAGAGTGTCTGAGAGTTTCAGAGATTGTCAAAGAGTTTCAGAGAGTGTCAGAGAGTGTCAGAGAGTGTCAGAAAGTTTCAGAGAATGTCAGACAGTGTCAGAGAGTTTCAGAGAGTGTCACAGAGTGTCAGAGAGTTTCAGAGAGCTTCAGAGAGTTTCAGAGAGTTTCAGAGAATGTCGGAGAGTTTCTGAGAGTATCTGTGAGTGTCAGAGAGATTCACAGTGTGTCACAGAGTGTCAGAGAATGTCAGAGAGTATCTGAGAGTGTCCCAGAGTGTCAGAGAATGTCAGAGAATGTCGGAGAGTTTCTGAGAGTATCTGTGAGTGTCAGAGAGTTTCACAGTGTGTCACAGAGTGACAGAGAGTGTCAGAGTGTGTCTGAGAGTGTCTGAGAGTGTCAGAGACTGTCAGAGAATGTCGGAGAGTTTCTGAGATTATCTGTGAGTGTCAGAGAGTGTCAGAGAGTTTCACAGTGTGTCACAGAGTGTCAGAGAGTGTCAGAGACTGTCAGAGAATGTCGGAGAGTTTCTGAGAGTATCTGTGAGTGTCAGAGAGTGTCAGAGAGTTTCCCAGTGTGTTTCAGAGTGTCAGAGAGTTTCAGAGAGTGTCAGAGAACATCGGAGAGTTTCTGAGAGTATCTGTGAGTTTCAGAGAGAGTCAGAGAGTGTCAGAGACTGTCAGAGGGTTCAGAGAGTGTCTGAGTGTGTCAGAGAGTTTCACAGTGTGTCACAGAGTGTCAGAGAGTGTCAGAGAGTTTCTGAGAGTGTCAGATCGTGTCAGAGAGTGTCAGAGAGTTTCAGAGAGTTTCACAGACTGTCAGAGAGTGTCAGAGAGTTTCAGAGAGTGTCAGAGAGTTTCAGAGAGTGTCAGAGAGATTGCAGAGATTGTCAGAGAGTGTGGGAGAGCTTCCGAGTTTCAGAGAATTTCAGAGAGTTTCAGAGAGCTTCAGAGAGTGTCAGAGAGTGTCAGAGAGCGACAGAGAGTTTCAGAGAATTGTCAGAGAGTGTCAGAGCGTTTCAGAGAGTTTCAGACTGTGTCAGAGAGTGTCTGAGAGTGTCAGAGAGTGTCACAGAGTTTGAAAGAGTGTCAGAGAGTGTCAGAGAGTTTCAGAGTGTTTCAGTGAGTATCGGAGAGTTTCACAGTGTGTCACAGAGTGTCAGAGAGTGTCAGAGAGTTTCAGAGAGTGTCGGATAGTTTCAGAGAGTGTCAGAGAGTTTCAGAGAGTGTCGGAGAGTTTCAGTGAGTGTCTGAGCGTGTCAGAGATTGCCAGAGAGATTCTGAGAGTTTCTGAGAGTTTCTGAGTGTGTCAGAAAGTGTCACAGAGTGTCAGAGTGTTTCAGAGAGTGTCACAGACTGTCAGAGAGTGTCAGAGAGATTGCAGAGTGTGTCAGAGAGTGACAGAGAGCTTCAGAGAGTTTCAGAGAGTTTCAGAGAGTTTCAGAGAGCTTCAGAGTGTGTCAGAGAGTGTCAGATAGTGACAGAGAGTTTCAGTGAGTCTCAGAGAGTTTCAGAGAGTTTCAGAGAGTTTCAGAGTGTGTCAGAGATTGTCTGGGAGTTTAAGAGATTGTCAAAGAGTTTCAGAGAGTGTCAGAGAGTGTCAGAGAGTTTCAGAGAGTTTCATAGAATGTCAGAGAGTGTCAGAGAGTGTCTGAGTGTTTCAGAGAGTTTCAGAGAATGTCAGATGTGTCAGAGAGCGTCAGAGAATGTCGGAGAGTTTCTGAGAGTATCTGTGCGTGTAAGAGAGTGTCAGAGGGTTCTGAGAGTTTCTGAGTGTGTCAGGGAGTGTCACAGAGTGTCAGAGACTGTCAGAGAGTATCAGAGAGGTTCAGAGAGTTTCACAGAGTGTCAGAGAGTGTCAGAGAATGTCAGAGGGTGTCAGAGATTGTCGGAGAGTTTCTGAGAGTATCTGTGAGTGTCAGAGAGTGTCAGAGAGTTTCACAGTGTGTCACAGAGTGTCACAGAGTGTCAGAGAGTGTCTGAGAGTTTCAGAGATTGTCAAAGAGTTTCAGAGAGTGTCAGAGAGTGTCAGAGAGTGTCAGAAAGTTTCAGAGAATGTCAGACAGTGTCAGAGAGTTTCAGAGAGTGTCACAGAGTGTCAGAGAGTTTCAGAGAGCTTCAGAGAGTTTCAGAGAGTTTCAGAGAATGTCGGAGAGTTTCTGAGAGTATCTGTGAGTGTCAGAGAGATTCACAGTGTGTCACAGAGTGTCAGAGAGTGTCAGAGAGTATCTGAGAGTGTCCCAGAGTGTCAGAGACTGTCAGAGAATGTCGGAGAGTTTCTGAGAGTATCTGTGAGTGTCAGAGAGTTTCACAGTGTGTCACAGAGTGACAGAGAGTGTCAGAGTGTGTCTGAGAGTGTCTGAGAGTGTCAGAGACTGTCAGAGAATGTCGGAGAGTTTCTGAGATTATCTGTGAGTGTCAGAGAGTGTCAGAGACTTTCACAGTGTGTCACAGATTGTCAGAGAGTTTCAGAGAGTGTCAGAGAATGTCGGAGAGTTTCTGAGAGTATCTGTGAGTGTCAGAGAGTGTCAGAGACTGTTAGAGGGTTCAGAGAGTGTCTGAGTGTGTCAGAGAGTTTCACAGTGTGTCACAGAGTGTCAGAGAGTGTCAGAGAGTTTCAGAGAGTGTCAGATCGTGTCAGAGAGTTTCAGAGAGTTTCAGAGAGTGTCAGAGAGTGTCAGAGAGTGTCTGAGAGTGTCAGAGGGTGTCAGAGAATGTCGGAGGTTTTCTGAGAGTATCTGTGAGTGTCAGAGAGTGTCAGAGAGTTTCACAGTGTGTCACAGAGTGTCAGAGAGTGTCAGAGACTGTCAGAGAATGTCGGAGAGTTTCTGAGAGTATCTGTGAGTGTCAGAGAGTGTCAGAGAGTTTCCCAGTGTGTTTCAGAGTGTCAGAGAGTTTCAGAGAGTGTCAGAGAACATCGGAGAGTTTCTGAGAGTATCTGTGAGTTTCAGAGAGAGTCAGAGAGTATCAGAGACTGTCAGAGGGTTCAGAGAGTGTCTGAGTGTGTCAGAGGGTTTCACAGTGTGTCACAGAGTGTCAGAGAGTGTCAGAAACTGTCAGAGTGTCAGAGAGCTTCAGAGAGTTTCAGTGAGTCTCAGAGAGTTTCAGAGAGTTTCAGAGTGTGTCAGAGATTGTCTGAGAGTTTCAGTGATTGTCAAAGAGTTTCAGAGAGTGTCAGAGAGTGTCAGAGAGTTTCAGAGAGTTTCAGAGTATGTCAGAGAGTGTCAGAGAGTGTCTGAGAGTGTCAGAGACTGTCAGAGAATGTCGGAAAGTTTCTGAGAGTATCTGTGAGTGTCAGAGAGTCTCAGAGATTTTCACAGTGTGTCACAGATTGTCAGAGAGTTTCAGAGCGTGTCAGAGAATGTCGGAGAGTTTCTGAGAGTATCTGTGAGTGTCAGAGAGTCTCAGAGACTGTCAGAGGGTTCAGAGAGTGTCTGAGTGTGTCAGAGAGTTTCAGAGAGTTTCACAGTGTGTCACAGAGTGTCAGAGAGTGTCAGAGACTGTCAGAGAATGTCGGAGATTTTCTGAGAGTATCTGTGAGTGTCAGAGAGTGTCAGAGAGTTTCACAGTGTGTCACAGAGTGTCAGAGAGTGTCAGAGACTGTCAGAGAATGTCGGAGAGTTTCTGAGAGTATCTGTGAGTGTCAGAGAGTGTCAGAGAGTTTCCCAGTGTGTTTCAGAGTGTCGGAGAGTTTCAGAGAGTGTCAGAGAACATCGGAGAGTTTCTGAGAGTATCTGTGAGTTTCAGAGAGAGTCAGAGAGTATCAGAGACTGTCAGAGGGTTCAGAGAGTGTCTGAGTGTGTCAGAGAGTTTCACAGTGTGTCACAGAGTGTCAGAGAGAGTCATAGAGTTTCAGAGAGTGTCAGATCGTGTCAGAGAGTGTCAGAGAGTTTCAGAGAGTTTCACAGACTGTCAGAGAGTGTCAGAGAGTTTCAGAGAGTGTCAGAGAGTTTCAGAGAGTGTCAGAGAGATTGCAGAGAGTGTCAGAGAGTGTGGGAGAGCTTCAGAGTTTCAGAGAATTTCAGAGAGTTTCAGAGAGCTTCAGAGAGTGTCAGAGAGTGTCAGAGAGCGACAGAGAGTTTCAGAGAATTGTCAGAGAGTGTCAGAGCGTTTCAGAGAGTTTCAGACTGTGTCAGAGAGTGTCTGAGAGTGTCAGAGAGTGTCACAGAGTTTGAAAGAGTGTCAGAGAGTGTCAGAGAGTTTCAGAGCGTTTCAGTGAGTATCAGAGAGTTTCTCAGTGTGTCACAGAGTGTCAGAGAGTGTCAGAGAGTGTCAGAGAGTGTCAGAGAATGTCGGAGAGTTTCTGAGAGTATCTGTGAGTGTCAGCGAGTTTCACAGTGTGTCACAGAGTGTCACAGAGTGTCAGAGAGTGTCTGAGAGTGTCAGAGACCGTCAGAGAGTGTCAGAGTGTTTCAGAGAGTGTCAGACAGTGTCAGAGAATGTCTGAGAGTGTCAGAGGGTGTCAGAGAATGTCGGAGATTTTCTGAGAGTATCTGTGAGTGTCAGAGAGTGTCAGAGAGTTTCACAGTGTGTCACAGAGTGTCAGAGAGTGTCAGAGACTGTCAGAGAATGTCGGAGAATTTCTGAGAGTATCTGTGAGTTTCAGAGAGAGTCAGAATTTAGAATTTAGAATATTACAGCGCAGTACAGGCCCTTCGGCCCTCGATGTTGCGCCGATCATCTGACCTACACTATTCCATTTACATCCATATGTCTATCCAATGACCACTTAAATGCCCTTAAAGTTGGCGAGTCTACTACTGTTGCAGGCAGGGCGTTCCACGCCCCTACTACTCTCTGCGTAAAGAAACTACCTCTGACATCTGTCCTATATCTTTCACCCCTCAACTTAAAGCTATGTCCCCTCGTGTTTGCCATCCTCATCCGAGGAAAAAGACTCTCACTATCCACCCTATCTAACCCTCTGATTATCTTGTATGTCTCTATTAAGTCACCTCTCCTCCTCCTTCTCTCTAACGAAAACAACCCCAAGTCCCTCAACCTTTCCTCGTAAGACCTTCCTTCCATACCAGGCAACATCCTAGTAAATCTCCTCTGCACCCTTTCCAAAGCTTCGACATCCTTCCTATAATGCGGTGACCAGAACTGCACGCAATACTCCAGGTGCGGCCTCACCAGAGTTTTGTACAGCTGCATCATGACCCCGTGGCTCTGAAACTCGATCCCCCTACTAATAAAGGCTAACACACCATATGCCTTCTTAACAGCCCTATTAACCTGGGTAGCAACTTTCAGGGATTTATGTACCTGGATACCAAGATCTCTCTGCTCATCTACACTACCAAGAATCTTCCCATTAGCCCAGTACTCTGCATTGCTGTTACTCCTTCCAAAGTGAATCACCTCACACTTCTCCGCATTAAACTCCATTTGCCATCTCTCAGCCCAGCTCTGCAGCCTATCTATGTCCCTCTGTACCCTACAACACCCTTCGACACTATCCACAACTCCACCGACCTTCGTGTCATCCGCAAATTTACTAACCCACCCTTCTACACCCTCATCCAGGTCGTTTATAAAAATGACAAACAGCAGTGGCCCCAAAACAGAACCTTGCGGTACACCACTAGTAACTAAACTCCAGGATGAACATTTGCCATCAACCACCACCCTCTGTCTTCTTTCAGCTAGCCAATTTCTGATCCAAAGCTCTAAATCACCTTCAACCCCATACTTGCGTATTTTCTGCAATAGCCTACCGTGGGGAACCTTATCAAACGCCTTACTGAAATCCATATACACCACATCCACGGCTTTACCCTCATCCACCTGTTTGGTCACCTTCTCGAAAAACTCAATAAGGTTTGTGAGGCACGACCTACCTTTCACAAAACCGTGCTGACTATCGCAAATGAACTTATTCTTTTCAAGATGATTATAAATCCTGTCTCTTATAACCTTTTCCAACATTTTACCCACAACCGAAGTAAGGCTCACAGGTCTATAATTACCAGGGCTGTCTCTACTCCCCTTCTTGAACAAGGGGACAACATTTGCTATCCTCCAGTCCTCCGGCACTACTCCTGTCGACAATGACGACTTAAAGATCAACCACAACGGCTCTGCAATCTCCTCCCTGGCTTCCCAGAGAATCCTAGGATAAATCCCATCTGGCCCAGGGGACTTATCTATTTTCACTCTTTCCAAAATTGCTAACACCTCCTCCTTGTGAATCTCAATCCCATCTAGCCTAGTAGGCTGTATCTCAGTAATCTCCTCGGCAACATTTTCTTTCTCTACTGTAAATACTGACGAAAAATATTCATTTAACGCTTCCCCTATCTCCTCTGATTCCGCACACAACTTCCCACTACTATCCTTGATTGGCCCTGTTCTAACTCTTATCATTCGTTTATTCCTGATATACCTATAGAAAGCCTTAGGGTTTTCTTTGATCCTATCCGCCAATGACTTCTCGTGTCCTCTCCTTGCTCTTCTTAGCCCTCCCTTTAGATCCTTCCTGGCTAGCTTGTAACTCTCAAGCGCCCTAACTGAGCCTTCACGTCTCATCCTAACATAAGCCGCCCTCTTCCTCTTGACAAGCGCTTCAACTTCTTGAGTAAACCACGGCTCCCTTGCTCGACAACTTCCTCCCTGCCTGACAGGTACATACTTATCAAGGACACGCATTAGCTGCTCCTTGAATAAGCTCCACATTTCGTTTGTGCCCATCCCCTGCAGTTTCCTTCCCCATCCTACACATCCTAAATCTTGCCTAATCGCGTCATAATTTCCTTTCCCCCAGCTATAATTCTTGCCCTGCGGTATATACCTGTCCCTGCCCATCGCTAAGGTAAACCTAACCGAATTGTGATCACTATCGCCAGAGTGCTCACCTACATCTAAATCAAACACCTGGCCGGGTTCATTACCCAGTACCAAATCCAATGTGGCATCGCCCCTGGTTGGCCTGTCCACATACTGTGTCAGAAAACCCTCCTGCACACACTGGACAAAAACAGACCCATCTAAAGTACTCGAACTATAGTATTTCCAGTCAATATTTGGAAAGTTAAAGTCCCCCATAACCACTACCCTGTTACTCTCGCTCCTGTCGAGAATCATCTTCGCTATCCTTTCCTCTACATCTCTGGAACTATTCGGAGGTCTATAGAAAACTCCCAACAGGGTGACCTCTCCTCTCCTGTTTCTAACCTCGGCCCAGACTACCTCAGTAGACGAGTCCTCAAACGTCCTTTCTGCCGCTGTAATACTTTCCTTGATTAACAATGCCACACCCCCCCCCCCCCCCCCCTCTTTTACCCTCTTCTCTGTTCTTTCTGAAACATCTAAATCCCGGAACCTGCAACATCCATTCCTGCCCCTGCTCTACCCATGTCTCCGAAATGGCCACAACATCAGGATCCCAGGTACCAACCCATGCTGCAAGCTCACCCACCTTATTCCGGATGCTCCTGGCGTTGAAGTAGACACACTTTAAACCAAGTTCTTGCTTGCCAGTGCCCTCTTGCGTCCCTGTAACCTTATCCCCTACCTCACTACTCTCAACAGCCTGTACACTGGCACTGCAATTTAGGTTCCCATTCCCCTGCTGATTTAGTTTAAACCCCCCCGAAGAGCACTAACAAATCTCCCCCCCAGGATATTGGTACCCCTCTGGTTCAGGTGAAGACCATCCTGTTTGTAGAGGTCCCACCTACCCCAGAAAGAGCCCCAATTATCCAGGAAACCAAAACCCTCCCTCCTACACCATCCCTGCAGCCACGTGTTCAACTCCTCTCTCTCCCAATTCCTCTCTTCGCTAGCACGTGGCACAGGCAACAACCCAGAGATAACAACTCTGGTTCAGAGAGTGTCAGAGACTGTCAGAGGGTTCAGAGAGTGTCTGAGTGTGTCAGAGAGTTTCACAGTGTGTCACAGAGTGTCAGAGAGTGTCAGAAAGTTTCAGAGAGTGTCAGATCGTGTCAGAGAGTGTCAGAGAGTTTCAGAGAGTTTCACAGACTGTCAGAGAGTGTCAGAGAGTTTCAGAGAGTTTCACAGACTGTCAGAGAGTGTCAGAGAGTTTCAGAGAGTGTCAGAGAGTTTCAGAGAGTGTCAGAGAGATTGCAGAGAGTGTCAGAGAGTGTGGGAGACCTTCCGAGTTTCAGAGAATTTCAGAGAGTTTCAGAGAGCTTCTGAGAGTTTCAGACTGTGTCAGAGAGTGTCTGAGAGTGTCAGAGAGTGTCACAGAGTTTGAAAGAGTGTCAGAGAGTGTCAGAGAGTTTCAGAGTGTTTCAGTGAGTATCAGAGAGTTTCACAGTGTGTCACAGAGTGTCAGAGAGTGTCAGAGAGTGTCAGAGAGTGTCAGAGAATGTCGGAGAGTTTCTGAGAGTATCTGTGAGTGTCAGAGAGTTTCACAGTGTGTCACAGAGTGTCAGAGAGTGTCAGAGAGTGTCTGAGAGTGTCAGAGAATGTCGGAGAGTTTCTGAGAGCATCTGTGAGTGTCAGAGAGTGTCAGAGACTGTCAGAGGGTGCAGAGAGTGTCTGAGTGTGTCAGAGAGTTTCACAGTGTGTCACAGAGTGTCAGAGAGTTTCAGAACGTTTCAGAGAGTGTCCGATCGTGTCAGAGAGCGTCAGAGAGTTTCAGAGAGTGTCACAGACTGTCAGAGAGTTTCAGAGAGTGTCAGAGAGTTTCAGAGAGTTTCAGAGAGTGTCAGAGAGTGTCAGAAAGTTTCAGAGAGTGTCAGATAGTGTCAGAGAGTTTCGGAGAGTGTCACAGAGTGTCAGAGAGTTTCAGAGAGCTTCAGAGAGTGTCAGAGAGTGTCACAGAGTGTCACAGAGTGTCAGAGAGTGTCAGAGAGTGTCTGAGAGTGTCTGAGACTGTCAGAGACTGTCAGAGAATGTCGGAGATTTTCTGAGAGTATCTGTGATTGTCAGAGAGTGTCAGAGAGTTTCACAGTGTGTCACAGATTGTCAGAGAGTTTCAGAGAGTGTCAGAGAATGTCGGAGAGTTTCTGAGATTATCTGTGAGTGCCAGTGACTGTCAGAGACTGTCAGAGGGTGCAGAGAGTGTCTGAGTGTGTCAGAGAGTTTCACAGTGTGTCACAGAGTGTCAGAGAGTGTCAGAAAGTTTCAGAGAGTGTCAGATCGTGTCAGAGAGCGTCAGAGAGTTTCAGAGAGTGTCACAGACTGTCAGAGAGTGTCAGAGAGTTTCAGAGAGTGTCAGAGAGTTTCAGAGAGTGTCAGAGAGTGTCAGAGAGTGTCACAGAGTGTCAGAGAGTGTCAGAGAGTTTCAGAGAGTGTCGGATAGTGTCAGAGAGTGTCAGAGAGTTTCAGAGAGTGTCGGAGAGTTTCAGAGAGTGTCTGAGCGTGTCAGAGATTGCCAGAGAGATTCTGAGAGTTTCTGAGAGTTTCTGAGTGTGTCAGAAAGTGTCACAGAGTGTCAGAGTGTTTCAGAGAGTGTCACAGACTGTCAGAGAGTGTCAGAGAGATTGCAGAGTGTGTCAGAGAGTGTCAGAGAGCTTCAGAGAGTTTCAGAGAGTTTCAGAGAGCTTCAGAGAGTGTCAGAGAGTATCAGATAGTGACAGAGAGTTTCAGTGAGTCTCAGAGAGTTTCAGAGAGTTTCAGAGAGTTTCAGAGTGTGTCAGAGATTGTCTGGGAGTTTCAGAGATTGTCAAAGAGTTTCAGAGAGTGTCACAGAGTGTCAGAGAGTTTCAGAGAGTTTCAGAGAATGTCAGAGAGTGTCAGAGAGTGTCTGAGTGTTTCTGAGAGTATCTGTGCGTGTAAGAGAGTGTCAGAGGGTTCTGAGAGTTTCTGAGTGTGTCAAAGAGTGTCACAGAGTGTCAGAGACTGTCAGAGAGTGTCAGAGAGTTTCAGAGAGTTTCACAGAGTGTCAGAGAGTGTCAGAGGGTGTCAGAGAATGTCGGAGAGTTTCTGAGAGTATCTGTGAGTGTCAGAGAGTGTCAGAGAGTTTCACAGTGTGTCACAGAGTGTCACAGAGTGTCAGAGAGTGTCTGAGAGTTTCAGAGATTGTCAAAGAGTTTCAGAGAGTGTCAGAGAGTGTCAGAGAGTGTCAGAAAGTTTCAGAGAATGTCAGACAGTGTCAGAGAGTTTCAGAGAGTGTCACAGAGTGTCAGAGAGTTTCAGAGAGCTTCAGAGAGTGTCAGAGAGTGTCAGAGAGTTTCAGAGAATGTCGGAGAGTTTCTGAGAGTATCTGTGAGTGTCAGAGAGATTCACAGTGTGTCACAGAGTGTCAGAGAGTGTCAGAGAGTATCTGAGAGTGTCCAAGAGTGTCAGAGACTGTCAGAGAATGTCGGAGAGTTTCTGAGAGTATCTGTGAGTGTCAGAGAGTTTCACAGTGTGTCACAGAGTGACAGAGAGTGTCAGAGTGTTTCTGACAGTGTCTGAGAGTGTCAGAGACTGTCAGAGAATGTCGGAGAGTTTCTGAGATTATCTGTGAGTGTCAGAGAGTGTCAGAGAGTTTCACAGTGTGTCACAGATAGTCAGAGAGTTTCAGAGAGTGTCAGGGAATGTCGGAGAGTTTCTGAGAGTATCTGTGAGTGTCAGAGAGTGTCAGAGACTGTCAGAGGGTTCAGAGAGCGTCTGAGTGTGTCAGAGAGTTTCACAGTGTGTCACAGAGTGTCAGAGAGTGTCAGAGAGTTTCAGAGAGTGTCAGATCGTGTCAGAGAGTGTCAGAGAGTTTCAGAGAGTCTCAGAGAGTGTCAGAGAGTGTCTGAGAGTGTCAGAGGGTGTCAGAGAATGTCGGAGGTTTTCTGAGAGTATCTGTGAGTGTCAGAGAGTGTCAGAGAGTTTCACAGTGTGTCACAGAGTTTCAGAGAGCTTCAGAGAGTGTCAGAGGGTGTCAGATAGTGACAGAGGGTTTCAGTGAGTTTCAGAGAGTTTCAGAGAGTTTCAGAGTGTGTCAGAGATTGTCTGAGAGTTTCAGAGATTGTCAAAGAGTTTCAGAGAGTGTCAGAGAGTGTCAGAGAGTTTCAGAGAGTTTCAGAGAATGTCAGAGAGTGTCAGAGAATGTCTGAGAGTTTCAGAGAGTTTCTGAGTGTGTCAGGGAGTGTCACAGAGAGTCAGAGACTGTCAGAGAGAGTCAGAGAGTTTCAGAGAGTTTCACAGAGTGTCAGAGAGTGTCAGAGGGTGTCAGAGAATGTCGGAGAGTTTCTGAGAGTATCTGTGAGTGTCAAAGAGTGTCAGAGAGTTTCACAGTGTGTCACAGAGTGTCACAGAGTGTCAGAGACTGTCAGAGAGTTTCACAGCGTGTCAGAGAGTGTCAGAGAGTGTCAGAGGGTGTCAGAGAATGTCGGAGAGTTTCTGAGAGTATCTGTGAGTGTCAGAGAGTGTCAGAGAGTTTCACAGTGTGTCACAGAGTGTCACAGAGTGTCAGAGAGTTTCAGAGAGCTTCAGAGAGTGTCAGAGAGTGTCAGAGAGTTTCAGAGAGTTTCAGAGCATGTCAGAGAGTGTCAGATAGTGTCTGAGAGTTTCAGAGAGTTTCAGAGAATGTCGGAGAGTTTCTGAGAGTATCTGCGAGTGTCAGAGTGATTCACAGTGTGTCACAGAGTGTCAGAGAGTGTCAGAGAGTGTCTGAGAGTGTCTGAGAGTGTCAGAGACTGTCAGAGAATGTCGGAGAGTTTTTGAGAGTATCTGTGAGTGTCAGAGATTTTCACAGTGTGTCACACAGTGTCAGAGAGTGTCAGAGAGTGTCCGAGAGTGTCTGAGACTGTCAGAGACTGTCAGAGAATGTCGGAACGTTTCTGAGAGTATCTGTGAGTGTCAGAGATTTTCACAGTGTGTCACAGATTGTCAGAGAGTTTCAGAGAGTGTCAGAGAATGTCGGAGAGTTTCTGAGAGTATCTGTGAGTGTCAGAGAGTGTCAGAGACTGTCAGAGGGTTCAGAGAGTGTCTGAGTGTGTCAGAGAGTTTCACAGTGTGTCACAGAGTGTCAGAGAGTGTCAGAGAGTTTCAGAGAGTGTCAGATCGTGTCAGAGAGTGTCAGAGTGTTTCAGAGAGTGTCAGAGAGTGTCAGAGAATGTCTGAGAGTGTCAGAGGGTGTCAGAGAATGTCGGAGATTTTCTGAGAGTATCTGTGAGTGTCAGAGAGTGTCAGAGTGTTTCACAGTGTGTCACAGAGTGTCAGAGAGTGTCAGAGACTGTCAGAGAATGTCGGAGAGTTTCTGAGAGTATCTGTGAGTGTCAGAGAGTGTCAGAGAGTTTCCCAGTGTGTTTCAGAGTGTCAGAGAGTTTCAGAGAGTGTTAGAGAACATCGGAGAGTTTCTGAGAGTATCTGTGAGTTTCAGAGAGAGTCAGAGAGTGTCAGAGACTGTCAGAGGGTTCAGAGAGTGTCTGAGTGTGTCAGAGAGTTTCACAGTGTGTCACAGAGTGTCAGAGAGTGTCAGAGATTTTCAGAGAGTGTCAGATCGTGTTAGAGAGTGTCAGAGAGTTTCAGAGAGTTTCACAGACTGTCAGAGAGTGTCAGAGAGTGTCAGAGAGTTTCAGAGAGTGTCAGAGAGGTTGCAGAGAGTGTCAGAGAGTGTGGGAGAGCTTCCGAGTTTCAGAGAATTTCAGAGAGTTTCAGACAGCTTCAGAGAGTTTCAGACTGTGTCAGAGAGTGTCTGAGAGTGTCAGAGAGTGTCACAGAGTTTGAAAGAGTGTCAGAGAGTGTCAGAGAGTTTCAGAGTCTTTCAGTGAGTATCAGAGAGTTTCACAGTGTGTCACAGAGTGTCAGAGAGTGTCAGAGAGTGTCAGAGAGTGTCAGAGAATGCCGGAGAGTTTCTGAGAGCATCTGTGAGTGTCAGAGAGTTTCACAGTGTGCCACAGAGTGTCAGAGAGTGTCAGAGAGTGTCTGAGAGTGTCAGAGACTGTCAGAGAATGTCGGAGAGTTTCTGAGAGTATCTGTGAGTGTCAGAGAGTGTCAGAGACTGTCAGAGGGTGCAGAGAGTGTCTGAGTGTGTCAGAGAGTTTCACAGTGTGTCACAGAGTGTCAGAGAGTTTCAGAACGTTTCAGAGAGTGTCCGATCGTGTCAGAGAGTGTCAGAGAGTTTCAGAGAGTGTCACAGACTGTCAGAGAGTTTCAGAGAGTGTCAGAGAGTTTCAGAGAGTTTCAGAGAGTGTCAGAGAGTGTCAGAATGTTTCAGAGAGCTTCAGAGAGTGTCAGAGAGTGTCACAGAGTGTCACAGAGTGTCAGAGAGTGTCAGAGAGTGTCTGAGAGTGTCTGAGAGTGTCAGAGACTGTCAGAGAATGTCGGAGAGTTTCTGAGAGTATCTGTGATTGTCAGAGAGTGTCAGAGAGTTACACAGTGTGTCACAGATTGTCAGAGAGTTTCAGAGAGTGTCAGAGAATGTCGGAGAGTTTCTGAGAGTATCTGTGAGTGTCAGTGAGTGTCAGAGACTGTCAGAGGGTGCAGAGAGTCTCTGAGTGTGTCAGAGAGTTTCACAGTGTGTCACAGAGTGTCAGAGAGTGTCAGAAAGTTTCAGAGAGTGGCAGATCGTGTCAGAGAGCGTCAGAGAGTTTCAGAGAGTGTCACAGACTGTCAGAGAGTGTCAGAGAGTTTCAGAGAGTTTCAGAGAGTTTCAGAGAGTTTCAGAGAGTGTCAGAGAGTTTCAGAGAGCTTCAGAGAGTGTCAGAGAGTGTCGGAGAGTGTCACAAAGTGTCAGAGAGTGTCAGAGAGTTTCAGAGAGTGTCGGATAGTGTCAGAGAGTGTCAGAGAGTTTCAGAGAGTGTCGGAGAGTTTCAGAGAGTGTCTGAGAGTGTCAGAGACTGTCAGAGAATGTCGGAGAGTTTCTGAGAGTATCTGTGATTGTCAGAGAGTGTCAGAGAGTTTCACAGTGTGTCACAGATTGTCAGAGAGTTTCAGAGAGTGTCAGAGAATGTCGGATAGTTTCTGAGAGTATCTGTGAGTGTCAGTGCGTGTCAGAGACTGTCAGAGGGTGCAGAGAGTGTCTGAGTGTGTCAGAGAGTTTCACAGTGTGTCACAGAGTGTCAGAGAGTGTCAGAAAGTTTCAGAGAGTGTCAGATCGTGTCAGAGAGCGTCAGAGAGTTTCAGAGAGTGTCACAGACTGTCAGAGAGTGTCAGAGAGTTTCAGAGAGTGTCAGAGAGTTTCATAGAGTTTCAGAGAGTGTCAGAGAGTGTCAGAAAGTTTCAGAGAGTGTCAGATAGTGTCAGAGAGTTTCAGAGAGTGTCACAGAGTGTCAGAGAGTTTCAGAGAGCTTCAGAGCGTGTCAGAGAGTGTCAGAGAGTGTCACAGAGTGTCAGAGAGTGTCAGAGAGTTTCAGAGAGTGTCGGATAGTGTCAGAGAGTGTCAGAGAGTTTCAGAGAGTGTCGGAGAGTTTCAGAGAGTGTCTGAGCGTGTCAGAGATTGCCAGAGAGATTCTGAGAGTTTCTGAGAGTTTCTGAGTGTGTCAGAAAGTGTCACAGAGTGTCAGAGTGTTTCAGAGAGTGTCACAGACTGTCAGAGAGTGTCAGAGAGATTGCAGAGTGTGTCAGAGAGTGTCAGAGAGCTTCAGAGAGTTTCAGAGAGTTTCAGAGAGTATCAGAGAGCTTCAGAGAGTGTCAGAGAGTGTCAGATAGTGACAGAGAGTTTCAGTGAGTTTCAGAGAGTTTCAGAGTGTGTCAGAGATTGTCTGAGAGTTTCAGAGATTGTCAAAGAGTTTCAGAGAGTGTCAGAGAGTGTCAGAGAGTTTCTGAGAGCATCTGTGCGTGTAAGAGAGTGTCAGAGGGTTCTGATAGTTTCAGAGATTGTCAAAGAGTTTCAGAGAGTGTCAGAGAGTGTCAGAGAGTTTCAGAGAATGTCAGAGAGTGTCAGAGAGTGTCTGAGTGTTTCAGAGAGTTTCAGAGAATGTCAGAGAGTGTCAGAGAGTGTCAGAGAATGTCGGAGAGTTTCTGAGAGTATCTGTGCGTTTAAGAGAGTGTCAGAGAGTTCTGAGAGTTTCTGAGTGTGTCAGGGAGTGTCACAGAGTGTCAGAGACTGTCAGAGAGTGTCAGAGAGTGTCAGAGACTGTCAGAGAATGTCGGAGAGTTTCTGAGATTATCTGTGAGTGTCAGAGAGTGTCAGAGACTTTCACAGTGTGTCACAGAGTGTCAGAGAGTGTCTGAGAGTTTCAGAGATTGTCAAAGAGTTTCAGAGAGTGTCAGAGAGTGTCAGAGAGTGTCAGAAAGTTTGAGAGAATGTCAGAAAGTGTCAGAGAGTTTCAGAGAGTTTCAGAGAGTGTCACAGAGTTTCAGAGAGCTTCAGAGAGTGTCAGAGAGTGTCAGAGAGTTTCAGAGAGTTTCAGAGAATGTCTGAGAGTTTCTGAGAGTATCTGAGTGTCAGAGAGATTCACAGTGTGTCACAGAGTGTCAGAGAGTGTCAGAGAGTATCTGAGAGTGTCTGAGAGTGTCAGAGACTGTCAGAGAATGTCGGAGAGTTTCTGAGAGTATCTGTGAGTGTCAGAGAGTTTCACAGTGTGTCACAGAGTGACAGAGAGTGTCAGAGTGTGTCTGAGAGTGTCTGAGAGTGTCAGAGACTGTCAGAGAATGTCGGAGAGTTTCTGAGATTATCTGTGAGTGTCAGAGAGTGTCAGAGACTTTCACAGTGTGTCACAGATTGTCAGAGAGTTTCAGAGAGTGTCAGAGAATGTCGGAGAGTTTCTGAGAGTATCTGTGAGTGTCAGAGAGTGTCAGAGACTGTCAGAGGGTTCAGAGAGAGTCTGAGTGTGTCAGAGAGTTTCAGAGAGTGTCAGAGAGTGTCAGAGAGTGTCTGAGAGTGTCAGAGGGTGTCAGAGAATGTCGGAGGTTTTCTGAGAGTATCTGTGAGTGTCAGAGAGTGTCAGAGAGTTTCACAGTGTGTCACAGGGTGTCAGAGAGTGTCAGAGACTGTCAGAGAATGTCGGAGAGTTTCTGAGAGCATCTGTGAGTGTCAGAGAGTGTCAGAGAGTTTCCCAGTGTGTTACAGAGTGTCAGAGAGTTTCAGAGAGTGTCAGAGAACATCGGAGAGTTTCTGAGAGTATCTGTGAGTTTCAGAGAGAGTCAGAGAGTATCAGAGACTGTCAGAGGGTTCAGAGTGTGTCTGAGTGTGTCAGTGAGTTTCACAGTGTGTCACAGAGTGTCAGAGAGTGTCAGAGACTGTCAGAGTGTCAGAGAGCTTCAGAGAGTTTCAGATTGTTTCAGAGAGTTTCAGAGAGCTTCAGAGCGTGTCAGAGAGTGTCAGATAGTGACAGAGAGTTTCAGTGAGTGTCAGAGAGTTTCAGAGAGTTTCAGAGAGTTTCAGAGTGTGTCAGAGATTGTCTGAGAGTTTCAGAGATTGTCAAAGAGTTTCAGAGAGTGTCAGAGAGTGTCAGAGAGTTTCAGAGAGTTTCAGAGAATGTCAGAGAGTGTCAGAGAGTGTCTGAGAGTTTCAGAGAGTTTCAGAGAATGTCAGAGAGTGTCAGAGAGTGTCTGAGAATGTCGGAGAGTTTCTGAGAGTATCTGTGCGTGTAAGAGAGTGTCAGAGGGTTCTGAGAGTTTCTGAGTGTGTCAGGGAGTGTCACAGAGCGTCAGAGACTGTCAGAGAGTGTCAGAGAGTTTCAAAGAGTTTCACAGAGTGTCAGAGAGTGTCAGAGAGTGTCAGAGGGTGTCAGAGAATGTCGGAGAGTTTCTGAGAGTATCTGTGAGTGTCAGAGAGTGTCAGAGAGTTTCACAGTGTGTCACAGAGTGTCACAGAGCGTCAGAGAGTGTCAGAGAGTGTCAGAGAGTGTCAGAAAGTTTCAGAGAATGTCAGATAGTGTCAGAGAGTTTCAGAGAGTGTCACATAGTGTCAGAGAGTTTCAGAGAGCTTCAGAGAGTGTCACAGAGTGTCAGAGACTGTCAGAGAGTTTCACAGCGTGTCAGAGAGTGTCAGAGAGTGTCAGAGGGTGTCAGAGAATGTCGGAGAGTTTCTGAGAGTATCTGTGAGTGTCAGAGAGTGTCAGAGAGTTTCACAGTGTGTCACAGAGTGTCACAGAGTGTCAGAGAGTTTCAGAGAGCTTCAGAGAGTGTCAGAGAGTGTCAGAGAGTTTCAGAGAGTTTCAGAGAATGTCAGAGAGTGTCAGATAGTGTCTGAGAGTTTCAGAGAGTTTCAGAGAATGTCGGAGAGTTTCTGAGAGTATCTGCGAGTGTCAGAGTGATTCACAGTGTGTCACAGAGTGTCAGAGAGTGTCAGAGAGTGTCTGAGAGTGTCTGAGAGTGTCAGAGACTGTCAGAGAATGTCGGAGAGTTTTTGAGAGTATCTGTGAGTGTCAGAGATTTTCACAGTGTGTCACACAGTGTCAGAGAGTGTCAGAGAGTGTCTGAGAGTGTCTGAGACTGTCAGAGACTGTCAGAGAATGTCGGAACGTTTCTGAGAGTATCTGTGAGTGTCAGAGATTTTCACAGTGTGTCACAGATTGTCAGAGAGTTTCAGAGAGTGTCAGAGAATGTCGGAGAGTTTCTGAGAGTATCTGTGAGTGTCAGAGAGTGTCAGAGACTGTCAGAGGGTTCAGAGAGTGTCTGAGTGTGTCAGAGAGTTTCACAGTGTGTCACAGAGTGTCAGAGAGTGTCAGAGAGTTTCAGAGAGTGTCAGATCGTGTCAGAGAGTGTCAGAGTGTTTCAGAGAGTGTCAGAGAGTGTCAGAGAATGTCTGAGAGTGTCAGAGGGTGTCAGAGAATGTCGGAGATTTTCTGAGAGTATCTGTGAGTGTCAGAGAGTGTCAGAGTGTTTCACAGTGTGTCACAGAGTGTCAGAGAGTGTCAGAGACTGTCAGAGAATGTCGGAGAGTTTCTGAGAGTATCTGTGAGTGTCAGAGAGTGTCAGAGAGTTTCCCAGTGTGTTTCAGAGTGTCAGAGAGTTTCAGAGAGTGTTAGAGAACATCGGAGAGTTTCTGAGAGTATCTGTGAGTTTCAGAGAGAGTCAGAGAGTGTCAGAGACTGTCAGAGGGTTCAGAGAGTGTCTGAGTGTGTCAGAGAGTTTCACAGTGTGTCACAGAGTGTCAGAGAGTGTCAGAGAGTTTCAGAGAGTGTCAGATCGTGTTAGAGAGTGTCAGAGAGTTTCAGAGAGTTTCACAGACTGTCAGAGAGTGTCAGAGAGTGTCAGAGAGTTTCAGAGAGTGTCAGAGAGGTTGCAGAGAGTGTCAGAGAGTGTGGGAGAGCTTCCGAGTTTCAGAGAATTTCAGAGAGTTTCAGACAGCTTCAGAGAGTGTCAGAGAGTGTCAGAGAGCGACAGAGAGTTTCAGAGAATTGTCAGAGAGTGTCAGAGCGTTTCAGAGAGTTTCAGACTGTGTCAGAGAGTGTCTGAGAGTGTCTGAGAGTGTCACAGAGTTTGAAAGAGTGTCAGAGAGTGTCAGAGAGTTTCAGAGTCTTTCAGTGAGTATCAGAGAGTTTCACAGTGTGTCACAGAGTGTCAGAGAGTGTCAGAGAGTGTCAGAGAATGCCGGAGAGTTTCTGAGAGTATCTGTGAGTGTCAGAGAGTTTCACAGTGTGCCACAGAGTGTCAGAGAGTGTCAGAGAGTGTCTGAGAGTGTCAGAGACTGTCAGAGAATGTCGGAGAGTTTCTGAGAGTATCTGTGAGTGTCAGAGAGTGTCAGAGACTGTCAGAGGGTGCAGAGAGTGTCTGAGTGTGTCAGAGAGTTTCACAGTGTGTCACAGAGTGTCAGAGAGTTTCAGAACGTTTCAGAGAGTGTCCGATCGTGTCAGAGAGTGTCAGAGAGTTTCAGAGAGTGTCACAGACTGTCAGAGAGTTTCAGAGAGTGTCAGAGAGTTTCAGAGAGTTTCAGAGAGTGTCAGAGAGTGTCAGAATGTTTCAGAGAGCTTCAGAGAGTGTCAGAGAGTGTCACAGAGTGTCACAGAGTGTCAGAGAGTGTCAGAGAGTGTCTGAGAGTGTCTGAGAGTGTCAGAGACTGTCAGAGAATGTCGGAGAGTTTCTGAGAGTATCTGTGATTGTCAGAGAGTGTCAGAGAGTTACACAGTGTGTCACAGATTGTCAGAGAGTTTCAGAGAGTGTCAGAGAATGTCGGAGAGTTTCTGAGAGTATCTGTGAGTGTCAGTGAGTGTCAGAGACTGTCAGAGGGTGCAGAGAGTCTCTGAGTGTGTCAGAGAGTTTCACAGTGTGTCACAGAGTGTCAGAGAGTGTCAGAAAGTTTCAGAGAGTGGCAGATCGTGTCAGAGAGCGTCAGAGAGTTTCAGAGAGTGTCACAGACTGTCAGAGAGTGTCAGAGAGTTTCAGAGAGTTTCAGAGAGTTTCAGAGAGTTTCAGAGAGTGTCAGAGAGTTTCAGAGAGCTTCAGAGAGTGTCAGAGAGTGTCGGAGAGTGTCACAAAGTGTCAGAGAGTGTCAGAGAGTTTCAGAGAGTGTCGGATAGTGTCAGAGAGTGTCAGAGAGTTTCAGAGAGTGTCGGAGAGTTTCAGAGAGTGTCTGAGAGTGTCAGAGACTGTCAGAGAATGTCGGAGAGTTTCTGAGAGTATCCGTGATTGTCAGAGAGTGTCAGAGAGTTTCACAGTGTGTCACAGATTGTCAGAGAGTTTCAGAGAGTGTCAGAGAATGTCGGAGAGTTTCTGAGAGTATCTGTGAGTGTCAGTGCGTGTCAGAGACTGTCAGAGGGTGCAGAGAGTGTCTGAGTGTGTCAGAGAGTTTCACAGTGTGTCACAGAGTGTCAGAGAGTGTCAGAAAGTTTCAGAGAGTGTCAGATCGTGTCAGAGAGCGTCAGAGAGTTTCAGAGAGTGTCACAGACTGTCAGAGAGTGTCAGAGAGTTTCAGAGAGTGTCAGAGAGTTTCATAGAGTTTCAGAGAGTGTCAGAAGTGTCAGAAAGTTTCAGAGAGTGTCAGATAGTGTCAGAGAGTTTCAGAGAGTGTCACAGAGTGTCAGAGAGTTTCAGAGAGCTTCAGAGCGTGTCAGAGAGTGTCAGAGAGTGTCACAGAGTGTCAGAGAGTGTCAGAGAGTTTCAGAGAGTGTCGGATAGTGTCAGAGAGTGTCAGAGAGTTTCAGAGAGTGTCGGAGAGTTTCAGAGAGTGTCTGAGCGTGTCAGAGATTGCCAGAGAGATTCTGAGAGTTTCTGAGAGTTTCTGAGTGTGTCAGAAAGTGTCACAGAGTGTCAGAGTGTTTCAGAGAGTGTCACAGACTGTCAGAGAGTGTCAGAGAGATTGCAGAGTGTGTCAGAGAGTGTCAGAGAGCTTCAGAGAGTTTCAGAGAGTTTCAGAGAGTATCAGAGAGCTTCAGAGAGTGTCAGAGAGTGTCAGATAGTGACAGAGAGTTTCAGTGAGTTTCAGAGAGTTTCAGAGTGTGTCAGAGATTGTCTGAGAGTTTCAGAGATTGTCAAAGAGTTTCAGAGAGTGTCAGAGAGTGTCAGAGAGTTTCTGAGAGCATCTGTGCGTGTAAGAGAGTGTCAGAGGGTTCTGATAGTTTCAGAGATTGTCAAAGAGTTTCAGAGAGTGTCAGAGAGTGTCAGAGAGTTTCAGAGAATGTCAGAGAGTGTCAGAGAGTGTCTGAGTGTTTCAGAGAGTTTCAGAGAATGTCAGAGAGTGTCAGAGAGTGTCAGAGAATGTCGGAGAGTTTCTGAGAGTATCTGTGCGTTGAAGAGAGTGTCAGAGAGTTCTGAGAGTTTCTGAGTGTGTCAGGGAGTGTCACAGAGTGTCAGAGACTGTCAGAGAGTGTCAGAGAGTTTCAGAGAGTTTCACAGAGTGTCAGAGAGTGTCAGAGGGTGTCAGAGAATGTCGGAGAGTTTCTGAGAGTATCTGTGAGTGTCAGAGAGATTCACAGTGTGTCACAGAGTGTCAGAGAGTGTCAGAGAGTATCTGAGAGTGTCTGAGAGTGTCAGAGACTGTCAGAGAATGTCGGAGAGTTTCTGAGAGTATCTGTGAGTGTCAGAGAGTCTCACAGTGTGTCACAGAGTGACAGAGAGTGGCAGAGTGTGTCTGAGAGTGTCAGAGAGTGTCAGAGACTGTCAGAGAATGTCGGAGAGTTTCTGAGATTATCTGTGAGTGTCAGAGAGTGTCAGAGACTTTCACAGTGTGTCACAGAGTGTCAGAGAGTGTCTGAGAGTTTCAGAGATTGTCAAAGAGTTTCAGAGAGTGTCAGAGAGTGTCAGAGAGTGTCAGAAAGTTTGAGAGAATGTCAGAAAGTGTCAGAGACTTTCAGAGAGTGTCACAGAGTGTCAGAGAGTTTCAGAGAGCTTCAGAGAGTGTCAGAGAGTGTCAGAGAGTTTCAGAGAGTTTCAGAGAATGTCGGAGAGTTTCTGAGAGTATCTGAGTGTCAGAGAGATTCACAGTGTGTCACAGAGTGTCAGAGAGTGTCAGAGAGTATCTGAGAGTGTCTGAGAGTGTCAGAGACTGTCAGAGAATGTCGGAGAGTTTCTGAGAGTATCTGTGAGTGTCAGAGAGTTTCACAGTGTGTCACAGAGTGACAGAGAGTGTCAGAGTGTGTCTGAGAGTGTCTGAGAGTGTCAGAGACTGTCAGAGAATGTCGGAGAGTTTCTGAGATTATCTGTGAGTGTCAGAGAGTGTCAGAGACTTTCACAGTGTGTCACAGATTGTCAGAGAGTTTCAGAGAGTGTCAGAGAATGTCGGAGAGTTTCTGAGAGTATCTGTGAGTGTCAGAGAGTGTCAGAGACTGTCAGAGGGTTCAGAGAGAGTCTGAGTGTGTCAGAGAGTTTCAGAGAGTGTCAGAGAGTGTCAGAGAGTGTCTGAGAGTGTCAGAGGGTGTCAGAGAATGTCGGAGGTTTTCTGAGAGTATCTGTGAGTGTCAGAGAGTGTCAGAGAGTTTCACAGTGTGTCACAGGGTGTCAGAGAGTGTCAGAGACTGTCAGAGAATGTCGGAGAGCTTCTGAGAGCATCTGTGAGTGTCAGAGAGTGTCAGAGAGTTTCCCAGTGTGTTACAGAGTGTCAGAGAGTTTCAGAGAGTGTCAGGGAACATCGGAGAGTTTCTGAGAGTATCTGTGAGTTTCAGGGAGAGTCAGAGAGTATCAGAGACTGTCAGAGGGTTCAGAGTGTGTCTGAGTGTGTCAGTGAGTTTCACAGTGTGTCACAGAGTGTCAGAGAGTGTCAGAGACTGTCAGAGTGTCAGAGAGCTTCAGAGAGTTTCAGATAGTTTCAGAGAGTTTCAGAGAGCTTCAGAGCGTGTCAGAGAGTGTCAGATAGTGACAGAGAGTTTCAGTGAGTGTCAGAGAGTTTCAGAGAGTTTCAGAGAGTTTCAGAGTGTGTCAGAGATTGTCTGAGAGTTTCAGAGATTGTCAAAGAGTTTCAGAGAGTGTCAGAGAGTGTCAGAGAGTTTCAGAGAGTTTCAGAGAATGTCAGAGAGTGTCAGAGAGTGTCTGAGAGTTTCAGAGAGTTTCAGAGAATGTCAGAGAGTGTCAGAGAGTGTCTGAGAATGTCGGAGAGTTTCTGAGAGTATCTGTGTGTGTAAGAGAGTGTCACAGAGCGTCAGAGACTGTCAGAGAGTGTCAGAGAGTTTCAAAGAGTTTCACAGAGTGTCAGAGAGTGTCAGAGAGTGTCAGAGGGTGTCAGAGAATGTCGGAGAGTTTCTGAGACTATCTGTGAGTGTCAGAGAGTGTCAGAGAGTTTCACAGTGTGTCACAGAGTGTCACAGAGTGTCAGAGAGTGTCAGAGAGTGTCAGAGAGTGTCAGAAAGTTTCAGAGAATGTCAGATAGTGTCAGAGAGTTTCAGAGAGTGTCACATAGTGTCAGAGAGTTTCAGAGAGCTTCAGAGAGGGTCAGAGAGTGTCAGAGAGTTTCAGAGAGTTTCAGAGAATGTCAGAGAGTGTCAGATAGTGTCTGAGAGTTTCAGAGAATTTCAGAGAATGTCGGAGAGTTTCTGAGAGTATCTGTGAGTGTCAGAGAGATTCACAGTGTGTCACAGAGTGTCAGAGAGTGTCAGAGAGTATCTGAGAGTGTCTGAGAGTGTCAGAGACTGTCAGAGAATGTCGGAGACTTTCTGAGAGTATCTGTTAGTGTCAGAGAGTTTCACAGTGTGTCACAGAGTGTCAGAGAGTGTCTGAGAGTGTCAGAGACTGTCAGAGAATGTCGGAGAGTTTCTGAGATTATCTGTGAGTGTCAGAGAGTGTCAGAGACTTTCACAGTGTGTCACAGATTGTCAGAGAGTTTCAGAGAGTGTCAGAGAATGTCGGAGAGTTTCTGAGAGTATCTGTGAGTGTCAGAGAGTGTCAGAGACTGTCAGAGGGTTCAGAGAGTGTCTGAGTGTGTCAGAGAGTTTCACAGTGTGTCACAGAGTGTCAGAGAGTGTCAGAGAGTTTCAGAGAGTGTCAGAGAGTGTCAGAGAGTGTCTGAGAGTGTCAGAGGGTGTCAGAGAATGTCGGAGGTTTTCTGAGAGTATCTGTGAGTGTCAGAGAGTGTCAGAGAGTTTCACAGTGTGTCACAGAGTGTCAGAGAGTGTCAGAGACTGTCAGAGAATGTCGGAGAGTTTCTGAGAGTATCTGTGAGTGTCAGAGAGTTTCCCAGTGTGTTTCAGAGTGTCAGAGAGTTTCAGAGATTGTCAGAGAACATCGGATAGTTCTGAGAGTATCTGTGAGTTTCAGAGAGAGTCAGAGAGTATCAGAGACTGTCAGAGGGTTCAGAGAGTGTCTGAGTGTGTCAGAGAGTTTCACAGTGTGTCACAGAGTGTCAGAGAGTGTCAGAGACTGTCAGAGAATGTCGGAGAGTTTCTGAGAGTATCTGTGAGTGTCAGAGACTGTCAGAGAGTTTCCCAGTGTGTTTCAGAGTGTCAGAGAGTTTCAGAGAGTGTCAGAGAACATCGGAGAGTTTCTGAGAGTATCTGTGAGTTTCAGAGAGAGTCAGAGAGTTTCAGAGACTGTCAGAGGGTTCAGAGAGTGTCTGAGTGTGTCAGAGAGTTTCACAGTGTGTCACAGAGTGTCAGAGAGTGTCAGAGAGTTTCAGAGAGTGTCAGATCGTGTCAGAGAGTGTCAGAGAGTTTCAGAGAGTTTCACAGACTGTCAGAGAGTGTCAGAGAGTTTCAGAGAGTGTCAGAGAGTTTCAGAGAGTGTCAGAGAGATTGCAGAGAGTGTCAGAGAGTGTGGGAGAGCTTCAGAGTTTCAGTGAATTTCAGAGAGTTTCAGAGAGCTTCAGAGAGTGTCAGAGAGTGTCAGAGAGCGACAGAGAGTTTCTGAGAATTGTCGGAGAGTGTCAGAGAGTTTCAGAGAGTTTCAGAGTTTGTCAGAGAGTGTCTGAGAGTGTCAGAGAGTGTCACAGAGTTTGAAAGAGTGTCAGAGAGTGTCAGAGAGTTTCAGAGTGTTTCAGTGAGTGTCAGAGAGTGTCAGAGAGGGTCTGAGAGTGTCAGAGAGTGTCAGAGAGTCTCAGAGAATGTCGGAGAGTTTCTGAGAGTATCTGTGAGTGTCAGAGAGTTTCACAGTGTGTCACAGAGTGTCAGAGAGTGTCAGAGAGTGTCTGAGAATGTCTGAGAGTGTCAGAGACTGTCAGAGAATGTCAGAGAGTTTCTGAGAGTATCTGTGAGTGTCAGAGAGTGTCAGAGAGTTTCACAGTGTGTCACAGATTGTCAGAGAGTTTCAGAGAGTGTCAGAGAATGTCGGAGAGTTTCTGAGAGTATCTGTGAGTGTCAGAGAGTGTCACAGAGCGTCAGAGACTGTCAGAGAGTGTCAGAGAGTTTCAAAGAGTTTCACAGAGTGTCAGAGAGTGTCAGAGAGTGTCAGAGGGTGTCAGAGAATGTCGGAGAGTTTCTGAGACTATCTGTGAGTGTCAGAGAGTGTCAGAGAGTTTCACAGTGTGTCACAGAGTGTCACAGAGTGTCAGAGAGTGTCAGAGAGTGTCAGAGAGTGTCAGAAAGTTTCAGAGAATGTCAGATAGTGTCAGAGAGTTTCAGAGAGTGTCACATAGTGTCAGAGAGTTTCAGAGAGCTTCAGAGAGGGTCAGAGAGTGTCAGAGAGTTTCAGAGAGTTTCAGAGAATGTCAGAGAGTGTCAGATAGTGTCTGAGAGTTTCAGAGAATTTCAGAGAATGTCGGAGAGTTTCTGAGAGTATCTGTGAGTGTCAGAGAGATTCACAGTGTGTCACAGAGTGTCAGAGAGTGTCAGAGAGTATCTGAGAGTGTCTGAGAGTGTCAGAGACTGTCAGAGAATGTCGGAGACTTTCTGAGAGTATCTGTTAGTGTCAGAGAGTTTCACAGTGTGTCACAGAGTGTCAGAGAGTGTCTGAGAGTGTCAGAGACTGTCAGAGAATGTCGGAGAGTTTCTGAGATTATCTGTGAGTGTCAGAGAGTGTCAGAGACTTTCACAGTGTGTCACAGATTGTCAGAGAGTTTCAGAGAGTGTCAGAGAATGTCGGAGAGTTTCTGAGAGTATCTGTGAGTGTCAGAGAGTGTCAGAGACTGTCAGAGGGTTCAGAGAGTGTCTGAGTGTGTCAGAGAGTTTCACAGTGTGTCACAGAGTGTCAGAGAGTGTCAGAGAGTTTCAGAGAGTGTCAGAGAGTGTCAGAGAGTGTCTGAGAGTGTCAGAGGGTGTCAGAGAATGTCGGAGGTTTTCTGAGAGTATCTGTGAGTGTCAGAGAGTGTCAGAGAGTTTCACAGTGTGTCACAGAGTGTCAGAGAGTGTCAGAGACTGTCAGAGAATGTCGGAGAGTTTCTGAGAGTATCTGTGAGTGTCAGAGAGTTTCCCAGTGTGTTTCAGAGTGTCAGAGAGTTTCAGAGATTGTCAGAGAACATCGGATAGTTCTGAGAGTATCTGTGAGTTTCAGAGAGAGTCAGAGAGTATCAGAGACTGTCAGAGGGTTCAGAGAGTGTCTGAGTGTGTCAGAGAGTTTCACAGTGTGTCACAGAGTGTCAGAGAGTGTCAGAGACTGTCAGAGAATGTCGGAGAGTTTCTGAGAGTATCTGTGAGTGTCAGAGACTGTCAGAGAGTTTCCCAGTGTGTTTCAGAGTGTCAGAGAGTTTCAGAGAGTGTCAGAGAACATCGGAGAGTTTCTGAGAGTATCTGTGAGTTTCAGAGAGAGTCAGAGAGTTTCAGAGACTGTCAGAGGGTTCAGAGAGTGTCTGAGTGTGTCAGAGAGTTTCACAGTGTGTCACAGAGTGTCAGAGAGTGTCAGAGAGTTTCAGAGAGTGTCAGATCGTGTCAGAGAGTGTCAGAGAGTTTCAGAGAGTTTCACAGACTGTCAGAGAGTGTCAGAGAGTTTCAGAGAGTGTCAGAGAGTTTCAGAGAGTGTCAGAGAGATTGCAGAGAGTGTCAGAGAGTGTGGGAGAGCTTCAGAGTTTCAGTGAATTTCAGAGAGTTTCAGAGAGCTTCAGAGAGTGTCAGAGAGTGTCAGAGAGCGACAGAGAGTTTCTGAGAATTGTCGGAGAGTGTCAGAGAGTTTCAGAGAGTTTCAGAGTTTGTCAGAGAGTGTCTGAGAGTGTCAGAGAGTGTCACAGAGTTTGAAAGAGTGTCAGAGAGTGTCAGAGAGTTTCAGAGTGTTTCAGTGAGTGTCAGAGAGTGTCAGAGAGGGTCTGAGAGTGTCAGAGAGTGTCAGAGAGTCTCAGAGAATGTCGGAGAGTTTCTGAGAGTATCTGTGAGTGTCAGAGAGTTTCACAGTGTGTCACAGAGTGTCAGAGAGTGTCAGAGAGTGTCTGAGAATGTCTGAGAGTGTCAGAGACTGTCAGAGAATGTCAGAGAGTTTCTGAGAGTATCTGTGAGTGTCAGAGAGTGTCAGAGAGTTTCACAGTGTGTCACAGATTGTCAGAGAGTTTCAGAGAGTGTCAGAGAATGTCGGAGAGTTTCTGAGAGTATCTGTGAGTGTCAGAGAGTGTCAGAGACTGTCTGAGGGTGCAGAGAGTGTCTGAGTGTGTCAGAGAGTTTCACAGTGTGTCACAGAGTGTCAGAGAGTTTCAGAAAGTTTCAGAGAGTGTCAGATCGTGTCAGAGAGTGCCAGAGAGTTTCAGAGAGTGTCACAGACCGTCAGAGAGTGTCAGAGAGTTTCAGAGAGTGTCAGAGAGTTTCAGAGAGTTTCAGAGAGTGTCAGAGAGTGTCAGAAAGTTTCAGAGAGTGTCAGATAGTGTCAGAGAGTTTCGGAGAGTGTCACAGAGTGTCAGAGAGTTTCAGAGAGCTTCAGAGAGTGTCTGAGAGTGTCAGAGACTGTCAGAGAATGTCGGAGAGTTTCTGAGAGTATCTGTGATTGTCAGAGAGTGTCAGAGAGTTTCACAGTGTGTCACAGATTGTCAGAGAGTTTCAGAGATTGTCAGAGAATGTCGGAGAGTTTCTGAGAGTGTCTGTGAGTTTCAGTGAGTGTCAGAGACTGTCAGAGGGTGCAGAGAGTGTCTGAGTGTGTCAGAGAGTTTCACAGTGTGTCACAGAGTGTCAGAGAGTGTGAGAAAGTTTCAGAGAGTGTCAGATCGTGTCAGAGAGCGTCAGAGAGTTTCAGAGAGTGTCATAGAGTTTCAGAGAGTGTCAGAGAGTTTCACAGAGTTTCACAGAGTGTCAGAAAGTGTCAGAAAGTTTCAGAGAGTGTCAGATAGCGTCAGAAAGTTTCAGAGAGTGTCACAGACTGTCAGAGAGTTTCAGAGAGCTTCAGAGAGTGTCAGAGAGTGTCACAGAGTGTCAGAGAGTGTCAGGGAGTTTCAGAGAGTGTCGGATAGTGTCAGAGAGTGTCAGAGAGTGTCGGAGAGTTTCAGAGAGTGTCTGAGCGTGTCAGAGATTGCCAGAGAGATTCTGAGAGTTTCTGAGTGTGTCAGAAAGTGTCACAGAGTGTCAGAGTGTTTCAGAGAGTGTCACAGACTGTCAGAGAGTGTCAGAGAAAATGCAGAGTGTGTCAGAGAGTGTCAGAGAGCTTCAGAGAGTTTCAGAGAGGTTCAGAGAGTTTCAGAGAGTGTCAGAGGGTGTCAGATAGTGACAGAGAGTTTCAGTGAGTCTCAGAGAGATTCAGAGAGTTTCAGAGAGTTTCAGACTGTGTCAGAGATTGTCTGAGAGTTTCAGAGATTGTCAAAGAGTTTCAGAGAGTGTCAGAGAGTGTCAGAGAGTTTCAGAGAATGTCAGAGAGTGTCAGAGAGTGTCTGAGAGTTTCAGAGATTTTCAGAGAATGTCAGAGAGTGTCAGAGAGTGTCAGAGAATGTCGGAGAGTTTCTGAGAGTCTCTGTGAGTGTCAGAGAGTGTCAGAGAGTTTCACAGTGTGTCACAGAGTGTCAGAGAGTGTCAGAGACTGTCAGAGAATGTCGGAGAGTTTCTGAGAGTATCTGTGAGTGTCAGAGAGTTTCCCAGTGTGTTTCAGAGTGTCAGAGAGTTTCAGAGATTGTCAGAGAACATCGGATAATTCTGAGAGTATCTGTGAGTTTCAGAGAGAGTCAGAGAGTATCAGAGACTGTCAGAGGGTTCAGAGAGTGTCTGAGTGTGTCAGAGAGTTTCACAGTGTGTCACAGAGTGTCAGAGAGTGTCAGAGACTGTCAGAGAATGTCGGAGAGTTTCTGAGAGTATCTGTGAGTGTCAGAGACTGTCAGAGAGTTTCCCAGTGTGTTTCAGAGTGTCAGAGAGTTTCAGAGAGTGTCAGAGAACATCGGAGAGTTTCTGAGAGTATCTGTGAGTTTCAGAGAGAGTCAGAGAGTTTCAGAGACTGTCAGAGGGTTCAGAGAGTGTCTGAGTGTGTCAGAGAGTTTCACAGTGTGTCACAGAGTGTCAGAGAGTGTCAGAGAGTTTCAGAGAGTGTCAGATCGTGTCAGAGAGTGTCAGAGAGTTTCAGAGAGTTTCACAGACTGTCAGAGAGTGTCAGAGAGTTTCAGAGAGTGTCAGAGTGTTTCAGAGAGTGTCAGAGAGATTGCAGAGAGTGTCAGAGAGTGTGGGAGAGCTTCAGAGTTTCAGTGAATTTCAGAGAGTTTCAGAGAGCTTCAGAGAGTGTCAGAGAGTGTCAGAGAGCGACAGAGAGTTTCTGAGAATTGTCGGAGAGTGTCAGAGAGTTTCAGAGAGTTTCAGAGTTTGTCAGAGAGTGTCTGAGAGTGTCAGAGAGTGTCACAGAGTTTGAAAGAGTGTCAGAGAGTGTCAGAGAGTTTCAGAGTGTTTCAGTGAGTGTCAGAGAGTGTCAGAGAGTGTCTGAGAGTGTCAGAGAGTGTCAGAGAGTCTCAGAGAATGTCGGAGAGTTTCTGAGAGTATCTGTGAGTGTCAGAGAGTTTCACAGTGAGTCACAGAGTGTCAGAGAGTGTCAGAGAGTGTCTGAGAATGTCTGAGAGTGTCAGAGACTGTCAGAGAATGTCAGAGAGTTTCTGAGAGTATCTGTGAGTGTCAGAGAGTGTCAGAGAGTTTCACAGTGTGTCACAGATTGTCAGAGAGTTTCAGAGAGTGTCAGAGAATGTCGGAGAGTTTCTGAGAGTATCTGTGAGTGTCAGAGAGTGTCAGAGACTGTCTGAGGGTGCAGAGAGTGTCTGAGTGTGTCAGAGAGTTTCACAGTGTGTCACAGAGTGTCAGAGAGTTTCAGAAAGTTTCAGAGAGTGTCAGATCGTGTCAGAGAGTGCCAGAGAGTTTCAGAGAGTGTCACAGACCGTCAGAGAGTGTCAGAGAGTTTCAGAGAGTGTCAGAGAGTTTCAGAGAGTTTCAGAGAGTGTCAGAGAGTGTCAGAGAGTGTCAGAAAGTTTCAGAGAGTGTCAGATAGTGTCAGAGAGTTTCGGAGAGTGTCACAGAGTGTCAGAGAGTTTCAGAGAGCTTCAGAGAGTGTCAGAGAGTGTCAGAGAGTGTCACAGAGTGTCAGAGAGTGTCAGAGAGTGTCAGAGAGTGTCTGAGAATGTCGGAGAGTTTCTGAGAGTATCTGTGAGTGTCAGAGAGTGTCAGAGACTGTCTGAGGGTGCAGAGAGTGTCTGAGTGTGTCAGAGAGTTTCACAGTGTGTCACAGAGTGTCAGAGAGTTTCAGAAAGTTTCAGAGAGTGTCAGATCGTGTCAGAGAGTGCCAGAGAGTTTCAGAGAGTGTCACAGACCGTCAGAGAGTGTCAGAGAGTTTCAGAGAGTGTCAGAGAGTTTCAGAGAGTTTCAGAGAGTGTCAGAGAGTGTCAGAAAGTTTCAGAGAGTGTCAGATAGTGTCAGAGAGTTTCGGAGAGTGTCACAGAGTGTCAGAGAGTTTCACAGAGCTTCAGAGAGTGTCAGAGAGTGTCAGAGAGTGTCACAGAGTGTCAGAGAGTGTCAGAGAGTGTCAGAGAGTGTCTGAGAGTGTCAGAGACTGTCAGAGAATGTCGGAGAGTTTCTGAGAGTATCTGTGATTGTCAGAGAGTGTCAGAGAGTTTCACAGTGTGTCACAGATTGTCAGAGAGTTTCAGAGAGTGTCAGAGAATGTCGGAGAGTTTCTGAGAGTGTCTGTGAGTGTCAGTGAGTGTCAGAGACTGTCAGAGGGTGCAGAGAGTGTCTGAGTGTGTCAGAGAGTTTCACAGTGTGTCACAGAGTGTCAGAGAGTGTGAGAAAGTTTCAGAGAGTGTCAGATCGTGTCAGAGAGCGTCAGAGAGTTTCAGAGAGTGTCACAGACTGTCAGAGAGTGTCAGAGAGTTTCAGAGAGTGTCAGAGAGTTTCAGAGAGTTTCACAGAGTGTCAGAAAGTGTCAGAAAGTTTCAGAGAGTGTCAGATAGTGTCAGAAAGTTTCAGAGAGTGTCACAGACTGTCAGAGAGTTTCAGAGAGCTTCAGAGAGTGTCAGAGAGTGTCACAGAGTGTCAGAGAGTGTCAGGGAGTTTCAGAGAGTGTCGGATAGTGTCAGAGAGTGTCAGAGAGTGTCGGAGAGTTTCAGAGAGTGTCTGAGCGTGTCAGAGATTGCCAGAGAGATTCTGAGAGTTTCTGAGTGTGTCAGAAAGTGTCACAGAGTGTCAGAGTGTTTCAGAGAGTGTCACAGACTGTCAGAGAGTGTCAGAGAAAATGCAGAGTGTGTCAGAGAGTGTCAGAGAGCTTCAGAGAGTTTCAGAGAGGTTCAGAGAGTTTCAGAGAGTGTCAGAGGGTGTCAGATAGTGACAGAGAGTTTCAGTGAGTCTCTGAGAGATTCAGAGAGTTTCAGAGAGTTTCAGACTGTGTCAGAGATTGTCTGAGAGTTTCAGAGATTGTCAAAGAGTTTCAGAGAGTGTCAGAGAGTGTCAGAGAGTTTCAGAGAATGTCAGAGAGTGTCAGAGAGTGTCTGAGAGTTTCAGAGATTTTCAGAGAATGTCAGAGAGTGTCAGAGAGTGTCAGAGAATGTCGGAGAGTTTCTGAGAGTATCTGTGTGTGTAAGAGAGTGTCAGAGGCTTCTGAGAGTTTCTGACTGTGTCAGGGAGTGTCAAAGAGTGTCAGAGACTGTCAGAGAGTGTCAGAGAGTTTCAGAGAGTTTCACAGAGTGTCAGAGAGTGTCAGAGAGTGTCAGAGGTTGTCAGAGAATGTCGGAGAGTTTCTGAGAGTATCTGTGAGTGTCAGAGAGTGCCAGAGAGTTTCACAGTGTGTCACAGAGTGTCACAGAGTGTCAGAGAGTGTCAGAGAGTTTCAGAGATTGTCAGAGAACATCGGATAGTTTCTGAGAGTATCTGTGAGTTTCAGAGAGAGTCAGAGAGTATCAGAGAATGTCAGAGGGTTCAGAGAGTGTCTGAGTGTGTCAGAGAGTTTCCCAGTGTGTTTCAGAGTGTCAGAGAGTTTCAGAGAGTGTCAGAGAACATCGGAGAGTTTCTGAGAGTATCTGTGAGTTTCAGAGAGAGTCAGAGAGTTTCAGAGACTGTCAGAGGGTTCAGAGAGTGTCTGAGTGTGTCAGAGAGTTTCACAGTGTGTCACAGAGTGTCAGAGAGTGTCAGAGAGTTTCAGAGAGTGTCAGATCGTGTCAGAGAGTGTCAGAGAGTTTCAGAGAGTTTCACAGACTGTCAGAGAGTGTCAGAGAGTTTCAGAGAGTGTCAGAGAGTTTCAGAGAGTGTCAGAGAGATTGCAGAGAGTGTCAGAGAGTGTGGGAGAGCTTCAGAGTTTCAGTGAATTTCAGAGAGTTACAGAGAGCTTCAGAGAGTGTCAGAGAGTGTCAGAGAGCAACAGAGAGTTTCTGAGAATTGTCGGAGAGTGTCAGAGAGTTTCAGAGAGTTTCAGAGTGTGTCAGAGAGTGTCTGAGAGTGTCACAGAGTGTCACAGAGTTTGAAAGAGTGTCAGAGAGTGTCAGAGAGTTTCAGAGTGTTTCAGTGAGTGTCAGAGAGTGTCAGAGAGGGTCTGAGAGTGTCAGAGAGTGTCAGAGAGTCTCAGAGAATGTCGGAGAGTTTCTGAGAGTATCTGTGAGTGTCAGAGAGTTTCACAGTGTGTCACAGAGTGTCAGAGAGTGTCGGAGAGTGTCTGAGAATGTCTGAGAGTGTCAGAGACTGTCAGAGAATGTCAGAGAGTTTCTGAGAGTATCTGTGAGTGTCAGAGAGTGTCAGAGAGTTTCACAGTGTGTCACAGATTGTCAGAGAGTTTCAGAGAGTGTCAGAGAATGTCGGAGAGTTTCTGAGAGTATCTGTGAGTGTCAGAGAGTGTCAGAGACTGTCTGAGGGTGCAGAGAGTGTCTGAGTGTGTCAGAGAGTTTCACAGTGTGTCACAGAGTGTCAGAGAGTTTCAGAAAGTTTCAGAGAGTGTCAGATCGTGTCAGAGAGTGCCAGAGAGTTTCAGAGAGTGTCACAGACCGTCAGAGAGTGTCAGAGAGTTTCAGAGAGTGTCAGAGAGTTTCAGAGAGTTTCAGAGAGTGTCAGAGAGTGTCAGAAAGTTTCAGAGAGTGTCAGATAGTGTCAGAGAGTTTCGGAGAGTGTCACAGAGTGTCAGAGAGTTTCAGAGAGCTTCAGAGAGTGTCAGAGAGTGTCAGAGAGTGTCACAGAGTGTCACAGAGTGTCAGAGGGTGTCAGAGAGTGTCTCAGAGTGTCAGAGACTGTCAGAGAATGTCGGAGAGTTTCTGAGAGTATCTGTGATTGTCAGAGAGTGTCAGAGAGTTTCACAGTGTGTCACAGATTGTCAGAGAGTTTCAGAGAGTGTCAGAGAATGTCGGAGAGTTTCTGAGAGTGTCTGTGAGTGTCAGTGAGTGTCAGAGACTGTCAGAGGGTGCAGAGAGTGTCTGAGTGTGTCAGAGAGTTTCACAGTGTGTCACAGAGTGTCAGAGAGTGTGAGAAAGTTTCAGAGAGTGTCAGATCGTGTCAGAGAGCGTCAGAGAGTTTCAGAGAGTGTCACAGACTGTCAGAGAGTGTCAGAGAGTTTCAGAGAGTGTCAGAGAGTTTCAGAGAGTTTCACAGAGTGTCAGAAAGTGTCAGAAAGTTTCAGAGAGTGTCAGATAGTGTCAGAAAGTTTCAGAGAGTGTCACAGACTGTCAGAGAGTTTCAGAGAGCTTCAGAGAGTGTCAGAGAGTGTCACAGAGTGTCAGAGAGTGTCAGGGAGTTTCAGAGAGTGTCGGATAGTGTCAGAGAGTGTCAGAGAGTGTCGGAGAGTTTCAGAGAGTGTCTGAGCGTGTCAGAGATTGCCAGAGAGATTCTGAGAGTTTCTGAGTGTGTCAGAAAGTGTCACAGAGTGTCAGAGTGTTTCAGAGAGTGTCACAGACTGTCAGAGAGTGTCAGGGAAAATGCAGAGTGTGTCAGAGAGTGTCAGAGAGCTTCAGAGAGTTTCAGAGAGGTTCAGAGAGTTTCAGAGAGCTTCAGAGAGTGTCAGAGGGTGTCACATAGTGACAGAGAGTTTCAGTGAGTCTCAGAGAGATTCAGAGAGTTTCAGAGAGTTTCAGACTGTGTCAGAGATTGTCTGAGAGTTTCCGAGATTGTCAAAGAGTTTCAGAGAGTGTCAGAGAGTGTCAGAGAGTTTCAGAGAATGTCAGAGAGTGTCAGAGAGTGTCTGAGAGTTTCAGAGATTTTCAGAGAATATCAGAGAGTGTCAGAGAGTGTCAGAGAATGTCGGAGAGTTTCTGACTGTGTCAGGGAGTGTCAAAGAGTGTCAGAGACTGTCAGAGAGTGTCAGAGAGTTTCAGAGAGTTTCACAGAGTGTCAGAGAGTGTCAGAGAGTGTCAGAGGTTGTCAGAGAATGTCGGAGAGTTTCTGAGAGTATCTGTGAGTGTCAGAGAGTGTCAGAGAGTTTCACAGTGTGTCACAGAGTGTCACAGAGTGTCAGAGAGTGTCAGAGAGTGTCAGAAAGTTTCAGAGAATGTCAGACAGTGTCAGAGAGTTTCAGAGAGTGTCACAGAGTGTCAGAGAGTTTCAGAGAGCTTCAGAGAGTGTCAGAGAGTGTCAAAGAGTTTCAGAGAGTTTCAGAGAATGTCAGAGAGTGTCAGATAGTGTCTGAGAGTTTCAGAGAGTTTCAGAGAATGTCGGAGAGTTTCTGAGAGTATCTGTGAGTGTCAGAGAGATTCACAGTGTGTCACAGAGTGTCAGAGAGTGTCAGAGAGTATCTGAGAGTGTCTGAGAGTGTCAGAGACTGTCAGAGAATGTCGGAGAGTTTCTGAGAGTATCTGTGAGTGTCAGAGCGTTTCGCAGTGTGCACAGAGTGACAGAGAGTGTCAGAGAGTGTCTGAGAGTGTCTGAGACTGTCAGAGAATGTCGGAGAGTTTCTGAGATTATCTGTGAGTATCTGTGAGTATCAGAGAGATTCACAGTGTGTCACAGAGTGTCAGAGAGTGTCAGAGAGTATCTGAGAGTGTCAGAGAGTGTCAGAGACTGTCAGAGGGTTCAGAGAGTGTCTGAGTGTGTCAGAGAGTTTCACAGTGTGCCACAGAGTGTCAGAGAGGGTCAGAGACTGTCAGAGAATGTCGGAGAGTTTCTGAGAGTATCTGTGAGTGTCAGAGAGTGTCAGAGAGTTTCCCAGTGTGTTTCAGAGAGTGTCAGAGAGTTTCAGAGAGTGTCAGAGAACATCGGAGAGTTTCTGAGAGTATCTGTGAGTTTCAGAGAGAGTCAGAGAGTATCAGAGACTGTCAGAGGGTTCAGAGAGTGTCTGAGTGTGTCAGAGAGTTTCACAGTGTGTCACAGAGTGTCAGAGAGTGTCAGAGAGTTTCAGGGAGTGTCAAATCGTGTCAGAGAGTGTCAGAGAGTGTCAGAGAGTCTCAGAGGGTGTCAGAGAATGTCGGAGGTTTTCTGAGAGTATCTGTGAGTGTCAGAGAGTGTCATAGAGTTTCACAGTGTGTCACAGAGTGTCAGAGAGGGTCAGAGACTGTCAGAGAATGTCGGAGAGTTTCTGAGAGTATCTGTGAGTGTCAGAGAGTGTCAGAGAGTTTCCCAGTGTGTTTCAGAGTGTCAGAGAGTTTCAGAGAGTGTCAGAGAACATCGGAGAGTTTCTGAGAGTATCTGTGAGTTTCAGAGAGAGTCAGAGAGCATCACAGACTTTCAGAGGGTTCAGAGAGTGTCTGAGTGTGTCAGAGAGTTTCACAGTGTGTCACGGAGTGTCAGAGAGTATCAGAGAGTTTCAGAGAGTGTCAGATCGCGTCAGAGAGTGTCAGAGAGTTTCAGAGAGTTTCACAGACTGTCAGAGAGTGTCAGAGAGTTTCAGAGAGTGTCAGAGAGTTTCAGAGAGTGTCAGAGAGATTGCAGAGAGTGTCAGAGAGTGTGGGAGAGCTTCAGAGTTTCAGAGAATTTCAGAGAGTTTCAGAGAGCTTCAGAGAGTGTCAGAGAGTGTCAGAGAGCGACAGAGAGTTTCAGAGAATTGCCAGAGAGTGTCAGAGCGTTTCAGAGAGTTTCAGAGTGTTTCAGTGAGTGTCAGAGAGTGTCAGAGAGGGTCTGAGAGTGTCAGAGAGTGTCACAGATTTTGAGAGAGTGTCAGAGAGTGTCAGAGAGTTTCAGAGAGTTTCAGTGAGTGTCAGAGAGTGTCAGAGAGGGTCTGAGAGTGTCAGAGAGTGTCAGAGAGTGTCAGAGAATGTCGGAGAGTTTCTGAGAGTATCTGTGAGTGTCAGAGAGTTTCACAGTGTGTCACAGAGTGTCAGAGAGTGTCAGTGAATGTCTGAGAGTTTCTGAGAGTGTCAGAGACTGTCAGAGAATGTCGGAGAGTTTCTGAGAGTATCTGTGAGTGTCAGAGAGTGTCAGAGAGTTTCACAGTGTGTCACAGATTGTCAGAGAGTTTCAGAGAGTGTCAGAGAATGTCGGAGAGTTTCTGAGAGTATCTGTGAGTGTCAGAGAGTTCTCAGAGACTGTCAGAGGGTGCAGAGAGTGTCTGAGTGTGTCAGAGAGTTTCACAGTGTGTCACAGAGTGTCAGAGAGTGTCAGAGAGTTTCAGAGAGTGTCAGATCGTGTCAGAGAGTGTCAGAGAGTTTCAGAGAGTGTCACAGACTGTCAGAGAGTGTCAGAGAGTTTCAGAGATTGTCAGAGAGTTTCAGAGTGTTTCAGAGAGTGTCAGAGAGTGTCAGGAAGTTTCAGAGAGTGTCAGAGAGTGTCAGAGAGTTTCAGAGAGTGTCACAGACTGTCAGAGAGTGTCAGAGAGTTTCTGAGAGTGCCACGGAGTGTCAGAGAGTTTCAGAGAACTTCAGAGAGTGTCAGAGAGTGTCAGAGAGTTTCAGAGAGTTTCAGAGAGTGTCAAAGAGTTTCAGAGAGTGTCATACACTGTCAGAGAGTGTCAGAGAGTGTCAAATTGTTTCAGATAGTGTCAGAGAGTGTCAGAGAGTTTCAGAGAGTGTCAAAGAGTGTCAAAGAGTTTCAGAGGATTTCACAGATTGTCAGAGAGTGTCAGAGTGTGTCAGAGGGTGTCAGAGAATGTCGGAGAGTTTCTGAGAGTATCTGTGAGTGTCGGAGTGTGTCAGAGAGTTTCAGAGATTGTCAGAGAGTTTCAGAGAGTTTCAGAGAGTGTCAGAGAGTGTCAGGAAGTTTCAGAGAGTGTCAGAGAGTGTCAGAGAGTTTCAGAGAGTGTCACAGACTGTCAGAGAGTGTCAGAGAGTTTCTGAGAGTGCCACAGAGTGTCAGAGAGTTTCAGAGAACTTCAGAGAGTGTCAGAGAGTGTCAGAGAGTTTCAGAGAGTTTCAGTGAGTTTCAGAGAGTGTCAGAGAGTTTCAGAGAGTGTCATGCACTGTCAGAGAGTGTCAGAGAGTGTCAGAGAGTTTCACAGTGTGTCACAGAGTGTCAGCGAGTGTCTGGGAGTTTCAGAGAGTGTCGGATAGTGTCAGAGAGTGTCAGAGAGTTTCAGAGAGTGTCAGAGAGTTTCAGAGAGTGTCTGAGAGTGTCAGAGCTTGCCAGAGAGTTTCTGAGAGTTTCTTCGTGTGTCAGAGAGTATCAGAGAGTGGCCGAGTGTTTCAGAGAGTGTCACAGACTGTCAGAGAGTGTCAGTGAGATTGCAGAGAGTGTCAGAGAGTGTCAGAGAGCTTCAGAGAGTTTCAGAGAGTTTCAGAGAGCTTCAGAGAGTGTCAGAGAGTGTCAGAGAGTGTCAGATAGTGACAGAGAGTTTCAGTGAGTCTCAGAGCGTTTCAGAGAGTTTCAGAGAGTTTCAGAGATTGTCTGAGAGTTTCAGAGATTGTCAAAGAGTTTCAGAGAGTGTCAGAGAGTGTCAGAGAGTTTCAGAGAGTTTCAGAGAATGTCACAGAGTGTCAGAGAGTGTCAGAGCATGTCCGAGAGTTTCTGAGAGTATCTGTGAGTGTTAGAGAGTGTCAGAGAGTTTCACAGTGTGTCACAGAGAGTCACAGAGTGTCAGAGAGTGTCAGAGAGTGTCAGAGAGTGTCAGAGAGATTGCAGAGAGTGTCAGAGAGTGTCAGAGAGCTTCAGAGAGTTTCAGAGAGTCTCAGAGAGTTTCAGAGAGCTTCAGAGAGTTTCAGAGAATTTCAGAGAGTGTCAGAGATTGTCTGAGAGTTTCAGAGATTGTCAATGAGTTTCAGAGAGTGTCAGAGAGTGTCTGAGAGGTTCAGATAGTTTCAGAGAATGTCAGAGAGTTTCAGAGAGTGTCAGAGAATGTCGGAGAGTTTCTGAGAGTATCTGTGAGCGTAAGAGAGTGTCAGAAAGTTTCAGAGAGTGTCAGATAGTGACAGAGAGTTTCAGAGAGTGTCACAGAGTGTCAGAGAGTTTCAGAGAGCTTCAGAGAGTGTCAGAGAGTGTCAGAGAGTGTCAGAGAGTTTCAGAGTGTTTCAGAGAATGTCAGAGAGTGTCGGAGAGTGTCTGAGAGTGTCTGAGTGTGTCAGAGAGTTTCACAGTGTGTCACAGAGTGTCAGAGAGTTTCAGAAAGTTTCAGAGAGTGTCAGATCGTGTCAGAGACTGCCAGAGAGTTTCAGAGAGTGTCACAGACCTTCAGAGAGTGTCCGAGAGTTTCAGAGAGTGTCAGAGAGTTTCAGAGAGTTTCAGAGAGTGTCAGAGAGTGTCAGAAGGTTTCAGAGAGTGTCAGAGAGTGTCAGAAAGTTTCAGAGAGTGTCAGATAGTGTCAGAGAGTTTCAGAGAGTGTCACAGAGTGTCAGAGAGTTTCAGAGAGCTTCAGAGTGTGTCAGAGAGTGTCACAGAGTGTCAGAGAGTGTCAGGGAGTTTCAGAGAGTGTCGGATAGTGTCAGAGTGTGTCAGAGAGTTTCAGAGAGTGTCGGAGAGTTTCAGAGAGTGTCTGAGCGTGTCATAGATTGCCAGAGAGATTCTGAGAGTTTCTGAGTGTGTCAGAAAGTGTCACAGAGTGTCAGAGTGTTTCAGAGAGTGTCACAGACTGTCAGAGAGTGTCAGGGAGATTGCAGAGTGTGTCAGAGAGTGTCAGAGAGCTTCAGAGAGTTTCAGAGAGGTTCAGAGAGTTTCAGAGAGCTTCAGAGAGTGTCAGAGGGTGTCAGATAGTGACAGAGAGTTTCAGTGAGTTTCAGAGAGATTCAGAGAGTTTCAGAGAGTTTCAGAGAGTTTCAGAGTGTGTCAGAGATTGTCTGAGAGTTTCAGAGATTGTCAAAGAGTTTCAGAGAGTGTCAGAGAGTGTCAGAGAGTTTCAGAGAATGTCAGAGAGTGTCAGAGAGTGTCTGAGAGTTTCAGAGAATTTCAGAGAATGTCAGAGAGTGTCAGAGAGTGTCAGAGAATGTCAGAGAGTGTCAGAGGGTTCTGAGAGTTTCTGAGTGTGTCAGGGAGTGTCAAAGAGTGTCAGAGACTGTCAGAGAGTGTCAGAGAGTTTCACAGAGTTTCACAGAGTGTCAGAGAGTGTCAGAGAGTGTCAGAGGTTGTCAGAGAATGTCGGAGAGTTTCTGAGAGTATCTGTGAGTGTCAGAGAGTGTCAGAGAGTTTCACAGTGTGTCACGGAGTGTCACAGAATGTCAGAGAGTGTCAGAGAGTGTCAGAAAGTTTCAGAGAATGTCAGACAGTGTCAGAGAGTTACAGAGAGTGTCACAGAGTGTCAGACAGTTTCAGAGAGCTTCAGAGAGTGTCAGAGAGTGTCAAAGAGTTTCAGAGAGTTTCAGAGAATGTCAGAGAGTGTCAGATAGTGTCCGAGAGTTTCAGAGAGTTTCAGAGAATGTTGGAGAGTTTCTGAGAATATCTGTGAGTGTCAGAGAGATTCACATTGTGTCACAGAGTGTCAGAGAGTGTCAGAGAGCATCTGAGAGTGTCTGAGAGTGTCAGAGACTGTCAGAGAATGTCGGAGAGTTTCTGAGAGTATCTGTGAGTGTCAGAGCGTTTCACAGTGTGTCACAGAGTGACAGAGAGAGTCAGAGAGTGTCTGAGAGTGTCTGAGAGTGTCAGAGACTGTCAGAGAATGTCGGAGAGTTTCTGAGATTATCTGTGAGTATCTGTGAGTGTCAGAGAGATTCACAGTGTGTCACAGAGTGTCAGAGAGTGTCAGAGAGTATCTGAGAGTGTCAGAGAGTGTCAGAGACTGTCAGAGGGTTCAGAGAGTGTCTGAGTGTGTCAGAGAGTTTCACAGTGTGTCACAGAGTGTCAGAGAGTGTCAGAGAGTTTCAGAGAGTGTCAGATCGTTTCAGAGAGTGTCAGAGAGTTTCAGAGAGTGTCAGAGAGTGTCTGAGAGTGTCAGAGGGTGTCAGAGAATGTCGGAGGTTTTCTGAGAGTATCTGTGAGTGTCAGAGTGTGTCAGAGAGTTTCACAGTGTGTCACAGAGTGTCAGAGAGGGTCAGAGACTGTCAGGGAATGTCGGAGAGTTTCTGAGAGTATCTGTGAGTGTCAGAGTGTGTCAGAGAGTTTCACAGTGTGTCACAGAGTGTCAGAGAGTTTCAGAGAGTGTCAGAGAACATCGGAGAGTTTCTGAGAGTATCTGTGAGTTTCAGAGAGAGTCAGAGAGTATCAGAGACTGTCAGAGGGTTCAGAGAGTGTCTGAGTGCGTCAGAGAGTTTCACAGTGTGTCACCGAGTGTCAGAGAGTGTCAGAGACTGTCAGAGGGTTCAGAGAGTGTCTGAGTGTGTCAGAGAGTTTCACAGTGTGTCACAGAGTGTCAGAGAGTGTCAGAGAGTTTCAGGGAGTGTCAGATCGTGTCACAGAGTGTCAGAGAGTGTCAGGGAGTTTCAGAGAGTGTCGGATAGTGTCAGAGTGTGTCAGAGAGTTTCAGAGAGTGTCGGAGAGTTTCAGAGAGTGTCTGAGCGTGTCATAGATTGCCAGAGAGATTCTGAGAGTTTCTGAGTGTGTCAGAAAGTGTCACAGAGTGTCAGAGTGTTTCAGAGAGTGTCACAGACTGTCAGAGAGTGTCAGGGAGATTGCAGAGTGTGTCAGAGAGTGTCAGAGAGCTTCAGAGAGTTTCAGAGAGGTTCAGAGAGTTTCAGAGAGCTTCAGAGAGTGTCAGAGGGTGTCAGATAGTGACAGAGAGTTTCAGTGAGTTTCAGAGAGATTCAGAAAGTTTCAGAGAGTTTCAGAGAGTTTCAGAGTGTGTCAGAGATTGTCTGAGAGTTTCAGAGATTGTCAAAGAGTTTCAGAGAGTGTCAGAGAGTGTCAGAGAGTTTCAGAGAATGTCAGAGAGTGTCAGAGAGTGTCTGAGAGTTTCAGAGATTTTCAGAGAATGTCAGAGAGTGTCAGAGAGTGTCAGAGAATGTCAGAGAGTGTCAGAGGGTTCTGAGAGTTTCTGAGTGTGTCAGGGAGTGTCAAAGAGTGTCAGAGACTGTCAGAGAGTGTCAGAGAGTTTCACAGAGTTTCACAGAGTGTCAGAGAGTGTCAGAGAGTGTCAGAGGTTGTCAGAGAATGTCGGAGAGTTTCTGAGAGTATCTGTGAGTGTCAGAGAGTGTCAGAGAGTTTCACAGTGTGTCACGGAGTGTCACAGAATGTCAGAGAGTGTCAGAGAGTGTCAGAAAGTTTCAGAGAATGTCAGACAGTGTCAGAGAGTTACAGAGAGTGTCACAGAGTGTCAGACAGTTTCAGAGAGCTTCAGAGAGTGTCAGAGAGTGTCAAAGAGTTTCAGAGAGTTTCAGAGAATGTCAGAGAGTGTCAGATAGTGTCCGAGAGTTTCAGAGAGTTTCAGAGAATGTTGGAGAGTTTCTGAGAATATCTGTGAGTGTCAGAGAGATTCACATTGTGTCACAGAGTGTCAGAGAGTGTCAGAGAGCATCTGAGAGTGTCTGAGAGTGTCAGAGACTGTCAGAGAATGTCGGAGAGTTTCTGAGAGTATCTGTGAGTGTCAGAGCGTTTCACAGTGTGTCACAGAGTGACAGAGAGAGTCAGAGAGTGTCTGAGAGTGTCTGAGAGTGTCAGAGACTGTCAGAGAATGTCGGAGAGTTTCTGAGATTATCTGTGAGTATCTGTGAGTGTCAGAGAGATTCACAGTGTGTCACAGAGTGTCAGAGAGTGTCAGATAGTATCTGAGAGTGTCAGAGAGTGTCAGAGACTGTCAGAGGGTTCAGAGAGTGTCTGAGTGTGTCAGAGAGTTTCACAGTGTGTCACAGAGTGTCAGAGAGTGTCAGAGAGTTTCAGAGAGTGTCAGATCGTTTCAGAGAGTGTCAGAGAGTTTCAGAGAGTGTCAGAGAGTGTCTGAGAGTGTCAGAGGGTGTCAGAGAATGTCGGAGGTTTTCTGAGAGTATCTGTGAGTGTCAGAGTGTGTCAGAGAGTTTCACAGTGTGTCACAGAGTGTCAGAGAGGGTCAGAGACTGTCAGGGAATGTCGGAGAGTTTCTGAGAGTATCTGTGAGTGTCAGAGTGTGTCAGAGAGTTTCACAGTGTGTCACAGAGTGTCAGAGAGTTTCAGAGAGTGTCAGAGAACATCGGAGAGTTTCTGAGAGTATCTGTGAGTTTCAGAGAGAGTCAGAGAGTATCAGAGACTGTCAGAGGGTTCAGAGAGTGTCTGAGTGCGTCAGAGAGTTTCACAGTGTGTCACCGAGTGTCAGAGAGTGTCAGAGACTGTCAGAGGGTTCAGAGAGTGTCTGAGTGTGTCAGAGAGTTTCACAGTGTGTCACAGAGTGTCAGAGAGTGTCAGAGAGTTTCAGGGAGTGTCAGATCGTGTCAGAGAGTGTATGAGAGTTTCAGAGAGTGTCAGAGAGTGTCAGAGAGTGTCAGAGAGTGTCAGAGGGTGTCAGAGAATGTCGGAGGTTTTCTGAGAGTATCTGTGAGTGTCAGAGAGTGTCATAGAGTTTCACAGTGTGTCACAGAGTGTCAGAGAGTGTCAGAGACTGTCAGAGAATGTCGGAGAGTTTCTGAGAGTATCTGTGAGTGTCAGAGAGTGTCAGAGAGTTTCCCAGTGTGCTTCAGAGTGTCAGAGAGTTTCAGAGAGTGTCAGAGAACATCGGAGAGTTTCTGAGAGTATCTGTGAGTTTCAGAGAGAGTCAGAGAGTGTCAGAGAATGTCAGAGGGTTCAGAGAGTGTCAGAGTGTGTCAGAGAGTTTCACAGTGTGTCACAGAGCGTCAGAGAGTATCAGAGAGTTTCAGAGTGTCAGATCGCGTCAGAGAGTGTCAGAGAGTTTCAGAGAGTTTCACAGACTGTCAGAGAGTGTCAGAGAGTTTCAGAGAGTGTCAGAGAGTTTCAGAGAGTGTCAGAGAAATTGCAGAGAGTGTCAGAGAGTGTGGGAGAGCTTCAGAGTTTCAGAGAATTTCAGAGAGTTTCAGAGAGCTTCAGAGAGTGTCAGAGAGTGTCAGAGAGCGACAGAGAGTTTCAGAGAATTGCCAGAGTGTCAGAGCGTTTCAGAGAGTTTCAGAGTGTTTCAGTGAGTGTCAGAGTGTCAGAGAGGGTCTGAGAGTGTCAGAGAGTGTCAGAGAGTGTCAGAGAATGTTGGAGAGTTTCTGAGAGTATCTGTGAGTGTCAGAGAGTTTCACAGTGTGTCACAGAGTGTCAGAGAGTGTCAGAGAGTGTCTGAGAGTGTCTGAGAGTGTCCGAGACTGTCAGAGAATGTCGGAGAGTTTCTGAGAGTATCTGTGAGTGTCAGAGAGTGTCAGAGAGTTTCACAGTGTGTCACAGATTGTCAGAGAGTTTCAGAGAGTGTCAGAGAATGTCGGAGAGTTTCTGAGAGTATCTGTGAGTGTCAGAGAGTTCTCAGAGACTGTCAGAGGGTGCAGAGAGTGTCTGAGTGTGTCAGAGATTTTCACAGTGTGTCACAGAGTGTCAGAGAATGTCAGAGAGTTTCAGAGAGTGTCAGATCGTGTCAGAGAGTGTCAGAGAGTTTCAGAGAGTGTCACAGACTGTCAGAGAGTGTCAGAGAGTTTCAGAGAGTGTCAGAGAGTTTCAGACAGTTTCAGAGAGTGTCAGAGAGTGTCAGGAAGTTTCAGAGAGTGTCAGAGAGTGTCAGAGAGTTTCAGAGAGTGTCACAGACTGTCAGAGAGTGTCAGAGAGTTTCTGACAGTGCCACAGAGTGTCAGAGAGTTTCAGAGAACTTCAGAGAGTGTCACAGACTGTCAGAGAGTGTCAGAGAGTTTCTGACAGTGCCACAGAGTGTCAGAGAGTTTCAGAGAACTTCAGAGAGTGTCAGAGAGTGTCAGAGAGTTTCAGAGAGTTTCAGAGAGTGTCAGAGAGTTTCAGAGAGTGTCATACACTGTCAGAGAGTGTCAGAGAGTGTCAAATTGTTTCAGATAGTGTCAGAGAGTGTCAGAGAGTTTCAGAGAGTGTCAAAGAGTGTCAAAGAGTTTCAGAGGATTTCATAGATTGTCAGAGAGTGTCAGAGAGTGTCAGAGGGTGTCAGAGAATGTCGGAGAGTTTCTGAGAGTATCTGTGAGTGTCAGAGAGTGTCAGAGAGTTTCACAGTGTGTCACAGAGTGTCAGAGAGTGTCAGAGAGTGTCTGAGAGTGTCTGAGAGTGTCAGAGACTGTCAGAGAATGTCGGAGTGTTTCTGAGAGTATCTATGAGTGTCAGAGAGTGTCAGAGAGTTTCACAGTGTGTCACAGAGTGTCAGAGAGTTTCAGAGAGTTTCAGAGAATGTCGGAAAGTTTCGGAGAGTATCTGTGAGTGTCAGAGAGTGTCAGAGAGTGTCAGAGACTGTCAGAGGGTTCGGAGAGTGTCTCAGTGCGTCAGAGAGTTTCAGAGTGTGTCACAGAGTGTGTCACAGAGTGTCAGAGAGTGTCAGAGAGTTTCACAGTGTCTCACAGATTGTCAGAGAGTTTCAGAGAGTGTCAAAGAATGTCGGAGAGTTTCTGAGAGTATCTGTGTGTGTCAGAGAGTTCTCAGAGACTGTCAGAGGGTGCAGAGAGTGTCTGAGTGTGTCAGAGAGTTTCACAGTGTGTCACAGAGTGTCAGAGAGTGTAAGAGAGTTTCAGAGAGTGTCAGATCGTGTCAGAGAGTGTCAGAGAGTTTCAGAGAGTGTCACAGACTGTCAGAGAGTGTCAGAGAGTTTCAGAGAGTGTCAGAGAGTTTCAGAGAGTTTCAGAGAGTGTCAGAGAGTGTCAGGAAGTTTCAGAGAGTGTCAGAGAGTGTCAGAGAGTTTCAGAGAGTGTCACAGACTGTCAGAGAGTGTCAGAGAGCTTGTGAGAGTGCCACAGAGTGTCAGAGAGTTTCAGAGAACTTCAGAGAGTGTCTGAGAGTGTCAGAGAGTTTCAGAATGTTTCCGAGATTTTCAGAGAGTGTCAGAGAGTTTCAGAGAGTGTCAGACACTGTCAGAGAGTGTCAGAGAGTGTCAAATTGTTTCAGATAGTGTCAGAGAGTGTCAGAGAGTTTCAGAGAGTGTCAAAGAGTGTCAATGAGTTTCAGAGGATTTCACAGATTGTCAGAGAATGTCAGAGAGTGTCAGAGGGTGTCAGAGAATGTCGGAGAGCTTCTGAGAGTATCTGTGAGTGTCAGAGAGTGTCAGAGAGTTTCACAGTGTGTCACAGAGTGTCAGAGAGTGTCAGAGAGTGTCTGAGAGTGTCTGAGAGTGTCTGAGAGTGTCAGAGAATGTCGGAGTGTTTCTGAGAGTATCTATGAGTGTCAGAGAGTGTCAGAGAGTTTCACAGTGTGTCACAGAGTGTCAGAGAGTTTCAGAGAGTTTCAGAGAATGTCAGAAAGTTTCGGAGAGTATCTGTGAGTGTCAGAGAGTGTCAGAGACTGTCAGAGGGTTCGGAGAGTGTCTCAGTGCGTCAGAGAGTTTCAGAGTGTGTCACAGAGTGTCAGAGAGTGTCAGATCGTGTCAGAGAGTGTCAGAGAGTTTCAGAGAGTGTCACAGACTGTCAGAGAGTTTCAGAGAGTTTCAGAGTGTGTCAGAGAGATTCAGAGAGTGTCAGAGAGATTGCAGAGAGTGTCAGAGAGTGTGGGAGAGTTTCAGAGTTTCAGAGAATTTCAGAGAGTTTCAGAGAGCTTCAGAGAGTGTCAGAGAGTGTCAGAGAGTGTCAGTGAGTGACAGAGAGTGACACAGAGTTTCAGAGATTGTCGGAGAGTGTCAGAGAGTTTCAGAGTGTTTCAGAGAATGTCAGAGAGTGTCAGATAGGCTCTGAGAGTGTCAGAGAGTGTCAGAGAGTGTCAGAGAATGTCGGAGAGTTTCTGAGAGTATCTGTGAGTGTAAGAGAGTGTCAGAGAGTGTCAGAGACTTTCCAAGGGTTCTGAGAGATTCTGAGTGTGTCAGAGAGTGTCAGAGAGTTTCAGAGAGTTTCAGAGACTGTCACAAAGTGTCAGAGAGCGTCAGAGAGTTTCACAGTGTGTCACAGAGTGTCAGAGAGTGTCAGAGAGTTTCAGAGAGTGTCGGATAGTGTCAGAGAGTGTCAGAGAACTTCAGAGAGTGTCAGAGAGTGTCAGAGAGTTTCAGAGAGTTTCAGAGAGTTTCAGAGAGTGTCAGAGAGTTTCAGAGAGTGTCAGACACTGTCAGAGAGTGTCAGAGAGTGTCAAATTGTTTCAGATAGTGTCAGAGAGTGTCAGAGAGTTTCAGAGAGTGTCAAAGAGTGTCAAAGAGTTTCAGAGGATTTCACAGATTGTCAGAGAGTGTCAGAGAGTGTCAGAGGGTGTCAGAGAATGTCGGAGAGTTTCTGAGAGTATCTGTGAGTGTCAGAGAGTGTCAGAGAGTTTCACAGTGTGTCACAGAGTGTCAGAGAGTGTCAGAGAGTGTCTGAGAGTGTCTGAGAGTGTCAGAGACTGTCAGAGAATGTCGGAGTGTTTCTGAGAGTATCTATTAGTGTCAGAGAGTGTCAGAGAGTTTCACAGTGTGTCACAGAGTGTCAGAGAGTTTCAGAGAGTTTCAGAGAATGTCGGAAAGTTTCGGAGAGTATCTGTGAGTGTCAGAGACTGTCAGAGAATGTCGGAGAGTTTCTGAGAGTATCTGTGAGCGTAAGAGAGTGTCAGAGGGTTCTGAGAGATTCTGGGTGTGTCAGGGAGTGTCACAGAGTGTCAGAGACTGTAAGAGAGTGTCAGAGAGTTTCAGAGAGTTTCACAGAGTGTCAGAGAGTGTCAGAGGGTGTCAGAGAATGTCGGAGAGTTTCTGAGAGTATCTGTGAGTGTCAGAGAGTGTCAGAGAGTTTCACAGTGTGTCACAGAGAGTCACAGAGTGTCAGAGAGTGTCAGAGAGTGTCAGAGAGTGTCAGAAAGTTTCAGAGAGTGTCAGATAGTGACAGAGAGTTTCAGAGAGTGTCACAGAGTGTCAGAGAGTTTCAGAGAGCTTCAGAGAGCGTCAGAGAGTGTCAGAGAGTTTCAGAGTGTTTCAGAGAATGTCAGAGAGTGTCTGAGAGTTTCAGAGAGTTTCAGAGAATGTCAGAGAGTGTCAGAGAGTGTCAGAGAATGTCGGAGAGTTTCTGAGAGTATCTGTGAGTGTAAGAGAGTATCAGAGGGTTCTCAGAGTTTCTGAGTGTGTCAGGGAGTGTCACAGAGTGTCAGAGACTGTCAGAGTGTCAGAGAGTTTCAGAGAGTTTCACAGAGTGTCAGAGAGTGTCAGAGAGTGTCAGAGGTTGTCAGAGTATGTCGGAGAGTTTCTGAGAGTATCTGTGAGTGTCAGAGAGTGTCAGAGAGAGTCAGAGACTGTCAGAGGGTTCAGAGAGTGTCTCAGTGTGTCAGAGAGTTTCACATTGTGTCACAGAGTGTCAGAGAGTGTCTGAGAGTTTCAGAGACTGTCAGATCGTGTCAGAGAGTGTCAGAGAGTTTCAGAGACTGTCACAGACTGTCAGAGAGTGTCAGAGAGTTTCAGAGAGTGTCAGAGAGTTTCAGAGAGTGTATGAGAGATTGCAGAGAGTGTCAGAGATTGTGGGAGAGCTTCAGAGTTTCAGAGAACTTCAGAGAGCTTCAGAGAGCTTTCGAGCGTGTCAGAGATTGTCAGAGAGCGACAGAGAGTTTCAGAGAATTTGCAGAGACTGTCAGAGCGTTTCAGAGAGTTTCAGAGTGTGTCAGAGAGTTTCAGAGAGTGTCAGAGAGTGTCTGAGAGTATCTGAGAGTGTCAGAGACTGTCAGAGAATGTCGGAGAGTTTCTGAGAGTATCTGTGAGTGTCAGAGGGTTTCACAGTGTGTCACAGAGTGTCAGAGAGTGTCAGAGAGTGTCTGAGAGTATCTGAGAGTGTCAGAGACTGTCAGAGAATGTCGGAGATTTTCTGAGAGTATCTGTGAGTGTCAGCGTCAGAGAGTTTCACAATGTGTCACAGATTGTCAGAGAGTTTCAGAGAGTGTCAGAGAATGTCGGAGAGTTTCTGAGAGGATCTGTGAGTGTAAGAGAGTGTCAGAGGGTTCTGAGAGATTCTGAGTGTGTCAGTGAGTGTCACAGAGTGTCAGAGACTGTCAGAGAGTGTCAGAGAGTTTCAGAGAGTTTCAGAGAGTCTCAGAGAGTTTCAGAGAGCTTCAGAGAGTTTCAGAGAATTTCAGAGAGTGTCAGAGATTGTCTGAGAGTTTCAGAGATTGTCAATGAGTTTCAGAGAGTGTCAGAGAGTTTCAGAGAATGTCAGAGAGTGTCAGAGAGTGTCTGAGAGGTTCAGAGAGTTTCAGAGAATGTCAGAGAGTTTCAGAGAGTGTCAGAGAATGTCGGAGAGTTTCTGAGAGTATCGGTGAGCGTAAGAGAGTGTCAGAGGGTTCTGAGAGTTTCTGAGTGTGTCAGGGAGTGTCACAGAGTGTCAGAGACTGTCAGAGAGTGTCAGAGAGTTTCAGAGAGTTTCACAGAGTGACAGAGATTGTCAGAGAGTGTCAGAGAGGGTCTGAGAGTGTCGGAGAGATTCTGAGAGAATCTGTGAGTGTCAGAGAGTTTCACAGTGTGTCACAGAGTGTCAGAGAGTGTCAGAGAGTGTCTGAGAGTATCTGAGAGTGTCAGAGACTGTCATAGAATGTCGGAGAGTTTCTGAGAGTATCTGTGAGCGTAAGAGAGTGTCAGAGGGTTCTGAGAGATTCTGAGTGTGTCAGGGAGTGTCACAGAGTGTCAGAGACTGTAAGAGAGTGTCAGAGAGTTTCAGAGAGTTTCACAGAGTGTCAGAGAGTGTCAGAGGGTGTCAGAGAATGTCGGAGAGTTTCTGAGAGTATCTGTGAGTGTCAGAGAGTGTCAGAGAGTTTCACAGTGTGTCACAGAGAGTCACAGAGTGTCAGAGAGTGTCAGAGAGTGTCAGAGAGTGTCAGAAAGTTTCAGAGAGTGTCAGATAGTGACAGAGAGTTTCAGAGAGTGTCACAGAGTGTCAGAGAGTTTCAGAGAGCTTCAGAGAGTGTCAGAGAGTGTCAGAGAGTTTCAGAGTGTTTCAGAGAATGTCAGAGATTGTCAGAGAGTGTCTGAGAGTTTCAGAGAGTTTCAGAGAATGTCAGAGAGTGTCAGAGAGTGTCAGAGAATGTCGGAGAGTTTCTGAGAGTATCTGTGAGTGTAAGAGAGTATCAGAGGGTTCTCAGAGTTTCTGAGTGTGTCAGGGAGTGTCACAGAGTGTCAGAGACTGTCAGAGTGTCAGAGAGTTTCAGAGAGTTTCACAGAGTGTCAGAGAGTGTCAGAGAGTGTCAGAGGTTGTCAGAGTATGTCGGAGAGTTTCTGAGAGTATCTGTGAGTGTCAGAGAGTGTCAGAGAGAGTCAGAGACTGTCAGAGGGTTCAGAGAGTGTCTCAGTGTGTCAGAGAGTTTCACATTGTGTCACAGAGTGTCAGAGAGTGTCTCAGAGTTTCAGAGACTGTCAGATCGTGTCAGAGAGTGTCAGAGAGTTTCAGAGACTGTCACAGACTGTCAGAGAGTGTCAGAGAGTTTCAGAGAGTGTCAGAGAGTTTCAGAGAGTGTCTGAGAGATTGCAGAGAGTGTCAGAGATTGTGGGAGAGCTTCAGAGTTTCAGAGAACTTCAGAGAGCTTCAGAGAGCTTTCGAGCGTGTCAGAGATTGTCAGAGAGCGACAGAGAGTTTCAGAGAATTTGCAGAGACTGTCAGAGCGTTTCAGAGAGTTTCAGAGTGTGTCAGAGAGTTTCAGAGAGTGTCAGAGAGTGTCTGAGAGTATCTGAGAGTGTCAGAGACTGTCAGAGAATGTCGGAGAGTTTCTGAGAGTATCTGTGAGTGTCAGAGGGTTTCACAGTGTGTCACAGAGTGTCAGAGAGTGTCAGAGAGTGTCTGAGAGTATCTGAGAGTGTCAGAGACTGTCAGAGAATGTCGGAGATTTTCTGAGAGTATCTGTGAGTGTCAGCGTCAGAGAGTTTCACAATGTGTCACAGATTGTCAGAGAGTTTCAGAGAGTGTCAGAGAATGTCGGAGAGTTTCTGAGAGGATCTGTGAGTGTAAGAGAGTGTCAGAGGGTTCTGAGAGATTCTGAGTGTGTCAGGGAGTGTCACAGAGTGTCAGAGACTGTCAGAGAGTGTCAGAGAGTTTCAGAGAGTTTCACAGAGTGTCAGAGAGTGTCAGAGAGTGTCAGAGGGTGTCAGAGAATGTCGGAGAGTTTCTGAGAGTATCTGTGAGTGTCAGAGAGTGTCAGAGAGTTTCACAGTGTGTCACAGAGTGTCACAGAGTGTCAGAGAGTGTCAGAGAGTGTCGGAAAGTTTCAGAGAGTGTCAGATAGTGTCAGAGAGTTTCAGAGAGTGTCACAGAGTGTCAGAGAGTTTCAGAGAGCTTCAGAGAGTGTCAGAGAGTGTCAGAGAGTTTCAGAGTGTTTCAGAGAATGTCAGAGAGTGTCAGAGAGTGTCTGAGAGTTTCAGAGAGTTTCAGAGAATGTCAGAGAGTGTCAGAGAGTGTCAGAGAGCTTCAGAGAGTTTCAGAGAGTCTCAGAGAGTTTCAGAGAGCTTCAGAGAGTTTCAGAGAATTTCAGAGAGTGTCAGAGATTGTCTGAGAGTTTCAGAGATTGTCAATGAGTTTCAGAGAGTGTCAGAGAGTTTCAGAGAATGTCAGAGAGTGTCAGAGAGTGTCTGAGAGGTTCAGAGAGTTTCAGAGAATGTCAGAGAGTTTCAGAGAGTGTCAGAGAATGTCGGAGAGTTTCTGAGAGTATCGGTGAGCGTAAGAGAGTGTCAGAGGGTTCTGAGAGTTTCTGAGTGTGTCAGGGAGTGTCACAGAGTGTCAGAGACTGTCAGAGAGTGTCAGAGAGTTTCAGAGAGTTTCACAGAGTGACAGAGATTGTCAGAGAGTGTCAGAGAGGGTCTGAGAGTGTCGGAGAGTTTCTGAGAGAATCTGTGAGTGTCAGAGAGTTTCACAGTGTGTCACAGAGTGTCAGAGAGTGTCAGAGAGTGTCTGAGAGTAGCTGAGAGTGCTAGAGACTGTCAGAGAATGTCGGAGAGTTTCTGAGAGTATCTGTGAGCGTAAGAGAGTGTCAGAGGGTTCTGAGAGATTCTGAGTGTGTCAGGGAGTGTCACAGAGTGTCAGAGACTGTAAGAGAGTGTCAGAGAGTTTCAGAGAGTTTCACAGAGTGTCAGAGAGTGTCAGAGGGTGTCAGAGAATGTCGGAGAGTTTCTGAGAGTATCTGTGAGTGTCAGAGAGTGTCAGAGAGTTTCACAGTGTGTCACAGAGAGTCACAGAGTGTCAGAGAGTGTCAGAGAGTGTCAGAGAGTGTCAGAAAGTTTCAGAGAGTGTCAGATAGTGACAGAGAGTTTCAGAGAGTGTCACAGAGAGTCAGTGAGTTTCAGAGAGCTTCAGAGAGTGTCAGAGAGTGTCAGAGAGTTTCAGAGTGTTTCAGAGAATGTCAGAGAGTGTCAGAGAGTGTCTGAGAGTTTCTGAGAGTTTCAGAGAATGTCAGAGAGTGTCAGAGAGTGTCAGAGAATGTCGGAGAGTTTCTGAGAGTATCTGTGAGTGTAAGAGAGTATCAGAGGGTTCTCAGAGTTTCTGTGTGTCAGGGAGTGTCACAGAGTGTCAGAGACTGTCAGAGTGTCAGAGAGTTTCAGAGAGTTTCACAGAGTGTCAGAGAGTGTCAGAGAGTGTCAGAGGTTGTCAGAGTATGTCGGAGAGTTTCTGAGAGTATCTGTGAGTGTCAGAGAGTGTCAGAGAGAGTCAGAGACTGTCAGAGGGTTCAGAGAGTGTCTCAGTGTGTCAGAGAGTTTCACATTGTGTCACAGAGTTTCAGAGGGTGTCTGAGAGTTTCAGAGACTGTCAGATCGTGTCAGAGAGTGTCAGAGAGTTTCAGAGACTGTCACAGACTGTCAGAGAGTGTCAGAGAGTTTCAGAGAGTGTCAGAGAGTTTCAGAGAGTGTCTGAGAGATTGCAGAGAGTGTCAGAGATTGTGGGAGAGCTTCAGAGTTTCAGAGAACTTCAGAGAGCTTCAGAGAGCTTTCGAGCGTGTCAGAGATTGTCAGAGAGCGACAGAGAGTTTCAGAGAATTGTCAGAGACTGTCAGAGCGTTTCAGAGAGTTTCAGAGTGTGTCAGAGAGTTTCAGAGAGTGTCAGAGAGTGTCTGAGAGTATCTGAGAGTGTCAGAGACTGTCAGAGAAAGTCGGAGAGTTTCTGAGAGTATCTGTGAGTGTCAGAGGGTTTCACAGTGTGTCACAGAGTGTCAGAGAGTGTCAGAGAGTGTCTGAGAGTATCTGAGAGTGTCAGAGACTGTCAGAGAATGTCGGAGATTTTCTGAGAGTATCTGTGAGTGTCAGCATCAGAGAGTTTCACAATGTGTCACAGATTGTCAGAGAGTTTCAAGAGAGTGTCAGAGAATGTCGGAGAGTTTCTGAGAGGATCTGTGAGTGTAAGAGAGTGTCAGAGGGTTCTGAGAGATTCTGAGTGTGTCAGGGAGTGTCACAGAGTGTCAGAGACTGTCAGAGAGTGTCAGAGAGTTTCAGAGAGTTTCACAGAGTGTCAGAGAATGTCAGAGAGTGTCAGAGGGTGTCAGAGAATGTCGGAGAGTTTCTGAGAGTATCTGTGAGTGTCAGAGAGTGTCAGAGAGTTTCACAGTGTGTCACAGAGTGTCACAGAGTGTCAGAGAGTGTCAGAGAGTGTCGGAAAGTTTCAGAGAGTGTCAGCTAGTGTCAGAGAGTTTCAGAGAGTGTCACAGAGTGTCAGAGAGTTTCAGAGAGCTTCAGAGAGTGTCAGAGAGTGTCAGAGAGTTTCAGAGTGTTTCAGAGAATGTCAGAGAGTGTCAGAGAGTGTCTGAGAGTTTCAGAGAGTTTCAGAGAATGTCAGAGAGTGTCAGGGAGTGTCAGAGAATATCGGAGAGTTTCTGAGAGTATCTGTGAGTGTAAGAGAGCATCAGAGGGTTCTGAGAGTTTCTGAGTGTGTCAGGGAGTGTCACAGAGTGTCAGAGACTGTCAGAGAGTGTCAGACAGTTTCAGAGAGTTTCACAGAGTGTCAGAGATTGTCAGAGACTGTCAGAGAGTGTCAGACAGTTTCAGAGAGTTTCACAGAGTGTCAGAGAGTGTCAGAGAGTGTCAGAGGTTGTCAGAGAATGTCGGAGAGTTTCTGAGAGTATCTGTGAGTGTCAGAGAGTGTCAGAGAGAGTCAGAGGCTGTCAGAGGGTTCAGAGAGTGTCTCAGTGTGTCAGAGAGTTTCACAGTGTGTCACAGAGTGTCAGAGAGTGTCAGAGAGTTTCAGAGAGTGTCAGAGAGTGTCAGAGAGTTTCAGAGACTGTCACAGACTGTCAGAGAGCGTCAGAGAGTTTCAGAGAGTGTCAGAGAGATTCAGAGAGTGTCTGAGAGATTGCAGAGAGTGTCAGAGATTGTGGGAGAGCTTCAGAGTTTCAGAGAACTTCAGAGAGCTTCAGAGAGCTTCAGAGCGTGTCAGAGAGTGTCAGAGAGCGACAGAGAGTTTCAGAGAATTGTCAGAGAGTGTCAGAGCGTTTCAGAGAGTTTCAGAGTGCGTCAGAGAGTGTCTGAGAGTGTCAGAGAGAGTCACAGAGTTTCAGAGAGTGTCAGAGAGTGTCAGAGAGTTTCAGAGTGTTTCAGTGAGTGTCAGAGAGGGTCTGAGACTGCCAGAGAGTGTGAGAGAGTGTCAGAGAATGTCGGAGAGTTTCTGAGAGTATCTGTGAGTGTCAGAGAGTTTCACAGTGTGTCACAGAGTGTCTGCGAGTGTCAGAGAGTGTCTGAGAGTCTCCGAGAGTGTCACAGAGTGTCAGAGAGTGTCAGATAGTTTCAGAGCGTGTCAGATCGTGTCAGATAGTGTCAGAGAGTTTCAGAGAGTGTCACAGACTATCAGAGAGTGTCAGAGAGTTTCAGAGAGTGTCAGGGAATTTCAGAGAGTTTCAGAGAGTGTCAGAGACTGTCAGAAAGTTTCAGAGAGTGTTAGATAGTGTCAGAGATTTTCAGAGAGCTTCAGAGAGTGTCAGAGAGTGTCAGAGAGTGTCACAGAGTGTCAGAGAGTGTCAGAGAGTGTAGGATAGTTTCAGAGAGTGTCAGAGAGTGTCAGAGAGTGTCGGAGAGTTTCAGAGAGTGTCTGAGAGTGTCAGAGAGTTTCAGAGAGTTTCAGAGAGTTTCAGAGAGTTTCAGAGAGCTTCAGAGAGTGTCAGACAGTGTCAGATAGTGACAGAGAGTTTCAGTGAGTCTCAGAGAGTTTCAGAGAGTGTCAGAGATTGTCTGAGAGTTTCAGAGATTGTCAAAGAGTTTCAGAGATTGTCAGACAGTGTCAGAGAGTTTCAGAGAGTTTTAGAGAATGTCAGAGAGTGTCAGAGAGTGTTTGAGAGTTTCAGAGAGTTTCAGAGAATGTCAGAGAGTGTCAGAGAGTGTCAGAGAATGTCGGAGAGTTTCTGAGACTATCTGTGTGTGTGAGAGTGTCAGAGGGTTCTGAGAGTTTCTGAGTGTGTCAGGGAGTGTCAGAGAGTGTCAGAGACTGTCAGAGAGTGTCAGAGAGTTTCAGAGAGTTTCACAGAGTGTCGCAGAGTGTCAGAGAGTGTCAGAGAGTGTCAGAAAGTTTCAGAGAGTGTCAGAGAATGTCAGAGAGTTTCAGAGAGTGTCAGAGGGTGTCAGAGAATGTCGGAGAGTTTCGGAGAGTATCTGTGAGTGTCAGAGAGTGTCAGAGAGAGTCAGAGACTGTCAGAGGGTTCAGATAGTGTCTCAGTGTGTCAGAGAGTTTCACAGTGTGTCACAGAGTGTCAGAGAGTGTCAGACAGTTTCAGAGAGTGTCAGATCGTGTCAGAGAGTGTCAGAGAGTTTCAGAGACTGTCACAGACTGTCAGAGAGTGTCAGAGAGTTTCAGAGAGTGTCAGAGAGTTTCAGAGAGTGTCTGAGAGATTGCAGAGAGTGTCAGAGATTGTGGGAGAGCTTCAGAGTTTCAGAGAACTTCAGAGAGCTTCAGAGAATGTCAGAGAGTGTCAGAGAGTGTTTGAGAGTTTCAGAGAGTTTCAGAGAATGTCAGAGAGTGTCAGAGAGTGTCAGAGAATGTCGGAGAGTTTCTGAGAGTATCTGTGAGTGTCAGAGAGTGTCAGAGAGTTTCACAGTGTGTCACAGATTGTCAGAGAGTTTCAGAGTGTGTCAGAGAATGTCGGAGAGTTTCTGAGAGTATCTGTGAGTGTAAGAGAGTGTCACAGGGTTCTGAGAGATTCTGAGTGTGTCAGGGAGTGTCACAGAGTGTCAGAGACTGTCAGAGAGTGTCAGAGAGTTTCACAGAGTGTCAGAGAGTGTCAGAGAGTGTCAGAGTGTGTCAGAGAATGTCGGAGAGTTTCTGAGAGTATCTGTGAGTGTCAGAGAGTGTCAGAGAGTTTCACAGTGTGTCACAGAGTGTCACAGAGTGTCAGAGAGTGTCAGAGAGTGTCAGAGAGTTTCAGAGAGTTTCACAGAGTGTCAGAGAGTGTCAGAGAGTGTCAGAGGGTGTCAGAGAATGTCGGAGAGTTTCTGAGAGTATCTGTGAGTGTCAGAGAGTGTCAGAGAGTTTCACAGTGTGTCACAGAGTGTCACAGAGTGTCACAGAGTGTCAGAGAGTGTCAGAAAGTTTCAGAGAGTGTCAGAGAGTGTCAGAGAGTGTCAGAGGGTGTCAGAGAATGTCGGAGAGTTTCTGAGAGTATCTGTGAGTGTCAGAGAGTGTAAGAGAGAGTCAGAGACTGTCAGAGGGTTCAGAGAGTGACTCAGTGTGTCAGAGAGTTTCACAGTGTGTCACAGAGTGTCAGAGAGTGTCAGACAGTTTCAGAGAGTGTCAGATCGTGTCAGAGAGTGTCAGAGAGTTTCAGAGACTGTCACAGACTGTCAGAGAGTGTCAGAGAGTTTCAGAGAGTGTCAGAGAGTTTCAGAGAGTGTCTGAGAGATTGCAGAGAGTGTCAGAGATTGTGGGAGAGCTTCAGAGTTTCAGAGAACTTCAGAGAGCTTCAGAGAATGTCAGAGAGTGTCAGAGAGTGTCAGAGAGTGTCAGAGAATGTCGGAGAGTTTCTGAGAGTATCTGTGAGTGTCACAGTGTGTCAGAGAGTTTCACAGTGTGTCACAGATTGTCAGAGAGTTTCAGAGAGTGTCAGAGAATGTCGGAGAGTTTCTGAGAGTATCTGTGAGTGTAAGAGAGTGTCAGAGGGTTCTGAGAGATTCTGAGTGTGTCAGGGAGTGTCACAGAGTGTCAGAGACTGTCAGAGAGTGTCAGAGAGTTTCAGAGAGTTTCACAGAGTGTCAGAGAGTGTCAGAGAGTGTCAGAGGGTGTCAGAGAATGTCGGAGAGTTTCTGAGAGTATCTGTGAGTGTCAGAGAGTGTCAGAGAGTTTCACAGTGTGTCACAGAGTGTCACAGAGTGTCAGAGAGTGTCAGAGAGTGTCAGAGAGTGTCGGAAAGTTTCAGAGAGTGTCAGATAGTGTCAGAGAGTTTCAGAGAGTGTCACAGAGTGTCAGAGAGTTTCAGAGTGTTTCAGAGAATGTCAAAGAGTGTCAGAGAGTGTCTGAGACTTTCAGAGAGTTTCAGAGAATGTCAGAGAGTGTCAGAGAGTGTCAGAGAATGTCGGAGAGTTTCTGAGAGTATCTGTGAGTGTAAGAGAGCATCAGAGGGTTCTGAGAGTTTCTGAGTGTGTCAGGGAGTGTCACAGAGTGTCAGAGAATGTCGGAGAGTGTCAGAAAGTTTCAGAGAGTTTCACAGAGTGTCAGAGAGTGTCAGAGAGTGTCAGAGGTTTTCAGAGAATGTCGGAGAGTTTCTGAGAGTACCTGTGAGTGTCAGAGAGTGTCAGAGAGTGTCAGAGAGTTTCAGAGAGTGTCAGAGAGTGTCAGAGAGTGTCAGAGAGTTTCAGAGACTGTCACAGACTGTCAGAGAGTTTCAGAGAGTTTCAGAGAGTGTCTGAGAGATTGCAGAGAGTGTCAGAGATTGTGGGAGAGCTTCAGAGTTTCAGAGAACTTCAGAGAGCTTCAGAGCGTGTCAGAGAGTGTCAGAGAGCGACAGAGAGTTTCAGAGAATTGTCAGAGAGTGTCAGAGCGTTTCAGAGAGTTTCAGAGTGCGTCAGAGAGTGTCTGAGAGTGTCAGAGAGAGTCACAGAGTTTCAGAGAGTGTCAGAGAGTGTCAGAGAGTTTCAGAGTGTTTCAGTGAGTGTCAGAGAGGGTCTGAGACTGCCAGAGAGTGTGAGAGAGTGTCAGAGAATGTCGGAGAGTTTCTGAGACTATCTGTGAGTGTCAGTGAGTTTCACAGTGTGTCACAGAGTGTCTGAGAGTGTCAAAGAGTGTCTGAGAGTCTCCGAGAGAGTCACAGAGTGTCAGAGAGTGTCAGATAGTTTCAGAGCGTGTCAGATCGTGTCAGGTAGTGTCAGAGAGTTTCAGAGAGTGTCACAGACTATCAGAGAGTGTCAGAGAGTTTCAGAGAGTGTCAGAGATTTTCAGAGAGTTTCAGAGAGTGTCAGAGACTGTCAGAAAGTTTCAGAGAGTGTTAGATAGTGTCAGAGAGTTTCAGAGAGCTTCAGAGAGTGTCAGAGAGTGTCAGAGAGTGTCACAGAGTGTCAGAGAGTGTCAGAGAGTGTAGGATAGTTTCAGAGAGTGTCAGAGAGTTTCAGAGAGTGTCGGAGAGTTTCAGAGAGTGTCTGAGAGTGTCAGAGAGTTTCAGAGAGTTTCAGAGAGTTTCAGAGAGTTTCAGAGAGTGTCAGAGAGTGTCAGATAGTGACAGAGAGTTTCAGTGAGTCTCAGAGAGTTTCAGAGAGTTTCAGAGAGTTTCAGAGAGTGTCAGAGATTGTCTGAGAGTTTCAGAGAGTGTCAGAGAATGTCGGAGAGTTTCTGAGACTATCTGTGTGTGTGAGAGTGTCAGAGGGTTCTGAGAGTTTCTGAGTGTGTCAGGGAGTGTCAGAGAGTGTCAGAGACTGTCAGAGAGTGTCAGAGAGTTTCAGAGAGTTTCACAGAGTGTCAGAGAGTGTCAGAGAGTGTCAGAGGGTGTCAGAGAATGTCGGAGAGTTTCTGAGAGTATCTGTGAGTGTCAGAGAGTGTCAGAGAGTTTCACAGTGTGTCACAGAGTGTCACAGAGTGTCATAGAGTGTCAGAGAGTGTCAGAGAGTGTCAGAAAGTTTCAGAGAGTGTCAGATAGTGTCAGAGAGTGTCAGAGAGTGTCAGAGGGTGTCAGAGAATGTCGGAGAGTTTCTGAGAGTATCTGTGAGTGTCAGAGAGTGTCAGAGAGAGTCAGAGACTGTCAGAGGGTTCAGAGAGTGACTCAGTGTGTCAGAGAGTTTCACAGTGTGTCACAGAGTGTCAGAGAGTGTCAGAGAGTTTCAGAGATTGTCAGATCGTGTCAGAGAGTGTCAGAGAGTTTCAGAGACTGTCACAGACTGTCAGAGAGTGTCAGAGAGTGTCAGAGAGTTTCAGAGAGTGTCAGAGAGTTTCAGAAAGTGTCTGAGAGATTGCAGAGAGTGTCAGAGATTGTGGGAGAGCTTCAGAGTTTCAGAGAACTTCAGAGAGCTTCAGAGAATGTCAGAGAGTGTTTGAGAGTTTCAGAGAGTTTCAGAGAATGTCAGAGAGTGTCAGAGAATGTCAGAGAATGTCGGAGAGTTTCTGAGACTATCTGTGTGTGTAAGAGAGTGTCAGAGGGTTCTGAGAGTTTCTGAGTGTGTCAGAGAGTGTCACAGTGTGTCACAGAGTGTCAGAGAGTGTCAGAGAGTATCTGAGATTGTCAGATCGTGCCAGACAGTGTCAGAGGGTTTCAGAGACTGTCACAGACTGTCAGAGAGTGTCAGAGAGTTTCAGAGAGTGTCAGAGAATTTCAGAGAGTATCTGAGAGATTGCAGAGAGTGTCAGAGATTGTGGGAGAGCTTCAGAGTTTCAGAGAACTTCAGAGAATGTCAGAGAGTGTGTGAGAGTTTCAGAGAGTTTCAGAGAATGTCAGAGAGTGTCAGACAGTGTCAGAGAATGTCGGAGAGTTTCTGAGAGTATATGTGTGGGAAAGAGAGTGTCAGAGGGTTCTGAGAGTTTCTGAGTGTGTCAGGGAGTGTCACAGAGTGTCAGAGACTGTCAGAGAGTGTCAGAGAGTTTCAGAGAGTTTCACAGAGTGTCAGCGAGTGTCAGAGAGTGTCAGAGGGTGTCAGAGAATGTCGGAGAGTTTCTGAGAGTATCTGTGAGTGTCAGAGAGTGTCAGAGAGTTTCACAGTGTGTCACAGAGTGTCACAGAGTGTCAGAGAGTGTCAGAGAGTGTCAGAGAGTGTCAGAAAGTTTCAGAGAGTGTCAGAGAGTGTCAGAGAGTGTCAGAGAGTGTCAGAGGGTGTCAGAGAATGTCGGAGAGTTTCTGAGAGTATCTGTGAGTGTCAGAGAGTGTCAGAGAGAGTCAGAGACTGTCAGAGGGTTCAGAGAGAGTCTCAGTGTGTCAGAGAGTTTCACAGTGTGTCACAGAGTGTCAGAGAGTGTCAGAGAGTTTCAGAGAGTGTCAGATCGTGTCAGAGAGTGTCAGAGAGTTTCAGAGACTGTCACAGACTGTCAGAGAGTGTCAGAGAGTTTCAGAGAGTGTCAGAGAGTTTCAGAGAGTGTCTGAGAGATTGCAGAGAGTGTCAGAGATTGTGGGAGAGCTTCAGAGTTTCAGAGAACTTCAGAGAGCTTCAGAGAATGTCAGAGAGTGTCAGAGAGTGTTTGAGAGTTTCAGAGAGTTTCAGAGAATGTCAGAGAGTGTCAGAGAGTGTCAGAGAATGTCGGAGAGTTTCTGAGAGTATCTGTGTGTGTAAGAGAGTGTCAGAGGGTTCTGAGAGTTTCTGAGTGTGTCAGGGAGTGTCACAGAGTGTCAGAGACTGTCAGAGAGTGTCAGAGATTTTCAGAGAGTTTCAGAGAATATCAGAGAGTGTCTGAGAGTTTCAGAGAGTTTCAGAGAATGTCAGAGAGTGTCAGAGAGTGTCTGAGAGTTTCAGAGAGTTTCAGAGAATGTCAGAGAGTGTCAGAGAGTGTCAGAGAATGTCGGAGGGTTTCTGAGAGTATCTGTGATTGTAAGAGAGTGTCAGAGGGTTCTGGGAGTTTCTGAGTGTGTCAGGGAGTGTCACAGAGTGTCAGAGACTGTCAGAGAGTGTCAGAGAGTTTCAGAGAGTTTCACAGAGTGTCAGAGAGTGTCAGAGAGTGTCAGAGGGTGTCAGAGAATGTCGGAGAGTTTCTGAGAGTATCTGTGAGTGTCAGAGAGTGTCAGAGAGTTTCACAGTGTGTCACAGAGTGTCAGAGAGTGTCAGAGAGTGTCAGAGAGTGTCAGAAAGATTCAGAGGGTGTCAGATAGTGTCAGAGAGTTTCAGAGAGTGTCACAGAGTGTCAGAGAGCTTCAGAGAGTGTCAGAGAGTGTCAGAGAGTGTCAGAGAGTTTCAGAGAGTTTCAGAGAATGTCAGAGAGTGTCATTGACTGTATGAGAGTTTCAGAGAGTTTCAGAGAATGTCAGAGAGTGTCAGAGAGTATCAGAGAATGTCGGAGAGTTTCTGAGAGTATCTGTGAGTGCAAGAGAGTGTCAGAGGGTTCTGAGAGTTTCTGAGTGTGTCAGGGAGTGTCACAGAGTGTCAGAGTCTGTCAGAGAGTGTCAGAGAGTCTCAGAGAGTTTCACAGAGTGTCAGAGAGTGTCAGAGGTTGTCAGAGAATTTCGGAGATTTTCTGAGAGTATCTGTGAGTGTCAGAGAGTGTCAGAGAGTTCCACAGTGTGTCACAGAGTGTCACAGATTGTCAGAGATTTTCAGAGAATGTCAGGGAGTGTCAGAAAGTTTCAGAGAGTGTCAGATAGTGTCAGAGAGTTTCAGAGAGTGTCACCGAGTGTCAGAGAGTTTCAGAGAGCTTCAGAGAGATGTCAGAGAGTGTCAGAGAGTGTCACAGTGTTTCAGAGAGTTTCAGAGAGTGTCAGAGAGTTTCAGAGAGTGTCAGACACTGTCTGAGAGTGTCGGAGAGTGTCAAAGACTTTCAGAGAGTGACAGAGAGTTTCAGAGAGTTTCTGAGTGTTTCAGAGAGTGCCAGAGAGTTTCTGAGTGTGTCGGAGAGTGTCAGAGAGTGTCAGAGAGTTTCAGGGAGTGTCAGTGAGTTTCAGAGAGTGTCAGAGAGGGTCAGAGAGTTTCAGAGAGTTTCTGAGAGTGTCACAGCATGTCAGAGAGTGTCAGAGAGATTGCAGAGAGTGTCAGAGCGTGTCAGAGAACTTCAGAGAGTTTCAGAGAGTTTCAGAGAGTTTCAGAGAGCTTCAGAGAGTTTCAGAGAGTGTCAGAGATTGTATGAGAGTTTCAGAGATTGTCAAAGAGTTTCAGAGAGTGTCAGAGAGTGTCAGTGAGTTTCAGAGAAAGTCAGAGAGTGTCAGAAAGTGTCTGAGAGTTTCAGAGAGTTTCAGAGAATGTCAGAGAGTGTCAGAGAGTGTCAGAGAATGTCGGAGACTTTCTGAGAGTATCTGTGAGTGTAAGAGAGTGTCAGAGGGTTCTGAGAGTTTCTGAGTGTGTCAGGGAGTGTCACAGAGTGTCAGAGACTGTCAGAGAGTTTCAGAGAGTTTCAGAGAATGTCAGAGAGTGTCAGAGGGTGTCAGAGAAAGTCGGAGATTTTCTGAGAGTATCTGTGAGTGTCAGAGAGTTTCAGAGAGTTTCACAGTGTGTCACAGAGTGTCAGAGAGTGTCAGAGAGTGTCTGAGATTGTCTGAGAGTGTCAGAGACTGTCAGAGAATGTCGGAGAGTTTCTGAGGGTATCTGTGAGTGTCAGAGAGTGTCCGAGAGTTTCCCAGTGTGTCACAGAGTGTCAGAGACTGTCAGAGAGTTTCAGAGAGTTTCAGAGAATGTCAGAGATTGTCAGAGGGTGTCAGAGAAAGTCGGAGATTTTCTGAGAGTATATGTGAGTGTCAGAGAGTATCAGAGAGTTTCACAGTGTGTCACAGAGTGTCAGAGAGTGTCAGAGAGTGTCTGAGATTGTCTGAGAGTGTCAGAGACTGTCAGAGAATGTCGGGGAGTTTCTGAGGGTATCTGTGAGTGTCAGAGAGTGTCCGAGAGTTTCCCAGTGTGTCACAGAGTTTCAGAGAGTGTCAGAGAGTGTCAGAGAATGTCGGAGGGTTTCTAAGAGTATCTGTGTGTGTAAGAGAGTGTCGGAGGGTTCTGAGAGTTTCTGAGTGTGTCAGGGAGTGTCACAGATTGTCAGAGACTGTCAGAGAGTGTCAGAGAGTTTCAGAGAGTTTCACAGAGTGTCAGAGAGTGTCAGAGGGTGTCAGAGAATGTCGGAGAGTTTCTGAGAGTATCTGTGAGTGTCAGAGAGTGTCAGAGAGTTTCACAGTGTGTCACAGAGTGTCAGAGAGTGTCAGAGAGTGTCAGAGAGTGTCAGAAAGATTCAGAGAGTGTCAGCTAGTGTCAGAGAGTTTCAGAGAGTGTCACAGAGTGTCAGAGAGCTTCAGAGAGTGTCAGAGAGTGTCAGAGAGTTTCAGAGAATGTCAGAGAGTGTCAGAGACTGTCTGAGAGTTTCAGAGAGTTTCAGAGAATGTCAGAGAGTGTCAGAGAGTATCAGAGAATGTCGGAGAGTTTCTGAGAGTATCTGTGAGTGTAAGAGAGTGTCAGAGGGTTCTGAGAGTTTCTGAGTGTGTCAGGGAGTGTCACAGAGTGTCAGAGACTGTCAGAGAGTGTCAGAGAGTCTCAGAGAGTTTCACAGAGTGTCAGAGAGTGTCAGAGGTTGTCAGAGAATTTCGGAGAGTTTCTGAGAGTATCTGTGTGTGTCAGAGAGTGTCAGAGAGTTCCACAGTGTGTCACAGAGTGTCACAGATTGTCAGAGAGTTTCAGAGAATGTCAGGGAGTGTCAGAAAGTTTCAGAGAGTGTCAGATAGTGTCGGAGAGTTTCAGAGAATGTCACAGAGTGTCAGAGAGTTTCAGAGAGCTTCAGAGAGATGTCAGAGTGTGTCAGAGAGTGTCACAGTGTTTCAGAGAGTTTCAGAGAGTGTCAGAGAGTTTCAGAGAGTGTCAGACACTGTCTGAGAGTGTCGGAGAGTGTCAAAGAGTTTCAGAGCGTGACAGAGAATTTCAGAGAGTGTCAGAGAGTGTCAAAGAGTTTAAGAGAGTGTCAGAGAGTTTCAGAGAGTTTCTGAGTGTGTCAGAGAGTGCCAGAGAGTTTCTGAGTGTGTCGGAGAGTGTCAGAGAGTGTCAGAGAGTTTCTGGGAGTGTCAGAGAGTTTCAGAGAGTTTCTGAGAGTGTCACAGCGTGTCAGAGACTGTCAGAGAGATTGCAGAGAGTATCAGAGCGTGTCAGAGAACTTCAGAGAGTTTCAGAGAGTTTCAGAGAGTTTCACAGAGCTTCAGAGAGTTTCAGAGAGTGTCAGAGATTGTATGAGAGTTTCAGAGATTGTCAAAGAGTTTCAGAGAGTGTCAGAGAGTGTCAGTGAGTTTCAGAGAATGTCAGAGAGTGTCAGAAAGTGTCTGAGAGTTTCAAAGAGTTTCAGAGAATGTCAGAGAGTGTCAGAGAGTGTCAGAGAATGTCGGAGACTTTCTGAGAGTATCTGTGAGTGTAAGAGAGTGTCAGAGGGTTCTGAGAGTTTCTGAGTGTGTCAGGGAGTGTCACAGAGTGTCAGAGACTGTCAGAGAGTTTCAGAGAGTTTCAGAGAATGTCAGAGAGTGTCAGAGGGTGTCAGAGAAAGTCGGAGATTTTCTGAGAGTATCTGTGAGTGTCAGAGAGTATCAGAGAGTTTCACAGTGTGTCACAGAGTGTCAGAGAGTGTCAGAGAGTGTCTGAGATTGTCTGAGAGTGTCAGAGACTGTCAGAGAATGTCGGAGGGTTTCTAAGAGTATCTGTGTGTGTAAGAGAGTGTCGGAGGGTTCTGAGAGTTTCTGAGTGTGTCAGGGAGTGTCACAGAGTGTCAGAGACTGTCAGAGAGTGTCAGAGAGTTTCAGAGAGTTTCACAGAGTGTCAGAGAGTGTCAGAGAGTGTCAGAGGGTGTCAGAGAATGTCGGAGAGTTTCTGAGAGTGTCTGTGAGTGTCAGAGAGTGTCAGAGAGTTTCACAGTGTGTCACAGAGTGTCAGAGAGTGTCAGAGAGTGTCAGAGAGTGTCAGAAAGATTCAGAGAGTGTCAGATAGTGTCAGAGAGTTTCAGAGAGTGTCACAGAATGTCAGAGAGCTTCAGAGAGTGTCAGAGAGTGTCAGAGAGTTTCAGAGAATGTCAGAGAGTGTCAGAGACTGTCTGAGAGTTTCAGAGAGTTTCAGAGAATGTCAGAGAGTGTCAGAGAGTATCAGAGAATGTCGGAGAGTTTCTGAGAGTATCTGTGAGTGTAAGAGAGTGTCAGAGGGTTCTGAGAGTTTCTGAGTGTGTCAGGGAGTGTCACAGAGTGTCAGAGACTGTCAGAGAGTGTCAGAGAGTCTCAGAGAGTTTCACAGAGTGTCAGAGAGTGTCAGAGGTTGTCAGAGAATTTCGGAGAGTTTCTGAGAGTATCTGTGTGTGTCAGAGAGTGTCAGAGAGTTCCACAGTGTGTCACAGAGTGTCACAGATTGTCAGAGAGTTTCAGAGAATGTCAGGGAGTGTCAGAAAGTTTCAGAGAGTGTCAGATAGTGTCGGAGAGTTTCAGAGAATGTCACAGAGTGTCAGAGAGTTTCAGAGAGCTTCAGAGAGATGTCAGAGTGTGTCAGAGAGTGTCACAGTGTTTCAGAGAGTTTCAGAGAGTGTCAGAGAGTTTCAGAGAGTGTCAGACACTGTCTGAGAGTGTCGGAGAGTGTCAAAGAGTTTCAGAGCGAGACAGAGAATTTCAGAGAGTGTCAGAGAGTGTCAAAGAGTTTAAGAGAGTGTCAGAGAGTTTCAGAGAGTTTCTGAGTGTGTCAGAGAGTGCCAGAGAGTTTCTGAGTGTGTCGGAGAGTGTCAGAGAGTGTCAGAGAGTTTCTGGGAGTGTCAGAGAGTGTCAGAAAGTGTCTGAGAGTTTCAAAGAGTTTCAGAGAATGTCAAAGAGTTTCAGAGAGTGTCAGAGAGTGTCAGTGAGTTTCAGAGAATGTCAGAGAGTGTCAGAAAGTGTCTGAGAGTTTCAGAGAGTTTCAGAGAATGTCAGAGAGTGTCAGAGAGTGTCAGAGAATGTCGGAGACTTTCTGAGAGTATCTGTGAGTGTAAGAGAGTGTCAGAGGGTTCTGAGAGTTTCTGAGTGTGTCAGGGAGTGTCACAGAGTGTCAGAGACTGTCAGAGAGTTTCAGAGAGTTTCAGAGAATGTCAGAGAGTGTCAGAGGGTGTCAGAGAAAGTCGGAGATTTTCTGAGAGTATCTGTGAGTGTCAGAGAGTATCAGAGAGTTTCACAGTGTGTCACAGAGTGTCAGAGAGTGTCAGAGAGTGTCTGAGATTGTCTGAGAGTGTCAGAGACTGTCAGAGAATGTCGGAGAGTTTCTGAGGGTATCTGTGAGTGTCAGAGAGTGTCCGAGAGTTTCCCAGTGTGTCACAGAGTGTCAGAGAGTTTCAGAGAGTGTCAGAGAACGTCGGAGAGTTTCTGAGAGTAACTGTGAGTGTCAGAGAGTGTCAGAGACTGTCAGAGACTGTCAGAGGGTTCAGAGAGTGTCTGAGTGTGTCAGAGAGTTTCACAGTGTGTCACAGAGTGTCAGAGACTGTCAGAGAGTTTCAGAGAGTTTCAGAGAATGTCAGAGATTGTCAGAGGGTGTCAGAGAAAGTCGGTGATTTTCTGAGAGTATATGTGAGTGTCAGAGAGTATCAGAGAGTTTCACAGTGTGTCACAGAGTGTCAGAGAGTGTCAGAGAGCGTCTGAGATTGTCTGAGAGTGTCAGAGACTGTCAGAGAATGTCGGGGAGTTTCTGAGGGTATCTGTGAGTGTCAGAGAGTGTCCGAGAGTTTCCCAGTGTGTCACAGAGTTTCAGAGAGTGTCAGAGAGTGTCAGAGAATGTCGGAGGGTTTCTAAGAGTATCTGTGTGTGTAAGAGAGTGTCGGAGGGTTCTGAGAGTTTCTGAGTGTGTCAGGGAGTGTCACAGAGTGTCAGAGACTGTCAGAGAGTGTCAGAGAGTGTCAGAGGGTGTCAGAGAATGTCGGAGAGTTTCTGAGAGTATCTGTGAGTGTCAGAGAGTGTCAGAGAGTTTCACAGTGTGTCACAGAGTGTCAGAGAGTGTCAGAGAGTGTCAGAAAAATTCAGAGAGTGTCAGATAGTGTCAGAGAGTTTCAGAGAATGTCAGAGAGTGTCAGAGACTGTCTGAGAGTTTCAGAGAGTTTCAGAGAATGTCAGAGAGTGTCAGAGAGTATCAGAGAATGTCGGAGAGTTTCTGAGAGTATCTGTGAGTGTAAGAGAGTATCAGAGGGTTCTGAGAGTTTCTGAGTGTGTCAGGGAGTGTCACAGAGTGTCAGAGACTGTCAGAGAGTGTCAGAGAGTCTCAGAGAGTTTCACAGAGTGTCAGAGAGTGTCAGAGGTTGTCAGAGAATTTCGGAGAGTTTCTGAGAGTATCTGTGTGTGTCAGAGAGTGTCAGAGAGTTCCACAGTGTGTCACAGAGTGTCACAGATTGTCAGAGAGTTTCAGAGAATGTCAGGGAGTGTCAGAAAGTTTCAGAGAGTGTCAGATAGTGTCGGAGAGTTTCAGAGAGTGTCACAGAGTGTCAGAGAGTTTCAGAGAGCTTCAGAGAGATGTCAGAGAGTGTCAGAGAGTGTCACAGTGTTTCAGAGAGTTTCAGAGAGTGTCAGAGAGTTTCAGAGAATGTCAGACACTGTCTGAGAGTGTCGGAGAGTGTCAAAGAGTTTCAGAGCGTGTCACAGAATTTCAGAGAGTGTCAGAGAGTGTCAAAGAGTTTCAGAGCGTGTCAGAGAGTTTCAGAGAGTTTCACAGAGTGTCAGAGAGTGTCAGAGGTTGTCAGAGAATTTCGGAGATTTTCTGAGAGTATCTGTGAGTGTCAGAGAGTGTCAGAGAGTTCCACAGTGTGTCACAGAGTGTCACAGATTGTCAGAGAGTTTCAGAGAATGTCAGGGAGTGTCAGAAAGTTTCAGAGAGTGTCAGATAGTGTCAGAGAGTTTCAGAGAGTGTCACCGAGTGTCAGAGAGTTTCAGAGAGCTTCAGAGAGATGTCAGAGAGTGTCAGAGAGTGTCGCAGTGTTTCAGAGAGTTTCAGAGAGTGTCAGAGAGTTTCAGAGAGTGTCAGACACTGTCTGAGAGTGTCGGAGAGTGTCAAAGACTTTCAGAGAGTGACAGAGAGTTTCAGAGAGTTTCTGAGTGTTTCAGAGAGTGCCAGAGAGTTTCTGAGTGTGTCGGAGAGTGTCAGAGAGTGTCAGAGAGTTTCAGGGAGTGTCAGTGAGTTTCAGAGAGTGTCAGAGAGGGTCAGAGAGTTTCAGAGAGTTTCTGAGAGTGTCACAGCGTGTCAGAGAGTGTCAGAGAGATTGCAGAGAGTGTCAGAGCGTGTCAGAGAACTTCAGAGAGTTTCAGAGAGTTTCAGAGAGCTTCAGAGAGTTTCAGAGAGTGTCAGAGATTGTATGAGAGTTTCAGAGATTGTCAAAGAGTTTCAGAGAGTGTCAGAGAGTGTCAGTGAGTTTCAGAGAATGTCAGAGAGTGTCAGAAAGTGTCTGAGAGTTTCAGAGAGTTTCAGAGAATGTCAGAGAGTGTCAGAGAGTGTCAGAGAATGTCGGAGACTTTCTGAGAGTATCTGTGAGTGTAAGAGAGTGTCTGAGGGTTCTGAGAGTTTCTGAGTGTGTCAGGGAGTGTCACAGAGTGTCAGAGACTGTCAGAGAGTTTCAGAGAGTTTCAGAGAATGTCAGAGAGTGTCAGAGGGTGTCAGAGAAAGTCGGAGATTTTCTGAGAGTATCTGTGAGTGTCAGAGAGTATCAGAGAGTTTCACAGTGTGTCACAGAGTGTCAGAGAGTGTCAGAGAGTTTCTGAGATTGTCTGAGAGTGTCAGAGACTGTCAGAGAATGTCGGAAAGTTTCTGAGGGTATCTGTGAGTGTCAGAGAGTGTCCGAGAGTTTCCCAGTGTGTCACAGAGTGTCAGAGACTGTCAGAGAGTTTCAGAGAGTTTCAGAGAATGTCAGAGATTGTCAGAGTGTGTCAGAGAAAGTCGGAGATTTTCTGAGAGTATATGTGAGTGTCAGAGAGTATCAGAGAGTTTCACAGTGTGTCACAGAGTGTCAGAGAGTGTCAGAGAGTGTCTGAGATTGTCTGAGAGTGTCAGAGACTGTCAGAGAATGTCGGGGAGTTTCTGAGGGTATCTGTGAGTGTCAGAGAGTGTCCGAGAGTTTCCCAGTGTGTCACAGAGTTTCAGAGAGTGTCAGAGAGTGTCAGAGAATGTCGGAGGGTTTCTAAGAGTATCTGTGTGTGTAAGAGAGTGTCGGAGGGTTCTGAGAGTTTCTGAGTGTGTCAGGGAGTGTCACAGAGTGTCAGAGACTGTCAGAGAGTGTCAGAGAGTTTCAGAGAGTTTCACAGAGTGTCAGAGAGTGTCAGAGAGTGTCAGAGGGTGTCAGAGAATGTCGGAGAGTTTCTGAGAGTATCTGTGAGTGTCAGAGAGTGTCAGAGAGTTTCACAGTGTGTCACAGAGTGTCAGAGAGTGTCAGAGAGTGTCAGAGAGTGTCAGAAAGATTCAGAGAGTGTCAGCTAGTGTCAGAGAGTTTCAGAGAGTGTCACAGAGTGTCAGAGAGCTTCAGAGAGTGTCAGAGAGTGTCAGAGAGTTTCAGAGAATGTCAGAGAGTGTCAGAGACTGTCTGAGAGTTTCAGAGAGTTTCAGAGAATGTCAGAGAGTGTCAGAGAGTATCAGAGAATGTCGGAGAGTTTCTGAGAGTATCTGTGAGTGTAAGAGAGTGTCAGAGGGTTCAGAGAGTTTCAGAGAATGTCAGAGAGTGTCAGAGAGTATCAGAGAATGTCGGAGAGTTTCTGAGAGTATCTGTGAGTGTAAGAGAGTGTCAGAGGGTTCTGAGAGTTTCTGAGAGTGTCAGAGAGTGTCAGAGAGTTTCTGGGAGTGCCAGAGAGTTTCAGAGAGTGTCAGAGAGGGTCAGAGAGTTTCAGAGAGTTTCTGAGAGTGTCACAGCGTGTCAGAGACTGTCAGAGAGATTGCAGTGAGTATCAGAGCGTGTCAGAGAACTTCAGAGAGTTTCAGAGAGTTTCAGAGAGTTTCACAGAGCTTCAGAGAGTTTCAGAGAGTGTCAGAGATTGTATGAGAGTTTCAGAGATTGTCAAAGAGTTTCAGAGAGTGTCAGAGAGTGTCAGTGAGTTTCAGAGAATGTCAGAGAGTGTCAGAAAGTGTCTGAGAGTTTCAAAGAGTTTCAGAGAATGTCAGAGAGTGTCAGAGAGTGTCAGAGAATGTCGGAGACTTTCTGAGAGTATCTGTGAGTGTAAGAGAGTGTCAGAGGGTTTGTGAGAGTTTCTGAGTGTGTCAGGGAGTGTCACAGAGTGTCAGAGACTGTCAGAGAGTTTCAGAGAGTTTCAGAGAATGTCAGAGAGTGTCAGAGGGTGTCAGAGAAAGTCGGAGATTTTCTGAGAGTATCTGTGAGTGTCAGAGAGTATCAGAGAGTTTCACAGTGTGTCACAGAGTGTCAGAGAGTGTCAGAGAGTGTCTGAGATTGTCTGAGAGTGTCAGAGACTGTCAGAGAATGTCGGAGGGTTTCTAAGAGTATCTGTGTGTGTAAGAGAGTGTCGGAGGGTTCTGAGAGTTTCTGAGTGTGTCAGGGAGTGTCACAGAGTGTCAGAGACTGTCAGAGAGTGTCAGAGAGTGTCCGAGAGTGTCTGAGACTGTCAGAGACTGTCAGAGAATGTCGGAACGTTTCTGAGAGTATCTGTGAGTGTCAGAGATTTTCACAGTGTGTCACAGATTGTCAGAGAGTGTCAGAGGGTGTCAGAGAATGTCGGAGAATTTCTGAGAGTGTCTGTGAGTGTCAGAGAGTGTCAGAGAGTTTCACAGTGTGTCACAGAGTGTCAGAGAGTGTCAGAGAGTGTCAGAGAGTGTCAGAAAGATTCAGAGAGTGTCAGATAGTGTCAGAGAGTTTCAGAGAGTGTCACAGAGTGTCAGAGAGCTTCAGAGAGTGTCAGAGAGTGTCAGAGAGTTTCAGAGAATGTCAGAGAGTGTCAGAGACTGTCTGAGAGTTTCAGAGAGTTTCAGAGAATGTCAGAGAGTGTCAGAGAGTATCAGAGAATGTCGGAGAGTTTCTGAGAGTATCTGTGAGTGTAAGAGAGTGTCAGAGGGTTCTTAGAGTTTCTGAGTGTGTCAGGGAGTGTCACAGAGTGTCAGAGACTGTCAGAGAGTGTCAGAGAGTCTCAGAGAGTTTCACAGAGTGTCAGAGAGTGTCAGAGGTTGTCAGAGAATTTCGGAGAGTTTCTGAGAGTATCTGTGTGTGTCAGAGAGTGTCAGAGAGTTCCACAGTGTGTCACAGAGTGTCACAGATTGTCAGAGAGTTTCAGAGAATGTCAGGGAGTGTCAGAAAGTTTCAGAGAGTGTCAGATAGTGTCGGAGAGTTTCAGAGAATGTCACAGAGTGTCAGAGAGTTTCAGAGAGCTTCAGAGAGATGTCAGAGTGTGTCAGTGAGTGTCACAGTGTTTCAGAGAGTTTCAGAGAGTGTCAGAGAGTTTCAGAGAGTGTCAGACACTGTCTGAGAGTGTCGGAGAGTGTCAAAGAGTTTCAGAGCGAGACAGAGAATTTCAGAGAGTGTCAGAGAGTGTCAAAGAGTTTAAGAGAGTGTCAGAGAGTTTCAGAGAGTTTCTGAGTGTGTCAGAGAGTGCCAGAGAGTTTCTGAGTGTGTCGGAGAGTGTCAGAGAGTGTCAGAGAGTTTCTGGGAGTGTCAGAGAGTTTCAGAGAGTGTCAGAGAGGGTCAGAGAGTTTCAGAGAGTTTCTGAGAGTGTCACAGCGTGTCAGAGACTGTCAGAGAGATTGCAGAGAGTATCAGAGCGTGTCAGAGAACTTCAGAGAGTTTCAGAGAGTTTCAGAGAGTTTCACAGAGCTTCAGAGAGTTTCAGAGAGTGTCAGAGATTGTATGAGAGTTTCAGAGATTGTCAAAGAGTTTCAGAGAGTGTCAGAGAGTGTCAGTGAGTTTCAGAGAATGTCAGAGAGTGTCAGAAAGTGTCTGAGAGTTTCAAAGAGTTTCAGAGAATGTCAGAGAGTGTCAGAGAGTGTCAGAGAATGTCGGAGACTTTCTGAGAGTATCTGTGAGTGTAAGAGAGTGTCAGAGGGTTCTGAGAGTTTCTGAGTGTGTCAGGGAGTGTCACAGAGTGTCAGAGACTGTCAGAGAGTTTCAGAGAGTTTCAGAGAATGTCAGAGAGTGTCAGAGGGTGTCAGAGAAAGTCGGAGATTTTCTGAGAGTATCTGTGAGTGTCAGAGAGTATCAGAGAGTTTCACAGTGTGTCACAGAGTGTCAGAGAGTGTCAGAGAGTGTCTGAGATTGTCTGAGAGTGTCAGAGACTGTCAGAGAATGTCGGAGAGTTTCTGAGGGTATCTGTGAGTGTCAGAGAGTGTCCGAGAGTTTCCCAGTGTGTCACAGAGTGTCAGAGAGTTTCAGAGAGTGTCAGAGAACGTCGGAGAGTTTCTGAGAGTAACTGTGAGCGTCAGAGAGTGTCAGAGACTGTCAGAGACTGTCAGAGGGTTCAGAGAGTGTCTGAGTGTGTCAGAGAGTTTCACAGTGTGTCACAGAGTGTCAGAGACTGTCAGAGAGTTTCAGAGAGTTTCAGAGAATGTCAGAGATTGTCAGAGGGTGTCAGAGAAAGTCGGTGATTTTCTGAGAGTATATGTGAGTGTCAGAGAGTATCAGAGAGTTTCACAGTGTGTCACAGAGTGTCAGAGAGTGTCAGAGAGTGTCTGAGATTGTCTGAGAGTGTCAGAGACTGTCAGAGAATGTCGGGGAGTTTCTGAGGGTATCTGTGAGTGTCAGAGAGTGTCCGAGAGTTTCCCAGTGTGTCACAGAGTTTCAGAGAGTGTCAGAGAGTGTCAGAGAATGTCGGAGGGTTTCTAAGAGTATCTGTGTGTGTAAGAGAGTGTCGGAGGGTTCTGAGAGTTTCTGAGTGTGTCAGGGAGTGTCACAGAGTGTCAGAGACTGTCAGAGAGTGTCAGAGAGTGTCAGAGGGTGTCAGAGAATGTCGGAGAGTTTCTGAGAGTATCTGTGAGTGTCAGAGAGTATCAGAGAGTTTCACAGTATGTCACAGAGTGTCAGAGAGTGTCAGAGAGTGTCAGAGAGTGTCAGAAAAATTCAGAGAGTGTCAGATAGTGTCAGAGAGTTTCAGAGAGTGTCACAGAGTGTCAGAGAGCTTCAGAGAGTGTCAGAGAGTGTCAGAGAGTTTCAGAGAATGTCAGAGAGTGTCAGAGACTGTCTGAGAGTTTCAGAGAGTTTCAGAGAATGTCAGAGAGTGTCAGAGAGTATCAGAGAATGTCGGAGAGTTTCTGAGAGTATCTGTGAGTGTCAGAGAGTGTCAGAGAGTTTCAGAGAGTGTCAGATCGTGTCAGAGAGTGTCAGAGAGTTTCAGAGAGTGTCACAGACTTTCAGAGAGTGTCAGAGAGTTTCAGACAGTGTCAGAGAGTTTCAGAGAGTGTCAGAGAGATTGCAGAGAGTGTCAGAGAGTGTGTCAGAGTTTCAGAGAATTTCAGAGAGTTTCAGAGAGCTTCAGAGAGTGTCAGAGCGTTTCAGAGAGTTTCAGAGTGTGTCAGAGAGTGTCTGAGAGTGTCAGAGAGTATCACAGAGTTTCAGAGAGTGTCAGAGAGTTTCAGAGTGTTTCAGAGTGTCAGAGAGTGTCAGAGAGGTTCTGAGAGTGTCAGAGAATCTCGGAGAGTTTCTGATAGAATCTGTGAGTGTCAGAGAGTGTCAGAGAGTTTCACAGTGTGTCACAAATTGTCAGAGAGTTTCAGAGATTGTCAGAGAATGTCGGAGAGTTTCTGAGAGTATCTGTGAGTGTCAGAGAGTGTCAGAGACTGTCAGAGGGTGCAGAGAGTGTCTGAGTGTGTCAGAGAGTTTCACAGTGTGTCACAGAGTGTCAGAGAGTGTCAGAGAGTTTCAGAGAGTGTCAGATCGTGTCAGAGAGTTTCAGAGAGTGTCAGAGAGTTTCAGAGAGTGTCAGAGATTGTATGAGAGTTTCAGAGATTGTCAAAGAGTTTCAGAGAGTGTCAGAGAGTGTCAGAGAGATTCAGAGAATGTCAGAGAGTGTCAGAGAGTGTCTGAGAGTTTCAGAGAGTTTCAGAGAATGTCAGAGAGTGTCAGAGAGTGTCAGAGTATGTCGGAGAGTTTCGGAGAGTATCTGTGAGTGTAAGAGAGTGTCAGAGGGTTCTGAGAGTTTCTGAGTGTGACAGGGAGTGTCACAGAGTGTCAGAGACTGTCAGAGAGTGTCAGAGAGTTTCAGAGAGTTTCACAGAGTGTCAGAGATTGTCAGAGATTGTCAGAGAGTGTCAGAGGGTGTCAGAGAAAGTCGGAGATTTTCTGAGAGTATCTGTGAGTGTCAGAGAATGTCAGAGAGTTTCACAGTGTGTCACAGAGTGTCAGAGAGTGTCAGAGAGTGTCTGAGATTGTCTGAGAGTGTCAGAGACTCTCAGAGAATGTCGGAGAGTTTCTGAGGGTATCTGTGAGTGTCAGAGAGTGTCCCAGAGTTTCCCAGTGTGTCACAGAGTATCAGAGAGTTTCAGAGAGTGTCAGAGAACGTCGGAGAGTTTCTGAGAGTTTCTGAGAGTTTCTGAGAGTGTCAGAAAGTGTCAGAGAGTGTCAGAGTGTTTCAGAGAGTGTCGCAGACTGTCAGAGAGTGTCAGAGAGATTGCAGAGTGTGTCAGAGAGTGTCAGAGAGCTTCAGAGAGTTTCAGAGAGTTTCAGAGTGCTTCAGAGAGTGTCAGAGAGTTTCAGATAGTGACAGAGTTTCAGTGAGTCTCAGAGAGTTTCAGTGAGTTTCAGAGAGTTTCAGAGAGTGTCAGAGATTGTCTGAGAGTTTCAGAGATTGTCAAAGATTTTCAGAGAGTGTCGGAGAGTGTCAGAGAGTTTCAGCGAGTTTCAGAGAATGTCAGAGAGTGTCAGAGAGTGTCTGAGAGTTTCAGAGAGTTTCAGAGAATGTCAGAGAGTGTCAGAGTGTGTCAGAGAATGTCGGAGAGTTTCTGAGAGTATCTGTGAGTGTAAGAGAGTTTCAGAGGGTTCTGAGAGTTTCTGTGTGTGACAGGGAGTGTCACAGAGTGTCAGAGACTGTCAGAGAGTGTCAGAGAGTTTCAGAGAGTTTCACAGAGTGTCAGAGAGTGTCAGAGGGTGTCAGAGAATGTCGGAGAGTTTCTGAGAGTTTCTGTGTGTGTCAGGGAGTGTCACAGAGTGTCAGAGACTGTCAGAGAGTGTCAGAGAGTTTCAGAGAGTTTCACAGAGTGTCAGAGAGTGTCAGAGGTTGTCAGAGAATGTCGGAGAGTTTCTGAGAGTATCTGTGAGTGTCCGAGAGTGTCAGAGAGTTTCACAGTGTGTCACAGAGTGTCACAGAGTGTCAGAGAGTGTCAGAGAGTGTCAGAGAGTGTCAGAGAGTGTCAGAAAGTTTCAGAGAGTGTCAGATAGTGTCAGAGAGTGTCACAAAGTGTCAGTGATTTTCAGAGAGCTTCAGAGAGTGTCAGAGAGTGTCAGAGAGTGTCAGAGAGTTTCAGAGAGTGTCAGACACTGTCTGAGAGTGTCGGAGAGTGTCAAACAGTTTCAGAGAGTGTCAGAGAGTTTCAGAGAGTGTCAGAGAGTGTCAAAGGGTTTCAGAGAGTTTCAGAGAGTTTCTGAGTGTGTCAGAGAGTGCCAGAGATTTTCTGAGTGTGTCGGAGAGTGTCAGAGAGTGTCAGAGGGTTTCAGGGAGTCTAACAATGTGTCAGAGAGTGTCAGAGAGTGTCAGAGAGTTTCAGAGAGTGTCAGAGAGGGTCAGAGAGTTTCAGAGAGTTTCTGAGATTGTCACAGCGTGTCAGAGACTGTCAGAGAGATTGCAGAGAATGTCAGAGCGTGTCAGAGAACTTCAGAGAGTTTCAAAGAGTTTCAGAGAGTTTCAGAGAGCTTCAGAGAGTTTCAGAGAGTTTCAGAGAGTGTCAGAGATTGTATAAGAGTTTCAGAGATTGTCAAAGAGTTTCAGAGAGTGTCAGAGAGTGTCAGAGAGATTCAGAGAATGTCAGAAAGTGTCAGAGAGTGTCTGAGAGTTTCAGAGAGTTTCAGAGAATGTCAGAGAGTGTCAGAGAGTGTCAGAGAGTGTCAGAGAATGTCGGAGATTTTCTGAGAGTATCTGTGAGTGTAAGAGAGTGTCAGAGGGTTCTGAGAGTTTCTGAGTGTGTCAGGGAGTGTCACAGAGTGTCAGAGACTGTCAGAGAGTGTCAGAGAGTTTCAGAGAGTTTCACAGAGTGTCAGAGATTGTCAGAGATTGTCAGAGAGTGTCAGAGGGTGTCAGAGAAAGTCGGAGATTTTCTGAGAGTATCTGTGAGTGTCAGAGAATGTCAGAGAGTTTCACAGTGTGTCACAGAGTGTCAGAGAGTGTCAGAGAGTGTCAGAGAGTGTGGGAGAGCTTCAGAGTTTCAGAGAATTTCAGAGAGTTTCACAGAGCTTCAGAGAGTGTCAGAGAGTGTCAGAGAGCGACTGAGAGTTTCAGAGAATTGTCAGAGAGTGTCAGAGCGTTTCCGAGAGTGTCAGAGAGTTTCAGAGACTGTCACAGACTGTCAGAGAGTGTCAGAGAGTTTCAGAGAGTGTCAGAGAGTTTCAGAGAGTGTCTGAGAGATTGCAGAGAGTGTCAGAGATTGTGGGAGAGCTTCAGAGTTTCAGAGAACATTAGAGAGCTTCAGAGAATGTCAGAGAGTGTCAGAGAGTGTTTGAGAGTTTCAGAGAGTTTCACAGAGTGTCAGAGGGTGTCAGAGAATGTCGGAGAGTTTCTGAGAGTACCTGTGAGTGTCAGAGAGTGTCAGAGAGTTTCACAGTGTGTCACAGAGTGTCACAGAGTGTCAGAGAGTGTCAGAGAGTGTCAGAGAGTGTCAGAGAGTTTCAGAGAGTGTCAGATCGTGTCAGAGAGTTTCAGAGAGTGTCAGAGAGTTTCAGAGAGTGTCAGAGATTGTATGAGAGTTTCAGAGATTGTCAAAGAGTTTCAGAGAGTGTCAGAGAGATTCAGAGAATGTCAGAGAGTGTCAGAGAGTGTCTGAGAGTTTCAGAGAGTTTCAGAGAATGTCAGAGAGTGTCAGAGAGTGTCAGAGAATGTCGGAGAGTTTCTGAGAGTATCTGTGAGTGTAAGAGAGTGTCAGAGGGTTCTGAGAGTTTCTGAGTGTGTCAGGGAGTGTCACAGAGTGTCAGAGAATGTCAGAGAGTGTCAGAGAGTTTCAGAGAGTTTCACAGAGTGTCAGAGATTGTCAGAGATTGTCAGAGAGTGTCAGAGGGTGTCAGAGAAAGTCGGAGATTTTCTGAGAATATCTGTGAGTGTCAGAGAATGTCAGAGAGTTTCACAGTGTGTCACAGAGTGTCAGAGAGTGTCAGAGAGTGTCTGAGATTGTCTGAGAGTGTCAGAGACTCTCAGAGAATGTCGGAGAGTTTCTGAGCGTATCTGTGAGTGTCAGAGAGTGTCCCAGAGTTTCCCAGTGTGTCACAGAGTATCAGAGAGTTTCAGAGAGTGTCAGAGAACGTCGGAGAGTTTCTGAGAGTTTCTGAGAGTTTCTGAGAGTGTCATAAAGTGTCAGAGAGTGTCAGAGTGTTTCAGAGAGTGTCGCAGACTGTCAGAGAGTGTCAGAGAGATTGCAGAGTGTGTCAGAGAGTGTCAGAGAGCTTCAGAGAGTTTCAGAGAGTTTCAGAGTGCTTCAGAGAGTGTCAGAGAGTTTCAGATAGTGACAGAGATTCAGTGAGTCTCAGAGAGTTTCAGAGAGTTTCAGAGAGTGTCAGAGATTGTCTGAGAGTTTCAGAGATTGTCAAAGATTTTCAGAGAGTGTCGGAGAGTGTCAGAGAGTTTCAGCGAGTTTCAGAGAATGTCAGAGAGTGTCAGAAGTGTCTGAGAGTTTCAGAGAGTTTCAGAGAATGTCAGAGAGTGTCAGAGTGTGTCAGAGAATGTCGGAGAGTTTCTGAGAGTATCTGTGAGTGTAAGAGAGTTTCAGAGGGTTCTGAGAGTTTCTGTGTGTGTCAGGGAGTGTCACAGAGTGTCAGAGACTGTCAGAGAGTGTCAGAGAGTTTCAGAGAGTTTCACAGAGTGTCAGAGAGTGTCAGAGGGTGTCAGAGAATGTCGGAGAGTTTCTGAGAGTTTCTGTGTGTGTCAGGGAGTGTCACAGAGTGTCAGAGACTGTCAGAGAGTTTCAGAGAGTTTCACAGAGTGTCAGAGAGTGTCAGAGGGTGTCAGAGAATGTCGGAGAGTTTCTGAGAGTATCTGTGAGTGTCCGAGAGTGTCAGAGAGTTTCACAGTGTGTCACAGAGTGTCACAGAGTGTCAGAGAGTGTCAGAGAGTGTCAGAGAGTGTCAGAAAGTTTCAGAGAGTGTCAGATAGTGTCAGAGAGTTTCAGAGAGTGTCACAGAGTGTCAGTGATTTTCAGAGAGCTTCAGAGAGTGTCAGAGAGTGTCAGAGAGTGTCAGAGAGTTTCAGAGAGTGTCAGACACTGTCTGAGAGTGTCGGAGAGTGTCAAACAGTTTCAGAGAGTGTCAGAGAGTTTCAGAGAATGTCAGAGAGTGTCAGAGAGTGTCAGAGAATGTCGGAGAGTTTCTGAGAGTATCTGTGTGTGTAAGAGAGTGTCAGAGGGTTCTGAGAGTTTCTGAGTGTGTCAGGGAGTGTCGCAGAGTGTCAGAAACTGTCAGAGAGTGTCAGAGAGTTTCAGAGCGTTTCAGAGAATGTCAGAGAGTGTCAGAGAGTGTCTGAGAGTTTCAGAGAGTTTCAGAGAATGTCAAAGAGTATCAGAGAATGTCGGAGGGTTTCTGAGAGTATCTGTGTGTGTAAGAGAGTGTCAGAGGGTTCTGAGAGTTTCTGAGTGTGTCAGGGAGTTTCACAGAGTGTCAGAGACTGTCAGAGAGTGTCCGAGTGTTTCAGAGAGTTTCACAGAGTGTCAGAGAGTGTCAGAGAGTGTCAGAGGTTGTCAGAGAATGTCGGAGAGTTTCTGAGAGTATCTGTGAGTGTCAGTGAGTGTCAGAGAGTTTCACAGTGTGTCACAGAGTGTCAGAGAGTGTCAGAGAGTGTCAGAGAGTGTCAGAAAGTTTCAGAGAGTGTCAGATAGAGTCAGAGAGTTTCAGAGAGTGTCACAGAGTGTCAGAGAGCTTCAGAGAGTGTCAGAGAGTGTCAGAGAGTGTCAGAGAGTTTCAGAGAGTTTCAGAGAATGTCAGAGAGTGTCAGAGACTGTCTGAGAGTTTCAGAGAGTTTCAGAGAATGTCAGAGAGTGTCAGAGAGTGTCAGAGAATGTCGGAGAGTTTCTGAGAGTATCTGTGAGTGTAAGAGAGTGTCAGAGGGTTCTGAGAGTTTCTGAGTGTGTCAGAGAGTTTCACAGAGTGTCAGAGATTGTCAGAGATTGTCAGAGAGTGTCAGAGGTTGTCAGAGAAAGTCGGAGATTTTCTGAGAGTATCTGTGAGTGTCAGAGAATGTGAGAGAGTTTCACAGTGTGTCACAGAGTGTCAGAGAGTGTCAGAGAGTGTCTGAGATTGTCTGAGAGTGTCAGAGACTGTCAGAGAATGTCGGAGAGTTTCTGAGGGTATCTGTGAGTGTCAGAGAGTGTCCGAGAGTTTCACAGTGTGTCACAGAGTGTCAGAGAGTTTCAGAGAGTGTCAGAGAACGTCGGAGAGTTTCTGAGAGTATCTGTGAGTGTCAGAGAGTGTCAGAGACTGTCAGAGACTGTCAGAGGGTTCAGACAGTGTCTGAGTGTGTCAGAGAGTTTCACAGTGTGTCACAGAGTGTCAGAGACTGTCAGAGAGTTTCAGAGAGTGTCAGATCGTGTCAGAGAGTTTCAGAGAGTTTCAGAGAGTTTCAGAGAATGTCAGAGAGTGTCAGAGAGTGTCTGAGAGTTTCAGAGAGTTTCACAGAATGTCAGAGAGTATCAGAGAATGTCGGAGGGTTTCTGAGAGTATCTGTGTGTGTAAGAGAGTGTCAGAGGGTTCTGAGAGTTTCTGAGTGTGTCAGGGAGTGTCACAGAGTGTCAGAGACTGTCAGAGAGTGTCAGAGTGTTTCAGAGAGTTTCACAGAGTGTCAGAGCGTGTCAGAGAGTGTCAGAGGGTGTCAGAGAATGTCGGAGAGTTTCTGAGAGTATCTGTGAGTGTCAGAGAGTGTCAGAGAGTTTCACAGTGTGTCACAGAGTGTCAGAGAGTGTCAGAGAGTGCCAGAAAGTTTCAGAGAGTGTCAGATAGTGTCAGAGAGTTTCAGAGAGTGTCACAGAGTGTCAGAGAGCTTCAGAGAGTGTCAGAGAGTGTCAGAGAGTGTCAGAGAGTTTCAGAGAGTTTCAGAGATTGTCAGAGAGTGTCAGAGACTGTCTGAGAGTTTCAGAGAGTTTCAGAGAATGTCAGAGAGTGTCAGAGAGTATCAGAGAATGTCGGAGAGTTTCTGAGAGTATCTGTGAGTGTAAGAGAGTGTCAGAGGGTTCTGAGAGTTTCTGAGTGTGTCAGGGAGTGTCACAGAGTGTCAGAGACTGTCAGAGAGTGTCAGAGAGTTTCAGAGAGTTTCACAGAGTGTCAGAGATTGTCAGAGATTGTCAGAGAGTGTCAGAGGGTGTCAGAGAAAGTCGGAGATTTCCTGAGAGTATCTGTGAGTGTCAGAGAATGTCAGAGAGTTTCACAGTGTGTCACAGAGTGTCAGAGAGTGTCAGAGAGTGTCTGAGATTGTCTGAGTGTGTCAGAGACTGTCAGAGAATGTCGGAGAGTTTCTGAGGGTATCTGTGAGTGTCAGAGAGTGTCCGAGAGTTTCCCAGTGTGTCACAGAGTGTCAGAGAGTTTCAGAGAGTGTCAGAGAACGTCGGAGAGTTTCTGAGAGTATCTGTGAGTGTCAGAGAGTGTCAGAGACTGTCAGAGACTGTCAGAGGGTTCAGAGAGTGTCTGAGTGTGTCAGGGAGTGTCACAGAGTGTCAGAGACTGTCAGAGAGTGTCAGAGAGTGTCAGAGAATGTCGGAGAGTTTCTGAGAGTATCTGTGTGTGTAAGAGAGTGGCAGAGGGTTCTGAGAGTTTCTGAGTGTGTCAGGGAGTGTCACAGAGTGTCAGAGACTGTCAGAGAGTGTCAGAGAGTGTCAGAGAGTTTCAGAGAATGTCAGAGAGTGTCAGAGAGTGTCTGAGAGTTTCAGAGAGTTTCAGAGAATGTCAGAGAGTGTCAGAGAGTGTCAGAGAATGTCGGAGGGTTTCTGAGAGTATCTGTGTGTGTAAGAGAGTGTCGGAGGGTTCTGAGAGTTTCTGAGTGTGTCAGGGAGTATCACAGAGTGTCAGAGACTGTCAGAGAGTGTCAGAGAGTTTCAGAGAGTTTCACAGAGTGTCAGAGAGTGTCAGAGAGTTTTAGAGGTTGTCAGAGAATGTCGGAGAGTTTCTGAGAGTATCTGTGAGTGTCGGAGAGTGTCAGAGAGTTTCACAGTGTGTCACAGAGAGTCACAGAGTGACAGAGAGTGTCAGAGAGTGTCAGAGAGTGTCAGAGAGTGTCAGAAAGTTTCAGAGAGTGGCAGAGATTGTCAGAGCTTGTCAGAGAGTGTCAGAGACTGTCTGAGAGTTTCAGAGAGTTTCAGAGAATGTCAGAGAGTGTCAGAGAGAGTCAGAGAATGTCGGAGAGTTTCTGAGAGTATCTGTGAGTGTAAGAGAGTGTCAGAGGGTTCTGAGAGTTTCTGAGTGTGTCAGGGAGGGTCACAGAGTGTCAGAGACTGTCAGAGAGTGTCAGAGAGTCTCAGAGAGTTTCACCGAGTGTCAGAGAGTGTCAGAGAGTTTTAGAGGTTGTCAGAGAATGTCGGAGAGTTTCTGAGAGTATCTGTGAGTGTCAGAGAGTGTCAGAGAGTTCCACAATGTGTCACAGAGTGTCACAGATTGTCAGAGAGTTTCAGAGAATGTCAGGGAGTGTCAGAAAGTTTCAGAGAGTGTCAGATAGTGTCAGAGAGTTTCAGAGAGTGTCACAACAGAGTGTCAGAGAGTTTCAGAGAGCTTCAGAGAGATGTCAGAGAGTGTCAGAGAGTGTCACAGTGTTTCAGAGAGTTTCAGAGAGTGTCAGCGAGTTTCAGAGAGTGTCAGACACTGTCTGACAGTGTCGGAGAGCATCAAAGAGTTTCAGAGAGTGTCAGAGAGTTTCAGAGAGTGTCAGAGAGTGTCAAAGAGTTTCAGAGAGTGTCTGAGTGTGTCAGAGAGTGCCAGATAGTTCCTGAGTGTGTCAGAGACTGTCAGAGACTTTCAGAGGGTTCAGAGAGTGTCTGAGTGTGTCAGAGAGTTTCACAGTGTGTCACAGAGTGTCAGAGAGTGTCAGAGAGTTTCAGAGAGTGTCAGATCGTGTCAGAGAGTTTCAGAGAATGTCAGAGAGTGTCAGAGAGTGTCTGAGAGTTTCAGAGAGTTTCAGAGAATGTCAGAGAGTATCAGAGAATGTCGGAGGGTTTCTGAGAGTATCTGTGTGTGTAAGAGAGTGTCAGAGGGTTCTGAGAGTTTCTGAGTGTGTCAGGGAGTGTCACAGAGTGTCAGAGACTGTCAGAGAGTGTCAGAGTGTTTCAGAGAGTTTCACAGAGTGTCAGAGAGTGTCAGAGAGTGTCAGAGGGTGTCAGAGAATGTCAGAGAGTTTCTGAGAGTATCTGTGAGTGTCAGAGAGTGTCAGAGTGTTTCACAGTGTGTCACAGAGTGTCAGAGAGTGTCAGAGAGTGTCAGAGAGTGTCAGAATGTTTCAGAGAGTGTCAGATAGTGTCAGAGAGTTTCAGAGAGTGTCACAGAGTGTCAGAGAGCGTCAGAGAGTGTCAGAGAGTGTCAGAGAGTTTCAGAGAGTTTCAGAGAATGTCAGAGAGTGTCAGAGACTGTCTGAGAGTTTCAGAGAGTTTCAGAGAATGTCAGAGAGTGTCAGAGAGTGTCAGAGAATGTCGGAGAGTTTCTGAGAGTATCTGTGAGTGTAAGAGAGTGTCAGAGGGTTCTGAGAGTTTCTGAGTGTGTCAGGGAGTGTCACAGAGTGTCAGAGACTGTCAGAGAGTGTCAGAGAGTTTCAGAGAGTTTCACAGAGTGTCAGAGATTGTCAGAGATTGTCAGAGGGTGTCAGAGAAAGTCGGAGATTTTCTGAGAGTATCTGTGAGTGTCAGAGAATGTCAGAGAGTTTCACAGTGTGTCACAGAGTGTCAGAGAGTGTCAGAGAGTGTCTGAGATTGTCTGAGAGTGTCAGAGACTGTCAAAGAATGTCGGAGAGTTCCTGAGGGTATCTGTGAGTGTCAGAGAGTGTCCGAGAGTTTCCCAGTGTGTCACAGAGTGTCAGAGAGTTTCAGAGAGTGTCAGAGAACGTCGGAGAGTTTCTGAGAGTATCTGTGAGTGTCAGAGAGTGTCAGAGACTGTCAGAGACTGTCAGAGGGTTCAGAGAGTGTCTGAGTGTGTCAGAGAGTGTCACAGAGTGTCAGAGACTGTCAGAGAGTGTCAGAGAGTGTCAGAGAATGTCGGAGAGTTTCTGAGAGTTTCTGTGTGTGTAAGAGAGTGGCAGAGGGTTCTGAGAGTTTCTGAGTGTGTCAGGGAGTGTCACAGAGTGTCAGAGACTGTCAGAGAGTGTCAGAGAGTGTCAGAGAGTTTCAGAGAATGTCAGAGAGTGTCAGAGAGTGTCTGAGAGTTTCAGAGAGTGTCAGAGATTGTCAGAGATTGTCAGAGAGTGTCAGAGACTGTCTGAGAGTTTCAGAGAGTTTCAGAGAATGTCAGAGAGTGTCAGAGAGTGTCAGAGAATGTCGGAGAGTTTCTGAGAGTATCTGTGAGTGTAAGAGAGTGTCAGAGGGTTCTGAGAGTTTCTGAGTGTGTCAGGGAGGGTCACAGAGTGTCAGAGACTGTCAGAGAGTGTCAGAGAGTCTCAGAGAGTTTCACCGAGTGTCAGAGAGTGTCAGAGAGTGTCAGAGGTTGTCAGAGAATGTCGGAGAGTTTCTGAGAGTATCTGTGAGTGTCAGAGAGTGTCAGAGGGTTCCACAGTGTGTCACAGAGTGTCACAGATTGTCAGAGAGTTTCAGAGAATGTCAGGGAGTGTCAGAAAGTTTCAGAGAGTGTCAGATAGTGTCAGAGAGTTTCAGAGAGTGTCACAACAGAGTGTCAGAGAGTTTCAGAGAGCTTCAGAGAGATGTCAGAGAGTGTCAGAGAGTGTCACAGTGTTTCAGAGAGTTTCAGAGAGTGTCAGCGAGGTTCAGAGAGTGTCAGACACTGTCTGACAGTGTTGGAGAGCATCAAAGAGTTTCAGAGAGTGTCAGAGAGTTTCAGAGAGTGTCAGAGAGTGTCAAAGAGTTTCAGAGAGTCTCAGAGAGTGTCAGAGAGATTCAGAGAATGTCAGAAAGTGTCAGAGAGTGTCTGAGAGTTTCAGAGAGTTTCAGAGAATGTCAGAGAGTGTCAGAGAGTGTCAGAGAGTGTCAGAGAATGTCGGAGATTTTCTGAGAGTATCTGTGAGTGTAAGAGAGTGTCAGAGGGTTCTGAGAGTTTCTGAGTGTGTCAGGGAGTGTCACAGAGTGTCAGAGACTGTCAGAGATTGTCAGAGAGTGTCAGAGGGTGTCAGAGAAAGTCGGAGATTTTCTGAGAGTATCTGTGAGTGTCAGAGAATGTCAGAGAGTTTCACAGTGTGTCACAGAGTGTCAGAGAGTGTCAGAGAGTGTCAGAGAGTGTCTGAGATTGTCTGAGAGTGTCAGAGACTGTCAGAGAATGTCGGAGAGTTTCTGAGGGTATCTGTGAGTGTAAGAGAGTGTCAGAGGGTTCTGAGAGTTTCTGAGTGTGTCAGGGAGGGTCACAGAGTGTCAGAGACTGTCAGAGAGTGTCAGAGAGTCTCAGAGAGTTTCACCGAGTGTCAGAGAGTGTCAGAGAGTTTTAGAGGTTGTCAGAGAATGTCGGAGAGTTTCTGAGAGTATCTGTGAGTGTCAGAGAGTGTCAGAGAGTTCCACAATGTGTCACAGAGTGTCACAGATTGTCAGAGAGTTTCAGAGAATGTCAGGGAGTGTCAGAAAGTTTCAGAGAGTGTCAGATAGTGTCAGAGAGTTTCAGAGAGTGTCACAACAGAGTGTCAGAGAGTTTCAGAGAGCTTCAGAGAGATGTCAGAGAGTGTCAGAGAGTGTCACAGTGTTTCAGAGAGTTTCAGAGAGTGTCAGCGAGTTTCAGAGAGTGTCAGACACTGTCTGACAGTGTCGGAGAGCATCAAAGAGTTTCAGAGAGTGTCAGAGAGTTTCAGAGAGTGTCAGAGAGTGTCAAAGAGTTTCAGAGAGTGTCTGAGTGTGTCAGAGAGTGCCAGATAGTTCCTGAGTGTGTCAGAGACTGTCAGAGACTTTCAGAGGGTTCAGAGAGTGTCTGAGTGTGTCAGAGAGTTTCACAGTGTGTCACAGAGTGTCAGAGAGTGTCAGAGAGTTTCAGAGAGTGTCAGATCGTGTCAGAGAGTTTCAGAGAATGTCAGAGAGTGTCAGAGAGTGTCTGAGAGTTTCAGAGAGTTTCAGAGAATGTCAGAGAGTATCAGAGAATGTCGGAGGGTTTCTGAGAGTATCTGTGTGTGTAAGAGAGTGTCAGAGGGTTCTGAGAGTTTCTGAGTGTGTCAGGGAGTGTCACAGAGTGTCAGAGACTGTCAGAGAGTGTCAGAGTGTTTCAGAGAGTTTCACAGAGTGTCAGAGAGTGTCAGAGAGTGTCAGAGGGTGTCAGAGAATGTCGGAGAGTTTCTGAGAGTATCTGTGAGTGTCAGAGAGTGTCAGAGTGTTTCACAGTGTGTCACAGAGTGTCAGAGAGTGTCAGAGAGTGTCAGAGAGTGTCAGAATGTTTCAGAGAGTGTCAGATAGTGTCAGAGAGTTTCAGAGAGTGTCACAGAGTGTCAGAGAGCGTCAGAGAGTGTCAGAGAGTGTCAGAGAGTTTCAGAGAGTTTCAGAGAATGTCAGAGAGTGTCAGAGACTGTCTGAGAGTTTCAGAGAGTTTCAGAGAATGTCAGAGAGTGTCAGAGAGTGTCAGAGAATGTCGGAGAGTTTCTGAGAGTATCTGTGAGTGTAAGAGAGTGTCAGAGGGTTCTGAGAGTTTCTGAGTGTGTCAGGGAGTGTCACAGAGTGTCAGAGACTGTCAGAGAGTGTCAGAGAGTTTCAGAGAGTTTCACAGAGTGTCAGAGATTGTCAGAGATTGTCAGAGGGTGTCAGAGAAAGTCGGAGATTTTCTGAGAGTATCTGTGAGTGTCAGAGAATGTCAGAGAGTTTCACAGTGTGTCACAGAGTGTCAGAGAGTGTCAGAGAGTGTCTGAGATTGTCTGAGAGTGTCAGAGACTGTCAAAGAATGTCGGAGAGTTCCTGAGGGTATCTGTGAGTGTCAGAGAGTGTCCGAGAGTTTCCCAGTGTGTCACAGAGTGTCAGAGAGTTTCAGAGAGTGTCAGAGAACGTCGGAGAGTTTCTGAGAGTATCTGTGAGTGTCAGAGAGTGTCAGAGACTGTCAGAGACTGTCAGAGGGTTCAGAGAGTGTCTGAGTGTGTCAGAGAGTGTCACAGAGTGTCAGAGACTGTCAGAGAGTGTCAGAGAGTGTCAGAGAATGTCGGAGAGTTTCTGAGAGTTTCTGTGTGTGTAAGAGAGTGGCAGAGGGTTCTGAGAGTTTCTGAGTGTGTCAGGGAGTGTCACAGAGTGTCAGAGACTGTCAGAGAGTGTCAGAGAGTGTCAGAGAGTTTCAGAGAATGTCAGAGAGTGTCAGAGAGTGTCTGAGAGTTTCAGAGAGTGTCAGAGATTGTCAGAGATTGTCAGAGAGTGTCAGAGACTGTCTGAGAGTTTCAGAGAGTTTCAGAGAATGTCAGAGAGTGTCAGAGAGTGTCAGAGAATGTCGGAGAGTTTCTGAGAGTATCTGTGAGTGTAAGAGAGTGTCAGAGGGTTCTGAGAGTTTCTGAGTGTGTCAGGGAGGGTCACAGAGTGTCAGAGACTGTCAGAGAGTGTCAGAGAGTCTCAGAGAGTTTCACCGAGTGTCAGAGAGTGTCAGAGAGTGTCAGAGGTTGTCAGAGAATGTCGGAGAGTTTCTGAGAGTATCTGTGAGTGTCAGAGAGTGTCAGAGGGTTCCACAGTGTGTCACAGAGTGTCACAGATTGTCAGAGAGTTTCAGAGAATGTCAGGGAGTGTCAGAAAGTTTCAGAGAGTGTCAGATAGTGTCAGAGAGTTTCAGAGAGTGTCACAACAGAGTGTCAGAGAGTTTCAGAGAGCTTCAGAGAGATGTCAGAGAGTGTCAGAGAGTGTCACAGTGTTTCAGAGAGTTTCAGAGAGTGTCAGCGAGTTTCAGAGAGTGTCAGACACTGTCTGACAGTGTCGGAGAGCATCAAAGAGTTTCAGAGAGTGTCTGAGTGTGTCAGAGAGTGCCAGAGAGTTCCTGAGTGTGTCAGAGACTGTCAGAGACTGTCAGAGGGTTCAGAGAGTGTCTGAGTGTGTCAGAGAGTTTCACAGTGTGTCACAGAGTGTCAGAGACTGTCAGAGAGTTTCAGAGAGTGTCAGATCGTGTCAGAGAGTTTCAGAGAGTTTCAGAGAATGTCAGAGAGTGTCAGAGAGAGTCTGAGAGTTTCAGAGAGTTTCAGAGAATGTCAGAGAGTATCAGAGAATGTCGGAGAGTTTCTGAGAGTATCAGTGAGTGTCAGAGAGTGTCAGAGTGTTTCACAGTGTGTCACAGAGTGTCAGAGAGTGTCAGAGAGTGTCAGAAAGTTTCAGAGAGTGTCAGATAGTGTCAGAGAGTTTCAGAGAGTGTCACAGAGTGTCAGAGAGCGTCAGAGAGTGTCAGAGAGTGTCAGAGAGTTTCAGAGAGTTTCAGAGAATGTCAGAGAGTGTCAGAGACTGTCTGAGAGTTTCAGAGAGTTTCAGAGTATGTCAGAGAGTGTCAGAGAGTGTCAGAGAATGTCGGAGAGTTTCTGAGAGTATCTGTGAGTGTAAGAGAGTGTCAGAGGGTTCTGAGAGTTTCTGAGTGTGTCAGGGAGTGTCACAGAGTGTCAGAGACTGTCAGAGAGTGTCAGAGAGTTTCAGAGAGTTTCACAGAGTGTCAGAGATTGTCAGAGATTGTCAGAGGGTGTCAGAGAAAGTCGGAGATTTTCTGAGAGTATCTGTGAGTGTCAGAGAATGTCAGAGAGTTTCACAGTGTGTCACAGAGTGTCAGAGAGTGTCAGAGAGTGTCTGAGATTGTCTGAGAGTGTCAGAGACTGTCAGAGAATGTCGGAGAGTTTCTGAGGGTATCTGTGAGTGTCAGAGAGTGTCCGAGAGTTTCCCAGTGTGTCACAGAGTGTCAGAGAGTTTCAGAGAGTGTCAGAGAACGTCGGAGAGTTTCTGAGAGTATCTGTGAGTGTCAGAGAGTGTCAGAGACTGTCAGAGACTGTCAGAGGGTTCAGAGAGTGTCTGAGTGTGTCAGGGAGTGTCACAGAGTGTCAGAGACTGTCAGAGAGTGTCAGAGAGTGTCAGAGAATGTCGGAGAGTTTCAGAGAGTTTCACAGAGTGTCAGAGATTGTCAGAGATTGTCAGAGGGTGCCAGAGAAAGTCGGAGATTTTCTGAGAGTATCTGTGAGTGTCAGAGAATGTCAGAGAGTTTCACAGTGTGTCACAGAGTGTCAGAGAGTGTCAGAGAGTGTCTGAGATTGTCTGAGAGTGTCAGAGACTGTCAGAGAATGTCGGAGAGTTTCTGAGGGTATCTGTGAGTGTAAGAGAGTGGCAGAGGGTTCTGAGAGTTTCTGAGTGTGTCAGGGAGTGTCACAGAGTGTCAGAGACTGTCAGAGAGTGTCAGAGAGTGTCAGAGAGTTTCAGAGAATGTCAGAGAGTGTCAGAGAGTGTCTGAGAGTTTCAGAGAGTTTCAGAGAATGTCAGAGAGTGTCAGAGAGTGTCAGAGAATGTCGGAGGGTTTCTGAGAGTATCTGTGTGTGTAAGAGAGTGTCGGAGGGTTCTGAGAGTTTCTGAGTGTGTCAGGGAGTATCACAGAGTGTCAGAGACTGTCAGAGAGTGTCAGAGAGTTTCAGACAGTTTCACAGAGTGTCAGAGAGTGTCAGAGAGAGTCAGAGGGTGTCAGAGAATGTCGGAGAGTTTCTGAGAGTATCTGTGAGTGTCGGAGAGTGTCAGAGAGTTTCACAGTGTGTCACAGAGTGTCACAGAGTGTCAGAGAGTGTCAGAGAGTGTCAGAGAGTGTCAGAAAGTTTCAGAGAGTGTCAGAGATTGTCAGAGATTGTCAGAGAGTGTCAGAGACTGTCTGAGAGTTTCAGAGAGTTTCAGAGAATGTCAGAGAGTGTCAGAGAGTGTCAGAGAATGTCGGAGAGTTTCTGAGAGTATCTGTGAGTGTAAGAGAGTGTCAGAGGGTTCTGAGAGTTTCTGAGTGTGTCAGGGAGGGTCACAGAGTGTCAGAGACTGTCAGAGAGTGTCAGAGAGTCTCAGAGAGTTTCACCGAGTGTCAGAGAGTGTCAGAGAGTGTCAGAGGTTGTCAGAGAATGTCGGAGAGTTTCTGAGAGTATCTGTGAGTGTCAGAGAGTGTCAGAGAGTTCCACAGTGTGTCACAGAGTGTCACAGATTGTCAGAGAGTTTCAAAGAATGTCAGGGTGTGTCAGAAAGTTTCAGAGAGTGTCAGATAGTGTCAGAGAGTTTCAGAGAGTGTCACAACAGAGTGTCAGAGAGTTTCAGAGAGCTTCAGAGAGATGTCAGAGAGTGTCAGAGAGTGTCACAGTGTTTCAGAGAGTTTCAGAGAGTGTCAGCGAGTTTCAGAGAGTGTCAGACACTGTCTGACAGTGTCGGAGAGCATCAAAGAGTTTCAGAGAGTGTCAGAGAGTTTCAGAGAGTGTCAGAGAGTGTCAAAGAGTTTCAGAGAGTGTCTGAGTGTGTCAGAGAGTGCCAGAGAGTTCCTGAGTGTGTCAGAGACTGTCAGAGACTGTCAGAGGGTTCAGAGAGTGTCTGAGTGTGTCAGAGAGTTTCACAGTGTGTCACAGAGTGTCAGAGAGTGTCAGAGAGTTTCAGAGAGTGTCCGATCGTGTCAGAGAGTTTCAGAGAGTTTCAGAGAATGTCAGAGAGTGTCAGAGAGTGTCTGAGAGTTTCAGAGAGTTTCAGAGAATGTCAGAGAGTATCAGAGAATGTCGGAGGGTTTCTGAGAGTATCTGTGTGTGTAAGAGAGTGTCAGAGGGTTCTGAGAGTTTCTGAGTGTGTCAGGGAGTGTCACAGAGTGTCAGAGACTGTCAGAGAGTGTCAGAGTGTTTCAGAGAGTTTCACAGAGTGTCAGAGAGTGTCAGAGAGTGTCAGAGGGTGTCAGAGAATGTCGGAGTGTTTCTGAGAGTATCTGTGAGTGTCAGAGAGTGTCAGAGTGTTTCACAGTGTGTCACAGAGTGTCAGAGAGTGTCAGAGAGTGTCAGAGAGTGTCAGAGAGTGTCAGAAAGTTTCAGAGAGTGTCAGATAGTGTCACAGAGTTTGAGAGAGTGTCACAGAGTGTCAGAGAGCTTCAGAGAGTGTCAGAGAGTGTCAGAGAGTTTCAGAGAGTTTCAGAGAATGTCAGAGAGTGTCAGAGACTGTCTGAGAGTTTCAGAGAGTTTCAGAGAATGTCAGAGAGTGTCAGAGAGTGTCAGAGAATGTCGGAGAGTTTCTGAGAGTATCTGTGAGTGTAAGAGAGTGTCAGAGGGTTCTGAGACTTTCTGAGTGTGTCAGGGAGTGTCACAGAGTGTCAGAGACTGTCAGAGAGTGTCAGAGAGTTTCAGAGAGTTTCACAGAGTGTCAGAGATTGTCAGAGATTGTCAGAGAGTGTCAGAGGGTGTCAGAGAAAGTCGGAGATTTTCTGAGAGTATCTGTGAGTGTCAGAGAATGTCAGAGAGTTTCACAGTGTGTCACAGAGTGTCAGAGAGTGTCAGAGAGTGTCTGAGATTGTCTGAGAGTGTCAGAGACTGTCAGAGAATGTCGGAGAGTTTCTGAGGGTATCTGTGAGTGTCAGAGAGTGTCCGAGAGTTTCCCAGTGTGTCACAGAGTGTCAGAGAGTTTCAGAGAGTGTCAGAGAACGTCGGAGAGTTTCTGAGAGTATCTGTGAGTGTCAGAGAGTGTCAGAGACTGTCAGAGACTGTCAGAGGGTTCAGAGAGTGTCTGAGTGTGTCAGGGAGTGTCACAGAGTGTCAGAGACTGTCAGAGAGTGTCAGAGAGTTTCAGAGAGTTTCAGAGAATGTCAGAGAGTGTCAGAGAGTGTCTGAGAGTTTCAGAGAGTTTCAGAGAATGTCAGAGAGTATCAGAGAATGTCGGAGGGTTTCTGAGAGTATCTGTGTGTGTAAGAGAGTGTCACAGAGTGTCAGAGACTGTCAGAGAGTGTCAGAGTGTTTCAGAGAGTTTCACAGAGTGTCAGAGAGTGTCAGAGAGTGTCAGAGGGTGTCAGAGAATGTCGGAGAGTTTCTGAGAGTATCTGTGAGTGTCAGAGAGTGTCAGAGAGTTTCACAGTGTGTCACAGAGTGTCAGAGAGTGTCAGAGAGTGTCAGAGAGTGTCAGAAAGTTTCAGAGAGTGTCAGATAGTGTCAGAGAGTTTCAGAGAGTGTCACAGAGTGTCAGAGAGCTTCAGAGAGTGTCAGAGAGTGTCAGAGAGTGTCAGAGAGTTTCAGAGAATGTCAGAGAGTGTCAGAGACTGTCTGAGAGTTTCAGAGAGTTTCAGAGAATGTCAGAGAGTGTCAGAGAGTGTCAGAGAATGTCGGAGAGTTTCTGAGAGTATCTGTGAGTGTAAGAGAGTGTCAGAGGGTTCTGAGAGTTTCTGAGTGTGTCAGGGAGTGTCACAGAGTGTCAGAGACTGTCAGAGAGTGTCAGAGAGTTTCAGAGAGTTTCACAGAGTGTCAGAGATTGTCAGAGATTGTCAGAGAGTGTCAGAGGGTGTCAGAGAAAGTCGGAGATTTTCTGAGAGTATCTGTGAGTGTCAGAGAATGTCAGAGAGTTTCACAGTGTGTCACAGAGTGTCAGAGAGTGTCAGAGAGTGTCTGAGATTGTCTGAGAGTGTCAGAGACTGTCAGAGAATGTCGGAGAGTTTCTGAGGGTATCTGTGAGTGTCAGAGAGTGTCCGAGAGTTTCCCAGTGTGTCACAGAGTGTCAGAGAGTTTCAGAGAGTTTCAGAGAACGTCGGAGAGTTTCTGAGAGTATCTGTGAGTGTCAGAGAGTGTCAGAGACTGTCAGAGACTGTCAGAGGGTTCAGAGAGTGTCTGAGTGTGTCAGAGAGTTTCACAGTGTGTCACAGAGTGTCAGAGAGTGTCAGAGAGTTTCAGAGAGTGTCAGATCGTGTCAGAGAGTGTCAGAGAGCTTCAGAGAGTGTCACAGACTTTCAGAGAGTGTCAGAGAGTTTCAGAGAGTGTCAGAGAGTTTCAGAGAGTGTCAGAGAGATTGCAGTGAGTTTCAGAGAGTGTGGGAGAGCTTCAGAGTTTCACAGAATTTCAGAGAGTTTCAGAGAGCTTCAGAGAGTGTCAGAGAGTGTCAGAGAGCGACTGCGAGTTTCAGAGAATTGTCAGAGAGTGTCAGAGCGTTTCAGAGAGTGTCAGAGAGTTTCAGAGACTGTCACAGACTGTCAGAGAGTGTCAGAGAGTTTCAGAGAGTGTCAGAGAGTTTCAGAGAGTGTCTGAGAGATTGCAGAGAGTGTCAGAGATTGTGGGAGAGCTTCAGAGTTTCAGAGAACTTCAGAGAGCTTCAGAGAATGTCAGAGAGTGTCAGAGAGTGTTTGAGAGTTTCAGAGAGTTTCAAAGAATGTCAGAGAGTGTCAGAGAGTGTCAGAGAATTTCGGAGAGTTTCTGAGAGTATCTGTGTGTGTAAGAGAGTGGCAGAGGGTTCTGAGAGTTTCTGAGTGTGTCAGGGAGTGTCACAGAGTGTCAGAGACTGTCAGAGAGTGTCAGAGAGTGTCAGAGAGTTTCAGAGAATGTCAGAGAGTGTCAGAGAGTGTCTGAGAGTTTCAGAGAGTTTCAGAGAATGTCAGAGAGTGTCAGAGAGTGTCAGAGAATGTCGGAGGGTTTCTGAGAGTATCTGTGTGTGTAGGAGAGTGTCGGAGGGTTCTGAGAGTTTCTGAGTGTGTCAGGGAGTATCACAGAGTGTTACAGACTGTCAGAGAGTGTCAGAGAGTTTCAGAGAGTTTCACAGAGTGTCAGAGAGTGTCAGAGAGAGTCAGAGGGTGTCAGAGAATGTCGGAGAGTTTCTGAGAGTATCTGTGAGTGTCGGAGAGTGTCAGAGAGTTTCACAGTGTGTCACAGAGTGTCACAGAGTGTCAGAGAGTGTCAGAGAGTGTCAGAGAGTGTCAGAAAGTTTCAGAGAGTGTCAGATAGTGTCAGAGAGTTTCAGAGAGTGTCACAGAGTGTCAGAGAGCTTCAGGGAGTGTCAGAGAGTGTCAGAGAGTTTCAGAGAGTTTCAGAGAATGTCAGAGACTGTCAGAGACTGTCTGAGAGTTTCAGAGAGTTTCAGAGAATGTCAGAGAGTGTCAGAGAGTGTCAGAGAATGTCAGAGAGTCTCAGAGAGTTTCACCGAGTGTCAGAGAGTGTCAGAGAGTGTCAGAGGTTGTCAGAGAATGTCGGAGAGTTTCTGAGAGTATCTGTGAGTGTCAGAGAGTGTCAGAGAGTTCCACAGTGTGTCACAGAGTGTCACAGATTGTCAGTGAGTTTCAGAGAATGTCAGGGAGTGTCAGAAAGTTTCAGAGAGTGTCAGATAGTGTCAGAGAGTTTCAGAGAGTGTCACAACAGAGTGTCAGAGAGTTTCAGAGAGCTTCAGAGAGATGTCAGAGAGTGTCAGAGAGTGTCACAGTGTTTCAGAGAGTTTCAGAGAGTGTCAGCGAGTTTCAGACAGTGTCAGACACTGTCTGAGAGTGTCGGAGAGTATCAAAGAGTTTCAGAGAGTGTCTGAGTGTGCCAGAGAGTGCCAGAGAGTTCCTGAGTGTGTCGGAGAGTGTCAGAGAGTGTCAGAGAGTTTCAGGGAGTCTAACAAAGTGTCAGAGAGTGTCAGAGAGTGTCAGAGAGTTTCAGAGAGTGTCAGAGAGGGTCAGAGAGTTTCAGAGAGTTTCTGAGATTGTCACAGCGTGTCAGAGAGTGTCAGAGAGATTGCAGAGAGTGTCAGAGCGTGTCAGAGAACTTCAGAGAGTTTCAGAGAGTTTCAGAGAGCTTCAGAGAGTTTCAGAGAGTTTCAGAGAGTGTCAGAGGTTGTATGAGAGTTTCAGAGATTGTCAAAAAGTTTCAGAGAGTGTCAGAGAGTGTCAGAGAGATTCAGAGAATGTCAGAGAGTGTCACAGAGTGTCTGAGATTTTCAGAGAGTTTCAGAGAATGTCAGAGAGTGTCAGAGAGTGTCAGAGAATGTCGGAGAGTTTCTGAGAGTATCTGTGAGTGTAAGAGAGTGTCAGAGGGTTCTGAGACTTTCTGAGTGTGTCAGGGAGTGTCACAGAGTGTCAGAGACTGTCAGAGAGTGTCAGAGAGTTTCAGAGAGTTTCACAGAGTGTCAGAGATTGTCAGAGATTGTCAGAGAGTGTCAGAGGGTGTCAGAGAAAGTCGGAGATTTTCTGAGAGTATCTGTGAGTGTCAGAGAATGTCAGAGAGTTTCACAGTGTGTCACAGAGTGTCACAGAGTGTCAGAGAGTGTCAGAGAGTGTCAGAGAGTGTCAGAGAGTCTCAGAGATTGTCAGATCGTGTCAGAGAGTTTCAGAGAGTGTCAGAGAGTTTCAGAGAGTGTCAGAGATTGTACGAGAGTGTCACAGAGTGTCAGAGAATGTCGGAGAGTTTCTGAGAGTATCTGTGTGTGTAAGAGAGTGTCAGAGGGTTCTGAGAGTTTCTGAGTGTGTCAGGGAGTGTCACAGAGTGTCAGAGAGCTTCAGAGAGTGTCAGAGAGTGTCAGAGAGTTTCAGAGAGTTTCAGAGAATGTCAGAGAGTGTCAGAGAGTGTCAGAGGGTGTCAGAGAATGTCGGAGAGTTTCTGAGAGTATCTGTGAGTGTCAGAGAGTGTCAGAGAGTTTCACAGTGTGTCACAGAGTGTCAGAGAGTGTCAGATAGTGTCAGAGAGTTTCAGAGAGTGTCACAGAGTGTCAGAGAGCTTCAGAGAGTGTCAGAGAGCGTCAGAGAGTGTCAGAGAGTTTCAGAGAGTTTCAGAGAATGTCAGAGAGTGTCATTGAGTTTCAGAGCGTTTCAGAGATTTTCAGAGTGTGTCAGAGAGTGTCTGAGAGTGTCAGAGAGTATCACAGAGTTTCAGAGAGTGTCAGAGAGTGTCAGAGACTGTCAGAGACTGTCAGAGGGTTCAGAGAGTGTCTGAGTGTGTCAGAGAGTTTCACAGTGTGTCACAGAGTGTCAGAGAGTGTCAGAGAGCTTCAGAGAGTGTCACAGACTTTCAGAGAGTGTCAGAGAGTTTCAGAGAGTGTCAGAGAGATTGCAGAGAGTGTCAGAGTGTGTGGGAGAGCTTCAGAGTTTCAGAGAATTTCAGAGAGTTTCAGAGAGCTTCAGAGAGTGTCAGAGAGTGTCAGAGAGTGACAGAGCGTTTCAGAGATTTTCAGAGTGTGTCAGAGAGTGTCTGAGAGTGTCAGAGAGTATCACAGAGTTTCAGAGAGTGTCAGAGAGTGTCAGAGACTGTCAGAGACTGTCAGAGGGTTCAGAGAGTGTCTGAGTGTGTCAGAGAGTTTCACAGTGTGTCACAGAGTGTCAGAGAGTGTCAGAGAGTTTCAGAGAGTGTCAGAACGTGTCAGAGAGTGTCAGAGAGTGTCAGAGAGCTTCAGAGAGTGTCACAGACTTTCAGAGAGTGTCATAGAGTTTCAGAGAGTGTCAGAGAGTTTCAGAGAGTGTCAGAGAGATTGCAGAGAGTGTCAGAGAGTGTGGGAGAGCTTCAGAGTTTCAGAGAATTTCAGAGAGTTTCAGTGAGCTTCAGAGAGTGTCAGAGAGTGTCAGGGAGTGTCAGAGCGTTTCAGAGAGTTTCAGAGTGTGTCAGAGAGTGTCTGAGAGTGTCAGAGAGTATCACATAGTTTCAGAGAGTGTCCAAGAGTGTCAGAGAGTTTCAGAGTGTTTCAGAGAGTGTCAGAGAGTGTCAGAGAGGTTCTGAGAGTGTCAGAGAATGTCGGAGAGTTTCTGATAGTATCTGTGAGTGTCAGAGAGTTTCACAGTGTGTCACAGAGTGTCAGAGAGTGTCTGAGAGTGTCTGAGAGTGTCAGAGACTGTCAGAGAATGTCGGAGAGTGTCAAAGAGTATCTGTGAGTGTCAGAGAGTGTCAGAGAGTTTCACAGTGTGTCACAGATTGTCAGAGAGTTTCAGAGAGTGTCAGAGAATGTCGGAGAGTTTCTGAGAGTATCTGTGAGTGTCAGAGATTGTCAGAGGGTGCAGAGAGTGTCTGAGTGTGTCAGAGAGTTTCACAGTGTGTCACAGAGTGTCAGAGAGTGTCAGAGAGTTTCAGAGAGTGTCAGATCGTGTCAGAGAGTGTCAGAGAGTTTCAGAGAGTGTCAGAGACTGTCAGAGAGAGTCAGAGAGTTTCAGAGAGTGTCAGAGAGTTTCAGAGAGTGTCAGAGAGTGTCAGAAAGTTTCAGAGAGTGTCAGATAGTGTCAGAGAGTTTCAGAGAGTGTCACAGAGTGTCAGAGAGTTTCAGATGGCTTCAGAGAGTGTCAGAGAGTGTCAGAGAGTGTCACAGAGTGTCAGAGAGTTTCAGAGAGTGTCGGATAGTGTCAGAGAGTGTCAGAGAGTTTCAGAGAGAGTCGGAGAGTTTCAGAGAGTGTCTGAGCGTGTCAGAGATGGCCAGTGAGTTTCTGAAAGTTTCTGAGTGTGTCAGGAAGTGTCAGAGAGTGTCAGAGTGTTTCAGAGAGTGTCGCAGACTGTCAGAGAGTGTCAGAGATTGTATGAGAGTTTCAGAGATTGTCAAAGAGTTTCAGAGAGTGTCAGAGAGTGTCAGAGAGATTCAGAGAATGTCAGAGAGTGTCAGAGAGTGTCTGAGAGTTTCAGAGAGTTTCAGAGAATGTCAGAGAGTGTCAGAGAGTGTCAGAGAATGTCGGAGAGTTTCTGAGAGTATCTGTGAGTGTAAGAGAGTGTCAGAGGGTTCTAAGAGTTTCTGAGTGTGTCAGGGAGTGTCACAGAGTGTCAGAGACTGTCAGAGAGTGTCAGAGAGATTCAGAGAGTTTCACAGAGTGTCAGAGATTGTCAGAGAGTGTCAGAGGGTGTCAGAGAAAGTCGGAGATTTTCTGAGAGTATCTGTGAGTGTCAGAGAATGTCAGAGAGTTTCACAGTGTGTTACAGAGTGTCAGAGAGTGTCAGAGAGTGTCTGAGATTGTCTGAGAGTGTCAGAGACTCTCAGAGAATGTCGGAGAGTTTCTGAGGGTATCTGTGAGTGTCAGAGAGTGTCCGAGAGTTTCCCAGTGTGTCACAGAGTGTCAGAGAGTTTCGGAGAGTGTCAGAGAACGTCGGAGAGTTTCTGAGAGTATCTGTGAGTGTCAGAGAGTGTCAGAGACTGTCAGAGACTGTCAGAGGGTTCAGAGAGTGTCTGAGTGTGTCAAAGAGTTTCACAGTGTGTCACAGAGTGTCAGAGAGTGTCAGAGAGTTTCAGAGAGTGTCAGATCGTGTCAGAGAGTGTCAGAGAGCTTCAGAGAATGTCACAGACTTTCAGAGAGTGTCAGAGAGTTTCAGAGAGTGTCAGAGAGTTTCAGAGAGTGTCAGAGAGATTGCAGAGAGTGTCAGAGAGTCTGGGAGAGCTTCAGAGTTTCAGAGAATTTCAGAGAGTTTCAGAGAGCTTCAGAGAGTGTCAGAGAGTGTCAGAGAGTGTCAGAGCGTTTCAGAGAGTTTCAGAGTGTGTCAGAGAGTGTCTGAGAGTGTCAGAGAGTATCACTGAGTTTCAGAGAGTGTCAGAGAGTGTCAGAGAGTTTCAGAGTGTTTCAGAGAGTGTCAGAGAGTGTCAGAGAGTTTCAGAGAGTTTCAGAGAATGTCAGAGAGTGTCTGAGAGTTTCAGAGAGTTTCAGAGAATGTCAGAGAGTGTCAGAGTATGTCAGAGAATGTCGGAGTGTTTCTGAGTGTATCTGTGTGTGTAAGAGAGTTTCAGAGGGTTCTGAGAGTTTCTGTGTGTTTCAGGGAGTGTCACAGAGTGTCAGAGACTGTCAGAGAATGTCAGAGAGTGTCAGAGTGTGTCAGATAATGTCGGAGAGTTTCTGAGAGTATCTGTGAGTGTAAGAGAGTTTCAGATGGTTCTGAGAGTTTCTGTGTGTGTCAGGGAGTGTCACAGAGTGTCAGAGAGTGTCAGAGAGATTGCAGAGAGTGTCAGAGCGTGTCAGAGAACTTCAGAGTTTCAGAGAGTTTCAGAGAGTTTCAGAGAGCTTCAGAGATTTTCAGAGTGTTTCAGAGAGTGTCAGAGATAGTCTGAGAGTTTCAGAGATTGTCAAAGAGTTTCAGAGAGTTTCAGAGAGTGTCAGTGAGTTTCAGAGAATGTCAGAGAGTGTCAGAGAGTGTCTGAGAGTTTCAGAGAGTTTCAGAGAATGTCAGAGAGTGTCAGAGAGTGTCAGAGAACGTCGGAGAGTTTCTGAGAGTATCTGTGAGTGTCAGAGAGTGTCAGAGACTGTCAGAGGGTTCAGAGAGTGTCTGAGTGTGTCAGAGAGTTTCACAGTGTGTCACAAAGTGTCAGAGAGTGTCAGAGAGTTTCAGAGAGTGTCAGATCGTGTCAGAGAGTGTCAGAGAGCTTCAGAGAGTGTCACAGACTTTCAGAGAGTGTCAGAGAGTTTCAGAGAGTGTCAGAGAGTTTCAGAGAGTGTCAGAGAGATTGCAGAGAGTGTCAGAGAGTGTGGGAGAGCTTCAGAGTTTCAGAGAATTTCAGAGAGTTTCAGAGAGCTTCAGAGAGTGTCAGAGAGTGTCAGAGAGTGTCAGAGCGTTTCAAGGAGTTTCAGAGTGTGTCAGAGAGTGTCTGAGAGAGTCAGAGAGTATCACAGAGTTTCAGAGAGTGTCAGAGAGTGTCAGAGAGTGTCAGAGCGTTTCAAGGAGTTTCAGAGTGTGTCAGAGAGTGTCAGAGAGTGTCAGAGATGTTCTGAGAGTGTCAGAGAATGTCGGAGAGTTTCTGATAGTATATGTGAGTGTCAGAGAGTTTCACAGTGCGTCACAGAGTGTCAGAGAGTGTCAGAGAGTGTCTGAGAGTATCTGAGAGTGTCAGAGACTGTCAGAGAATGTCGGAGAGTGTCAAAGAGTATCTGTGAGTGTCAGAGAGTGTCAGAGAGTTTCACAGTGTGTCACAGATTGTCAGAGAGTTTCAGAGAGTGTCAGAGAATGTCGGAGAGTTTCTGAGAGTATCTGTGACTGTCAGAGAGTGTCAGAGACTGTCAGAGGGTGCAGAGAGTGTCTGAGTGTGTCAGAGAGTTTCACAGTGTGTCACAGAGTGTCAGAGAGTGTCAGAGAGTTTCAGAGAGTGTCAGATCCTGTCAGAGAGTGTCAGAGAGTTTCAGTGAGTGTCACAGACTGTCAGAGAGTGTCACAGAGTTTCAGAGAGTGTCAGAGAGTTTCAGAGATGTTCAGAGAGTGTCGGAGATTGTCAGAAAGTTTCAGAGAGTGTCAGAGAGTTTCAGAGATGTTCAGAGAGTGTCGGATAGTGTCAGAGAGTGTCAGAGAGTTTCAGAGAGAGTCGGAGAGTTTCAGAGAGTGTCTGAGCGTGTCAGAGATTGCCAGTGAGTTTCTGAGAGTTTCTGAGAGTTTCTGAGTGTGTCAGGAAGTGTCAGAGAGTGTCAGAGTGTTTCAGAGAGTGTCGCAGACTGTCAGAGAGTGTCAGAGAGATTGCAGAGCGTGTCAGAGAGTGTCAGAGAGCTTCAGAGAGTTTCAGAGAGTTTCAGAGTGCTTCAGAGAGTGTCAGAGAGTGTCAGATAGTGACAGAGAGTTTCAGTGAGTCTCAGAGAGTTTCAGAGAGTTACAGAGAGTTTCAGAGAGTGTCAGAGATTGTCTGAGAGTTTCAGAGATTGTCAAAGAGTTTCAGAGAGTGTCAGAGAGTGTCAGAGAGTTTCAGAGAGTTTCAGAGAATGTCAGAGAGTGTCTGAGAGTTTCAGAGAGTTTCAGAGAATGTCAGAGAGTGTCAGAGTGTGTCAGAGAATGTCGGAGAGTTTCTGAGAGTATCTGTGAGTGTAAGAGAGTTTCAGAGGGTTCTGAGAGTTTCTGTGTGTGTCAGGGAGTGTCACAGAGTGTCAGGGACTGTCACAGATTGCAGAGAGTGTCAGAGCGTGTCAGAGAACTTCAGAGAGTGTCAGAGAGTTGCAGAGAGCTTCAGAGAGTTTCAGAGTGTTTCAGAGAGTGTCAGAGATTGTATGAGAGTTTCAGAGATTGTCAAAGAGTTTCAGAGAGTGTCAGAGAGTGTCAGTGAGTTTCAGAGAATGTCAGAGAGTGTCAGAGAGTGTCTGAGAGTTTCAGAGAGTTTCAGAGAATGTCAGAGAGTGTCAGAGATTGTCAGAGAATGTCGGAGACTTTCTGAGAGTATCTGTGAGTGTAAGAGAGTGTCAGAGGGTTCTGAGAGTTTCTGAGTGTGTCAGGGAGTGTCACAGAGTGTCAGAGACTGTCAGAGAGTGTCAGAGAGTTTCAGAGAGTTTCACAGAGTGTCAGAGATTGTCAGAGAATGTCAGAGAGTGTCAGAGGGTGTCAGAGAAAGTCGGAGATTTTCTGAGAGTATCTGTGAGTGTCAGAGAGTATCAGAGAGTTTCACAGTGTGTCACAGAGTGTCAGAGAGTGTCAGAGAGTGTCTGAGATAGTCTGAGAGTGTCAGAGACTGTCAGAGAATGTCGGAGAGTTTCTGAGGGTATCTGTGAGTGTCAGAGAGTGTCCGAGAGTTTCCCAGTGTGTCACAGAGTGTCAGAGAGTTTCAGAGAGTGTCAGAGAACGTCGGAGAGTTTCTGAGAGTATCTGTGAGTGTCAGAGAGTTTCAGAGACTGTCAGAGAGTGTCAGATCGTGTCAGAGAGTGTCAGAGAGTTTCAGAGAGTGTCACAGACTTTCAGAGAGTGTCAGAGAGTTTCAGAGAGTGTCACAGACTTTCAGAGAGTGTCAGAGAGTTTCAGAGAGTGTCAGAGAGATTGCAGAGAGTTTCAGAGAGTGTGGGAGAGCTTCAGAGTTTCAGAGAATTTCAGAGAGTTTCAGAGAGCTTCAGAGAGTGTCAGAGAGTGTCAGAGAGCGACAGAGAGTTTCAGAGAATTGTCAGAGAGTGTCAGAGCGTTTCAGAGAGTTTCAGAGTGTGTCAGAGAGTGTCTGAGAGTGTCAGAGAGTATCAGAGTGTTTCAGAGAGTGTCAGAGAGTGTCAGAGAGGTTCTGAGAGTGTCAGAGAATCTCGGAGAGTTTCTGATAGTATCTGTGAGTGTCAGAGAGTTTCACAGTTTGTCACAGAGTGTCAGAGAGTGTCAGACACTGTCTGACAGTGTCAGAGACTGTCAGAGAATGTCGGAGAGGTTCTGAGAGTATCTGTGAGTGTCAGAGAGTGTCAGAGAGTTTCACAGTGTGTCACACATTGTCAGAGAGTTTCAGAGATTGTCAGAGAATGTCGGAGAGTGTCAGAGAGTGTCTGAGAGTTTCAGAGAGTTTCAGAGAATGTCAGAGAGTGTCAGAGAGTGTCAGAGAATGTCGGAGACTTTCTGAGAGTATCTGTGAGTGTAAGAGAGTGTCAGAGGGTGCTGAGAGTTTCTGAGTGTGTCAGGGAGTGTCACAGAGTGTCAGAGACGGTCAGAGAGTGTCAGAGAGTGTCAGAAAGTTTCAGAGAGTGTCAGATAGTGTCAGAGAGTTGCAGAGAGTGTCACAGAGTGTCAGAGAGTTTCAGAGAGCTTCAGAGAGTGTCAGAGAGTTTCAGAGAGTGTCAGAGAGATTCAGAGAGTGTCAGACACTGTCTGAGAGTGTCGGAGAGAGTCAAAGAGTTTCGGAGATTGTCAGAGTGTGTCAGAGAGTTTCAGAGAGTGTCAGAGAGTTTCAGAGAGTTTCTGAGAGTGTCAGAGAGTGTCAGAGAGTTTCTGAGAGTGTCAAAGAGTTTCAGAGAGTGTCACAAAGTGTCGGCGAGTGTCAGAGAGTGTCAGAGAGTTTCAGAGAGTGTCAGAGAAGGTCAGAGAGTTTCTGAGAGTGTCACAGCGTGTCAGAGAGAGTCAGAGAGATTGCAGAGAGTTTCAGAGTGTGTCAGAGAGCTTCAGAGAGTTTCAGAGATTGTCAGAGAGTTTCAGAGAGCGTCAGACTGTTTCACTGAGTTTCAGAGAGTGTCACAGAGTGTCAGAGAGTTTCAGAGATTGTCAAACATTTTCAGAGAGTGTCAGAGAGTGTAAGAGAGTTTCAGAGAGTTCTGAGAGTTTCTGAGTGTGTCAGGGAGTGTCACAGAGTGTCAGAGACTGTCAGAGAGTGTCAGAGAGTTTCAGAGAGCGTCAGAGTGTTTCAGAGAGTTTCAGAGAGTGTCAGAGAGTGTCAGAGAGTGTCAGAGAGTTTCAGAGATTGTCAAACAGTTTCAGAGACTGTCAGAGAGCGTAAGAGAGTTTCAGAGAATGTCAGAGAGTGTCGGAGAGTGTCTGAGAGTTTCAGAGATTTTCAGGGAATGTCAGAGAGTGTCAGAGAGTATCAGAGAATTTCGCAGAGTTTCTGAGAGTATCTGTGAGTGTAAGAGAGTGTCAGAGAGTTCTGAGAGTTTCTGAGTGTGTCAGGGAGTGTCACAGAGTGTCAGAGACTGTCAGAGAGTGTCAGAGAGTTTCAGAGAGCGTCAGAGTGTTTCAGAGAGTTTCAGAGAGTGTCAGAGAGTGTCAGAGCGTTTCAGAGATTGTCAAACAGTTTCAGAGAGTGTCAGAGAGTGTAAGAGAGTTTCAGAGAATGTCAGAGAGTGTCAGAGAGTGTCTGAGAGTTTCAGAGATTTTCAGGGAATGTCAGAGAGTGTCAGAGAGTATCAGAGAATTTCGGAGAGTTTCTGAGAGTATCTGTGAGTGTAAGAGAGTGTCAGAGAGTTCTGAGAGTTTCTGAGTGTGTCACAGAGTGTCAGAGCGTTTCAGAGAGTGTCAGACACTGTCTGAGAGTGTTGGTGAGAGTCAAAGAGTTTCTGAGAGTGTCAGAGAGTGCCAGAGAATTTCTGAGAGTGTCGGAGATTGTCAAAGAGTTTCAGAGAGTGTTACAAAGTGTCAGAGATTGTCAGAGAGTGTCAGAGAGTTTCCGAGAGTGTCACAGTGGGTCAGAGAGTTTCAGAGAGTTTCTGAGAGTGTCACAGCGTGTCAGAGAGTGTCAGAGAGATTGCAGAGAGTGTCAGAGTGTGTCAGAGAACTTCAGGGAGTTTCAGAGATTTTCAGAGAGTTTCAGAGAGCTTCAGAGAGTTTCAGAGAGTTTCAGAGAGTGTCAGAGATTGTCTGAGAGTTTCAGAGATTGTCAAAGAGTTTCAGAGAGTGTCAGAGAGTTTCAGAGAATGTCAGAGAGTGTCAGAGAGTGTCTGAGAGTTTCAGAGAGTTTCAGAGAATGTCAGAGAGTGTCAGAGAGTGTCACAGAATGTCGGAGAGTTTCTGAGATTATCTGTGAGTGTCAGAGAGTTTCAGAGAGTTTCAGAGAGTGTCAGAGATTGTCTGAGAGTTTCAGAGATTGTCAAAGAGTTTCAGAGAGTGTCAGAGAGTGTCAGAGAGTTTCAGAGAATGTCAGAGAGTGTCAGAGAGTGTCAGAGAGTGTTTGAGAGTTTCAGAGAGTTTCAGAGAATGTCAGAGAGTGTCAGAGAGTGTCACATAATGTCGGAGAGTTTCTGAGATTATCTGTGAGTATCAGAGAGTGTCAGAGAGTTTCAGAGAGTTTCAGAAAGTTTCAGAGAGTGTCAGAGAGTTTCAGATAGTGTCACAGAGTGTCAGAGAGATTCAGAGACCTTCAGAGAGTGTCAGAGAGTTTCAGAGAGTGTCAGAGAGTTTCAGAGAGTTTCAGACACTGTCTGAGAGTGTCGGAGAAAGTCAAAAAGTTTCAGAGAGTGTCAGAGAGTGTCAGAGAGTTTCAGAGAGTGTCAGAGAGAGTCAAAGAGTTTCAGAGAGTTTCTGAGAGTGTCAGAGAGAGCCAGAGAGATCCTGAGAGTGTCGGAGAGTGTCAAAGAGTTTCAGAGAGTGTCACAAAGCGTCAGAGAGTGTCAGAGATTGTCAGAGAGTTTCAGAGAGTGTCAGAGAGGGTCAGAGAATTTCAGACAGTTTCTGAGAGTGTCAGAGAACGTCGGAGAGTTTCTGAGAGTATCTGTGAGTGCCCGAGAGTGTCAGAGAGTGTCAGAGAGTGTCAGAGAGAGTCAAAGAGTTTCAGAGAGTTTCTGAGAGTGTCAGAGAGAGCCAGAGAGATCCTGAGAGTGTCGGAGAGTGTCAATGAGTTTCAGAGAGTGTCACAAAGCGTCAGAGAGTGTCAGAGAGTGTCAGAGAGTTTCAGAGAGTGTCAGAGAGGGTCAGAGAATTTCAGAGAGTTTCTGAGAGTGTCAGAGAACGTCGGAGAGTTTCTGAGAGTATCTGTGAGTGCCCGAGAGTGTCAGAGAGTGTCAGAGAGTGTCAGAGACTGTCAGAGCGTTCAGAGACTGTCTGAGTGTGTCAGAGAGTTTCACAGTGTGTCAAAGAGTGTCAGAGACTGTCAGAGAGTGTCAGAGAGTGTCAGAGACTGTCAGAGCGTTCAGAGAGTGTCTGAGTGTGTCAGAGAGTTACACAGTGTGTCAAAGAGTGTCAGAGAGTTTCAGAGAGTGTCAGATCGTGTCAGAGAGTGTCAGAGAGTTTCAGAGAATGTCACAGACTGTCAGAGAGTTTCAGAGAGTGTCACAGACTGTCAGAGAGTGTCAGAGAGTGTCAGAGAATGTCGCAGAGTTTCTGAGAGTATCTGTGAGTGTCAGAGATTGTCAGAGAGTTTCACAGTGTGTCACAGATTGTCAGAGAGTTTCAGAGAGTTTCACAGTGTGTCACAGAGTGTCAGAGACTGTCAGAGAATGTCGGAGAGTTTCTGAGAGTATCTGTGAGTGCCCGAGAGTGTCAGAGAGTGTCAGAGAGTGTCAGAGACTGTCAGAGCGTTCAGAGAGTGTCTGAGTGTGTCAGAGAGTTTCACAGTGTGTCAAAGAGTGTCAGAGAGTGTCAGAGAGTTTCAGAGAGTGTCAGATCGTGTCAGAGAGTGTCAGAGAGTTTCAGAGAATGTCACAGACTGTCAGAGAGTGTCAGAGAGTGTCAGAGAATGTCGGAGAGTTTCTGAGAGTATCTGTGAGTGTCAGAGAGTGTCAGAGAGTTTCACAGTGTGTCACAGATTGTCAGAGAGATTCAGAGAGTGTCAGAGAGTGTCAGAGAATGTCGGAGAGTTTCTGAGAGTATCTGTGAGTGTCAGAGAGTTTCAGAGAGTTTCACAGTGTGTGACAGAGTGTCAGAGACTGTCAGAGAATGTCGGAGAGTTTCTGAGAGTATCTGTGAGTGTCAGAGAGTGTCAGAGAGTTTCCCAGTGTGTCACAGCTTGTCAGAGAGTTTCAGAGAGTTTCACAGTGTGTCACAGAGTGTCAGAGAGTGTCAGATCGTGTCATAGAGTGTCAGAGCGTTTCAGAGAGTGTCACAGACTGTCAGAGAGTGTCAGAGAGTTTTTGAGAGCTTCAGAGAGTGTCAGATAGTGTCAGAGAGTTTCAGAGAGTGTCACAGAGTGTCAGAGAGTTTCAGAGAGGTTCAGAGAGTGTCAGAGAGTGTCAGAGAGTGCCAGAGAGTTTCAGAGAGTTTCAGAGAGTGTCAGAGAGTTTCAGAGAGTGTCAGACACTGTCTGAGAGAGTCAGAGAGTGTCAAAGAGTTTCAGAGAGTGTCAGAGAGTTTCAGAGAGTTTCAGTGACTGTCAAAGAGTTTCAGAGAGTGTCAGAGAGTTTCAGAGAGTTTCTGAAAGTGTCAGAGAGTGCCAGAGAGTTTCTGACTGTGTTGGAGTGTGTCAGAGAGTGTCAGAGAGTTTCAGAGAGTGTCAGAGAGTGTCAAAGACTTTCAGAGAGTGTCAGAGAGTTTCAGAGAGTTTCTGAGAGTGTCAGAGAGTGCCAGAGAGTTTCTGAGTGTGCCAGGGAGTGTCACAGCGTGTCAGAGACTGTCAGAGAGTGTCAGAGAGTTTCAGAGAGTTTCACAGATTGTCACAGAGCGTCAGAGAGTGTCTGAGATTGACTGAGAGTGTCAGAGACTGTCAGAGAATGTCGGACAGTATCTGAGAGTATCTGTGAGTGTCAGAGACTGTCAGAGACTGTCAGAGGGTTCAGAGATTGTCTGAGTGTGTCACAGAGTTTCACAGTGTGTCACAGAGTGTCAGAGAGCGTCAGAGAGTTTCAGAGAGTGTCACAGAATGTCAGAGAGTGTCAGATCGTGTCAGAGAGTGTCAGAGTGTGTCAGAGAGTGTCAGAGATGCTCTGAGAGTGTCAGAGAGTGTCGGAGAGTGTCAGAGAATGTCGGAGAGTTTCTGAGAGTGTCAGAGACTGTCCGAGAATGTCGGAGAGATTCTGAGAGTATCTGTGAGTGTCAGAGAGTGTCAGAGAGTTTCACAGTGTGTCACAGATTGTCAGAGAGTTTCAGAGAGTGTCAGAGAATGTCGGAGAGTTTCTGAGAGTATCTGTGAGTGTCAGAGACTGTCAGAGGGTTCAGAGAGTGTCTGAGTGTGTCAGGGAGTTTCACAGTGTGTCACAGAGTGTCAGAGAGTGTCAGAGAGTTTCAGAGAGTGTCAGATCGTGTCAGAGAGTTTCAGAGAGTTTCAGAGAGTGTCACAGATTGTCAGAGAGTGTCAGAGAGTTTCTGAGAGTGTCAGAGAGTTTCAGAGAGTTTCAGAGAGTGTCAGAGAGTGTCAGAAAGTTTCAGAGAGTGTCAGAAAGTGTCAGAGAGTTTCAGAGAGTGTCACAGAGTGTCAGAGAGTTTCAGAGAGCTTCAGAGAGTGTCAGAGAGTGTCAGAGAGTTTCAGAGAGTTTCAGAGAGTGTCAGAGTGTTTCAGAGAGTGTCAGACACTGTCTGAGAGTGTCAGAGAGTGTCAGAGAGTTTGAGAGTTTGTCAGAGAGCGTCAGAGAGTTTCAGAGAGTGTCAGAGACTGTCAAAGAGTTTCAGAGAGTGTCAGAGAGTTTCAGAGACTTTCTGAGTGTGTCAGAGAGCTCCAGAGAGTTTCTGAGTGTGTCGAAGTGTGTCAGAGAGTGTCAGACAGTTTCAGAGAGTGTCAGAGAGTATCAAAGAGTTTCAGAGAGTGTCAGAGAGTTTCAGAGAATTTCTGAGAGTGCCAGAGAGGGCCAGAGAGTTTCTGAGTGTGTCAGGGAGTGTCACAGAGTGTCAGAAAATGTCAGAGAGGGTCAGAGAGTTTCAGAGAGTTTCACAGAGTGTCAGAGAGTGTCAGAGAGTGTCAGAGGGTGTCAGAGAATGTCGGAGAGTTTCTGAGAGTATATGTGAGTGTCAGAGAGTGTCAGAGAGTTTCACAGTGTGTCACAGAGTGTCACAGAGTGTCAGAGAGTGTCAGAAAGTGTCAGAGAGTGTCAGAAAGTTTCAGAGAGTGTCAGATATTGTCAGAGAGTTTCAGAGAGTGTCACAGAGTGTCAAAGTGTTTCAGAGAGCTTCAGAGAGTGTCAGAGAGTGTCAGAGAGTGTCAGAGAGTTTCAGAGAGTTTCAGAGAGTGTCAGAGAGTTTCAGAGAGTGTCAGACACTGTCTAAGAGTGTCGGAGAGAGTCAAAGTGTTTCAGGGGGTGTCAGAGAGTGTCAGAGAGTTTCAGAGAGTGTCAGAGAGTTTCAGAGATTTTCTGAGAGTGTCGGAGAGAGTCAAAGAGTTTCAGAGAGTGTCACAAAGTGTCAGAGAGTGTCAGAGAGTGACAGAGAGTTTCAGAGAGTGTCAGATTGGGTCAGAGAGTTTCAGAGAGTTTCTGAGAGTGTCGGAGAGTGTCAAAGAGTTTCAGAGAGTGTCACAAAGTTTCAGAGAGTGTCAGAGAGATTGCAGAGAGTGTCAGAGTGTGTCAGAGAGCTTCACAGAGTTTCAGAGATTTTCAGAGAGTTTCAGAGAGCTTCAGAGAGTTTCAGAGAGTTTCAGAGAGTGTCAGAGATTGTCTGAGAGTTTCAGAGATTGTCAAAGAGTTTCAGAGAGTGTCAGAGAGTGCCAGAGAGTTTCAGAGAATGTCACAGACTGTCAGAGAGTGTCTGAGAGTTTCAGAGAGTTTCAGAGAATGTCAGAGAGTGTCAGAGAATGTCGGAGAGTTTCTGAGAGTATGTGTGAGTGTAAGAGAGTGTCAGAGGGTTCTGAGAGTTTCTGAGTGTGTCAGGGAGTGTCACAGAGTGTCAGAGACTGCCAGAGAGTGTCAGAGAGTTTCAGAGAGTTTCACAGAGTGTCAGAGATTGTCAGAGAGTGTCGGAGAGTGTCAGAGAGTGTCAGCGGGTGTCAGAGAATATCGGAGATTTTCTGAGAGTATCTGTGAGTGTCAGAGAGTGTCAGAGAGTTTCACAGTGTGTCACAGAGTGTCACAGAGTGTCAGAGAGTGTCTGAGAGTGTCAGAGACTGTCAGAGAATGCCGGAGAGTGTCAGAGACGGTCAGAGGGTTCAGAGAGTGTCTGCGTGTCAGAGAGTTTCACAGTGTGTCACAGAGTGTCAGAGAGTGTCAGAGAGTTTCAGAGAGTATCAGATCGTGTCGGAGAGTGTCAGAGAGTTTCAGAGAGAGTCACAGAGTGTCAGAGAGTTTCAGAGAGCTTCAGAGAGTGTCAGAGAGTGTCAGAGAGTTTCAGAGAGTTTCAGAGAGTGTCAGTGAGTTTGAGAGAGTGTCAGACACTGTCTGAGAGTTTCAGAGAGTATCAAAGAGTTTCAGAGAGTGTCAGAGAGTGTCAGAGAGTTTCAGAGAGTGTCAGAGACTGTCAAAGAGTTTCAGAGAGTGTCAGAGAGTTTCTGAGAGTTTCAGAGAGTGCCAGAGAGTTTCTGAGTGTGTCGGAGTGTGTCAGAGATTTTCAGAGAGTTTCAGAGAGTGTCAGAGAGTGTCAAAGAGTTTCAGAGAGTGTCAGAGAGTTTCAGAGAGTTTCTGAGAGTGTCAGAGAGTGCCAGAGAGTTTATGAGTGTTTCGTGGAGTGTCACAGAGTGTCAGAGACTGTCAGAGAGTATCAGCGAGTTTCAGAGAGTTTCGCAGAGTGTCACAGAGCGTCAGAGAGTGTCAGAGAGTGTCTGAGATTGTCCGAGAGTGTCAGAGACTCTCAGAGAATGTCGGAGAGTTTCTGAGAGTATCTGTGAGTGTCAGAGAGTGTCAGAGAGTTTCCCAGTGTGTCACAGAGTGTCAGAGAGTGTCAGAGAGTGTCAGAGACTGTCAGAGGGTTCAGAGAGTGTCTGAGCGTGTCAGAGATTTTCACAGTGTGTCACAGAGTGTCACAGAGTGTCAGAGAGTTTCAGAGAGTGTCAGCTCGTGTCAGAGAGTGTCAGAGAGTTTCAGAGAGTGTCACAGACTGTCAGAGAGTGTCAGAGAGTTTCAGAGAGTGTCCGAGAGTTTCAGAGAGTGTCAGAGAGATTGCAGAGAGTGTCAGAGAGTGTGGGAGAGCTTCAGAGTTTCAGAGAATTTCAGAGAGTTTCAGAGAGCTTCAGAGAGTGTCAGAGAGTGTCAGAGAGCGACAGAGAGTTTCAGAGAATTGTCAGAGAGAGTCAGAGCGTTTCAGAGAGTTTCAGAGTGTGTCAGAGAGTGTCTGAGAGTGTCACAGAGTGTCACAGAGTTTCAGAGAGTGTTTCAGAGAGTGTCAGAGAGTGTCAGAGAGGGTCTGAGAGTGTCAGAGAGTGTCAGAGAGTGTCAGAGAATGTCGGAGAGTTTCTGAGAGTATCTGTGAGTGTCAGAGAGTTTCACAGTGTGTCGCAGAGTGTCAGAGAGTGTCTGAGTGTCTCAAAGACTGTCAGAGAATGTCGGAGAGTTTCTGAGAGTATCTGTGAGTGTCAGACACTGTCTGAGAGTTTCACAGTGTGTCACAGAATGTCAGAGAGTTTCAGAGAGTGTCAGAGAATGTCGGAGAGTTTCTGAGAGTTTCAGAGATTGTCAGAGAGTGTCAGAGAGTGTCTGAGCTTTTCAGAGAGTTTCAGAGAATGTCAGAGAGTGTCAGAGAGTGTCTGAGCTTTTCAGAGAGTTTCAGAGAATTTCAGAGAGTGTCAGAGAGTGTCACAGAATGTCGGAGAGTTTCTGAGATTATCTGTGAGTGTCAGTGAGTGTCAGAGAGTTTCAGAGAGTTCCAGAGAGTGTCAGAGATTGTCTGAGAGTTTCAGAGATTGTCAAAGAGTTTCAGAGAGTGTCAGAGAGTGTCAGAGAGTTTCAGAGAATGTCAGAGAGTGTCAGAGAGTGTCTGAGAGTTTCAGAGAGTTTCAGAGAATGTCAGAGAGTGTCAGAGAGTGTCACAGAATGTCGGAGAGTTTCTGAGATTATCTGTGAGTGTCAGAGAGTGTCAGACAGTTTCAGAGAGTTTCAGAGAGTGTCAGAGAGTTTCAGAGAGTGTCAGACACTGTCTGAGAGTGTCAGAGAGTATCAAAGAGTTTCAGAGAGTGTCAGAGAGTGTCAGAGAGTTTCAGAGAGTGTCAGAGACTGTCAAAGAGTTTCAGAGAGTGTCAGAGAGTTTCGAGAGTTTCTGAGAGTTTCAGAGAGTTTCTGAGTGTGTCGGAGTGTGTCAGAGATTGTCAGAGTGTTTCAGAGAGTGTCAGAGAGTGTCAAAGAGTTTCAGAGAGTGTCAGAGAGTTTCAGAGAGTTTCTGAGAGTGTCAGAGAGTGCCAGAGAGTTTCTGAGTGTGTCGTGGAGTGTCACAGATGGTCAGAGACTGTCAGAGAGTGTCAGAGAGTTTCGCATGTGTCACAGAGCGTCAGAGAGTGTCAGAGAGTGTCTGAGATTGTCTGAGAGTGTCAGAGACTGTCAGAGAATGTCGGAGAGTTTCTGAGAGTATCTGTGAGTGTCAGAGAGTGTCAGAGAGTTTCCCAGTGTGTCACAGAGTGTCAGAGAGTGTCAGAGAGTGTCAGAGACTGTCAGAGGGTTCAGAGAGTGTCTGAGCGTGTCAGAGATTTTCACAGTGTGTCACAGAGTGTCACTGAGTGTCAGAGAGTTTCAGAGAGAGTGAGAGTGTCAGAGAGTGTCAAAAGAGTGTGAGAGAGTGATAGAGAGTGGCAGAGAGTGTCTGAAAGTGTCAGAGAGTGTCAGAGAGTGATCGAGAGTGTCAGAGAGTGTCAGCGAGTGATAGAGAGTGATAGAGAGTGTCAGAGAGTGTCTGAAAGTGTCAGAGAGCGTCAGAGAGTGATCGAGAGTGTCAGAGAGTGTCTGAGTGTGTCTGAGATTGTCAGAGAGTGTCAGAGACTGATAGAGAGTGTCAGAGAGTCTCAGAGAGTGTCAGGAAGTGTCAGAGAGTGTCAGAGACTGTCAGAGAGTGATAGAGAGTGGCAGAGAGTGTCTGAAAGTGTCAGAGAGCGTCGGAGAGTGATAGAGCGTGTCAGAGAGTGTCAGAGAGTTATTGGGAGTGATTGAGAATGATTGACAATGATAGAGATTGTCAGAGAGTGATAGAGTGTGCCAGAGAGTGTCTGAGAGGGTCAGAGAGGGTCAGAGAGGGTCAGAGAGTGTCAGATAGTGTGAACGAGTGTCAGAGAGTGTCAGAGAGTGTGCGAGTGTCAGAGAGTGTCAGAGAGTGATAGAGAGAGACAGAGAGTGTCTGAAAGTGTCAGAGAGTGATATAGAGTGATAGAGAGTGGCAGAGAGTGTCTGAAAGTGTCAGAGAGTGATAGAGAGTGTCTGAGTGTGTCAGAGAGTGTCAGAAAGTGATAGAGTTTGTCACAGAGTGTCAGAGATAGTCAGAGAGGGTCAGAGAGGGTCGGAGAGTGTGAGAGAATGTCAGAGAGTGTGAGACAGTGTCAGAGAGTGTCAGAGAGTGTGAGAGTGTCAGAGTGTGTGAGAGTGTCGGAGAGTGTCAGATAGTGTAAGAGAGTCTCAGACAGGGACAGAGTGTGTCAGAGAGTGTAAGAGAGTGTGAGAGAGTGTCAGAGAGTGTGAGAGTGTCAGAGAGTGTCAGAGAGTGATAGAGAGTGGCAGAGAGTGTCTGAAAGTGTCAGAGAGTGTCAGAGAGTGATCGAGAGTGTCAGAGAGTGTCTGAGTGTGTCTGAGATTGTCAGAGAGTGTCAGAGAGTGGTAGAGAGTGTCAGAGAGTCTCAGAGAGTGTCAGGGCGGGTCAGAGAGTGTCAGAGAGTGTCAGAGAGTGTGAAAGAGTGTCAGAGAGTGATAGAGAGTGTCAGAGAGTGGCAGAGCGTTTCAGAGAGTGATAGAGACTGATAGAGAGTGGCAGAGAGTGTCTGAAAGAGTCAGAGAGTGTCTGAGTGTGTCTGAGATTGTCAGAGAGTGTCAGAGAGTATCAGAGAGTATCAGAGAGTATCAGAGAGTGTCAGAGAGTGTCTGAGACTGTCTGAGAGTGATAGAGAGTGGCAGAGAGTGTCTGAAAGTGTCAGAGAGTGTCAGAGAGTGATAGACAGTGTCAGAGAGTGTCTGAGTGTGTATGAGATTGTCAGAGAGTGTCAGAGAGAGATAGAGAGTGTCAGAGTGTATTAGAGAGTATCAGACAGTATCAGAGAGTGTCAGAGAGTGTCAGAGATTGTCAGATAGTGATCGAGAGTGTCTGAGACTGTCTGAGAATGTCAGCAAGTGTCAGATAGTGATAGAGAGTGTCAGAGAGTGTCTGAGTTTGTTAGAGTGCATCAGAGAGTGTCAGACAGTGTGAGAGAGTGATAGAGTGTGGTAGAGAGTGTCTGAGTGTGTCCGCGTGTGTCTGAGAGCGTCACAGTGTATCAGAGAGTGTCAGAGAGTGATGGAGAGTGTAAGAGAGTGTCTGAGAGTGTCAGTGAGTGATAGAGAGTGTCAGAGAGTGTCAGAGAGTGTCAGAGAGTGTCAGAGAGGGTGAGAGAGTGTCAGAGAGTGTCAGAGAGAGTGAGAGTGTCAGAGAGTGTGAGAATGTCAGAGAGTGTCAGACAGTGACAGAGAGTTTCAGAGTGGGTCAGAGAGTGGCAGACAGTGTCTGAAAGTGTCAGAGAGTGTCAGAGAGTTATTGAGAGTGATTGAGAATGATTGACAGTGATAGAGAGTGTCAGAGAGTGATAGAGTGTGCCAGAGAGTGTCTCAGAGTGTCAGAGAGGGTCAGAGAGGGTCAGAGAGTGTCAGAGAGTGTGAAAGAGTGTCAGAGAGTGTCAGAGAGTGTGCGAGTGTCAGAGAGTGTCAGAGAGTGATAGAGAGTGGCAGAGAGTGTCTGAAAGTGTCAGAGAGTGTCTGAGAGTGATAGAGAGTTTCAAAGAGTGTCAAAGAGTGTCAGAGAGTGTCAGAGAGTGATAGAGAGTGATAGAGAGTGGCAGAGAGTGTCTGAAAGTGTCAGAGAGTGTCTGAGAGTGATAGAGAGTTTCAAAGAGTGTCAAAGAGTGTCTGAAAGTGTCAGAGAGTGATATAGAGTGACAGAGAGTGGCAGAGAGTGTCTGAAAGTGTCAGAGAGTGAGAGAGAGTGTCTGAGTGTGTCAGAGAGTGTCAGAGAGTGATAGAGAGTGATAGAGAGTGTCAGAGAGTGTCATTGAGTGATACAGAGTGTCAGAGAGTGATACAGAGTGCCAGAGAGTGATAGAGAGTGTCAGAGATTGATAGAGAGTGTCAGATAGTGTCAGAGAGTGTCAGAGAGGGACAGAGTGTGTCAGAGAGTGTCAGAGAGTGTGAGAGAGTGTCAGAGAGTGTGGGAGTGTCAGAGAGTGTGAGAGTGTCAGAGAGTGTCAGAGAGTGTCAGATAGTGTCAGATAGTGTCAGAGAGTGTCAGACAGGGACAGAGTGTGTCAGAGAGTGTCAGAGAGTGTGAGAGAGTGTCAGAGAGTGTGAGAGTGTCAGAGAGTGATAGAGAGTGGCAGAGAGTGTCTGAAAGTGTCAGAGAGTGTCAGAGAGTGCTAGAGAGTGTCAGAGAGTGTATAAGTGTGTATGAGATTGTCAGAGAGTGTCAGAAAGTGATAGAGAGTGTCAGAGTGTATGAGAGAGTATCAGACAGTGTCAGAGAGCGTCAGAGAGTGTCAGAGAGAGTGTCAGATAGTGATAGAGAGTGTCTGAGACTGTCTGAGAGTGTCAGCGAGTGTCAGATGGTGATAGAGAGTGTCAGAGAGTCTCAGAGAGTGTTAGAGTGTATCAGAGAGTGTCAGACAGTGTGAGAGAGTGATGGAGTGTGGTAGAGAGTGTCTGAGTCTGTCAGAGTGTGTCTGAGAGTGTCAGAGTGTATCAGAGAGTGTCAGAGAGTGATGGAGAGTGTAAGAGAGTGTGTGAGAGTGTCTGAGAGTGTCAGAGAGTGATAGAGAGTGTGAGAGAGTGTGAGAGAGTGTCAGAGAGTGTCAGAGAGTGTCAGAGATTGTCAGAGAGAGTGAGAGTGTCAGAGTGTGTGAGAGTGTCAGAGAGTGTCAGACAGTGACAGAGAGTGTCAGAGTGGGTCAGAGAGTGTCAGAGAGTGTGTGAGAGTGTCAGAGAGTGTCAGAGAGTGTGAGAGTGTCAGAGAGTGTCAGAGAGTGTCAGAGAGTGATAGAGAGTGATAGAGAGTGGCAGAGAGTGTCTGAGAGTGTCTGAGAATGTCAGAGAGTGTCAGAGAGTGTCAGAGTCTGATAGAGTGTGTCAGAGACAGTCAGAGAGTGTCTGAGACTGTCAGAGAGTGTCAGAGAGGGGTAAAGAGTGATAGAGAGGGTCAGAGAGTGTCAGAGAGTGTCAGAGTGTGTCAGAGAATGTCAGAGATTGATAGAGGGTGATAGAGAATTTCAGAGAGTGACAGAGAGTGTCAGAGAGTGATAGAGAGTGTCTGAGAGTGACAGAGAGTGTCTGAGAGTGTCAGAGAGTGTCAGAGAATGTCAGAGTGTGTCAGAGAGTGATAGAGAGTGTCGGAGAGTATCATTGAGTGATACAGAGTCTCAGAGAGTGTCTGAGAGTGACAGAGAGTGTCTGAGATTGTCAGTGAGTGTCAGAGAGTGATAGGGAGTGTCTGAGAGTGTCTGCGAGTGTCAGAGACTGTCAGAGTGTGTCAGAGAGTGATAGACAGTGATGGAGAGTGTCTGAGAGTGTCAGAGAGTGTCAGAGTGTGTCAGAGTGTGTCAGAGAGTGTTTGAGAGTGATAGTGTGTGTCATAGAGTGTCATAGAGTGATAGAGAAGTGTCTGAGAGTTTCAGAGAGTGTCAGAGTGTGTCAGACAGGGTCAGAGAGTGTCAGAGAGTGATAGAGAGTGTCTGAGAGTGTCAGAGAGTGTCAGAGAGTCAGAGTATGTCAGAGAGTGTCAGAGAGTGTCAGAGAGTGATAGAGAGTGTCTGAGAGTGTCTGAGAGTGTCTGAGAGTGTCAGTGAGTGTCAGTGAGATTCAGAGAGTGATAGAGAGTGTCTGAGAGTGTCTGAGAGTGTCAGAGATTGTCAGAGTGTGTCAGAGAGTGATAGAGAGTGATAACGAGTGATAGAGAGTGTCTGAGAGTGTCAGAGAGTGTCAGAGTGTGTCAGAGAGTGTCAGAGAGTGATAGAGAGTGATAGAGAGTGTCAGAGAGTGTTATTGAGTGATAGAGAGAGTCAGAGAGTGTCAGAGAGTGATACAGAGTGCCAGAGAGTGATAGAGAGTGTCAGAGAGTGAAAGAGAGTGTCTGAGAGTGTCAGAGAGTGTCAGAGAGTGATAGAGAGTGATAGGGCGTGTCTGAGAGTGTCTGGGAGAGTCAGAGAGTGTCAGAGAGCGTCAGAATGCGTCAGAGAGTGTCAGAGAGTGAAAGAGAGTGATAGAGAGTGTCAGAGAGTGTCAGAGTGTGTCAGAGAGTGTCAGAGATTGATAGAGAGTGATAGAGAGTTTCAGAGAGTGTCAGAGTGTGTCAGAGAGTGTCAGAGAGTGATAGAGAGTGATAGAGAGTGTCAGAGAGTGTCATTGAGTGATACAGAGTGTCAGAGAGTGATACAGAGTGCCAGAGAGTGATAGAGGGTGTCAGAGATTGATAGAGAGTGTCTGAGAGTGTCAGAGAGTGTCAGAGAGTGATAGAGAGTGATAGGGCGTGTCTGAGAGTGTCTGAGAGTGTCAGAGAGTGTCAGAGAGCGTCAGAATGTGTCAGAGAGTGTCAGAGAGTGAAAGAGAGTGATAGAGAGTGTCAGAGATTGTTAGAGAGTGATAGGGAGTTTCAGAGAGTGATAGAGAGTGTCAGAGAGTGATAGAGAGTGTCTGAGAGTGACAGAGAGTGTCTGAGAGTGTCTGAGAGTCTCAGTGATTGTCAGAGAGTGATAGAGAGTGTCTGACAGTGTCTGAGAGAGTCAGAGAATGTCAGAGTGTGTCAGAGAGTGATAGAGAGTGATAGAGAGTGTCAGAGAGTGTCATTGATTGATAGAGAGTGTCAGAGAGTGTCAGATAGTGATAGAGAGTCTCAGAGAGTGATAGAGTGTGTCAGAGAGTGATAGAGTGTCTGAGAGTGACAGAGAGTGTCTGAGATTATCAGTGAGTGTCAGAGAGTGATAGAGAGTTTCAGATTGTGTCAGAGAGTGATAGACAGTGATGGAGAGTCTCTGAGAGTGTCAGAGAGTGTCAGAGTGTGTCAGAGAGTGATAGAGAGTGTCAGAGAGTGTCATAGAGTGTCATAGAGTGATAGAGATGTGTCTGAGAGTGTCAGAGAGTGTCAGAGTGTGTCAGAGAGTGATAGAGAGTGTCAGAGAGGGTCATAGAGTGATAGAGAGTGTCAGAGAGTATCAGAGAGTGATAGAGAGTGTCTGAGAGTGTCAGAGAGTGTCAGAGTATGTCAGAGAGTGTCAGAGAGTGATAGATAGTGTCTGAGAGAGTCTGGGAGTGTCAGTGAGTGTCAGTGAGAGGCAGAGAGTGATAGAGAGTGTCTGAGAGTGTCTGTGAGTGTCAGAGATTGTCAGAGTGTGTCAGAAAGTGATAGAGAGTGATAACGAGTGATAGAGAGGGTCTGAGAGTGTCAGAGTGTGTCAGAGAGTGTCAGAGGGTGTCAGAGAGTGATAGAGAGTGATAGAGAGTGTCAGAGAGTGTCATTGAGTGATAGAGAGTGTCAGAGGGTGTCAGAGAGTGATAGACAGTGTCAGAGAGTGATAGAGAGTGCCAGAGAGTGATAGAGTGTGTCAGAGAGTGATAGAGAGTGTCTGAGAGTTTCAGAGAGTGTCAGAGAGAGATAACGAGTGATAGAGTGTGTCTGAGAGTGTCAGAGAGTGTCAGAGTGTGTCAGAGAGTGTCAGAGAGTGACAGAGTGTGATAGAGAGAGTCAGAGAGTGTAATTGAGTGATAGAGAGAGTCAGAGAGTGTCAGAGTGTGATAGAGAGTGCTAGAGAGTGATAGAGAGTGTCAGAGAGTGATGGAGAATGTCAGAGAGTGATAGAGTGTGATAGAGAGTGTCAGAGAGTGTAATTGAGTGATAGAGAGTGTCAGAGAGTGTCAGAGTGTGATAGAGAGTGCCAGAGAGTGATAGAGAGTGTCAGAGAGTGACAGTGTCTGAGAGTGACAGAGAGAGTCAGAGAATGTCAGAGCGTGTCAGAGAGTGATAGAGAGTGTCAGAGAGTGTCATTGAGTGATGGAGAGTGTCAGAGAGTGTCAGATAGTGATAGAGAGTCTCAGAGAGTTATAGAGAGTATCAGAGAGTGATAGAGAGTGTCTGAGAGTGACAGAGAGTGTCTGAGATTGTCAATGAGTGTCAGAGAGTGATAGAGAGTGTCAGATTGTGTCAGAGAGTGATAGACAGTGATGGAGAGTGTCTGAGAGTGTCAGAGAGTGTCAGAGTGTGTTAAAGAGTGTCAGAGAGTGATAGAGAGTGATCGAGAGTGTCAGAGAGTGTCATAGAGTGAGAGAGTGTGTCAGAGAGTGTCAGAGAGTGTCAGAGGGTGATAGAGAGTGACAGAGAGAGTCTGAGAGTGTCAGAGAGTGTCAGAGAGTGTCAGAGAGTGTCATTGAGTGATAGAGAGTGCCAGAGAGAGTCAGAGAGTGTCAGAGAGTGATAGAGAGTGTCATAGAGAGATAGAGAGTGATAGAGCGTGTCAGAGAGTGTCACAGAGTGATAGAGAGTGTCAATTAGTGTCAGAGAGTGATGGAGAGTGATAGAGAGTGTCTGAGAGTGTCTGAGAGTGTCTGAGAGTGTCTCTGAGTGTGAGAGACTGTCGGAGTGTGTCAGAGAGTGATAGAGAGTGATAGAGAGGGTCATAGAGTGATAGAGAGTGATAGAGAGTGTCAGAGAGTGTCATAGAGTGATAGAGTGTGTCAGAGAATGTCATTGAGTGATAGAGAGTGCCAGAGAGAGTCAGAGAGTGATAGAGAGTGTCAGAGAGTGATAGAGAGTGTCATAGAGTGATAGAAAGTGATAGAGAGTGTCAGAGAGTGACATAGAGTGATAGAGAGTGTCAGAGAGTGTCAGAGAGTGATAGAGAGTGATAGAGAGTGTGTGAGAGTGTGTGAGAGTGTCAGAGAGTGTCAGAGACTGTCGGAGTGTGTCAGAGAGTGATAGAGAGTGATAGAGAGTGTCTGAGAGTGTCTGAGAATGTCAGAGAGTGTCAGAGAGTGTCAGAGTCTGATAGAGTTTGTCAGAGACAGTCAGAGAGTGTCTGAGACGGTCAGAGAGTGTCAGAGTGGGGTAAAGCGTGATAGAGAGTGTCAGATAGTGCCAGAGAGTGTCAGAGTGTGTCAGAGAATGTCAGAGATTGATAGAGGGTGATAGAGAATTTCAGAGAGTGAAAGAGTGTGTCAGAGAGTGATAGAGAGTGTCTGAGCGTGACAGAGAATGTCTGAGAGTGTCAGAGAATGTCAGAGTGTGTCAGAGAGTGATAGAGAGTGATAGAGAGTGTCAGAGAGTGTCAAAGAGTGTCAGATAGTGATACAGAGTCTCAGAGAGTGTCTGAGAGTGACAGAGAGTGTCTGAGATTGTCAGTGAGTGTCACAGAGTGATAGGGAGTGTCTGAGAGTGTCTGAGAGTGTCAGAGAGTGTCAGAGTGTGTCAGAGAGAGTTTGAGATTGATAGAGAGTGTCATAGAGTGTCATAGAGTGATAGAGATGTGTCTAAGAGTTTCAGAGCGTGTCAGAGTGTGTCAGAGAGGGTCAGAGAGTGTCAGAGAGTGATAGAGAGTGTCTGAGAGTGTCAGAGAGTGTCAGAGAGTGTCAGAGTATGTCAGAGAGTGTCAGAGAGTGATAGAGAGTGTCTGAGAGTGTCTGAGAGTGTCTGAGAGTGTCAGTGAGTGTCAGTGAGATTCAGAGAGTGATAGAGAGTGTCTGAGAGTGTCTGAGAGTGTCAGAGATTGTCAGAGTGTGTCAGAGAGTGATAGAGAGTGATAACGAGTGATAGAGAGTGTCTGAGAGTGTCAGAGAGTGTCAGAGTGTGTCAGAGAGTGTCAGAGAGTGATAGAGAGTGATAGAGAGTGTCAGAGAGTGTCATTGAGTGATAGAGAGTGTCAGAGAGTGTCAGAGAGTGATACAGAGTGCCAGAGAGTGATAGAGAGTGTCAGAGAGTGTCTGAGAGTGTCTGAGAGTGTCTGAGAGTGTCAGAGAGTGTCAGAGAGTGATAGAGAGTGATAGGGCGTGTCTGAGAGTGTCTGAGAGTGTCAGAGAGTGTCAGAGAGCGTCAGAATGTGTCAGAGAGTGTCAGAGAGTGAAAGAGAGTGATAGAGAGTGTCAGAGAACGTCAGAGTGTGTCAGAGAGTGTCAGAGAGTGTCAGAGATTGATAGACAGTGATAGAGAGTTTCAGAGAGTGATAGAGAGTGTCAGAGAGTGATAGAGAGTGTCTGAGAGTGACAGAGAGTGTCTGAGAGTGTCTGAGAGTCTCAGTGATTGTCAGAGAGTGATAGAGAGTGTCTGAGAGTGTCTGAGAGATTCAGAGAATGTCAGAGTGTGTCAGAGAGTGATAGAGTGAGAGAGAGTTTCAGAGAGTCTCATTGATTGATAGAGAGTGTCAGAGAGTGTCAGATAGTGATAGAGATTCTCAGAGAGTGATAGAGAGTGTCAGAGAGTGATAGAGAGTGTCTGAGAGTGACAAAGAGTGTCTGAGATTATCAGTGAGTGTCAGAGAGTGATAGAGAGTGTCAGATTGTGTCAGAGAGTGATAGACAGTGATGGAGAGTGTCTGAGAGTGTCAGAGAGTGTCAGAGTGTGTCAGAGATTGATAGAGAGTGTCTGAGAGTGCCAGAGAGTGATAGAGAGTGTCAGAGAGTGATAGAGAGTGTCAGAGAGTGATAGAGTGTGATAGAGAGTGTCAGAGAGTGTAATTGAGTGATAGAGAGTGTCAGAGAGTGTCAGAGTGTGATAGAGAGTGCCAGAGAGTGATAGAGAGTGATCGAGATTGTCAGAGAGTGTCATAGAGTGAGAGAGTGTGTCAGAGAGTGTCAGAGAGTGTCAGAGAGTGATAGAGAGTGATAGAGAGAGTCTGAGAGTGTCAGAGAGTGTCAGAGAGTGTCAGAGAGTGTCATTGAGTGATAGAGAGTGCCAGAGAGAGTCAGAGAGTGATAGAGAGTGTCAGAGAGTGATAGAGTGTGTTAAACAGTGTCAGAGAGTGATAGAGAGTGATCGAGAGTGTCAGAGAGTGTCATAGTGTGTTAAAGAGTGTCAGAGAGTGATAGAGAGTGATCGAGAGTGTCAGATTGTGTCAGAGAGTGATAGACAGTGATGGAGAGAGTCTCAGAGTGTCAGAGAGTGTCAGAGTGTGTCAAAGAGTGTCAGAGAGTGATAGAGAGTGATCGAGAGTGTCAGAGAGTGTCATAGAGTGAGAGAGTGTGTCAGAGAGTGTCAGAGTGTGTCAGAGAGTGTCAGAGAGTGATAGAGAGTGATAGAGAGTGTCAGAGAGTGTTATTGAGTGATAGAGAGAGTCAGAGAGTGTCAGAGAGTGATACAGAGTGCCAGAGAGTGATAGAGAGTGTCAGAGACTGAAAGAGAGTGTCTGAGAGTGTCAGAGAGTGTCAGAGAGTGATAGAGAGTGATAGGGCGTGTCTGAGAGTGTCTGGGAGAGTCAGAGAGTGTCAGAGAGCGTCAGAATGTGTCAGAGAGTGTCAGAGAGTGAAAGAGAGTGATAGAGAGTGTCAGAGAGTGTCAGAGTGTGTCAGAGAGTGTCAGAGATTGATAGAGAGTGATAGAGAGTTTCAGAGAGTGTCAGAGTGTGTCAGAGAGTGTCAGAGAGTGATAGAGAGTGATAGAGAGTGTCAGAGAGTGTCATTGAGTGATACAGAGTGTCAGAGAGTGATACAGAGTGCCAGAGAGTGATAGAGGGTGTCAGAGATTGATAGAGAGTGTCTGAGAGTGTCAGAGAGTGTCAGAGAGTGATAGAGAATGATAGGGCGTGTCTGAGAGTGTCTGAGAGTGTCAGAGAGTGTCAGAGAGCGTCAGAATGTGTCAGAGAGTGTCAGAGAGTGAAAGAGAGTGATAGAGAGTGTCAGAGATTGTTAGAGAGTGATAGGGAGTTTCAGAGAGTGATAGAGAGTGTCAGAGAGTGATAGAGAGTGTCTGAGAGTGACAGAGAGTGTCTGAGAGTGTCTGAGAGTCTCAGTGATTGTCAGAGAGTGATAGAGAGTGTCTGACAGTGTCTGAGAGAGTCAGAGAATGTCAGAGTGTGTCAGAGAGTGATAGAGAGTGATAGAGAGTGTCAGAGAGTGTCATTGATTGATAGAGAGTGTCAGAGAGTGTCAGATAGTGATAGAGAGTCTCAGAGTGATAGAGAGTGTCAGAAAGTGATAGAGTGTCTGAGAGTGACAGAGAGTGTCTGAGATTATCAGTGAGTGTCAGAGAGTGATAGAGAGTTTCAGATTGTGTCAGAGAGTGATAGACAGTGATGGAGAGTCTCTGAGAGTGTCAGAGAGTGTCAGAGTGTGTCAGAGAGTGATAGAGAGTGTCAGAGAGTGTCATAGAGTGTCATAGAGTGATAGAGATGTGTCTGAGAGTGTCAGAGAGTGTCAGAGTGTGTCAGAGAGTGATAGAGAGTGTCAGAGAGGGTCATAGAGTGATAGAGAGTGTCAGAGAGTATCAGAGAGTGATAGAGAGTGTCTGAGAGTGTCAGAGAGTGTCAGAGTATGTCAGAGAGTGTCAGAGAGTGATAGATAGTGTCTGAGAGAGTCTGGGAGTGTCAGTGAGTGTCAGTGAGAGGCAGAGAGTGATAGAGAGTGTCTGAGAGTGTCTGTGAGTGTCAGAGATTGTCAGAGTGTGTCAGAAAGTGATAGAGAGTGATAACGAGTGATAGAGAGGGTCTGAGAGTGTCAGAGTGTGTCAGAGAGTGTCAGAGGGTGTCAGAGAGTGATAGAGAGTGATAGAGAGTGTCAGAGAGTGTCATTGAGTGATAGAGAGTGTCAGAGGGTGTCAGAGAGTGATAGACAGTGTCAGAGAGTGATAGAGAGTGCCAGAGAGTGATAGAGTGTGTCAGAGAGTGATAGAGAGTGTCTGAGAGTTTCAGAGAGTGTCAGAGAGAGATAACGAGTGATAGAGTGTGTCTGAGAGTGTCAGAGAGTGTCAGAGTGTGTCAGAGAGTGTCAGAGAGTGACAGAGTGTGATAGAGAGAGTCAGAGAGTGTAATTGAGTGATAGAGAGCGTCAGAGAGTGTCAGAGTGTGATAGAGAGTGCTAGAGAGTGATAGAGAGTGTCAGAGAGTGATGGAGAATGTCAGAGAGTGATAGAGTGTGATAGAGAGTGTCAGAGAGTGTAATTGAGTGATAGAGAGTGTCAGAGAGTGTCAGAGTGTGATAGAGAGTGCCAGAGAGTGATAGAGAGTGTCAGAGAGTGACAGTGTCTGAGAGTGACAGAGAGCGTCAGAGAATGTCAGAGCGTGTCAGAGAGTGATAGAGAGTGTCAGAGAGTGTCATTGAGTGATGGAGAGTGTCAGATAGTGATAGAGAGTCTCAGAGAGTTATAGAGAGTATCAGAGAGTGATAGAGAGTGTCTGAGAGTGACAGAGAGTGTCTGAGATTGTCAATGAGTGTCAGAGAGTGATAGAGAGTGTCAGATTGTGTCAGAGAGTGATAGACAGTGATGGAGAGTGTCTGAGAGTGTCAGAGAGTGTCAGAGTGTGTTAAAGAGTGTCAGAGAGTGATAGAGAGTGATCGAGAGTGTCAGAGAGTGTCATAGAGTGAGAGAGTGTGTCAGAGAGTGTCAGAGAGTGTCAGAGGGTGATAGAGAGTGATAGAGAGAGTCTGAGAGTGTCAGAGAGTGTCAGAGAGTGTCAGAGAGTGTCATTGAGTGATAGAGAGTGCCAGAGAGAGTCAGAGAGTGTCAGAGAGTGATAGAGAGTGTCATAGAGAGATAGAGAGTGATAGAGCGTGTCAGAGAGTGTCACAGAGTGATAGAGAGTGTCAATTAGTGTCAGAGAGTGATGGAGAGTGATAGAGAGTGTCTGAGAGTGTCTGAGAGTGTCTGAGAGTGTCTCTGAGTGTGAGAGACTGTCGGAGTGTGTCAGAGAGTGATAGAGAGTGATAGAGAGGGTCATAGAGTGATAGAGAGTGATAGAGAGTGTCAGAGAGTGTCATAGAGTGATAGAGTGTGTCAGAGAATGTCATTGAGTGATAGAGAGTGCCAGAGAGAGTCAGAGAGTGATAGAGAGTGTCAGAGAGTGATAGAGAGTGTCATAGAGTGATAGAAAGTGATAGAGAGTGTCAGAGAGTGACATAGAGTGATAGAGAGTGTCAGAGAGTGTCAGAGAGTGATAGAGAGTGATAGAGAGTGTGTGAGAGTGTGTGAGAGTGTCAGAGAGTGTCAGAGACTGTCGGAGTGTGTCAGAGAGTGATAGAGAGTGATAGAGAGTGTCTGAGAGTGTCTGAGAATGTCAGAGAGTGTCAGAGAGTGTCAGAGTCTGATAGAGTTTGTCAGAGACAGTCAGAGAGTGTCTGAGACGGTCAGAGAGTGTCAGAGTGGGGTAAAGCGTGATAGAGAGTGTCAGATAGTGCCAGAGAGTGTCAGAGTGTGTCAGAGAATGTCAGAGATTGATAGAGGGTGATAGAGAATTTCAGAGAGTGAAAGAGTGTGTCAGAGAGTGATAGAGAGTGTCTGAGCGTGACAGAGAATGTCTGAGAGTGTCAGAGAATGTCAGAGTGTGTCAGAGAGTGATAGAGAGTGATAGAGAGTGTCAGAGAGTGTCAAAGAGTGTCAGATAGTGATACAGAGTCTCAGAGAGTGTCTGAGAGTGACAGAGAGTGTCTGAGATTGTCAGTGAGTGTCACAGAGTGATAGGGAGTGTCTGAGAGTGTCTGAGAGTGTCAGAGAGTGTCAGAGTGTGTCAGAGAGAGTTTGAGATTGATAGAGAGTGTCATAGAGTGTCATAGAGTGAAAGAGATGTGTCTAAGAGTTTCAGAGCGTGTCAGAGTGTGTCAGAGAGGGTCAGAGAGTGTCAGAGAGTGATAGAGAGTGTCTGAGAGTGTCAGAGAGTGTCAGAGAGTGTCAGAGTATGTCAGAGAGTGTCAGAGAGTGATAGAGAGTGTCTGAGAGTGTCTGAGAGTGTCTGAGAGTGTCAGTGAGTGTCAGTGAGATTCAGAGAGTGATAGAGAGTGTCTGAGAGTGTCTGAGAGTGTCAGAGATTGTCAGAGTGTGTCAGAGAGTGATAGAGAGTGATAACGAGTGATAGAGAGTGTCTGAGAGTGTCAGAGAGTGTCAGAGTGTGTCAGAGAGTGTCAGAGAGTGATAGAGAGTGATAGAGAGTGTCAGAGAGTGTCATTGAGTGATAGAGAGTGTCAGAGAGTGTCAGAGAGTGATACAGAGTGCCAGAGAGTGATAGAGAGTGTCAGAGAGTGTCTGAGAGTGTCTGAGAGTGTCTGAGAGTGTCAGAGAGTGTCAGAGAGTGATAGAGAGTGATAGGGCGTGTCTGAGAGTGTCTGAGAGTGTCAGAGAGTGTCAGAGAGCGTCAGAATGTGTCAGAGAGTGTCAGAGAGTGAAAGAGAGTGATAGAGAGTGTCAGAGAACGTCAGAGTGTGTCAGAGAGTGTCAGAGAGTGTCAGAGATTGATAGACAGTGATAGAGAGTTTCAGAGAGTGATAGAGAGTGTCAGAGAGTGATAGAGAGTGTCTGAGAGTGACAGAGAGTGTCTGAGAGTGTCTGAGAGTCTCAGTGATTGTCAGAGAGTGATAGAGAGTGTCTGAGAGTGTCTGAGAGATTCAGAGAATGTCACAGTGTGTCAGAGAGTGATAGAGTGAGAGAGAGTTTCAGAGAGTCTCATTGATTGATAGAGAGTGTCAGAGAGTGTCAGATAGTGATAGAGATTCTCAGAGAGTGATAGAGAGTGTCAGAGAGTGATAGAGAGTGTCTGAGAGTGACAAAGAGTGTCTGAGATTATCAGTGAGTGTCAGAGAGTGATAGAGAGTGTCAGATTGTGTCAGAGAGTGATAGACAGTGATGGAGAGTGTCTGAGAGTGTCAGAGAGTGTCAGAGTGTGTCAGAGATTGATAGAGAGTGTCTGAGAGTGCCAGAGAGTGATAGAGAGTGTCAGAGAGTGATAGAGAGTGTCAGAGAGTGATAGAGTGTGATAGAGAGTGTCAGAGAGTGTAATTGAGTGATAGAGAGTGTCAGAGAGTGTCAGAGTGTGATAGAGAGTGCCAGAGAGTGATAGAGAGTGATCGAGATTGTCAGAGAGTGTCATAGAGTGAGAGAGTGTGTCAGAGAGTGTCAGAGAGTGTCAGAGAGTGATAGAGAGTGATAGAGAGAGTCTGAGAGTGTCAGAGAGTGTCAGAGAGTGTCAGAGAGTGTCATTGAGTGATAGAGAGTGCCAGAGAGAGTCAGAGAGTGATAGAGAGTGTCAGAGAGTGATAGAGTGTGTTAAACAGTGTCAGAGAGTGATAGAGAGTGATCGAGAGTGTCAGAGAGTGTCATAGTGTGTTAAAGAGTGTCAGAGAGTGATAGAGAGTGATCGAGAGTGTCAGATTGTGTCAGAGAGTGATAGACAGTGATGGAGAGAGTCTCAGAGTGTCAGAGAGTGTCAGAGTGTGTCAAAGAGTGTCAGAGAGTGATAGAGAGTGATCGAGAGTGTCAGAGAGTGTCATAGAGTGAGAGAGTGTGTCTGAGAGTGTCAGAGAGTGATAGAGAGTGATAGAGAGAGTCTGAGAGTGTCAGAGAGTGTCAGAGAGTGTCAGAGAGTGTCATTGAGTGATAGAGAGTGCCAGAGAGAGTCAGAGAGTGATAGAGAGTGTCAGAGAGTGATAGAGAGTGTCAGAGAGTGTCATTGAGTGATAGAGAGTGCCAGAGAGAGTCAGAGAGTGATAGAGAGTGTCAGAGAGTGATAGAGAGTGTCATAGAGTGATAGAAAGTGATAGAGAGTGTCAGAGAGTGACATAGAGTGATAGAGAGTGTCAGAGAGTGTCAGAGAGTGATAGAGAGTGATAGAGAGTGTGTGAGAGTGTGTGAGAGTGTCAGAGAGTGTCAGAGACTGTCGGAGTGTGTCAGAGAGTGATAGAGAGTGATAGAGAGTGTCTGAGAGTGTCTGAGAATGTCAGAGAGTGTCAGAAAGTGTCAGAGAGTGTCATTGAGTGATAGAGAGTGCCAGAGAGAGTCAGAGAGTGATAGAGAGTGTCAGAGAGTGATAGAGTGTGATAGAGAGTGTCAGAGAGTGTAATTGAGTGATAGAGAGTGTCAGAGAGTGTCAGAGTGTGATAGAGAGTGCCAGAGAGTGATAGAGAGTGATCGAGATTGTCAGAGAGTGTCATAGAGTGAGAGAGTGTGTCAGAGAGTGTCAGAGAGTGTCAGAGAGTGATAGAGAGTGATAGAGAGAGTCTGAGAGTGTCAGAGAGTGTCAGAGAGTGTCAGAGAGTGTCATTGAGTGATAGAGAGTGCCAGAGAGAGTCAGAGAGTGATAGAGAGTGTCAGAGAGTGATAGAGTGTGTTAAACAGTGTCAGAGAGTGATAGAGAGTGATCGAGAGTGTCAGAGAGTGTCATAGTGTGTTAAAGAGTGTCAGAGAGTGATAGAGAGTGATCGAGAGTGTCAGATTGTGTCAGAGAGTGATAGACAGTGATGGAGAGAGTCTCAGAGTGTCAGAGAGTGTCAGAGTGTGTCAAAGAGTGTCAGAGAGTGATAGAGAGTGATCGAGAGTGTCAGAGAGTGTCATAGAGTGAGAGAGTGTGTCTGAGAGTGTCAGAGAGTGATAGAGAGTGATAGAGAGAGTCTGAGAGTGTCAGAGAGTGTCAGAGAGTGTCAGAGAGTGTCATTGAGTGATAGAGAGTGCCAGAGAGAGTCAGAGAGTGATAGAGAGTGTCAGAGAGTGATAGAGAGTGTCAGAGAGTGTCATTGAGTGATAGAGAGTGCCAGAGAGAGTCAGAGAGTGATAGAGAGTGTCAGAGAGTGATAGAGAGTGTCATAGAGTGATAGAAAGTGATAGAGAGTGTCAGAGAGTGACATAGAGTGATAGAGAATGTCAGAGAGTGTCAGAGAGTGATAGAGAGTGATAGAGAGTGTGTGAGAGTGTGTGAGAGTGTCAGAGAGTGTCAGAGACTGTCGGAGTGTGTCAGAGAGTGATAGAGAGTGATAGAGAGTGTCTGAGAGTGTCTGAGAATGTCAGAGAGTGTCAGAAAGTGTCAGAGTCTGATAGAGTTTGTCAGAGACAGTCAGAGAGTGTCTGAGACGGTCAGAGAGTATCAGAGAGGGGTAAAGCGTGATAGAGAGTGTCAGATAGTGCCAGAGAGTGTCAGAGTGTGTCAGAGAATGTCAGAGATTGATAGAGGGTGATAGAGAATTTCAGAGAGTGAAAGAGTGTGTCAGAGAGTGATAGAGAGTGTCTGAGCGTGACAGAGAGTGTCTGAGAGTGTCAGAGAATGTCAGAGTGTGTCAGAGAGTGATAGAGAGTGATAGAGAGTGTCAGAGAGTGTCAAAGAGTGTCAGATAGTGATCCAGAGTCTCAGAGAGTGTCTGAGAGTGACAGAGAGTGTCTGAGATTGTCAGTGAGTGTCAGAGAGTGATAGGGAGTGTCTGAGAGTGTCTGAGAGTGTCAGAGAGTGTCAGAGTGTGTCAGAGAGTGTTTGAGATTGATAGAGAGTGTCATAGAGTGTCATAGAGTGATAGAGATGTGTCTAAGAGTTTCAGAGCGTGTCAGAGTGTGTCAGAGAGGGTCAGAGAGTGTCAGAGAGTGATAGAGAGTGTCTGAGAGTGTCAGAGAGTGTCAGAGTATGTCAGAGAGTGTCAGAGAGTGATAGAGAGTGTCAGAGAGTGATAGAGAGTGTCTGAGAGTGTCAGAGAGTGTCAGAGATTGTCAGAGTGTGTCAGAGAGTGATAGAGAGTGATAACGAGTGATAGAGAGTGTCTGAGAGTGTCAGAGAGTGTCAGAGTGTGTCAGAGAGTGTCAGAGAGTGATAGAGAGTGATAGAGAGTGTCAGAGAGTGTCATTGAGTGATAGAGAGTGTCAGAGAGTGTCAGAGAGTGATACAGAGTGCCAGAGAGTGATAGAGAGTGTCAGAGAGTGATAGAGAGTGTCTGAGAGTGTCTGAGAGTGTCAGAGAGTGTCAGAGAGTGATAGAGAGTGATAGGGCGTGTCTGAGAGTGTCTGAGAGTGTCAGAGAGTGTCAGAGAGCGTCAGAATGTGTCAGAGAGTGTCAGAGAGTGAAAGAGAGTGATAGAGAGTGTCAGAGAACGTCAGAGTGTGTCAGAGAGTGTCAGAGAGTGTCAGAGATTGATAGACAGTGATAGAGAGTTTCAGAGAGTGATAGAGAGTGTCAGAGAGTGATAGAGAGTGTCTGAGAGTGACAGAGAGTGTCTGAGAGTGTCTGAGAGTCTCAGTGATTGTCAGAGAGTGATAGAGAGTGTCTGAGAGTGTCTGAGAGATTCAGAGAATGTCAGAGTGTGTCAGAGAGTGATAGAGTGAGAGAGAGTTTCAGAGAGTCTCATTGATTGATAGAGAGTGTCAGAGAGTGTCAGATAGTGATAGAGAGTCTCAGAGAGTGATAGAGAGTGTCAGAGAGTGATAGAGAGTGTCTGAGAGTGACAGAGAGTGTCTGAGATTATCAGTGAGTGTCAGAGAGTGATAGAGAGTGTCAGATTGAGTCAGAGAGTGATAGACAGTGATGGAGAGTGTCTGAGGGTGTCAGAGAGTGTCAGAGTGTGTCAGAGATTGATAGAGAGTGTCTCAGAGTGCCAGAGAGTGATAGAGAGTGTCAGAGAGTGATAGAGAGTGTCAGAGAGTGATAGAGTGTGATAGAGAGTGTCAGAGAGTGTAATTGAGTGATAGAGAGTGTCAGAGAGTGTCAGAGTGTGATAGAGAGTGCCAGAGAGTGATAGAGAGTGATCGAGAGTGTCAGAGAGTGTCATAGAGTGAGAGAGTGTGTCAGAGAGTGTCAGAGAGTGTCAGAGAGTGATAGAGAGTGATAGAGAGAGTCTGAGAGTGTCAGAGAGTGTCAGAGAGTGTCAGAGAGTGTCATTGAGAGATAGAGAGTGCCAGAGAGAGTCAGAGAGTGATAGAGAGTGTCAGAGAGTGATAGAGTGTGTTAAAGAGTGTCAGAGAGTGATAGAGAGTGATCGAGAGTGTCAGAGAGTGTCATAGTGTGTTAAAGAGTGTCAGAGAGTGATAGAGAGTGATCGAGAGTGTCAGATTGTGTCAGAGAGTGATAGACAGTGATGGAGAGTGTCTCAGAGTGTCAGAGAGTGTCAGAGAGTGTTAAAGAGTGTCAGAGAGTGATAGAGAATGATCGAGAGTGTCAGAGAGTGTCATAGAGTGAGAGAGTGTGTCAGAGAGTGTCAGAGAGTGTCAGAGAGTGATAGAGAGTGATAGAGAGAGTCTGAGAGTGTCAGAGAGTGTCAGAGAGTGTCAGAGAGTGTCAGAGAGTGTCATTGAGTGATAGAGAGTGCCAGAGAGAGTCAGAGAGTGATAGAGAGTGTCAGAGAGTGATAGAGAGTGTCATAGAGAGATAGAGAGTGATAGAGCGTGTCAGAGAGTGTCACAGAGTGATAGAGAGTGTCAATTAGTGTCAAAGAGTGACATAGAGTGATAGAGAGTGCCTGAGAGTGTCTGAGAGTGTCTCTGAGTGTGAGAGATTGTCGGAGTGTGTCAGAGAGTGATAGAGAGTGTCAGAGAGTGATAGAGAGGGTCATAGAGTTATAGAGAGTGTCAGAGAGTGTCATAGAGTGATAGAGAGTGTCAGAGAGTGTCATTGAGTGATAGAGAGTGCCAGAGAGAGTCAGAGAGTGATAGAGAGTGTCATAGAGTGATAGAAAGTGATAGAGAGTGTCAGAGTATGTCATAGAGTGATAGAGAGTGTCAGAGAGTGTCAGAGAGTGATAGAGAGTGATAGCGAGTGTGTGAGAGTGTCTGAGAGTGTCAGAGAGTGTCAGAGACTGTCGGAGTGTGTCAGAGAGTGATAGAGAGTGATAGAGAGTGTCTGAGAGTGTCTGAGAATGTCAGAGACAGTCAGAGAGTGTCTGAGACGGTCAGAGAGTGTCACAGAGGGGTAAAGAGTGATAGAGAGTGTCAGAGAGTGTCAGAGAGTGTCAGAGTGTGTCAGAGAATGTCAGAGATTGATAGAGGGTGATAGAGAATTTCAGAGAGTGAATGAGTGTGTCAGAGAGTGATAGAGAGTGTCTGAGAGTGACAGAGAGTGTCTGAGAGTGTCAGAGAATGTCAGAGTGTGTCAGAGAGTGATAGAGAGTGATAGAGAGTGTCAGAGAGTGTCAAAGAGTGTCAGATAGTGATCCAGAGTCTCAGAGAGTGTCTGAGAGTGACAGAGAGTGTCTGAGATTGTCAGTGAGTGTCAGAGAGTGATAGGGAGTGTCTGAGAGTGTCTGAGAGTGTCAGAGAGTGTCAGAGAGTGTCAGAGACTGTCGGAGTGTGTCAGAGAGTGATAGAGAGCGATAGAGAGTGTCTGAGAGTGTCTGAGAATGTCAGAGACAGTCAGAGAGTGTCTGAGACGGTCAGAGAGTGTCACAGAGGGGTAAAGAGTGATAGAGAGTGTCAGAGAGTGTCAGAGAGTGTCAGAGTGTGTCAGAGAATGTCAGAGATTGATAGAGGGTGATAGAGAATTTCAGAGAGTGAAAGAGTGTGTCAGAGAGTGATAGAGAGTGTCTGAGAGTGACAGAGAGTGTCTGAGATTGTCAGAGAGTGTCAGAGCATGTCAGAGCATGTCAGAGAGTGATAGAGAGTGATAGAGAGTGTCAGAGAGTATCATTGAGTGATAGAGAGTGTCAGAGAGTGTCAGATAGTGATACAGAGTCTCAGAGAGTGTCTGAGAGTGACAGAGAGTGTCTGAGATTGTCAGTGAGTGTCAGAGAGTGATAGGGAGTGTCTGAGAGTGTCTGCGAGTGTCAGAGACTGTCAGAGTGTGTCAGAGAGTGATAGACAGTGATGGAGAGTGTCTGAGAGTGTCAGAGAGTGTCAGAGTGTGTCAGAGAGTGTTTGAGAGTGATAGTGTGTGTCATAGAGTGTCATAGAGTGATAGAGAAGTGTCTGAGAGTTTCACAGACTTGTCAGAGTGTGTCAGAGAGGGTCAGAGAGTGTCAGAGAGTGATAGAGAGTGTCTGAGAGTGTCAGAGAGTGTCAGAGAGTCAGAGTATGTCAGAGAGTGTCAGAGAGTGATAGAGAGTGTCTGAGAGTGTCTGAGAGTGTCTGAGATTGTCAGTGAGTGTCAGTGAGATTCAGAGAGTGATAGAGAGTGTCTGACAGTGTCAGAGATTGTCAGAGTGTGTCAGAGAGTGATAGAGAGTGATAACGAGTGATAGAGAGTGTCTGAGAGTGTCAGAGAGTGTCAGAGTGTGTCAGAGAGTGTCAGAGAGTGATAGAGAGTGATAGAGAGTGTCAGAGAGTGTCATTGAGTGATAGAGAGTGTCAGAGAGTGTCATAGAGTGATACAGAGTGCCAGAGAGTGATAGAGAGTGTCAGAGAGTGTCAGAGAGTGATAGAGAGTGATAGGGCGTGTCAGAGAGGGTCTGAGAGTGTCAGAGAGTGTCAGAGAGCGTCAGAATGTGTCAGAGAGTGTCAGAGAGTTAAAGAGAGTGATAGAGAGTGTCAGAGAGTGTCAGAGTGTGTCAGAGAGGGTCAGAGATTGATAGAGATTGATAGAGAGTTTCAGAGAGTGATAGAGAGTGTCAGAGAGTGATAGAGAGTGTCTGAGATTGACAGATAGTGTCTGAGAGTGTCTGAGAGTCTCAGTGATTGTCAGAGAGTGATAGAGAGCGTCTGAGAGTGTCTGAGAGAGTCAGAGAATGTCAGAGTGTGTCAGAGAGTGATAGAGAGTGATAGAGAGTGTCAGAGAGTGTCATTGATTGATAGAGAGTGTCAGAGAGTGTCAGATAGTGATAGAGAGTCTCAGAGAGTGATAGAGAGTGTCAGAGAGTGTTAGAGAGTGTCTGAGAGTGACAGAGAGTGTCTGAGATTATCAGTGAGTGTCAGAGAGTGATAGAGAGTGTCAGATTGTGTCAGAGAGTGATAGACAGTGATGGAGAGTGTCTGAGAGTGTCAGAGAGTGTCAGAGTGTGTCAGAGAGTGATAGAGAGTGTCAGAGAGTGTCATAGAGTGATAGAGATGTGTCTGAGCGTGTCAGAGAGTGTCAGAGTGTGTCAGAGAGTGATAGAGAGTGTCAGAGAGTGTCATAGAGTGATAGAGCGTGTCAGAGAGTGTCAGAGAGTGATAGAGAGTGTCTGAGAGTGTTAGAGAGTGTCAGACTATGTCAGAGAGTGTCAGAGAGTGATAGAGAGTATCTGAGAGTGTCTGAGAGTGTCTGGGAGTGTCAGTGAGTGTCAGTGAGAGTCAGAGAGTGATAGAGAGTGTCTGAGAGTGTCTGAGAGTGTCAGAGATTGTCAGAGTGTGTCAGAAAGTGATAGAGACTGATAACGTGTGATAGAGAGGGTCTGAGAGTGTCAGAGTGTGTCAGAGAGTGTCAGAGAGTGATAGAGAGTGATAGAGAGTGTCAGAGAGTGTCATTGATTGATAGAGAGTGTCAGAGAGTGTCAGAGAGTCTCAGAGAGTGATAGAGAGTGTCAGAGAGTGATAGAGAATGTCTGAGAGTGACAGAGAGTGTCTGAGATTATCAGTGAGTGTCAGAGATTGATAGAGAGTGTCAGATTGTATCAGAGAGTGATAGACAGTGATGGAGAGTGTCTGAGAGTGTCAGAGAGTGTCAGAGTGTGTCAGAGAGTGATAGAGAGTGTCAGAGAGTGTCAGAGAGTGATAGGGAGTGTCTGAGAGTGTCTGCGAGTGTCAGAGACTGTCAGAGTGTGTCAGAGACTGATAGACAGTGATGGAGAGTGTCTGAGAGTGTCAGAGAGTGTCAGAGTGTGTCAGAGAGTGTTTGAGAGTGATAGTGTGTGTCATAGAGTGTCATAGAGTGATAGAGAAGTGTCTGAGAGTTTCAGAGAGTGTCAGAGTGTGTCAGAGAGGGTCAGAGAGTGTCAGAGAGTTATAGAGAGTGTCTGAGAGTGTCAGAGAGTGTCAGAGAGTCAGAGTATGTCAGAGAGTGTCAGAGAGTGATAGAGAGTGTCTGAGAGTGTCTGAGAGTGTCTGTGAGTGTCAGTGAGTATCAGTGAGATTCAGAGAGTGATAGAGATTGTCTGAGAGTGTCTGAGAGTGTCAGAGATTGTCAGAGTGTGTCAGAGAGTGATAGAGAGTGATAACGAGTGATAGAGAGTGTCTGAGAGTGTCAGAGAGTGTCAGAGAGTGATAGAGAGTGATAGAGAGTGTCAGAGCGTGTCATTGAGTGATAGAGAGAGTCAGAGAGTGTCAGAGAGTGATACAGAGTGCCAGAGAGTGATAGAGAGTGTCAGAGAGTGATAGAGAGTCTCTGAGAGTGTCAGAGAGTGTCAGAGAGTGATAGAGAGTGATAGGGCGTGTCTGAGAGTGTCTGAGAGTGTCAGAGAGTGTTAGAGAGCGTCAGAATGTGTCAGAGTGTGTCAGAGAGTGAAAGAGAGTGATAGAGAGTGTCAGAGAGTGTCAGAGTGTGTCAGAGAGTGTCAGAGATTGATAGAGAGTGATAGAGAGTTTCAGAGAGTGATAGAGAGTGTCAGAGAGTGATAGAGAGTGTCTGAGAGGGACAGGGAGTGTTTGAGAGTGTCTGAGAGTCTCAGTGATTGTCAGAGAGTGATAGAGAGCGTCTGAGAGTGTCTGAGAGAGTCAGAGAATGTCAGAGTGTGTCAGAGAGTGATAGAGAGTAATAGAGAGTGTCAGAGAGTGTCATTGATTGATAGAGAGTGTCAGAGAGTGTCAGATAGTGATAGAGAATCTCAGAGAGTGATAGAGAGTGTCAGAGAGTGATAGAGAGAGTCTGAGAGTGACAGAGAGTGTCTGAGATTATCAGTGAGTGTCAGAGAGTGATAGAGAGTGTCAGATTGTGTCAGAGAGTGATAGACAGTGATGGAGAGTGTCTGAGAGTGTCAGAGAGTGTCAGAGTGTGTCAGAGAGTGATAGAGAGTGTCAGAGAGTGTCATAGAATGATAGAGATGTGTCTGAGCGTGTCAGAGAGTGTCAGAGTGTGTCAGAGAGTGATAGAGAGTGATAGAGAGTGTCAGAGAGTGTCATAGAGTGATAGTGCGTGTCAGAGAGTATCAGAGAGTGAAAAAGAGTGTCCGAGAGTGTCAGAGAGTGTCAGAGTATGTCAGAGAGTGTCAGAGAGTGATAGAGAGTGTCTGAGAGTGTCTGAGAGTGTCTGGGAGTGTCAGTGAGTGTCAGTGAGAGTCAGAGAGTGATAGAGAGTGTCTGAGAGTGTCTGAGAGTGTCAGAGATTGTCAGAGTGTGTCAGAAAGTGATAGAGACTGATAACGTGTGATTAAGAGGGTCTGAGAGTGTCAGAGTGTGTCAGAGAGTGTCAGAGAGTGATAGAGAGTGATAGAGAGTGTCAGAGAGTGTCATTGAGTGATAGAGAGTGTCAGAGAGTGTCAGAGAGTGATAGAGAGTGCCAGAGAGTGATAGAGAGTGTCAGAGAGTGATAGAGATTGCCAGAGAGTGATAGAGAGTGTCAGAGAGTGATAGAGAGTGTCTGAGAGTTTCAGAGAGTGTCAGAGAGAGATAACGAGTGATAGAGAGTGTCTGAGAGTGTCAGAGAGTGTCAGAGTGTGTCAGAGAGTCTCAGAGAGTGACAGAGTGTGATAGAGAGAGTCAGAGAGTGTAATTGAGTGATAGAGATTGTCAGAGAGTGTCATAGAGTGATAGAGAGTGTCTGAGCGTGTCAGAGAGTGTCAGAGTGTGTCAGAGAGTGATAGAGAGTGATAGAGAGTGTCAGAGAGTGTCATAGAGTGATAGTGCGTGTCAGAGAGTATCAGAGAGTGAAAAAGAGTGTCTGAGAGTGTCAGAGAGTGTCAGAGTATGTCAGAGAGTGTCAGAGAGTGATAGAGAGTGTCTGAGAGTGTCTGAGAGTGTCTGAGAGTGTCTGGGAGTGTCAGTGAGTGTCAGTGAGAGTCAGAGAGTGATAGAGAGTGTCTGAGAGTGTCTGAGAGTGTCAGAGATTGTCAGAGTGTGTCAGAAAGTGATAGAGACTGATAACGTGTGATAGAGAGGGTCTGAGAGTGTCAGAGTGTGTCAGAGAGTGTCAGAGAGTGATAGAGAGTGTCAGAGAGTGTCATTGAGTGATAGAGAGTGTCAGAGAGTGTCAGAGAGTGATAGAGAGTGCCAGAGAGTGATAGAGAGTGTCAGAGAGTGATAGAGATTGCCAGAGAGTGATAGAGAGTGTCAGAGAGTGATAGAGAGTGTCTGAGAGTTTCAGAGAGTGTCAGAGAGAGATAACGAGTGATAGAGAGTGTCCGAGAGTGTCAGAGAGTGTCAGAGTGTGTCAGAGAGTCTCAGAGAGTGACAGAGTGTGATAGAGAGAGTCAGAGAGTGTAATTGAGTGATAGAGATTGTCAGAGAGTGTCATAGAGTGATAGAGAGTGCCAGAGAGTGATAGAGAGTGATAGAGAGTGTCAGAGAGTGTCAGAGTCTGATAGAGTGTGTCAGAGACAGTCAGAGAGTGTCTGAGACGGTCAGAGAGTGTCAGAGAGGGGTAAAGAGTGATAGAGAGTGTCAGAGAGTGTCAGAGAGTGTCAGAGTGTGTCAGAGAATGTCAAGAGATTGATAGAGGGTGATAGAGAATTTCCGAGAGTGAAAGAGTGTGTCAGAGAGTGATAGAGAGTGTCTGAGAGTGACAGAGAGTGTCTGAGAGTGTCAGAGAATGTCAGAGTGTGTCAGAGAGTGATAGAGAGTGATAGAGAGTGTCAGAGAGTATCATTGAGTGATAGAGAGTGCCAGAGAGTGATAGAGAGTGTCAGAGAGTGATAGAGAGTGCCAGAGAGTGATAGAGTGTCAGAGAGTGATAGAGAGTGTCTGAGAGTTTCAGAGAGTGTCAGAGAGATATAACGAGTGATAGAGAGTGTCTGAGAGTGTCAGAGAGTGTCAGAGTGTGTCAGAGAGTCTCAGAGAGTGACAGAGTGTGATAGAGAGAGTCAGAGAGTGTAATTGAGTGATAGAGATTGTCAGAGAGTGTCAGAGTGTGATAGAGAGTGCCAGAGAGTGATAGAGAGTGTCAGAGAGTGTCAGAAATGATAGAGTGTGTCAGAGACAGTCAGAGAGTGTCTGAGACGGTCAGAGAGTGTCAGAGAGGGGGTAAAGAGTGATAGAGAGTGTCAGAGAGTGTCAGAGAGTGTCAGAGTGTGTCAGAGAATGTCAAGAGATTGATAGAGGGTGATAGAGAATTTCCGAGAGTGAAAGAGTGTGTCAGAGAGTGATAGAGAGTGTCTGAGAGTGACAGAGAGTGTCTGAGAGTGTCAGAGAATGTCAGAGTGTGTCAGAGAGTGATAGAGAGTAATAGAGAGTGTCAGAGTATCATTGAGTGATAGAGAGTGTCAGAGAGTGTCAGATAGTGATACAGAGTCTCAGAGAGTGTCTGAGAGTGACAGAGAGTGTCTGAGACTGTCAGTGAGTGTCAGAGAGTGATAGGGAGTGTCTGAGAGTGTCTGCGAGTGTCAGAGACTGTCAGAGTGCGTCAGAGAGTGATAGACAGTGATGGAGAGTGTCTGAGAGTGTCAGAGAGTGTCAGAGTGTGTCAGAGAGTGTTTGAGAGTGATAGTGTGTGTCATAGAGTGTCATAGAGTGATAGAGATGTGTCTGAGAGTTTCAGAGAGTGTCAGAGTGTGTCAGAGAGGGTCAGAGAGTGTCAGAGTGTGATAGAGAGTGTCAGAGAGTGTCAGAGAGAGTCAGAGTATGTCAGAGAGTGTCAGAGATTGATATAGAGTGTCAGAGAGTGATAGAGAGTGTCTGAGAGGGACTGGGAGTGTTTGAGAGTGTCTGAGAGTCTCAGTGATTGTCAGAGAGTGATAGAGAGCGTCTGAGAGTGTCTGAGAGAGTCAGAGAATGTCAGAGTGTGTCAGAGAGTGATAGAGAGTAATAGAGAGTGTCAGAGAGTGTCATTGATTGATAGAGAGTGTCAGAGAGTGTCAGATAGTGATAGAGAGTCTCAGAGAGTGATAGAGAGTGTCAGAGAGTGATAGAGAGAGTCTGAGAGTGACAGAGAGTGTCTGAGATTATCAGTGAGTGTCAGAGAGTGATAGAGAGTGTCAGATTGTGTCAGAGAGTGATAGACAGTGATGGAGAGTGTCAGAGAGTGTCAGAGAGTGTCAGAGTGTGTCAGAGAGTGATAGAGAGTGTCAGAGAGTGTCATAGAATGATAGAGATGTGCCTGAGCGTGTCAGAGAGTGTCAGAGTGTGTCAGAGAGTGATAGAGAGTGATAGAGAGTGTCAGAGAGTGTCAGAGAGTGTCAGAGTATGTCAGAGAGTGTCAGAGAGTGATAGAGAGTGTCTGAGAGTGTCTGAGAGTGTCTGGGAGTGTCAGTGAGTGTCAGTGAGAGTCAGAGAGTGATAGAGAGTGTCTGAGAGTGTCTGAGAGTGTCAGAGATTGTCAGAGTGTGTCAGAAAGTGATAGAGACTGATAACGTGTGATAGAGAGGGTCTGAGAGTGTCAGAGTGTGTCAGAGAGTGTCAGAGAGTGATAGAGAGTGTCAGAGAGTGTCATTGAGTGATAGAGAGTGTCAGAGAGTGTCAGAGCGTGTCAGAGAGTGATAGAGAGTGCCAGAGATTGATAGAGAGTGTCAGAGAGTGATAGAGATTGCCAGAGAGTGATAGAGAGTGTCAGAGAGTGATAGAGAGTGTCTGAGAGTTTCAGAGAGTGTCAGAGAGAGATAACGAGTGATAGAGAGTGTCTGAGAGTGTCAGAGAGTGTCAGAGTGTGTCAGAGAGTCTCAGAGAGTGACAGAGTGTGATAGAGAGAGTCAGAGAGTGTAATTGAGTGATAGAGATTGTCAGAGAGTGTCATAGAGTGATAGAGAGTGCCAGAGAGTGATAGAGAGTGATAGAGAGTGTCAGAGAGTGTCAGAGTCTGATAGAGTGTGTCAGAGACAGTCAGAGAGTGTCTGAGACGGTCAGAGAGTGTCAGAGAGGGGTAAAGAGTGATAGAGAGTGTCAGAGAGTGTCAGAGAGTGTCAGAGTGTGTCAGAGAATGTCAAGAGATTGATAGAGGGTGATAGAGAATTTCCGAGAGTGAAAGAGTGTGTCAGAGAGTGATAGAGAGTGTCTGAGAGTGACAGAGAGTGTCTGAGAGTGTCAGAGAATGTCAGAGTGTGTCAGAGAGTGATAGAGAGTGATAGAGAGTGTCAGAGAGTATCATTGAGTGATAGAGAGTGCCAGAGAGTGATAGAGAGTGTCAGAGAGTGATAGAGAGTGCCAGAGAGTGATAGAGAGTGTCAGAGAGTGATAGAGAGTGTCTGAGAGTTTCAGAGAGTGTCAGAGAGATATAACGAGTGATAGAGAGTGTCTGAGAGTGTCAGAGAGTGTCAGAGTGTGTCAGAGAGTCTCAGAGAGTGACAGAGTGTGATAGAGAGAGTCAGAGAGTGTAATTGAGTGATAGAGATTGTCAGAGAGTGTCAGAGTGTGATAGAGAGTGCCAGAGAGTGATAGAGAGTGTCAGAGAGTGTCAGAGTCTGATAGAGTGTGTCAGAGACAGTCAGAGAGTGTCTGAGACGGTCAGAGAGTGTCAGAGAGAGGGTAAAGAGTGATAGAGAGTGTCAGAGAGTGTCAGAGAGTGTCAGAGTGTGTCAGAGAATGTCAAGAGATTGATAGAGGGTGATAGAGAATTTCCGAGAGTGAAAGAGTGTGTCAGAGAGTGATAGAGAGTGTCTGAGAGTGACAGAGAGTGTCTGAGAGTGTCAGAGAATGTCAGAGTGTGTCAGAGAGTGATAGAGAGTAATAGAGAGTGTCAGAGTATCATTGAGTGATAGAGAGTGTCAGAGAGTGTCAGATAGTGATACAGAGTCTCAGAGAGTGTCTGAGAGTGACAGAGAGTGTCTGAGACTGTCAGTGAGTGTCAGAGAGTGATAGGGAGTGTCTGAGAGTGTCTGCGAGTGTCAGAGACTGTCAGAGTGCGTCAGAGAGTGATAGACAGTGATGGAGAGTGTCTGAGAGTGTCAGAGAGTGTCAGAGTGTGTCAGAGAGTGTTTGAGAGTGATAGTGTGTGTCATAGAGTGTCATAGAGTGATAGAGATGTGTCTGAGAGTTTCAGAGAGTGTCAGAGTGTGTCAGAGAGGGACAGAGAGTGTCAGAGTGTGATAGAGAGTGTCAGAGAGTGTCAGAGAGAGTCAGAGTATGTCAGAGAGTGTCAGAGAGTGATAGAGAGTGTCTGAGAGTGTCTGAGAGTGTCTGAGAGTGTCAGTGAGTGTCAGTGAGATTCAGAGAGTGATAGAGAGTGTCTGAGAGTGTCTGAGAGTGTCAGAGAGTGATAGAGAGTATCTGAGAGTGTCTGAGAGTGTCTGGGAGTGCCAGTGAGTGTCAGTGAGAGTCAGAGAGTGATAGAGAGTGTCTGAGAGTGTCTGAGAGTGTCAGAGATTGTCAGAGTGTGTCAGAAAGTGATAGAGACTGATAACGTGTGATAGAGAGGGTCTGAGAGTGTCAGAGTGTGTCAGAGAGTGTCAGAGAGTGATAGAGAGTGATAGAGAGTGTCAGAGAGTGTCATTGATTGATAGAGAGTGTCAGAGAGTGACAGATAGTGATAGAGAGTCTCAGAGAGTGATCGAGAGTGTCAGAGAGTGATAGAGAGTTTCTGAGAGTGACAGAGAGTGTCTGAGATTATCAGTGAGTGTCAGAGATTGATAGACAGTGTCAGATTGTGTCAGAGAGTGATAGACAGTGATGGAGAGTGTCTGAGAGTGTCAGAGAGTGATAGAGAGTGTCAGAGAGTGTCAGAGAGTGATAGGGAGTGTCTGAGAGTGTCTGAGAGTGTCAGAGATTGTCAGAGTGTGTCAGAAAGTGATAGAGACTGATAACGTGTGATAGAGAGGGTCTGAGAGTGTCAGAGTGTGTCAGAGAGTGTCAGAGAGTGATAGAGAGTGTCAGAGAGTGTCATTGAGTGATAGAGAGTGTCAGAGAGTGTCAGAGAGTGTCAGAGAGTGATAGAGAGTGTCAGAGAGTGATAGAGATTGCCAGAGAGTGATAGTGAGTGTCAGAGAGTGATAGAGAGTGTCTGAGAGTTTCAGAGAGTGTCAGAGAGAGATAACGAGTGATAGAGAGTGTCTGAGAGTGTCAGAGAGTGTCAGAGTGTGTCAGAGGTCTCAGAGAGTGACAGAGTGTGATAGAGAGAGTCAGAGAGTGTAATTGAGTGATAGAGATTGTCAGAGAGTGTCATAGAGTGATAGAGAGTGCCAGAGAGTGATAGAGAGTGATAGAGAGTGTCAGAGAGTGTCAGAGTCTGATAGAGTGTGTCAGAGACAGTCAGAGAGTGTCTGAGACGGTCAGAGAGTGTCAGAGAGGGGTAAAGAGTGATAGAGAGTGTCAGAGAGTGTCAGAGAGTGTCAGAGTGTGTCAGAGAATGTCAAGAGATTGATAGAGGGTGATAGAGAATTTCCGAGAGTGAAAGAGTGTGTCAGAGAGTGATAGAGAGTGTCTGAGAGTGACAGAGAGTGTCTGAGAGTGTCAGAGAATGTCAGAGTGTGTCAGAGAGTGATAGAGAGTGATAGAGAGTGTCAGAGAGTATCATTGAGTGATAGAGAGTGCCAGAGAGTGATAGAGAGTGTCAGAGAGTGATAGAGAGTGCCAGAGAGTGATAGAGAGTGTCAGAGAGTGATAGAGAGTGTCTGAGAGTTTCAGAGAGTGTCAGAGAGATATAACGAGTGATAGAGAGTGTCTGAGAGTGTCAGAGAGTGTCAGAGTGTGTCAGAGAGTCTCAGAGAGTGACAGAGTGTGATAGAGAGAGTCAGAGAGTGTAATTGAGTGATAGAGATTGTCAGAGAGTGTCAGAGTGTGATAGAGAGTGCCAGAGAGTGATAGAGAGTGTCAGAGAGTGTCAGAGTCTGATAGAGTGTGTCAGAGACAGTCAGAGAGTGTCTGAGACGGTCAGAGAGTGTCAGAGAGGGGGTAAAGAGTGATAGAGAGTGTCAGAGAGTGTCAGAGAGTGTCAGAGTGTGTCAGAGAATGTCAAGAGATTGATAGAGGGTGATAGAGAATTTCCGAGAGTGAAAGAGTGTGTCAGAGAGTGATAGAGAGTGTCTGAGAGTGACAGAGAGTGTCTGAGAGTGTCAGAGAATGTCAGAGTGTGTCAGAGAGTGATAGAGAGTAATAGAGAGTGTCAGAGTATCATTGAGTGATAGAGAGTGTCAGAGAGTGTCAGATAGTGATACAGAGTCTCAGAGAGTGTCTGAGAGTGACAGAGAGTGTCTGAGACTGTCAGTGAGTGTCAGAGAGTGATAGGGAGTGTCTGAGAGTGTCTGCGAGTGTCAGAGACTGTCAGAGTGCGTCAGAGAGTGATAGACAGTGATGGAGAGTGTCTGAGAGTGTCAGAGAGTGTCAGAGTGTGTCAGAGAGTGTTTGAGAGTGATAGTGTGTGTCATAGAGTGTCATAGAGTGATAGAGATGTGTCTGAGAGTTTCAGAGAGTGTCAGAGTGTGTCAGAGAGGGTCAGAGAGTGTCAGAGTGTGATAGAGAGTGTCAGAGAGTGTCAGAGAGAGTCAGAGTATGTCAGAGAGTGTCAGAGAGTGATAGAGAGTGTCTGAGAGTGTCTGAGAGTGTCTGAGAGTGTCAGTGAGTGTCAGTGAGATTCAGAGAGTGATAGAGAGTGTCTGAGAGTGTCTGAGAGTGTCAGAGAGTGATAGAGAGTATCTGAGAGTGTCTGAGAGTGTCTGGGAGTGCCAGTGAGTGTCAGTGAGAGTCAGAGAGTGATAGAGAGTGTCTGAGAGTGTCTGAGAGTGTCAGAGATTGTCAGAGTGTGTCAGAAAGTGATAGAGACTGATAACGTGTGATAGAGAGGGTCTGAGAGTGTCAGAGTGTGTCAGAGTGTGTCAGAGAGTGATAGAGAGTGATAGAGAGTGTCAGAGAGTGTCATTGATTGATAGAGAGTGTCAGAGAGTGACAGATAGTGATAGAGAGTCTCAGAGAGTGATCGAGAGTGTCAGAGAGTGATAGAGAGTTTCTGAGAGTGACAGAGAGTGTCTGAGATTATCAGTGAGTGTCAGAGATTGATAGACAGTGTCAGATTGTGTCAGAGAGTGATAGACAGTGATGGAGAGTGTCTGAGAGTGTCAGAGAGTGATAGAGAGTGTCAGAGAGTGTCAGAGAGTGATAGGGAGTGTCTGAGAGTGTCTGCGAGTGTCAGAGACTGTCAGAGTGTGTCAGAGAGTGATAGACAGTGATGGAGAGTGTCTGAGAGTGTCAGAGAGTGTCAGAGTGTGTCAGAGAGTGTTTGAGAGTGATAGTGTGTGTCATAGAGTGTCATAGAGTGATAGAGAAGTGTCTGAGAGTTTCAGAGAGTGTCAGAGTGTGTCAGAGAGGGTCAGAGAGTGTCAGAGAGTGATAGAGAGTGTCTGAGAGTGTCAGAGAGTGTCAGAGAGTCAGAGTATGTCAGAGAGTGTCAGAGAGTGATAGAGAGTGTCTGAGAGTGTCTGAGAGTGTCTGTGAGTGTCAGTGAGATTCAGAGAGTGATAGAGAGTGTCTGACAGTGTCAGAGATTGTCAGAGTGTGTCAGAGAGTGATAGAGAGTGATAACGAGTGATAGAGAGTGTCTGAGAGTGTCAGAGAGTGTCAGAGTGTGTCAGAGAGTGTCAGAGATTGATAGAGAGTGATAGAGACTGTCAGAGAGTGTCATTGAGTGATAGAGAGTGTCAGAGAGTGTCAGAGAGTGATACAGAGTGCCAGAGAGTGATAGAGAGTGTCAGAGAGTGATAGAGAGTGTCTGAGTGTGTCAGAGAGTGATAGAGAGTGATAGAGTGTGATAACGAGTGATAGAGAGTGTCTGAGAGTGTCAGAGAGTGTCAGAGTGTGTCAGAGAGTGTCAGAGAGTGATAGAGAGTGATAGAGAGTGTCAGAGAGTGTCATTGAGTGATAGAGAGTGTCAGAGAGTGTCAGAGAGTGATACAGAGTGATAGAGAGTGTCAGAGAGTGTCAGAGAGTGATAGAGAGTGTCTGAGAGTGTCAGAGAGTGTCAGAGAGTGTCAGAGAGTGTCAGAGAGTGAAAGAGAGTGATAGAGAGTGTCAGAGAGTGTCAGAGTGTGTCAGAGAGTGTCAGAGATTGATAGAGAGTGATAGAGATTTTCAGAGAGTGATAGAGAGTGTCAGAGAGTGATAGAGAGTGTCTGAGAGTGACAGGGAGTGTCTGAGATTGTCTGAGAGTCTCAGTGATTGTCAGAGAGTGATAGAGAGCGTCTGAGAGTGTCTGAGAGAGTCAGAGAATGTCAGAGTGTGTCAGAGAGTGATAGAGAGTGATAGAGAGTGTCAGAGAGTGTCATTGATTGATAGAGAGTGTCAGAGAGTGTCAGATAGTGATAGAGAGTCTCAGAGAGTGATAGAGAGTGTCATTGATTGATAGAGAGTGTCAGAGAGTGTCAGAGAGTGTCAGAGAGTGTCAGAGTGTGTCAGAGAATGTCAAGAGATTGATAGAGGGTGATAGAGAATTTCCGAGAGTGAAAGAGTGTGTCAGAGAGTGATAGAGAGTGTCTGAGAGTGACAGAGAGTATCTGAGAGTGTCAGAGAATGTCAGAGTGTGTCAGAGAGTGATAGAGAGTAATAGAGAGTGTCAGAGTATCATTGAGTGATAGAGAGTGTCAGAGAGTGTCAGATAGTGATACAGAGTCTCAGAGAGTGTCTGAGAGTGACAGAGAGTGTCTGAGACTGTCAGTGAGTGTCAGAGAGTGATAGGGAGTGTCTGAGAGTGTCTGCGAGTGTCAGAGACTGTCAGAGTGCGTCAGAGAGTGATAGACAGTGATGGAGAGTGTCTGAGAGTTTCAGAGAGTGTCAGAGTGTGTCAGAGAGGGTCAGAGATTGTCAGAGTGTGATAGAGAGTGTCAGAGAGTGTCAGAGAGAGTCAGAGTATGTCAGAGAGTGTCAGAGAGTGATAGAGAGTGTCTGAGAGTGTCTGAGAGTGTCTGAGAGTGTCAGTGAGTGTCAGTGAGATTCAGAGAGTGATAGAGAGTGTCTGAGAGTGTCTGAGAGTGTCAGAGAGTGATAGAGAGTATCTGAGAGTGTCTGAGAGTGTCTGGGAGTGCCAGTGAGTGTCAGTGAGAGTCAGAGAGTGATAGAGAGTGTCTGAGAGTGTCTGAGAGTGTCTGAGAGTGTCAGAGATTGTCAGAGTGTGTCAGAAAGTGATAGAGACTGATAACGTGTGATAGAGAGGGTCTGAGAGTGTCAGAGTGTGTCAGAGAGTGTCAGAGAGTGATAGAGAGTGATAGAGAGTGTCAGAAAGTGTCATTGATTGATAGAGAGTGTCAGAGAGTGACAGATAGTGATAGAGAGTCTCAGAGAGTGATCGAGAGTGTCAGAGAGTGATAGAGAGTTTCTGAGAGTGACAGAGAGTGCCTGAGATTATCAGTGAGTGTCAGAGATTGATAGAGAGTGTCAGATTGTGTCAGAGAGTGATAGACAGTGATGGAGAGTGTCTGAGAGTGTCAGAGAGTGTCAGAGTGTGTCAGAGAGTGATAGAGAGTGTCAGAGAGTGTCAGAGAGTGATAGGGAGTGTCTGAGAGTGTCTGCGAGTGTCAGAGACTGTCAGAGTGTGTCAGAGAGTGATAGACAGTGATGGAGAGTGTCTGAGAGTGTCAGAGAGTGTCAGAGTGTGTCAGAGAGTGTTTGAGAGTGATAGTGTGTGTCATAGAGTGTCATAGAGTGATAGAGAAGTGTCTGAGAGTTTCAGAGAGTGTCAGAGTGTGTCAGAGAGGGTCAGAGAGTGTCAGAGAGTGATAGAGAGTGTCTGAGAGTGTCAGAGAGTGTCAGAGAGTCAGAGTATGTCAGAGAGTGTCAGAGAGTGATAGAGAGTGTCTGAGAGTGTCTGAGAGTGTCTGTGAGTGTCAGTGAGATTCAGAGAGTGATAGAGAGTGTCTGACAGTGTCAGAGATTGTCAGAGTGTGTCAGAGAGTGATAGAGAGTGATAACGAGTGATAGAGAGTGTCTGAGAGTGTCAGAGAGTGTCAGAGTGTGTCAGAAAGTGTCAGAGATTGATAGAGAGTGATAGAGAGTGTCAGAGAGTGTCATTGAGTGATAGAGAGTGTCAGAGAGTGTCAGAGAGTGATACAGAGTGCCAGAGAGTGATAGAGAGTGTCAGAGAGTGATAGAGAGTGTCTGAGTGTGTCAGAGAGTGATAGAGAGTGATAGAGAGTGATAACGAGTGATAGAGAGTGTCTGTGAGTGTCAGAGAGTGTCAGAGTGTGTCAGAGAGTGTCAGAGAGTGATAGAGAGTGATAGAGAGTGTCAGAGAGTGTCATTGAGTGATAGAGAGTGTCAGAGAGTGTCAGAGAGTGATACAGAGTGCCCCAGAGTGATAGAGAGTGTCAGAGAGTGATAGAGAGTGTCTGAGAGTGTCAGAGAGTGTCAGAGAGTGTCAGAGAGTGAAAGAGAGTGATAGAGAGTGTCAGAGAGTGTCAGAGTGTGTCAGAGAGTGTCAGAGATTGATAGAGAGTGATAGAGATTTTCAGAGAGTGATAGAGAGTGTCTGAGAGTGACAGGGAGCGTCTGAGATTGTCTGAGAGTCTCAGTGATTGTCAGAGAGTGATAGAGAGCGTCTGAGAGTGTCTGAGAGAGTCAGAGAATGTCAGAGTGTGTCAGAGAGTGATATAGAGTGATAGAGAGTGCAAGAGAGTGTCATTGATTGATAGAGAGTGTCAGAGAGTGTCAGATAGTGATAGAGAGTCTCAGAGAGTGATAGAGAGTGTCAGAGAGTGATAGAGAGTGTCTGAGAGTGACAGAGAGTGTGTCTGAGATTATCAGTGAGTGTCAGAGAGTGATAGAGAGTGTCAGATTGTGTCAGAGAGTGATAGACAGTGATGGAGAGTGTCTGAGAGTGTCAGAGAGTGTCAGAGTGTGTCAGAGAGTGATAGAGAGTGTCAGAGAGTGTCATAGAATGATAGAGATGTGTCTGAGTGTGTCAGAGAGTGTCAGAGAGTGAAAAAGATTGTCTGAGAGTGTCAGAGAGTGTCAGAGTATGTCAGAGAGTGTCAGAGAGTGATAGAGAGTGTCTGAGAGTGTCTGAGAGTGTCTGGGAGTGTCAGTGAGTGTCAGTGAGAGTCAGAGAGTGATAGAGAGTGTCTGAGAGTGTCTGAGAGTGTCAGAGGTTGTCAGAGTGTGTCAGAAAGTGATAGAGACTGATAACGTGTGATAGAGAGGGTCTGAGAGTGTCAGAGTGTGTCAGAGAGTGTCAGAGAGTGATAGAGAGTGATAGAGAGTGTCAGAGAGAGTCATTGAGTGATAGAGTGTGTCAGAGAGTGTCAGAGAGTGTCAGAGAGTGATAGAGAGTGCCAGAGAGTGATAGAGAGTGTCAGAGAGTGATAGAGAGTGCCAGAGAGTGATAGAGAGTGTCAGAGAGTGATAGAGAGTGTCTGAGAGTTTCAGAGAGTGTCAGAGAGAGATAACGAGTGATAGAGAGTGTCTGAGAGTGTCAGAGAGTGTCAGAGTGTGTCAGAGAGTCTCAGAGAGTGACAGAGTGTGATAGAGAGAGTCAGAGAGTGTAATTGAGTGTCTGAGAGTGTCTGAGAGTGTCAGAGATTGTCAGAGTGTGTCAGAAAGTGATAGAGACTGATAACGTGTGATAGAGAGGGTCTGAGAGTGTCAGAGTGTGTCAGAGAGTGTCAGAGAGTGATAGAGAGTGATAGAGAGTGTCAGAGAGTGTCATTGAGTGATAGAGTGTGTCAGAGAGTGTCAGAGAGTGTCAGAGAGTGATAGAGAGTGCCAGAGAGTGATAGAGAGTGTCAGAGAGTGATAGAGAGTGCCAGAGAGTGATAGAGAGTGTCAGAGAGTGATAGAGAGTGTCTGAGAGTTTCAGAGAGTGTCAGAGAGAGATAACGAGTGATAGAGAGTGTCTGAGAGTGTCAGAGAGTGTCAGAGTGTGTCAGAGAGTCTCAGAGAGTGACAGAGTGTGATAGAGAGAGTCAGAGAGTGTAATTGAGTGATAGAGATTGTCAGAGAGTGTCAGAGTGTGATAGAGAGTGCCAGAGAGTGATAGAGAGTGATAGAGAGTGTCAGAGAGTGTCAGAGTCTGATAGAGTGTGTCAGAGACAGTCAGAGAATGTCTGAGACGGTCAGAGAGTGTCAGAGAGGTGTAAAGAGTGATAGAGAGTGTCAGAGAGTGTCAGAGAGTGTCAGAGTGTGTCAGAGAATGTCAAGAGATTGATAGAGGGTGATAGAGAAGTTCCGAGAGTGAAAGAGTGTGTCAGAGAGTGATAGAGAGTGTCTGAGAGTGACAGAGAGTGTCTGAGAGTGTCAGAGAGTGTCAGAGAATGTCAGAGTGTGTCAGAGTGTGTCAGTGAGTGATAGAGAGTGATAGAGAGTGTCAGAGAGTATCATTGAGTGATAGAGAGTGTCAGAGAGTGTCAGATAGTGATACAGAGTCTCAGAGAGTGTCTGAGAGTGACAGAGAGTGTCTGAGACTGTCAGTGAGTGTCAGAGAGTGATAGGGAGTGTCTGAGAGTGTTTGCGAGTGTCAGAGACAGTCAGAGTGCGTCAGAGAGTGATAGACAGTGATGGAGAGTGTCTGAGAGTGTCAGAGAGTGTCAGAGTGTGTCAGAGAGTGTTTGAGAGTGATAGTGTGTGTCATAGAGTGTCATAGAGTGATAGAGATGTGTCTGAGAGTTTCAGAGAGTGTCAGAGTGTGTCAGAGAGGGTCAGAGAGTGTCAGAGTGTGATAGAGAGTGTCAGAGGGTGTCAGAGAGAGTCAGAGTATGTCAGAGAGTGTCAGAGAGTGATAGAGAGTGTCCGAGAGTGTCTGAGAGTGTCTGAGAGTGTCAGTGAGTGTCAGTGAGATTCAGAGAGTTATAACGAGTGATAGAGAGTGTCTGAGAGAGTCAGAGAGTGTCAGAGTGTGTCAGAGAGTGTCAGAGAGTGATAGAGAGTGATAGAGAGTGACAGAGAGTGTCAGAGAGTGTCATTGAGTGATAGAGAGTGTCAGAGAGTGTCAGAGAGTGATACAGAGTGCCAGAGAGTGATAGAGAGTGTCAGAGAGTGATAGAGAGTGTCTGAGTGTGTCAGAGAGTGATAGAGAGTGATAGAGAGTGAAAACGAGTGATAGAGAGTGTCTGAGAGTGTCAGAGAGTGTCAGAGTGTGTCAGAGAGTGTCAGAGAGTGATAGAGAGTGATAGAGAGTGTCAGAGAGTGTCATTGAGTGATAGAGAGTGTCAGAGAGTGTCAGAGAGTGATACAGAGTGCCACAGAGTGATAGAGAGTGTCAGAGAGTGATCGAGAGTGTCTGAGAGTGTCAGAGAGTGTCAGAGAGTGTCAGAGAGTGAAAGAGAGTGATAGAGAGTGTCAGAGAGTGTCAGAGTGTGTCAGAGATTGATAGAGAGTGATAGAGATTTTCAGAGAGTGATAGAGAGTGTCAGAGAGTGATAGAGAGTGTCTGAGAGTGACAGGGAGTGTCTGAGAGTGTCTGAGAGTCTCAGTGATTGTCAGAGAGTGATAGAGAGCGTCTGAGAGTGTCTGAGAGAGTCAGAGAATGTCAGAGTGTGTCAGAGAGTGATAGAGAGTGATAGAGTGTCAGAGAGTGTCATAGAGTGATAGAGCGTGTCAGAGAGTATCAGAGAGTGAAAAAGAGTGTCTGAGAGTGTCAGAGAGTGTCAGAGTATGTCAGAGAGTGTCAGAGAGTGATAGAGAGTGTCTGAGAGTGTCTGACAGTGTCTGGGAGTGTCAGTGAGTGTCAGTGAGAGTCAGAGAGTGATAGAGAGTGTCTGAGAGTGTCTGAGAGTGTCAGAGATTGTCAGAGTGTGTCAGAAAGTGATAGAGACTGATAACGTGTGATAGAGAGGGTCTGAGAGTGTCAGAGTGTGTCAGAGAGTGTCAGAGAGTGATAGAGAGTGATAGAGAGTGTCAGAGAGTGTCATTGAGTGATAGAGAGTGTCAGAGAGTGTCAGAGAGTGTCAGAGAGTGATAGAGAGTGCCAGAGAGTGATAGAAAGTGTCAGAGAGTGATAGAGAGTGCCAGAGAGTGATAGAGAGTGTCAGAGAGTGATAGAGAGTGTCTGAGAGTTTCAGAGAGTGTCAGAGAGAGATAACGAGTGATAGAGAGTGTCTGAGAGTGTCAGAGAGTGTCAGAGTGTGTCAGAGAGTCTCAGAGAGTGACAGAGTGTGATAGAGAGAGTCAGAGAGTGTAATTGAGTGATAGAGATTGTCAGAGAGTGTCAGAGTGTGATAGAGAGTGCCAGAGAGTGATAGAGAGTGATAGAGAGTGTCAGAGAGTGTCAGAGTCTGATAGAGTGTGTCAGAGACAGTCAGAGAATGTCTGAGACGGTCAGAGAGTGTCAGAGAGGGGTCAAGAGTGATAGAGAATGTCAGAGAGTGTCAGAGAGTGTCAGAGTGTGTCAGAGAATGTCAAGAGATTGATAGAGGGTGATAGAGAATTTCCGAGAGTGAAAGGGTGTGTCAGAGAGTGATAGAGAGTGTCTGAGAGTGACAGAGAGTGTCTGAGAGTGTCAGAGAGTGTCAGAGAATGTCAGAGTGTGTCAGAGTGTGTCAGATAGTGATAGAGAGTGATAGAGAGTGTCAGAGAGTATCATTGAGTGATAGAGAGTGTCAGAGAGTGTCAGATAGTGATACAGAGTCTCAGAGAGTGTCTGAGAGTGACAGAGAGTGTCTGAGACTGTCAGTGAGTGTCAGAGAGTGATAGGGAGTGTCTGAGAGTGTTTGCGAGTGTCAGAGACAGTCAGAGTGCGTCAGAGAGTGATAGACAGTGATGGAGAGTGTCTGAGAGTGTCAGAGAGTGTCAGAGTGTGTCAGAGAGTGTTTGAGAGTGATAGTGTGTGTCATAGAGTGTCATAGAGTGATAGAGATGTGTCTGAGAGTTTCAGAGAGTGTCAGAGTGTGTCAGAGAGGGTCAGAGAGTGTCAGAGTGTGATAGAGAGTGTCAGAGAGTGTCAGAGAGAGTCAGAGTATGTCAGAGAGTGTCAGAGAGTGATAGAGAGTGTCTGAGAGTGTCTGAGAGTGTCTGAGAGTGTCAGTGAGTGTCAGTGAGATTCAGAGAGTTATAACGAGTGATAGAGAGTGTCTGAGAGTGTCAGAGAGTGTCAGAGTGTGTCAGAGAGTGTCAGAGAGTGATAGAGAGTGATAGAGAGTGACAGAGAGTGTCAGAGAGTGTCATTGAGTGATAGAGAGTGTCAGAGAGAGTCAGAGAGTGATACAGAGTGCCAGAGAGTGATAGTGAGTGTCAGAGAGTGATAGAGAGTGTCTGAGAATGTCAGAGAGTGTCAGAGAGTGATAGAGAGTGATAGGACGTGTCTGAGAGTGTCTGAGAGAGTCAGAGAGTGTCAGAGAGCGTCAGAATGTGTCAGAGAGTGATAGACAGTGATGGAGAGTGTCTGAGAGTGTCAGAGAGTGTCAGAGAGTGTCAGAGAGTGTTTGAGAGTGATAATGTGTGTCATAGAGTGTCATAGAGTGATAGAGAAGTGTCTGAGAGTTTCAGAGAGTGTCAGAGTGTGTCAGAGAGGGTCAGAGAGTGTCAGAGAGTGATAGAGAGTGTCTGAGAGTGTCAGAGAGTGTCAGAGAGTCAGAGTATGTCAGAGAGTGTCAGAGAGTGATAGAGAGTGTCTGAGAGTGTCTGAGAGTGTCTGTGAGTGTCAGTGAGTGTCAGTGAGATTCAGAGAGTGATAGAGAGTGTCTGAGAGTGTCTGAGAGTGTCAGAGATTGTCAGAGTGTGTCAGAGAGTGATAGAGAGTGATAACGAGTGATAGAGAGTGTCTGAGAGTGTCAGAGAGTGTCAGAGTGTGTCAGAGAGTGTCAGAGAGTGATAGAGAGTGATAGAGAGTGTCAGAGAGTGTCATTGAGTGATAGAGAGTGTCAGAGAGTGTCAGAGAGTGATACAGAGTGCCACAGAGTGATAGAGAGTGTCAGAGAGTGTCATTGAGTGATAGAGAGTGTCAGAGAGTGTCAGAGAGTAATACAGAGTGCCACAGAATGATAGAGTGTGTCAGAGAGTGATAGAGAGTGTCTGAGAGTGTCTGAGAGTGTCATAGAGTGTCAGAGAGTGAAAGAGAGTGATAGAGAGTGTCAGAGAGTGATAGAGAGTGATAGGGCGTGTCTGAGAGTGTCTGAGAGTGTCAGAGAGTGTCAGAGAGCGTCAGAATGTGTCAGAGAGTGTCAGAGAGTGAAAGAGAGTGATAGAGAGTGTCAGAGAGTGTCAGAGTGTGTCAGAGAGTGTCAGAGATTGATAGAGAGTGATAGAGAGATTCAGAGAGTGATAGAGACTGTCAGAGAGTGATAGAGAGTGTCTGAGAGTGACAGGGAGTGTCTGAGAGTGTCTGAGAGTCTCAGTGATTGTCAGAGAGTGATAGAGAGCGTCTGAGAGTGTCTGAGAGAGTCAGAGAATGTCAGAGTGTGTCAGAGAGTGATAGAGAGTGATAGAGTGTCAGAGAGTGTCATTGATTGATAGAGAGTGTCAGAGAGTGTCAGATAGTGATAGAGAGTCTCAGAGAGTGATAGAGAGTGTCAGAGAGTGATAGAGAGTGTCTGAGAGTGACAGAGAGTGTCTGAGATTATCAGTGAGTGTCAGAGAATGATAGAGAGTGTCAGATTGTGTCAGAGAGTGATAGACAGTGATGGAGAGTGTCTGAGAGTGTCAGAGAGTGTCAGAGTGTGTCAGAGAGTGATAGAGAGTGTCAGAGAGTGTCATAGAATGATAGAGATGTGTCTGAGCGTGTCAGAGTGTGACAGAGTGTGTCAGAGAGTTATAGAGAGTGATAGAGTGTGTCAGAGAGTGTCATAGAGTGATAGAGCGTGTCAGAGAGTATCAGAGAGTGAAAAAGAGTGTCTGAGAGTGTCAGAGAGTGTCAGAGTATGTCAGAGAGTGTCAGAGAGTGATAGAGAGTGTCTGAGAGTGTCTGAGAGTGTCTGGGAGTGTCAGTGAGTGTCAGTGAGAGTCAGAGAGTGATAGAGAGTGTCTGAGAGTGTCTGAGAGTGTCAGAGATTGTCAGAGTGTGTCAGAAAGTGATAGAGACTGATAACGTGTGATAGAGAGGGTCTGAGAGTGTCAGAGTGTGTCAGAGAGTGTCAGAGAGTGATACAGAGTGATAGAGAGTGTCAGAGAGTGTCATTGAGTGATAGAGAGTGTCAGAGAGTGTCAGAGAGTGTCAGAGAGTGATAGAGAGTGCCAGAGAGTGATAGAGAGTGTCAGAGAGTGATAGAGAGTGCCAGAGAGTGATAGAGAGTGTCAGAGAGTGATAGAGAGTGATCGAGAGTGTCAGAGAGTGTCAGAGAGTGAAATAGAGTGATAGAGAGTGTCAGAGAATGTCAGAGTGTGTCAGAGAGTGTCAGAGAGTGTCAGAGATTGATAGACAGTGATAGAGAGTTTCAGAGAGTGATAGAGAGTGTCAGAGAGTGATAGAGAGTGTCTGAGAGTGTCAGAGAGTGTCAGAGAGTGTCAGAGATTGATAGACAGTGATAGAGAGTTTCAGAGAGTGATAGAGAGTGTCAGAGAGTGATAGAGAGTGTCTGAGAGTGACAGAGAGTGTCTGAGAGTGTCTGAGAGTCTCAGTGATTGTCAGAGAGTGATAGCGAGTGTCTGAGAGTGTCTGAGAGATTCAGAGAATGTCAGAGTGTGTCAGAGAGTGATAGAGTGAGAGAGAGTGTCAGAGAGTCTCATTGATTGATAGAGAGTGTCAGAGAGTGTCAGATAGTGATAGAGAGTCTCAGAGAGTGATAGAGAGTGTCAGAGAGTGATAGAGAGTGTCTGAGAGTGACAGAGAGTGTCTGAGATTATCAGTGAGCGTCAGAGAGTGATAGAGAGTGTCAGATTGTGTCAGAGAGTGATAGACAGTGATGGAGAGTGTCTGAGAGTGTCAGAGAGTGTCAGAGTGTGTCAGAGATTGATAGAGAGTGTCTGAGAGTGCCAGAGAGTGATAGAGAGTGTCAGAGAGTGATACAGAGTGTCAGAGAGTGATAGAGTGTGATAGAGAGTGTCAGAGAGTGTAATTGAGTGATAGAGAGTGTCAGAGAGTGTCAGAGTGTGATAGAGAGTGCCAGAGAGTGATAGAGAGTGATCGAGAGTGTCAGAGAGTGTCATAGAGTGAGAGAGTGTGTCAGAGAGTGTCAGAGAGTGTCAGAGAGTGATAGAGAGTGATAGAGAGAGTCTGAGAGTGTCAGAGAGTGTCAGAGAGTGTCAGAGAGTGTCATTGAGTGATAGAGAGTGCCAGAGAGAGTCAGAGAGTGATAGAGAGTGTCAGAGAGTGTTAGAGTGTGTTAAAGAGTGTCAGAGAGTGATAGAGAGTGATCGAGAGAGTCAGATTGTGTCAGAGAGTGATAGACAGTGATGGAGAGTGTCTCAGAGTGTCAGAGAGTGTCAGAGTGTGTTAAAGAGTGTCAGAGAGTGATACAGAGTGATCGAGAGTGTCAGAGAGTGTCATAGAGTGAGAGAGTGTGTCAGAGAGTGTCAGAGAGTGTCAGAGAGTGATAGAGAGTGATAGAGAGAGTCTGAGAGTGTCAGAGAGTGTCAGAGAGTGTCAGAGAGTGTCAGAGAGTGTCATTGAGTGATAGAGAGTGCCAGAGAGAGTCAGAGAGTGATAGAGAGTGTCAGAGAGTGATAGAGAGTGTCATAGAGAGATAGAGAGTGATAGAGCGTGTCAGAGAGTGTCACAGAGTGATAGAGACTGTCAATTAGTGTCAGAGAGTGATGGAGAGTGATAGAGAGTGCCTGAGAGTGTCTGAGAGTGTCTCTGAGTGTGAGAGATTGTCGGAGTGTGTCAGAGAGTGATAGAGTGTCAGAGAGTGATAGAGAGGGTCATAGAGTGATAGAGAGTGATAGAGAGTGTCAGAGAGTGTCATAGAGTGATAGAGAGTGTCAGAGAGTGTCATTGAGTGATAGAGAGTGCCAGAGAGAGTCAGAGAGTGATAGAGAGTGTCAGAGAGTGATAGAGAGTGTCATAGAGTGATAGAAAGTGATAGAGAGTGTCAGAGAGTGTCATAGAGTGATAGAGAGTGTCAGAGAGTGTCAGAGAGTGATAGAGAGTGATAGAGGGTGTGTGAGAGTGTCTGAGAGTGTCAGAGAGTGTCAGAGACTGTCGGAGTGTGTCAGAGAGTGATAGAGAGCGATAGAGAGTGTCTGAGAGTGTCTGAGAATGTCAGAGACAGTCAGAGAGTGTCTGAGACGGTCAGAGAGTGTCACAGAGGGGTAAAGAGTGATAGAGAGTGTCAGAGAGTGTCAGAGAGTGTCAGAGTGTGTCAGAGAATGTCAGAGATTGATAGAGGGTGATAGAGAATTTCAGAGAGTGAAAGAGTGTGTCAGAGAGTGATAGAGAGTGTCTGAGAGTGACAGAGAGTGTCTGAGATTGTCAGAGAGTGTCAGAGCATGTCAGAGTGTGTCAGAGAGTGATAGAGAGTGATAGAGAGTGTCAGAGAGTATCATTGAGTGATAGAGAGTGTCAGAGAGTGTCAGATAGTGATACAGAGTCTCAGAGAGTGTCTGAGAGTGAAAGAGAGTGTCTGAGATTGTCAGTGAGTGTCAGAGAGTGATAGGGAGTGTCTGAGAGTGTCTGCGAGTGTCAGAGACTGTCAGAGTGTGTCAGAGAGTGATAGACAGTGATGGAGAGTGTCTGAGAGTGTCAGAGAGTGTCAGACTGTGTCAGAGAGTGTTTGAGAGTGATAGTGTGTGTCATAGAGTGATAGAGAAGTGTCTGAGAGTTTCAGAGAGTGTCAGAGTGTGTCAGAGAGTGATAGAGAGTGTCTGAGAGTGACAGAGAGTATCTGAGAGTGTCAGAGAATGTCAGAGTGTGTCAGAGAGTGATAGAGAGTAATAGAGAGTGTCAGAGTATCATTGAGTGATAGAGAGTGTCAGAGAGTGTCAGATAGTGATACAGAGTCTCAGAGAGTGTCTGAGAGTGACAGAGAGTGTCTGAGACTGTCAGTGAGTGTCAGAGAGTGATAGGGAGTGTCTGAGAGTGTCTGCGAGTGTCAGAGACTGTCAGAGTGCGTCAGAGAGTGATAGACAGTGATGGAGAGTGTCTGAGAGTTTCAGAGAGTGTCAGAGTGTGTCAGAGAGGGTCAGAGATTGTCAGAGTGTGATAGAGAGTGTCAGAGAGTGTCAGAGAGAGTCAGAGTATGTCAGAGAGTGTCAGAGAGTGATAGAGAGTGTCTGAGAGTGTCTGAGAGTGTCTGAGAGTGTCAGTGAGTGTCAGTGAGATTCAGAGAGTGATAGAGAGTGTCTGAGAGTGTTTGAGAGTGTCAGAGAGTGATAGAGAGTATCTGAGAGTGTCTGAGAGTGTCTGGGAGTGCCAGTGAGTGTCAGTGAGAGTCAGAGAGTGATAGAGAGTGTCTGAGAGTGTCTGAGAGTGTCTGAGAGTGTCAGAGATTGTCAGAGTGTGTCAGAAAGTGATAGAGACTGATAACGTGTGATAGAGAGGGTCTGAGAGTGTCAGAGTGTGTCAGAGAGTGTCAGAGAGTGATAGAGAGTGATAGAGAGTGTCAGAAAGTGTCATTGATTGATAGAGAGTGTCAGAGAGTGACAGATAGTGATAGAGAGTCTCAGAGAGTGATCGAGAGTGTCAGAGAGTGATAGAGAGTTTCTGAGAGTGACAGAGAGTGTCTGAGATTATCAGTGAGTGTCAGAGATTGATAGAGAGTGTCAGATTGTGTCAGAGAGTGATAGACAGTGATGGAGAGTGTCTGAGAGTGTCAGAGAGTGTCAGAGTGTGTCAGAGAGTGATAGAGAGTGTCAGAGAGTGTCAGAGAGTGATAGGGAGTGTCTGAGAGTGTCTGCGAGTGTCAGAGACTGTCAGAGTGTGTCAGAGAGTGATAGACAGTGATGGAGAGTGTCTGAGAGTGTCAGAGAGTGTCAGAGTGTGTCAGAGAGTGTTTGAGAGTGATAGTGTGTGTCATAGAGTGTCATAGAGTGATAGAGAAGTGTCTGAGAGTTTCAGAGAGTGTCAGAGTGTGTCAGAGAGGGTCAGAGAGTGTCAGAGAGTGATAGAGAGTGTCTGAGAGTGTCAGAGAGTGTCAGAGAGTCAGAGTATGTCAGAGAGTGTCAGAGAGTGATAGAGAGTGTCTGAGAGTGTCTGAGAGTGTCTGTGAGTGTCAGTGAGATTCAGAGAGTGATAGAGAGTGTCTGACAGTGTCAGAGATTGTCAGAGTGTGTCAGAGAGTGATAGAGAGTGATAACGAGTGATAGAGAGTGTCTGAGAGTGTCAGAGAGTGTCAGAGTGTGTCAGAGAGTGTCAGAGATTGATAGAGAGTGATAGAGAGTGTCAGAGAGTGTCATTGAGTGATAGAGAGTGTCAGAGAGTGTCAGAGAGTGATACAGAGTGCCAGAGAGTGATAGAGAGTGTCAGAGAGTGATAGAGAGTGTCTGAGTGTGTCAGAGAGTGATAGAGAGTGATAGAGAGTGATAACGAGTGATAGAGAGTGTCTGAGAGTGTCAGAGAGTGTCAGAGTGTGTCAGAGAGTGTCAGAGAGTGATAGAGAGTGATAGAGAGTGTCAGAGAGTGTCATTGAGTGATAGAGAGTGTCAGAGAGTGTCAGAGAGTGATACAGAGTGCCCCAGAGTGATAGAGAGTGTCAGAGAGTGATAGAGAGTGTCTGAGAGTGTCAGAGAGTGTCAGAGAGTGTCAGAGAGTGAAAGAGAGTGATAGAGAGTGTCAGAGAGTGTCAGAGTGTGTCAGAGAGTGTCAGAGATTGATAGAGAGTGATAGAGATTTTCAGAGAGTGATAGAGAGTGTCTGAGAGTGACAGGGAGCGTCTGAGATTGTCTGAGAGTCTCAGTGATTGTCAGAGAGTGATAGAGAGCGTCTGAGAGTGTCTGAGAGAGTCAGAGAATGTCAGAGTGTGTCAGAGAGTGATATAGAGTGATAGAGAGTGCAAGAGAGTGTCATTGATTGATAGAGAGTGTCAGAGAGTGTCAGATAGTGATAGAGAGTCTCAGAGAGTGATAGAGAGTGTCAGAGAGTGATAGAGAGTGTCTGAGAGTGACAGAGAGTGTGTCTGAGATTATCAGTGAGTGTCAGAGAGTGATAGAGAGTGTCAGATTGTGTCAGAGAGTGATAGACAGTGATGGAGAGTGTCTGAGAGTGTCAGAGAGTGTCAGAGTGTGTCAGAGAGTGATAGAGAGTGTCAGAGAGTGTCATAGAATGATAGAGATGTGTCTGAGTGTGTCAGAGAGTGTCAGAGAGTGAAAAAGATTGTCTGAGAGTGTCAGAGAGTGTCAGAGTATGTCAGAGAGTGTCAGAGAGTGATAGAGAGTGTCTGAGAGTGTCTGAGAGTGTCTGGGAGTGTCAGTGAGTGTCAGTGAGAGTCAGAGAGTGATAGAGAGTGTCTGAGAGTGTCTGAGAGTGTCAGAGGTTGTCAGAGTGTGTCAGAAAGTGATAGAGACTGATAACGTGTGATAGAGAGGGTCTGAGAGTGTCAGAGTGTGTCAGAGAGTGTCAGAGAGTGATAGAGAGTGATAGAGAGTGTCAGAGAGAGTCATTGAGTGATAGAGTGTGTCAGAGAGTGTCAGAGAGTGTCAGAGAGTGATAGAGAGTGCCAGAGAGTGATAGAGAGTGTCAGAGAGTGATAGAGAGTGCCAGAGAGTGATAGAGAGTGTCAGAGAGTGATAGAGAGTGTCTGAGAGTTTCAGAGAGTGTCAGAGAGAGATAACGAGTGATAGAGAGTGTCTGAGAGTGTCAGAGAGTGTCAGAGTGTGTCAGAGAGTCTCAGAGAGTGACAGAGTGTGATAGAGAGAGTCAGAGAGTGTAATTGAGTGTCTGAGAGTGTCTGAGAGTGTCAGAGATTGTCAGAGTGTGTCAGAAAGTGATAGAGACTGATAACGTGTGATAGAGAGGGTCTGAGAGTGTCAGAGTGTGTCAGAGAGTGTCAGAGAGTGATAGAGAGTGATAGAGAGTGTCAGAGAGTGTCATTGAGTGATAGAGTGTGTCAGAGAGTGTCAGAGAGTGTCAGAGAGTGATAGAGAGTGCCAGAGAGTGATAGAGAGTGTCAGAGAGTGATAGAGAGTGCCAGAGAGTGATAGAGAGTGTCAGAGAGTGATAGAGAGTGTCTGAGAGTTTCAGAGAGTGTCAGAGAGAGATAACGAGTGATAGAGAGTGTCTGAGAGTGTCAGAGAGTGTCAGAGTGTGTCAGAGAGTCTCAGAGAGTGACAGAGTGTGATAGAGAGAGTCAGAGAGTGTAATTGAGTGATAGAGATTGTCAGAGAGTGTCAGAGTGTGATAGAGAGTGCCAGAGAGTGATAGAGAGTGATAGAGAGTGTCAGAGAGTGTCAGAGTCTGATAGAGTGTGTCAGAGACAGTCAGAGAATGTCTGAGACGGTCAGAGAGTGTCAGAGAGGTGTAAAGAGTGATAGAGAGTGTCAGAGAGTGTCAGAGAGTGTCAGAGTGTGTCAGAGAATGTCAAGAGATTGATAGAGGGTGATAGAGAAGTTCCGAGAGTGAAAGAGTGTGTCAGAGAGTGATAGAGAGTGTCTGAGAGTGACAGAGAGTGTCTGAGAGTGTCAGAGAGTGTCAGAGAATGTCAGAGTGTGTCAGAGTGTGTCAGTGAGTGATAGAGAGTGATAGAGAGTGTCAGAGAGTATCATTGAGTGATAGAGAGTGTCAGAGAGTGTCAGATAGTGATACAGAGTCTCAGAGAGTGTCTGAGAGTGACAGAGAGTGTCTGAGACTGTCAGTGAGTGTCAGAGAGTGATAGGGAGTGTCTGAGAGTGTTTGCGAGTGTCAGAGACAGTCAGAGTGCGTCAGAGAGTGATAGACAGTGATGGAGAGTGTCTGAGAGTGTCAGAGAGTGTCAGAGTGTGTCAGAGAGTGTTTGAGAGTGATAGTGTGTGTCATAGAGTGTCATAGAGTGATAGAGATGTGTCTGAGAGTTTCAGAGAGTGTCAGAGTGTGTCAGAGAGGGTCAGAGAGTGTCAGAGTGTGATAGAGAGTGTCAGAGAGTGTCAGAGAGAGTCAGAGTATGTCAGAGAGTGTCAGAGAGTGATAGAGAGTGTCCGAGAGTGTCTGAGAGTGTCTGAGAGTGTCAGTGAGTGTCAGTGAGATTCAGAGAGTTATAACGAGTGATAGAGAGTGTCTGAGAGAGTCAGAGAGTGTCAGAGTGTGTCAGAGAGTGTCAGAGAGTGATAGAGAGTGATAGAGAGTGACAGAGAGTGTCAGAGAGTGTCATTGAGTGATAGAGAGTGTCAGAGAGTGTCAGAGAGTGATACAGAGTGCCAGAGAGTGATAGAGAGTGTCAGAGAGTGATAGAGAGTGTCTGAGTGTGTCAGAGAGTGATAGAGAGTGATAGAGAGTGAAAACGAGTGATAGAGAGTGTCTGAGAGTGTCAGAGAGTGTCAGAGTGTGTCAGAGAGTGTCAGAGAGTGATAGAGAGTGATAGAGAGTGTCAGAGAGTGTCATTGAGTGATAGAGAGTGTCAGAGAGTGTCAGAGAGTGATACAGAGTGCCACAGAGTGATAGAGAGTGTCAGAGAGTGATCGAGAGTGTCTGAGAGTGTCAGAGAGTGTCAGAGAGTGTCAGAGAGTGAAAGAGAGTGATAGAGAGTGTCAGAGAGTGTCAGAGTGTGTCAGAGATTGATAGAGAGTGATAGAGATTTTCAGAGAGTGATAGAGAGTGTCAGAGAGTGATAGAGAGTGTCTGAGAGTGACAGGGAGTGTCTGAGAGTGTCTGAGAGTCTCAGTGATTGTCAGAGAGTGATAGAGAGCGTCTGAGAGTGTCTGAGAGAGTCAGAGAATGTCAGAGTGTGTCAGAGAGTGATAGAGAGTGATAGAGTGTCAGAGAGTGTCATAGAGTGATAGAGCGTGTCAGAGAGTATCAGAGAGTGAAAAAGAGTGTCTGAGAGTGTCAGAGAGTGTCAGAGTATGTCAGAGAGTGTCAGAGAGTGATAGAGAGTGTCTGAGAGTGTCTGACAGTGTCTGGGAGTGTCAGTGAGTGTCAGTGAGAGTCAGAGAGTGATAGAGAGTGTCTGAGAGTGTCTGAGAGTGTCAGAGATTGTCAGAGTGTGTCAGAAAGTGATAGAGACTGATAACGTGTGATAGAGAGGGTCTGAGAGTGTCAGAGTGTGTCAGAGAGTGTCAGAGAGTGATAGAGAGTGATAGAGAGTGTCAGAGAGTGTCATTGAGTGATAGAGAGTGTCAGAGAGTGTCAGAGAGTGTCAGAGAGTGATAGAGAGTGCCAGAGAGTGATAGAAAGTGTCAGAGAGTGATAGAGAGTGCCAGAGAGTGATAGAGAGTGTCAGAGAGTGATAGAGAGTGTCTGAGAGTTTCAGAGAGTGTCAGAGAGAGATAACGAGTGATAGAGAGTGTCTGAGAGTGTCAGAGAGTGTCAGAGTGTGTCAGAGAGTCTCAGAGAGTGACAGAGTGTGATAGAGCGAGTCAGAGAGTGTAATTGAGTGATAGAGATTGTCAGAGAGTGTCAGAGTGTGATAGAGAGTGCCAGAGAGTGATAGAGAGTGATAGAGAGTGTCAGAGAGTGTCAGAGTCTGATAGAGTGTGTCAGAGACAGTCAGAGAATGTCTGAGACGGTCAGAGAGTGTCAGAGAGGGGTAAAGAGTGATAGAGAATGTCAGAGAGTGTCAGAGAGTGTCAGAGTGTGTCAGAGAATGTCAAGAGATTGATAGAGGGTGATAGAGAATTTCCGAGAGTGAAAGGGTGTGTCAGAGAGTGATAGAGAGTGTCTGAGAGTGACAGAGAGTGTCTGAGAGTGTCAGAGAGTGTCAGAGAATGTCAGAGTGTGTCAGAGTGTGTCAGATAGTGATAGAGAGTGATAGAGAGTGTCAGAGAGTATCATTGAGTGATAGAGAGTGTCAGAGAGTGTCAGATAGTGATACAGAGTCTCAGAGAGTGTCTGAGAGTGACAGAGAGTGTCTGAGACTGTCAGTGAGTGTCAGAGAGTGATAGGGAGTGTCTGAGAGTGTTTGCGAGTGTCAGAGACAGTCAGAGTGCGTCAGAGAGTGATAGACAGTGATGGAGAGTGTCTGAGAGTGTCAGAGAGTGTCAGAGTGTGTCAGAGAGTGTTTGAGAGTGATAGTGTGTGTCATAGAGTGTCATAGAGTGATAGAGATGTGTCTGAGAGTTTCAGAGAGTGTCAGAGTGTGTCAGAGAGGGTCAGAGAGTGTCAGAGTGTGATAGAGAGTGTCAGAGAGTGTCAGAGAGAGTCAGAGTATGTCAGAGAGTGTCAGAGAGTGATAGAGAGTGTCTGAGAGTGTCTGAGAGTGTCTGAGAGTGTCAGTGAGTGTCAGTGAGATTCAGAGAGTTATAACGAGTGATAGAGAGTGTCTGAGAGTGTCAGAGAGTGTCAGAGTGTGTCAGAGAGTGTCAGAGAGTGATAGAGAGTGATAGAGAGTGACAGAGAGTGTCAGAGAGTGTCATTGAGTGATAGAGAGTGTCAGAGAGAGTCAGAGAGTGATACAGAGTGCCAGAGAGTGATAGTGAGTGTCAGAGAGTGATAGAGAGTGTCTGAGAATGTCAGAGAGTGTCAGAGAGTGATAGAGAGTGATAGGACGTGTCTGAGAGTGTCTGAGAGAGTCAGAGAGTGTCAGAGAGCGTCAGAATGTGTCAGAGAGTGATAGACAGTGATGGAGAGTGTCTGAGAGTGTCAGAGAGTGTCAGAGAGTGTCAGAGAGTGTTTGAGAGTGATAATGTGTGTCATAGAGTGTCATAGAGTGATAGAGAAGTGTCTGAGAGTTTCAGAGAGTGTCAGAGTGTGTCAGAGAGTGTCAGAGAGTGATAGAGAGTGTCTGAGAGTGTCAGAGAGTGTCAGAGAGTCAGAGTATGTCAGAGAGTGTCAGAGAGTGATAGAGAGTGTCTGAGAGTGTCTGAGAGTGTCTGTGAGTGTCAGTGAGTGTCAGTGAGATTCAGAGAGTGATAGAGAGTGTCTGAGAGTGTCTGAGAGTGTCAGAGATTGTCAGAGTGTGTCAGAGAGTGATAGAGAGTGATAACGAGTGATAGAGAGTGTCTGAGAGTGTCAGAGAGTGTCAGAGTGTGTCAGAGAGTGTCAGAGAGTGATAGAGAGTGATAGAGAGTGTCAGAGAGTGTCATTGAGTGATAGAGAGTGTCAGAGAGTGTCAGAGAGTGATACAGAGTGCCACAGAGTGATAGAGAGTGTCAGAGAGTGTCATTGAGTGATAGAGAGTGTCAGAGAGTGTCAGAGAGTAATACAGAGTGCCACAGAATGATAGAGTGTGTCAGAGAGTGATAGAGAGTGTCTGAGAGTGTCTGAGAGTGTCATAGAGTGTCAGAGAGTGAAAGAGAGTGATAGAGAGTGTCAGAGAGTGATAGAGAGTGATAGGGCATGTCTGAGAGTGTCTGAGAGTGTCAGAGAGTGTCAGAGAGCGTCAGAATGTGTCAGAGAGTGTCAGAGAGTGAAAGAGAGTGATAGAGAGTGTCAGAGAGTGTCAGAGTGTGTCAGAGAGTGTCAGAGATTGATAGAGAGTGATAGAGAGTTTCAGAGAGTGATAGAGACTGTCAGAGAGTGATAGAGAGTGTCTGAGAGTGACAGGGAGTGTCTGAGAGTGTCTGAGAGTCTCAGTGATTGTCAGAGAGTGATAGAGAGCGTCTGAGAGTGTCTGAGAGAGTCAGAGAATGTCAGAGTGTGTCAGAGAGTGATAGAGAGTGATAGAGTGTCAGAGAGTGTCATTGATTGATAGAGAGTGTCAGAGAGTGTCAGATAGTGATAGAGAGTCTCAGAGAGTGATAGAGAGTGTCAGAGAGTGATAGAGAGTGTCTGAGAGTGACAGAGAGTGTCTGAGATTATCAGTGAGTGTCAGAGAGTGATAGAGAGTGTCAGATTGTGTCAGAGAGTGATAGACAGTGATGGAGAGTGTCTGAGAGTGTCAGAGAGTGTCAGAGTGTGTCAGAGAGTGATAGAGAGTGTCAGAGAGTGTCATAGAATGATAGAGATGTGTCTGAGCGTGTCAGAGTGTGACAGAGTGTGTCAGAGAGTTATAGAGAGTGATAGAGTGTGTCAGAGAGTGTCATAGAGTGATAGAGCGTGTCAGAGAGTATCAGAGAGTGAAAAAGAGTGTCTGAGAGTGTCAGAGAGTGTCAGAGTATGTCAGAGAGTGTCAGAGAGTGATAGAGAGTGTCTGAGAGTGTCTGAGAGTGTCTGGGAGTGTCAGTGAGTGTCAGTGAGAGTCAGAGAGTGATAGAGAGTGTCTGAGAGTGTCTGAGAGTGTCAGAGATTGTCAGAGTGTGTCAGAAAGTGATAGAGACTGATAACGTGTGATAGAGAGGGTCTGAGAGTGTCAGAGTGTGTCAGAGAGTGTCAGAGAGTGATAGAGAGTGATAGAGAGTGTCAGAGAGTGTCATTGAGTGATAGAGAGTGTCAGAGAGTGTCAGAGAGTGTCAGAGAGTGATAGAGAGTGCCAGAGAGTGATAGAGAGTGTCAGAGAGTGATAGAGAGTGCCAGAGAGTGATAGAGAGTGTCAGAGAGTGATAGAGAGTGATCGAGAGTGTCAGAGAGTGTCAGAGAGTGAAATAGAGTGATAGAGAGTGTCAGAGAATGTCAGAGTGTGTCAGAGAGTGTCAGAGAGTGTCAGAGATTGATAGACAGTGATAGAGAGTTTCAGAGAGTGATAGAGAGTGTCAGAGAGTGATAGAGAGTGTCTGAGAGTGTCAGAGAGTGTCAGAGAGTGTCAGAGATTGATAGACAGTGATAGAGAGTTTCAGAGAGTGATAGAGAGTGTCAGAGAGTGATAGAGAGTGTCTGAGAGTGACAGAGAGTGTCTGAGAGTGTCTGAGAGTCTCAGTGATTGTCAGAGAGTGATAGCGAGTGTCTGAGAGTGTCTGAGAGATTCAGAGAATGTCAGAGTGTGTCAGAGAGTGATAGAGTGAGAGAGAGTGTCAGAGAGTCTCATTGATTGATAGAGAGTGTCAGAGAGTGTCAGATAGTGATAGAGAGTCTCAGAGAGTGATAGAGAGTGTCAGAGAGTGATAGAGAGTGTCTGAGAGTGACAGAGAGTGTCTGAGATTATCAGTGAGCGTCAGAGAGTGATAGAGAGTGTCAGATTGTGTCAGAGAGTGATAGACAGTGATGGAGAGTGTCTGAGAGTGTCAGAGAGTGTCAGAGTGTGTCAGAGATTGATAGAGAGTGTCTGAGAGTGCCAGAGAGTGATAGAGAGTGTCAGAGAGTGATAGAGAGTGTCAGAGAGTGATAGAGTGTGATAGAGAGTGTCAGAGAGTGTAATTGAGTGATAGAGAGTGTCAGAGAGTGTCAGAGTGTGATAGAGAGTGCCAGAGAGTGATAGAGAGTGATCGAGAGTGTCAGAGAGTGTCATAGAGTGAGAGAGTGTGTCAGAGAGTGTCAGAGAGTGTCAGAGAGTGATAGAGAGTGATAGAGAGAGTCTGAGAGTGTCAGAGAGTGTCAGAGAGTGTCAGAGAGTGTCATTGAGTGATAGAGAGTGCCAGAGAGAGTCAGAGAGTGATAGAGAGAGTCAGAGAGTGTTAGAGTGTGTTAAAGAGTGTCAGAGAGTGATAGAGAGTGATCGAGAGAGTCAGATTGTGTCAGAGAGTGATAGACAGTGATGGAGAGTGTCTCAGAGTGTCAGAGAGTGTCAGAGTGTGTTAAAGAGTGTCAGAGAGTGATACAGAGTGATCGAGAGTGTCAGAGAGTGTCATAGAGTGAGAGAGTGTGTCAGAGAGTGTCAGAGAGTGTCAGAGAGTGATAGAGAGTGATAGAGAGAGTCTGAGAGTGTCAGAGAGTGTCAGAGAGTGTCAGAGAGTGTCAGAGAGTGTCATTGAGTGATAGAGAGTGCCAGAGAGAGTCAGAGAGTGATAGAGAGTGTCAGAGAGTGATAGAGAGTGTCATAGAGAGATAGAGAGTGATAGAGCGTGTCAGAGAGTGTCACAGAGTGATAGAGACTGTCAATTAGTGTCAGAGAGTGATGGAGAGTGATAGAGAGTGCCTGAGAGTGTCTGAGAGTGTCTCTGAGTGTGAGAGATTGTCGGAGTGTGTCAGAGAGTGATAGAGTGTCAGAGAGTGATAGAGAGGGTCATAGAGTGATAGAGAGTGATAGAGAGTGTCAGAGAGTGTCATAGAGTGATAGAGAGTGTCAGAGAGTGTCATTGAGTGATAGAGAGTGCCAGAGAGAGTCAGAGAGTGATAGAGAGTGTCAGAGAGTGATAGAGAGTGTCATAGAGTGATAGAAAGTGATAGAGAGTGTCAGAGAGTGTCATAGAGTGATAGAGAGTGTCAGAGAGTGTCAGAGAGTGATAGAGAGTGATAGAGGGTGTGTGAGAGTGTCTGAGAGTGTCAGAGAGTGTCAGAGACTGTCGGAGTGTGTCAGAGAGTGATAGAGAGCGATAGAGAGTGTCTGAGAGTGTCTGAGAATGTCAGAGACAGTCAGAGAGTGTCTGAGACGGTCAGAGAGTGTCACAGAGGGGTAAAGAGTGATAGAGAGTGTCAGAGAGTGTCAGAGAGTGTCAGAGTGTGTCAGAGAATGTCAGAGATTGATAGAGGGTGATAGAGAATTTCAGAGAGTGAAAGAGTGTGTCAGAGAGTGATAGAGAGTGTCTGAGAGTGACAGAGAGTGTCTGAGATTGTCAGAGAGTGTCAGAGCATGTCAGAGTGTGTCAGAGAGTGATAGAGAGTGATAGAGAGTGTCAGAGAGTATCATTGAGTGATAGAGAGTGTCAGAGAGTGTCAGATAGTGATACAGAGTCTCAGAGAGTGTCTGAGAGTGAAAGAGAGTGTCTGAGATTGTCAGTGAGTGTCAGAGAGTGATAGGGAGTGTCTGAGAGTGTCTGCGAGTGTCAGAGACTGTCAGAGTGTGTCAGAGAGTGATAGACAGTGATGGAGAGTGTCTGAGAGTGTCAGAGAGTGTCAGACTGTGTCAGAGAGTGTTTGAGAGTGATAGTGTGTGTCATAGAGTGATAGAGAAGTGTCTGAGAGTTTCAGAGAGTGTCAGAGTGTGTCAGAGAGGGTCAGAGAGTGTCAGAGAGTGATAGAGAGTGTCTGAGAGTGTCAGAGAGTGTCAGAGAGTCAGAGTATGTCAGAGAGTGTCAGAGAGTGATAGAGAGTGTCTGAGAGTGTCTGAGAGTGTCTGAGAGTGTCAGTGAGTGTCAGTGAGATTCAGAGAGTGATAGAGAGTGTCTGAGAGTGTCAGAGAGTGTCAGAGTGTGTCAGAGAGTGTCAGAGAGTGATAGAGAGTGATAGAGAGTGTCAGAGAGTGTCATTGAGTGATAGAGAGTGTCAGAGAGTGGCATCGAGTGATACAGAGTGCCAGAGAGTGGTAGAGAGTGTCAGAGAGTGATAGAGAGTGTCTGAGAGTGTCAGAGAGTGATAGAGAGTGATAGGGCGTGTCTGAGAGTGTCTGAGAGCGTCAGAATGTGTCAGAGAGTGTCAGAGAGTGATAGAGAGTGTCAGAGAGTGTCAGAGTGTGTCAGAGAGTGTCCGAGATTGATCGAGAGTGATAGAGAGTTTCAGAGAGTGATAGAGAGTGTCAGAGAGTGATAGAGAGTGTCAGAGTGTGATAGAGAGCGTCTGAGAGTGTCTGAGAATGTCAGAGTGTGTCAGAGAGTGATAGAGAGTGATAGAGAGTGTCAGAGAGTGTCATTGATTGATAGAGAGTGTCAGATAGTGAAAGAGAGTCTCAGAGAGTGATAGAGAGTGTCAGAGAGTGATATAGAGTGTCTGAGAGTGTCTGAGAGTGTCTGAGAGTGTCAGTGAGTGTCAGTGAGATTCAGAGAGTGATAGAGAGTGTCTGAGAGTGTCTGAGAGTGTCAGAGAGTGATAGAGAGTATCTGAGAGTGTCTGAGAGTGTCTGGGAGTGCCAGTGAGTGTCAGTGAGAGTCAGAGAGTGATAGAGAGTGTCTGAGAGTGTCTGAGAATGTCAGAGATTGTCAGAGTGTGTCAGAAAGTGATAGAGACTGATAACGTGTGATAGAGAGGGTCTGAGAGTGTCAGAGTGTGTCAGAGAGTGATAGAGAGTGATAGAGAGTGTCAGAGAGTGTCATTGATTGATAGAGAGTGTCAGAGAGTGTCAGATAGTGATAGAGAGTCTCAGAGAGTGATAGAGAGTGATAGAGTGTGTCAGAGAGTGTCATTGATTGATAGAGAGTGTCAGAGTGTGTCAGATAGTGATAGAGAGTCTCAGAGAGTGATAGAGAGTGTCAGAGAGTGATAGAGAGTGTCTGAGAGTGTCAGAGAGTGTCTGAGATTATCAGTGAGTGTCAGAGAGTGATAGAGAGTGTCAGATTGTGTCAGAGAGTGATAGACAGTGATGGAGAGTGTCTGAGAGTGTCAGAGAGTGTCAGAGTGTGTCAGAGAGTGATAGAGAGTGTCAGAGAGTGTCAGAGAGTGATAGGGAGTGTCTGAGAGTGTCTGCGAGTGTCAGAGACTGTCAGAGTGTGTCAGAGAGTGATAGACATTGATGGAGAGTGTCTGAGAGTGTCAGAGAGTGTCAGAGTGTGTCAGAGTGTGTTTGAGAGTGATAGCGTGTGTCATAGAGTGTCATAGAGTGATAGAGAAGTGTCTGAGAGTTTCAGAGTGTGTCAGAGTGTGTCAGAGAGGGTCAGAGAGTGTCAGAGAGTGATAGAGAGTTTCTGAGAGTGTCAGAGAGTGTCAGAGAGTCAGAGTATGTCAGAGAGTGTCAGAGAGTGATAGAGAGTGTCTGAGAGTGTCTGAGAGTGTCTGTGAGTGTCAGTGAGTGTCAGTGAGATTCAGAGAGTGATAGAGAATGTCTGAGAGTGTCAGAGATTGTCAGAGTGTGTCAGAGAGTGATAGAGAGTGATAACGAGTGATAGAGAGTGTCTGAGAGTGTCAGAGAGTGTCAGAGTGTGACAGAGAGTGTCAGAGAGTGATAGAGAGTGATAGAGAGTGTCAGAGAGTGTCATTGAGTGATAGAGAGTGTCAGAGAGTGTCAGAGAGTGATACAGAGTGCCAGAGAGTGATAGAGATTGTCAGAGAGTGATAGAGAGTGTCTGAGTGTGTCAGAGAGTGATAGAGAGTGATAGAGAGTGATAACGAGTGATAGAGAGTGTCTGAGAGTGTCAGAGAGTGTCAGAGTGTGTCAGAGAGTGTCAGAGAGTGATAGAGAGTGATAGAGAGTGTCAGAGAGTGTCATTGAGTGATAGAGAGTGTCAGAGAGTGTCAGAGAGCAATACAGAGTGCCACAGAGTGATAGAGAGTGTCAGAGAGTGATAGAGAGTGTCTGAGAGTGTCAGAGAGTGTCAGAGAGTGTCAGAGAGTGAAAGAGAGTGATAGAGAGTGTCAGAGAGTGTCAGAGTGTGTCAGAGAGTGTCAGAGATTGATAGAGAGTGATAGAGAGTTTCAGAGAGTGATAGAGAGTGTCAGAGAGTGATAGAGAGTGTCTGAGAGTGACAGGGAGTGTCTGAGAGTGTCTGAGAGTCTCAGTGATTGTCAGAGAGTGATAGAGAGCGTCTGAGAGTGTCTGAGAGAGTCAGAGAATGTCAGAGTGTGTCAGAGAGTGATAGAGAGTGATAGAGAGTGTCAGAGAGTGTCATTGATTGATAGAGAGTGTCAGAGAGTGTCAGATAGTGATAGAGAGTCTCAGAGAGTGATAGAGATTGTCAGAGAGTGATAGAGAGTGTCTGAGAGTGACAGAGAGTGTCTGAGATTATCAGTGAGTGTCAGAGAGTGATAGAGAGTGTCAGATTGTGTCAGAGAGTGATAGACAGTGATGGAGAGTGTCTGAGAGTGTCAGAGAGTGTCAGAGTGTGTCAGAGAGTGATAGAGAGTGTCAGAGAGTGTCATAGAATGATAGAGATGTGTCTGAGCGTGTCAGAGAGTGTCAGAGTGTGTCAGAGAGTTATAGAGAGTGATAGAGAGTGTCAGAGAGTGTCATAGAGTGATAGAGCGTGTCAGAGAGTATCAGAGAGTGAAAAAGAGTGTCTGAGAGTGTCAGAGAGTGTCAGAGTATGTCAGAGAGTGTCAGAGAGTGATAGAGAGTGTCTGAGAGTGTCTGAGAGTGTCTGGGAGTGTCAGTGAGTGTCAGTGAGAGTCAGAGAGTGATAGAGAGTGTCTGAGAGTGTCTGAGAGTGTCAGAGATTGTCAGAGTGTGTCAGAAAGTGATAGAGACTGATAACGTGTGATAGAGAGGGTCTGAGAGTGTCAGAGTGTGTCAGAGAGTGTCAGAGAGTGATAGAGAGTGATAGAGAGTGTCAGAGAGTGTCATTGAGTGATAGAGAGTGTCAGAGAGTGTCAGAGAGTGTCAGAGAGTGATAGAGAGTGTCAGAGAGTGATAGAGAGTGCCAGAGAGTGATAGAGAGTGTCAGAGAGTGATAGAGAGTGTCTGAGAGTTTCAGAGAGTGTCAGAGAGAGATAACGAGTGATAGAGAGTGTCTGAGAGTGTCAGAGAGTGTCAGAGTGTGTCAGAGAGTCTCAGAGAGTGACAGAGTGTGATAGAGAGAGTCAGAGAGTGTAATTGAGTGATAGAGATTGTCAGAGAGTGTCAGAGTGTGATAGAGAGTGCCAGAGAGTGATAGAGAGTGATAGAGATTGTCAGAGAGTGTCAGAGTCTGATAGAGTGTGTCAGAGACAGTCAGAGAATGTCTGAGACGGTCAGAGAGTGTCAGAGAGGGGTAAAGAGAGATAGAGAGTGTCAGAGAGTTTCAGAGAGTGTCAGAGTGTGTCAGAGAACGTCAAGAGATTGATAGAGGGTGATAGAGAATTTCCGAGAGTGAAAGAGTGTGTCAGAGAGTGATAGAGAGTGTCTGAGAGTGACAGAGAGTGTCTGAGAGTGTCAGAGAGTGTCAGAGAATGTCAGAGTGTGTCAGAGTGTGTCAGAGAGTGATAGAGAGTGATAGAGAGTGTCAGAGAGTATCATTGAGTGATAGAGAGTGTCAGAGAGTGTCAGATAGTGATACAGAGTCTCAGAGAGTGTCTGAGAGTGACAGAGAGTGTCTGAGACTGCCAGTGAGTGTCAGAGAGTGATAGGGAGTGTCTGAGAGTGTTTGCGAGTGTCAGAGACAGTCAGAGTGCGTCAGAGAGTGATAGACAGTGATGGAGAGTGTCTGAGAGTGTCAGAGAGTGTCAGAGTGTGTCAGAGAGTGTTTGAGAGTGATAGTGTGTGTCATAGAGTGTCATAGAGTGATAGAGATGTGTCTGAGAGTTTCAGAGAGTGTCAGAGTGTGTCAGAGAGGGTCAGAGAGTGTCAGAGAGTGATAGAGAGTGTCTGAGAGTGTCAGTGAGTGTCAGTGAGATTCAGAGAGTGATAACGAGTGATAGAGAGTGTCTGAGAGTGTCAGAGAGTGTCAGAGTGTGTCAGAGAGTGTCAGAGAGTGATAGAGAGTGATAGAGAGTGACAGAGAGTGTCAGAGAGTGTCATTGAGTGATAGAGAGTGTCAGAGAGTGTCAGAGAGTGATACAGAGTGCCAGAGAGTGATAGAGAGTGTCAGAGAGTGAGAGAGAGTGTCTGAGAATGTCAGAGAGTGATAGAGAGTGATAGGACGTGTCTGAGAGTGTCTGAGAGAGTCAGAGAGTGTCAGAGAGCGTCAGAATGTGTCAGAGAGTGATAGACAGTGATGGAGAGTGTCTGAGAGTGTCAGAGAGTGTCAGTGAGATTCAGAGAGTGATAGAGAGTGTCTGAGAGTGATAGAGAGTGATAGAGAGTGATAACGAGTGATAGAGAGTGTCTGAGAGTGTCAGAGAGTGTCAGAGTGTGTCAGAGAGTGTCAGAGAGTGATAGAGAGTGATAGAGTGTCAGAGAGTGTCATTGAGTGATAGTGAGTGTCAGAGAGTGTCAGAGAGTGATACAGAGTGCCACAGAGTGATAGAGAGTGTCAGAGAGTGATAGAGAGTGTCTGAGAGTGTCAGAGAGTGTCAGAGAGTGATAGAGAGTGATAGGGCGTGTCTGAGAGTGTCTGAGAGTGTCAGAGAGTGTCAGAGAGCGTCAGAATGTGTCAGAGAGTGTCAGAGAGTGAAAGAGATTGATAGAGAGTGTCAGATTGTGTCAGAGAGTGATAGACAGTGATGGAGAGTGTCTGAGAGTGTCAGAGAGTGTCAGAGTGTGTCAGAGAGTGATAGAGAGTGTCAGAGAGTGCCATAGAATGATAGAGATGTGTCTGAGCGTGTCAGAGAGCGTCAGAGTGTGTCAGAGAGTTATAGAGAGTGATAGAGAGTGTCAGAGAGTGTCATAGAGTGATAGAGCGTGTCAGAGAGTATCAAAGAGTGAAAAAGAGTGTCTGAGAGTGTCAGAGAGTGTCAGAGTATGTCAGAGAGTGTCAGAGAGTGATAGAGAGTGTCTGAGAGTGTCTGAGAGTGTCTGGGAGTGTCAGTGAGTGTCAGTGAGAGTCAGAGAGTGATAGAGAGTGTCTGAGAGTGTCTGAGAGTGTCAGAGATTGTCAGAGTGTCAGAACGTGATAGAGACTGATAACGTGTGATAGAGAGGGTCTGAGAGTGTCAGAGTGTGTCAGAGAGTGTCAGAGAGTGATAGAGAGTGATAGAGAGTGTCAGAGAGTGTCATTGAGTGATAGAGAGTGTCCGAGAGTGTCAGAGAGTGTCAGAGAGTGATAGAGAGTGCCAGAGAGTGCCAGAGAGTGATAGAGAGTGATAGAGAGTGTCAGAGAGTGTCAGAGTCTGATAGAGTGTGTCAGAGACAGTCAGAGAATGTCTGAGACGGTCAGAGAGTGTCAGAGAGGGGTAAAGAGTAATAGAGAGTGTCAGAGAGTGTCAGAGAGTGTCAGAGTGTGTCAGAGAATGTCAGAGTGTGTCAGAGTGTGTCAGAGAGTGATAGAGAGTGATAGAGAGTGTCAGAGAGTATCATTGAGTGATAGAGAGTGTCAGAGAGTGATAGAGAGTGTCTGAGAGTGACAGAGAGTGTCTGAGAGTGTCTGAGAGTGTCAGAGAATGGTAGAGTGTGTCAGAGTGTGTCAGAGAGTGATAGAGAGTGATAGAGAGTGTCAGAGAGTATCATTGAGTGATAGAGAGTGTCAGAGAGTGTCAGATAGTGATACAGAGTCTCAGAGAGTGTCTGAGAGTGACAGAGAGTGTCTGAGACTGTCAGTGAGAGTCAGAGAGTGATAGGGAGTGTCTGAGAGTGTTTGCGAGTGTCAGAGACAGTCAGAGTGCGTCAGAGAGTGATAGACAGTGATGGAGAGTGTCTGAGAGTGTCAGAGAGTGTCAGAGTGTGTCAGAGAGTGTTTGAGAGTGATAGTGTGTGTCATAGAGTGTCATAGAGTGATAGAGATGTGTCTGAGAGTTTCAGAGAGTGTCAGAGTGTGTCAGAGAGGGTCAGAGAGTGTCAGAGTGTGATAGAGTGTGTCAGAGAGTGTCAGAGAGAGTCAGAGTATGTCAGAGAGTGATAGAGAGTGTCTGAGAGTGTCTGAGAGTGTCTGAGAGTGTCAGTGAGTGTCAGTGAGATTCAGAGAGTAATAACGAGTGATAGAGAGTGTCTGAGAGTGTCAGAGAGTGTCAGAGTGTGTCAGAGAGTGTCAGAGAGTGATAGAGAGTGATAGAGAGTGACAGAGAGTGTCAGAGAGTGTCATTGAGTGATAGAGAGTGTCAGAGAGTGTCAGAGAGTGATACAGAGTGCCAGAGAGTGATAGAGAGTGTCAGAGAGTGAGAGAGAGTGTCTGAGAATGTCAGAGAGTATCAGAGAGTGATAGAGAGTGATAGGACGTGTCTGAGAGTGTCTGAGAGAGTCAGAGAGTGTCAGAGAGTGTCAGAATGTGTCAGAGAGTGTCAGAGAGTGAAAGAGAGTGTCAGAGAGTGTCAGAGAGTGATAGAGAGTGTCAGAGAGTGTCAGAGATTGATAGAGAGTGATAGAGAGTTTCAGAGAGTGATAGAGAGTGTCAGAGAGTGATAGAGAGTGTCTGAGAGTGACAGAGAGTGTCTGAGAGTGTCTGAGCGTCTCAGTGATTGTCAGAGAGTGATAGAGTGCGTCTGAGAGTGTCTGAGAGAGTCAGAGAATGTCAGAGAGTGATAGAGAGTGATAGAGAGTGTCAGAGAGTGTCATTGATTGATAGAGAGTGTCAGAGAGTGTCAGATAGTGATAGAGAGTCTCAGAGAGTGACAGAGAGTGTCAGAGAGTGATAGAGAGTGTCTGAGAGTGACAGAGAGTGTCTGAGATTATCAGTGAGTGTCAGAGAGTGATAGAGAGTGTCAGATTGTGTCAGAGAGTGATAGACAGTGATGGAGAGTGTCTGAGAGTTTCAGAGAGTGTCAGAGTGTGTCAAAGAGTGATAGAGAGTGTCAGAAAGTATCAGAGAGTGATAGAGAGTGTCTGAGAGTGTCAGAGAGTGTCAGAGTGTGTCAGAGAGTGTCAGAGAGTGATAGTGTCTGAGAGTGTCTGAGAGTGTCTGGGAGTGTCAGTGAGTGCCAGTGAGAGTCAGAGAGTGATAGAGAGTGTCAGAGAGTGTCATAGAGTGATAGAGAGTGTCAGAGAGTATCAGAGAGTGATAGAGAGTGTCTGAGAGTGTCAGAGAGTGTCAGAGTGTGTCAGAGAGTGTCAGAGAGTGATAGGGTCTGAGAGTGTCTGAGAGTGTCTGGGAGTGTCAGTGAGTGTCAGTGAGAGTCAGAGAGTGATAGAGAGTGTCTGAGAGTGTCTGAGAGTGTCAGAGATTGTCAGAGTGTGTCAGAAAGTGATAGAGAGTGATAACGAGTGATAGAGAGGGTCTGAGAGTGTCAGAGTGTGTCAGAGAGTGTCAGAGAAGTGATAGAGAGTGTCAGAGAGTGTCATTGAGTGATAGAGAGTGTCAGAGAGTGTCAGAGAGTGATAGAGAGTGCCAGAGAGTGATAGAGAGTGCCAGAGAGTGATAGAGAGTGTCAGAGAGTTTCAGAAAGTGTCAGAGAGTGATAACGAGTGATAGAGAGTGTCTGAGAGTGTCAGAGAGTGTCAGAGTGTATCAGAGAGTCTCAGAGAGTGACAGAGTGTGATAGAGAGAGTCAGAGAGTGTAATTGAGTGATAGAGATTGTCAGAGAGTGTCAGAGTGTGATAGAGAGTGCCAGAGAGTGATAGAGAGTGATAGAGAGTGTCAGAGAGTGTCAGAGTCTGATAGAGTGTGTCAGAGACAGTCAGAGAATGTCTGAGACGGTCAGAGAGTGTCAGAGAGGGGTAAAGAGTGATAGAGAGTGTCAGAGAGTGTCAGAGAGTGTCAGAGTGTGTCAGAGAATGTCAAGAGATTGATAGAGGGTGATAGAGAATTTCCGAGAGTGAAAGAGTGTGTCAGAGAGTGATAGAGAGTGTCTGAGAGTGACAGAGAGTGTCTGAGAGTGTCTGAGAGTGTCAGAGAATGTCAGAGTGTGTCAGAGTGTGTCAGAGAGTGATAGAGAGTGATAGAGAGTGTCAGAGAGTATCATTGAGTGATAGAGAGTGTCAGAGAGTGTCAGAGAGTGATACAGAGTGCCAGAGAGTGATAGAGAGTGTCTGAGAGTGACAGAGAGTGTCTGAGAGTTTCAGAGAGTGTCAGAGAGTGATAGAGAGTGATAGTGAGTGTCTGAGAGTGTCTCTGAGTGTCAGAGACTGTCGGAGTGTGTCAGAGAGTGATAGAGAGTGTCTGAGAGTGTCTGAGAATGTCAGAGAGTGTCAGATAGTGTCAGAGTCTGATAGAGTGTGTCAGAGACAGTCAGAGAGTGTCTGAGACGGTCATAGAGTGTCAGAGAGGGGTAAAGAGTGATAGAGAGTGTCAGAGAGTGTCAGAGAGTGTCAGAGTGTGTCAGAGAATGTCAGAGATTGATAGGGGGTGATAGAGAATTTCAGAGAGTGAAAGAGTTTGTCAGAGAGTGATAGAGAGTGTCTGAGAGTGACAGAGAGTGACAGAGAGTGTCTGAGAGTGTCTGAGAGTGTCAGAGTGTGTCAGAGAGTGTCAGAGAGTATCATTGAGTGATAGAGAGTGTCAGAGAGTGTCAGATAGTGATACAGAGTCTCAGAGAGTGTCTGAGAGTGACAGAGAGTGTCTGAGATTGTCAGTGAGTGTCAGAGAGTGATAGGGAGTGTCTGAGAGTGTCTGCGAGTGTCAGAGACTGTCAGAGTGTCTCAGAGAGTGGTAGACAGTGATGGACAGTGTCTGAGAGTGTCAGAGAGTGTCAGAGTGTGTCTGAGAGTGTTTGAGAGTGATAGAGAGTGTCATAGAGTGTCATAGAGTGATAGAGATGTGTCTGAGAGTTTCAGAGAGTTTCAGAGTGTGTCAGAGAGTGTCAGAGAGTGTCAGAGAGTGTTAGAGAGTGTCTGAGAGTGTCTGAGAGTGTCAGAGAGTGTCAGAGAGTGTCAGAGTATGTCAGAGAGTGTCAGAGAGTGATAGAGAGTGTCTGAGAGTGTTTGAGAGTGTCTGAGAGTGTCAGTGAGTGTCAGTGTGATTCAGAGAGTGATAGAGAGTGTCTGAGAGTGTCTGAGAGTGTCAGAGAGTGTCAGAGTATGTCAGAGAGTGTCAGAGAGTGATAGAGAGTGTCTGAGAGTGTCTGAGAGTGTCAGTGAGTGTCAGTGTGATTCAGAGAGTGATAGAGAGTGTCTGAGAGTGTCTGAGAGTGTCGGAGATTGTCAGAGTGTGTCAGAGAGTGATAGAGAGTGATAACGAGTGATAGAGAGTGTCAGAGAGTGTCAGAGAGTGTCTGAGAGTGTCAGAGAGTGTCAGAGAGTGATAGAGAGTGATAGAGAGTGTCAGAGAGTGTCATTGAGTGACAGAGAGTGTCAGAGAGTGATACAGAGTGCCAGAGAGTGATAGAGAGTGTCAGAGAGTGATAGAGAGTGTCTGAGAGTGTCAGAGAGTGATAGAGAGTGATAGGGCGTGTCTGAGAGTGTCAGAGAGTGTCAGAGAGCGTCAGAATGTGTCAGAGAGTGTCAGAGAGTGAAAGAGAGTGATAGAGAGTGTCAGAGAGTGTCAGAGTGTGTCAGAGAGTGTCAGAGATTGTTAGAGAGTGATAGAGAGTTTCAGAGAGTGATAGAGAGTGTCAGAGAGTGATAGCGAGTGTCTGAGAGTGACAGTGAGTGTCTGAGAGTGTCTGAGAGTCTCAGTGATTGTCAGAGAGTGATAGAGAGTGTCTGACAGTGTCTGAGAGAGTCAGAGAATGTCAGAGTGTGTCAGAGAGTGATAGAGAGTGATAGAGAGTGTCAGAGAGTGTCATTGATTGATAGAGAGTGTCAGAGAGTGTCAGATAGTGATAGAGAATCTCAGAGAGTGATAGAGAGTGTCAGAGAGTGATAGAGAGTGTCTGAGAGTGACAGAGAGTGTCTGAGATTATCAGTGAGTGTCAGAGAGTGATAGAGAGTGTCAGATTGTGTCAGAGAGTGATAGACAGTGATGGAGAGTGTATGAGAGTGTCAGAGTGTGTCAGAGAGTGATAGAGAGTGTCAGAGAGTGTCATAGAGTGATAGAGATGTGTCTGAGAGTGTCAGAGAGTGTCAGAGTGTGTCAGAGAGTGATAGAGAGTGTCAGAGAGTGTCATAGAGTGATAGAGAGTGTCAGAGAGTATCAGAGAGTGATAGAGAGTGTCTGAGAGTGTCAGAGAGTGTCAGAGTATGTCAGAGAGTGTCAGAGAGTGATAGAGAGTGTCTGAGGGTGTCAGAGAGTGTCTGGGAGTGTCAGTGAGTGTCAGTGAGAGTCAGAGAGTGATAGAGAATATCTGAGAGTGTCTGAGAGTGTCTGGGAGTGTCAGACATTGTCAGATGTGTCAGAAAGTGATAGAGAGTGATAACGAGTGATAGAGAGGGTCTGAGAGTGTCAGAGTGTTTCAGAGAGTGTCAGAGAGTGATAGAGAGTGATAGAGAGTGTCAGAGAGTGTCATTGAGTGATAGAGAGTGTCAGAGAGTGTCAGAGAGTGATAGAGAATGTCAGAGAGTGATAGAGAGTGCCAGAGAGTGATAGAGAGTGTCAGAGAGTGATAGAGAGTGTCTGAGAGTTTCAGAGAGTGTCAGAGAGAGATAACGAGTGAGAGAGTGTGTCTGAGAATGTCAGAGAGTGTCAGAGTGTGTCAGAGAGTGTCAGAGAGTGACAGAGTGTGATAGAGAGAGTCAGAGAGTGTAATTGAGTGACAGAGAGTGTCAGAGAGTGTCAGAGTGTGATAGAGAGTGCCAGAGAGTGATAGAGAGTGTCAGAGAGTGATAGAGAGTGTCAGAGAGTGATGAGTGTGATAGAGAGTGTCAGAGAGTGTAATTGAGTGATAGAGAGTGTCTGAGAGTTTCAGAAAGTGTCAGAGAGTGATAACGAGTGAGAGAGTGTCTGAGAGTGTCAGAGAGTGTCAGAGTGTGTCAGAGAGTGTCAGAGAATGACAGAGTGTGATAGAGAGTGTCATAGAGTGTGATTGAGTGATAGAGAGTGTCAGAGAGTGACAGAGAGTGTCTGAGAGTTTCAGAGAGTGTCAGAGAGTGATAGAGAGTGATAGAGAGTGTCTGAGAGTGTCTCTGAGTGTCAGAGACTGTCGGAGTGTGTCAGAGAGTGATAGAGAGTGTCTGAGAGTGTCTGAGAATGTCAGAGAGTGTCAGATAGTGTCAGAGTCTGATAGAGTGTGTCAGAGACAGTCAGAGAGTGTCTGAGACTGTCATAGAGTGTCAGAGAGGGGTAAAGAGTGATAGAGAGTGTCAGAGAGTGTCAGAGAGTGTCAGAGTGTGTCAGAGAATGTCAGAGATTGATAGAGGGTGATAGAGAATTTCAGAGAGTGAAAGAGTTTGTCAGAGAGTGATAGAGAGTGTCTGAGAGTGACAGAGAGTGACAGAGAGTGTCTGAGAGTGTCTGAGAGTGTCAGAGTGTGTCAGAGAGTGTCAGAGAGTATCATTGAGTGATAGAGAGTGTCAGAGAGTGTCAGATAGTGATACAGAGTCTCAGAGAGTGTCTGAGAGTGACAGAGAGTGTCTGAGATTGTCAGTGAGTGTCAGAGAGTGATAGGGAGTGTCTGAGAGTGTCTGCGAGTGTCAGAGACTGTCAGAGTGTCTCAGAGAGTGGTAGACAGTGATGGACAGTGTCTGAGAGTGTCAGAGAGTGTCAGAGTGTGTCTGAGAGTGTTTGAGAGTGATAGAGAGTGTCATAGAGTGTCATAGAGTGATAGAGATGTGTCTGAGAGTTTCAGAGAGTTTCAGAGTGTGTCAGAGAGTGTCAGAGAGTGTCTGAGAGTGTCTGAGAGTGTCAGAGAGTGTCAGAGAGTGTCAGAGAGTGTCAGAGTATGTCAGAGAGTGTCAGAGAGTGATAGAGAGTGTCTGAGAGTGTTTGAGAGTGTCTGAGAGTGTCAGTGAGTGTCAGTGTGATTCAGAGAGTGATAGAGAGTGTCTGAGAGTGTCTGAGAGTGTCAGAGAGTGTCAGAGTATGTCAGAGAGTGTCAGAGAGTGATAGAGAGTGTCTGAGAGTGTCTGAGAGTGTCTGAGAGTGTCAGTGAGTGTCAGTGTGATTCAGAGAGTGATAGAGAGTGTCTGAGAGTGTCTGAGAGTGTCAGAGATTGTCAGAGTGTGTCAGAGAGTGATAGAGAGTGATAACGAGTGATAGAGAGTGTCTGAGAGTGTCAGAGAGTGTCTGAGAGTGTCAGAGAGTGATAGAGAGTGATAGAGAGTGTCAGAGAGTGTCATTGAGTGACAGAGAGTGTCAGAGAGTGATACAGAGTGCCAGAGAGTGATAGAGAGTGTCAGAGAGTGATAGAGAGTGTCTGAGAGTGTCAGAGAGTGATAGAGAGTGATAGGGCGTGTCTGAGAATGTCAGAGAGTGTCAGAGAGCGTCAGAATGTGTCAGAGAGTGTCAGAGAGTGAAAGAGAGTGATAGAGAGTGTCAGAGAGTGTCAGAGTGTGTCAGAGAGTGTCAGAGATTGTTAGAGAGTGATGGAGAGTTTCAGAGAGTGATAGAGAGTGTCAGAGAGTGATAGCGAGTGTCTGAGAGTGACAGTGAGTGTCTGAGAGTGTCTGAGAGTCTCAGTGATTGTCAGAGAGTGATAGAGAGTGTCTGACAGTGTCTGAGAGAGTCAGAGAATGTCAGAGTGTGTCAGAGAGTGATAGAGAGTGATAGAGAGTGTCAGAGAGTGTCATTGATTGATAGAGAGTGTCAGAGAGTGTCAGATAGTGATAGAGAATCTCAGAGAGTGATAGAGAGTGTCAGAGAGTGATAGAGAGTGTCTGAGAGTGACAGAGAGTGTCTGAGATTATCAGTGAGTGTCAGAGAGTGATAGAGAGTGTCAGATTGTGTCAGAGAGTGATAGACAGTGATGGAGAGTGTATGAGAGTGTCAGAGTGTGTCAGAGAGTGATAGAGAGTGTCAGAGAGTGTCATAGAGTGATAGAGATGTGTCTGAGAGTGTCAGAGAGTGTCAGAGTGTGTCAGAGAGTGATAGAGAGTGACAGAGAGTGTCATAGAGTGATAGAGAGTGTCAGAGAGTATCAGAGAGTGATAGAGAGTGTCTGAGAGTGTCAGAGAGTGTCAGAGTATGTCAGAGAGTGTCAGAGAGTGATAGAGAGTGTCTGAGGGTGTCAGAGAGTGTCTGGGAGTTTCATTGAGTGTCAGTGAGAGTCAGAGAGTGATAGAGAATGTCTGAGAGTGTCTGAGAGTGTCTGGGAGTGTCAGACATTGTCAGATGTGTCAGAAAGTGATAGAGAGTGATAACGAGTGATAGAGAGGGTCTGAGAGTGTCAGAGTGTGTCAGAGAGTGTCAGAGAGTAATAGAGAGTGATAGAGAGTGTCAGAGAGTGTCATTGAGTGATAGAGAGTGTCAGAGAGTGTCAGAGAGTGATAGAGAGCGTCAGAGAGTGATAGAGAGTGCCAGAGAGTGATAGAGAGTGTCCAAGAGTGATAGAGAGTGTCTGAGAGTTTCAGAGAGTGTCAGAGAGAGATAACGAGTGATAGAGTGTGTCTGAGAATGTCAGAGAGTGTCAGAGTGTGTCAGAGAGTGTCAGAGTGACAGAGTGTGATAGAGAGAGTCAGAGAGTGTAATTGAGTGATAGAGAGTGTCAGAGAGTGTCAGAGTGTGATAGAGAGTGCCAGAGAGTGATAGAGAGTGTCAGAGAGTGATAGAGAGTGTCAGAGAGTGATAGAGTGTGATAGAGAGTGTCAGAGAGTGTAATTGAGTGATAGAGAGTGTCAGAGAGTGTCAGAGTGTGATAGAGAGTGCCAGAGAGTGATAGAGAGTGATTGAGAGTGTCAGAGAGTGGCATAGAGTGGGAGAGTGTGTCAGAGAGTGTCAGAGAGTGTCAGAGGGTGATAGAGAGTGATAGAGAGAGTCTGAGAGTGTCAGAGAGTGTCAGAGAGTGTCAGAGAGTGTCAGAGAATGTCAGAGCGTGTCAGAGAGTGATAGAGAGTGTCAGAGAGTGTCATTGAGTGATGGAGCGTGTCAGAGAGTGTCAGATAATGATAGAGAGTCTCAGAGAGTTATAGAGAGTATCAGAGAGTGATAGAGAGTGTCTGAGAGTGACAGAGATTGTCTGAGATTGTCAATGAGTGTCAGAGAGTGATAGAGAGTGTCCGATTGTGTCAGAGAGTGATAGACAGTGATGGAGAGTGTCTCAGAGTGTCAGAGAGTGTCAGAGTGTGTTAAAGAGTATCAGAGAGTGATAGAGAGTGTTCGAGAGTGTCAGAGAGTGTCATAGAGTGAGAGAGTGTGTCAGAGAGTGTCAGAGAGTGTCAGAGGGTGATAGAGAGTGATAGAGAGAGTCTGAGAGTGTCAGAGAGTGTCAGAGAGTGTCAGAGAGTGTCATTGAGTGATAGAGAGTGCCAGAGAGAGTCAGAGAGTGATAGAGAGTGTCAGAGAGTGTCAGAGAGTGTCATAGAGAGATAGAGAGTGATAGAGCGTGTCAGAGAGTGTCACAGAGTGATAGAGAGTGTCAATTAGTGTCAGAGAGTGATGGAGAGTGATAGAGTGTGTCTGAGAGTGTCTGAGAATGTCTCTGAGTGTGAGAGACTGTCGGAGTGTGTCAGAGAGTGACAGAGAGTGATAGAGAGTGTCAGAGAGTGATAGAGAGGGTCATAGAGTGATAGAGAGTGATAGAGAGTGTCAGAGAGTGTCATAGAGTGATAGAGAGAGTCAGAGGTTGTCAGAGAGTGATAGAGAGTGATAGAGAGTGTCAGAGAGTGTCATTGATTGATAGAGAGTGTCAGAGAGTGTCAGATAGTGATAGAGAATCTCAGAGAGTGATAGAGAGTGTCAGAGAGTGATAGAGAGTGTCTGAGAGTGACAGAGAGTGTCTGAGATTATCAGTGAGTGTCAGAGAGTGATAGAGAGTGTCAGATTGTGTCAGAGAGTGATAGACAGTGATGGAGAGTGTATGAGAGTGTCAGAGAGTGACAGAGTGTGTCAGAGAGTGATAGAGAGTGTCAGAGAGTGTCATAGAGTGATAGAGATGTGTCTGAGAGTGTCAGAGAGTGTCAGAGTGTGTCAGAGAGTGATAGAGAGTGTCAGAGAGTGTCATAGAGTGATAGAGAGTGTCAGAGAGTATCAGAGAGTGATAGAGAGTGTCAGAGAGTGTCAGAGTATGTCAGAGAGTGTCAGAGAGTGATAGAGAGTGTCTGAGAGTGTCTGAGAGTGTCTGGGAGTGTCAGTGAGTGTCAGTGAGAGTCAGAGAGTGATAGAGAGTGTCTGAGAGTGTCTGAGAGTGTCAGAGATTGTCAGATGTGTCAGAAAGTGATAGAGAGTGATAACGAGTGATAGAGAGGGTCTGAGAGTGTCAGAGTGTGTCAGAGAGTGTCAGAGAGTGATAGAGAGTGATAGAGAGTGTCAGAGAGTGTCATTGAGTGATAGAGAGTGTCAGAGAGTGTCAGAGAGTGATAGAGAATGTCAGAGAGTGATAGAGAGTGCCAGAGAGTGATAGAGAGTGTCAGAGAGTGATAGAGAGTGTCTGAGAGTTTCAGAGAGTGTCAGAGAGAGATAACGAGTGAGAGAGTGTGTCTGAGAATGTCAGAGAGTGTCAGAGTGTGTCAGAGAGTGTCAGAGAGTGACAGAGTGTGATAGAGAGAGTCAGAGAGTGTAATTGAGTGACAGAGAGTGTCAGAGAGTGTCAGAGTGTGATAGAGAGTGCCAGAGAGTGATAGAGAGTGATTGAGAGTGTCAGAGAGTGGCATAGAGTGGGAGAGTGTGTCAGAGAGTGTCAGAGAGTGTCAGAGGGTGATAGAGAGTGATAGAGAGTGTCTGAGAGTGACAGAGAGTGTCTGAGATTGTCAATGAGTGTCAGAGAGTGATAGAGAGTGTCATATTGTGTCAGAGAGTGATAGACAGTGATGGAGAGTGTCTCAGAGTGTCAGAGAGTGTCAGAGTGTGTTAAAGAGTATCAGAGAGTGATAGAGAGTGTTCGAGAGTGTCAGAGAGTGTCATAGAGTGAGAGAGTGTGTCAGAGAGTGTCAGAGAGTGTCAGAGGGTGATAGAGAGTGATAGAGAGAGTCTGAGAGTGTCAGAGAGTGTCATTGAGTGATAGAGAGTGTCAGAGAGTGTCAGAGAGTGATAGAGAGAGATAGAGAGTGTGTGAGAGTGTCTGAGAGTGTCAGAGAGTGTCAGAGACTGACGGAGTGTGTCACAAAGTGATAGAGAGTGATAGAGAGTGTCTGAGAGTGTCTGAGAATGTCAGAGAGTGTCAGAGAGTGTCAGAGTCTGATAGAGTGTGTCAGAGACAGTCAGAGAGTGTCTGAGACGGTCAGAGAGTGTCAGAGAGGGGTAAAGAGTGATAGAGAGTGTCAGATAGTGCCAGAGAGTGTCAGAGCGTGTCAGAGAATGTCAGAGATTGATAGAGGGTGATAGAGAATTTCAGAGAGTGAAAGAGTGTGTCAGAGAGTGATAGAGAGTGTCTGAGCGTGACAGAGAGTGTCTGAGAGTGTCTGAGAGTGTCAGAGAATGTCAGATAGTGATACAGAGTCTCAGAGAGTGTCTGAGAGTGACAGAGAGTGTCTGAGATTGTCAGTGAGTGTCAGAGAGTGATACGGAGTGTTTGAGAGTGTCTGAGAGTGTCAGAGAGTGTCAGAGTGTGTCAGAGAGTGTTTGAGATTGATAGAGAGTGTCATAGAGAGTCATAGAGTGATAGAGATGTGTCTGAGAGTTTCAGAGAGTGTCAGAGTGTGTCAGAGAGGGTCAGAGAGTGTCAGAGAGAGATAACGAGTGATAGAGTGTGTCTGAGAATGTCAGAGAGTGTCAGAGTGTGTCAGAGAGTGTCAGAGAGTGACAGAGTGTGATAGAGAGAGTCAGAGAGTGTAATTGAGTGATAGAGAGTGTCAGAGAGTGTCAGAGTGTGATAGAGAGTGCCAGAGAGTGATAGAGAGTGTCAGAGAGTGATAGAGAGTGTCAGAGAGTGATAGAGTGTGATAGAGTGTGTCAGAGAGTGTAATTGAGTGATAGAGAGTGTCAGAGAGTGTCAGAGTGTGATAGAGAGTGCCAGAGAGTGATAGAGAGTGATTGAGAGTGTCAGAGAGTGGCATAGAGTGGGAGAGTGTGTCAGAGAGTGTCAGAGAGTGTCAGAGGGTGATAGAGAGTGATAGAGAGAGTCTGAGAGTGTCAGAGAGTGTCAGAGAGTGTCAGAGAGTGTCAGAGAATGTCAGAGCGTGTCAGAGATTGATAGAGAGTGTCAGAGAGTGTCATTGAGTGATGGAGAGTGTCAGAGAGTGTCAGATAGTGATAGAGAGTCTCAGAGTGTTATAGAGAGTATCAGAGAGTGATAGAGAGTGTCTGAGAGTGACAGAGAGTGTCTGAGATTGTCAATGAGTGTCAGAGAGTGATAGAGAGTGTCAGATTGTGTCAGAGAGTGATAGACAGTGATGGAGAGTGTCTCAGAGTGTCAGAGAGTGTCAGAGTGTGTTAAAGAGTATCAGAGAGTGATAGAGAGTGTTCGAGAGTGTCAGAGAGTGTCATAGAGTGAGAGAGTGTGTCAGAGAGTGTCAGAGAGTGTCAGAGGGTGATAGAGAGTGATAGAGAGAGTCTGAGAGTGTCAGAGAGTGTCAGAGAGTGTCAGAGAGTGTCATTGAGTGATAGAGAGTGCCAGAGAGAGTCAGAGAGTGATAGAGAGTGTCAGAGAGTGATAGAGAGTGTCATAGAGAGATAGAGAGTGATAGAGCGTGTAAGAGAGTGTCACAGAGTGATAGAGAGTGTCAATTAGTGTCAGAGAGTGATGGAGAGTGATAGAGTGTGTCTGAGAGTGTCTGAGAGTGTCTCTGAGTGTGAGAGACTGTCGGAGTGTGTCAGAGAGTGACAGAGAGTGATAGAGAGTGTCAGAGAGTTTTAGAGAGGGTCATAGAGTGATAGAGAGTGATAGAGAGTGTCAGAGAGTGTCATAGAGTGATAGAGAGTGTCAGAGGGTGTCATTGAGTGATAGAGAGTGCCAGAGAGAGTCAGAGAGTGATAGAGAGTGTCATAGAGTGATAGAAAGTGATAGAGAGTGTCATAGAGTGATAGAGAGTGTCAGAGAGTGTCAGAGAGTGATAGAGAGTGATAGAGAGTGTGTGAGAGTGTCTGAGAGTGTCAGAGAGTGTCAGAGACTGACGGAGTGTGTCAGAAAGTGATAGAGAGTGATAGAGAGTGTCTGAGAGTGTCTGAGAATGTCAGAGAGTGTCAGAGAGTGTCAGAGTCTGATAGAGTGTGTCAGAGACAGTCAGAGAGTGTCTGAGACGGTCAGAGAGTGTCAGAGAGGGGTAAAGAGTGATAGAGAGTGTCAGATAGTGCCAGAGAGTGTCAGAGTGTGTCAGAGAATGTCAGAGATTGATAGACGGTGATAGAGAATTTCAGAGAGTGAAAGAGTGTGTCAGAGAGTGATAGAGAGTGTCTGAGCGTGACAGAGAGTGTCTGAGAGTGTCTGAGAGTGTCAGAGAATGTCAGAGTGTGTCAGAGAGTGATAGTGATTGATAGAGAGTGTCAGAGAGTGTCAGAGAGTGTCAGATAGTGATACAGAGTCTCAGAGAGTGTCTGAGAGTGACAGAGAGTGTCTGAGATTGTCAGTGAGTGTCAGAGAGTGATAGGGAGTGTCTGAGAGTGTCTGAGAGTGTCAGAGAGTGTCAGAGTGTGTCAGAGAGTGTTTGAGATTGATAGAGAGTGTCATAGAGTGTCATAGAGTGATAGAGATGTGTCTGAGAGTTTCAGAGAGTGTCAGAGTGTGTCAGAGAGGGTCAGAGAGTGTCAGAGAGAGATAACGAGTGATAGAGTGTGTCTGAGAATGTCAGAGAGTGTCAGAGTGTGTCAGAGAGTGTCAGAGAGTGACAGAGTGTGATAGAGAGAGTCAGAGAGTGTAATTGAGTGATAGAGAGTGTCAGAGAGTGTCAGAGTGTGATAGAGAGTGCCAGAGAGTGATAGAGAGTGTCAGAGAGTGATAGAGAGTGTCAGAGAGTGATAGAGTGTGATAGAGAGTGTCAGAGAGTGTAATTGAGTGATAGAGAGTGTCAGAGAGTGTCAGAGTGTGATAGAGAGTGCCAGAGAGTGATAGAGAGTGATTGCGAGTGTCAGAGAGTGGCATAGAGTGGGAGAGTGTGTCAGAGAGTGTCAGAGGGTGATAGAGAGTGATAGAGAGAGTCTGAGAGTGTCAGAGAGTGTCAGAGAGTGTCAGAGAGTGTCAGAGAAAGTCAGAGCGTGTCAGAGAGTGATAGAGAGTGTCAGAGTGTGTCATTGAGTGATGGAGAGTGTCAGAGAGTGTCAGATAGTGATAGAGAGTCTCAGAGAGTTATAGAGAGTATCAGAGAGTGATAGAGAGTGTCTGAGAGTGACAGAGAGTGTCTGAGATTGTCAATGAGTGTCAGAGAGTGATAGAGAGTGTCAGATTGTGTCAGAGAGTGATAGACAGTGATGGAGAGTGTCTCAGAGTGTCAGAGAGTGTCAGAGTGTGTTAAAGAGTATCAGAGAGTGATAGAGAGTGTTCGAGAGTGTCAGAGAGTGTCATAGAGTGAGAGAGTGTGTCAGAGAGTGTCAGAGAGTGTCAGAGGGTGATAGAGAGTGATAGAGAGAGTCTGAGAGTGTCAGAGAGTGTCAGAGAGTGTCAGAGAGTGTCATTGAGTGATAGAGAGTGCCAGAGAGAGTCAGAGAGTGATAGAGAGTGTCAGAGAGTGATAGAGAGTGTCATAGAGAGATAGAGAGTGTCAATTAGTGTCAGAGAGTGATGGAGAGTGATAGAGTGTGTCTGAGAGTGTCTGAGAGTGTCTCTGAGTGTGAGAGACTGTCGGAGTGTGTCAGAGAGTGACAGAGAGTGATAACGAGTGATAGAGAGTGTCTGAGAGTGTCAGAGAGTGTCAGAGTGTGTCAGAGAGTGTCAGAGAGTGATAGAGAGTGATAGAGAGTGTCAGAGAGTGTCATTGAGTGATAGAGAGTGTCAGAGAGTGTCAGAGAGTGATACAGAGTGCCACAGAGTGATAGAGAGTGTCAGAGAGTGATAGAGAGTGTCTGAGAGTGTCAGAGAGTGTCAGAGAGTGATAGAGAGTGATAGGGCGTGTCTGAGAGTGTCTGAGAGTGTCAGAGAGTGTCAGAGAGCGTCAGAATGTGTCAGAGAGTGTCAGAGAGTGAAAGAGAGTGATAGAGAGTGTCAGATAGTGTCAGAGTGTGTCAGAGAGTGTCAGAGATTGATAGAGAGTGATAGAGAGTTTCAGAGAGTGATAGAGAGTGTCAGAGAGTGACAGGGAGTGTCTGAGAGTGTCTGAGAGTCTCAGTGATTGTCAGAGAGTGATAGAGAGCGTCTGAGAGTGTCTGAGAGAGTCAGAGAACGTCAGAGTGTGTCAGAGAGTGATAGAGAGTGATAGAGAGTGTCAGAGAGTGTCATTGATTGATAGAGAGTGTCAGAGAGTGTCAGATAGTGATAGAGAGTCTCAGAGAGTGATAGAGAGTGTCAGAGAGTGATAGAGAGTGTCTGAGAGTGACAGAGAGTGTCTGAGATTATCAGTGAGTGTCAGAGAGTGATAGAGAGTGTCAGATTGTGTCAGAGAGTGATAGACAGTGATGGAGAGTGTATGAGAGTGTCAGAGAGTGTCAGAGTGTGTCAGAGAGTGATAGAGAGTGTCAGAGAGTGTCATAGAATGATAGAGATGTGTCTGAGCGTGTCAGAGAGTGTCAGAGTGTGTCAGAGAGTTATAGAGAGTGATAGAGAGTGTCAGAGAGTGTCATAGAGTGATAGAGCGTGTCAGAGAGTATCAGAGAGTGAAAAAGAGTGTCTGAGATTGTCAGAGAGTGTCAGAGTATGTCAGAGAGTGTCAGAGAGTGATAGAGAGTGTCTGAGAGTGTCTGAGAGTGTCTGGGAGTGTCAGTGAGTGTCAGTGAGAGTCAGAGAGTGATAGAGAGTGTCTGAGAGTGTCTGAGAGTGTCAGAGATTGTCAGAGTGTGTCAGAAAGTGATAGAGACTGATAACGTGTGATAGAGAGGGTCTGAGAGTGTCAGAGTGTGTCAGAGAGTGTCAGAGAGTGATAGAGAGTGATAGAGAGTGTCAGAGATTGTCATTGAGTGATAGAGAGTGTCAGAGAGTGTCAGAGAGTGTCAGAGAGTGATAGAGAGTGCCAGAGAGTGATAGAGAGTGTCAGAGAGTGATAGAGAGTGCCAGAGAGTGATAGAGAGTGTCAGAGAGTGATAGAGAGTGTCTGAGAGTTTCAGAGAGTGTCAGAGAGAGATAACGAGTGATAGAGAGTGTCTGAGAGTGTCAGAGAGTGTCAGAGTGTGTCAGAGAGTCTCAGAGAGTGACAGAGTGTGATAGAGAGAGTCAGAGAGTGTAATTGAGTGATAAAGATTGTCAGAGAGTGTCGGAGTGTGATAGAGAGTGCCAGAGAGTGATAGAGAGTGATAGAGAGTGTCAGAGAGTGTCAGAGTCTGATAGAGTGTGTCAGAGACAGTCAGAGAATGTCTGAGACGGTCAGAGAGTGTCAGAGAGGGGTAAAGAGTGATAGAGAGTGTCAGAGAGTGTCAGAGAGTGTCAGAGTGTGTCAGAGAATGTCAAGAGATTGATAGAGGGTGATAGAGAATTTCCGAGAGTGAAAGAGTGTGTCAGAGAGTGATAGAGAGTGTCTGAGAGTGACAGAGAGTGTCTGAGAGTGTCAGAGAGTGTCAGAGCGTGATAGAGAGTGATAGAGAGTGTCAGAGAGTATCATTGAGTGATAGAGAGTGTCAGAGAGTGTCAGATAGTGATACAGAGTCTCAGAGATTGTCTGAGAGTGACAGAGAGTGTCTGAGACTGTCAGTGAGTGTCAGAGAGTGATAGGGAGTGTCTGAGAGTGTTTGCGAGTGACAGAGACAGTCAGAGTGCGTCAGAGAGTGATAGACAGTGATGGAGAGTGTCTGAGAGTGTCGGAGAGTGTCAGAGTGTGTCAGAGAGTGTTTGAGAGTGATAGTGTGTGTCATAGAGTATCATAGAGTGATAGAGATGTGTCTGAGAGTTTCAGAGAGTGTCAGAGTGTGTCAGAGAGGGTCAGAGAGTGTCAGAGTGTGATAGAGAGTGTCAGAGAGTGTCAGAGAGAGTCAGAGTATGTCAGAGAGTGTCAGAGAGTGATAGAGAGTGTCTGAGAGTGTCTGAGAGTGTCTGAGAGTGTCAGTGAGTGTCAGTGAGATTCAGAGAGTGATAACGAGTGATAGAGAGTGTCTGAGAGTGTCAGAGAGTGTCAGAGTGTGTCAGAGAGTGTCAGAGAGTGATAGAGAGTGATAGAGAGTGACAGAGAGTGTCAGAGAGTGTCATTGAGTGATAGAGAGTGTCAGAGAGTGTCAGAGAGTGATACAGAGTGCCAGAGAGTGATAGAGAGTGTCAGAGAGTGAGAGAGAGTGTCTGAGAATGTCAGAGAGTGTCATAGAGTGATAGAGAGTGATAGGACGTTTCTGAGAGTGTCTGAGAGAGTCAGAGAGTGTCAGAGAGCGTCAGAATGTGTCAGAGAGTGTCAGAGAGTGAAAGAGAGTGTCAGAGAGTGTCAGAGAGTGATAGAGAGTGTCAGAGAGTGTCAGAGATTGATAGAGAGTGATAGAGAGTTTCAGAGAGTGATAGAGAGTGTCAGAGAGTGATAGAGAGTGTCTGAGAGTGACAGAGAGTGTCTGAGAGTGTCTGAGAGTCTCAGTGATTGTCTGAGAGTGTTAGAGAGCGTCTGAGAGTGTCTGAGAGAGTCAGAGAATGTCAGAGTGTGTCAGAGAGTGTTAGAGAGTGATAGAGAGTGTCAGTGAGTGTCATTGATTGATAGAGAGTGTCAGAGAGTGTCAGATAGTGATAGAGAGTCTCAGAGAGTGATAGAGAGTGTCAGAGAGTGATAGAGAGTGTCTGAGAGTGACAGAGAGTGTCTGAGATTATCAGTGAGTGTCAGAGAGTGATAGAGAGTGTCAGATTGTTTCAGAGAGTGATAGACAGTGATGGAGAGTTTCTGAGAGTGTCAGAGAGTGTCAGAGTGTGTCAGAGAGTGATAGAGAGTGATAGAGAGTGTCAGAGAGTGTCATAGAGTGATAGAGAGTGTCAGAGAGTATCAGAGAGTGATAGAGAGTGTCTGAGAGTGTCAGAGAGTGTCAGAGTGTGTCAGAGAGTGTCAGAGAGTGATAGTGTCTGAGAGTGTCTGAGAGTGTCTGGGAGTGTCAGTGAGTGTCAGTGAGAGTCAGAGAGTGATAGAGAGTGTCTGAGAGTGTCTGAGAGTGTCAGAGATTGTCAGAGTGTGTCAGAAAGTGATAGAGAGTGATAACGAGTGATAGAGAGGGTCTGAGAGTGTCAGAGTGTGTCAGAGAGTGTAAGAGAAGTGATAGAGAGTGTCAGAGAGTGTCATTGAGTGATAGAGAGTGTCAGAGAGTGTCAGAGAGTGATAGAGAGTGCCAGAGAGTGATAGAGAGTGCCAGAGAGTGATAGAGAGTGTCAGAGAGTGATAGAGAGTGTCTGAGAGTTTCAGAAAGTGTCAGAGAGTGATAACGAGAGATAGAGAGTGTCTGAGAGTGTCAGAGTGTGTCAGAGAGTGTCAGAGAGTGTGATTGAGTGATAGAGAGTGTCAGAGAGTGATAGAGAGTGTCTGAGAGTTTCAGAGAGTGTCAGAGAGTGATAGAGAGTGCCAGAGAGTGCTAGAGAGTGTCAGAGAGTGATAGAGAGTGTCAGAGAGTGATAGAGTGTGATAGAGAGTGTCAGAGAGTGTAATTGAGGGATAGAGAGTGTCAGAGAGTGTCAGAGTGTGATAGAGAGTGCCAGAGAGTGATAGAGAGTGATTGAGAGTGTCAGAGAGTGGCATAGAGTGGGAGAGTGTGTCAGAGAGTGTCAGAGAGTGTCAGAGGGTGATAGAGAGTGATAGAGAGAGTCTGAGAGTGTCAGAGAGTGTCAGAGAGTGTCAGAGAGTGTCAGAGAATGTCAGAGCGTGTCAGAGAGTGATAGAGAGTGTCAGAGAGTGTCATTGAGTGATGGAGAGTGTCAGAGAGTGTCAGATAGTGATAGAGAGTCTCAGAGAGTTATAGAGAGTATCAGAGAGTGATAGAGAGTGTCTGAGAGTGACAGAGAGTGTCTGAGATTGTCAATGAGTGTCAGAGAGTGATAGAGAGTGTCAGATTGTGTCAGAGAGTGATAGACAGTGATGGAGAGTGTCTCAGAGTGTCAGAGAGTGTCAGAGTGTGTTAAAGAGTATCAGAGAGTGATAGAGAGTGTTCGAGAGTGTCAGAGAGTGTCATAGAGTGAGAGAGTGTGTCAGAGAGTGTCAGAGAGTGTCAGAGGGTGATAGAGAGTGATAGAGAGAGTCTGAGAGTGTCAGAGAGTGTCAGAGAGTGTCAGAGAGTGTCATTGAGTGATAGAGAGTGCCAGAGAGAGTCAGAGAGTGATAGAGAGTGTCAGAGAGTGATAGAGAGTGCCATAGAGAGATAGAGAGTGATAGAGCGTGTAAGAGAGTGTCACAGAGTGATAGAGAGTGTCAATTAGTGTCAGAGAGTGATGGAGAGTGATAGAGTGTGTCTGAGAGTGTCTGAGAGTGTCTCTGAGTGTGAGAGACTGTCGGAGTGTGTCAGAGAGTGACAGAGAGTGATAGAGAGTGACAGAGAGTGTCAGAGAGTGTCATAGAGTGATAGAGAGTGTCAGAGGGTGTCATTGAGTGATAGAGAGTGCCAGAGAGAGTCAGAGAGTGATAGAGAGTGTCATAGAGTGATAGAAAGTGATAGAGAGTGTCAGAGAGTGTCATAGAGTGATAGAGAGTGTCAGAGAGTGTCAGAGAGTGATAGAGAGTGATAGAGAGTGTGTGAGAGTGTCTGAGAGTGTCAGAGAGTGTCAGAGACTGACGGAGTGTGTCAGAAAGTGATAGAGAGTGATAGAGAGTGTCTGAGAGTGTCTGAGAATGTCAGAGAGTGTCAGAGAGTGTCAGAGTCTGATAGAGTGTGTCAGAGACAGTCAGAGAGTGTCTGAGACGGTCAGAGAGTGTCAGAGAGGGGTAAAGAGTGATAGAGAGTGTCAGATAGTGCCAGAGAGTGTCAGAGTGTGTCAGAGAATGTCAGAGATTGATAAACGGTGATAGAGAATTTCAGAGAGTGAAAGAGTGTGTCAGAGAGTGATAGAGAGTGTCTGAGCGTGACAGAGAGTGTCTGAGAGTGTCTGAGAGTGTCAGAGAATGTCAGAGTGTGTCAGAGAGTGATAGTGATTGATAGAGAGTGTCAGAGAGTGTCAGAGAGTGTCAGATAGTGATACAGAGTCTCAGAGAGTGTCTGAGAGTGACAGAGAGTGTCTGAGATTGTCAGTGAGTGTCAGAGAGTGATAGGGAGTGTCTGAGAGTGTCTGAGAGTGTCAGAGAGTGTCAGAGTGTGTCAGAGAGTGTTTGAAATTGATAGAGAGTGTCATAGAGTGTCATAGAGTGATAGAGATGTGTCTGAGAGTTTCAGAGAGTGTCAGAGTGTGTCAGAGAGGTTCAGAGAGTGTCAGAGAGAGATAACGAGTGATAGAGTGTGTCTGAGAATGTCAGAGAGTGTCAGAGTGTGTCAGAGAGTGTCAGAGAGTGACAGAGTGTGATAGAGAGAGTCAGAGAGTGTAATTGAGTGATAGAGAGTGTCAGAGAGTGTCAGAGTGTGATAGAGAGTGCCAGAGAGTGATAGAGAGTGTCAGAGAGTGATAGAGAGTGTCAGAGAGTGATAGAGTGTGATAGAGAGTGTCAGAGAGTGTAATTGAGTGATAGAGAGTGTCAGAGAGTGTCAGAGTGTGATAGAGAGTGCCAGAGAGTGACAGAGAGTGATTGCGAGTGTCAGAGAGTGGCATAGAGTGATAGAGAGAGTCTGAGAGTGTCAGAGAGTGTCAGAGAGTGTCATAGAGTGTCAGAGAAAGTCAGAGCGTGTCAGAGAGTGATAGAGAGTGTCAGAGTGTGTCATTGAGTGATGGAGAGTGTCAGAGAGTGTCAGATAGTGATAGAGAGTCTCAGAGAGTTATAGAGAGTATCAGAGAGTGATAGAGAGTGTCTGAGAGTGACAGAGAGTGTCTGAGATTGTCAATGAGTGTCAGAGAGTGATAGAGAGTGTCAGATTGTGTCAGAGAGTGATAGACAGTGATGGAGAGTGTCTCAGAGTGTCAGAGAGTGTCAGAGTGTGTTAAAGAGTATCAGAGAGTGATAGAGAGTGTTCGAGAGTGTCAGAGAGTGTCATAGAGTGAGAGAGTGTGTCAGAGAGTGTCAGAGAGTGTCAGAGGGTGATAGAGAGTGATAGAGAGAGTCTGAGAGTGTCAGAGAGTGTCAGAGAGTGTCAGAGAGTGTCATTGAGTGATAGAGAGTGCCAGAGAGAGTCAGAGAGTGATAGAGAGTGTCAGAGAGTGATAGAGAGTGTCATAGAGAGATAGAGAGTGATAGAGCGTGTCAGAGAGTGTCACAGAGTGATAGAGAGTCTCAGAGTGTTATAGAGAGTATCAGAGAGTGATAGAGAGTGTCTGAGAGTGACAGAGAGTGTCTGAGATTGTCAATGAGTGTCAGAGAGTGATAGAGAGTGTCAGATTGTGTCAGAGAGTGATAGACAGTGATGGAGAGTGTCTCAGAGTGTCAGAGAGTGTCAGAGTGTGTTAAAGAGTATCAGAGAGTGATAGAGAGTGTTCGAGAGTGTCAGAGAGTGTCATAGAGTGAGAGAGTGTGTCAGAGAGTGTCAGAGAGTGTCAGAGGGTGATAGAGAGTGATAGAGTCTGAGAGTGTCAGAGAGTGTCAGAGAGTGTCAGAGAGTGTCATTGAGTGATAGAGAGTGCCAGAGAGAGTCAGAGAGTGATAGAGAGTGTCAGAGAGTGATAGAGAGTGTCATAGAGAGATAGAGAGTGATAGAGCGTGTAAGAGAGTGTCACAGAGTGATAGAGAGTGTCAATTAGTGTCAGAGAGTGATGGAGAGTGATAGAGTGTGTCTGAGAGTGTCTGAGAGTGTCTCTGAGTGTGAGAGACTGTCGGAGTGTGTCAGAGAGTGACAGAGAGCGATAACGAGTGATAGAGAGTGTCTGAGTGTGTCAGAGAGTGTCAGAGTGTGTCAGAGAGTGTCAGAGAGTGATAGAGAGTGATAGAGAGTGTCAGAGAGTGTCATTGAGTGATAGAGAGTGTCAGAGAGTGTCAGAGAGTGATACAGAGTGCCACAGAGTGATAGAGAGTGTCAGAGAGTGATAGAGAGTGTCTGAGAGTGTCAGAGAGTGTCAGAGAGTGATAGAGAGTGATAGGGCGTGTCTGAGAGTGTCTGAGAGTGTCAGAGAGTGTCAGAGAGTGTCAGAATGTGTCAGAGAGTGTCAGAGAGTGAAAGAGAGTGATAGAGAGTGTCAGATAGTGTCAGAGTGTGTCAGAGAGTGTCAGAGATTGATAGAGAGTGATAGAGAGTTTCAGAGAGTGATAGAGAGTGTCTGAGAGTGTCTGAGAGTCTCAGTGATTGTTAGAGAGTGATAGAGAGCGTCTGAGAGTGTCTGAGAGAGTCAGAGAACGTCAGAGTGTGTCAGAGAGTGATAGAGAGTGATAGAGAGTGTCAGAGAGTGTCATTGATTGATAGAGAGTGTCAGAGAGTGTCAGATAGTGATAGAGAGTCTCAGAGAGTGATAGAGAGTGTCAGAGAGTGATAGAGAGTGTCTGAGAGTGACAGAGAGTGTCTGAGATTATCAGTGAGTGTCAGAGAGTGATAGAGAGTGTCAGATTGTGTCAGAGAGTGATAGACAGTGATGGAGAGAGTCTGAGAGTGTCAGAGAGTGTCAGAGTGTGTCAGAGAGTGATAGAGAGTGTCAGAGAGTGTCATAGAATGATAGAGATGTGTCTGAGCGTGTCAGAGAGTGTCAGAGTGTGTCAGAGAGTTATAGAGAGTGATAGAGAGTGTCAGAGAGTGTCATAGAGTGATAGAGCGTGTCAGAGAGTATCAGAGAGTGAAAAAGAGTGTCTGAGATTGTCAGAGAGTGTCAGAGTATGTCAGAGAGTGTCAGAGAGTGATAGAGAGTGTCTGAGAGTGTCTGAGAGTGTCTGGGAGTGTCAGTGAGTGTCAGTGACAGTCAGAGAGTGATAGAGAGTGTCTGAGAGTGTCTGAGAGTGTCAGAGATTGTCAGAGTGTGTCAGAAAGTGATAGAGACTGATAACGTGTGATAGAGAGGGTCTGAGAGTGTCAGAGTGTGTCAGAGAGTGTCAGAGAGTGATAGAGAGTGATAGAGAGTCTCAGAGATTGTCATTGAGTGATAGAGAGTGTCAGAGAGTGTCAGAGAGTGATAGAGAGTGCCAGAGAGTGATAGAGAGTGTCAGAGAGTGATAGAGAGTGCCAGAGAGTGATAGAGAGTGTCAGAGAGTGATAGAGAGTGTCTGAGAGTTTCAGAGAGTGTCAGAGAGAGATAACGAGTGATAGAGAGTGTCTGAGAGTGTCAGAGAGTGTCAGAGTGTGTCAGAGAGTCTCAGAGAGTAACAGCGTGTGATAGAGAGAGTCAGAGAGTGTAATTGAGTGATAGAGATTGTCAGAGAGTGTCGGAGTGTGATAGAGAGTGCCAGAGAGTGATAGAGAGTGATAGAGAGTGTCAGAGAGTGTCAGAGTCTGATAGAGTGTGTCAGAGACAGTCAGAGAATGTCTGAGACGGTCAGAGAGTGTCAGAGAGGGGTAAAGAGTGATAGAGAGTGTCAGAGAGTGTCAGAGAGTGTCAGAGTGTGTCAGAGAATGTCAAGAGATTGATAGAGGGTGATAGAGAATTTCCGAGAGTGAAAGAGTGTGTCAGAGAGTGATAGAGAGTGTCTGAGAGTGACAGAGAGTGTCTGAGAGTGTCAGAGAGTGTCAGAGCGTGATAGAGAGTGATAGAGAGTGTCAGAGAGTATCATTGAGTGATAGAGAGTGTCAGAGAGTGTCAGATAGTGATACAGAGTCTCAGAGAGTGTCTGAGAGTGACAGAGAGTGTCTGAGACTGTCAGTGAGTGTCAGAGAGTGATAGGGAGTGTCTGAGAGTGTTTGCGAGTGACAGAGACAGTCAGAGTGCGTCAGAGAGTGATAGACAGTGATGGAGAGTGTCTGAGAGTGTCAGAGAGTGTCAGAGTGTGTCAGAGAGTGTTTGAGAGTGATAGTGTGTGTCATAGAGTGTCATAGAGTGATAGAGATGTGTCTGAGAGTTTCAGAGAGTGTCAGAGTGTGTCAGAGAGGGTCAGAGAGTGTCAGAGTGTGATAGAGAGTGTCAGAGAGTGTCAGAGAGAGTCAGAGTATGTCAGAGAGTGTCAGAGAGTGATAGAGAGTGTCTGAGAGTGTCTGAGAGTGTCTGAGAGTGTCAGTGAGTGTCAGTGAAATTCAGAGAGTGATAACGAGTGATAGAGAGTGTCTGAGAGTGTCAGAGAGTGTCAGAGTGTGTCAGAGAGTGTCAGAGAGTGATAGAGAGTGATAGAGAGTGACAGAGAGTGTCAGAGAGTGTCATTGAGTGATAGAGAGTGTCAGAGAGTGAGAGAGTGTCTGAGAATGTCAGAGAGTGTCATAGAGTGATAGAGAGTGATAGGACGTTTCTGAGAGTGTCTGAGAGAGTCAGAGAGTGTCAGAGAGCGTCAGAATGTGTCAGAGAGTGTCAGAGAGTGAAAGAGAGTGTCAGAGAGTGTCAGAGAGTGATAGAGAGTGTCAGAGAGTGTCAGAGATTGATAGAGAGTGATAGAGAGTTTCAGAGAGTGATAGAGAGTGTCAGAGAGTGATAGAGAGTGTCTGAGAGTGACAGAGAGTGTCTGAGAGTGTCTGAGAGTCTCAGTGATTGTCTGAGAGTGATAGAGAGCGTCTGAGAGTGTCTGAGAGAGTCAGAGAATGTCAGAGTGTGTCAGAGAGTGTTAGAGAGTGATAGAGAGTGTCAGTGAGTGTCATTGATTGATAGAGAGTGTCAGAGAGTGTCAGATAGTGATAGAGAGTCTCAGAGAGTGATAGAGAGTGTCAGAGAGTGATAGAGAGTGTCTGAGAGTGACAGAGAGTGTCTGAGATTATCAGTGAGTGTCAGAGAGTGATAGAGAGTGTCAGATTGTTTCAGAGAGTGATAGACAGTGATGGAGAGTTTCTGAGAGTGTCAGAGAGTGTCAGAGTGTGTCAGAGAGTGATAGAGAGTGATAGAGAGTGTCAGAGAGTGTCATAGAGTGATAGAGAGTGTCAGAGAGTATCAGAGAGTGATAGAGAGTGTCTGAGAGTGTCAGAGAGTGTCAGAGTGTGTCAGAGAGTGTCAGAGAGTGATAGTGTCTGAGAGTGTCTGAGAGTGTCTGGGAGTGTCAGTGAGTGTCAGTGAGAGTCAGAGAGTGATAGAGAGTGTCTGAGAGTGTCTGAGAGTGTCAGAGATTGTCAGAGTGTGTCAGAAAGTGATAGAGAGTGATAACGAGTGATAGAGAGGGTCTGAGAGTGTCAGAGTGTGTCAGAGAGTGTAAGAGAAGTGATAGAGAGTGTCAGAGAGTGTCATTGAGTGATAGAGAGTGTCAGAGAGTGTCAGAGAGTGATAGAGAGTGCCAGAGAGTGATAGAGAGTGCCAGAGAGTGATAGAGAGTGTCAGAGAGTGATAGAGAGTGTCTGAGAGTTTCAGAAAGTGTCAGAGAGTGATAACGAGTGATAGAGAGTGTCTGAGAGTGTCAGAGTGTGTCAGAGAGTGTCAGAGAGTGACAGAGTGTGATAGACAGTGTCATAGAGTGTGATTGAGTGATAGAGAGTGTCAGAGAGTGATAGAGAGTGTCTGAGAGTTTCAGAGAGTGTCAGAGAGTGATAGAGAGTGATAGAGAGTGTCTGAGAGTGTCTGAGAGTGTCGGAGTGTGTCAGAGAGTGATAGAGAGTGTCTGAGAGTGTCTGAGAATGTCAGAGAGTGTCAGATAGTGTCCGAGTCTGATAGAGTGTGTCAGAGACAGTCAGAGAGTGTCTGAGACAGTCATAGAGTGTCAGAGAGGGGTAAAGAGTGATAGAGAGTGTCAGAGAGTGTCAGAGAGTGTCAGAGTGTGTCAGAGAATGTCAGAGATTGATAGAGGGTGATAGAGAATTTCAGAGAGTGAAAGAGAGTGTCAGAGAGTGATAGAGAGTGTCTGAGAGTGACAGAGAGTGACAGAGAGTGTCTGAGAGTGTCTGAGAGTGTCAGAGTGTGTCAGAGAGTGTCAGAGAGTATCATTGAGTGATAGAGAGTGTCAGAGAGTGTCAGATAGTGATACAGAGTCTCAGAGAGTGTCTGAGAGTGACAGAGAGTGTCTGAGATTGTCAGTGAGTGTCAGAGAGTGATAGGGAGTGTCTGAGAGTGTCTGCGAGTGTCAGAGACTGTCAGAGTGTGTCAGAGAGTGATAGACAGTGATGGAGAGTGTCTGAGAGTGTCAGAGAGTGTCAGAGTGTGTCTGAGAGTGTTTGAGAGTGATAGAGAGTGTCATAGAGTGTCATAGAGTGATAGAGATGTGTCTGAGAGTTTCAGAGAGTGTCAGAGAGTGTCTGAGAGTGTCTGAGAGTGTCAGAGAGTGTCAGAGTATGTCAGAGAGTGTCAGAGAGTGATAGAGAGTGTCTGAGAGTGTCTGAGAGTGTCTGAGAGTGTCAGTGAGTGTCAGTGTGATTCAGAGAGTGATAGAGAGTGTCTGAGAGTGTCTGAGAGTGTCAGAGTATGTCAGAGAGTGTCAGAGAGTGATAGAGAGTGTCTGAGAGTGTCTGAGAGTGTCTGAGAGTGTCAGTGAGTGTCAGTGTGATTCAGAGAGTGTCTGAGAGTGTCTGAGAGTGTCTGAGAGTGTCTGAGAGTGTCAGAGAGTGTCAGAGTATGTCAGAGAGTGTCAGACAGTGATAGAGAGTGTCAGAGAGTGTCTGAGAGTGTCTGAGAGTGTCAGTGAGTGTCAGTGTGATTCAGAGAGTGATAACGAGTGATAGAGAGTGTCTGAGAGTGTCAGAGAGTGTCAGAGTGTGTCAGAGAGTGTCAGAGAGTGATAGAGAGTGATAGAGAGTGTCAGAGAGTGTCATTGAGTGACAGAGAGTGTCAGAGAGTGATACAGAGTGCCAGAGAGTGATAGAGAGTGTCAGAGAGTGATAGAGAGTGTCTGAGTTTGTCAGAGAGTGATAGAGAGTGTCCGAGAGTGATAGAGAGTGTCAGAGAGTGATAGAGAGTGTCAGAGAGTGATAGAGTGTGATAGAGAGTGTCAGAGAGTGTAATTGAGTGATAGAGAGTGTCAGAGAGTGTCAGAGTGTGATAGAGAGTGCCAGAGAGTGATAGAGAGTGATTGAGAGTGTCAGAGAGTGGCATAGAGTGGGAGAGTGTGTCAGAGAGTGTCAGAGAGTGTCAGAGGGTGATAGAGAGTGATAGAGAGAGTCTGAGAGTGTCAGAGAGTGTCAGAGAGTGTCAGAGAGTGTCAGAGAATGTCAGAGCGTGTCAGAGAGTGATAGAGAGTCTCAGAGAGTGTCATTGAGTGATGGAGAGTGTCAGAGAGTGTCAGATAGTGATAGAGAGTCTCAGAGAGTTATAGAGAGTATCAGAGAGTGATAGAGAGTGTCTGAGAGTGACAGAGAGTGTCTGAGATTGTCAATGAGTGTCAGAGAGTGATAGAGAGAGTCAGATTGTGTCAGAGAGTGATAGACAGTGAGGGAGAGTGTCTCAGAGTGTCAGAGAGTGTCAGAGTGTGTTAAAGAGTATCAGAGAGTGATAGAGAGTGTTCGAGAGTGTCAGAGAGTGTCATAGAGTGAGAGAGTATGTCAGAGAGTGTCAGAGAGTGTCAGAGGGTGATAGAGAGTGATAGAGAGAGTCTGAGAGTGTCAGAGAGTGTCAGAGAGTGTCAGAGAGTGTCATTGAGTGATAGAGAGTGCCAGAGAGAGTCAGAGAGTGATAGAGAGTGTCAGAGAGTGATAGAGAGTGTCATAGAGAGATAGAGAGTGATAGAGCGTGTCAGAGAGTGTCACAGAGTGATAGAGAGTGTCAATTAGTGTCAGAGAGTGATGGAGAGTGATAGAGTGTGTCTGAGAGTGTCTGAGAGTGTTTGCGAGTGTCAGAGACAGTCAGAGTGCGTCAGAGAGTGATAGACAGTGATGGAGAGTGTCTGAGAGTGTCAGAGAGTGTCAGAGTGTGTCAGAGAGTGTTTGAGAGTGATAGTGTGTGTCATAGAGTGTCATAGAGTGATAGAGATGTGTCTGAGAGTTTCAGAGAGTGTCAGAGTGTGTCAGAGAGGGTCAGAGAGTGTCAGAGTGTGATAGAGAGTGTCAGAGAGTGTCAGAGAGAGTCAGAGTATGTCAGAGAGTGTCAGAGAGTGATAGAGAGTGTCTGAGAGTGTCTGAGAGTGTCTGAGAGTGTCAGTGAGTGTCAGTGAGATTCAGAGAGTTATAACGAGTGATAGAGAGTGTCTGAGAGTGTCAGAGAGTGTCAGAGTGTGTCAGAGAGTGTCAGAGAGTGATAGAGAGTGATAGAGAGTGACAGAGAGTGTCAGAATGTGTCATTGAGTGATAGAGAGTGTCAGAGAGTGTCAGAGAGTGATACAGTGTGCCAGAGAGTGATAGAGAGTGTCAGAGAGTGATAGAGAGTGTCTGAGAATGTCAGAGAGTGTCAGAGAGTGATAGAGAGTGATAGGACGTGTCTGAGAGTGTCTGAGAGAGTCAGAGAGTGTCAGAGAGCGTCAGAATGTGTCAGAGAGTGATAGACAGTGATGGAGAGTGTCTGAGAGTGTCAGAGAGTGTCAGAGAGTGTCAGAGAGTGTTTGAGAGTGATAATGTGTGTCATAGAGTGTCATAGAGTGATAGAGAAGTGTCTGAGAGTTTCAGAGAGTGTCAGAGTGTGTCAGAGAGGGTCAGAGAGTGTCAGAGAGTGATAGAGAGTGTCTGAGAGTGTCAGAGAGTGTCAGAGAGTCAGAGTATGTCAGAGAGTGTCAGAGAGTGATAGAGAGTGTCTGAGAGTGTCTGAGAGTGTCTGTGAGTGTCAGTGAGTGTCAGTGAGATTCAGAGAGTGATAGAGAGTGTCTGAGAGTGTCTGAGAGTGTCAGAGATTGTCAGAGTGTGTCAGAGAGTGATAGAGAGTGATAACGAGTGATAGAGAGTGTCTGAGAGTGTCAGAGAGTGTCAGAGTGTGTCAGAGAGTGTCAGAGAGTGATAGAGAGTGATAGAGAGTGTCAGAGAGTGTCATAGAGTGATAGAGAGAGTCTGAGAGTGTCAGAGAGTGTCAGAGAGTGTCATAGAGTGTCAGAGAAAGTCAGAGCGTGTCAGAGAGTGATAGAGAGTGTCAGAGTGTGTCATTGAGTGATGGAGAGTGTCAGAGAGTGTCAGATAGTGATAGAGAGTCTCAGAGAGTTATAGAGAGTATCAGAGAGTGATAGAGAGTGTCTGAGAGTGACAGAGAGTGTCTGAGATTGTCAATGAGTGTCAGAGAGTGATAGAGAGTGTCAGATTGTGTCAGAGAGTGATAGACAGTGATGGAGAGTGTCTCAGAGTGTCAGAGAGTGTCAGAGTGTGTTAAAGAGTATCAGAGAGTGATAGAGAGTGTTCGAGAGTGTCAGAGAGTGTCATAGAGTGAGAGAGTGTGTCAGAGAGTGTCAGAGAGTGTCAGAGGGTGATAGAGAGTGATAGAGAGAGTCTGAGAGTGTCAGAGAGTGTCAGAGAGTGTCAGAGAGTGTCATTGAGTGATAGAGAGTGCCAGAGAGAGGCAGAGAGTGATAGAGAGTGTCAGAGAGTGATAGAGAGTGTCATAGAGAGATAGAGAGTGATAGAGCGTGTCAGAGAGTGTCACAGAGTGATAGAGAGTCTCAGAGTGTTATAGAGAGTATCAGAGAGTGATAGAGAGTGTCTGAGAGTGACAGAGAGTGTCTGAGATTGTCAATGAGTGTCAGAGAGTGATAGAGAGTGTCAGATTGTGTCAGAGAGTGATAGACAGTGATGGAGAGTGTCTCAGAGTGTCAGAGAGTGTCAGAGTGTGTTAAAGAGTATCAGAGAGTGATAGAGAGTGTTCGAGAGTGTCAGAGAGTGTCATAGAGTGAGAGAGTGTGTCAGAGAGTGTCAGAGAGTGTCAGAGGGTGATAGAGAGTGATAGAGAGAGTCTGAGAGTGTCAGAGAGTGTCAGAGAGTGTCAGAGAGTGTCATTGAGTGATAGAGAGTGCCAGAGAGAGTCAGAGAGTGATAGAGAGTGTCAGAGAGTGATAGAGAGTGTCATAGAGAGATAGAGAGTGATAGAGCGTGTAAGAGAGTGTCACAGAGTGATAGAGAGTGTCAATTAGTGTCAGAGAGTGATGGAGAGTGATAGAGTGTGTCTGAGAGTGTCTGAGAGTGTCTCTGAGTGTGAGAGACTGTCGGAGTGTGTCAGAGAGTGACAGAGAGTGATAACGAGTGATAGAGAGTGTCTGAGTGTGTCAGAGAGTGTCAGAGTGTGTCAGAGAGTGTCAGAGAGTGATAGAGAGTGATAGAGAGTGTCAGAGAGTGTCATTGAGTGATAGAGAGTGTCAGAGAGTGTCAGAGAGTGATACAGAGTGCCACAGAGTGATAGAGAGTGTCAGAGAGTGATAGAGAGTGTCTGAGAGTGTCAGAGAGTGTCAGAGAGTGATAGAGAGTGATAGGGCGTGTCTGAGAGTGTCTGAGAGTGTCAGAGAGTGTCAGAGAGTGTCAGAATGTGTCAGAGAGTGTCAGAGAGTGAAAGAGAGTGATAGAGAGTGTCAGATAGTGTCAGAGTGTGTCAGAGAGTGTCAGAGATTGATAGAGAGTGATAGAGAGTTTCAGAGAGTGATAGAGAGTGTCTGAGAGTGTCTGAGAGTCTCAGTGATTGTTAGAGAGTGATAGAGAGCGTCTGAGAGTGTCTGAGAGAGTCAGAGAACGTCAGAGTGTGTCAGAGAGTGATAGAGAGTGATAGAGAGTGTCAGAGAGTGTCATTGATTGATAGAGAGTGTCAGAGAGTGTCAGATAGTGATAGAGAGTCTCAGAGAGTGATAGAGAGTGTCAGAGAGTGATAGAGAGTGTCTGAGAGTGACAGAGAGTGTCTGAGATTATCAGTGAGTGTCAGAGAGTGATAGAGAGTGTCAGATTGTGTCAGAGAGTGATAGACAGTGATGGAGAGAGTCTGAGAGTGTCAGAGAGTGTCAGAGTGTGTCAGAGAGTGATAGAGAGTGTCAGAGAGTGTCATAGAATGATAGAGATGTGTCTGAGCGTGTCAGAGAGTGTCAGAGTGTGTCAGAGAGTTATAGAGAGTGATAGAGAGTGTCAGAGAGTGTCATAGAGTGATAGAGCGTGTCAGAGAGTATCAGAGAGTGAAAAAGAGTGTCTGAGATTGTCAGAGAGTGTCAGAGTATGTCAGAGAGTGTCAGAGAGTGATAGAGAGTGTCTGAGAGTGTCTGAGAGTGTCTGGGAGTGTCAGTGAGTGTCAGTGACAGTCAGAGAGTGATAGAGAGTGTCTGAGAGTGTCTGAGAGTGTCAGAGATTGTCAGAGTGTGTCAGAAAGTGATAGAGACTGATAACGTGTGATAGAGAGGGTCTGAGAGTGTCAGAGTGTGTCAGAGAGTGTCAGAGAGTGATAGAGAGTGATAGAGAGTCTCAGAGATTGTCATTGAGTGATAGAGAGTGTCAGAGAGTGTCAGAGAGTGATAGAGAGTGCCAGAGAGTGATAGAGAGTGTCAGAGAGTGATAGAGAGTGCCAGAGAGTGATAGAGAGTGTCAGAGAGTGATAGAGAGTGTCTGAGAGTTTCAGAGAGTGTCAGAGAGAGATAACGAGTGATAGAGAGTGTCTGAGAGTGTCAGAGAGTGTCAGAGTGTGTCAGAGAGTCTCAGAGAGTAACAGCGTGTGATAGAGAGAGTCAGAGAGTGTAATTGAGTGATAGAGATTGTCAGAGAGTGTCGGAGTGTGATAGAGAGTGCCAGAGAGTGATAGAGAGTGATAGAGAGTGTCAGAGAGTGTCAGAGTCTGATAGAGTGTGTCAGAGACAGTCAGAGAATGTCTGAGACGGTCAGAGAGTGTCAGAGAGGGGTAAAGAGTGATAGAGAGTGTCAGAGAGTGTCAGAGAGTGTCAGAGTGTGTCAGAGAATGTCAAGAGATTGATAGAGGGTGATAGAGAATTTCCGAGAGTGAAAGAGTGTGTCAGAGAGTGATAGAGAGTGTCTGAGAGTGACAGAGAGTGTCTGAGAGTGTCAGAGAGTGTCAGAGCGTGATAGAGAGTGATAGAGAGTGTCAGAGAGTATCATTGAGTGATAGAGAGTGTCAGAGAGTGTCAGATAGTGATACAGAGTCTCAGAGAGTGTCTGAGAGTGACAGAGAGTGTCTGAGACTGTCAGTGAGTGTCAGAGAGTGATAGGGAGTGTCTGAGAGTGTTTGCGAGTGACAGAGACAGTCAGAGTGCGTCAGAGAGTGATAGACAGTGATGGAGAGTGTCTGAGAGTGTCAGAGAGTGTCAGAGTGTGTCAGAGAGTGTTTGAGAGTGATAGTGTGTGTCATAGAGTGTCATAGAGTGATAGAGATGTGTCTGAGAGTTTCAGAGAGTGTCAGAGTGTGTCAGAGAGGGTCAGAGAGTGTCAGAGTGTGATAGAGAGTGTCAGAGAGTGTCAGAGAGAGTCAGAGTATGTCAGAGAGTGTCAGAGAGTGATAGAGAGTGTCTGAGAGTGTCTGAGAGTGTCTGAGAGTGTCAGTGAGTGTCAGTGAGATTCAGAGAGTGATAACGAGTGATAGAGAGTGTCTGAGAGTGTCAGAGAGTGTCAGAGTGTGTCAGAGAGTGTCAGAGAGTGATAGAGAGTGATAGAGAGTGACAGAGAGTGTCAGAGAGTGTCATTGAGTGATAGAGAGTGTCAGAGAGTGAGAGAGTGTCTGAGAATGTCAGAGAGTGTCATAGAGTGATAGAGAGTGATAGGACGTTTCTGAGAGTGTCTGAGAGAGTCAGAGAGTGTCAGAGAGCGTCAGAATGTGTCAGAGAGTGTCAGAGAGTGAAAGAGAGTGTCAGAGAGTGTCAGAGAGTGATAGAGAGTGTCAGAGAGTGTCAGAGATTGATAGAGAGTGATAGAGAGTTTCAGAGAGTGATAGAGAGTGTCAGAGAGTGATAGAGAGTGTCTGAGAGTGACAGAGAGTGTCTGAGAGTGTCTGAGAGTCTCAGTGATTGTCTGAGAGTGATAGAGAGCGTCTGAGAGTGTCTGAGAGAGTCAGAGAATGTCAGAGTGTGTCAGAGAGTGTTAGAGAGTGATAGAGAGTGTCAGTGAGTGTCATTGATTGATAGAGAGTGTCAGAGAGTGTCAGATAGTGATAGAGAGTCTCAGAGAGTGATAGAGAGTGTCAGAGAGTGATAGAGAGTGTCTGAGAGTGACAGAGAGTGTCTGAGATTATCAGTGAGTGTCAGAGAGTGATAGAGAGTGTCAGATTGTTTCAGAGAGTGATAGACAGTGATGGAGAGTTTCTGAGAGTGTCAGAGAGTGTCAGAGTGTGTCAGAGAGTGATAGAGAGTGATAGAGAGTGTCAGAGAGTGTCATAGAGTGATAGAGAGTGTCAGAGAGTATCAGAGAGTGATAGAGAGTGTCTGAGAGTGTCAGAGAGTGTCAGAGTGTGTCAGAGAGTGTCAGAGAGTGATAGTGTCTGAGAGTGTCTGAGAGTGTCTGGGAGTGTCAGTGAGTGTCAGTGAGAGTCAGAGAGTGATAGAGAGTGTCTGAGAGTGTCTGAGAGTGTCAGAGATTGTCAGAGTGTGTCAGAAAGTGATAGAGAGTGATAACGAGTGATAGAGAGGGTCTGAGAGTGTCAGAGTGTGTCAGAGAGTGTAAGAGAAGTGATAGAGAGTGTCAGAGAGTGTCATTGAGTGATAGAGAGTGTCAGAGAGTGTCAGAGAGTGATAGAGAGTGCCAGAGAGTGATAGAGAGTGCCAGAGAGTGATAGAGAGTGTCAGAGAGTGATAGAGAGTGTCTGAGAGTTTCAGAAAGTGTCAGAGAGTGATAACGAGTGATAGAGAGTGTCTGAGAGTGTCAGAGTGTGTCAGAGAGTGTCAGAGAGTGACAGAGTGTGATAGACAGTGTCATAGAGTGTGATTGAGTGATAGAGAGTGTCAGAGAGTGATAGAGAGTGTCTGAGAGTTTCAGAGAGTGTCAGAGAGTGATAGAGAGTGATAGAGAGTGTCTGAGAGTGTCTGAGAGTGTCGGAGTGTGTCAGAGAGTGATAGAGAGTGTCTGAGAGTGTCTGAGAATGTCAGAGAGTGTCAGATAGTGTCAGAGTCTGATAGAGTGTGTCAGAGACAGTCAGAGAGTGTCTGAGACAGTCATAGAGTGTCAGAGAGGGGTAAAGAGTGATAGAGAGTGTCAGAGAGTGTCAGAGAGTGTCAGAGTGTGTCAGAGAATGTCAGAGATTGATAGAGGGTGATAGAGAATTTCAGAGAGTGAAAGAGAGTGTCAGAGAGTGATAGAGAGTGTCTGAGAGTGACAGAGAGTGACAGAGAGTGTCTGAGAGTGTCTGAGAGTGTCAGAGTGTGTCAGAGAGTGTCAGAGAGTATCATTGAGTGATAGAGAGTGTCAGAGAGTGTCAGATAGTGATACAGAGTCTCAGAGAGTGTCTGAGAGTGACAGAGAGTGTCTGAGATTGTCAGTGAGTGTCAGAGAGTGATAGGGAGTGTCTGAGAGTGTCTGCGAGTGTCAGAGACTGTCAGAGTGTGTCAGAGAGTGATAGACAGTGATGGAGAGTGTCTGAGAGTGTCAGAGAGTGTCAGAGTGTGTCTGAGAGTGTTTGAGAGTGATAGAGAGTGTCATAGAGTGTCATAGAGTGATAGAGATGTGTCTGAGAGTTTCAGAGAGTGTCAGAGAGTGTCTGAGAGTGTCTGAGAGTGTCAGAGAGTGTCAGAGTATGTCAGAGAGTGTCAGAGAGTGATAGAGAGTGTCTGAGAGTGTCTGAGAGTGTCTGAGAGTGTCAGTGAGTGTCAGTGTGATTCAGAGAGTGATAGAGAGTGTCTGAGAGTGTCTGAGAGTGTCAGAGTATGTCAGAGAGTGTCAGAGAGTGATAGAGAGTGTCTGAGAGTGTCTGAGAGTGTCTGAGAGTGTCAGTGAGTGTCAGTGTGATTCAGAGAGTGTCTGAGAGTGTCTGAGAGTGTCTGAGAGTGTCTGAGAGTGTCAGAGAGTGTCAGAGTATGTCAGAGAGTGTCAGACAGTGATAGAGAGTGTCAGAGAGTGTCTGAGAGTGTCTGAGAGTGTCAGTGAGTGTCAGTGTGATTCAGAGAGTGATAACGAGTGATAGAGAGTGTCTGAGAGTGTCAGAGAGTGTCAGAGTGTGTCAGAGAGTGTCAGAGAGTGATAGAGAGTGATAGAGAGTGTCAGAGAGTGTCATTGAGTGACAGAGAGTGTCAGAGAGTGATACAGAGTGCCAGAGAGTGATAGAGAGTGTCAGAGAGTGATAGAGAGTGTCTGAGTTTGTCAGAGAGTGATAGAGAGTGTCCGAGAGTGATAGAGAGTGTCAGAGAGTGATAGAGAGTGTCAGAGAGTGATAGAGTGTGATAGAGAGTGTCAGAGAGTGTAATTGAGTGATAGAGAGTGTCAGAGAGTGTCAGAGTGTGATAGAGAGTGCCAGAGAGTGATAGAGAGTGATTGAGAGTGTCAGAGAGTGGCATAGAGTGGGAGAGTGTGTCAGAGAGTGTCAGAGAGTGTCAGAGGGTGATAGAGAGTGATAGAGAGAGTCTGAGAGTGTCAGAGAGTGTCAGAGAGTGTCAGAGAATGTCAGAGCGTGTCAGAGAGTGATAGAGAGTCTCAGAGAGTGTCATTGAGTGATGGAGAGTGTCAGAGAGTGTCAGATAGTGATAGAGAGTCTCAGAGAGTTATAGAGAGTATCAGAGAGTGATAGAGAGTGTCTGAGAGTGACAGAGAGTGTCTGAGATTGTCAATGAGTGTCAGAGAGTGATAGAGAGAGTCAGATTGTGTCAGAGAGTGATAGACAGTGAGGGAGAGTGTCTCAGAGTGTCAGAGAGTGTCAGAGTGTGTTAAAGAGTATCAGAGAGTGATAGAGAGTGTTCGAGAGTGTCAGAGAGTGTCATAGAGTGAGAGAGTATGTCAGAGAGTGTCAGAGAGTGTCAGAGGGTGATAGAGAGTGATAGAGAGAGTCTGAGAGTGTCAGAGAGTGTCAGAGAGTGTCAGAGAGTGTCATTGAGTGATAGAGAGTGCCAGAGAGAGTCAGAGAGTGATAGAGAGTGTCAGAGAGTGATAGAGAGTGTCATAGAGAGATAGAGAGTGATAGAGCGTGTCAGAGAGTGTCACAGAGTGATAGAGAGTGTCAATTAGTGTCAGAGAGTGATGGAGAGTGATAGAGTGTGTCTGAGAGTGTCTGAGAGTGTTTGCGAGTGTCAGAGACAGTCAGAGTGCGTCAGAGAGTGATAGACAGTGATGGAGAGTGTCTGAGAGTGTCAGAGAGTGTCAGAGTGTGTCAGAGAGTGTTTGAGAGTGATAGTGTGTGTCATAGAGTGTCATAGAGTGATAGAGATGTGTCTGAGAGTTTCAGAGAGTGTCAGAGTGTGTCAGAGAGGGTCAGAGAGTGTCAGAGTGTGATAGAGATTGTCAGAGAGTGTCAGAGAGAGTCAGAGTATGTCAGAGAGTGTCAGAGAGTGATAGAGAGTGTCTGAGAGTGTCTGAGAGTGTCTGAGAGTGTCAGTGAGTGTCAGTGAGATTCAGAGAGTTATAACGAGTGATAGAGAGTGTCTGAGAGTGTCAGAGAGTGTCAGAGTGTGTCAGAGAGTGTCAGAGAGTGATAGAGAGTGATAGAGAGTGACAGAGAGTGTCAGAATGTGTCATTGAGTGATAGAGAGTGTCAGAGAGTGTCAGAGAGTGATACAGTGTGCCAGAGAGTGATAGAGAGTGTCAGAGAGTGATAGAGAGTGTCTGAGAATGTCAGAGAGTGTCAGAGAGTGATAGAGAGTGATAGGACGTGTCTGAGAGTGTCTGAGAGAGTCAGAGAGTGTCAGAGAGCGTCAGAATGTGTCAGAGAGTGATAGACAGTGATGGAGAGTGTCTGAGAGTGTCAGAGAGTGTCAGAGAGTGTCAGAGAGTGTTTGAGAGTGATAATGTGTGTCATAGAGTGTCATAGAGTGATGGAGAAGTGTCTGAGAGTTTCAGAGAGTGTCAGAGTGTGTCAGAGAGGGTCAGAGAGTGTCAGAGAGTGATAGAGAGTGTCTGAGAGTGTCAGAGAGTGTCAGAGAGTCAGAGTATGTCAGAGAGTGTCAGAGAGTGATAGAGAGTGTCTGAGAGTGTCTGAGAGTGTCTGTGAGTGTCAGTGAGTGTCAGTGAGATTCAGAGAGTGATAGAGAGTGTCTGAGAGTGTCTGAGAGTGTCAGAGATTGTCAGAGTGTGTCAGAGAGTGATAGAGAGTGATAACGAGTGATAGAGAGTGTCTGAGAGTGTCAGAGAGTGTCAGAGTGTGTCAGAGAGTGTCAGAGAGTGATAGAGAGTGATAGAGAGTGTCAGAGAGTGTCATTGAGTGATAGAGAGTGTCAGAGAGTGTCAGAGAGTGATACAGAGTGCCACAGAGTGATAGAGAGTGTCAGAGAGTGATAGAGAGTGTCTGAGAGTGTCAGAGAGTGTCAGAGAGTGATAGAGAGTGATAGGGCGTGTCTGAGAGTGTCTGAGAGTGTCAGAGAGTGTCAGAGAGCGTCAGAATGTGTCAGAGAGTGTCAGAGAGTGAAAGAGAGTGATAGAGAGTGTCAGAGAGTGTCAGAGTGTGTCAGAGAGTGTCAGAGATTGATAGAGAGTGATAGAGAGTTTCAGAGAGTGATAGAGAGTGTCAGAGAGTGATAGAGAGTGTCTGAGAGTGACAGGGAGTGTCTGAGAGTGTCTGAGAGTCTCAGTGATTGTCAGAGAGTGATAGAGAGCGTCTGAGAGTGTCTGAGAGAGTCAGAGAATGTCAGAGTGTGTCAGAGAGTGATAGAGAGTGATAGAGAGTGTCAGAGAGTGTCATTGATTGATAGAGAGTGTCAGAGAGTGTCAGATAGTGATAGAGAGTCTCAGAGAGTGATAGAGAGTGTCAGAGAGTGATAGAGAGTGTCTGAGAGTGACAGAGAGTGTCTGAGATTATCAGTGAGTGTCAGAGAGTGATAGAGAGTGTCAGATTGTGTCAGAGAGTGATAGACAGTGATGGAGAGTGTCTGAGAGTGTCAGAGAGTGTCAGAGTGTGTCAGAGAGTGATAGAGAGTGTCAGAGAGTGTCATAGAATGATAGAGATGTGTCTGAGCGTGTCAGAGAGTGTCAGAGTGTGTCAGAGAGTTATAGAGAGTGATAGAGAGTTATAGAGAGTGTCATAGAGTGAAAGAGCGTGTCAGAGAGTATCAGAGAGTGAAAAAGAGTGTCTGAGAGTGTCAGAGAGTGTCAGAGTATGTCAGAGAGTGTCAGAGAGTGATAGAGAGTGTCTGAGAGTGTCTGAGAGTGTCTGGGAGTGTCAGTGAGTGTCAGTGAGAGTCAGAGAGTGATAGAGAGTGTCTGAGAGTGACTGAGAGTGTCAGAGATTGTCAGAGTGTGTCAGAAAGTGATAGAGACTGATAACGTGTGATAGAGAGGGTCTGAGAGTGTCAGAGTGTGTCAGAGAGTGTCAGAGAGTGATAGAGAGTGATAGAGAGTGTCAGAGAGTGTCATTGAGTGATAGAGAGTGTCAGAGAGTGTCAGAGAGTGTCAGAGAGTGTCAGAGAGTGATAGAGAGTGCCAGAGAGTGATAGAGAGTGTCAGAGAGTGATAGAGAGTGTCTGAGAGTTTCAGAGAGTGTCAGAGAGAGATAACGAGTGATAGAGAGTGTCTGAGAGTGTCAGAGAGTGTCAGAGTGTGTCAGAGAGTCTCAGAGAGTGACAGAGTGTGATAGAGAGATTCAGAGAGTGTAATTGAGTGATAGAGATTGTCAGAGAGTGTCAGAGTGTGATAGAGAGTGCCAGAGAGTGATAGAGAGTGATAGAGAGTGTCAGAGAGTGTCAGAGTCTGATAGAGTGTGTCAGAGACAGTCAGAGAATGTCTGAGACGGTCAGAGAGTGTCAGAGAGGGGTAAAGAGTGATAGAGAGTGTCAGAGAGTGTCAGAGTGTGTCAGAGAATGTCAAGAGATTGATAGAGGGTGATAGAGAATTTCCGAGAGTGAAAGAGTGTGTCAGAGAGTGATAGAGAGTGTCTGAGAGTGACAGAGAGTGTCTGAGAGTGTCAGAGAGTGTCAGAGAATGTCAGAGTGTGTCAGAGTGTGTCAGAGAGTGATAGAGAGTGATAGAGAGTGTCAGAGAGTATCATTGAGTGATAGAGAGTGTCAGAGAGTGTCAGATAGTGATACAGAGTCTCAGAGAGTGTCTGAGAGTGACAGAGAGTGTCTGAGACTGTCAGTGAGTGTCAGAGAGTGATAGGGAGTGTCTGAGAGTGTTTGCGAGTGTCAGAGACAGTCAGAGGGCGTCAGAGAGTGATAGACAGTGATGGAGAGTGTCTGAGAGTGTCAGAGAGTGTCAGAGTGTGTCAGAGAGTGTTTGAGAGTGATAGTGTGTGTCATAGAGTGTCATAGAGTGATAGAGATGTGTCTGAGAGTTTCAGAGAGTGTCAGAGTGTGTCAGAGAGGGTCAGAGAGTGTCAGAGTGTGATAGAGAGTGTCAGAGAGTGTCAGAGAGAGTCAGAGTATGTCAGAGAGTGTCAGAGAGTGATAGAGAGTGTCTGAGAGTGTCTGAGAGTGTCTGAGAGTGTCAGTGAGTGTCAGTGAGATTCAGAGAGTGATAACGAGTGATAGAGAGTGTCTGAGAGTGTCAGAGAGTGTCAGAGTGTGTCAGAGTGTGTCAGAGAGTGATAGAGAGTGATAGAGAGTGACAGAGAGTGTCAGAGAGTGTCATTGAGTGATAGAGAGTCTCAGAGAGTGATAGAGAGTGTCAGAGAGTGATAGAGAGTGTCTGAGAGTGACAGAGAGTGTCTGAGATTATCAGTGAGTGTCAGAGAGTGATAGAGAGTGTCAGATTGTGTCAGAGAGTGATAGGGCGGCACAGTGGCGCAGTGGTTAGCACCGCAGCCTCACAGCTCCAGGGACCCGGGTTCGATTCAGGGTACTGCCTGTGCGGAGTTTGCAAGTTCTCCCTGTGTCTGCGTGGGTTTCCTCCGGGTGCTCCGGTTTCCTCCCACATGCCAAAGACTTGCAGGTTGATAGGTTAATTGGCCATTATAAATTGCCCCTAGTATAGGTAGGTGGTAGGGAAATATATAGGGACAGGTGGGATGTGATAGGAATATGGGATTAGAGTAGGATTAGTATAAATGTGTGGTTGATGGTCGGCACAGACTCGGTGGGCCGAAGGGCCTGTTTCAGTGCTGTATCTCTAAACTAAAAGACAGTGATGGAGAGTGTCTGAGAGTGTCAGAGTGTGTCAGAGTGTGTCAGAGAGTGATAGAGAGTGTCATAGAGTGTCATAGAGTGTCATAGAGTGTCAGAGAGTGTCAGAGAGTGTCAGTGAGAGATAGAGAGTGTCAGAGAGTGTCAGAGAGTGTCAGAGAGTGTCAGTGAGAGATAGAGAGTGTCAGAGAGTGTCAGTGAGAGATAGAGAGTGTCAGTGAGAGATAGAGAGTGTCTGAGAGTGTCAGAGATTGTCAGAGATTGTCAGAGTGTGTCAGAAAGTGATAGAGAGTGATAACGAGTGATAGAGAGGGTCAGAGAGTGTCAGAGTGTGTCAGAGAGTGTCAGAGAAGTGATAGAGAGTGTCAGAGAGTGTCATGGAGTGATAGAGAGTGCCAGAGAGAGTCAGAGAGTGATAGAGAGTGTCAGAGAGTGATAGAGAGTGTCATAGAGAGATAGAGAGTGATAGAGCGTGTCAGAGAGTGTCACAGAGTGATAGAGAGTGTCAATTAGTGTCAGAGAGTGATGGAGAGTGATAACGAGTGATAGAGAGGGTCTGAGAGTGTCAGAGTGTGTCAGAGAGTGTCAGAGAAGTGATAGAGAGTGTCAGAGAGTGTCATGGAGTGATAGAGAGTGCCAGAGAGAGTCAGAGAGTGATAGAGAGTGTCAGAGAGTGATAGAGAGTGTCATAGAGAGATAGAGAGTGATAGAGCGTGTCAGAGAGTGTCACAGAGTGATAGAGAGTGTCAATTAGTGTCAGAGAGTGATGGAGAGTGATAGAGAGTGTCTGAGAGTGTCTGAGAGTGTCTCTGAGTGTGAGAGACTGTCGGAGTGTGTCAGAGAGTGATAGAGAGTGATAGAGAGGGTCATAGAGTGATAGAGAGTGATCGAGAGTGTCAGAGAGTGTCATTGAGTGATAGAGAGTGCCAGAGAGTGCCAGAGAGTGATAGAGAGTGCCAGAGAGTGATAGAGAGTGCCAGAGAGTGATAGAGAGTGTCAGAGAGTGATAGAGAGTGTCTGAGAGTTTCAGAAAGTGTCAGAGAGTGATAACGAGTGAGAGAGTGTCTGAGAGTGTCAGAGAGTGTCAGAGTGTGTCAGAGAGTGATAGAGAGTGATAACGAGTGATAGAGAGGGTCTGAGAGTGTCAGAGTGTGCCAGAGAGTGTCAGAGAAGTGATAGAGAGTGTCAGAGAGTGTCATGGAGTGATAGAGAGTGCCAGAGAGAGTCAGAGTGTGATAGAGAGTGTCAGAGAGTGATAGAGAGTGTCATAGAGAGATAGAGAGTGATAGAGCGTGTCAGAGAGTGTCACAGAGTGATAGAGAGTGTCAATTAGTGTCAGAGAGTGATGGAGAGTGATAGAGAGTGTCTGAGAGTGTCTGAGAGTGTCTCTGAGTGTGAGAGACTGTCGGAGTGTGTCAGAGAGTGATAGAGAGTGATAGAGAGGGTCATAGAGTGACAGAGAGTGATCGAGAGTGTCAGAGAGTGTCATTGAGTGATAGAGAGTGATAGAGAGTGCCAGAGAGTGATAGAGAGTGCCAGAGAGTGATAGAGAGTGTCAGAGAGTGATAGAGAGTGTCTGAGAGTTTCAGAAAGTGTCAGAGAGTGATAACGAGTGAGAGAGTGTCTGAGAGTGTCAGAGAGTGTCAGAGTGTGTCAGAGAGTGTCAGAGAATGACAGAGTGTGATAGAGAGTGTCATAGAGTGTGATTGAGTGATAGAGAGTGTCAGAGAGTGATAGAGAGTGTCTGAGAGTTTCAGAGAGTGTCAGAGAGTGATAGAGAGTGATAGAGAGTGTCTGAGAGTGTCTGAGAGTGTCTCTGAGTGTCAGAGACTGTCGGAGTGTGTCAGAGAGTGATAGAGAGTGTCTGAGAGTGTCTGAGAATGTCAGAGAGTGTCAGATAGTGTCAGATAGTGTCAGAGTCTGATAGAGTGTGTCAGAGACAGTCAGAGAGTGTCTGAGACGGTCATAGAGTGTCAGAGAGGGGTAAAGAGTGATAGAGAGTGTCAGAGAGTGTCAGAGAGTGTCAGAGTGTGTCAGAGAATGTCAGAGATTGATAGAGGGTGATAGAGAATTTCAGAGAGTGAAAGAGTTTGTCAGAGAGTGATAGAGAGTGTCTGAGAGTGACAGAGAGTGTCTGAGAGTGTCTGAGAGTGTCTGAGAGTGTCAGAGTGTGTCAGAGAGTGTCAGAGAGTATCATTGAGTGATAGAGAGTGTCAGAGAGTGTCAGATAGTGATACAGAGTCTCAGAGAGTGTCTGAGAGTGACAGAGAGTGTCTGAGATTGTCAGTGAGTGTCAGAGAGTGATAGGGAGTGTCTGAGAGTGTCTGCGAGTGTCAGAGACTGTCAGAGTGTGTCAGAGAGTGATAGACAGTGATGGAGAGTGTCTGAGAGTGTCAGAGAGTGTCAGAGTGTGTCTGAGAGTGTTTGAGAGTGATAGAGAGTGTCATAGAGTGTCATAGAGTGATAGAGATGTGTCTGAGAGTTTCAGAGAGTGTCAGAGTGTGTCAGAGAGTGTCAGAGAGTGTCAGAGAGTGTTAGAGAGTGTCTGAGATTGACAGAGAGTGTCTGAGAGTCTCAGTAATTGTCAGAGAGTGATAGAGAGCGTCTGAGAGTGTCTGAGAGAGTCAGAGAATGTAGAGTGTGTCAGAGAGTGATAGAGAGTGATAGAGAGTGTCAGAGAGTGTCATTGATTGATAGAGAGTGTCAGAGAGTGTCAGATAGTGATAGAGAGACTCAGAGAGTGATAGAGAGTGTCAGAGAGTGATAGAGAGTGTCTGAGAGTGACAGAGAGTGTCTGAGATTATCAGTGAGTGGGAGAGAGTGATAGACAGTGATGGAGAGTGTCTGAGAGTGTCAGAGAGTGTCAGAGTGTGTCAGAGAGTGATAGAGAGTGTCAGAGAGTGTCATAGAGTGATAGAGAGTGTCAGAGAGTATCAGAGAGTGATAGAGAGTGTCTGAGAGTGTCAGAGAGTGTCAGAGTGTGTCAGAGAGTGTCAGAGAGTGATAGTGTCTGAGAGTGTCTGGGAGTGTCAGTGAGTGTTAGTGAGAGTCAGAGAGTGATAGAGAGTGTCTGAGAGTGTCTGAGAGTGTCAGAGATTGTCAGAGTGTGTCAGAAAGTGATAGAGAGTGATAACGAGTGATAGAGAGGGTCTGAGAGTGTCAGAGTGTGTCAGAGAGTGTCAGAGAAGTGATAGAGAGTGTCAGAGAGTGTCATTGAGTGATAGAGAGTGTCAGAGAGTGTCAGAGAGTGATAGAGAGTGCCAGAGAGTGATAGAGAGTGCCAGAGAGTGATAGAGAGTGTCAGAGAGTGATAGAGAGTGTCTGAGAGTTTCAGAAAGTGTCAGAGAGTGATAACGAGTGATAGAGAGTGTCTGAGAGTGTCAGAGAGAGTCAGAGTGTGTCAGAGAGTGTCAGAGTGTGTCAGAGAGTGTCAGAGAGTGATAGTGTCTGAGAGTGTCTGAGAGTGTCTGGGAGTGTCAGTGAGTGTCAGTGAGAGTCAGACAGTGATAGAGAGTGTCTGAGAGTGTCTGAGAGTGTCAGAGATTGTCAGAGTGTGTCAGAAAGTGATAGAGAGTGATAACGAGCGATAGAGAGGGTCTGAGAGTGTCATTGAGTGATAGAGAGTGTCAGAGAGTGTCAGAGAGTGATAGAGAGTGCCAGAGAGTGATAGAGAGTGCCAGAGAGTGATAGAGAGTGTCAGAGAGTGATAGAGAGTGTCTGAGAGTTTCAGAAAGTGTCAGAGAGTGATAACGAGTGATAGAGAGGGTCTGAGAGTGTCAGAGTGTGTCAGAGAGTGTCAGAGAAGTGATAGAGAGTGTCAGAGAGTGTCATTGAGTGATAGAGAGTGTCAGAGAGTGTCAGAGAGTGATAGAGAGTGCCAGAGAGTGATAGAGAGTGCCAGAGAGTGATAGAGAGTGTCAGAGAGTGATAGAGAGTGTCTGAGAGTTTCAGAAAGTGTCAGAGAGTGATAACGAGTGATAGAGAGTGTCTGAGAGTGTCAGAGAGTGTCAGAGTGTATCAGAGAGTGTCAGAGAGTGACAGAGTGTGATAGAGAGTGTCATAGAGTGTAATTGAGTGATAGAGAGTGTCAGAGAGTGATAGAGAGTGTCTGAGAGTGTGATTGAGTGATAGAGAGTGTCAGAGAGTGATAGAGAGTGTCTGAGAGTTTCAGAGAGTGTCAGAGAGTGATAGAGAGTGAGAGAGAGTGTCTGAGAGTGTCTCTGAGTGTCAGAGACTGTCGGAGTGTGTCAGAGAGTGATAGAGAGTGTCTGAGAGTGTCTGAGAATGTCAGAAAGTGTCAGATAGTGTCAGAGTCTGATAGAGTGTGTCAGAGACAGTCAGAGAGTGTCTGAGACGGTCATAGAGTGTCAGAGAGGGGTAAAGAGTGATAGAGAGTGTCCGAGTGTGTCAGAGAATGTCAGAGATTGATAGAGGGTGATAGAGAATTTCAGAGAGTGAAAGAGTTTGTCAGAGAGTGATAGAGAGTGTCTGAGAGTGACAGAGAGTGACAGAGAGTGTCTGAGAGTGTCTGAGAGTGTCAGAGTGTGTCAGAGAGTGTCAGAGAGTATCATTGAGTGATAGAGAGTGCCAGAGAGTGATAGAGAGTGATTGAGAGTGTCAGAGAGTGGCATAGAGTGGGAGAGTGTGTCAGAGAGTGTCAGAGAGTGTCAGAGGGTGATAGAGAGCGATAGAGAGAGTCTGAGAGTGTCAGAGAGTGTCAGAGAGTGTCAGAGAGTGTCAGAGAATGTCAGAGCGTGTCAGAGAGTGATAGAGAGTGTCAGAGAGTGTCATTGAGTGATGGAGAGTGTCAGAGAGTATCAGAGAGTGATAGAGAGTGTCTGAGAGTGTCAGAGAGTGTCAGAGTATGTCAGAGAGTGTCAGAGAGTGATAGAGAGTGTCTGAGAGTGTCAGAGAGTGTCTGGGAGTGTCAGTGAGTGTCAGTGAGAGTCAGAGAGTGATGGAGAGTGTCTGAGAGTGTCTGAGAGTGTCTTAGAGTGTCAGAGATTGTCAGATGTGTCAGAAAGTGATAGAGAGTGATAACGAGTGATAGAGAGGGTCTGAGAGTGTCAGAGTGTGTCAGAGAGTGTCAGAGAGTGATAGAGAGTGATAGAGAGTGTCAGAGAGTGTCATTGAGTGATAGAGAGTGTCAGAGAGTGTCAGAGAGTGATAGAGTGTGTCAGAGAATGTCAGAGATTGATAGAGGGTGATAGAGAATTTCAGAGAGTGAAAGAGTTTGTCAGAGAGTGATAGAGAGTGTCTGAGAGTGACAGAGAGTGACAGAGTGTGTCTGAGAGTGTCTGAGAGTGTCAGAGTGTGTCAGAGAGTGTCAGAGAGTATCATTGAGTGATAGAGAGTGTCAGAGAGTGTCAGATAGTGATACAGAGTCTCAGAGAGTGTCTGAGAGTGACAGAGAGTGTCTGAGATTGTCAGTGAGTGTCAGAGAGTGATAGGGAGTGTCTGAGAGTGTCTGCGAGTGTCAGAGACTGTCAGAGTGTGTCAGAGAGTGATAGAAAGTGATGGAGAGTGTCTGAGAGTGTCAGAGAGTGTCAGAGTGTGTCTGAGAGTGTTTGAGAGTGATAGAGAGTGTCATAGAGTGTCATAGAGTGATAGAGATTATGTCTGAGAGTTTCAGAGAGTGTCAGAGTGTGTCAGAGAGTGTCAGAGAGTGTCAGAGAGTGTTAGAGAGTGTCTGAGAGAGTCTGAGAGTGTCTGAGAGTGTCAGAGAGTGTCAGAGAGTGTCAGATTATGTCAGAGAGTGTCAGAGAGTGATAGAGAGTGTCTGAGAGTGTCTGAGAGTGTCTGAGAGTGTCAGTGAGTGTCAGTGTGATTCAGAGAGTGATAGAGAGTGTCTGAGAGTATCTGAGAGTGTCAGAGTATGTCAGAGAGTGTCAGAGAGTGATAGAGAGTGTCTGAGAGTGTCTGAGAGTGTCTGAGAGTGTCAGTGAGTGTCAGTGTGATTCAGAGAGTGATAGAGAGTGTCTGAGAGTGTCTGAGAGTGTCAGAGAGTGTCAGAGTATGTCAGAGAGTGTCAGAGAGTGATAGAGAGTGTCTGAGAGTGTCTGAGAGTGTCTGAGAGTGTCAGTGAGTGTCAGTGTGATTCAGAGAGTGATAGAGAGTGTCTGAGAGTGTCTGAGAGTGTCAGAAATTGTCAGAGTGTGTCAGAGAGTGATAGAGAGTGATAACGAGTGATAGAGAGTGTCTGAGAGTGTCAGAGAGTGTCAGAGTGTGTCAGAGAGTGTCAGAGAGTGATAGAGAGTGATATAGAGTGTCAGAGAGTGTCATTGAGTGACAGAGAGTGTCAGAGAGTGATACAGAGTGCCAGAGAGTGATAGAGAGTGTCAGAGAGTGATAGAGAGTGTCTGAGAGTGTCAGAGAGTGTCAGAGAGTGATAGAGAGTGATAGGGCGTGTCTGAGAGTGTCAGAGAGTGTCAGAGAGCGTCAGAATGTGTCAGAGAGTGAAAGAGAGTGATAGAGAGTGTCAGAGAGTGTCAGAGTGTGTCAGAGAGTGTCAGAGATTGTTAGAGAGTGATAGAAAGTTTCAGAGAGTGATAGAGAGTGTCAGAGAGTGATAGCGAGTGTCTAAGAGTGACAGAGAGTGTCTGAGAGTGTCTGAGAGTCTCAGTGATTGTCAGAGAGTGATAGAGAGTGTCTGACAGTGTCTGAGAGAGTCAGAGAATGTCAGAGTGTGTCAGAGAGTGATAGAGAGTGATAGACAGTGTCAGAGAGTGTCATTGATTGATAGAGAGTGTCAGAGAGTGTCAGATAGTGATAGAGAATCTCAGAGAGTGATAGAGAGTGTCAGAGAGTGATAGAGAGTGTCTGAGAGTGACAGAGAGTGTCTGAGATTATCAGTGAGTGTCAGAGAGTGATAGAGAGTGTCGGATTGTGTCAGAGAGTGATAGACAGTGATGGAGAGTGTATGAGAGTGTCAGAGAGTGTCAGAGTGTGTCAGAGAGTGATAGAGAGTGTCAGAGAGTGTCATAGAGTGATACAGATGTGTCTGAGAGTGTCAGAGAGTGTCAGAGTGTGTCAGAGAGTGATAGAGAGTGTCAGAGCGTGTCATTGAGTGATAGAGAGTGTCAGGGAGATTCAGATAGTGATAGAGAGTCTCAGAGAGTGATAGAGAGTGTCAGAGAGTGATAGAGAGTGTCTGAGAGTGACAGAGAGTGTCTGAGATTATCAGTGAGTGTCAGAGAGTGATAGAGAGTGTCAGATTGTGTCAGAGAGTGATAGACAGTGATGGAGAGTGTCTGAGAGTGTCAGAGAGTGTCAGAGTGTGTCAGAGAGTGATAGAGAGTGATAGAGAGTGTCTGAGAGTTTCAGAAAGTGTCAGAGAGTGATAACGAGTGATAGAGAGTGTCTGAGAGTGTCAGAGAGAGTCAGAGTGTGTCAGAGAGTGTCAGAGTGTGTCAGAGAGTGTCAGAGAGTGATAGTGTCTGAGAGTGTCTGAGAGTGTCTGGGAGTGTCAGTGAGTGTCAGTGAGAGTCAGACAGTGATAGAGAGTGTCTGAGAGTGTCTGAGAGTGTCAGAGATTGTCAGAGTGTGTCAGAAAGTGATAGAGAGTGATAACGAGCGATAGAGAGGGTCTGAGAGTGTCATTGAGTGATAGAGAGTGTCAGAGAGTGTCAGAGAGTGATAGAGAGTGCCAGAGAGTGATAGAGAGTGCCAGAGAGTGATAGAGAGTGTCAGAGAGTGATAGAGAGTGTCTGAGAGTTTCAGAAAGTGTCAGAGAGTGATAACGAGTGATAGAGAGGGTCTGAGAGTGTCAGAGTGTGTCAGAGAGTGTCAGAGAAGTGATAGAGAGTGTCAGAGAGTGTCATTGAGTGATAGAGAGTGTCAGAGAGTGTCAGAGAGTGATAGAGAGTGCCAGAGAGTGATAGAGAGTGCCAGAGAGTGATAGAGAGTGTCAGAGAGTGATAGAGAGTGTCTGAGAGTTTCAGAAAGTGTCAGAGAGTGATAACGAGTGATAGAGAGTGTCTGAGAGTGTCAGAGAGTGTCAGAGTGTATCAGAGAGTGTCAGAGAGTGACAGAGTGTGATAGAGAGTGTCATAGAGTGTGATTGAGTGATAGAGAGTGTCAGAGAGTGATAGAGAGTGTCTGAGAGTGTGATTGAGTGATAGAGAGTGTCAGAGAGTGATAGAGAGTGTCTGAGAGTTTCAGAGAGTGTCAGAGAGTGATAGAGAGTGAGAGAGAGTGTCTGAGAGTGTCTCTGAGTGTCAGAGACTGTCGGAGTGTGTCAGAGAGTGATAGAGAGTGTCTGAGAGTGTCTGAGAATGTCAGAAAGTGTCAGATAGTGTCAGAGTCTGATAGAGTGTGTCAGAGACAGTCAGAGAGTGTCTGAGACGGTCATAGAGTGTCAGAGAGGGGTAAAGAGTGATAGAGAGTGTCCGAGTGTGTCAGAGAATGTCAGAGATTGATAGAGGGTGATAGAGAATTTCAGAGAGTGAAAGAGTTTGTCAGAGAGTGATAGAGAGTGTCTGAGAGTGACAGAGAGTGACAGAGAGTGTCTGAGAGTGTCTGAGAGTGTCAGAGTGTGTCAGAGAGTGTCAGAGAGTATCATTGAGTGATAGAGAGTGCCAGAGAGTGATAGAGAGTGATTGAGAGTGTCAGAGAGTGGCATAGAGTGGGAGAGTGTGTCAGAGAGTGTCAGAGAGTGTCAGAGGGTGATAGAGAGTGATAGAGAGAGTCTGAGAGTGTCAGAGAGTGTCAGAGAGTGTCAGAGAGTGTCAGAGAATGTCAGAGCGTGTCAGAGAGTGATAGAGAGTGTCAGAGAGTGTCATTGAGTGATGATGAGTGTCAGAGAGTATCAGAGAGTGATAGAGAGTGTCTGAGAGTGTCAGAGAGTGTCAGAGTATGTCAGAGAGTGTCAGAGAGTGATAGAGAGTGTCTGAGAGTGTCAGAGAGTGTCTGGGAGTGTCAGTGAGTGTCAGTGAGAGTCAGAGAGTGATGGAGAGTGTCTGAGAGTGTCTGAGAGTGTCTTAGAGTGTCAGAGATTGTCAGATGTGTCAGAAAGTGATAGAGAGTGATAACGAGTGATAGAGAGGGTCTGAGAGTGTCAGAGTGTGTCAGAGAGTGTCAGAGAGTGATAGAGAGTGATAGAGAGTGTCAGAGAGTGTCATTGAGTGATAGAGAGTGTCAGAGAGTGTCAGAGAGTGATAGAGTGTGTCAGAGAATGTCAGAGATTGATAGAGGGTGATAGAGAATTTCAGAGAGTGAAAGAGTTTGTCAGAGAGTGATAGAGAGTGTCTGAGAGTGACAGAGAGTGACAGAGTGTGTCTGAGAGTGTCTGAGAGTGTCAGAGTGTGTCAGAGAGTGTCAGAGAGTATCATTGAGTGATAGAGAGTGTCAGAGAGTGTCAGATAGTGATACAGAGTCTCAGAGAGTGTCTGAGAGTGACAGAGAGTGTCTGAGATTGTCAGTGAGTGTCAGAGAGTGATAGGGAGTGTCTGAGAGTGTCTGCGAGTGTCAGAGACTGTCAGAGTGTGTCAGAGAGTGATAGAAAGTGATGGAGAGTGTCTGAGAGTGTCAGAGAGTGTCAGAGTGTGTCTGAGAGTGTTTGAGAGTGATAGAGAGTGTCATAGAGTGTCATAGAGTGATAGAGATTATGTCTGAGAGTTTCAGAGAGTGTCAGAGTGTGTCAGAGAGTGTCAGAGAGTGTCAGAGAGTGTTAGAGAGTGTCTGAGAGAGTCTGAGAGTGTCTGAGAGTGTCAGAGAGTGTCAGAGAGTGTCAGATTATGTCAGAGAGTGTCAGAGAGTGATAGAGAGTGTCTGAGAGTGTCTGAGAGTGTCTGAGAGTGTCAGTGAGTGTCAGTGTGATTCAGAGAGTGATAGAGAGTGTCTGAGAGTATCTGAGAGTGTCAGAGTATGTCAGAGAGTGTCAGAGAGTGATAGAGAGTGTCTGAGAGTGTCTGAGAGTGTCTGAGAGTGTCAGTGAGTGTCAGTGTGATTCAGAGAGTGATAGAGAGTGTCTGAGAGTGTCTGAGAGTGTCAGAGAGTGTCAGAGTATGTCAGAGAGTGTCAGAGAGTGATAGAGAGTGTCTGAGAGTGTCTGAGAGTGTCTGAGAGTGTCAGTGAGTGTCAGTGTGATTCAGAGAGTGATAGAGAGTGTCTGAGAGTGTCTGAGAGTGTCAGAAATTGTCAGAGTGTGTCAGAGAGTGATAGAGAGTGATAACGAGTGATAGAGAGTGTCTGAGAGTGTCAGAGAGTGTCAGAGTGTGTCAGAGAGTGTCAGAGAGTGATAGAGAGTGATATAGAGTGTCAGAGAGTGTCATTGAGTGACAGAGAGTGTCAGAGAGTGATACAGAGTGCCAGAGAGTGATAGAGAGTGTCAGAGAGTGATAGAGAGTGTCTGAGAGTGTCAGAGAGTGTCAGAGAGTGATAGAGAGTGATAGGGCGTGTCTGAGAGTGTCAGAGAGTGTCAGAGAGCGTCAGAATGTGTCAGAGAGTGAAAGAGAGTGATAGAGATTGTCAGAGAGTGTCAGAGTGTGTCAGAGAGTGTCAGAGATTGTTAGAGAGTGATAGAAAGTTTCAGAGAGTGATAGAGAGTGTCAGAGAGTGATAGCGAGTGTCTAAGAGTGACAGAGAGTGTCTGAGAGTGTCTGAGAGTCTCAGTGATTGTCAGAGAGTGATAGAGAGTGTCTGACAGTGTCTGAGAGAGTCAGAGAATGTCAGAGTGTGTCAGAGAGTGATAGAGAGTGATAGACAGTGTCAGAGAGTGTCATTGATTGATAGAGAGTGTCAGAGAGTGTCAGATAGTGATAGAGAATCTCAGAGAGTGATAGAGAGTGTCAGAGAGTGATAGAGAGTGTCTGAGAGTGACAGAGAGTGTCTGAGATTATCAGTGAGTGTCAGAGAGTGATAGAGAGTGTCGGATTGTGTCAGAGAGTGATAGACAGTGATGGAGAGTGTATGAGAGTGTCAGAGAGTGTCAGAGTGTGTCAGAGAGTGATAGAGAGTGTCAGAGAGTGTCATAGAGTGATACAGATGTGTCTGAGAGTGTCAGAGTGTGTCAGAGAGTGATAGAGAGTGTCAGAGCGTGTCATTGAGTGATAGAGAGTGTCAGGGAGATTCAGATAGTGATAGAGAGTCTCAGAGAGTGATAGAGAGTGTCAGAGAGTGATAGAGAGTGTCTGAGAGTGACAGAGAGTGTCTGAGATTATCAGTGAGTGTCAGAGAGTGATAGAGAGTGTCAGATTGTGTCAGAGAGTGATAGACAGTGATGGAGAGTGTCTGAGAGTGTCAGAGAGTGTCAGAGTGTGTCAGAGAGTGATAGAGAGTGATAGAGAGTGTCAGAGAGTGTCATAGAGTGATAGAGAGTGTCAGAGAGTATCAGAGAGTGATAGAGAGTGTCTGAGAGTGTCAGAGAGTGTCAGAGTGTGTCAGAGAGTGTCAGAGAGTGATAGTGTCTGAGAGTGTCTGAGAGTGTCTGGGAGTGTCAGTGAGTGTCAGTGAGAGTCAGAGAGTGATAGAGAGTGTCTGAGAGTGTCTGAGAGTGTCAGAGATTGTCAGAGTGTGTCAGAAAGTGATAGAGAGTGATAACGAGTGATAGAGAGGGTCTGAGAGTGTCAGAGTGTGTCAGAGAGTGTCAGAGAAGTGATAGAGAGTGTCAGAGAGTGTCATTGAGTGATAGAGAGTGTCAGAGAGTGTCAGAGAGTGATAGAGAGTGCCAGAGAGTGATAGAGAGTGCCAGAGAGTGATAGAGAGTGTCAGAGAGTGATAGAGAGTGTCTGAGAGTTTCAGAAAGTGTCAGAGAGTGATAACGAGTGATAGAGAGTGTCTGAGAGTGTCAGAGAGAGTCAGAGTGTGTCAGAGAGTGTCAGAGTGTGTCAGAGAGTGTCAGAGAGTGATAGTGTCTGAGAGTGTCTGAGAGTGTCTGGGAGTGTCAGTGAGTGTCAGTGAGAGTCAGACAGTGATAGAGAGTGTCTGAGAGTGTCTGAGAGTGTCAGAGATTGTCAGAGTGTGTCAGAAAGTGATAGAGAGTGATAACGAGTGATAGAGAGGGTCTGAGAGTGTCATTGAGTGATAGAGAGTGTCAGAGAGTGTCAGAGAGTGATAGAGAGTGCCAGAGAGTGATAGAGAGTGCCAGAGAGTGATAGAGAGTGTCTGAGAGTTTCAGAAAGTGTCAGAGAGTGATAACGAGTGATAGAGAGGGTCTGAGAGTGTCAGAGTGTGTCAGAGAGTGTCAGAGAAGTGATAGAGAGTGTCAGAGAGTGTCATTGAGTGATAGAGAGTGTCAGAGAGTGTCAGAGAGTGATAGAGAGTGCCAGAGAGTGATAGAGAGTGCCAGAGAGTGATAGAGAGTGTCAGAGAGTGATAGAGAGTGTCTGAGAGTTTCAGAAAGTGTCAGAGAGTGATAACGAGTGATAGAGAGTGTCTGAGAGTGTCAGAGAGTGTCAGAGTGTATCAGAGAGTGTCAGAGAGTGACAGAGTGTGATAGAGAGTGGCATAGAGTGTGATTGAGTGATAGAGAGTGTCAGAGAGTGATAGAGAGTGTCTGAGAGTGTGATTGAGTGATAGAGAGTGTCAGAGAGTGATAGAGAGTGTCTGAGAGTTTCAGAGAGTGTCAGAGAGTGATAGAGAGTGAGAGAGAGTGTCTGAGAGTGTCTCTGAGTGTCAGAGACTGTCGGAGTGTGTCAGAGAGTGATAGAGAGTGTCTGAGAGTGTCTGAGAATGTCAGAAAGTGTCAGATAGTGTCAGAGTCTGATAGAGTGTGTCAGAGACAGTCAGAGAGTGTCTGAGACGGTCATAGAGTGTCAGAGAGGGGTAAAGAGTGATAGAGAGTGTCAGAGAGTGTCAGAGAGTGTCCGAGTGTGTCAGAGAATGTCAGAGATTGATAGAGGGTGATAGAGAATTTCAGAGAGTGAAAGAGTTTGTCAGAGAGTGATAGAGAGTGTCTGAGAGTGACAGAGAGTGACAGAGAGTGTCTGAGAGTGTCTGAGAGTGTCAGAGTGTGTCAGAGAGTGTCAGAGAGTATCATTGAGTGATAGAGAGTGCCAGAGAGTGATAGAGAGTGATTGAGAGTGTCAGAGAGTGGCATAGAGTGGGAGAGTGTGTCAGAGAGTGTCAGAGAGTGTCAGAGGGTGATAGAGAGTGCCAGAGAGTGATAGAGAGTGTCAGAGAGTGATAGAGAGTGTCTGAGAGTTTCAGAAAGTGTCAGAGAGTGATAACGAGTGATAGAGAGTGTCTGAGAGTGTCAGAGAGAGTCAGAGTGTGTCAGAGAGTGTCAGAGTGTGTCAGAGAGTGTCAGAGAGTGATAGTGTCTGAGAGTGTCTGAGAGTGTCTGGGAGTGTCAGTGAGTGTCAGTGAGAGTCAGACAGTGATATAGAGTGTCTGAGAGTGTCTGAGAGTGTCAGAGATAGTCAGAGTGTGTCAGAAAGTGATAGAGAGTGATAACGAGTGATAGAGAGGGTCTGAGAGTGTCATTGAGTGATAGAGAGTGTCAGAGAGTGTCAGAGAGTGATAGAGAGTGCCAGAGAGTGATAGAGAGTGCCAGAGAGTGATAGAGAGTGTCAGAGAGTGATAGAGAGTGTCTGAGAGTTTCAGAAAGTGTCAGAGAGTGATAACGAGTGATAGAGAGGGTCTGAGAGTGTCAGAGTGTGTCAGAGAGTGTCAGAGAAGTGATAGAGAGTGTCAGAGAGTGTCATTGAGTGATAGAGAGTGTCAGAGAGTGTCAGAGAGTGATAGAGAGTGCCAGAGAGTGATAGAGAGTGCCAGAGAGTGATAGAGAGTGTCAGAGAGTGATAGAGAGTGTCTGAGAGTTTCAGAAAGTGTCAGAGAGTGATAACGAGTGATAGAGAGTGTCTGAGAGTGTCAGAGAGTGTCAGAGAGTATCAGAGAGTGTCAGAGAGTGACAGAGTGTGATAGAGAGTGTCATAGAGTGTGATTGAGTGATAGAGAGTGTCAGAGAGTGATAGAGAGTGTCTGAGAGTGTGATTGAGTGATAGAGAGTGTCAGAGAGTGATAGAGAGTCTCTGAGAGTTTCAGAGAGTGTCAGAGAGTGATAGAGAGTGAGAGAGAGTGTCTGAGAGTGTCTCTGAGTGTCAGAGACTGTCGGAGTGTTCAGAGAGTGATAGAGAGTGTCTGAGAGTGTCTGAGAATGTCAGAAAGTGTCAGATAGTGCCAGAGTCTGATAGAGTGTGTCAGGGACAGTCAGAGAGTGTCTGAGACGGTCATAGAGTGTCAGAGAGGGGTAAAGAGTGATAGAGAGTGTCAGAGAGTGTCAGAGAGTGTCCGAGTGTGTCAGAGAATGTCAGAGATTGATAGAGGGTGATAGAGAATTTCAGAGAGTGAAAGAGTTTGTCAGAGAGTGATAGAGAGTGTCTGAGAGTGACAGAGAGTGACAGAGAGTGTCTGAGAGTGTCTGAGAGTGTCAGAGTGTGTCAGAGAGTGTCAGAGAGTATCATTGAGTGATAGAGAGTGCCAGAGAGTGATAGAGAGTGATTGAGAGTGTCAGAGAGTGGCATAGAGTGGGAGAGTGTGTCAGAGAGTGTCAGAGAGTGTCAGAGGGTGATAGAGAGTGATAGAGAGAGTCTGAGAGTGTCAGAGAGTGTCAGAGAGTGTCAGAGAGTGTCAGAGAATGTCAGAGCGTGTCAGAGAGTGATAGAGAGTGTCAGAGAGTGTCATTGAGTGATGGAGAGTGTCAGAGAGTATCAGAGAGTGATAGAGAGTGTCTGAGAGTGTCAGAGAGTGTCAGAGAATGTCAGAGCGTGTCAGAGAGTGATAGAGAGTGTCAGAGAGTGTCATTGAGTGATGGAGAGTGTCAGAGAGTATCAGAGAGTGATAGAGAGTGTCTGAGAGTGTCTGAGAGTGTCTTAGAGTGTCAGAGATTGTCAGATGTGTCAGAAAGTGATAGAGAGTGATAACGAGTGATAGAGAGGGTCTGAGAGTGTCAGAGTGTGTCAGAGAGTGTCAGAGAGTGATAGAGAGTGATAGAGAGTGTCAGAGAGTGTCATTGAGTGATAGAGAGTGTCAGAGAGTGTCAGAGAGTGATAGAGTGTGTCAGAGAATGTCAGAGATTGATAGAGGGTGATAGAGAATTTCAGAGAGTGAAAGAGTTTGTCAGAGAGTGATAGAGAGTGTCTGAGAGTGACAGAGAGTGACAGAGTGTGTCTGAGAGTGTCTGAGAGTGTCAGAGTGTGTCAGAGAGTGTCAGAGAGTATCATTGAGTGATAGAGAGTGTCAGAGATTGTCAGATAGTGATACAGAGTCTCAGAGAGTGTCTGAGAGTGACAGAGAGTGTCTGAGATTGTCAGTGAGTGTCAGAGAGTGATAGGGAGTGTCTGAGAGTGTCTGCGAGTGTCAGAGACTGTCAGAGTGTGTCAGAGAGTGATAGAAAGTGATGGAGAGTGTCTGAGAGTGTCAGAGAGTGTCAGAGTGTGTCTGAGAGTGTTTGAGATTGATAGAGAGTGTCATAGAGTGTCATAGAGTGATAGAGATTATGTCTGAGAGTTTCAGAGAGTGTCAGAGTGTGTCAGAGAGTGTCAGAGAGTGTCAGAGAGTGTTAGAGAGTGTCTGAGAGAGTCTGAGAGTGTCTGAGAGTGTCAGAGAGTGTCAGATTATGTCAGAGAGTGTCAGAGAGTGATAGAGAGTGTCTGAGAGTGTCTGAGAGTGTCTGAGAGTGTCAGTGAGTGTCAGTGTGATTCAGAGAGTGATAGAGAGTGTCTGAGAGTATCTGAGAGTGTCAGAGTATGTCAGAGAGTGTCAGAGAGTGATAGAGAGTGTCTGAGAGTGTCTGAGAGTGTCTGAGAGTGTCAGTGAGTGTCAGTGTGATTCAGAGAGTGATAGAGAGTGTCTGAGAGTGTCTGAGAGTGTCAGAGAGTGTCAGAGTATGTCAGAGAGTGTCAGAGAGTGATAGAGAGTGTCTGAGAGTGTCTGAGAGTGTCTGAGAGTGTCAGTGAGTGTCAGTGTGATTCAGAGAGTGATAGAGAGTGTCTGAGAGTGTCTGAGAGTGTCAGAAATTGTCAGAGTGTGTCAGAGAGTGATAGAGAGTGATAACGAGTGATAGAGAGTGTCTGAGAGTGTCAGAGAGTGTCAGAGTGTGTCAGAGAGTGTCAGAGAGTGATAGAGAGTGATAGAGAGTGTCAGAGAGTGTCATTGAGTGACAGAGAGTGTCAGAGAGTGATACAGAGTGCCAGAGAGTGATAGAGAGTGTCAGAGAGTGATAGAGAGTGTCTGAGAGTGTCAGAGAGTGTCAGAGAGTGATAGAGAGTGATAGGGCGTGTCTGAGAGTGTCAGAGAGTGTCAGAGAGCGTCAGAATGTGTCAGAGAGTGTCAGAGAGTGAAAGAGAGTGATAGAGAGTGTCAGAGAGTGTCAGAGTGTGTCAGAGAGTGTCAGAGATTGTTAGAGAGTGATAGAAAGTTTCAGAGAGTGATAGAGAGTGTCAGAGAGTGATAGCGAGTGTCTAAGAGTGACAGAGAGTGTCTGAGAGTGTCTGAGAGTCTCAGTGATTGTCAGAGAGTGATAGAGAGTGTCTGACAGTGTCTGAGAGAGTCAGAGAATGTCAGAGTGTGTCAGAGAGTGATAGAGAGTGATAGACAGTGTCAGAGAGTGTCATTGATTGATAGAGAGTGTCAGAGAGTGTCAGATAGTGATAGAGAATCTCAGAGAGTGATAGAGAGTGTCAGAGAGTGATAGAGAGTGTCTGAGAGTGACAGAGAGTGTCTGAGATTATCAGTGAGTGTCAGAGAGTGATAGAGAGTGTCAGATTGTGTCAGAGAGTGATAGACAGTGATGGAGAGTGTATGAGAGTGTCAGAGAGTGTCAGAGTGTGTCAGAGAGTGATAGAGAGTGTCAGAGAGTGTCATAGAGAGATACAGATGTGTCTGAGAGTGTCAGAGAGTGTCAGAGTGTGTCAGAGAGTGATAGAGAGTGTCAGAGAGTGTCATAGAGTGATAGAGAGTGTCAGAGAGTATCAGAGAGTGATAGAGAGTGTCTGAGAGTGTCAGAGAGTGTCAGAGTATGTCAGAGAGTGTCAGAGAGTGATAGAGAGTGTCTGAGAGTGTCGGAGAGTGTCTGGGAGTGTCAGTGAGTGTCAGTGAGAGTCAGAGAGTGATAGAGAGTGTCTGAGAGTGTCTGAGAGTGTCTGGGAGTGTCAGAGATTGTCAGATGTGTCAGAAAGTGATAGAGAGTGATAACGAGTGATAGAGAGGGTCTGAGAGTGTCAGAGTGTGTCAGTGAGTGTCAGAGAGTGATAGAGAGTGATAGAGAGTGTCAGAGAGTGTCATTGAGTGATAGAGAGTGTCAGAGAGTGTCAGAGAGTGATAGAGAGTGTCAGAGAGTGATAGAGAGTGCCAGAGAGTTTCAGAGACTGTCAGAGAGAGATAACGAGTGATAGAGTGTGTCTGAGAATGTCAGAGAGTGTCAGAGTGTGTCAGAGAGTGTCAGAGAGTGACAGAGTGTGATAGAGAGAGTCAGAGAGTGTAATTGAGTGATAGAGAGTGTCAGAGAGTGTCAGAGTGTGATAGAGAGTGCCAGAGAGTGATAGAGAGTGTCAGAGAGTGATAGAGAGTGTCAGAGAGTGATAGAGAGTGATAGAGAGCGTCAGAGAGTGTAATTGAGTGATAGAGAGTGTCAGAGAGTGTCAGAGTGTGATAGAGAGTGTCAGAGAGTGTCAGAGAGTGATAGAGTGTGTCAGAGAATGTCAGAGATTGATAGAGGGTGATAGAGAATTTCAGAGAGTGAAAGAGTTTGTCAGAGAGTGATAGAGAGTGTCTGAGAGTGACAGAGAGTGACAGAGAGTGTCTGAGAGTGTCTGAGAGTGTCAGAGTGTGTCAGAGAGTGTCAGAGAGTATCATTGAGTGATAGAGAGTGATAGGGAGTGTCTGAGAGTGTCTGCGAGTGTCAGAGACTGTCAGAGTGTGTCAGAGAGTGATAGACAGTGATGGAGAGTGTCTGAGAGTGTCAGAGAGTGTCAGAGTGTGTCTGAGAGTGTTTGAGAGTGATAGAGTGTGTCATAGAGTGTCATAGAGTGATAGAGATGTGTCTGAGAGTTTCAGAGAGTGTCAGAGTGTGTCAGAGAGTGTCAGAGAGTGTCAGAGAGTGTCTGAGAGTGTCAGAGAGTGTCTGAGAGTGTCAGAGAGTGTCAGAGTATGTCAGAGAGTGTCAGAGAGTGATAGAGAGTGTCTGAGAGTGTCTGAAAGTGTCTGAGAGTGTCAGTGAGTGTCAGTGTGATTCAGAGAGTGATAGAGAGTGTCTGAGAGTGTCTGAGAGTGTCAGAGAGTGTCAGAGAGTGATAGAGAGTGATTGGGCGTGTCTGAGAGCGTCAGAATGTGTCAGAGAGTGTCAGAGAGTGAAAGAGAGTGATAGAGAGTGTCAGAGAGTGTCAGAGTGTGTCAGAGAGTGTCAGAGATTGTTAGAGAGTGATAGAAAGTTTCAGTGTGATAGAGAGTGTCAGAGAGTGATAGCGAGTGTCTGAGAGTGACAGAGAGGGTCAGAGAGTGATAGAGAGTGTCTGACAGTGTCTGAGAGAGTCAGAGAATGTCAGAGTGTGTCAGAGAGTGATAGAGAGTGATAGAGAGTGTCAGAGAGTGTCATTGATTGATAGAGAGTGTCAGAGAGTGTCAGATAGTGATAGAGAATCTCAGAGAGTGATAGAGAGTGTCAGAGAGTGATAGAGAGTGTCTGAGAGTGACAGAGAGTGTCTGAGATTATCAGTGAGTGTCAGAGAGTGATAGAGAGTGTCAGATTGTGTCAGAGAGTGATAGACAGTGATGGAGAGTGTATGAGAGTGTCAGAGAGTGTCAGAGTGTGTCAGAGAGTGATAGAGAGTGTCAGAGAGTGTCATAGAGTGATACAGATGTGTCTGAGAGTGTCAGAGAGTGTCAGAGTGTGTCAGAGAGTGATAGAGTGTGTCAGAGAGTGTCATAGAGTGATAGAGAGTGTCAGAGAGTATCAGAGAGTGATAGAGCGTGTCAGAGAGTGTCACAGAGTGATAGAGAGTGTCAATTAGTGTCAGAGAGTGATGGAGAGTGATAGAGTGTGTCTGAGAGTGTCTGAGAGTGTCTCTGAGTGTGAGAGACTGTCGGAGTGTGTCAGAGAGTGACAGAGAGTGATAGAGAGTGTCAGAGAGTGATAGAGAGGGTCATAGAGTGATAGAGAGTGATAGAGAGTGTCAGAGAGTGTCATAGAGTGATAGAGAGTGTCAGAGGGTGTCAGAGAGTGATAGAGAGTGATAGAGAGTGTCAGAGAGTGTCATTGATTGATAGAGAGTGTCAGAGAGTGTCAGATAGTGATAGAGAATCTCAGAGAGTGATAGAGAGTGTCAGAGAGTGATAGAGAGTGTCTGAGAGTGACAGAGAGTGTCTGAGATTATCAGTGAGTGTCAGAGAGTGATAGAGAGTGTCAGATTGTGTCAGAGAGTGATAGACAGTGATGGAGAGTGTATGAGAGTGTCAGAGATTGGCAGAGTGTGTAAGAGAGTGATAGAGAGTGTCAGAGAGTGTCATAGAGTGATAGAGATGTGTCTGAGAGTGTCAGAGAGTGTCAGAGTGTGTCAGAGAGTGATAGAGAGTGTCAGAGAGTGTCATAGAGTGATAGAGAGTGTCAGAGAGTATCAGAGAGTGATAGAGAGTGTCTGAGAGTGTCAGAGAGTGTCAGAGTATGTCAGAATGTGTCAGAGAGTGATAGAGAGTGTCTGAGAGTGTCAGAGAGTGTCAGAGTATGTCAGAATGTGTCAGAGAGTGATAGAGAGTGTCTGAGAGTGTCTGAGAGTGTCTGGGAGTGTCAGTGAGTGTCAGTGAGAGTCAGAGAGTGATAGAGAGTTTCTGAGAGTGTCTGAGAGTGTCTGGGAGTGTCAGGGATTGTCAGATGTGTCAGAAAGTGATAGAGAGTGATAACGAGTGATAGAGAGGGTCTGAGAGTGTCAGAGTGTGTCAGAGAGTGTCAGAGAGTGAAAGAGAGTGATAGAGAGTGTCAGAGAGTGTCATTGAGTGATAGAGAGTGTCAGAGAGTGATAGAGAGTGTCAGAGAGTGATAGAGAGTGCCAGAGAGTGATAGAGAGTGTCAGAGAGTGATAGAGAGTGTCTGAGAGTTTCAGAGAGTGTCAGAGAATGTCAGAGCGTCTCAGAGAGTGATAGAGAGTGTCAGAGAGTGTCATTGAGTGATGGAGAGTGTCAGAGAGTATCAGAGAGTGATAGAGAGTGTCTGAGAGTGTCAGAGAATGTCAGAGTATGTCAGAGAGTGTCAGAGAGTGATAGAGAGTGTCTGAGAGTGTCAGAGAGTGTCTGGGAGTGTCAGTGAGTGTCAGTGAGAGTCAGAGAGTGATAGAGAGTGTCTGAGAGTGTCTGAGAGTGTCTGGGAGTGTCAGAGATTGTCAGATGTGTCAGAAAGTGATAGAGAGTGATAACGAGTGATAGAGAGGGTCTGAGAGTGTCAGAGTGTGTCAGAGAGTGTCAGAGAGTGATAGAGAGTGATAGAGAGTGTCAGAGAGTGTCATTGAGTGAAAGAGAGTGTCAGAGAGTGTCAGAGAGTGATAGAGTGTGTCAGAGAATGTCAGAGATTGATAGAGGGTGATAGAGAATTTCAGAGAGTGAAAGAGTTTGTCAGAGAGTGATAGAGAGTGTCTGAGAGTGACAGAGAGTGACAGAGAGTGTCTGAGAGTGTCTGAGAGTGTCAGAGTGTGTCAGAGAGTGTCAGAGAGTATCATTGAGTGATAGAGAGTGATAGGGAGTGTCTGAGAGTGTCTGCGAGTGTCAGAGACTGTCAGAGTGTGTCAGAGAGTGATAGACAGTGATGGAGAGTGTCTGAGAGTGTCAGAGAGTGTCAGAGTGTGTCTGAGAGTGTTTGAGAGTGATAGAGTGTGTCATAGAGTGTCATAGAGTGATAGAGATGTGTCTGAGAGTTTCAGAGAGTGTCAGAGTGTGTCAGAGAGTGTCAGAGAGTGTCAGAGAGTGTTAGAGAGTGTCTGAGAGTGTCTGAGAGTGTCTGAGAGTGTCAGAGAGTGTCAGAGTATGTCAGAGAGTGTCAGAGAGTGATAGAGAGTGTCTGAGAGTGTCTGAAAGTGTCTGAGAGTGTCAGTGAGTGTCAGTGTGATTCAGAGAGTGATAGAGAGTGTCTGAGAGTGTCTGAGAGTGTCAGAGAGTGTCAGAGAGTGATAGAGAGTGATAGGGCGTGTCTGAGAGCGTCAGAATGTGTCAGAGAGTGTCAGAGAGTGAAAGAGAGTGATAGAGAGTGTCAGAGAGTGTCAGAGTGTGTCAGAGAGTGTCAGAGATTGTTAGAGAGTGATAGAAAGTTTCACAGTGTGATAGAGAGTGTCAGAGAGTGATAGCGAGTGTCTGAGAGTGACAGAGAGTGTCAGAGAGTGATAGAGAGTGTCTGACAGTGTCTGAGAGAGTCAGAGAATGTCAGAGTGTGTCAGAGAGTGATAGAGAGTGATAGAGAGTGTCAGAGAGTGTCATTGATTGATAGAGAGTGTCAGAGAGTGTCAGATAGTGATAGAGAATCTCAGAGAGTGATAGAGAGTGTCAGAGAGTGATAGAGAGTGTCTGAGAGTGACAGAGAGTGTCTGAGATTATCAGTGAGTGTCAGAGAGTGATAGAGAGTGTCAGATTGTGTCAGAGAGTGATAGACAGTGATGGAGAGTGTATGAGAGTGTCAGAGAGTGTCAGAGTGTGTCAGAGAGTGATAGAGAGTGTCAGAGAGTGTCATAGAGTGATACAGATGTTTCTGAGAGTGTCAGAGAGTGTCAGAGTGTGTCAGAGAGTGATAGAGTGTGTCAGAGAGTGTCATAGAGTGATAGAGAGTGTCAGAGAGTATCAGAGAGTGATAGAGTGTGTCAGAGAGTGTCACAGAGTGATAGAGAGTGTCAATTAGTGTCAGAGAGTGATGGAGAGTGATAGAGTGTGTCTGAGAGTGTCTGAGAGTGTCTCTGAGTGTGAGAGACTGTCGGAGTGTGTCAGAGAGTGACAGAGAGTGATAGAGAGTGTCAGAGAGTGATAGAGAGGGTCATAGAGTGATAGAGAGTGATAGAGAGTGTCAGAGAGTGTCATAGAGTGATAGAGAGTGTCAGAGGGTGTCAGAGAGTGATAGAGAGTGATAGAGAGTGTCAGAGAGTGTCATTGATTGATAGAGAGTGTCAGAGAGTGTCAGATAGTGATAGAGAATCTCAGAGAGTGATAGAGAGTGTCAGAGAGTGATAGAGAGTGTCTGAGAGTGACAGAGAGTGTCTGAGATTATCAGTGAGTGTCAGAGAGTGATAGAGAGTGTCAGATTGTGTCAGAGAGTGATAGACAGTGATGGAGAGTGTATGAGAGTGTCAGAGATTGGCAGAGTGTGTAAGAGAGTGATAGAGAGTGTCAGAGAGTGTCATAGAGTGATAGAGATGTGTCTGAGAGTGTCAGAGAGTGTCAGAGTGTGTCAGAGAGTGATAGAGAGTGTCAGAGAGTGTCATAGAGTGATAGAGAGTGTCAGAGAGTATCAGAGAGTGATAGAGAGTGTCTGAGAGTGTCAGAGAGTGTCAGAGTATGTCAGAATGTGTCAGAGAGTGATAGAGAGTGTCTGAGAGTGTCTGAGAGTGTCTGGGAGTGTCAGTGAGTGTCAGTGAGAGTCAGAGAGTGATAGAGAGTTTCTGAGAGTGTCTGAGAGTGTCTGGGAGTGTCAGGGATTGTCAGATGTGTCAGAAAGTGATAGAGAGTGATAACGAGTGATAGAGAGGGTCTGAGAGTGTCAGAGTGTGTCAGAGAGTGTCAGAGAGTGATAGAGAGTGATAGAGAGTGTCAGAGAGTGTCATTGAGTGATAGAGAGTGTCAGAGAGTGTCAGAGAGTGATAGAGAGTGTCAGAGAGTGATAGAGAGTGCCAGAGAGTGATAGAGAGTGTCAGAGAGTGATAGAGAGTGTCTGAGAGTTTCAGAGAGTGTCAGAGAGGGATAACGAGTGATAGAGTGTGTCTGAGAATGTCAGAGAGTGTCAGAGTGTGTCAGAGAGTGTCAGAGAGTGACAGAGTGTGATAGAGAGAGTCAGAGAGTGTAATTGAGTGATAGAGAGTGTCAGAGAGTGTAATTGAGTGATAGAGAGTGTCAGAGAGTGTCAGAGTGTGATAGAGAGTGCCAGAGAGTGATAGAGAGTGATTGAGAGTGTCAGAGAGTGGCATAGAGTGGGAGAGTGTGTCAGAGAGTGTCAGAGAGTGTCAGAGGGTGATAGAGAGTGATAGAGAGAGTCTGAGAGTGTCAGAGAGTGTCAGAGAGTGTCAGAGAATGTCAGAGCGTGTCAGAGAGTGATAGAGAGTGTCAGAGAGTGTCATTGAGTGATGGAGAGTGTCAGAGAGTGTCAGATAGTGATAGAGAGTCTCAGAGAGTTATAGAGAGTATCAGAGAGTGATAGAGAGTGCCTGAGAGTGACAGAGAGTGTCTGAGATTGTCAATGAGTGTCAGAGAGTGATAGAGAGTGTCAGATTGTGTCAGAGAGTGATAGACAGTGATGGAGAGTGTCTCAGAGTGTCAGAGAGTGTCAGAGTGTGTTAAAGAGTATCAGAGAGTGATAGAGAGTGTTCGAGAGTGTCAGAGAGTGTCATAGAGTGAGAGAGTGTGTCAGAGAGTGTCAGAGAGTGTCAAAGGGTGATAGAGAGTGATAGAGAGAGTCTGAGAGTGTCAGAGAGTGTCAGAGAGTGTCAGAGAGTGTCATTGAGTGATAGAGAGTGCCAGAGAGAGTCAGAGAGTGATAGAGAGTGTCAGAGAGTGATAGAGAGTGTCATAGAGAGATAGAGAGTGATAGAGCGTGTCTGAGAGTGTCTGAGAGTGTCTCTGAGTGTGAGAGACTGTCGGAGTGTGTCAGAGAGTGACAGAGAGTGATAGAGAGTGTCAGAGAGTGATAGAGAGGGTCATAGAGCGATAGAGAGTGATAGAGAGTGTCAGAGAGTGTCATAGAGTGATAGAGAGTGTCAGAGGGTGTCATTGAGTGATAGAGAGTGCCAGAGAGAGTCAGAGAGTGATAGAGAGTGTCATAGAGTGATAGAAAGTGATAGAGAGTTTCAGAGAGTGTCATAGAGTGATAGAGAGTGTCAGAGAGTGTCAGAGAGTGATAGAGAGTGATAGAGAGTGTGTGAGAGTGTCTGAGAGTGTCAGAGAGTGTCAGAGACTGACGGAGTGTGTCAGAAAGTGATAGAGAGTGATAGAGAGTGTCTGAGAGTGTCTGAGAATGTCAGAGAGTGTCAGAGAGTGTCAGAGTCTGATAGAGTGTGTCAGAGACAGTCAGAGAGTGTCTGAGACGGTCAGAGAGTGTCAGAGAGGGGTAAAGAGTGATAGAGAGTGTCAGATAGTGCCAGAGAGTGTCAGAGTGTGTCAGAGAATGTCAGAGATTGATAGAGGGTGATAGAGAATTTCAGAGAGAGAAAGAGTGTGTCAGAGAGTGATAGAGAGTGTCAGAGATTGAGAGAGAGCGTCAGAGAGTGATAGAGAGTGTCTGAGAGAGTCAGTGAGTGTCAGAGAGTGATAGAGAGTGTCTGAGTGTGTCAGAGTGTGTCAGAGAGAGATAGGGAGTGATAGAGAGTGTCAGAGAGTGTCATTGAGTGATAGAGTGTGTCTGAGAGTGACAGAGAGTGTCTAAGAGTGTCAGAGAGTGATAGAGAGTGTCTGAGAGTGACAGAGAGTGTCTGAGATTATCAGTGAGTGTCAGAGAGTGATAGAGAGTGTCAGATTGTGTCAGAGAGTGATAGACAGTGATGGAGATTGTCTGAGAGTGTCAGAGAGTGTCAGAGATTGTCTGCGAGTGTCTGAGACTGTCAGAGAGTGATAGGGATGTGCCTGAGAGTGTCAGAGAGTGTCAGAGTGTGTCAGAGAGTGATAGAAAGTGATAGAGAGTGTCAGAGAGTGTCAGAGAGTGATAGAGAGTGATAGAGAGTGTCTGAGAATGTCAGAGAGTGTCAGAGAGTGATAGAGAATTTCTGAGAGTGTCAGAGAGTGTCTGAGAGTGTCTGAGAGAGTCTGAGAGTGATAGAGAGTGTCAGAGAGTGTCAGAGAGTGATAGAGAGTCTCAGAGAGTGATAGAGAGTGTCTGAGAGAGTCAGAGAGTGATAGAGAGTGTCAGAGAGTGTCAGAGAGTTATGGAGGGTGTTGGAGAGTGTCAGAGAGTGTCAGAGAGTGATAGAGAGTGATACAGAGTGTCAGAGAGTGTTAGAGAGTGTCTGAGAGTGTCTGAGAGTGTCAGAGAGTGTCTGAGATTTTCAGTGATTGTCAGAGAGTGACAGAGAGTGTCTGAGATTGTCAGTGAGTTTCAGAGAGTGATAGAGAGTGTCTAGAGAGTCTGAGAGTGTCAGAGATTGTCAGAGAGTGTCAGAGAGTGATAGAGAGTGATAGAGGTTGTCTGAGATTGTCAGTGAGTGCCAGAGAGTGACAGAGAGTGTAAAAGTGTTTCTGAGATTGTCAGTGAGTGTCAGAGAGTGATAGAGAGTGTCTAGAGAGTCTGAGAGTGTCAGAGATTCACAGGTGAGTCAGAGAGTGTCAGACAGTGATAGAGAGTGATCGAGAGAGTTTGAGAGTGTCTGAGAGCGTCTGAGAGTGTCAGAGAGTGATAGAGTGTGTCAGAGAGTGTCAGAGAGTGATAGAGAGTACCTGAGAGTGTCAGAGAGTGTCAGAGATTGATAGAGAGTGACAGAGAGTGTCTGAGGGTGTCAGAGAGTGTCTGAGAGTGTTAAAGAGAGTCAGAGAGTGATAGAGAGTGTCTGAGAGGGTCTGAGAGTGTCTGAGAGTGTCAGAGATTGTCAGAGTGTGTCAGAGAGTGTCAGAGAGTGTCGGAGAATGATAGAGAGTGATAGAGATTTTCAGAGAGTGATAGAGAGGGTCTGAGAGACTCTGAGAGTGTCAGAGAGTGATAAAGAGTGTCTGAGAGTGTCAGAGAGTGTCAGAGAGTGATAGAGAGTGTCTGAGAGTGCTGAGAAAGTCAGAGAGTGATAGAGCGTTTCTGAGAGTGTCTGAGAGAGTCTGTGAGTGTCAGAGAGTGATTGAGAGTGTCAGAGAGTGTCAGAGAGTGTCAGAGAGTGACAGAGAGTGTCAGAGAGTGATAGAGAGGGGTAGAGAGTGTTAGAAAGTGTCAGAGAGTGATAGAGAGTGTCTGAGAGTGGCAGAGTGTCATAGAGTGTCAGAGAGTGATAGAGCGTTTCTGAGAGTGTCTGAGAGTGTCAGAGAGTGATAGAGAGTGTCAGAGAGTGTCAAAGAGTGTCAGAGAGTGTCAGAGAGTGACAGAGAGTGTCTGAGAGTGTCTGAGAGTGTCTGAGAAAGTCAGAGAGTGTCAGAGAGTGATAGAGAGTTTCTGTGCGTGTCAGAGAGTGATAGAGACTGTCTGAGAGTGTCTGAGAGTGTCAGAAGGTGTCAAAGAGTGATATAGAATGTATGTGAGTGTCTGAGAGTGTCAGTGAGTGTCAGAGAGTGATAGAGTGTGTCTGAGAGTGTCTGAGAGTGTCAGTGAGTGCCAGAGAGTGATAGAGAGTGTCTGAGAGTGTCGGAGAGTGTCAGAGAATGTCTGAGAGTGTCTGACAGTGTCAGAGATTGTCAGAGTGTGTCAGAGAGTGTCAGAGAGAGTCAGGGAGTGATAGATTGTCTCTGAGAGAGTCTGAGAGTGTCTGAGAGTGTCAGAGATTGTCAGAGTGTGTCAGAGAGTGTCAGAGAGTGTCAGAGATTGATCGAGAGTGTCTGAGAGTGTCAGAGAGTGTCAGAGAGTGTCTGAGAGTGTCAGAGAGTGATAGAGTGTGATAGAGAGTGTCAGAGAGTGTCAGAGAGTGCTAGATAGTGTCTGAGATTGTCTGAGAGTGTCAGAGATTGTCAGAGAGTGATAGAGAGTGTCTTAGCGTGTCGGAGAGTGTCAGAGAGTGATAGAGAGTGTCTGAGAGTGTCTGAGAAAGTCAGAGAGTGATAGAGAGTTTCTGAGAGTGTCTGAGAGTGTCTGAGGGTGTCTGAGAGAGTCTGTGAGTGTCAGAGAGTGTCAGAGAGTGTCTGAGATTGTCTGAGAGTGTCAGAGAGTGTCAGAGAGTGATAGAGAGTGCCTTAGTGTGTCGGAGAGTGTCAGAGAGTGATATAGAGTGTCTGAGCGTGTCTGAGAAAGTCAGAGAGTGATAGAGAGTTTTTGAGAGTGTCTGAGAGTGTCTGAGAGAGTCTGTGAGTGTCAGAGTGTGTCTGAGAGTGTCAGAGAGTGTCAGAGTGTGTCAGAGAGCGGCAGAGAGTGATAGAGGGTGTCTGAGATTGTCAGTGAGTGTCAGAGAGTGATAGAGAGTGTTAGAGAGTTTCTGAGATTGTCGGTGGGTGTCAGAGAGTGATACAGAGTGATAGAGGGTGTCTGAGATTGTCAGTGAGTATCAGAGAGTGATAGAGAGTGTCTGAGAGAGTCTGTGAGTGTCAGAGATTGTCAGAGAGTGTCAGAGAGTGATAGAGAGTGATAGAGAGTGTCTGAGAGTGTCAGAGATTGTCAGAGAGTGATCCAGAGTGTCAGAGAATGTCAGAGAGTGTCTCAGAGTGTCTGAGTGCGTCAGAGAGTGATAGAGAGTGTCTGAGAGTGTCTGAGAGTGTCAGAGATTGTCAGAGTGTGTCAGAGAGTGTCAGAGAGCGATAGAGAGTGTCTGAGAGTGTCAGAGAGTATCAGAGAGTGATAGAGAGTGTCTGAGAGTGTCTGAGAGTGTCAGAGAGTGTCTGAGAGTGTCAGAGAGTGATAGAGAGTGATAGAGAGTGTCAGAGAATGTCAGAGAGTGTCAGAGAGTGATATAGAGATTCTGAGAGTGTCAGAGAGTGTCTGAGAGTGTCTGAGACAGTCTGAGAGTGATAGAGAGTGTCAGAGAGTGTCAGAGAGAGATAGAGAGTGTCTGAGAGAGTCAGAGTGTGATATAGAGTGTCAGAGAGTGTCAGAGAGTGATAGAGAGTGTCAGAGAGTGATAGAGAGTTATAGAGAGTGTCAGAAGGTGTCAGAGAGTGTCTGAGAGTGTCTGAGAGTGTTTGAGAGTGTCAGAGAGTGATGAAACGTTTCTGAGAGTGTCAGAGAGTGTCAGAGAGTGTCAGAGAGTGTCAGAGAGTGCTCGAGAGTGTCTGAGAGTGTCTGAGAAAGTCAGAGTGTGTCAGAGAGTGATAGAGAGTTTCTGAGAGTGTCAGAGAGTGTCAGAGAATGTCTGATAGTGTCTGAGTGCGTCAGAGAGCGATAGAGAGTGATAGAGAGTGTCTGAGAGTGTCTGAGAGAGTCTGTGAGTGTCAGATAGTGTCAGAGAGTGTCAGAGAGTGTCTGAGATTGTCTCAGAGTGTCAGAGAGTGTCAGAGAGTGATATAGAGTGTCTTAGTGTGTCGGAGAGTGTCAGAGAGTGATGGAGAGTGTCTGAGAATGTCTGAGAAAGTCAGAGAGTGATAGAGAGTTTCTGAGAGTGTCTGAGAGTGTCTGAGAGAGTCTGTGAGTGTCAGAGAGTGTCTGAGAGTGTCAGAGAGTGTCAGAGAGAGATACAGAGTTTCAGAGAGTGTGAGAGATTGCTTTTGTGAGTCTGAGAGTGTCAGAGATTGTCAGAGAGTGATAGAGAGTGTCAGAGAGTGTCAGAGAGTGATAGAGAGTGTCAGAGAGTGATAGAGAGTTATAGAGAGTGTCAGAAGGTGTCAGAGAGTGTCTGAGAGTGTCTGAGAGTGTTTGAGAGTGTCAGAGAGTGATGAAACGTTTCTGAGAGTGTCAGAGAGTGTCAGAGAGTGTCAGAGAGTGTCAGAGAGTGCTCGAGAGTGTCTGAGAGTGTCTGAGAAAGTCAGAGTGTGTCAGAGAGTGATAGAGAGTTTCTGAGAGTGTCAGAGAGTGTCAGAGAATGTCTGATAGTGTCTGAGTGCGTCAGAGAGCGATAGAGAGTGATAGAGAGTGTCTGAGAGTGTCTGAGAGAGTCTGTGAATGTCAGATAGTGTCAGAGAGTGTCAGAGAGTGTCTGAGATTGTCTCAGAGTGTCAGAGAGTGTCAGAGAGTGATATAGAGTGTCTTAGTGTGTCGGAGAGTGTCAGAGAGTGATGGAGAGTGTCTGAGAATGTCTGAGAAAGTCAGAGAGTGATAGAGAGTTTCTGAGAGTGTCTGAGAGTGTCTGAGAGAGTCTGTGAGTGTCAGAGAGTGTCTGAGAGTGTCAGAGAGTGATAGAGAGTGTCAGAGTGTTTCTGAGATTGTCAGTGAGTGTCAGAGAGTGATAGAGAGTGTCTAGATATTCTGAGAGTTTCAGAGATTGTCAGAGTGTGTCAGAGAGTGCCAGAGAGTGATAGAGAGTGATAGAGGGTGTCTGAGATTGTCAGTGAGTGTCAGAGAGTGATGCAGAGTGATAGAGGGTGTCTGAGATTGTCAGTGAGTATCAGAGTGATAGAGAGTGTCTGAAAGTGTCAGTGAGTGACAAATGTGATAGAGAGTGAAAGAGTGTCTGTGAGAGTCTGTGAGTGTCAGAGATTGTCACAGTGTCAGAGAGTGATAGAGAGTGTCTGAGAGTGTCAGAGATTGTCAGAGAGTGATCAAGAGTGTCAGAGAGTGTCTCAGAGTGTCTGAGTGCATCAGAGAGTGATAGAGAGTGATAGAGAGTGTCTGAGAGTGTCAGAGAGTGTCTGAAAGTGTCAGAGACTGATAGAGAGTAATAGAGAGTGTCAGAGAATGTCAGAGAGTGTCAGAGAGTGTCTGAGAGTGTCACAGAGTGTCTGAGAGTGTCAGAGAGTGATAGAGAGTGATAGAGAGTGTCAGAGAATGTCAGAGAGTGTCAGAGAGTGATAGAGAGTTTCCGAGAGTGTCAGAGAGTGTCTGAGAGTATCTGAGAGAGTCTGAGAGTGATAGAGAGTGTCTGAGAGTGTCAGAGAGTGATAGAGAGTGTCAGAGAGTGTCAGAGAGTGATAGAGAGTGACACAGAGTGTCAGAGAGTGTCAGAGAGTGTCACAGAGTTATAGAGGGTGTCGGAGAGTGTCAGAGAGTGTCAGAGAGTGATAGAGAGTGTCAGAGAATGTCAGAGAGTGTCAGAGAGTGATAGAGAGTTTCCGAGAGTGTCAGAGAGTGTCTGAGAGTGTCTGAGAGAGTCTGAGAGTGATAGAGAGTGTCTGAGAGTGTCAGAGAGTGATATAGAGTGTCAGAGAGTGTCAGAGAGTTATAGAGGGTGTCGGAGAGTGTCAGAGAGTGTCAGAGAGTGATAGAGAGTGACACAGAGTGGCAGAGAGTGTTAGAGAGTGTCAGAGAGTGTCAGAGAGTGTGACAGAGTTATAGAGGGTGTCGGAGAGTGTCAGAGAGTATCAGAGAGTGATAGAGAGTGATACAGAGTGTCAGAGAGTGTTAGAGGCTGTCTGAGATAGTCAGTGAGTGTCAGAGAGTGACAGAGAGTGTAAAAGTGTTTCTGAGATTGTCAGTGAGTGTCAGAGAGTGATAGAGAGTGTCTCGAGAGTCTGAGAGTGTCAGAGATACTCAGGTGTGTCAGAGAGTGTCAGACTGTGATAGAGAGTGATAGACAGAGTCTGAGAGTGTCTGAGAGCGTCTGAGAGTGTCAGAGAGTGATAGAGTGTGTCAGAGAGTGTCAGAGAGTGTCTGAGGGTGTCAGAGAGTGTCTGAGAGTGTCAGTGAGAGTCAGAGAGTGTTAGAGAGTGTCTGAGAGTGTCTGGGAGTATCTGAGAGTTTCAGAGATTGTCAGAGTGTGTCAGAGAGTGTCAGAGAGTGTCGGAGAATGATAGAGAGTGATAGAGATTTTCAGAGAGTGATAGAGAGTGTCTGAGAGACTCTGAGAGTGTCAGAGAGTGTCAGAGAGTGATAAAGAGTTTCTGAGAGTGTCAGAGAGTCTCAGAGAGTGATAGAGAGTGTCTGAGAGTGCTGAGAAAGTCAGAGAGTGATAGAGAGTTTCTGAGAGTGTCAGAGAGTGTCTGAGAGTGTCTGAGAGAGTCTGTGCGTGTCAGAGAGTGTCAGAGAGTGATTGAGAGTGTCAGAGAGTGTCAGAGAGTGATAGAGAGTGTCAGAGAGTGATAGAGAGTGATAGAGAGTGTCAGAAGGTGTCAGAGAGTGATAGAGAGTGTCTGAGAGTGTCTGAGAGTGTCAGAGAGTGTCTGAGATTGTCTGAGAGTCTCAGAGAGTGTCAGAGAGTGATAGAGAGTGTCTTAGTGTGTCGGAGAGTGTCAGAGAGTGATATAGAGTGTCTGAGCGTGTCTGAGAAAGTCAGAGAGTGATAGAGAGTTTTTGAGAGTGTCTGAGAGTGTCTGAGAGAGTCTGTGAGTGTCAGAGAGTGTCTGAGAGTGTCAGAGAGTGTCAGAGTGTGTCAGAGAGTGGCAGAGAGTGATAGAGAGTGATAGAGGGTGTCTGAGATTGTCAGTGAGTGTCAGAGAGTGATAGAGAGTGTTAGAGAGTTTCTGAGATTGTCAGTGAGTGTCAGAGAGTGATACAGAGTGATAGAGGGTGTCTGAGATTGTCAGTGAGTATCAGAGAGTGATAGAGAGTGTCTGAAAGTGTCAGTGAGTGACAGATGTGATAGAGAGTGATAGAGAGTGTCTGAGAGTGTCAAAGAGTGTCAGAGAGTGTCAGAGAGTGCTCGAGAGTGTCTGAGAGTGTCTGAGAAAGTCAGAGTGTGTCAGAGAGTGATAGAGAGTTTCTGAGAGTGTCAGAGAGTGTCAGAGAATGTCTGATAGTGTCTGAGTGCGTCAGAGAGCGATAGAGAGTGATAGAGAGTGTCTGAGAGTGTCTGAGAGTGTCTGAGAGAGTCTGTGCGTGTCAGAGAGTGTCAGAGAGTGATTGAGAGTGTCAGAGTGTCAGAGAGTGATAGAGAGTGTCAGAGAGTGATAGAGAGTGATAGAGAGTGTCAGAAGGTGTCAGAGAGTGATAGAGAGTGTCTGAGAGTGTCTGAGAGTGTCAGAGAGTGTCTGAGATTGTCTGAGAGTCTCAGAGAGTGTCAGAGAGTGATAGAGAGTGTCTTAGTGTGTCGGAGAGTGTCAGAGAGTGATATAGAGTGTCTGAGCGTGTCTGAGAAAGTCAGAGAGTGATAGAGAGTTTTTGAGAGTGTCTGAGAGTGTCTGAGAGAGTCTGTGAGTGTCAGAGAGTGTCTGAGAGTGTCAGAGAGTGTCAGAGTGTGTCAGAGAGTGGCGGAGAGTGATAGAGAGTGATAGAGGGTGTCTGAGATTGTCAGTGAGTGTCAGAGAGTGATAGAGAGTGTTAGAGAGTTTCTGAGATTGTCAGTGAGTGTCAGAGAGTGATACAGAGTGATAGAGGGTGTCTGAGATTGTCAGTGAGTATCAGAGAGTGATAGAGAGTGTCTGAAAGTGTCAGTGAGTGACAGATGTGATAGAGAGTGATAGAGAGTGTCTGAGAGTGTCAAAGAGTGTCAGAGAGTGTCAGAGAGTGTCAGAGAGTGCTCGAGAGTGTCTGAGAAAGTCAGAGTGTGTCAGAGAGTGATAGAGAGTTTCTGAGAGTGTCAGAGAGTGTCAGAGAATGTCTGATAGTGTCTGAGTGCGTCAGAGAGCGATAGAGAGTGATAGAGAGTGTCTGAGAGTGTCTGAGAGAGTCTGTGAGTGTCAGATAGTGTCAGAGAGTGTCAGAGAGTGTCTGAGATTGTCTCAGAGTGTCAGAGAGTGTCAGAGAGTGATATAGTGTGTCTTAGTGTGTCGGAGAGTGTCAGAGAGTGATGGAGAGTGTCTGAGAATGTCTGAGAAAGTCAGAGAGTGATAGAGAGTTTCTGAGAGTGTCTGAGAGTGTCTGAGAGAGTCTGTGAGTGTCAGAGAGTGTCAGAGATTGTCAGAGAGTGTCAGAGAGTGATAGAGAGTGTCAGAGTGTTTCTGAGATTGTCAGTGAGTGTCAGAGAGTGATAGAGAGTGTCTAGATATTCTGAGAGTTTCAGAGATTGTCAGAGTGTGTCAGAGAGTGCCAGAGAGTGATAGAGAGTGATAGAGGGTGTCTGAGACTGTCAGTGAGTGTCAGAGAGTGATAGAGAGTGTTAGAGAGTTTTTGAGATTGTCAGTGAGTGTCAGAGAGTGATGCAGAGTGATAGAGGGTGTCTGAGATTGTCAGTGAGTATCAGAGTGATAGAGAGTGTCTGAAAGTGTCAGTGAGTGACAAATGTGATAGAGAGTGAAAGAGTGTCTGTGAGAGTCTGTGAGTGTCAGAGATTGTCACAGTGTCAGAGAGTGATAGAGAGTGTCTGAGAGTGTCAGAGATTGTCAGAGAGTGATCAAGTGTGTCAGAGAGTGTCAGAGAGTGTCTCAGAGTGTCTGAGTGCATCAGAGAGTGATAGAGAGTGATAGAGAGTGTCTGAGAGTGTCAGAGAGTGTCTGAAAGTGTCAGAGAGTGATAGAGAGTAATAGAGAGTGTCAGAGAATGTCAGAGAGTGTCAGAGAGTGTCTGAGAGTGTCACAGAGTGTCTGAGAGTGTCAGAGAGTGATAGAGAGTGATAGAGAGTGTCAGAGAATGTCAGAGAGTGTCAGAGAGTGATAGAGAGTTTCCGAGAGTGTCAGAGAGTGTCTGAGAGTATCTGAGAGAGTCTGAGAGTGATAGAGAGTGTCTGAGAGTGTCAGAGAGTGATAGAGAGTGTCAGAGAGTGTCAGAGAGTGATAGAGAGTGACACAGAGTGTCAGAGAGTGTCAGAGAGTGTCACAGAGTTATAGAGGGTGTCGGAGAGTGTCAGAGAGTGTCAGAGAGTGATAGAGAGTGTCAGAGAATGTCAGAGAGTGTCAGAGAGTGATAGAGAGTTTCCGAGAGTGTCAGAGAGTGTCTGAGAGTGTCTGAGAGAGTCTGAGAGTGATAGAGAGTGTCTGAGAGTGTCAGAGAGTGATATAGAGTGTCAGAGAGTGTCAGAGAGTTATAGAGGGTGTCGGAGAGTGTCAGAGAGTGTCAGAGAGTGATAGAGAGTGACACAGAGTGGCAGAGAGTGTTAGAGAGTGTCAGAGAGTGTCAGAGAGTGTGACAGAGTTATAGAGTGTGTCGGAGAGTGTCAGAGAGTATCAGAGAGTGATAGAGAGTGATACAGAGTGTCAGAGAGTGTTAGAGGCTGTCTGAGATAGTCAGTGAGTGTCAGAGAGTGACAGAGAGTGTAAAAGTGTTTCTGAGATTGTCAGTGAGTGTCAGAGAGTGATAGAGAGTGTCTAGAGAGTCTGAGAGTGTCAGAGATACTCAGGTGTGTCAGAGAGTGTCAGACTGTGATAGAGAGTGATAGAGAGAGTCTGAGAGTGTCTGAGAGCGTCTGAGATTGTCAGAGAGTGATAGAGTGTGTCAGAGAGTGTCAGAGAGTGTCTGAGGGTGTCAGAGAGTGTCTGAGAGTGTCAGTGAGAGTCAGAGAGTGTTAGAGAGTGTCTGAGAGTGTCTGGGAGTGTCTGAGAGTGTCAGAGATTGTCAGAGTGTGTCAGAGAGTGTCAGAGAGTGTCGGATAATGATAGAGAGTGATAGAGATTTTCAGAGAGTGATAGAGAGTGTCTGAGAGACTCTGAGAGTGTCAGAGAGTGTCAGAGAGTGATAAAGAGTGTCTGAGAGTGTCAGAGAGTCTCAGAGAGTGATAGAGAGTGTCTGAGAGTGCTGAGAAAGTCAGAGAGTGATAGAGAGTTTCTGAGAGTGTCAGAGAGTGTCTGAGAGTGTCTGAGAGAGTCTGTGCGTGTCAGAGAGTGTCAGAGAGTGATTGAGAGTGTCAGAGAGTGATAGAGAGTGATAGAGAGTGTCAGAAGGTGTCAGAGAGTGATAGAGAGTGTCTGAGAGTGTCTGAGAGTGTCAGAGAGTGTCTGAGATTGTCTGAGAGTGTCAGAGAGTGTCAGAGAGTGTCAGAGAGTGATAGAGAGTGTCTTAATGTGTCGGAGAGTGTCAGAGAGTGATATAGAGTGTCTGAGCGTGTCTGAGAAAGTCAGAGAGTGATAGAGAGTTTTTGAGAGTGTCTGAGAGTGTCTGAGAGAGTCTGTGAGTGTCAGAGAGTGTCTGAGAGTGTCAGAGAGTGTCAGAGTGTGTCAGAGAGTGGCGGAGAGTGATAGAGAGTGATAGAGGGTGTCTGAGATTGTCAGTGAGTGTCAGAGAGTGATAGAGAGTGTTAGAGAGTTTCTGAGATTGTCAGTGAGTGTCAGAGAGTGATACAGAGTGATAGAGGGTGTCTGAGATTGTCAGTGAGTATCAGAGAGTGATAGAGAGTGTCTGAAAGTGTCAGTGAGTGACAGATGTGATAGAGAGTGATAGAGAGTGTCTGAGAGTGTCAAAGAGTGTCAGAGAGTGTCAGAGAGTGTCAGAGAGTGCTCGAGAGTGTCTGAGAGTGTCTGAGAAAGTCAGAGTGTGTCAGAGAGTGATAGAGAGTTTCTGAGAGTGTCAGAGAGTGTCAGAGAATGTCTGATAGTGTCTGAGTGCGTCAGAGAGCGATAGAGAGTGATAGAGAGTGTCTGAGAGTGTCTGAGCGAGTCTGTGAGTGTCAGATAGTGTCAGAGAGTGTCAGAGAGTGTCTGAGATTGTCTCAGAGTGTCAGAGAGTGTCAGAGAGTGATATAGAGTGTCTTAGTGAGTCGGAGAGTGTCAGAGAGTGATGGAGAGTGTCTGAGAATGTCTGAGAAAGTCAGAGAGTGATAGAGAGTTTCTGAGAGTGTCTGAGAGTGTCTGAGAGAGTCTGTGAGTGTCAGAGAGTGTCAGAGATTGTCAGAGAGTGTCAGAGAGTGATAGAGAGTGTCAGAGTGTTTCTGAGATTGTCAGTGAGTGTCAGAGAGTGATAGAGAGTGTCTAGATATTCTGAGAGTTTCAGAGATTGTCAGAGTGTGTCAGAGAGTGCCAGAGAGTGATAGAGAGTGATAGAGGGTGTCTGAGACTGTCAGTGAGTGTCAGAGAGTGATAGAGAGTGTTAGAGAGTTTTTGAGATTGTCAGTGAGTGTCAGAGAGTGATGCAGAGTGATAGAGGGTGTCTGAGATTGTCAGTGAGTATCAGAGTGATAGAGAGTGTCTGAAAGTGTCAGTGAGTGACAAATGTGATAGAGAGTGAAAGAGTGTCTGTGAGAGTCTGTGAGTGTCAGAGATTGTCACAGTGTCAGAGAGTGATAGAGAGTGTCTGAGAGTGTCAGAGATTGTCAGAGAGTGATCAAGAGTGTCAGAGAGTGTCAGAGAGTGTCTCAGAGTGTCTGAGTGCATCAGAGAGTGATAGAGAGTGATAGAGAGTAATAGAGAGTGTCAGAGAATGTCAGAGAGTGTCAGAGAGTGTCTGAGAGTGTCACAGAGTGTCTGAGAGTGTCAGAGAGTGATAGAGAGTGATAGAGAGTGTCAGAGAATGTCAGAGAGTGTCAGAGAGTGATAGAGAGTTTCCGAGAGTGTCAGAGAGTGTCTGAGAGTATCTGAGAGAGTCTGAGAGTGATAGAGAGTGTCTGAGAGTGTCAGAGAGTGATAGAGAGTGTCAGAGAGTGTCAGAGAGTGATAGAGAGTGACACAGAGTGTCAGTGAGTGTCAGAGAGTGTCACAGAGTTATAGAGGGTGTCGGAGAGTGTCAGAGAGTGTCAGAGAGTGATAGAGAGTGTCAGAGAATGTCAGAGAGTGTCAGAGAGTGATAGAGAGTTTCCGAGAGTGTCAGAGAGTGTCTGAGAGTGTCTGAGAGAGTCTGAGAGTGATAGAGAGTGTCTGAGAGTGTCAGAGAGTGATATAGAGTGTCAGAGAGTGTCAGAGAGTTATAGAGGGTGTCGGAGAGTGTCAGAGAGTGTCAGAGAATGATAGAGAGTGACACAGAGTGGCAGAGAGTGTTAGAGAGTGTCAGAGAGTGTCAGAGAGTGTGACAGAGTTATAGAGGGTGTCGGAGAGTGTCAGAGAGTATCAGAGAGTGATAGAGAGTGATACAGAGTGTCAGAGAGTGTTAGAGGCTGTCTGAGATAGACAGTCAGTGTCAGAGAGTGACAGAGAGTGTAAAAGTGTTTCTGAGATTGTCAGTGAGTGTCAGAGAGTGATAGAGAGTGTCTAGAGAGTCTGAGAGTGTCAGAGATACTCAGGTGTGTCAGAGAGTGTCAGACTGTGATAGAGAGTGATAGAGAGAGTCTGAGAGTGTCTGAGAGCGTCTGAGAGTGTCAGAGAGTGATAGAGTGTGTCAGAGAGTGTCAGAGAGTGTCTGAGGGTGTCAGAGAGTGTCTGAGAGTGTCAGTGAGAGTCAGAGAGTGTTAGAGAGTGTCTGAGAGTGTCTGGGAGTGTCTGAGAGTGTCAGAGATTGTCAGAGTGTGTCAGAGAGTGTCAGAGAGTGTCGGAGAATGATAGAGAGTGATAGAGATTTTCAGAGAGTGATAGAGAGTGTCTGAGAGACTCTGAGAGACTCTGAGAGTGTCAGAGAGTGTCAGAGAGTGATAAAGAGTGTCTGAGAGTGTCAGAGAGTCTCAGAGAGTGATAGAGAGTGTCTGAGAGTGCTGAGAAAGTCAGAGAGTGATAGAGAGTTTCTGAGAGTGTCAGAGAGTGTCTGAGAGAGTCTGTGCGTGTCAGAGAGTGTCAGAGAGTGATTGAGAGTGTCAGAGAGTGTCAGAGAGTGATAGAGAGTGTCAGAGAGTGATAGAGAGTGATAGAGAGTGTCAGAAGGTGTCAGAGAGTGATAGAGAGTGTCTGAGAGTGTCTGAGAGTGTCAGAGAGTGTCTGAGATTGTCTGAGAGTGTCAGAGAGTGTCAGAGAGTGATAGAGAGTGTCTTAGTGTGTCGGAGAGTGTCAGAGAGTGATAGAGAGTGTCTGAGCGTGTCTGAGAAAGTCAGAGAGTGATAGAGAGTTTTTGAGAGTGTCTGAGAGTGTCTGAGAGAGTCTGAGAGTGTCAGAGAGTGTCAGAGTGTGTCAGAGAGTGGCGGAGAGTGATAGAGAGTGATAGAGGGTGTCTGAGATTGTCAGTGAGTGTCAGAGAGTGATAGAGAGTGTCAGAGAGTTTCTGAGATTGTCAGTGAGTGTCAGAGAGTGATACAGAGTGATAGAGGGTGTCTGAGATTGTCAGTGAGTATCAGAGAGTGATAGAGAGTGTCTGAAAGTGTCAGTGAGTGACAGATGTGATAGAGAGTGATAGAGAGTGTCTGAGAGTGTCAGAGTGTGTCAGAGAGTGATAGAGAGTTTCTGAGAGTGTCAGAGAGTGTCAGAGAATGTCTGATAGTGTCTGAGTGCGTCAGAGAGCGATAGAGAGTGATAGAGAGTGTCTGAGAGTGTCTGAGAGAGTCTGTGAGTGTCAGATAGTGTCAGAGAGTGTCAGAGAGTGTCTGAGATTGTCTCAGAGTGTCAGAGAGTGTCAGAGAGTGATATAGAGTGTCTTAGTGTGTCGGAGAGTGTCAGAGAGTGATGGAGAGTGTCTGAGAATGTCTGAGAAAGTCAGAGAGTGATAGAGAGTTTCTGAGAGTGTCTGAGAGTGTCTGAGAGAGTCTGTGAGTGTCAGAGAGTGTCTGAGAGTGTCAGAGAGTGTCAGAGAGAGATACAGAGTTTCAGAGAGTGTGAGAGATTGCTTTTGTGAGTCTGAGAGTGTCAGAGATTGTCAGAGAGTGTCAGAGAGTGATAGAGAGTGTCAGAGTGTTTCTGAGATTGTCAGTGAGTGTCAGAGAGTGATAGAGAGTGTCTAGATATTCTGAGAGTTTCAGAGATTGTCAGAGTGTGTCAGAGAGTGCCAGAGAGTGATAGAGAGTGATAGAGGGTGTCTGAGATTGTCAGTGAGTGTCAGAGAGTGATAGAGAGTGTTAGAGAGTTTTTGAGATTGTCAGTGAGTGTCAGAGAGTGATGCAGAGTGATAGAGGGTGTCTGAGATTGTCAGTGAGTATCAGAGTGATAGAGAGTGTCTGAAAGTGTCAGTGAGTGACAAATGTGATAGAGAGTGAAAGAGTGTCTGTGAGAGTCTGTGAGTGTCAGAGATTGTCACAGTGTCAGAGAGTGATAGAGAGTGTCTGAGAGTGTCAGAGATTGTCAGAGAGTGATCAAGAGTGTCAGAGAGTGTCAGAGAGTGTCTCAGAGTGTCTGAGTGCATCAGAGAGTGATAGAGAGTGATAGAGAGTGTCTGAGAGTGTCAGAGAGTGTCTGAAAGTGTCAGAGAGTGATAGAGAGTAATAGAGAGTGTCAGAGAATGTCAGAGAGTGTCAGAGAGTGTCTGAGAGTGTCACAGAGTGTCTGAGAGTGTCAGAGAGTGATAGAGAGTGATAGAGAGTGTCAGAGAATGTCAGAGGGTGTCAGAGAGTGATAGAGAGTTTCCGAGAGAGTCAGAGAGTGTCTGAAAGTATCTGAGAGAGTCTGAGAGTGATAGAGAGTGTCTGAGAGTGTCAGAGAGTGATAGAGAGTGTCAGAGAGTGTCAGAGAGTGATAGAGAGTGACACAGAGTGTCAGAGAGTGTCAGAGAGTGTCACAGAGTTATAGAGGGTGTCGGAGAGTGTCAGAGAGTGTCAGAGAGTGATAGAGAGTGTAAGAGAATGTCAGAGAGTGTCAGAGAGTGATAGACAGTTTCCGAGAGTGTCAGAGAGTGTCTGAGAGTGTCTGAGAGAGTCTGAGAGTGATAGAGAGTGTCTGAGAGTGTCAGAGAGTGATATAGAGTGTCAGAGAGTGTCAGAGAGTTATAGAGGGTGTCGGAGAGTGTCAGAGAGTGTCAGAGAGTGATAGAGAGTGACACAGAGTGGCAGAGAGTGTTAGAGAGTGTCAGAGAGTGTCAGAGAGTGTGACAGAGTTATAGAGTGTGTCGGAGAGTGTCAGAGAGTATCAGAGATTGATAGAGAGTGATACAGAGTGTCAGAGAGTGTTAGAGGCTGTCTGAGATAGTCAGTGAGTGTCAGAGAGTGACAGAGAGTGTAAAAGTGTTTCTGAGATTGTCAGTGAGTGTCAGAGAGTGATAGAGAGTGTCTAGAGAGTCTGAGAGTGTCAGAGATACTCAGGTGTGTCAGAGAGTGTCAGACTGTGATAGAGAGTGATAGAGAGAGTCTGAGAGTGTCTGAGAGCATCTGAGAGTGTCAGAGAGTGATAGAGTGTGTCAGAGAGTGTCTGAGGGTGTCAGAAAGTGTCTGAGAGTGTCAGTGAGAGTCAGAGATTGATAGAGAGTGTCTGAGAGTGTCTGGGAGTGTCTGAGAGTGTCAGAGATTGTCAGAGTGTGTCAGAGAGTGTCAGAGAATGTCGGAGAATGATAGAGAGTGATAGAGATTTTCAGAGAGTGATAGAGAGTGTCTGAGAGACTCTGAGAGTGTCAGAGAGTGTCAGAGAGTGATAAAGAGTGTCTGAGAGTGTCAGAGAGTCTCAGAGAGTGATAGAGAGTGTCTGAGAGTGCTGAGAAAGTCAGAGAGTGATAGAGAGTTTCTGAGAGTGTCAGAGAGTGTCTGAGAGTGTCTGAGAGAGTCTGTGCGTGTCAGAGAGTGTCAGAGAGTGATTGAGAGTGTCAGAGAGTGTCAGAGAGTGATAGAGAGTGTCAGAGAGTGATAGAGAGTGATAGAGAGTGTCAGAAGGTGTCAGAGAGTGATAGAGAGTGTCTGTGAGTGTCTGAGAGTGTCAGAGAGTGTCTGAGATTGTCTGAGAGTGTCAGAGAGTGTCAGAGAGTGATAGAGAGTGTCTTAGTGTGTCGGAGAGTGTCAGAGAGTGATAGAGAGTGTCTGAGCGTGTCTGAGAAAGTCAGAGAGTGATAGAGAGTTTTTGAGAGTGTCTGAGAGTGTCTGAGAGAGTCTGTGAGTGTCAGAGAGTGTCTGAGAGTGTCAGAGAGTGTCAGAGTGTGTCAGAGAGTGGCGGAGAGTGATAGAGAGTGATAGAGGGTGTCTGAGATTGTCAGTGAGTGTCAGAGAGTGATAGAGAGTGTTAGAGAGTTTCTGAGATTGTCAGTGAGTGTCAGAGAGTGATACAGAGTGATAGAGGGTGTCTGAGATTGTCAGTGAGTATCAGAGAGTGATAGAGAGTGTCTGAAAGTGTCAGTGAGTGACAGATGTGATAGAGAGTGATAGAGAGTGTCTGAGAGAGTCTGTGAGTGTCAGAGATTGTCAGAAAGTGTCAGAGAATGATAGAGAGTGTCTGAGAGTGTCAGAGATTGTCAGAGAGTGATCGAGAGTGTCAGAGAGTGTCAGAGAGTGTCTCAGAGTGTCTGAGTGCGTCAGAGAGTGATAGAGAGTGATAGATAGTGTCTGAGAGTGTCTGAGAGTGTCTGAGAGTGTCAAAGAATGTCAGAGAGTGATAGAGAATGTCTGAGAGTGTCTGAGAGTGTCAGAGAGTGTCTGAGAGTGTCAGAGAGTGATAGAGAGTGATAGAGAGTGTCAGAGAATGTCAGAGCTTGTCAGAGAGTGATAGAGAGTTTCTGAGAGTGTCAGAGAGTGTCTGAGAGTGTCTGAGAGTGTCTGAGAGTGATAGAGAGTGTCACAGAGTGTCAGAGAATGATAGAGAGTGTCAGAGAGTGATAGAGAGTGTCTGAGTGAGTCAGAGAGTGATATAGAGTGTCAGAGAGTGTCAGAGAGTTATAGAGGGTGTCGGAGAGTGTCAGAGAGTGTCAGAGAGTGATAGGGAGTGACACAGAGTGGCAGAGAGTGTTAGAGAGTGTCAGAGAGTGTCAGAGAGTGTCACAGAGTGATAGAGGGTGTCGGAGAGTGTCAGAGAGTATCAGAGAGTGATAGAGAGTGATACAGAGTGTCAGTGAGTGTTAGAGAGTATCTGAGAGTGTCAGAGAGTGTCTGAGATTGTCAGTGATTGTCAGAGAGTAACAGAGAGTGTCTGAGATTGTCAGTGACTGTCAGAGAGTGATAGAGAGTGTCTAGTGAGTCTGAGAGTGTCAGAGATTGTCAGAGAGTGTCAGAGAGTGATAGAGAGTGATAGAGGCTGTCTGAGATTGTCAGTGAGTGTCAGAGAGTGACAGAGAGTGTAAAAGTGTTTCTGAGATTGTCAGTGAGTGTCAGAGAGTGATAGAGAGTGTCTAGAGAGTCTGAGAGTGTCAGAGATTCTCAGGTGTGTCAGAGAGTATCAGACTGTGATAGAGAGTGATAGAGAGAGTCTGAGAGTGTCTGAGAGCGTCAGAGAGTGTCAGAGAGTTATAGAGTGTGTCAGAGAGTGTCAGAGAGTGTCTGAGGGTGTCAGAGAGTGTCTGAGAGTGTCAGTGAGAGTCAGTGAGTGATAGAGAGTGTCTGAGAGTGTCAGAGAGTGTCTGAGGGTGTCAGCGAGTGTCTGAGAGTGTCAGTGAGATTCAGTGAGTGATAGAGAGTGTCTGAGAGTGTCTGAGAGTGTCTGAGAGTGTCAGAGATTGTCAGAGTATGTCAGAGAGTGTCAGAGAGTGTCGGAGAATGATAGAGAGTGATAGAGATTTTCAGAGAGTGATAGAGAGGGTCTGAGAGAGTGTCTGACAGTGTCGGAAAGTGTCAGAGAGTGATAATGAGAGTCAGAGAGTGACAGAGAGTTTCAGAGAATTGTCAGAGAGTTTCAGAGAGTGTCAGAGAGTGTCAGAGAATTTCAGAGTGTTTCAGAGAGTGTCATAGAGTGTCAGAGAGGGTCTGAGTGTGTCAGAGAGTGTCAGAGAGTTTCAGAGAGTGACAGAGAGAGTCAGAGAGTGTCAGAGAGTGTCACAGAGTGTCAGAGAGTTTCTGAGTGTTTCAGAGAGTGTCAGAGAGTTTCAGAGAGTGTGGGAGAGCTTCAGAGAATTGTCAGAATGTTTCAGAGATCGTCAGAGATTGTCTGAGAGTGTCAAAGAGTGTCAAAGAGTTTCAGAGAGTGTCAGAGAGTGTCAGAGTGTGTCAGAGATTGTCAGAGATTGCCAGAGAGTTTCTGAGATTTTCTGAGACTTTCAGGGAGTTTCAAGAGTTTCAGACAGTGTCACAGACTGTCAGAGAGTTTCAGAGAGCTTCAGAGAGTGTCAGAGAGTGTCAGAGAGTGACAGAGAGTTTCAGAGAGTGTCAGAGAGTGTCAGAGAGTTTCAGAGTGTTTCAGAGAGTGTCAGAGAGTGTCAGAGAGGGTCTGAGTGTGTCAGAGAGAGTCAGAGAGTGTCAGAGAGTGTCACAGAGTGTGGGAGAGCTTCAGAGAATTGTCAGAGTGTTTCAGAGTGCGTCAGAGATTGTCTGCGAGTGTCAGAGAGTGTCAAAGAGTTTCAGAGAGTGTCAGAGAGTGTCAGAGATTGCCAGAGAGTTTCTGAGATTTTCTCAGACTTTCAGAGAGTGTCATGAGTTTCAGACAGTGTCACAGACTGTCAGAGAGTTTCAGAGAGCTTCAGAGAGTGTCAGAGAGTGTCAGAGAGTGACAGAGAGTTTCAGAGAATTGTCAGAGAGTTTCAGAGAGTGTCAGAGAGTGTCAGAGAGTTTCAGAGTGTTTCAGAGAGTGTCAGACAGTGTCAGAGAGGGTCTGAGTGTGTCAGAGAGTGTCAGAGAGTTTCAGAGAGTGTCAGAGAGAGTCAGAGAGTGTCAGAGAGTGTCACAGAGTGTCAGAGAGTTTCAGAGAGCTTCAGAGAGTGTTTCAGAGAGTGTCAGAGAGTTTCAGAGAGTATCACAGAGTGTCAGAGAGTGTCTGAGAGTGTCTGAGAGTGTCAGAGATTGTCAGAGTATGTCAGAGAGTGTCAGAGAGTGTCGGAGAATGATAGAGAGTGATAGAGATTTTCAGAGAGTGATAGAGAGGGTCTGAGAGAGTGTCTGACAGTGTCGGAAAGTGTCAGAGAGTGATAATGAGAGTCAGAGAGTGACAGAGAGTTTCAGAGAATTGTCAGAGAGTTTCAGAGAGTGTCAGAGAGTGTCAGAGAATTTCAGAGTGTTTCAGAGAGTGTCATAGAGTGTCAGAGAGGGTCTGAGTGTGTCAGAGAGTGTCAGAGAGTGACAGAGAGAGTCAGAGAGTGTCAGAGAGTGTCACAGAGTGTCAGAGAGTTTCTGAGTGTTTCAGAGAGTGTCAGAGAGTTTCAGAGAGTGTGGGAGAGCTTCAGAGAATTGTCAGAATGTTTCAGAGATCGTCAGAGATTGTCTGAGAGTGTCAAAGAGTGTCAAAGAGTTTCAGAGAGTGTCAGAGAGTGTCAGAGTGTGTCAGAGATTGTCAGAGATTGCCAGAGAGTTTCTGAGATTTTCTGAGACTTTCAGGGAGTTTCAAGAGTTTCAGACAGTGTCACAGACTGTCAGAGAGTATTCAGAGAGCTTCAGAGAGTGTCAGAGAGTGTCAGAGAGTGACAGAGAGTTTCAGAGAGTGTCAGAGAGTGTCAGAGAGTTTCAGAGTGTTTCAGAGAGTGTCAGAGAGTGTCAGAGAGGGTCTGAGTGTGTCAGAGAGAGTCAGAGAGTGTCAGAGAGTGTCACAGAGTGTGGGAGAGCTTCAGAGAATTGTCAGAGTGTTTCAGAGTGCGTCAGAGATTGTCTGCGAGTGTCAGAGAGTGTCAAAGAGTTTCAGAGAGTGTCAGAGAGTGTCAGAGATTGCCAGAGAGTTTCTGAGATTTTCTCAGACTTTCAGAGAGTGTCATGAGTTTCAGACAGTGTCACAGACTGTCAGAGAGTTTCAGAGAGCTTCAGAGAGTGTCAGAGAGTGTCAGAGAGTGACAGAGAGTTTCAGAGAATTGTCAGAGAGTTTCAGAGAGTGTCAGAGAGTGTCAGAGAGTTTCAGAGTGTTTCAGAGAGTGTCAGACAGTGTCAGAGAGGGTCTGAGTGTGTCAGAGAGTGTCAGAGAGTTTCAGAGAGTGTCAGAGAGAGTCAGAGAGTGTCAGAGAGTGTCACAGAGTGTCAGAGAGTTTCAGAGAGCTTCAGAGAGTGTTTCAGAGAGTGTCAGAGAGTTTCAGAGAGTATCACAGAGTGTCAGAGAGTGTCAGAGAGTTTCAGAGTGTTTCATAGAGTGTCAGAGAGTGTCAGAGAGGGTCTGAGTGTGTCAGAGAGTGTCAGAGTGTTTCAGAGAGTGTTAGAGAGAGTCAGAGAGTGTCAGAGAGTGTCACAGAGTGTGGGAGAGTTTCAGAGAATTTTCAGAGTGTTTCAGAGAGCGTCAGAGAGTGTCTGAGAGTGTCAGAGAGTATCAAAGAGTTTCAGAGAGTGTCAGAGAGTGTCAGAGAGTGTCAGAGAGTTTCAGAGATTGCCAGAGAGTTTCTGAGATTTTCTGAGAATTTCAGAGAGTGTCAATTGTTTCAGACAGTGTCACAGACTGTCAGAGAGTTTCAGAGAGCTTCAGAGAGTGTCAGAGAGTGTCAGAGAGTGACAGAGAGTTTCAGAGAATTGTCAGAGAGTTTCAGACAGTGTCACAGACATTCAGAGAGTTTCAGAGAGTGTCAGAGAGTGTAAGAGAGTGACAGAGAGTTTCAGAGAATTGTCAGACAGTGTCAGAGATTTTCAGAGTGTTTCAGAGAGTGTCAGAGATTGCCAGTGAGTTTCTGAGAGTTTCTGAGAGTGTCGGAGCGTGTCCGAGAGTGTCAGAGAGTTTCAGGGAGTGTCACATAGTGTCAGAGAGTTTCAGAGCGGGTCAGAGAGTTTCAGAGAGTTTCTGAGAGTGTCACAGCGTGTCAGAGAGTTTCAGAGAGCTTCAGAGAGTGTCTGAGAGTTTCAGAGAGTTTCAGTGAGTGTCAGAGATTGTCTGAGAGTGTCAGAGAGTATCAAAGAGTTTCAAAGCATGTCTGAGAGTGTCAGAGAGTGTCTGAGAGTGTCAGAGAGTGTCAGAGAATGTCGGAGAGTTTCTGAGAGCAACTTTGAGTGTAAGAGAGTGTCAGAGGGTTCTGAGAGTTTCTGAGTGTGTCAGGGAGTGTCACAGAGTGTCAGAGACTGTCAGAGAGTGTCAGAGAGTTTCAGAGAGTTTCACAGAGTGTCAGAGAGTGTCAGAGAGTGTCAGAGGGATTCACAGTGCGTCACAGAGTGTTAGAGAGTTTCAGAGAGTGTCACAGAGTGTCAGAGAGTGTCAGAGAGTGTCAGAGACTGTCAGAGAATATCGGAGAGTTTCTGAGAGTATCTGTGAGTGTCAGAGAGTGTCAGAGACTGTCAGAGACTGTCAGAGGGTTCAGAGAGTTTCTGAGTGTGTCAGGGATTGTCATAGAGTGTCAGAGAGTGTCAGAGAGTTTCAGAGAGAGTCAGATCGTGTCAGAGAGTGTCAGAGAGTTTCAGAGAGTGTCAGAGAGTGTCTGAGAGTGTCAGAGAGTGTCAGAGATTTTCAGAGAGTTCCAGAGAGCTTCAGAGAGTGTCAGAGAGTGTCAGAAAGTTTCACAGTGTGTCACAGAGTGTCAGAGAGTGTCAGAGAGATTCGGAGAGTATCAGAAAGTGTCAGAGAGGTTCAGATAGTTTCTGAGTGTGTCAGAGAGTGTCAGAGAGTTTCAGAGAGTGTCACAGAGTGTCAGAGAGTGTCAGAGAGTGTAAGAGAGTTTCAGAGAGTTTCTGAGAGTTTCTGAGAGTGTCAGAGAGTTTCAGAGAGTTTCTGAGAGTTTCTGAGTGTGTCAGAGAGTGTCAGAGATTGCCAGAGAGTTTCTGAGATTTTCTGAGACTTTCAGAGAGTGTCAAGAGTTTCAGAGAGTGTCACAGACTGTCAGAGAGCGTCAGAGAGATTGCAGAGAGTGTCAGAGAGTGTGGGAGAGCTTCAGAGAATTGTCAGAGTGTTTCAGAGTGCGTCAGAGATTGTCTGAGAGTGTCAAAGAGTTTCAGAGAGTGTCAGAGAATGTCAGAGAGTGTCAGAGATTGCCAGAGTGTTTCTGAGATTTTCTGAGACTTTCAGAGAATTGTCAGAGAGTTTCAGAGCGTGTCAGAGAGTGTCAGAGAGTTTCAGAGTGTTTCAGAGAGTGTCAGAGAGTGTCAGAGAGGGTCTGTGTGTGTCAGAGAGTGTCAGAGAGTTTCAGAGAGTGTCAGAGAGAGTCAGAGAGTGTCAGAGAGTGTCACAGAGTGTGGGAGAGCTTCAGAGAATTGTCAGAGTGTTTCAGAGTGCGTCAGAGATTGTCTGAGAGTGTCAGAGAGTGTCAAAGAGTTTCAGAGAGTGTCAGAGAGTGTCAGAGATTGCCAGAGGGTTACTGAGAATTTCTGAGACTTTCAGAGAGTGTCAAGAGTTTCAGACAGTGTCACAGACTGCCAGAGAGTTTCAGAGAGCTTCAGAGAGTGTCAGAGAGTGTCAGAGAGTGACAGAGAGTTTCAGAGAATTGTCAGAGAGTTTCAGAGAGTGTCAGAGAATGTCAGAGAGTTTCAGAGTGTTTCAGAGAGTGTCAGAGAGTGTCAGAGAGGGTCTGAGTGTGTCAGAGAGTGTCAGTGAGTTTCTGAGTGTTTCAGAGAGTGTCAGAGAGTTTCAGAGAGTGTCACAGAGTGTCAGAGGGTGTCAGAGAGTTTCTCAGAGTTTCAGTGAGTTTCCGAGAGTTTCTGAGAGTGTCAGAGAGTTTCAGAGAGTGTCAGAAAGTTTCAGAGAGTTTCAGAGAGTGTCAGAATGTTTCAGAGAGTGTCAGATAGTGTCAGAGAGTTTCAGAGAGTGTCACAGAGTGTCAGAGAGTTTCAGTGAGCTTCAGAGAGCGTCAGAGAGCGTCAGAGAGTGTCGGAGGTTTTCAGAGAGTTTCAGATGGTGTCAGTGAGTTTCAGAGAGTTTCAGAGAGTGTCAGAAAGTGTTAGAGAGTGTCTGAGAGTTTCAGAGAGTTTCAGTGAGTGTCAGAGAGTTTCAGAGAATTTCAGAGATTGTCAGAGATTGTCTGAGAGTGTCAGAGAGTGTCAAAGAGTTTCAGAGAATGTCAGAGAGTGTCAGAGAGTGTCTGAGAGTGTCAGAGAGTGTCAGAGGGATTCACAGTGAGTCACAGAGTGTTAGAGAGTTTCAGAGAGTGTCACAGAGTGTCAGAGAGTGTCAGAGAGGGTCACAGAGTGTCAGAGAGTTTCAGAGAGTGTCAGAGACTGTCAGAGAATATCGGAGAGTTATTCGGCACAGTGGCGCAGTGGTTAGCACCGCAGCCTCATGGCTCCAGCGACCCGGGTTCAATTCTGGGTACTGCCCGTGTGGAGTTTGCAAGTTCTCCCTGTGACTGCGTGGGTTTTCTCCGGGTGCTCCGGTTTCCTCCCACAAACCAAAAGACTTGCAGGTTGGTAGGTAAATTGGCAATTATAAATTGTCACTAGTATAGGTAGGTGGTAGGGAAATATAGAGATAGGTGGGGATGTGGTAGGAATATGGGATTAGTGTAGGGTTAGTATATATGGGTGGTTGACGGTCGGCACAGACTCGGTGGGCCGAAGGGCCTGTTTCAGTGCTGTATCTCTAAACTAATCTGTGAGTGTCAGAGAGTGTCAGAGACTGTCAGAGACTGTCAGAGGGTTCAGAGAGTTTCTGAGTGCGTCAGAGAGTGTCATAGAGTGTCAGAGAGTGTCAGAGAGTTTCAGAAAGAGTCAGATCGTGTCAGAGAGTGTCAGAGAGTTTCAGAGAGTGTCAGAGAGTGTCTGAGAGTGTCAGAGAGTGTCAGAGATTTTCAGAGAGTTCCAGAGAGCTTCAGAGAGTGTCAGAGAGTGTCAGAAAGTTTCACAGTGTGTCACAGAGTGTCAGAGAGTGTCAGAGAGTTTCGGAGAGTATCAGAAAGTGTCAGAGAGGTTCAGAGAGTTTCTGAGTGTGTCAGAGAGTGTCAGAGAGTTTCAGAGAGTGTCACAGAGTGTCAGAGAGTGTCAGAGAGTGTAAGAGCGTTTCAGAGAGTTTCTGAGAGTTTCTGAGAGTGGCAGAGAGTTTCAGAGAGTTTCTGAGAGTGTCTGAGTGTGTCAGAGAGTGTCAGAGATTGCCAGAGAGTTTCTGAGATTTTCTGAGACTTTCAGAGAGTGTCATGAGATTCAGAGAGTGTCACAGACTGTCAGAGAGCGTCAGAGAGATTGCAGAGAGTGTCAGAGAGTGTGGGAGAGCTTCAGAGAATTGTCAGAGTGTTTCAGAGTGCGTCAGAGATTGTCTGAGAGTGTCAAAGAGTGTCAAAGAGTTTCAGAGAGTGTCAGAGAATGTCAGAGAGTGTCAGAGATTGCCAGAGTGTTTCTGAGATTTTCTGAGACTTTCAGAGAATTGTCAGAGAGTTTCAGAGAGTGTCAGAGAATATCGGAGAGTTAGGCGGCACAGTGGCGCAGTGGTTAGCACCGCAGCCTCATGGCTCCAGCGACCCGGGTTCAATTCTGGGTACTGCCCGTGTGGAGTTTGCAAGTTCTCCCTGTGACTGCGTGGGTTTTCTCCGGGTGCTCCGGTTTCCTCCCACAAACCAAAAGACTTGCAGGTTGGTAGGTAAATTGGCAATTATAAATTGTCACTAGTATAGGTAGGTGGTAGGGAAATATAGAGATAGGTGGGGATGTGGTAGGAATATGGGATTAGTGTAGGGTTAGTATATATGGGTGGTTGACGGTCGGCACAGACTCGGTGGGCCGAAGGGCCTGTTTCAGTGCTGTATCTCTAAACTAATCTGTGAGTGTCAGAGAGTGTCAGAGACTGTCAGAGACTGTCAGAGGGTTCAGAGAGTTTCTGAGTGCGTCAGAGAGTGTCATAGAGTGTCAGAGAGTGTCAGAGAGTTTCAGAAAGAGTCAGATCGTGTCAGAGAGTGTCAGAGAGTGTCAGAGAGTGTCTGAGAGTGTCAGAGAGTGGCAGAGATTTTCAGAGAGTTCCAGAGAGCTTCAGAGAGTGTCAGAGAGTGTCAGAAAGTTTTACAGTGTGTCACAGAGTGTCAGAGAGTGTCAGAGAGTTTCGGAGAGTATCAGAAAGTGTCAGAGAGGTTCAGAGAGTTTCTGAGTGTGTCAGAGAGTGTCAGAGAGTTTCAGAGAGTGTCACAGAGTGTCAGAGAGTGTCAGAGAGTGTAAGAGCGTTTCAGAGAGTTTCTGAGAGTTTCTGAGAGTGTCAGAGAGTTTCAGAGAGTTTCTGAGAGTTTCTGAGTGTGTCAGAGAGTGTCAGAGATTGCCAGAGAGTTTCTGAGATTTTCTGAGACTTTCAGAGAGTGTCATGAGATTCAGAGAGTGTCACAGACTGTCAGAGAGCGTCAGAGAGATTGCAGAGAGTGTCAGAGAGTGTGGGAGAGCTTCAGAGAATTGTCAGAGTGTTTCAGAGTGCGTCAGAGATTGTCTGAGAGTGTCAAAGAGTGTCAAAGAGTTTCAGAGAGTGTCAGAGAATGTCAGAGAGTGTCAGAGATTGCCAGAGTGTTTCTGAGATTTTCTGAGACTTTCAGAGAATTGTCAGAGAGTTTCAGAGAGTGTCAGAGAGATTCAGAGTGTTTCAGAGAGTGTCAGAGAGTGTAAGAGAGGGTCTGAGTGTGTCAGAGAGTGTCAGAGAGTTTCAGAGAGTGTCAGAGAGAGTCAGAGAGTGTCAGAGATTGCCAGAGAGTTTCTGAGATTTTCTGAGACTGTCAGAGAGTGTCAAGAGTTTCAGACAGTGTCACAGACTGTCAGAGAGTTTCAGAGAGCTTCAGAGAGTGTCAGAGAGTGTCAGAGAGTGACAGAGAGTTTCAGAGAATTGTCAGAGAGTTTCAGAGAGTGTCAGAGAGTGTCAGAGAGTTTCAGAGTGTTTCAGAGAGTGTCAGAGAGTGTCAGAGAGGGTCTGAGTGTGTCAGAGAGTGTCAGAGAGTTTCAGAGAGTGTCAGAGAGAGTCAGAGAGTGTCACAGAGTGTCAGAGAGTTTCTGAGTGTTTCAGAGAGCGGCAGAGAGTTTCAGAGAGTGTCACAGAGTGTCAGAGAGTGTCAGAGAGTTTCAGAGAGTTTCAGTGAGTTTCCGAGAGTTTCTGAGAGTGTCAGAGAGTTTCAGAGAGTTTCAGAGAGTGTCAGAAAGTTTCAGAGAGTTTCAGAGAGTGTCAGAAAGTTTCAGAGAGTGTCAGATATTGTCAGAGAGTTTCAGAGAGTGTCACAGAGTGTCAGAGAGTTTCAGTGAGCCTCAGAGAGCGTCAGAGAGTGTCAGAGAGTGTCGGAGGTTTTCAGAGAGTTTCAGATGGTGTCAGAGAGTTTCAGAGAGTGTCAGAGAGTGTCAGAGAGTTTCAGAGTGTTTCAGAGAGTGTCAGAGAGTGTCAGAGAGGGTCTGAGTGTGTCAGAGAGTGTCAGAGAGTTTCAGAGAGTGTCAGAGAGAGTCAGAGAGTGTCACAGAGTGTCAGAGAGTTTCTGAGTGTTTCAGAGAGCGTCAGAGAGTTTCAGAGAGTGTCACAGAGTGTCAGAGAGTGTCAGAGAGTTTCAGAGAGGTTCAGTGAGTTTCCCAGAGTTTCTGAGAGTGTCAGAGAGTTTCAGAGAGTTTCAGAGAGTGTCAGAAAGTCTCAGAGAGTTTCAGAGAGTGTCAGAAAGTTTCGGAGAGTGTCAGATAGTGTCAGAGTTTTTCAGAGAGTGTCAGAGAGTTTCAGAGAGTTTCAGAGAGTGTCCGAGAGTGTTAGAGAGTGTCTGAGAGTTTCAGAGAGTTTCGGAGGTTTTCAGAGAGTGTCAGAGAGATTCAGAGAATTTCAGAGATTGTCAGAGATAGTCTGAAAGTGTCAGGGAGTGTCAAAGAGTTTCAGAGAATGTCAGAGAGTGTCAGAGAGTGTCTGAGAGTGTCAGAGAGTGTCAGACAGTGTCAGAGAGTGTCAGAGAGTGTCAGAGTTTGCCAGAGAGTTTCTGAGATTTTCTGAGACTTTCAGAGAGTATCAAGAGTTTCAGACAGTGTCACAGACTGTCAGAGAGTTTCAGAGAGCTTCAGAGAGTGTCAGAGAGTGTCAGAGAGTGACAGAGAGTTTCAGAGAATTGTCAGAGAGTGTCAGAGAGTTTCAGAGTGTTTCAGAGAGTGTCAGAGAGTGTCAGAGAGGGTCTGAGTGTGTCAGAGAGTGTCAGAGAGTTTCAGAGAGTGTCAGAGAGAGTCAGAGAGTGTCAGAGAGTGTCACAGAGTGTCAGAGAGTTTCTCAGTGTTTCAGAGAGTGTCAGAGAGGTTCAGAGAGTGTCACAGAGTGTCAGAGAGTTTCAGAGAGTTTCAGTGAGTTTCCGAGAGTTTCTGAGAGTGTCAGAGAGTTTCAGAGAGTTTCAGAGTGTGTCAGAAAGTTTCAGGGAGTTTCAGAGAGTGTCAGAAAGTTTCAGAGAGTTTCAGATAGTGTCAGAGAGTTTCAGAGAGTGTCACAGAGTGTCAGAGAGTGTCAGAGATTGCCAGAGAGTTACTGAGATTTTCTGAGACGTTCAGAGACCGTCAAGAGTTTCAGAGCGTGTCACAGACTGTCAGAGAGTTTCCGAGAGCTTCAGAGAGTGTCAGTGAGTGTCAGAGAGTGACAGAGAGTTTCAGAGAATTGTCAGAGAGTTTCAGAGAGTGTCAGAGAGTTTCAGAGTGTTTGCAATAGTGTCAGAGAGTGTCAGAGAGGGTCTGAGAGTGTCAGAGAGTGTCAGAGAGTTTCAGAGAGTGTCAGAGAGAGTCAGCGAGTGTCAGAGAGTGTCACAGAGTATCAGAGAGTTTCTGAGTGTTTCAGAGAGTGTCAGAGAGTTTCAGAGAGTGTCACAGAGTGTCAGAGAGTGTCAGAGAGTGTCAGAGAGTTTCAGAGCGTTTCAGTGAGTTTCCGAGAGTTTCTGAGAGTGTCAGAGAGTTTCAGAGAGTTTCCGAGAGTGTCAGAAAGTTTCAGACAGTTTCAGAGAGTGTCAGAAAGTTTCAGAGAGTGTCAGATACTGTCAGAGAGTGTCACAGAGCGTCAGAGAGTTTCAGAGAGTGACAGAGAGTTTCTGAGAGTGTCGGAGAGTGTCCGAGAGTGTCAGAGAGTTTCAGGGAGTGTCACAAAGTTTCAGAGAGTTTCAGAGAGGGTCAGAGAGTTTCAGAGAGTTTCTGAGAGTGTCACAGCGTGTCAGAGAGTTGCAGAGAGCTTCAGAGAGTGTCTGAGAGTTTCAGAGAGTTTCAGTGAGTGTCAGAGAATGTCGGAGAGTCTCTGAGAGCAACTTTGAGTGTAAGAGAGTGTCAGAGGGTTCTGAGAGTTTCTGAGTGTGTCAGGGAGTGTCACAGAGTGTCAGAGACTGTCAGAGAGTATCAGAGAGTTTCAGAGAGTTTCACAGAGTGTCAGAGAGTGTCAGAGAGTGTCAGAGAGTGTCAGAGGGATTCACAGTGCGTCACAGAGTGTTAGAGAGTTTCAGAGAGTGTCACAGAGTGTCAGAGAGTGTCAGAGAGGGTCACAGAGTGTCAGAGAGTGTCAGAGAGTGTCAGAGACTGTCAGAGTATATCGGAGAGTTTCTGAGAGTATCTGTGAGTGTCAGAGAGTGTCAGAGACTGTCAGAGGGTTCAGAGAGTTTCTGAGTGTGTCAGAGAGTGTCATAGAGTGTCAGAGAGTGTCAGAGAGTTTCAGAGAGAGTCAGATCGTGTCAGAGAGTGTCAGAGAGTGTCAGAGAGTTTCAGAGAGTGTCAGAGAGTGTCTGAGAGTGTCAGAGAGTGTCAGAGATTTTCAGTGAGTTTCCGAGAGTTTCTGAGAGTGTCAGAGAGTTTCAGAGAATTTCAGAGAGTGTCAGAAAGTTTCAGAGAGTTTCAGAGAGTGTCAGAAAGTTTCATGGAGTGTGAGATAGTGTCGGAGGTTTTCAGAGAGTTTCAGATGGTGTCAGAGAGTTTCAGAGAGTTTCAGAGAATGTCCGAGAGTGTTAGAGAGTGTCTGAGAGTTTCAGAGAGTTTCAGTGAGTGTCAGAGAGTTTCAGGGAATTTCAGAGATTGTCAGAGATTGTCTGAGAGTGTCAGAGAGTGTCAAAGAGTTTCAGAGAATGTCAGAGAGTGTCAGAGAGTGTCTGAGAGTGTCAGAGAGTGTCAGACAGTGTCAGAGAGTGTCAGGGAGTGTCAGAGTTTGCCAGAGAATTTCTGAGATTTTCTGAGACTTTCAGAGAGTGTCAAGAGTTTCAGACAGTGTCACAGACTGTCAGAGAGTTTCAGAGAGCTTCAGAGAGTGTCAGAGAGTGACAGAGAGTTTCAGAGAATTGTCAGAAAGTTTCAGAGAGTGTCAGAGAGTTTCAGAGTGTTTCAGAGAGTGTCAGAGAGTGTCAGAGAGGGTCTGAGTGTGTCAGAGAGTGTCAGAGAGAGTCAGAGAGTGTCAGAGAGTGTCACAGAGTGTCAGAGAGTTTCTGAGTGTTTCAGAGAGTGTCAGAGAGTGTCAGAGAGGGTCTGAGAGTTTCAGAGAGTGTCAGAGAGAGTCAGAGAGTGTCAGAGAGTGTCACAGAGTGTCAGAGAGTTTCTGAGTGTTTCAGAGAGTGTCAGAGAGTTTCAGAGAGTGTCACAGAGTGTCAGAGAGTGTCAGAGAGGTTCAGAGAGTTTCAGTAAGTTTCCGAGAGTTTCTGAGAGTGTCAGAGAGTTTCAGAGAGTGTCAGAAAGTTTCAGGGAGTTTCAGAGAGTGTCAAAGAGTTTCAGAGAATGTCAGAGAGTGTCAGAGAGTGTCTGAGAGTGTCAGAGAGTGTCAGAGAGTGTCAGAGAATGTCGGAGAGTTTCTGAGAGTATCTGTGAGTGTAAGAGAGTGTCAGAGGGTTCTGAGAGTTTCTGAGTGTGTCAGGGAGTGTCAGAGAGTGTCAGAGAGATTCAGAGAGTGTCAGAGAGTGTCTGAGAGTGTCAGAGAGTGTCAGAGATTTTCAGAGAGTTCCAGAGAGCTTCAGAGAGTGTCAGAGAGTGTCAGAAAGTTTCACAGTGTGTCACAGAGTGTCAGAGAGTTTCTGAGTGTTTCAGAGAGCGGCAGAGAGTTTCAGAGAGTGTCACAGAGTGTCAGAGAGTGTCAGAGAGTTTCAGAGAGTTTCAGTGAGTTTCCGAGAGTTTCTGAGAGTGTCAGAGAGTTTCAGAGAGTTTCAGAGAGTGTCAGAAAGTTTCAGAGAGTTTCAGAGAGTGTCAGAAAGTTTCAGAGAGTGTCAGATATTGTCAGAGAGTTTCAGAGAGTGTCACAGAGTGTCAGAGAGTTTCAGTGAGCCTCAGAGAGCGTCAGAGAGTGTCAGAGAGTGTCGGAGGTTTTCAGAGAGTTTCAGATGGTGTCAGAGAGTTTCAGAGAGTGTCAGAGAGTGTCAGAGAGTTTCAGAGTGTTTCAGAGAGTGTCAGAGAGTGTCAGAGAGGGTCTGAGTGTCTCAGAGAGTGTCAGAGAGTTTCAGAGAGTGTCAGAGAGAGTCAGAGAGTGTCACAGAGTGTCAGAGAGTTTCTGAGTGTTTCAGAGAGCGTCAGAGAGTTTCAGAGAGTGTCACAGAGTGTCAGAGAGTGTCAGAGAGTTTCAGAGAGTTTCAGTGAGTTTCCCAGAGTTTCTGAGAGTGTCAGAGAGTTTCAGAGAGTTTCAGAGAGTGTCAGAAAGTCTCAGAGAGTTTCAGAGAGTGTCAGAAAGTTTCGGAGAGTGTCAGATAGTGTCAGAGAGTTTCAGAGAGTGTCACAGAGTGTCAGAGAGTTTCAGTGAGCCTCAGAGAGCGTCAGAGAGTGTCAGAGAGTTTCGGAGGTTTTCAGAGAGTTTCAGATGGTGTCAGAGAGTTTCAGAGAGTTTCAGTGAGTGTCAGAGAGATTCAGAGAATTTCAGAAATTGTCAGAGATAGTCTGAAAGTGTCAGGGAGTGTCAAAGAGTTTCAGAGAATGTCAGAGAGTGTCAGAGAGTGTCTGAGAGTGTCAGAGAGTGTCAGACAGTGTCAGAGAGTGTCAGAGAGTGTCAGAGTTTGCCAGAGAGTTTCTGAGATTTTCTGAGACTTTCAGAGAGTATCAAGAGTTTCAGACAGTGTCACAGACTGTCAGAGAGTTTCAGAGAGCTTCAGAGAGTGTCAGAGAGTGTCAGAGAGTGACAGAGAGTTTCAGAGAATTGTCAGAGAGTGTCAGAGAGTTTCAGAGTGTTTCAGCGAGTGTCAGAGAGTGTCAGAGAGGGTCTGAGTGTGTCAGAGAGTGTCAGAGAGTTTCAGAGAGTGTCAGAGAGAGTCAGAGAGTGTCAGAGAGTGTCACAGAGTGTCAGAGAGTTTCTCAGTGTTTCAGAGAGTGTCAGAGAGGTTCAGAGAGTGTCACAGAGTGTCAGAGAGTTTCAGAGAGTTTCAGTGAGTTTCCGAGAGTTTCTGAGAGTGTCAGAGAGTTTCAGAGAGTTTCAGAGTGTGTCAGAAAGTTTCAGGGAGTTTCAGAGAGTGTCAGAAAGTTTCAGAGAGTTTCAGATAGTGTCAGAGAGTTTCAGAGAGTGTCACAGAGTGTCAGAGAGTGTCAGAGATTGCCAGAGAGTTACTGAGATTTTCTGAGACGTTCAGAGACCGTCAAGAGTTTCAGAGCGTGTCACAGACTGTCAGAGAGTTTCCGAGAGCTTCAGAGAGTGTCAGTGAGTGTCAGAGAGTGACAGAGAGTTTCAGAGAATTGTCAGAGAGTTTCAGAGAGTGTCAGAGAGTTTCAGAGTGTTTGCAATAGTGTCAGAGAGTGTCAGAGAGGGTCTGAGAGTGTCAGAGAGTGTCAGAGAGTTTCAGAGAGTGTCAGAGAGAGTCAGCGAGTGTCAGAGAGTGTCACAGAGTATCAGAGAGTTTCTGAGTGTTTCAGAGAGTGTCAGAGAGTTTCAGAGAGTGTCACAGAGTGTCAGAGAGTGTCAGAGAGTGTCAGAGAGTTTCAGAGCGTTTCAGTGAGTTTCCGAGAGTTTCTGAGAGTGTCAGAGAGTTTCAGAGAGTTTCCGAGAGTGTCAGAAAGTTTCAGACAGTTTCAGAGAGTGTCAGAAAGTTTCAGAGAGTGTCAGATACTGTCAGAGAGTGTCACAGAGCGTCAGAGAGTTTCAGAGAGTGACAGAGAGTTTCTGAGAGTGTCGGAGAGTGTCCGAGAGTGTCAGAGAGTTTCAGGGAGTGTCACAAAGTTTCAGAGAGTTTCAGAGAGGGTCAGAGAGTTTCAGAGAGTTTCTGAGAGTGTCACAGCGTGTCAGAGAGTTGCAGAGAGCTTCAGAGAGTGTCTGAGAGTTTCAGAGAGTTTCAGTGAGTGTCAGAGAATGTCGGAGAGTCTCTGAGAGCAACTTTGAGTGTAAGAGAGTGTCAGAGGGTTCTGAGAGTTTCTGAGTGTGTCAGGGAGTGTCACAGAGTGTCAGAGACTGTCAGAGAGTATCAGAGAGTTTCAGAGAGTTTCACAGAGTGTCAGAGAGTGTCAGAGAGTGTCAGAGAGTGTCAGAGGGATTCACAGTGCGTCACAGAGTGTTAGAGAGTTTCAGAGAGTGTCACAGAGTGTCAGAGAGTGTCAGAGAGGGTCACAGAGTGTCAGAGAGTGTCAGAGAGTGTCAGAGACTGTCAGAGTATATCGGAGAGTTTCTGAGAGTATCTGTGAGTGTCAGAGAGTGTCAGAGACTGTCAGAGGGTTCAGAGAGTTTCTGAGTGTGTCAGAGAGTGTCATAGAGTGTCAGAGAGTGTCAGAGAGTTTCAGAGAGAGTCAGATCGTGTCAGAGAGTGTCAGAGAGTGTCAGAGAGTTTCAGAGAGTGTCAGAGAGTGTCTGAGAGTGTCAGAGAGTGTCAGAGATTTTCAGAGAGTTCCGGAGAGCTTCAGAGAGTGTCAGAGAGTGTCAGAAAGTTTCACAGTGTGTCACAGAGTGTCAGCGAGTGTCAGAGAGTTTCGGAGAGTATCAGAAAGTGTCAGAGAGGTTCAGAGAGTTGCTGAGTGTGTCAGAGAGTGTCAGAGAGTTTCAGAGAGTCTCACAGAGTGTCAGAGAGTGTCAAAGAGTGTAAGAGAGTTTCAGAGAGTATCTGAGAGTTTCTGAGACTGTCAGAGAGTTTCAGAGAGTGTCACAGACTGTCAGAGAGCGTCAGAGAGATTGCAGAGAGTGTCAAAGAGTGTGGCAGAGCTTCAGAGAATTGTCAGAGTGTTTCAGAGTGCATCAGAGATAGTCTGAGAGTGTCAAAGAGTGTCAAAGAGTTTCAGAGAGTGTCAGAGAATGTCAGAGAGTGTCAGAGATTGCCAGAGTGTTTCTGAGATTTTCTGAGACTTTCAGAGAATTGTCAGAGAGTTTCAGAGAGTGTCAGAGAGTGTCAGAGAGTTTCAGAGTGTTTCAGAGAGTGTCAGAGAGTGTCAGAGAGGGTCTGAGTGTGTCAGAGAGTGTCAGAGAGTTTCAGAGAGTGTCAGAGAGTGTCAGAGAGTGTCACAGAGTGTGGGAGAGCTTCAGAGAATTGTCAGAGTTTTTCAGAGTGCGTCAGAGATTGTCTGAGAGTGTCAGAGAGTGTCAAAGAGTTTCAGAGTGTCAGACAGTGCCAGAGATTGCCAGAGAGTTTCTGAGATTTTCTGAGACTTTCAGAGAGTGTCAAGAGTTTCAGACAGTGTCACAGACTGTCAGAGAGTTTCAGAGAGCTTCAGAGAGTGTCAGAGAGTGACAGAGAGTTTCAGAGAATTGTCAGGGAGTTTCAGAGAATGTCAGAGAGTGTCAGAGAGTTTCAGAGTGTTTCAGAGAGTGTCAGAGAGTGTCAGAGAGGGTCTGAGAGTGTCAGAGAGTGTCAGAGAGTTTCAGAGAGTGTCAGAGAGAGTCAGAGAGTGTCAGAGAGTGTCACAGAGTGTCAGAGAGTTTCTGAGTGTTTCAGAGAGTGTCAGAGAGTTTCAGAGAGTGTCACAGAGTGTCAGAGAGTGTCAGAGAGTTTCAGAGAGATTCAGTGAGTTTCCGAGAGTTTCTGAGAGTGTCAGAGAGTTTCAGAGAGTTTCAGAGAGTGTCAGAAAGTTCCAGGGAGTTTCAGAGAGTGTCAGAAAGTTTCAGAGCGTTTCAGATAGTGTCAGAGAGTTTCAGAGAGTGTCACAGAGGGTCAGAGAGTGTCAGAGATTGCCAGAGAGTTTCTGAGATTTTCTGAGACGTTCAGAGAGCGTCAAGAGTTTCAGAGAGTGTCACAGACTGTCAGAGAGTTTCAGAGAGCTTCAGAGAGTGTCAGAGAGTGTCAGAGAGTGACAGAGAGTTTCAGAGAATTGTCAGAGAGTTTCAGAGAGTGTCAGAGAGTGTCAGAGAGTTTCAGAGTGTTTCAGAGAGTGTCAGAGAGTGTCAGAGAGGGTCTGAGTGTGTCAGAGAGTGCCAGAGAGTTTCAGAGAGTGTCAGAGAGAGTCAGAGAGTGTCACAGAGTGTCAGAGAGTTTCAGTGAGTTTCCGAGAGTTTCTGAGAGTGTCAGAGAGTTTCAGAGAGTTTCAGAGAGTGTCAGAAAGTTTCAGAGAGTTTCAGAGAGTGTCAGAAAGTTTCAGAGAGTGTGAGATAGTGTCAGAGAGTGTCAGAGAGTTTCAGAGTGTTTCAGTGAGTTTCCGAGAGTTTCAGAGAGTGTCAGAGAGTTTCAGAGAGTTTCAGAGAGTGTCAGAAAGTTTCAGAGAGTTTCAGAGAGTGTCAGAAAGTTTCATGGAGTGTGAGATAGTGTCGGAGGTTTTCAGAGAGTTTCAGATGGTGTCAGAGAGTTTCAGAGAGTTTCAGAGAATGTGCGAGAGTGTTAGAGAGTGTCTGAGAGTTTCAGAGAGTTTCAGTGAGTGTCAGAGAGTTTCAGGGAATTTCAGAGATTGTCAGAGATTGTCTGAGAGTGTCAGAGAGTGTCAAAGAGTTTCAGAGAATGTCAGAGAGTGTCAGAGAGTGTCTGAGAGTGTCAGAGAGTGTCAGACAGTGTCAGAGAGTGTCAGAGAGTGTCAGAGTTTGCCAGAGAATTTCTGAGATTTTCTGAGACTTTCAGAGAGTGTCAAGAGTTTCAGACAGTGTCACAGACTGTCAGAGAGTTTCAGAGAGCTTCAGAGAGTGTCAGAGAGTGACAGAGAGTTTCAGAGAATTGTCAGAAAGTTTCAGAGAGTGTCAGAGAGTTTCAGAGTGTTTCAGAGAGTGTCAGAGAGTGTCAGAGAGGGTCTGAGTGTGTCAGAGAGTGTCAGAGAGTTTCAGAGAGTGTCAGAGAGAGTCAGAGAGTGTCAGAGAGTGTCACAGAGTGTCAGAGAGTTTCTGAGTGTTTCAGAGAGTGTCAGAGAGTTTCAGAGAGTGTCACAGAGTGTCAGAGAGTGTCAGAGAGGTTCAGAGAGTTTCGGTAAGTTTCCGAGAGTTTCTGAGAGTGTCAGAGAGTTTCAGAGTGTGTCAGAAAGTTTCAGGGAGTTTCAGAGAGTGTCAAAGAGTTTCAGAGAATGTCAGAGAGTGTCAGAGAGTGTCTGAGAGTGTCAGAGAGTGTCAGAGAGTGTCAGAGAATGTCGGAGAGTTTCTGAGAGTATCTGTGAGTGTAAGAGAGTGTCAGAGGGTTCTGAGAGTTTCTGAGTGTGTCAGGGAGTGTCAGAGAGTGTCAGAGAGATTCAGAGAGTGTCAGAGAGTGTATGAGAGTGTCAGAGAGTGTCAGAGATTTTCAGAGAGTTCCAGAGAGCTTCAGAGAGTGTCAGAGAGTGTCAGAAAGTTTCACAGTGTGTCACAGAGTGTCAGAGAGTTTCTGAGTGTTTCAGAGAGCGGCAGAGAGTTTCAGAGAGTGTCACAGAGTGTCAGAGAGTGTCAGAGAGTTTCAGAGAGTTTCAGTGAGTTTCCGAGAGTTTCTGAGAGTGTCAGAGAGTTTCAGAGAGTTTCAGAGAGTGTCAGAAAGTTTCAGAGAGTTTCAGAGAGTGTCAGAAAGTTTCAGAGAGTGTCAGATATTGTCAGAGAGTTTCAGAGAGTGTCACAGAGTGTCAGAGAGTTTCAGTGAGCCTCAGAGAGCGTCAGAGAGTGTCAGAGAGTGTCGGAGGTTTTCAGAGAGTTTCAGATGGTGTCAGAGAGTTTCAGAGAGTGTCAGAGAGTGTCAGAGAGTTTCAGAGTGTTTCAGAGAGTGTCAGAGAGTGTCAGAGAGGGTCTGAGTGTGTCAGAGAGTGTCAGAGAGTTTCAGAGAGTGTCAGAGAGAGTCAGAGAGTGTCACAGAGTGTCAGAGAGTTTCTGAGTGTTTCAGAGAGCGTCAGAGAGTTTCAGAGAGTGTCACAGAGTGTCAGAGAGTGTCAGAGAGTTTCAGTGAGTTTCCCAGAGTTTCTGAGAGTGTCAGAGAGTTTCAGAGAGTGTCAGAAAGTCTCAGAGAGTTTCAGAGAGTGTCAGAAAGTTTCGGAGAGTGTCAGATAGTGTCAGAGAGTTTCAGAGAGTGTCACAGAGTGTCAGAGAGTTTCAGTGAGCCTCAGAGAGCGTCAGAGAGTGTCAGAGAGTTTCGGAGGTTTTCAGAGAGTTTCAGATGGTGTCAGAGAGTTTCAGAGAGTTTCAGAGAGTGTCCGAGAGTGTTAGAGAGTGTCTGAGAGTTTCAGAGAGTTTCAGTGAGTGTCAGAGAGATTCAGAGAATTTCAGAGATTGTCAGAGATAGTCTGAAAGTGTCAGGGAGTGTCAAAGAGTTTCAGAGAATGTCAGAGAGTGTCAGAGAGTGTCTGAGAGTGTCAGAGAGTGTCAGACAGTGTCAGAGAGTGTCAGAGAGTGTCAGAGTTTGCGAGAGAGTTTCTGAGATTTTCTGAGACTTTCAGAGAGTATCAAGAGTTTCAGACAGTGTCACAGACTGTCAGAGAGTTTCAGAGAGCATCAGAGAGTGTCAGAGAGTGTCAGAGAGTGACAGAGAGTTTCAGAGAATTGTCAGAGAGTGTCAGAGAGTTTCAGAGTGTTTCAGAGAGTGTCAGAGAGTGTCAGAGAGGGTCTGAGTGTGTCAGAGAGTGTCAGAGAGTTTCAGAGAGTGTCAGAGAGAGTCAGAGAGTGTCAGAGAGTGTCACAGAGTGTCAGAGAGTTTCTCAGTGTTTCAGAGAGTGTCAGAGAGGTTCAGAGAGTGTCACAGAGTGTCAGAGAGTTTCAGAGAGTTTCAGTGAGTTTCCGAGAGTTTCTGAGAGTGTCAGAGAGTTTCAGAGAGTTTCAGAGTGTGTCAGAAAGTTTCAGGGAGTTTCAGAGAGTGTCAGAAAGTTTCAGAGAGTTTCAGATAGTGTCAGAGAGTTTCAGAGAGTGTCACAGAGTGTCAGAGAGTGTCAGAGATTGCCGGAGAGTTACTGAGATTTTCTGAGACGTTCAGAGACCGTCAAGAGTTTCAGAGCGTGTCACAGACTGTCAGAGAGTTTCCGAGAGCTTCAGAGAGTGTCAGTGAGTGTCAGAGAGAGACAGAGAGTTTCAGAGAATTGTCAGAGAGTTTCAGAGAGTGTCAGAGAGTTTCAGAGTGTTTGCAAGAGTGTCAGAGAGTGTCAGAGAGGGTCTGAGAGTGTCAGAGAGTGTCAGAGAGTTTCAGAGAGTGTCAGAGAGAGTCAGAGAGTGTCAGAGAGTGTCACAGAGTATCAGAGAGTTTCTGAGTGTTTCAGAGAGTGTCAGAGAGTTTCAGAGAGTGTCACAGAGTATCAGAGAGTGTCAGAGTGTGTCAGAGAGTTTCAGAGCGTTTCAGTGAGTTTCCGAGAGTTTCTGAGAGTGTCAGAGAGTTTCAGAGAGTTTCCGAGAGTGTCAGAAATTTTCAGACAGTTTCAGAGAGTGTCAGAAAGTTTCAGAGAGTGTCAGATACTGTCAGAGAGTGTCACAGAGCGTCAGAGAGTTTCAGAGAGCTTCACAGAGCGTCAGAGAGTGTCAGAGAGTGACAGAGATTTTCTGAGAGTGTCGGAGAGTGTCCGAGAGTGTCAGAGAGTTTCAGGGAGTGTCACAAAGTTTCAGAGAGTTTCAGAGAGGGTCAGAGAGTTTCAGAGAGTTTCTGAGAGTGTCACAGCGTGTCAGAGAGTTGCAGAGAGCTTCAGAGAGTGTCTGAGAGTTTCAGAGAGTTTCAGTGAGTGTCAGAGATTGTCTGAGAGTGTCAGAGAGTGTCAAAGAGTTTCAGAGCATGTCTGAGAGAGTCAGAGAGTGTCTGAGAGTGTCAGAGAATGTCGGAGAGTTTCTGAGAGCAACTTTGAGTTTAAGAGAGTGTCAGAGGGTTCTGAGAGTTTCTGAGTGTGTCAGGGAGTGTCACAGAGTGTCAGAGACTGTCAGAGAGTATCAGAGAGTTTCAGAGAGTTTCACAGAGTGTCAGAGAGTGTCAGAGAGTGTCAGAGAGTGTCAGAGGGATTCACAGTGCGTCACAGAGTGTTAGAGAGTTTCAGAGAGTGTCACAGAGTGTCAGAGAGTGTCAGAGAGGGTCACAGAGTGTCAGAGAGTGTCAGAGAGTGTCAGAGACTGTCAGAGAATATCGGAGAGTTTCTGAGAGTATCTGTGAGTGTCAGAGAGTGTCAGAGACTGTCAGAGGGTTCAGAGAGTTTCTGAGTGTGTCAGAGAGTGTCATAGAGTGTCAGAGAGTGTCAGAGAGTTTCAGAGAGAGTCAGATCGTGTCAGAGAATGTCAGAGAGTTTCAGAGAGTGTCAGAGAGTGTCTGAGAGTGTCAGAGAGTGTCAGAGATTTTCAGAGAGTTCCAGAGAGCTTCAGAGAGTGTCAGAGAGTGTCAGAAAGTTTCACAGTGTGTCACAGAGTGTCAGCGAGTGTCAGAGAGTTTCGGAGAGTATCAGAAAGTGTCAGAGAGGTTCAGAGAGTTGCTGAGTGTGTCAGAGAGTGTCAGAGAGTTTCAGAGAGTCTCACAGAGTGTCAGAGAGTGTCAGAGAGTGACAGAGAGTTTCAGAGAATTGTCAGGGAGTTTCAGAGAATGTCAGAGAGTGTCAGAGAGTTTCAGAGTGTTTCAGAGAGTGTCAGAGAGTGTCAGAGAGGGTCTGAGAGTGTCAGAGAGTGTCAGAGAGTTTCAGAGAGTGTCAGAGAGAGTCAGAGAGTGTCAGAGAGTGTCACAGAGTGTCAGAGAGTTTCTGAGTGTTTCAGAGAGTGTCAGAGAGTTTCAGAGAGTGTCACAGAGTGTCAGAGAGTGTCAGAGAGTTTCAGTGAGTTTCCGAGAGTTTCTGAGAGTGTCAGAGAGTTTCAGAGAGTGTCAGAAAGTTCCAGGGAGTTTCAGAGAGTGTCAGAAAGTTTCAGAGCGTTTCAGATAGTGTCAGAGAGTTTCAGAGAGTGTCACAGAGTGTCAGAGAGTGTCAGAGATTGCCAGAGAGTTTCTGAGATTTTCTGAGACGTTCAGAGAGCGTCAAGAGTTTCAGAGAGTGTCACAGACTGTCAGAGAGTTTCAGAGAGCTTCAGAGAGTGTCAGAGAGTGTCAGAGAGTGACAGAGAGTTTCAGAGAATTGTCAGAGAGTTTCAGAGAGTGTCAGAGAGTGTCAGAAAGTTTCAGAGTGTTTCAGAGAGTGTCAGAGAGGGTCTGAGTGTGTCAGAGAGTGCCAGAGAGTTTCAGAGAGTGTCAGAGACAGTCAGAGAGTGTCACAGAGTGTCAGAGAGTGTCAGAGAGTTTCAGTGAGTTTCCGAGAGTTTCTGAGAGTGTCAGAGAGTTTCAGAGAGTTTCAGAGAGTGTCAGAAAGTTTCAGAGAGTTTCAGAGAGTGTCAGAAAGTTTCAGAGAGTGTGAGATAGTGTCAGAGAGTGTCAGAGAGTTTCAGAGAGTTTCAGTGAGTTTCCGAGAGTTTCTGAGAGTGTCAGAGAGTTTCAGAGAGTTTCAGAGAGTGTCAGAAAGTTTCAGAGAGTTTCAGAGAGTGTCAGAAAGTTTCATGGAGTGTGAGATAGTGTCGGAGGTTTTCAGAGAGTTTCAGATGGTGTCAGAGAGTTTCAGAGAGTTTCAGAGAATGTCCGAGAGTGTTAGAGAGTGTCTGAGAGTTTCAGAGAGTTTCAGTGAGTGTCAGAGAGTTTCAGGGAATTTCAGAGATTGTCAGAGATTGTCTGAGAGTGTCAGAGAGTGTCAAAGAGTTTCAGAGAATGTCAGAGAGTGTCAGAGAGTGTCTGAGAGTGTCAGAGAGTGTCAGACAGTGTCAGAGAGTGTCAGAGAGTGTCAGAGTTTGCCAGAGAATTTCTGAGATTTTCTGAGACTTTCAGAGAGTGTCAAGAGTTTCAGACAGTGTCACAGACTGCCAGAGAGTTTCAGAGAGCTTCAGAGAGTGTCAGAGAGTGACAGAGAGTTTCAGAGAATTGTCAGAAAGTTTCAGAGAGTGTCAGAGAGTTTCAGAGTGTTTCAGAGAGTGTCAGAGAGTGTCAGAGAGGGTCTGAGTGTGTCAGAGAGTGTCAGAGAGTTTCAGAGAGTGTCAGAGAGAGTCAGAGAGTGTCAGAGAGTGTCACAGAGTGTCAGAGAGTTTCTGAGTGTTTCAGAGAGTGTCAGAGAGTTTCAGAGAGTGTCACAGAGTGTCAGAGAGTGTCAGAGAGGTTCAGAGAGTTTCAGTAAGTTTCCGAGAGTTTCTGAGAGTGTCAGAGAGTTTCAGAGAGTTTCAGAGAGTGTCAGAAAGTTTCAGGGAGTTTCAGAGAGTGTCAAAGAGTTTCAGAGAATGTCAGAGAGTGTCTGAGAGTGTCAGAGAGTGTCAGAGAGTGTCAGAGAGTGTCAGAGAATGTCGGAGAGTTTCTGAGAGTATCTGTGAGTGTAAGAGAGTGTCAGAGGGTTCTGAGAGTTTCTGAGTGTGTCAGGGAGTGTCAGAGAGTGTCAGAGAGTTTCAGAGAGTGTCAGAGAGTGTCTGAGAGTGTCAGAGAGTGTCAGAGATTTTCAGAGAGTTCCAGAGAGCTTCAGAGAGTGTCAGAGAGTGTCAGAAAGTTTCACAGTGTGTTACAGAGTGTCAGAGAGTGTCAGAGAGCTTCGGAGTGTATCAGGGAGTGTCAGAGAGTGTCAGAGAGTTTCTGAGTGTGTCAGAGAGTGTCAGAGAGTTTCAGAGAGTGTCGCAGAGTGTCGGAGAGTGTCAGAGGGTGTAAGAGAGTTTCTGAGAGTTTCTGAGTGTGTCAGAGAGTGTCAGAGATTGCCAGAGAGTTTCTGAGAATTTATGAGACTTTCAGAGAGTGTCAAGAGTTTCAGAGAGTGTCACAGACTGTCAGAGAGCGTCAGAGAGATTGCAGAGAGTGTCAGAGAGTGTAGGAGAGCTTCAGAGAATTGTCAGAGTGTTTCAGAGTGCGTCAGAGATTGTCTGAGAGTGTCAGAGAGTGTCAAAGAGTTTCAGAGAGTGTCAGAGAGTGTCAGAGGTTGCCAGAGAGTTTCTGAGATTTTCTGTGACTTTCAGCGAATTGTCAGAGAGTTTCAGAGAGTGTCAGAGAGTGTCAGAGAGTTTCAGAGTGTTTCAGAGAGTATCAGAGAGTGTCAGAGAGTGTCAGAGTGTCTCACAGAGTTTCAGAGTGTTTCAGAGAGTGTCAGAGAGTGTCAGAGAGGGTCTGAGTGTGTCAGAGAGTGTCAGAGAGTTTCAGAGAGTGTCAGAGAGAGTCAGAGAGTGTCAGAGAGTTTCACAGAATTTCACAGAGTTTCTGAGTGTTTCAGAGAGTGTCAGAGAGTTTCAGAGAGTGTCACAGATTGTCAGAGAGTGTCAGAGAGTTTCAGAGAGTTTCAGTGAGTTTCCGAGAGTTTCTGAGAGTGTCAGAGTGTTTCAGAGAGTTTCAGAGAGTGTCAGAAAGTTTCAGAGAGTTTCAGAGAGTGTCAGAAAGTTACAGAGAGTGTCAGATAGTGTCAGAGAGTTTCAGAGAGTGACACAGAGTGTCAGAGAGTTTCAGAGAGCTTCAGGGAGCGTCAGAGAGTGTCAGAGAGTGTCGGAGGTTTTCAGAGAGTTTCAGATGGTGTCAGAGAGTTTCAGAGAGTGTCAGAGAGTGTCAGAGAGTTTCACTGAGTGTCAAAGAGTTTCAGAGAGAGTCAGAGAGTTTCAGAGATTTTCTGAGAGTGTCAGAGCATGCCAGTGAGTTTCTGAGAGTTTCTGAGTGTGTCGGAGAGTGTCCGGGAGTGTCAGAGAATTTCAGGGAGAGTCACAAAGTGTCAGAGAGTGTCAGAGAGGGTCAGAGAGTTTCAGAGAGTTTCTGAGAGTGTCACAGCGTGTCAGAGAGTTTCAGAGTGTTTCAGTGAGTGTCAGAGAGTTTCAGAGAATTTCAGAGAGTGTCAGAGATGGTCTGAGAGTGTCAGAGAGTGTCAAAGAGTTTCAGAGAATGTCAGAGAGTGTCAGAGAGTCTCTGAGAGTGTCAGAGAATGTCGGAGTGTATCTGACAGTATCTGTGAGTGTAAGAGAGTGTCAGAGGGTTCTGAGAGTTTCTGAGTGTGTCAGGGAGTGTCACAGAGTGTCAGAGACTGTCAGAGAGTGTCAGAGAGTTTCAGAGAGTTTCACAGAGTGTCAGAGAGTGTCAGAGAGTTTCAGAGAGATTCACAGTGCGTCACAGAGTGTCAGAGAGTTTCAGAGAGTGTCACAGAGTGTCAGAGTGTGTCAGAGAGTGTCACAGAGTGTCAGAGAGTGTCAGAGAGTGTCAGAGAATGTCGGAGAGTTTCTGAGAGTATCTGTGAGTGTCAGAGAGTGTCAGAGAGTTTCACAGTGTGTCACAGAGTGTCAGAGAGTGTCAGAGAGATTCAGAGAGTGTCTGAGAGTGTCATAGAGTGTCAGAGAGTGTCAGAGAATGTCGGAGAGTTCTGAGAGTATCTGTGAGTGTCAGAGAGCGTCATAGACTGTCAGAGACTGTCAGAGGGTTCAGACAGTTTCTGAGTGTGTCAGAGAGTGTCAGAGAGTGTCAGAGAGTGTCAGAGAGTTTCACAGTGTGTCAGAGAGTTTCAGAGAGTTTCAGAGAGTGTCAGAGGGTGTCAGAAAGTTTCAGAGAGTGTCAGATAGTGTCAGAGAGTTTCAGAGAGTGTCACAGAGTGTCAGAGAGTTTCAGAGAGCTTCAGAGAGTGTCAGAGAGTGTCAGAGAGTGTCACAGAGTGTCAGAGACGGTCAGAGAGTTTCAGAGAGTGTTGGATAGTGTCAGAGAGTGTCAGAGAGTTTCAGAGAGTGTCGGAGAGTTTCAGAGAGTGTCTGAGCGTGTCAGAGATGGCCAGAGAGATTCTGAGAGTTTCTGAGAGTTTCTGAGCGTGTCAGAAATTGTCAGAGAATGTCAGAGTGTTTCAGAGAGTGTCATAGTCTGTCAGAGACTGTCAGAGAGATTGCAGAGTGTGTCAGAGAGTGTTAGAGAGCTGCAGAGAGTTTCAGAGAGTTTCAGAGAGTTTCAGAGAGCTTCAGAGAGTGTCAGAGAGTGTCAGATAGTGACAGAGAGTTTCAGTGAGTCTCAGAGAGTTTCAGAGAGTTTCAGAGAGTTTCAGAGAGTGTCAGAGATTGCCTGAGAGTTTCAGAGATTGTCAAAGAGTTTCAGAGAGTGTCAGAGAGTGTCAGAGAGTTTCAGAGAGTTTCAGAGAATGTCAGAGAGTGTCTGAGAGTTTCAGAGAGTTTCAGAGAATATCAGAGAGTGTCAGAGAGTGTCAGAGAATGTCGGAGAGTTTCTGAGAGTATCTGTGTGTGTAAGAGAATGTCAGAGGGTTCTGAGAGTTTCTGAGTGTGTCAGGGAGTGTCACAGAGTGTCAGAGACTGTCAGAGAGTGTCAGAGAGATTCAGAGAGTTTCACAGCGTGTCAGAGAGTGTCAGAGGGTGTCAGAGAATGTCGGAGAGTTTCTGAGAGTATCTGTGAGTGTCAGAGAGTGTCAGAGAGTTTCACAGTGTGTCACAGAGTGTCACAGAGTGTCAGAGAGTTTCAGAGAGCTTCAGAGAGTGTCAGAGAGTGTCAGAGAGTTTCAGAGAGTTTCAGAGAATGTCAGAGAGTGTCAGATAGTGTCTGAGAGTTTCAGAGAGTTTCAGAGAATGTCGGAGAGTTTCTGAGAGCATCTGCGAGTGTCAGAGTGATTCACAGTGTGTCACAGAGTGTCAGAGAGTGTCAGAGAGTATCTGAGAGTGTCTGAGAGTGTCAGAGACTGTCAGAGAATGTCGGAGAATGTCGGAAAGTTTCTGAGATTATCTGTGAGTGTCAGAGAGTGTCAGAGATTTTCACAGTGTGTCACAGATTGTCAGAGAGTTTCAGAGAGTGTCAGAGAATGTCGGAGAGTTTCTGAGAGTATCTGTGAGTGTCAGAGAGTCTCAGAGACTGTCACAGGGTTCAGAGAGTGTCTGAGTGTGTCAGAGAGTTTCACAGTGTGTCACAGAGTGTCAGAGAGTTTCAGAGAGTGTCAGATCGTGTCAGAGAGTGTCAGAGTGTTTCAGAGAGTGTCAGAGAGTGTCAGAGAATGTCAGAGAGTGTCAGAGGGTGTCAGAGAATGTCGGAGATTTTCTGAGAGTATCTGTGAGTGTCAGAGAGTGTCAGAGAGTTTCCCAGTGTGTTTCAAAAAGTCAGAGAGTTTCAGAGAGTGTCAGAGAACATCGGAGAGTTTCTGAGAGTATCTGTGAGTTTCAGAGAGAGTCAGAGAATGTCAGAGACTGTCAGAGGGTTCAGAGAGTGTCTGAGAGTGTCTGAGAGTTTCAGAGACTGTCAGAGAATGTCGGAGAGTTTCTGAGAGTGTCTGTGAGTGTCAGAGAGTGTCAGAGACTGTCAGAGGGTTCAGAGAGTGTCTGAGTGTGTCAGAGAGTTTCACAGTGTGTCACAGAGTGTCAGAGAGTGTCAGAGAGTTTCAGAGAGTGTCAGAGAGTGTCAGAGAGTGTCTGAGAGTGTCAGAGGGTGTCAGAGAATGTCGGAGAGTTTCTGAGAGTATCTGTGCGTGTAAGAGAGTGTCAGAGGGTTCTGAGAGTTTCTGAGTGTGTCAGGGAGTTTCACAGAGTGTCAGAGACTGTCAGAGAGTGTCAGAGAGTTTCAGAGAGTTTCACAGAGTGTCAGAGAGTGTCAGAGGGTGTCAGAGAATGTCGGAGAGTTTCTGAGAGTATCTGTGAGTGTCAGAGAGTGCCAGAGAGTTTCACAGCGTGTCACAGAGTGTCACAGAGTGTCAGAGAGTGTCTGAGAGTTTCAGAGATTGTCAAAGAGTTTCAGAGAGTGTCAGAGAGTGTCAGAAAGTTTCAGAGAATGTCAGACAGTGTCAGCGAGTTTCAGAGAGTGTCACAGAGTGTCAGAGAGTTTCAGAGAGCTTCAGAGAGTGTCAGAGAGTGTCAGAGAGTTTCAGAGAGTTTCAGAGAATGTTGGAGAGTTTCTGAGAGTATCTGTGAGTGTCAGAGAGATTCACAGTGTGTCACAGAGTGTCAGAGAGTGTCAGAGAGTATCTGAGAGTGTCTGAGAGTGTCAGAGACTGTCAGAGAATGTCAGAGAATGTCGGAGAGTTTCTGAGAGTATCTGTGAGCGTCAGAGAGTTTCACAGTGTGTCACAGAGTGACAGAGAGTGTCAGAGTGTGTCTGAGAGTGTCTGAGAGTGTCAGAGACTGTCAGAGAATGTCAGAGAGTTTCTGAGATTATCTGTGAGTGTCAGAGAGTGTCAGAGACTTTCACAGTGTGTCACAGATTGTCAGAGAGTTTCTGAGAGTATCTGTGAGTGTCAGAGAGTGTCAGCGACTGTCAGAGGGTTCAGAGAGTGTCTGAGTGTGTCAGAGAGTTTCACAGTGTATCACAGAGTGTCAGAGAGTGTCAGAGAGTTTCAGAGAGTGTCAGATCGTGTCAGAGAGTGTCAGAGAGCTTCAGAGAGTGTCAGAGAGTGTCAGAGAGTGTCTGAGAGTGTCAGAGGGTGTCAGAGAATGTCAGAGGTTTTCTGAGAGTATCTGTGAGTGTCAGAGAGTGTCAGAGAGTTTCACAGTGTGTCACAGAGTGTCAGAGAGTTTCAGAGACTGTCAGAGAATGTCGGAGAGTTTCTGAGAGTATCTGTGAGTGACAGAGAGTGTCAGAGAGTTTCAGAGAGTGTCAGATCGTGTCAGAGAGTGTCAGAGTGTTTCAGAGAGTGTCAGAGACTGTCAGAGAATGTCTGAGAGTGTCAGAGGGTGTCAGAGAATGTCGGAGATTTTCTGAGAGTATCTGTGAGTGTCAGAGCGTGTCAGAGTGTTTCACAGTATGTCACAGAGTGTCAGAGAGTGTCAGAGACTGTCAGAGAATGTCGGAGAGTTTCTGAGAGTATCTGTGATTGTCAGAGAGTTTCAGAGAGTTTCCCAGTGTGTTTCAGAGTGTCAGAGAGTTTCAGAGAGTGTCAGAGAACATCGGAGAGTTTCTGAGAGTATCTGTGAGTTTCAGAGAGAGTCAGAGAGTGTCAGAGACTGTCAGAGGGTTCAGAGAGTGTCTGAGTGTGTCAGAGAGTTTCACAGTGTGTCACAGAGTGTCAGAGAGTGTCAGAGAGTTTCAGAGAGTGTCAGATCGTGTCAGAGAGTGTCAGAGAGTTTCAGAGAGTTTCACAGACTGTCAGAGAATGTCAGAGAGTGTCAGCGAGTTTCAGAGAGTGTCAGAGAGATTGCAGAGAGTGTCAGAGAGTGTGGGAGAGCTTCCGAGTTTCAGAGAATTTCAGAGAGTTTCAGAGAGCTTCAGAGAGTGTCAGAGAGTGTCAGAGAGTGACAGAGAGTTTCAGAGAATTGTCAGAGAGTGTCAGAGCGTTTCAGAGAGTTTCAGACTGTGTCAGAGAGTGTCTGAGAGTGTCAGAGAGTGTCACAGAGTTTGAAAGAGTGTCAGAGAGTGTCAGAGAGTTTCAGAGTGTTTCAGTGAGTATCAGAGAGTTTCACAGTGTGTCACAGAGTGTCAGAGAGTGTCAGAGAGTGTCAGAGAGTGTCAGAGAATGTCGGAGAGTTTCTGAGAGTATCTGTGAGTGTCAGAGAGTTTCACAGTGTGTCACAGAGTGTCAGAGAGTGTCAGAGAGTGTCTGAGAGTGTCAGAGACTGTCAGAGAATGTCGGAGAGTTTCTGAGAGTATCTGTGAGTGTCAGAGAGTGTCAGAGACTGTCAGAGGGTGCAGAGAGTGTCTGAGTGTGTCAGAGAGTTTCACAGTGTGTCACAGAGTGTCAGAGAGTTTCAGAACGTTTCAGAGAGTGTCCGATCGTGTCAGAGAGTGTCAGAGAGTTTCAGAGAGTGTCACAGACTGTCAGAGAGTTTCAGAGAGTGTCAGAGAGTTTCAGAGAGTTTCAGAGAGTGTCATAGAGTGTCAGAAGGTTTCAGAGAGCTTCAGAGAGTGTCAGAGAGTGTCACAGAGTGTCAGAGAGTGTCAGAGAGTGTCTGAGAGTGTCTGAGAGTGTCAGAGAGTGTCAGAGAGTTTCACAGTGTGTCACAGATTGTCAGAGAGTTTCAGAGAGTGTCAGAGAATGTCGGAGAGTTTCTGAGAGTATCTGTCAGTGTTAGTGAGTGTCAGAGACTGTCAGAGGGTGCAGAGATTGTCTGAGTGTGTCAGAGAGTTTCACAGTGTGTCACAGAGTGTCAGAGAGTGTCAGAAAGTCTCAGAGAGTGTCAGATCGTGTCAGAGAGCGTCAGAGAGTTTCAGAGAGTGTCACAGACTGTCAGAGAGTGTCAGAGAGTTTCAGAGAGTGTCAGAGAGTTTCAGAGAGTTTCAGAGAGTGTCAGAGAGTGTCAGAAAGTTTCAGAGAGTGTCAGATAGTGTCAGAGAGTTTCAGAGAGTGTCACAGAGTGTCAGAGAGTTTCAGAGAGCTTCAGAGAGTGTCAGAGAGTGTCAGAGAGTGTCAGAGAGTGTCAGAGAGTTTCAGAGAGTGTCGGATAGTGTCAGAGAGTGTCAGAGAGTTTCAGAGAGTGTCGGAGAGTTTCAGAGAGTGTCTGAGAGTGTCAGAGACTGTCAGAGAATGTCGGAGAGTTTCTGAGAGTATCTGTGATTGTCAGAGAGTGTCAGAGAGTTTCACAGTGTGTCACAGATTGTCAGAGAGTTTCAGAGAGTGTCAGAGAATGTCGGAGAGTTTCTGAGAGTATCTGTGAGTGTCAGTGAGTGTCAGAGACTGTCAGAGGGTGCAGAGAGTGTCTGAGTGTGTCAGAGAGTTTCACAGTGTGTCACAGAGTGTCAGAGAGTGTCAGAAAGTTTCAGAGAGTGTCAGATCGTGTCAGAGAGCGTCAGAGAGTTTCAGAGAGTGTCACAGACTGTCAGAGAGTGTCAGAGAGTTTCAGAGAGTGTCAGAGAGTTTCAGAGATTTTCAGAGAGTGTCAGAGAGTGTCAGAAAGTTTCAGAGAGTGTCAGATAGTGTCAGAGAGTTTCAGAGAGTGTCACAGAGTGTCAGAGAGCTTCAGAGAGTGTCAGAGACTGTCAGAGAGTGTCACAGAGTGTCAGAGAGTGTCAGAGAGTTTCAGAGAGTGTCGGATAGTGTCAGAGAGTGTCAGAGAGTTTCAGAGAGTGTCGGAGAGTTTCAGAGAGTGTCTGAGCATGTCAGAGATTGCCAGAGAGATTCTGAGAGTTTCTGAGAGTTTCTGAGTGTGTCCGAAAGTGTCACAGAGTGTCAGAGTGTTTCAGATAGTGTCACAGACTGTCAGAGAGTGTCAGAGAGATTGCAGAGTGTGTCAGAGAGTGTCAGAGAGCTTCAGAGAGTTTCAGAGAGTTTCAGAGAGCTTCAGAGAGTGTCAGAGAGTGTCAGATAGTGACAGAGAGTTTCAGTGAGTCTCAGAGAGTGTCAGAGAGTTTCACAGTGTGTCACAGATTGTCAGAGAGTTTCAGAGAGTGTCAGAGAATGTCGGAGAGTTTCTGAGAGTATCTGTGAGTGTCAGTGAGTGTCAGAGACTGTCAGAGGGTGCAGAGAGTGTCTGAGTGTGTCAGAGAGTTTCACAGTGTGTCACAGAGTGTCAGAGAGTGTCAGAAAGTTTCAGAGAGTGTCAGATCGTGTCAGAGAGCGTCAGAGAGTTTCAGAGAGTGTCACAGACTGTCAGAGAGTGTCAGAGAGTTTCAGAGAGTGTCAGAGAGTTTCAGAGATTTTCTGAGAGTGTCAGAGAGTGTCAGAAAGTTTCAGAGAGTGTCAGATAGTGTCAGAGAGTTTCAGAGAGTGTCACAGAGTGTCAGAGAGTTTCAGAGAGCTTCAGAGAGTGTCAGAGAGTGTCAGAGAGTGTCACAGAGTGTCAGAGAGTGTCAGAGAGTTTCAGAGAGTGTCGGATAGTGTCAGAGAGTGTCAGAGAATTTCAGAGAGTGTCGGAGAGTTTCAGAGAGTGTCTGAGCGTGTCAGAGATTGCCAGAGAGATTCTGAGAGTTTCTGAGAGTTTCTGAGTGTGTCCGAAAGTGTCACAGAGTGTCAGAGTGTTTCAGATAGTGTCACAGACAGTCAGAGAGTGTCAGAGAGATTGCAGAGTGTGTCAGAGAGTGTCAGAGAGCTTCAGAGAGTTTCAGAGAGTTTCAGAGAGCTTCAGAGAGTGTCAGAGAGTGTCAGATAGTGACAGAGAGTTTCAGTGAGTCTCAGAGAGTTTCAGAGAGTTTCAGAGTGTGTCAGAGATTGTCTGAGAGTTTCAGAGAATGTCAAAGAGTTTCAGAGAGTGTCAGAGAGTGTCAGAGAGTTTCTGAGAGTATCTGTGCGTGTAAGAGAGTGTCAGAGGGTTCTGAGAGTTTCAGAGATTGTCAAAGAGTTTCAGAGAGTGTCAGAGAGTGTCAGAGAGTTTCAGAGAATGTCAGAGAGTGTCAGAGAGTGTCTGAGTGTTTCAGAGAGTTTCAGAGAATGTCAGAGAGTGTCAGAGAGTGTCAGAGAATGTCGGAGAGTTTCTGAGAGTATCTGTGCGTGTAAGAGAGTGTCAGAGGGTTCTGAGAGTTTCTGAGTGTGTCAGGGAGTGTCACAGAGTGTCAGAGACTGTCAGAGAGTGTCAGAGAGTTTCAGCGAGTTTCACAGAGTGTCAGAGATTGTCACAGAGTGTCAGAGAGTGTCTGAGAGTTTCAGAGATTGTCAAAGAGTTTCAGAGAGTGTCAGAGAGTGTCAAAGTGTGTCAGAAAGTTTCAGAGAATGTCAGACAGTGTCAGAGAGTTTCAGAGAGTGTCACAGAGTGTCAGAGATTGTCAGAGAGTATCTGAGAGTGTCTGAGAGTGTCAGAGACTGTCAGAGAATGTCGGAGACTTTCTGAGAGTATCTGTGAGTGTCAGAGAGTTTCACAGTGTGTCACAGAGTGACAGAGAGTGTCAGAGTGTGTCTGAGAGTGTCTGAGAGTGTCAGAGACTGTCAGAGAATGTCGGAGAGTTTCTGAGATTATCTGTGAGTGTCAGAGAGTGTCAGAGACTTTCACAGTGTGTCACAGAGTGTCACAGAGTGTCAGAGAGTGTCTGAGAGTTTCAGAGATTGTCAAAGAGTTTCAGAGAGTGTCAGAGAGTGTCAAAGAGTGTCAGAAAGTTTCAGAGAATGACAGACAGTGTCAGAGAGTTTCAGAGAGTGTCACAGAGTGTCAGAGAGTTTCAGAGAGCTTCAGAGAGTGTCAGAGAGTGTCAGAGAGTTTCAGAGAGTTTCAGAGAATGTCGGAGAGTTTCTGAGAGTATCTGTGAGTGTCAGAGAGATTCACAGTGTGTCACAGAGTGTCAGAGAGTGTCAGAGAGTATCTGAGAGTGTCTGAGAGTGTCAGAGACTGTCAGAGAATGTCGGAGAGTTTCTGAGAGTATCTGTGAGTGTCAGAGAGTTTCACAGTGTGTCACAGAGTGACAGAGAGTGTCAGAGTGTGTCTGAGAGTGTCAGAGACTGTCAGAGAATGTCGGAGAGTTTCTGAGATTATCTGTGAGTGTCAGAGAGTGTCAGAGACTTTCACAGTGTGTCACAGATTGTCAGAGAGTTTCAGAGAGTGTCAGAGAATGTCGGAGAGTTTCTGAGAGTATCTGTGAGTGTCAGAGAGTGTCAGAGACTGTCAGAGGGTTCAGAGAATGTCTGAGTGTGTCAGAGAGTTTCACAGTGTGTCACAGTGTGTCAGAGAGTGTCAGAGAGTTTCAGAGAGTGTCAGATCGTGTCAGAGAGTGTCAGAGAGTTTCAGCGAGTGTCAGAGAGTGTCAGAGAGTGTCTGAGAGTGTCAGAGGGTGTCAGAGAATGTCGGAGGTTTTCTGAGAGTCTCTGTGAGTGTCAGAGAGTGTCAGAGAGTTTCACAGTGTGTCACAGAGTGTCAGAGAGTGTCAGAGACTGTCAGAGAATGTCGGAGAGTTTCTGAGAGTATCTGTGAGTGTCAGAGAGTGTCAGAGAGTTTCCCAGTGTGTTTCAGAGTGTCAGAGAGTTTCAGAGAGTGTCAGAGAACATCGGAGAGTTTCTGAGAGTATCTGTGAGTTTCAGAGAGAGTCAGAGAGTATCAGAGACTGTCAGAGGGTTCAGAGAGTGTCTGAGTGTGTCAGAGAGTTTCACAGTGTGTCACAGAGTGTCAGAGAGTGTCAGAGACTGTCAGAGTGTCAGAGAGCTTCAGAGAGTTTCAGATAGTTTCAGAGAGTTTCAGAGAGCTTCAGAGAGTGTCAGAGAGTGTCAGATAGTGACAGAGAGTTTCAGTGAGTCTCAGAGAGTTTCAGAGAGTTTCAGAGAGTTTCAGAGTGTGTCAGAGATTGTCTGAGAGTTTCAGAGATTGTCAAAGAGTTTCAGAGAGTGTCAGAGAGTGTCAGAGAGTTTCAGAGAGTTTCAGAGAATGTCAGAGAGTGTCAGAGAGTGTCTGAGAGTTTCAGAGAGTTTCAGAGAATGTCAGAGAGTGTCAGAGAGTGTCAGAGAATGTCGGAGAGTTTCTGAGAGTATCTGTGTGTGTAAGAGAGTGTCAGAGGGTTCTGAGAGTTTCTGAGTGTGTCAGGGAGTGTCACAGAGTGTCAGAGACTGTCAGAGAGTGTCAGAGAGTTTCAGAGAGTTTCACAGAGTGTCAGAGAGTGTCAGAGAGTGTCAGAGGGTGTCAGAGAATGTCGGAGAGTTTCTGAGAGTATCTGTGAGTGTCAGAGAGTGTCAGAGAGTTTCACAGTGTGTCACAGAGTGTCACAGAGTGTCAGAGAGTGTCAGAGAGTGTCAGAGAATGTCAGAAAGTTTCAGAGAATGTCAGATAGTGTCAGAGAGTTTCAGAGAGTGTCACAGAGTGTCAGAGAGTTTCAGAGAGCTTCAGAGAGTGTCAGATAGTGTCTGAGAGTTTCAGAGAGTTTCAGAGAATGTCGGAGAGTTTCTGAGAGTATCTGTGAGTGTCAGAGAGATTCACAGTGTGTCACAGAGTATCAGAGAGTGTCAGAGAGTATCTGAGAGTGTCTGAGAGTGTCAGAGACTGTCAGAGAATGTCGGAGACTTTCTGAGAGTATCTGTGAGTGTCAAAGAGTTGCACAGTGTGTCACAGAGTGACAGAGAGTGTCAGAGAGTGTCTGAGAGTGTCTGAGAGTTTCAGAGACTGTCAGAGAATGTCGGAGAGTTTCTGAGATTATCTGTGAGTGTCAGAGAGTGTCAGAGACTTTCACAGTGTGTCACAGATTGTCAGAGAGTTTCAGAGAGTGTCAGAGAATGTCGGAGAGTTTCTGAGAGTATCTGTGAGTGTCAGAGAGTGTCAGAGACTGTCAGAGGGTTCAGAGAGTGTCTGAGTGTGTCAGAGAGTTTCACAGTGTGTCACAGAGTGTCAGAGAGTGTCAGAGAGTTTCAGAGAGTGTCAGAGAGTGTCAGAGAGTGTCTGAGAGTGTCAGAGGGTGTCAGAGAATGTCGGAGAGTTTCTGAGAGTATCTGTGCGTGTAAGAGAGTGTCAGAGGGTTCTGAGAGTTTCTGAGTGTGTCAGAGAGTTTCACAGAGTGTCAGAGACTGTCAGAGAGTGTCAGAGAGTTTCAGAGAGTTTCACAGAGTGTCAGAGAGTGTCAGAGGGTGTCAGAGAATGTCGGAGAGTTTCTGAGAGTATCTGTGAGTGTCAGAGAGTGCCAGAGAGTTTCACAGCGTGTCACAGAGTGTCACAGAGTGTCTGAGAGTTTCAGAGATTGTCAAAGAGTTTCAGAGACTGTCAGAGAGTGTCAGAAAGTTTCAGAGAATGTCAGACAGTGTCACAGAGTTTCAGAGAGTGGCACAGAGTGTCAGAGAGTTTCAGAGAGCTTCAGAGAGTGTCAGAGAGTGTCAGAGAGTTTCAGAGAGTTTCAGAGAATGTTGGAGAGTTTCTGAGAGTATCTGTGAGTGTCAGAGAGATTCACAGTGTGTCACAGAGTGTCAGAGAGTGTCAGAGAGTATCTGAGAGTGTCTGAGAGTGTCAGAGACTGTCAGAGAATGTCGGAGAGTTTCTGAGAGTATCTGTGAGTGTCAGAGAGTTTCACAGTGTGTCACAGAGTGACAGAGAGTGTCAGAGTGTGTCTGAGAGTGTCTGAGAGTGTCAGAGACTGTCAGAGAATGTCGGAGAGTTTCTGAGATTATCTGTGAGTGTCAGAGAGTGTCAGAGACTTTCACAGTGTGTCACAGATTGTCAGAGAGTTTCTGAGAGTATCTGTGAGTGTCAGAGAGTGTCAGAGACTGTCAGAGGGTTCAGAGAGTGTCTGAGTGTGTCAGAGACTTTCACAGTGTATCATGAGTGTCAGAGAGTGTCAGACAGTTTCAGAGAGTGTCAGATCGTGTCAGAGAGTGTCAGAGAGCTTCAGAGAGTGTCAGAGAGTGTCTGAGAGTTTCAGAGATTGTCAAAGAGTTTCAGAGAGTGTCAGAGAGTGTCAAAGTGTGTCAGAAAGTTTCAGAGAATGTCAGACAGTGTCAGAGAGTTTCAGAGAGTGTCACAGAGTGTCAGAGATTGTCAGAGAGTATCTGAGAGTGTCTGAGAGTGTCAGAGACTGTCAGAGAATGTCGGAGACTTTCTGAGAGTATCTGTGAGTGTCAGAGAGTTTCACAGTGTGTCACAGAGTGACAGAGAGTGTCAGAGTGTGTCTGAGAGTGTCTGAGAGTGTCAGAGACTGTCAGAGAATGTCGGAGAGTTTCTGAGATTATCTGTGAGTGTCAGAGAGTGTCAGAGACTTTCACAGTGTGTCACAGAGTGTCACAGAGTGTCAGAGAGTGTCTGAGAGTTTCAGAGATTGTCAAAGAGTTTCAGAGAGTGTCAGAGAGTGTCAAAGAGTGTCAGAAAGTTTCAGAGAATGACAGACAGTGTCAGAGAGTTTCAGAGAGTGTCACAGAGTGTCAGAGAGTTTCAGAGAGCTTCAGAGAGTGTCAGAGAGTGTCAGAGAGTTTCAGAGAGTTTCAGAGAATGTCGGAGAGTTTCTGAGAGTATCTGTGAGTGTCAGAGAGATTCACAGTGTGTCACAGAGTGTCAGAGAGTGTCAGAGAGTATCTGAGAGTGTCTGAGAGTGTCAGAGACTGTCAGAGAATGTCGGAGAGTTTCTGAGAGTATCTGTGAGTGTCAGAGAGTTTCACAGTGTGTCACAGAGTGACAGAGAGTGTCAGAGTGTGTCTGAGAGTGTCAGAGACTGTCAGAGAATGTCGGAGAGTTTCTGAGAGTATCTGTGAGTGTCAGAGAGTGTCAGAGACTGTCAGAGGGTTCAGAGAATGTCTGAGTGTGTCAGAGAGTTTCACAGTGTGTCACAGTGTGTCAGAGAGTGTCAGAGAGTTTCAGAGAGTGTCAGATCGTGTCAGAGAGTTTCAGAGAGTGTCAGAGAGTGTCAGAGAGTGTCTGAGAGTGTCAGAGGGTGTCAGAGAATGTCGGAGGTTTTCTGAGAGTCTCTGTGAGTGTCAGAGAGTGTCAGAGAGTTTCACAGTGTGTCACAGAGTGTCAGAGAGTGTCAGAGACTGTCAGAGAATGTCGGAGAGTTTCTGAGAGTATCTGTGAGTGTCAGAGAGTGTCAGAGAGTTTCCCAGTGTGTTTCAGAGTGTCAGAGAGTTTCAGAGAGTGTCAGAGAACATCGGAGAGTTTCTGAGAGTATCTGTGAGTTTCAGAGAGAGTCAGAGAGTATCAGAGACTGTCAGAGGGTTCAGAGAGTGTCTGAGTGTGTCAGAGAGTTTCACAGTGTGTCACAGAGTGTCAGAGAGTGTCAGAGACTGTCAGAGTGTCAGAGAGCTTCAGAGAGTTTCAGATAGTTTCAGAGAGTTTCAGAGAGCTTCAGAGAGTGTCAGAGAGTGTCAGATAGTGACAGAGAGTTTCAGTGAGTCTCAGAGAGTTTCAGAGAGTTTCAGAGTGTGTCACAGATTGTCAGAGAGTTTCAGAGAGTGTCAGAGAATGTCGGAGAGTTTCTGAGAGTATCTGTGAGTGTCAGAGAGTGTCAGAGACTGTCAGAGGGTTCAGAGAATGTCTGAGTGTGTCAGAGAGTTTCACAGTGTGTCACAGTGTGTCAGAGAGTGTCAGAGAGTTTCAGAGAGTGTCAGATCGTGTCAGAGAGTTTCAGAGAGTGTCAGAGAGTGTCAGAGAGTGTCTGAGAGTGTCAGAGGGTGTCAGAGAATGTCGGAGGTTTTCTGAGAGTCTCTGTGAGTGTCAGAGAGTGTCAGAGAGTTTCACAGTGTGTCACAGAGTGTCAGAGAGTGTCAGAGACTGTCAGAGAATGTCGGAGAGTTTCTGAGAGTATCTGTGAGTGTCAGAGAGTGTCAGAGAGTTTCCCAGTGTGTTTCAGAGTGTCAGAGAGTTTCAGAGAGTGTCAGAGAACATCGGAGAGTTTCTGAGAGTATCTGTGAGTTTCAGAGAGAGTCAGAGAGTATCAGAGACTGTCAGAGGGTTCAGAGAGTGTCTGAGTGTGTCAGAGAGTTTCACAGTGTGTCACAGAGTGTCAGAGAGTGTCAGAGACTGTCAGAGTGTCAGAGAGCTTCAGAGAGTTTCAGATAGTTTCAGAGAGTTTCAGAGAGCTTCAGAGAGTGTCAGAGAGTGTCAGATAGTGACAGAGAGTTTCAGTGAGTCTCAGAGAGTTTCAGAGAGTTTCAGAGTGTGTCAGAGATTGTCTGAGAGTTTCAGAGATTGTCAAAGAGTTTCAGAGAGTGTCAGAGAGTGTCAGAGAGTTTCAGAGAGTTTCAGAGAATGTCAGAGAATGTCAGAGAGTGTCAGAGAGTGTCTGAGAGTTTCAGAGAGTTTCAGAGAATGTCAGAGAGTGTCAGAGAGTGTCAGAGAATGTCGGAGAGTTTCTGAGAGTATCTGTGTGTGTAAGAGAGTGTCAGAGGGTTCTGAGAGTTTCTGAGTGTGTCAGGGAGTGTCACAGAGTGTCAGAGACTGTCAGAGAGTGTCAGAGAGTTTCAGAGAGTTTCACAGAGTGTCAGAGAGTGTCAGAGAGTGTCAGAGGGTGTCAGAGAATGTCGGAGAGTTTCTGAGAGTATCTGTGAGTGTCAGAGAGTGTCAGAGAGTTTCACAGTGTGTCACAGAGTGTCATAGAGTGTCAGAGAGTGTCAGAGAGTGTCAGAGAATGTCAGAAAGTTTCAGAGAATGTCAGATAGTGTCAGAGAGTTTCAGAGAGTGTCACAGAGTGTCAGAGAGTTTCAGAGAGCTTCAGAGAGTGTCAGAGAGTGTCAGAGAGTTTCAGAGAGTTTCAGAGAATTTCAGAGAGTGTCAGATAGTGTCTGAGAGTTTCAGAGAGTTTCAGAGAATGTCGGAGAGTTTCTGAGAGTATCTGTGAGTGTCAGAGAGATTCACAGTGTGTCACAGAGTATCAGAGAGTGTCAGAGAGTATCTGAGAGTGTCTGAGAGTGTCACAGACTGTCAGAGAATGTCGGAGACTTTCTGAGAGTATCTGTGAGTGTCAAAGAGTTTCACAGTGTGTCACAGAGTGACAGAGAGTGTCAGAGAGTGTCTGAGAGTGTCTGAGAGTTTCAGAGACTGTCAGAGAATGTCGGAGAGTTTCTGAGATTATCTGTGAGTGTCAGAGAGTGTCAGAGACTTTCACAGTGTGTCACAGATTGTCAGAGAGTTTCAGAGAGTGTCAGAGAATGTCGGAGAGTTTCTGAGAGTATCTGTGAGTGTCAGAGAGTGTCAGAGACTGTCAGAGGGTTCAGAGAGTGTCTGAGTGTGTCAGAGAGTTTCACAGTGTGTCACAGAGTGTCAGAGAGTGTCAGAGAGTTTCAGAGAGTATCTGTGCGTGTAAGAGAGTTTCAGAGGGTTCTGAGAGTTTCTGAGTGTGTCAGGGAGTGTCACAGAGTGTCAGAGACTGTCAGAGAGTGTCAGAGAGTTTCAGCGAGTTTCACAGAGTGTCAGAGATTGTCACAGAGTGTCAGAGAGTGTCTGAGAGTTTCAGAGATTGTCAAAGAGTTTCAGAGAGTGTCAGAGAGTGTCAAAGTGTGTCAGAAAGTTTCAGAGAATGTCAGACAGTGTCAGAGAGTTTCAGAGAGTGTCACAGAGTGTCAGAGATTGTCAGAGAGTATCTGAGAGTGTCTGAGAGTGTCAGAGACTGTCAGAGACTGTCAGAGAATGTCGGAGACTTTCTGAGAGTATCTGTGAGTGTCAGAGAGTTTCACAGTGTGTCACAGAGTGACAGAGAGTGTCAGAGTGTGTCTGAGAGTGTCTGAGAGTGTCAGAGACTGTCAGAGAATGTCGGAGAGTTTCTGAGATTATCTGTGAGTGTCAGAGAGTGTCAGAGACTTTCACAGTGTGTCACAGAGTGTCACAGAGTGTCAGAGAGTGTCTGAGAGTTTCAGAGATTGTCAAAGAGTTTCAGAGAGTGTCAGAGAGTGTCAAAGAGTGTCGGAAAGTTTCAGAGAATGACAGACAGTGTCAGAGAGTTTCAGAGAGTGTCACAGAGTGTCAGAGAGTTTCAGAGAGCTTCAGAGAGTGTCAGAGAGTGTCAGAGAGTTTCAGAGAGTTTCAGAGAATGTCGGAGAGTTTCTGAGAGTATCTGTGAGTGTCAGAGAGATTCACAGTGTGTCACAGAGTGTCAGAGAGTGTCAGAGAGTATCTGAGAGTGTCTGAGAGTGTCAGAGACTGTCAGAGAATGTCGGAGAGTTTCTGAGAGTATCTGTGAGTGTCAGAGAGTTTCACAGTGTGTCACAGAGTGACAGAGAGTGTCAGAGTGTGTCTGAGAGTGTCAGAGACTGTCAGAGAATGTCGGAGAGTTTCTGAGATTATCTGTGAGTGTCAGAGAGTGTCAGAGACTTTCACAGTGTGTCACAGATTGTCAGAGAGTTTCAGAGAGTGTCAGAGAATGTCGGAGAGTTTCTGAGAGTATCTGTGAGTGTCAGAGAGTGTCAGAGACTGTCAGAGGGTTCAGAGAATGTCTGAGTGTGTCAGAGAGTTTCACAGTGTGTCACAGTGTGTCAGAGAGTGTCAGAGAGTTTCAGAGAGTGTCAGATCGTGTCAGAGAGTGTCAGAGAGTTTCAGAGAGTGTCAGAGAGTGTCAGAGAGTGTCTGAGAGTGTCAGAGGGTGTCAGAGAATGTCGGAGGTTTTCTGAGAGTCTCTGTGAGTGTCAGAGAGTGTCAGAGAGTTTCACAGTGTGTCACAGAGTGTCAGAGAGTGTCAGAGACTGTCAGAGAATGTCGGAGAGTTTCTGAGAGTATCTGTGAGTGTCAGAGAGTGTCAGAGAGTTTCCCAGTGTGTTTCAGAGTGTCAGAGAGTTTCAGAGAGTGTCAGAGAACATCGGAGAGTTTCTGAGAGTATCTGTGAGTTTCAGAGAGAGTCAGAGAGTATCAGAGACTGTCAGAGGGTTCAGAGAGTGTCTGAGTGTGTCAGAGAGTTTCACAGTGTGTCACAGAGTGTCAGAGAGTGTCAGAGACTGTCAGAGTGTCAGAGAGCTTCAGAGAGTTTCAGATAGTTTCAGAGAGTTTCAGAGAGCTTCAGAGAGTGTCAGAGAGTGTCAGATAGTGACAGAGAGTTTCAGTGAGTCTCAGAGAGTTTCAGAGAGTTTCAGAGAGTTTCAGAGTGTGTCAGAGATTGTCTGAGAGTTTCAGAGATTGTCAAAGAGTTTCAGAGAGTGTCAGAGAGTGTCAGAGAGTTTCAGAGAGTTTCAGAGAATGTCAGAGAGTGTCAGAGAGTGTCTGAGAGTTTCAGAGAGTTTCAGAGAATGTCAGAGAGTGTCAGAGAGTGTCAGAGAATGTCGGAGAGTTTCTGAGAGTATCTGTGTGTGTAAGAGAGTGTCAGAGGGTTCTGAGAGTTTCTGAGTGTGTCAGGGAGTGTCACAGAGTGTCAGAGACTGTCAGAGAGTGTCAGAGAGTTTCAGAGAGTTTCACAGAGTGTCAGAGAGTGTCAGAGAGTGTCAGAGGGTGTCAGAGAATGTCGGAGAGTTTCTGAGAGTTTCTGAGAGTATCTGTGAGTGTCAGAGAGTGTCAGAGAGTTTCACAGTGTGTCACAGAGTGTCACAGAGTGTCAGAGAGTGTCAGAGAGTGTCAGAGAATGTCAGAAAGTTTCAGAGAATGTCAGATAGTGTCAGAGAGTTTCAGAGAGTGTCACAGAGTGTCAGAGAGTTTCAGAGAGCTTCAGAGAGTGTCAGAGAGTGTCAGAGAGTTTCAGAGAGTTTCAGAGAATTTCAGAGAGTGTCAGATAGTGTCTGAGAGTTTCAGAGAGTTTCAGAGAATGTCGGAGAGTTTCTGAGAGTATCTGTGAGTGTCAGAGAGATTCACAGTGTGTCACAGAGTATCAGAGAGTGTCAGAGAGTATCTGAGAGTGTCTGAGGGTGTCAGAGACTGTCAGAGAATGTCGGAGACTTTCTGAGAGTATCTGTGAGTGTCAAAGAGTTTCACAGTGTGTCACAGAGTGACAGAGAGTGTCAGAGAGTGTCTGAGAGTGTCTGAGAGTTTCAGAGACTGTCAGAGAATGTCGGAGAGTTTCTGAGATTATCTGTGAGTGTCAGAGAGTGTCAGAGACTTTCACAGTGTGTCACAGATTGTCAGAGAGTTTCAGAGAGTGTCAGAGAATGTCGGAGAGTTTCTGAGAGTATCTGTGAGTGTCAGAGAGTGTCAGAGACTGTCAGAGGGTTCAGAGAGTGTCTGAGTGTGTCAGAGAGTTTCACAGTGTGTCACAGAGTGTCAGAGAGTGTCAGAGAGTTTCAGAGAGTGTCAGAGAGTGTCAGAGAGTGTCTGAGAGTGTCAGAGGGTGTCAGAGAATGTCGGAGAGTTTCTGAGAGTATCTGTGCGTGTAAGAGAGTGTCAGAGGGTTCTGAGAGTTTCTGAGTGTGTCAGAGAGTTTCACAGAGTGTCAGAGACTGTCAGAGAGTGTCAGAGAGTTTCAGAGAGTTTCACAGAGTGTCAGAGAGTGTCAGAGGGTGTCAGAGAATGTCGGAGAGTTTCTGAGAGTATCTGTGAGTGTCAGAGAGTGCCAGAGAGTTTCACAGCGTGTCACAGAGTGTCACAGAGTGTCTGAGAGTTTCAGAGATTGTCAAAGAGTTTCAGAGACTGTCAGAGAGTGTCAGAAAGTTTCAGAGAATGTCAGACAGTGTCACAGAGTTTCAGAGAGTGGCACAGAGTGTCAGAGAGTTTCAGAGAGCTTCAGAGAGTGTCAGAGAGTGTCAGAGAGTTTCAGAGAGTTTTAGAGAATGTTGGAGAGTTTCTGAGAGTATCTGTGAGTGTCAGAGAGATTCACAGTGTGTCACAGAGTGTCAGAGAGTGTCAGAGAGTATCTGAGAGTGTCTGAGAGTGTCAGAGACTGTCAGAGAATGTCGGAGAGTTTCTGAGAGTATCTGTGAGTGTCAGAGAGTTTCACAGTGTGTCACAGAGTGACAGAGAGTGTCAGAGTGTGTCTGAGAGTGTCTGAGAGTGTCAGAGACTGTCAGAGAATGTCGGAGAGTTTCTGAGATTATCTGTGAGTGTCAGAGAGTGTCAGAGACTTTCACAGTGTGTCACAGATTGTCAGAGAGTTTCTGAGAGTATCTGTGAGTGTCAGAGAGTGTCAGAGACTGTCAGAGGGTTCAGAGAGTGTCTGAGTGTGTCAGAGACTTTCACAGTGTGTCATGAGTGTCAGAGAGTGTCAGACAGTTTCAGAGAGTGTCAGATCGTGTCAGAGAGTGTCAGAGAGTGTCAGAGAGCTTCAGAGAGTGTCAGAGAGTGTCTGAGAGTTTCAGAGATTGTCAAAGAGTTTCAGAGAGTGTCAGAGAGTGTCAAAGTGTGTCAGAAAGTTTCAGAGAATGTCAGACAGTGTCAGAGAGTTTCAGAGAGTGTCACAGAGTGTCAGAGATTGTCAGAGAGTATCTGAGAGTGTCTGAGAGTGTCAGAGACTGTCAGAGAATGTCGGAGACTTTCTGAGAGTATCTGTGAGTGTCAGAGAGTTTCACAGTGTGTCACAGAGTGACAGAGAGTGTCAGAGTGTGTCTGAGAGTGTCTGAGAGTGTCAGAGACTGTCAGAGAATGTCGGAGAGTTTCTGAGATTATCTGTGAGTGTCAGAGAGTGTCAGAGACTTTCACAGTGTGTCACAGAGTGTCACAGAGTGTCAGAGAGTGTCTGAGAGTTTCAGAGATTGTCAAAGAGTTTCAGAGAGTGTCAGAGAGTGTCAAAGAGTGTCAGAAAGTTTCAGAGAATGACAGACAGTGTCAGAGAGTTTCAGAGAGTGTCACAGAGTGTCAGAGAGTTTCAGAGAGCTTCAGAGAGTGTCAGAGAGTGTCAGAGAGTTTCAGAGAGTTTCAGAGAATGTCGGAGAGTTTCTGAGAGTATCTGTGAGTGTCAGAGAGATTCACAGTGTGTCACAGAGTGTCAGAGAGTGTCAGAGAGTATCTGAGAGTGTCTGAGAGTGTCAGAGACTGTCAGAGAATGTCGGAGAGTTTCTGAGAGTATCTGTGAGTGTCAGAGAGTTTCACAGTGTGTCACAGAGTGACAGAGAGTGTCAGAGTGTGTCTGAGAGTGTCAGAGACTGTCAGAGAATGTCGGAGAGTTTCTGAGATTATCTGTGAGTGTCAGAGAGTGTCAGAGACTTTCACAGTGTGTCACAGATTGTCAGAGAGTTTCAGAGAGTGTCAGAGAATGTCGGAGAATTTCTGAGAGTATCTGTGAGTGTCAGAGAGTGTCAGAGACTGTCAGAGGGTTCAGAGAATGTCTGAGTGTGTCAGAGAGTTTCACAGTGTGTCACAGTGTGTCAGAGAGTGTCAGAGAGTTTCAGAGAGTGTCAGATCGTGTCAGAGAGTTTCAGAGAGTGTCAGAGAGTGTCAGAGAGTGTCTGAGAGTGTCAGAGGGTGTCAGAGAATGTCGGAGGTTTTCTGAGAGTCTCTGTGAGTGTCAGAGAGTGTCAGAGAGTTTCACAGTGTGTCACAGAGTGTCAGAGAGTGTCAGAGACTGTCAGAGAATGTCGGAGAGTTTCTGAGAGTATCTGTGAGTGTCAGAGAGTGTCAGAGAGTTTCCCAGTGTGTTTCAGAGTGTCAGAGAGTTTCAGAGAGTGTCAGAGAACATCGGAGAGTTTCTGAGAGTATCTGTGAGTTTCAGAGAGAGTCAGAGAGTATCAGAGACTGTCAGAGGGTTCAGAGAGTGTCTGAGTGTGTCAGAGAGTTTCACAGTGTGTCACAGAGTGTCAGAGAGTGTCAGAGACTGTCAGAGTGTCAGAGAGCTTCAGAGAGTTTCAGATAGTTTCAGAGAGTTTCAGAGAGCTTCAGAGAGTGTCAGAGAGTGTCAGATAGTGACAGAGAGTTTCAGTGAGTCTCAGAGAGTTTCAGAGAGTTTCAGAGAGTTTCAGAGTGTGTCAGAGATTGTCTGAGAGTTTCAGAGATTGTCAAAGAGTTTCAGAGAGTGTCAGAGAGTGTCAGAGAGTTTCAGAGAGTTTCAGAGAATGTCAGAGAGTGTCAGAGAGTGTCTGAGAGTTTCAGAGAGTTTCAGAGAATGTCAGAGAGTGTCAGAGAGTGTCAGAGAATGTCGGAGAGTTTCTGAGAGTATCTGTGTGTGTAAGAGAGTGTCAGAGGGTTCTGAGAGTTTCTGAGTGTGTCAGGGAGTGTCACAGAGTGTCAGAGACTGTCAGAGAGTGTCAGAGAGTTTCAGAGAGTTTCACAGAGTGTCAGAGAGTGTCAGAGAGTGTCAGAGGGTGTCAGAGAATGTCGGAGAGTTTCTGAGAGTATCTGTGAGTGTCAGAGAGTGTCAGAGAGTTTCACAGTGTGTCACAGAGTGTCATAGAGTGTCAGAGAGTGTCAGAGAGTGTCAGAGAATGTCAGAAAGTTTCAGAGAATGTCAGATAGTGTCAGAGAGTTTCAGAGAGTGTCACAGAGTGTCAGAGAGTTTCAGAGAGCTTCAGAGAGTGTCAGAGAGTGTCAGAGAGTTTCAGAGAGTTTCAGAGAATTTCAGAGAGTGTCAGATAGTGTCTGAGAGTTTCAGAGAGTTTCAGAGAATGTCGGAGAGTTTCTGAGAGTATCTGTGAGTGTCAGAGAGATTCACAGTGTGTCACAGAGTATCAGAGAGTGTCAGAGAGTATCTGAGAGTGTCTGAGAGTGTCAGAGACTGTCAGAGAATGTCGGAGACTTTCTGAGAGTATCTGTGAGTGTCAAAGAGTTTCACAGTGTGTCACAGAGTGACAGAGAGTGTCAGAGAGTGTCTGAGAGTGTCTGAGAGTTTCAGAGACTGTCAGAGAATGTCGGAGAGTTTCTGAGATTATCTGTGAGTGTCAGAGAGTGTCAGAGACTTTCACAGTGTGTCACAGATTGTCAGAGAGTTTCAGAGAGTGTCAGAGAATGTCGGAGAGTTTCTGAGAGTATCTGTGAGTGTCAGAGAGTGTCAGAGACTGTCAGAGGGTTCAGAGAGTGTCTGAGTGTGTCAGAGAGTTTCACAGTGTGTCACAGAGTGTCAGAGAGTGTCAGAGAGTTTCAGAGAGTGTCAGAGAATGTCGGAGAGTTTCTGAGAGTATCTGTGCGTGTAAGAGAGTGTAAGAGGGTTCTGAGAGTTTCTGAGTGTGTCAGAGAGTTTCACAGAGTGTCAGAGACTGTCAGAGAGTGTCAGAGAGTTTCAGAGAGTTTCACAGAGTGTCAGAGAGTGTCAGAGGGTGTCAGAGAATGTCGGAGAGTTTCTGAGAGTATCTGTGAGTGTCAGAGAGTGCCAGAGAGTTTCACAGCGTGTCACAGAGTGTCAGAGAGTGTCTGAGAGTTTCAGAGATGGTCAAAGAGTTTCAGAGACTGTCAGAGAGTGTCAGAAAGTTTCAGAGAATGTCAGACAGTGTCAGAGAGTTTCCGAGAGTGGCACAGAGTGTCAGAGAGTTTCAGAGAGCTTCAGAGAGTGTCAGAGAGTGTCAGAGAGTTTCAGAGAGTTTCAGAGAATGTTGGAGAGTTTCTGAGAGTATCTGTGAATGTCAGAGAGATTCACAGTGTGTCACAGAGTGTCAGAGAGTGTCAGAGAGTATCTGAGAGTGTCAGAGAGTTTCACAGTGTGTCACAGAGTGACAGAGAGTGTCAGAGTGTGTCTGAGAGTGTCTGAGAGTGTCAGAGACTGTCAGAGAATGTCGGAGAGTTTCTGAGATTATCTGTGAGTGTCAGAGAGTGTCAGAGACTTTCACAGTGTGTCACAGATTGTCAGAGAGTTTCTGAGAGTATCTGTGAGTGTCAGAGAGTGTCAGAGACTGTCAGAGGGTTCAGAGAGTGTCTGAGTGTGTCAGAGAGTTTCACAGTGTATCACAGAGTGTCAGAGAGTGTCAGTGAGTTTCAGAGAGTGTCAGATCGTGTCAGAGAGTGTCAGAGAGTTTCAGAGAGTGTCAGAGAGTGTCAGAGAGTGTCTGAGAGTGTCAGAGGGTGTCAGAGAATGTCGGAGGTTTTCTGAGAGTATCTGTGAGTGTCAGAGAGTGTCAGAGAGTTTCACAGTGTGTCACAGAGTGTCAGAGAGTTTCAGAGACTGTCAGAGAATGTCGGAGAGTTTCTGAGAGTATCTGTGAGTGACAGAGAGTGTCAGAGAGTTTCCCAGTGTGTTTCAGAGTGTCAGAGTGTTTCAGAGAGTGTCAGAGAACATCGGAGAGTTTCTGAGAGTTTCTGTGAGTTTCAGAGAGAGTCAGAGAGTATCAGAGACTGTCAGAGGGTTCAGAGAGTGTCTGAGTGTGTCAGAGAGTTTCACAGTGTGTCACAGAGTGTCAGAGAGTGTCAGAGACTGTCAGAGTGTCAGAGAGCTTCAGAGAATTTCAGAGAGTTTCAGAGAGTTTCAGAGAGCTTCAGAGCGTGTCAGAGAGTGTCAGATATTGACAGAGAGTTTCAGTGAGTCTCAGAGAGTTTCAGAGAGTTTCAGAGAGTTTCAGATAGTGTCAGAGATTGTCTGAGAGTTTCAGAGATTGTCAAAGAGTTTCAGAGAGTGTCAGAGAGTGTCAGAGAGTTTCAGAGAGTTTCAGAGAATGTCAGAGAGTGTCAGAGAGTGTCTGAGAGTTTCAGAGAGTTTCAGAGAATGTCAGAGAGTGTCAGAGAGTGTCAGAGAATGTCGGAGAGTTTCTGAGAGTATCTGTGTGTGTAAGAGAATGTCAGAGGGTTCTGAGAGTTTCTGAGTGTGTCAGGGAGTGTCACAGAGTGTCAGAGACTGTCAGAGAGTGTCAGAGAGTTTCAGAGAGTTTCACAGAGTGTCAGAGAGTGTCAGAGGCTGTCAGAGAATGTCGGAGAGTTTCTGAGAGTATCTGTGAGTGTCAGAGAGTGCCAGAGAGTTTCACAGCGTGTCACAGAGTGTCACAGAGTGTCAGAGAGTGTCTGAGAGTTTCAGAGATTGTCAAAGAGTTTCAGAGACTGTCAGAGAGTGTCAGAAAGTTTCAGAGAATGTCAGACAGTGTCAGAGAGTTTCAGAGAGTGGCACAGAGTGTCAGAGAGTTTCAGAGAGCTTCAGAGAGTGTCAGAGAGTGTCAGAGAGTTTCAGAGAGTTTCAGAGAATGTTGGAGAGTTTCTGAGAGTATCTGTGAATGTCAGAGAGATTCACAGTGTGTCACAGAGTGTCAGAGAGTGTCAGAGAGTATCTGAGAGTGTCAGAGTGTTTCACAGTGTGTCACAGAGTGACAGAGAGTGTCAGAGTGTGTCTGAGAGTGTCTGAGAGTGTCAGAGGGTGTCAGAGAATGTCGGAGAGTTTCTGAGAGTATCTGTGCGTGTAAGAGAGTGTCAGAGGGTTCTGAGAGTTTCTGAGTGTGTCAGGGAGTGTCACAGAGTGTCAGAGACTGTCAGAGAGTGTCAGAGAGTGTCAGAGAGTTTCAGAGAGTTTCACAGAGTGTCAGAGAGTGTCAGAGGGTGTCAGAGAATGTCGGAGAGTTTCTGAGAGTATCTGTGCGTGTAAGAGAGTGTCAGAGGGTTCTGAGAGTTTCTGAGTGTGTCAGGGAGTGTCACAGAGTGTCAGAGACTGTCAGAGAGTTTCTGAGAGTATCTGTGAGTTTCAGAGAGAGTCAGAGAGTGTCAGAGACTGTCAGAGGGTTCAGAGAGTGTCTGAGTGTGTCAGAGAGTTTCACAGTGTGTCACAGTGTGTCAGAGAGTGTCAGAGAGTTTCAGAGAGTGTCAGATCGTGTCAGAGAGTGTCAGAGAGTTTCAGAGAGTTTCACAGACTGTCAGAGAGTGTCAGAGAGTTTCAGAGAGTGTCAGAGAGTTTCAGAGAGTGTCAGAGAGATTGCAGAGAGTGTCAGAGAGTGTGGGAGAGCTTCAGAGTTTCAGTGAATTTCAGAGAGTTTCAGAGATCTTCAGAGAGTGTCAGAGAGTGTCAGAGAGCGACAGAGAGTTTCTGAGAATTGTCGGAGAGTGTCAGAGAGTTTCAGAGAGTTTCAGAGTGTGTCAGAGAGTGTCTGAGAGTGTCAGAGAGTGTCACAGAGTTTGAAAGAGTGTCAGAGAGTGTCAGAGAGTTTCAGTGAGTGTCAGAGAGTGTCAGAGAGGGTCTGAGAGTGTCAGAGAGTGTCAGAGAGTCTCGGAGAATGTCGGAGAGTTTCTGAGAGTATCTGTGAGTGTCAGAGAGTTTCACAGTGTGTCACAGAGTGTCAGAGAGTGTCAGAGAGTGTCTGAGAATGCCTGAGAGTGTCAGAGACTGTCAGAGAATGTCAGAGAGTTTCTGAGAGTATCTGTGAGTGTCAGAGAGTGTCAGAGAGTTTCACAGTGTGTCACAGATTGTCAGAGAGTTTCAGAGAGTGTCAGAGAATGTCGGAGAGTTTCTGAGAGTTTCTGTGAGTGTCAGAGAGTGTCAGAGACTGTCAGAGGGTGCAGAGAGTGTCTGAGTGTGTCAGAGAGTTTCACAGTGTGTCACAGAGTGTCAGAGAGTTTCAGAAAGTTTCAGAGAGTGTCAGATCGTGTCAGAGAGTGCCAGAGAGTTTCAGAGAGTGTCACAGACCGTCAGAGAGTATCAGAGAGTTTCAGAGAGTGTCAGAGAGTTTCAAAGAGTGTCAGAGAGTGTCAGAAAGTTTCAGAGAGTTTCAGATAGTGTCAGAGAGTTTCGGAGAGTGTCACAGAGTGTCAGAGAGTTTCAGAGAGCTTCAGAGAGTGTCAGAGAGTGTCAGAGAGTGTCACAGAGTGTCAGAGAGTGTCAGAGAGTGTCAGAGAGTGTCAGAGACTGTCAGAGAATGTCGGAGAGTTTCTGAGAGTATCTCTGATTGTCAGAGATTGTCAGAGAGTTTCACAGTGTGTCACAGATTGTCAGAGAGTTTCAGAGAATGTCAGAGAATGTCAGAGGGTTCAGAGAGTGTCTGAGTGTGTCAGAGAGTTTCACAGTGTGTCACAGAGTCTCAGAGAGTGTCGGAGACTGTCAGAGGGTTCAGAGAGTGTCTGAGTGTGTCAGAGAGTTTCACAGTGTGTCACAGAGTGTCAGAGAGCTTCAGAGAGTTTCAGATAGTTTCAGAGAGTTTCAGAGAGCTTCAGAGAGTGTCAGAGAGTGTCAGATAGTGACAGAGAGATTCAGTGAGTCTCAGAGAGTTTCAGAGAGTTTCAGAGAGTTTCAGAGTGTGTCAGAGATTGTCTGAGAGTTTCAGAGATTGTCAAAGAGTTTCAGAGAGTTTCAGAGAGTGTCAGAGAATGTCAGAGAGGGTCAGAGAGTGTCAGAGAATGTCGGAGAGTTTCTGAGAGTATCTGTGCGTGTAAGAGAGTGTCAGAGGGTTCTGAGAGTTTCTGAGTGTGTCAGGGAGTGTCACAGAGTGTCAGAGACTGTCAGAGAGTTTCTGAGAGTATCTGTGAGTGTCAGAGAGTGTCAGAGAGTTTCACAGTGTGTCACAGAGTGTCACAGAGTGTCAGAGAGTGTCAGAGAGTGTCAGAAAGTTTCAGAGAATGTCAGATAGTGTCAGAGAGTTTCAGAGAGTGTCACAGAGTGTCAGAGAGTTTCAGAGAGCTTCAGAGAGTGTCAGAGAGTGTCAGAGAGTTTCAGAGAGTTTCAGAGAGTTTCAGAGAATTTCAGAGAGTGTCAGATAGTGTCTGAGAGTTTCAGAGAGTTTCAGAGAATGTCGGAGAGTTTCTGAGAGTATCTGTGAGTGTCAGAGAGATTCACAGTGTGTCACAGAGTGTCAGAGAGTGTCAGAGAGTATCTGAGAGTGTCTGAGAGTGTCAGAGACTGTCAGAGAATGTCGGAGACTTTCTGAGAGTATCTGTGAGTGTCAGAGAGTTTCACAGTGTGTCACAGAGTGACAGAGAGTGTCAGAGAGTGTCTGAGAGTGTCTGAGACTGTCAGAGACTGTCAGAGAATGTCAGAGAGTTTCTGAGATTATCTGTGAGTGTCAGAGAGTGTCAGAGACTTTCACAGTGTGTCACAGATTGTCAGAGAGTTTCAGAGAGTGTCAGAGAATGTCGGAGAGTTTCTGAGAGTATCTGTGAGTGTCAGAGAGTGTCAGAGACTGTCAGAGGGTTCAGAGACTGTCTGAGTGTGTCAGAGAGTTTCACAGTGTGTCACAGAGTGTCAGAGAGTGTCAGAGAGTTTCAGAGAGTGTCAGAGAGTGTCAGAGAGTGTCTGAGAGTGTCAGAGGGTGTCAGAGAATGTCGGAGAGTTTCTGAGAGTATCTGTGCGTGTAAGAGAGTGTCAGAGGTTTCTGAGAGTTTCTGAGTGTGTCAGGGAGTGTCACAGAGTGTCAGAGACTGTCAGAGAGTGTCAGAGAGTGTCAGAGAGTTTCAGAGAGTTTCACAGAGTGTCAGAGAGTGTCAGAGGGTGTCAGAGAATGTCGGAGAGTTTCTGAGAGTATCTGTGCGTGTAAGAGAGTGTCAGAGGGTTCTGAGAGTTTCTGAGTGTGTCAGGGAGTGTCACAGAGTGTCAGAGACTGTCAGAGAGTTTCTGAGAGTATCTGTGAGTTTCAGAGAGAGTCAGAGAGTGTCAGAGACTGTCAGAGGGTTCAGAGAGTGTCTGAGTGTGTCAGAGAGTTTCACAGTGTGTCACAGTGTGTCAGAGAGTGTCAGAGAGTTTCAGAGAGTGTCAGATCGTGTCAGAGAGTGTCAGAGAGTTTCAGAGAGTTTCACAGACTGTCAGAGAGTGTCAGAGAGTTTCAGAGAGTGTCAGAGAGTTTCAGAGAGTGTCAGAGAGATTGCAGAGAGTGTCAGAGAGTGTGGGAGAGCTTCAGAGTTTCAGTGAATTTCAGAGAGTTTCAGAGATCTTCAGAGAGTGTCAGAGAGTGTCAGAGAGCGACAGAGAGTTTCTGAGAATTGTCGGAGAGTGTCAGAGAGTTTCAGAGAGTTTCAGAGTGTGTCAGAGAGTGTCTGAGAGTGTCAGAGAGTGTCACAGAGTTTGAAAGAGTGTCAGAGAGTGTCAGAGAGTTTCAGTGAGTGTCAGAGAGTGTCAGAGAGGGTCTGAGAGTGTCAGAGAGTGTCAGAGAGTCTCGGAGAATGTCGGAGAGTTTCTGAGAGTATCTGTGAGTGTCAGAGAGTTTCACAGTGTGTCACAGAGTGTCAGAGAGTGTCAGAGAGTGTCTGAGAATGTCTGAGAGTGTCAGAGACTGTCAGAGAATGTCAGAGAGTTTCTGAGAGTATCTGTGAGTGTCAGAGAGTGTCAGAGAGTTTCACAGTGTGTCACAGATTGTCAGAGAGTTTCAGAGAGTGTCAGAGAATGTCGGAGAGTTTCTGAGAGTTTCTGTGAGTGTCAGAGAGTGTCAGAGACTGTCAGAGGGTGCAGAGAGTGTCTGAGTGTGTCAGAGAGTTTCACAGTGTGTCACAGAGTGTCAGAGAGTTTCAGAAAGTTTCAGAGAGTGTCAGATCGTGTCAGAGAGTGCCAGAGAGTTTCAGAGAGTGTCACAGACCGTCAGAGAGTGTCAGAGAGTTTCAGAGAGTGTCAGAGAGTTTCAAAGAGTGTCAGAGAGTGTCAGAAAGTTTCAGAGAGTGTCAGATAGTGTCAGAGAGTTTCGGAGAGTGTCACAGATTGTCAGAGAGTTTCAGAGAGCTTCAGAGAGTATCAGAGAGTGTCAGAGAGTGTCACAGAGTGTCAGAGAGTGTCACAGAGTGTCAGAGAGTGTCAGAGACTGTCAGAGAATGTCGGAGAGTTTCTGAGAGTATCTGTGATTGTCAGAGATTGTCAGAGAGTTTCACAGTGTGTCACAGATTGTCAGAGAGTTTCAGAGAATGTCAGAGAATGTCAGAGGGTTCAGAGAGTGTCTGAGTGTGTCAGAGAGTTTCACAGTGTGTCACAGAGTCTCAGAGAGTGTCGGAGACTGTCAGAGGGTTCAGAGAGTGTCTGAGTGTGTCAGAGAGTTTCACAGTGTGTCACAGAGTGTCAGAGAGCTTCAGAGAGTTTCAGATAGTTTCAGAGAGTTTCAGAGAGCTTCAGAGAGTGTCAGAGAGTGTCAGATAGTGACAGAGAGATTCAGTGAGTCTCAGAGAGTTTCAGAGAGTTTCAGAGAGTTTCAGAGTGTGTCAGAGATTGTCTGAGAGTTTCAGAGATTGTCAAAGAGTTTCAGAGAGTTTCAGAGAGTGTCAGAGAATGTCAGAGAGTGTCAGAGAGTGTCAGAGAATGTCGGAGAGTTTCTGAGAGTATCTGTGCATGTAAGAGAGTGTCAGAGGGTTCTGAGAGTTTCTGAGTGTGTCAGGGAGTGTCACAGAGTGTCAGAGACTGTCAGAGAGTTTCTGAGAGTATCTGTGAGTGTCAGAGAGTGTCAGAGAGTTTCACAGTGTGTCACAGAGTGTCACAGAGTGTCAGAGAGTGTCAGAGAGTGTCAGAAAGTTTCAGAGAATGTCAGATAGTGTCAGAGAGTTTCAGAGAGTGTCACAGAGTGTCAGAGAGTTTCAGAGAGCTTCAGAGAGTGTCAGAGAGTGTCAGAGAGTTTCAGAGAGTTTCAGAGAGTTTCAGAGAATTTCAGAGAGTGTCAGATAGTGTCTGAGAGTTTCAGAGAGTTTCAGAGAATGTCGGAGAGTTTCTGAGAGTATCTGTGAGTGTCAGAGAGATTCACAGTGTGTCACAGAGTGTCAGAGAGTGTCAGAGAGTATCTGAGAGTGTCTGAGAGTGTCAGAGACTGTCAGAGAATGTCGGAGACTTTCTGAGAGTATCTGTGAGTGTCAGAGAGTTTCACAGTGTGTCACAGAGTGACAGAGAGTGTCAGAGAGTGTCTGAGAGTGTCTGAGACTGTCAGAGACTGTCAGAGAATGTCAGAGAGTTTCTGAGATTATCTGTGAGTGTCAGAGAGTGTCAGAGACTTTCACAGTGTGTCACAGATTGTCAGAGAGTTTCAGAGAGTGTCAGAGAATGTCGGAGAGTTTCTGAGATTATCTGTGAGTGTCAGAGAGTGTCAGAGACTGTGAGAGGGTTCAGAGACTGTCTGAGTGTGTCAGAGAGTTTCACAGTGTGTCAGAGAGTGTCAGAGAGTGTCAGAGAGTTTCAGAGAGTGTCGGAGAGTGTCAGAGAGTGTCTGAGAGTGTCAGAGGGTGTCAGAGAATGTCGGAGAGTTTCTGAGAGTATCTGTGCGTGTAAGAGAGTGTCAGAGGGTTCTGAGAGTTTTTGAGTGTGTCAGGGAGTGTCACAGAGTGTCAGAGACTGTCAGAGAGTGTCAGAGAGTGTCAGAGAGTTTCAGAGAGTTTCACAGAGTGTCAGAGAGTGTCAGAGGGTGTCAGAGAATGTCGGAGAGTTTCTGAGAGTATCTGTGCGTGTAAGAGAGTGTCAGAGGGTTCTGAGAGTTTCTGAGTGTGTCAGGGAGTGTCACAGAGTGTCAGAGACTGTCAGAGAGTTTCTGAGAGTATCTGTGAGTTTCAGAGAGAGTCAGAGAGTGTCAGAGACTGTCAGAGGGTTCAGAGAGTGTCTGAGTGTGTCAGAGAGTTTCACAGTGTGTCACAGTGTGTCAGAGAGTGTCAGAGAGTTTCAGAGAATGTCAGATCGTGTCAGAGAGTGTCAGAGAGTTTCAGAGAGTTTCACAGACTGTCAGAGAGTGTCAGAGAGTTTCAGAGAGTGTCAGAGAGTTTCAGAGAGTGTCAGAGAGATTGCAGAGAGTGTCAGAGAGTGTGGGAGAGCTTCAGAGTTTCAGTGAATTTCAGAGAGTTTCAGAGATCTTCAGAGAGTGTCAGAGAGTGTCAGAGAGCGACAGAGAGTTTCTGAGAATTGTCGGAGAGTTTCAGAGAGTTTCAGAGAGTTTCAGAGTGTGTCAGAGAGTGTCTGAGAGTGTCAGAGAGTGTCACAGAGTTTGAAAGAGTGTCAGAGAGTGTCAGAGAGTTTCAGTGAGTGTCAGAGAGTGTCAGAGAGGGTCTGAGAGTGTCAGAGAGTGTCAGAGAGTCTCGGAGAATGTCGGAGAGTTTCTGAGAGTATCTGTGAGTGTCAGAGAGTTTCACAGTGTGTCACAGAGTGTCAGAGAGTGTCAGAGAGTGTCTGAGAATGTCTGAGAGTGTCAGAGACTGTCAGAGAATGTCAGAGAGTTTCTGAGAGTATCTGTGAGTGTCAGAGAGTGTCAGAGAGTTTCACAGTGTGTCACAGATTGTCAGAGAGTTTCAGAGAGTGTCAGAGAATGTCGGAGAGTTTCTGAGAGTTTCTGTGAGTGTCAGAGAGTGTCAGAGACTGTCAGAGGGTGCAGAGAGTGTCTGAGTGTGTCAGAGAGTTTCACAGTGTGTCACAGAGTGTCAGAGAGTTTCAGAAAGTTTCAGAGAGTGTCAGATCGTGTCAGAGAGTGCCAGAGAGTTTCAGAGAGTGTCACAGACCGTCAGAGAGTGTCAGAGAGTTTCAGAGAGTGTCAGAGAGTTTCAAAGAGTGTCAGAGAGTGTCAGAAAGTTTCAGAGAGTGTCAGATAGTGTCAGAGAGTTTCGGAGAGTGTCACAGAGTGTCAGAGAGTTTCAGAGAGCTTCAGAGAGTGTCAGAGAGTGTCAGAGAGTGTCAGAGAGTGTCAGAGAGTGTCAGAGACTGTCAGAGAATGTCGGAGAGTTTCTGAGAGTATCTGTGATTGTCAGAGATTGTCAGAGAGTTTCACAGTGTGTCACAGATTGTCAGAGAGTTTCAGAGAATGTCAGAGAATGTCAGAGGGTTCAGAGAGTGTCTGAGTGTGTCAGAGAGTTTCACAGTGTGTCACAGAGTCTCAGAGAGTGTCGGAGACTGTCAGAGGGTTCAGAGAGTGTCTGAGTGTGTCAGAGAGTTTCACAGTGTGTCACAGAGTGTCAGAGAGCTTCAGAGAGTTTCAGATAGTTTCAGAGAGTTTCAGAGAGCTTCAGAGAGTGTCAGAGAGTGTCAGATAGTGACAGAGAGATTCAGTGAGTCTCAGAGAGTTTCAGAGAGTTTCAGAGAGTTTCAGAGTGTGTCAGAGATTGTCTGAGAGTTTCAGAGATTGTCAAAGAGTTTCAGAGAGTTTCAGAGAGTGTCAGAGAATGTCAGAGAGGGTCAGAGAGTGTCAGAGAATGTCGGAGAGTTTCTGAGAGTATCTGTGCGTGTAAGAGAGTGTCAGAGGGTTCTGAGAGTTTCTGAGTGTGTCAGGGAGTGTCACAGAGTGTCAGAGACTGTCAGAGAGTTTCTGAGAGTATCTGTGAGTGTCAGAGAGTGTCAGAGAGTTTCACAGTGTGTCACAGAGTGTCACAGAGTGTCAGAGAGTGTCAGAGAGTGTCAGAAAGTTTCAGAGAATGTCAGATAGTGTCAGAGAGTTTCAGAGAGTGTCACAGAGTGTCAGAGAGTTTCAGAGAGCTTCAGAGAGTGTCAGAGAGTGTCAGAGAGTTTCAGAGAGTTTCAGAGAGTTTCAGAGAATTTCAGAGAGTGTCAGATAGTGTCTGAGAGTTTCAGAGAGTTTCAGAGAATGTCGGAGAGTTTCTGAGAGTATCTGTGAGTGTCAGAGAGATTCACAGTGTGTCACAGAGTGTCAGAGAGTGTCAGAGAGTATCTGAGAGTGTCTGAGAGTGTCAGAGACTGTCAGAGAATGTCGGAGACTTTCTGAGAGTATCTGTGAGTGTCAGAGAGTTTCACAGTGTGTCACAGAGTGACAGAGAGTGTCAGAGAGTGTCTGAGAGTGTCTGAGACTGTCAGAGACTGTCAGAGAATGTCAGAGAGTTTCTGAGATTATCTGTGAGTGTCAGAGAGTGTCAGAGACTTTCACAGTGTGTCACAGATTGTCAGAGAGTTTCAGAGAGTGTCAGAGAATGTCGGAGAGTTTCTGAGAGTATCTGTGAGTGTCAGAGAGTGTCAGAGACTGTCAGAGGGTTCAGAGACTGTCTGAGTGTGTCAGAGAGTTTCACAGTGTGTCAGAGAGTGTCAGAGAGTGTCAGAGAGTTTCAGAGAGTGTCGGAGAGTGTCAGAGAGTGTCTGAGAGTGTCAGAGGGTGTCAGAGAATGTCGGAGAGTTTCTGAGAGTATCTGTGCGTGTAAGAGAGTGTCAGAGGGTTCTGAGAGTTTCTGAGTGTGTCAGGGAGTGTCACAGAGTGTCAGAGACTGTCAGAGAATGTCAGAGAGTGTCAGAGAGTTTCAGAGAGTTTCACAGAGTGTCAGAGAGTGTCAGAGGGTGTCAGAGAATGTCGGAGAGTTTCTGAGAGTATCTGTGAGTGTCAGAGAGTGTCAGAGAGTTTCACAGAGTGTCACAGAGTGTCAGAGAGTGTCTGAGAGTTTCAGAGATTGTCAAAGAGTTTCAGAGAGTGTCAGAGAGTGTCAGAAAGTTTCAGAGAATGTCAGACAGTGTCAGAGAGTTTCAGAGAGTGTCACAGAGTGTCAGAGAGTTTCAGAGAGCTTCAGAGAGTGTCAGATAGTGTCTGAGAGTTTCAGAGAGTTTCAGAGAATGTCGGAGAGTTTCTGAGAGTATCTGTGAGTGTCTGAGAGATTCACAGTGTGTCACAGAGTGTCAGAGAGTGCCAGAGAGTATCTGAGAGTGTCTGAGAGTGTCAGAGACTGTCAGAGAATGTCGGAGAGTTTCTGAGAGTATCTGTGAGTGTCAGAGAGTTTCACAGTGTGTCACAGAGTGACAGAGCGTGTCAGAGTGTGTCTGAGAGTGTCAGAGAGTGTCAGAGACTTTCACAGTGTGTCACAGATTGTCAGAGAGTTTCAGAGAGTGTCAGAGAATGTCGGAGAGTTTCTGAGAGTATCTGTGAGTGTCAGAGAGTTTCAGAGACTGTCAGAGGGTTCAGAGAGTGTCTGAGTGTGTCAGAGAGTTTCACAGTGTGTCACAGCGTGTCAGAGAGTGTCAGAGAGTTTCAGAGAGTGTCAGATCGTGTCAGAGAATGTCAGAGAGCTTCAGAGAGTGTCAGAGAGTGTCAGAGAGTGTCTGAGAGTGTCAGAGGGTGTCAGAGAATGTCGGAGGTTTTCTGAGAGTATCTGTGAGTGTCAGAGAGTGTCAGAGAGTTTCACAGTGTGTCACAGAGTGTCAGAGAGTGTCAGAGACTGTCAGAGAATGTCGGAGAGTTTCTGAGAGTATCTGTGAGTGTCAGAGAGTGTCAGAGAGTTTCCCAGTGTGTTTCAGAGTGTCAGAGAGTTTCAGAGAGAGTCAGAGAGTATCAGAGACTGTCAGAGTGTCAGAGAGCTTCAGAGAGTTTCAGATAGTTTCAGAGAGTTTCAGAGAGCTTCAGAGCGTGTCAGAGAGTGTCAGATAGTGACAGAGAGTTTCAGTGAGTCTCAGAGAGTTTCAGAGAGTTTCAGAGAGTTTCAGAGTGTGTCAGAGAATGTCAGAGAGTGTCAGAGAGTGTCTGAGAGTTTCAGAGAGTTTCAGAGAATGTCAGGGAGTGTCACAGAGTGTCAGAGACTGTCAGAGAGTGTCAGAGGGTGTCAGAGAATGTCGGAGAGTTTCTGTGAGTGTCAGAGAGTGTCAGAGAGTTTCACAGTGTGTCACAGAGTGTCACAGAGTGTCACAGAGTGTCAGAGAGTGTCAGAGAGTGTCAGAAAGTTTCAGAGAATGTCAGATAGTGTCAGAGAGTTTCAGAGAGTGTCACAGAGTGTCAGAGAGTTTCAGAGAGCTTCAGAGAGGGTCCGAGAGTGTCAGAGAGTTTCAGAGAGTTTCAGAGAATGTCAGAGAGTGTCAGATAGTGTCTGAGAGTTTCAGAGAGTTTCAGAGAGCTGTTGGAGAGTTTCTGAGAGTATCTGTGAGTGTCAGAGAGATTCACAGTGTGTCACAGAGTGTCAGAGAGCGTCAGAGAGTATCTGAGAGTGTCTGAGAGTGTCAGAGACTGTCAGAGAATGTCGGAGACTTTCTGAGAGAATCTGTGAGTGTCAGAGAGTTTCACAGTGTGTCACAGAGTGACAGAGAGTGTCAGAGAGTGTCTGAGAGTGTCAGAGACTGTCAGAGAATGTCGGAGAGTTTCTGAGATTATCTGTGAGTGTCAGAGAGTGTCAGAGACTTTCGCAGTGTGTCACAGATTGTCAGAGAGTTTCAAAGAGTGTCAGAGAATGTCGGAGAGTTTCTGAGAGTATCTGTGAGTGTCAGAGAGTGTCAGAGACTGTCAGAGGGTTCAGAGAGTGTCTGAGTGTGTCAGAGAGTTTCACAGTGTGTCTGAGAGTGTCAGAGAGTGTCAGAGAGTTTCAGAGAGTGTCAGAGAGTGTCAGAGAGTTTCAGAGAGTTTCAGAGAGTTTCAGAGAATTTCAGAGAGTGTCAGATAGTGTCTGAGAGTTTCAGAGAGTTTCAGAGAATGTCGGAGAGTTTCTGAGAGTATCTGTGAGTGTCAGAGAGATTCACAGTGTGTCACAGAGTGTCAGAGAGTGTCAGAGAGTATCTGAGAGTGTCTGAGAGTGTCAGAGACTGTCAGAGAATGTCGGAGACTTTCTGAGAGTATCTGTGAGTGTCAGAGAGTTTCACAGTGTGTCACAGAGTGACAGAGAGTGTCAGAGAGTGTCTGAGAGTGTCTGAGACTGTCAGAGACTGTCAGAGAATGTCAGAGAGTTTCTGAGATTATCTGTGAGTGTCAGAGAGTGTCAGAGACTGTCAGAGGGTTCAGAGAGTGTCTGAGTGTGTCTGAGAGATTCACAGTGTGTCACAGAGTGTCAGAGAGTGCCAGAGAGTATCTGAGAGTGTCTGAGAGTGTCAGAGACTGTCAGAGAATGTCGGAGAGTTTCTGAGAGTATCTGTGAGTGTCAGAGAGTTTCACAGTGTGTCACAGAGTGACAGAGCGTGTCAGAGTGTGTCTGAGAGTGTCAGAGAGTGTCAGAGACTTTCACAGTGTGTCACAGATTGTCAGAGAGTTTCAGAGAGTGTCAGAGAATGTCGGAGAGTTTCTGAGAGTATCTGTGAGTGTCAGAGAGTTTCAGAGACTGTCAGAGGGTTCAGAGAGTGTCTGAGTGTGTCAGAGAGTTTCACAGTGTGTCACAGCGTGTCAGAGAGTGTCAGAAAGTTTCAGAGAGTGTCAGATCGTGTCAGAGAATGTCAGAGAGCTTCAGAGAGTGTCAGAGAGTGTCAGAGAGTGTCTGAGAGTGTCAGAGGGTGTCAGAGAATGTCGGAGGTTTTCTGAGAGTATCTGTGAGTGTCAGAGAGTGTCAGAGAGTTTCACAGTGTGTCACAGAGTGTCAGAGAGTGTCAGAGACTGTCAGAGAATGTCGGAGAGTTTCTGAGAGTATCTGTGAGTGTCAGAGAGTGTCAGAGAGTTTCCCAGTGTGTTTCAGAGTGTCAGAGAGTTTCAGAGAGAGTCAGAGAGTATCAGAGACTGTCAGAGTGTCAGAGAGCTTCAGAGAGTTTCAGATAGTTTCAGAGAGTTTCAGAGAGCTTCAGAGCGTGTCAGAGAGTGTCAGATAGTGACAGAGAGTTTCAGTGAGTCTCAGAGAGTTTCAGAGAGTTTCAGAGAGTTTCAGAGTGTGTCAGAGAATGTCAGAGAGTGTCAGAGAGTGTCTGAGAGTTTCAGAGAGTTTCAGAGAATGTCAGGGAGTGTCACAGAGTGTCAGAGACTGTCAGAGAGTGTCAGAGGGTGTCAGAGAATGTCGGAGAGTTTCTGTGAGTGTCAGAGAGTGTCAGAGAGTTTCACAGTGTGTCACAGAGTGTCACAGAGTGTCACAGAGTGTCAGAGAGTGTCAGAGAGTGTCAGAAAGTTTCAGAGAATGTCAGATAGTGTCAGAGAGTTTCAGAGAGTGTCACAGAGTGTCAGAGAGTTTCAGAGAGCTTCAGAGAGGGTCCGAGAGTGTCAGAGAGTTTCAGAGAGTTTCAGAGAATGTCAGAGAGTGTCAGATAGTGTCTGAGAGTTTCAGAGAGTTTCAGAGAGCTGTTGGAGAGTTTCTGAGAGTATCTGTGAGTGTCAGAGAGATTCACAGTGTGTCACAGAGTGTCAGAGAGCGTCAGAGAGTATCTGAGAGTGTCTGAGAGTGTCAGAGACTGTCAGAGAATGTCGGAGACTTTCTGAGAGAATCTGTGAGTGTCAGAGAGTTTCACAGTGTGTCACAGAGTGACAGAGAGTGTCAGAGAGTGTCTGAGAGTGTCAGAGACTGTCAGAGAATGTCGGAGAGTTTCTGAGATTATCTGTGAGTGTCAGAGAGTGTCAGAGACTTTCGCAGTGTGTCACAGATTGTCAGAGAGTTTCAAAGAGTGTCAGAGAATGTCGGAGAGTTTCTGAGAGTATCTGTGAGTGTCAGAGAGTGTCAGAGACTGTCAGAGGGTTCAGAGAGTGTCTGAGTGTGTCAGAGAGTTTCACAGTGTGTCTGAGAGTGTCAGAGAGTGTCAGAGAGTTTCAGAGAGTGTCAGAGAGTGTCAGAGAGTTTCAGAGAGTTTCAGAGAGTTTCAGAGAATTTCAGAGAGTGTCAGATAGTGTCTGAGAGTTTCAGAGAGTTTCAGAGAATGTCGGAGAGTTTCTGAGAGTATCTGTGAGTGTCAGAGAGATTCACAGTGTGTCACAGAGTGTCAGAGAGTGTCAGAGAGTATCTGAGAGTGTCTGAGAGTGTCAGAGACTGTCAGAGAATGTCGGAGACTTTCTGAGAGTATCTGTGAGTGTCAGAGAGTTTCACAGTGTGTCACAGAGTGACAGAGAGTGTCAGAGAGTGTCTGAGAGTGTCTGAGACTGTCAGAGACTGTCAGAGAATGTCAGAGAGTTTCTGAGATTATCTGTGAGTGTCAGAGAGTGTCAGAGACTGTCAGAGGGTTCAGAGAGTGTCTGAGTATGTCAGAGAGTTTCACAGTGTGTCACAGCGTGTCAGAGAGTGTCAGAGAGTTTCAGAGAGTGTCAGATCGTGTCAGAGAGTGTCAGAGAGCTTCAGAGAGTGTCAGAGAGTGTCAGAGAGTGTCTGAGAGTGTCAGAGGGTGTCAGAGAATGTCGGAGGTTTTCTGAGAGTATCTGTGAGTGTCAGAGAGTGTCAGAGAGTTTCACAGTGTGTCACAGAGTGTCAGAGAGTGTCAGAGACTGTCAGAGAATGTCGGAGAGTTTCTGAGAGTATCTGTGAGTGTCAGAGAGTGTCAGAGAGTTTCCCAGTGTGTTTCAGAGTGTCAGAGAGTTTCAGAGAGAGTCAGAGAGTATCAGAGACTGTCAGAGGGTTCAGAGAGTGTCTGAGTGTGTCAGAGAGTTTCACAGTGTGTCACAGAGTGTCAGAGAGTGTCAGAGACTGTCAGAGTGTCAGAGAGCTTCAGAGAGTTTCAGATAGTTTCAGAGAGTTTCAGAGAGCTTCAGAGCGTGTCAGAGAGTGTCAGATAGTGACAGAGAGTTTCAGTGAGTCTCAGAGAGTTTCAGAGAGTTTCAGAGAGTTTCAGAGTGTGTCAGAGAATGTCAGAGAGTGTCAGAGAGTGTCTGAGAGTTTCAGAGAGTTTCAGAGAATGTCAGGGAGTGTCACAGAGTGTCAGAGACTGTCAGAGAGTGTCAGAGGGTGTCAGAGAATGTCGGAGAGTTTCTGAGAGTATCTGTGAGTGTCAGAGAGTGTCAGAGAGTTTCACAGTGTGTCACAGAGTGTCACAGAGTGTCAGAGAGTGTCAGAGAGTGTCAGAGAGTGTCAGAAAGTTTCAGAGAATGTCAGATAGTGTCAGAGAGTTTCAGAGAGTGTCACAGAGTGTCAGAGAGTTTCAGAGAGCTTCAGAGAGGGTCCGAGAGTGTCAGAGAGTTTCAGAGAGTTTCAGAGAATGTCAGAGAGTGTCAGATAGTGTCTGAGAGTTTCAGAGAGTTTCAGAGAGCTGTTGGAGAGTTTCTGAGAGTATCTGTGAGTGTCAGAGAGATTCACAGTGTGTCACAGAGTGTCAGAGAGTGTCAGAGAGTATCTGAGAGTGTCTGAGAGTGTCAGTGACTGTCAGAGAATGTCGGAGACTTTCTGAGAGAATCTGTGAGTGTCAGAAAGTTTCACAGTGTGTCACAGAGTGACAGAGAGTGTCAGAGAGTGTCTGAGAGTGTCAGAGACTGTCAGAGAATGTCGGAGAGTTTCTGAGATTATCTGTGAGTGTCAGAGAGTGTCAGAGACTTTCGCAGTGTGTCACAGATTGTCAGAGAGTTTCAAAGAGTGTCAGAGAATGTCGGAGAGTTTCTGAGAGTATCTGTGAGTGTCAGAGAGTGTCAGAGACTGTCAGAGGGTTCAGAGAGTGTCTGAGTGTGTCAGAGAGTTTCACAGTGTGTCTGAGAGTGTCAGAGAGTGTCAGAGAGTTTCAGAGAATGTCGGAAAGTTTCTGAGAGTATCTGTGAGTGTCAGAGAGTGTCAGAGATTTTCACAGTGTGTCACAGATTGTCAGAGAGTTTCAGAGAGTGTCAGAGAATGTCGGAGAGTTTCTGAGAGTATATGTGAGTGTCAGAGAGTGTCAGAGACTGTCAGAGGGTTCAGAGAGTGTCTGAGTGTGTCAGAGATTTTCACAGTGTGTCACAGAGTGTCAGAGAGTGTCAGAGAGTTTCAGAGAGTGTCAGATCGTGTCAGAGAGTGTCAGAGTGTTTCAGAGAGTGTCAGAGAGTGTCAGAGAATGTCTGAGAGTGTCAGATGGTGTCAGAGAATGTCGGAGATTTTCTGAGAGTATCTGTGAGTGTCAGAGAGTGTCAGAGTGTTTCACAGTGTGTCACAGAGTGTCAGAGAGTGTCAGAGACTGTCAGAGAATGTCGGAGAGTTTCTGAGAGTATCTGTGAGTGTCAGAGAGTGTCAGAGAGTTTCCCAGTGTGTTTCAGAGTGTCAGAGAGTTTCAGAGATTGTCAGAGAACATCGGAGAGTTTCTGAGAGTATCTGTGCGTTTCAGAGAGAGTCAGAGAGTATCAGAAACTGTCAGAGGGTTCAGAGAGTGTCTGAGTGTGTCAGAGAGTTTCACAGTGTGTCACAGAGTGTCAGAGAGTGTCAGAGAATGTCACAGAATGTCGGAGAGTTTCTGAGAGTATCTGTGAGTGTCAGAGAGTGTCAGAGAGTTTCCCAGTGTGTTTCAGAGTGTCAGAGAGTTTCAGAGATTGTCAGAGAACATCGGAGAGTTTCTGAGAGTATCTGTGAGTTTCAGAGAGAGTCAGAGAGTATCAGAGACTGTCAGAGGGTTCAGAGAGTGTCTGAGTGTGTCAGAGAGTTTCACAGTGTGTCACAGAGTGTCAGAGAGTGTCAGAGAGTTTCAGAGAGTGTCAGATCGTGTCAGAGAATGTCAGAGAGTTTCAGAGAGTTTCACAGACTGTCAGAGAGTGTCAGAGAGTTTCAGAGAGTGTCAGAGAGATTGCAGAGAGTGTCAGAGAGTGTGGGAGAGCTTCAGAGTTTCAGTGAATTGCAGAGAGTTTCAGAGAGCTTCAGAGAGTGTCAGAGAGTGTCAGAGAGCGACAGAGAGTTTCTGAGAATTGTCGGAGAGTGTCAGAGAGTTTCAGAGAGTTTCAGAGTGTGTCAGAGAGTGTCTGAGAGTGTCAGAGAGTGTCACAGAGTTTGAAAGAGTGTCAGAGAGTGTCAGAGAGTTTCAGAGTGTTTCAGTGAGTGTCAGAGAGCTTCAGAGAGTGTCAGAGGGTGTCAGATAGTGACAGAGAGTTTCAGTGAGTCTCAGAGAGATTCAGAGAGTTTCAGAGAGTTTCAGAGAGTTTCAGAGTGTGTCAGAGATTGTCTGAGAGTTTCAGAGATTGTCAAAGAGTGTCAGATCGTGTCAGAGAGTGTCAGAGAGTTTCAGAGAATGTCAGAGAGTGTCAGAGAGTGTCTGAGAGTTTCAGAGATTTTCAGAGAATGTCAGAGAGTGTCAGAGAGCGTCAGAGAATGTCGGAGAGTTTCTGAGAGTATCTGTGTGTGTAAGAGAGTGTCAGAGGGTTCTGAGAGTTTCTGACTGTGTCAGGGAGTGTCAAAGAGTGTCAGAGACTGTCAGAGAGTGTCAGAGAGTTTCAGAGAGTTTCACAGAGTGTCACAGAGTGTCAGAGAGTTTCAGAGGTTGTCAGAGAATGTCGGAGAGTTTCTGAGAGTATCTGTGAGTGTCAGAGAGTGTCAGAGAGTTTCACAGTGTGTCACAGAGTGTCACAGAGTGTCAGAGAGTGTCAGAAAGTTTCAGAGAATGTCAGACAGTGTCAGAGAGTTTCAGAGAGTGTCACAGAGTGACAGAGAGTTTCAGAGAGCTTCAGAGAGTGTCAGAGAGTGTCAAAGAGTTTCAGAGAGTTTCAGAGAATGTCAGAGAGTGTCAGATAGTGTCTGAGAGTTTCAGAGAGTTTCAGAGAATGTCGGAGAGTTTCTGAGAGTATCTGTGAGTGTCAGAGAGATTCACAGTGTGTCACAGAGTGTCAGAGAGTGTCAGAGAGTATCTGAGAGTGTCTGAGAGTGTCAGAGACTGTCAGAGAATGTCGGAGAGTTTCTGAGAGTATCTGTGAGTGTCAGAGCGTTTCACAGTGTGTCACAGAGTGACAGAGAGTGTCAGAGAGTGTCTGAGAGTGTCTGAGAGTGTCAGAGACTGTCAGAGAATGTCGGAGAGTTTCTGAGATTATCTGTGAGTATCTGTGAGTGTCAGAGAGATTCACAGTGTGTCACAGAGTGTCAGAGAGTGTCAGAGAGTATCTGAGAGTGTCAGATCGTGTCAGAGACTGTCAGAGGGTTCAGAGAGTGTCTGAGTGTGTCAGAGAGTTTCACATTGTGTCACAGAGTGTCAGAGAGTGTCAGAGAGTTTCAGAGAGTGTCAGATCGTGTCAGAGAGTGTCAGAGAGTTTCAGAGAGTGTCAGAGAGTGTCTGAGATTGTCAGAGGGTGTCTGAGAATGTCGGAGGTTTTCTGAGAGTATCTGTGAGTGTCAGAGAGTGTCAGAGAGTTTCACAGTGTGTCACAGAGTGTCAGAGAGGGTCAGAGACTGTCAGAGAATGTCGGAGAGTTTCTGAGAGTATCTGTGAGTGTCAGAGAGTGTCAGAGAGTTTCCCAGTGTGTTTCAGAGTGTCAGAGAGTTTCAGAGAGTGTCAGAGAACATCGGAGAGTTTCTGAGAGTATCTGTGAGTTTCAGAGAGAGTCAGAGAGTATCAGAGACTGTCAGAGGGTTCAGAGAGTGTCTGAGTGTGTCAGAGAGTTTCACAGTGTGTCACAGTGTGTCAGAGAGTGTCAGAGACTGTCAGAGGGTTCAGAGAGTGTCTGAGTGTGTCAGAGAGTTTCACAGTGTGTCACAGAGTGTCAGAGAGTGTCAGAGAGTTTCAGGGAGTGTCAGATCGTGTCAGAGAGTGTCAGAGAGTGTCAGAGAGTGTCAGAGGGTGTCAGAGAATGTCGGAGGTTTTCTGAGAGTATCTGTGAGTGTCAGAGAGTGTCATAGAGTTTCACAGTGTGTCACAGAGTGTCAGAGAGTGTCAGAGACTGTCAGAGAATGTCGGAGAGTTTCTGAGAGTATCTGTGAGTGTCAGAGAGTGTCAGAGAGTTTCCCAGTGTGTTTCAGAGTTTCAGAGAGTTTCAGAAAGTGTCAGAGAACATCGGAGAGTTTCTGAGAGTATCTGTGAGTTTCAGAGAGAGTCAGAGAGCATCAGAGACTGTCAGAGGGTTCAGAGAGTGTCTGAGTGTGTCAGAGAGTTTCACAGTGTGTCACAGAGTGTCAGAGAGTGTCAGAGAGTTTCAGAGAGTGTCAGATCGTGTCAGAGAGTGTCAGAGAGTTTCAGAGAGTGTCAGAGAGTGTCTGAGAGTGTCAGAGGGTGTCAGAGAATGTCGGAGGTGTTCTGAGAGTATCTGTGAGTGTCAGAGAGTGTCAGAGAGTTTCACAGTGTGTCACAGAGTGTCAGAGAGGGTCAGAGACTGTCAGAGAATGTCGGAGAGTTTCTGAGAGTATCTGTGAGTGTCAGAGAGTGTCAGAGAGTTTCCCAGTGTGTTTCAGAGTGTCAGAGAGTTTCAGAGAGTGTCAGAGGACATCGGAGAGTTTCTGAGAGTATCTGTGAGTTTCAGAGAGAGTCAGAGAGTATCAGAGACTGTCAGAGGGTTCAGAGAGTGTCTGAGTGTGTCAGAGAGTTTCACAGTGTGTCACAGAGTGTCAGAGAGTGTCAGAGACTGTCAGAGGGTTCAGAGAGTGTCTGAGTGTGTCAGAGAGTTTCACAGTGTGTCACAGAGTGTCAGAGAGTGTCAGAGAGTTTCAGGGAGTGTCAGATCGTGTCAGAGAGTGTCAGAGAGTGTCAGAGAGTGTCAGAGGGTGTCAGAGAATGTCGGAGGTTTTCTGAGAGTATCTGTGAGTGTCAGAGAGTGCCATAGAGTTTCACAGTGTGTCACAGAGTGTCAGAGAGTGTCAGAGACTGTCAGAGAATGTCGGAGAGTTTCTGAGAGTATCTGTGAGTGTCAGAGAGTGTCAGAGAGTTTCCCAGTGTGTTTCAGAGTTTCAGAGAGTTTCAGAGAGTGTCAGAGAACATCGGAGAGTTTCTGAGAGTATCTGTGAGTTTCAGAGAGAGTCAGAGAGCATCAGAGACTGTCAGAGGGTTCAGAGAGTGTCTGAGTGTGTCAGAGAGTTTCACAGTGTGTCACAGAGTGTCAGAGAGTGTCAGAGAGTTTCAGAGACTGTCAGATCGTGTCAGAGAGTGTCAGAGAGTTTCAAAGAGTGTCAGAGAGTGTCTGAGAGTGTCAGAGGGTGTCAGAGAATGTCGGAGGTTTTCTGAGAGTATCTGTGAGTGTCAGAGAGTGTCAGAGAGTTTCACAGTGTGTCACAGAGTGTCAGAGAGTGTCACAGACTTTCAGAGAATGTCGGAGAGTTTCTGAGAGTATCATTGAGTGTCAGAGAGTGTCAGAGAGTTTCCCAGTGTGTTTCAGAGTGTCAGAGAGTTTCAGAGAGTGTCAGAGAACATCGGAGAGTTTCTGAGAGTTTCTGTGAGTTTCAGAAAGAGTCAGAGAGTATCAGAGACTGTCAGAGGGTTCAGAGAGTGTCTGAGTGTGTCAGAGAGTTTCACAGTGTGCCACAGAGTGTCAGAGAGTATCAGAGAGTTTCAGAGAGTTTCACAGACTGTCAGAGAGTGTCAGAGAGTTTCAGAGAGTTTCACAGACTGTCAGAGAGTGTCAGAGAGTTTCAGAGAGTGTCAGAGAGTTTCAGAGAGTGTCATAGAGATTGCAGAGAGTGTCAGAGAGTGTGGGAGAGCTTCAGAGTTTCAGAGAATTTCAGAGAGTTTCAGAGAGCTTCAGAGAGTGTCAGAGAGTGTCAGAGAGCGACAGAGAGTTTCAGAGAATTGCCAGAGAGTGTCAGAGCGTTTCAGAGAGTTTCAGAGTGTTTCAGTGAGTGTCAGAGAGTGTCAGAGAGGGTCTGAGAGTGTCAGAGAGTGTCACAGATTTTGAGAGAGTGTCAGAGAGTGTCAGAGAGTTTCAGAGTGTTTCAGTGAGTGTCAGAGAGTGTCAGAGAGGCTCTGAGTGTGTCAGAGAGTGTCAGAGAGTGTCAGAGAATGTCGGAGAGTTTCTGAGAGTATCTGTGAGTGTCAGAGAGTTTCACAGTGTGTCACAGAGTGTCAGAGAGTGTCAGAGAGTGTCTGAGAGTGTCTGAGAGTGTCAGAGACTGTCAGAGAATGTCGGAGAGTTTCTGAGAGTATCTGTGAGTGTCAGAGAGTGTCAGAGAGTTTCACAGTGTGTCACAGATTGTCAGAGAGTTTCAGAGAGTGTCAGAGAATGTCGGAGAGTTTCTGAGAGTATCTGTGAGTGTCAGAGAGTTCTCAGAGACTGTCAGAGGGTGCAGAGAGTGTCTGAGTGTGTCAGAGAGTTTCACAGTGTGTCACAGAGTGTCAGAGAGTGTCAGAGAGTTTCAGAGAGTGTCAGATCGTGTCAGAGAGTGTCAGAGAGTTTCAGAGAGTGTCACAGACTGTCAGAGAGTGTCAGAGAGTTTCAGAGAGTGTCAGAGAGTTTCAGAGAGTTTCAGAGAGTGTCAGAGAGTGTCAGGAAGTTTCAGAGAGTGTCAGAGAATTTCAGAGAGTGTCACAGACTGTCAGAGAGTGTTAGAGAGTTTCTGAGAGTGCCACAGAGTGTCAGAGAGTTTCAGAGAACTTCAGAGAGTGTCAGAGAGTGTCAGAGATTTTCAGAGAGTTTCAGAGAGTTTCAGAGAGTGTCAGAGAGTTTCAGAGAGTGTCATACACTGTCAGAGAGTGTCAGAGAGTGTCAAATTGTTTCAGATAGTGTCAGAGAGTGTCAGAGAGTTTTTGAGAATGTCAAAGAGTGTCAAAGAGTTTCAGAGGATTTCACAGATTGTCAGAGAGTGTCAGAGAGTGTCAGAGGGTGTCAGAGAATGTCGGAGAGTTTCTGAGAGTATCTGTGAGTGTCAGAGAGTGTCAGAGAGTTTCACAGTGTGTCACAGAGTGTCAGAGAGTGTCAGAGAGTGTCTGAGAGTGGCTGAGAGTGTCAGAGACTGTCAGAGAATGTCGGAGTGTTTCTGAGAGTATCTATGAGTGTCAGAGAGTGTCAGAGAGTTTCACAGTGTGTCACAGAGTGTCAGAGAGTTTCAGAGAGTTTCAGAGAATGTCGGAAAGTTTCGAAGAGTATCTGTGAGTGTCAGAGAGTGTCAGAGAGTGTCAGAGACTGTCAGAGGGTTCGGAGAGTGTCTCAGTGCGTCAGAGAGTTTCAGAGTGTGTCACAGAGTGTCAGAGAGTGTCAGATCGTGTCAGAGAGTGTCAGAGAGTTTCAGAGAGTGTCACAGACTGTCAGAGAGATTCAGAGAGTTTCAGAGTGTGTCAGAGAGATTCAGAGAGTGTCAGAGAGATTGCAGAGAGTGTCAGAGAGTGTGGGAGAGTTTCAGAGATTCAGAGAATTTCAGAGAGTTTCAGAGAGCTTCTGAGAGTGTCAGAGAGTGTCAGTGAGTGACAGAGAGTGACGCAGAGTTTCAGAGATTGTCGGAGAGTGTCAGAGAGTTTCAGAGTGTTTCAGAGAATGTCAGAGAGTGTCAGATAGGCTCTGAGAGTGTCAGAGAGTGTCAGAGAGTGTCAGAGAATGTCGGAGAGTTTCTGAGAGTATCTGTGAGTGTAAGAGAGTGTCAGAGAGTGTCAGAGACTTTCCAAGGGTTCTGAGAGATTCTGAGTGTGTCAGAGAGTGTCAGAGAGTTTCAGAGAGTTTCAGAGACTGTCACAAAGTGTCAGAGAGCGTCAGAGAGTTTCACAGTGTGTCACAGAGTGTCAGCGAGTGTCAGAGAGTTTCAGAGAGTGTCGGATAGTGTCAGAGAGTGTCAGAGAACTTCAGAGAGTGTCAGAGAGTGTCAGAGAGTTTCAGAGAGTTTCAGAGAGTTTCAGAGAGTGTCAGAGTGTTTCAGAGAGTGTCAGACACTGTCAGAGAGTGTCAGAGAGTGTCAAATTGTTTCAGATCGTGTCAGAGAGTGTCAGAGAGTTTCAGAGAGTGTCAAAGAGCGTCAAATAGTTTCAGAGGATTTCACAGATTGTCAGAGAGTGTCAGAGTGTGTCAGAGGGTGTCAGAGAATGTCGGAGAGTTTCTGAGAGTATCTGTGAGTGTCAGAGAGTGTCAGAGAGTTTCACAGTGTGTCACAGAGTGTCAGAGAGTGTCAGAGAGTGTCTGAGAGTGTCTGAGAGTGTCAGAGACTGTCAGAGAATGTCGGAGTGTTTCGGAGAGTATCTATGAGTGTCAGAGAGTGTCAGAGAGTTTCACAGTGTGTCACAGAGTGTCAGAGAGTTTCAGAGAGTTTCAGAGAATGTCGGAAAGTTTCGGAGAGTATCTGTGAGTGTCAGAGAGTGTCAGAGAGTGTCAGAGACTGTCAGAGGGTTCGGAGAGTGTCTCAGTGCGTCAGAGAGTTTCAGAGTGTGTCACAGAGTGTCAGAGAGTGTCAGAGAGTTTCAGAGAGTGTCACAGACTGTCAGAGAGTTTCAGAGAGTTTCAAAGTGTGTCAGAGAGTTTCAGAGAGCGTCTGAGAGTGTCAGAGCTTGCCAGAGAGTTTCTGAGAGTTTCTTCGTGTGTCAGAGAGTATCAGAGAGTGTCCGAGTGTTTCAGAGAGTGTCACAGACTGTCAGAGAGTGTCAGTGAGATTGCAGAGAGTGTCAGAGAGTGTCAGAGAGCTTCAGAGAGTTTCAGAGATTGTCAATGAGTTTCAGAGAGTGTCAGAGAGTTTCAGAGAATGTCAGAGAGTGTCAGAGAGTGTCTGAGAGGTTCAGAGAGTTTCAGAGAATGTCAGAGAGTGTCAGAGAGTGTCAGAGAGGGTCTGAGAGTGTCGGAGAGTTTCTGAGAGAATCTGTGAGTGTCAGAGAGTTTCACAGTGTGTCACAGAGTGTCAGAGAGTGTCAGAGAGTGTCTGAGAGTATCTGAGAGTGTCAGAGACTGTCAGAGAATGTCGGAGATTTTCTGAGAGTATCTGTGAGCGTAAGAGAGTGTCAGAGGGTTCTGAGAGATTCTGAGTGTGTCAGGGAGTGTCACAGAGTGTCAGAGACTGTAAGAGAGTGTCAGAGAGTTTCAGAGAGTTTCACAGAGTGTCAGAGAGTGTCAGAGGGTGTCAGAGAATGTCGGAGAGTTTCTGAGAGTATCTGTGATTGTCAGAGAGTGTCAGAGAGTTTCACAGTGTGTCACAGAGAGTCACAGAGTGTCAGAGAGTGTCAGAGAGTGTCAGAGAGTGTCAGAAAGTTTCAGAGAGTGTCAGATAGTGACAGAGAGTTTCAGAGAGTGTCACAGAGTGTCAGAGAGTTTCAGAGAGCTTCAGAGAGTGTCAGAGAGTGTCAGAGAGTTTCAGAGTGTTTCAGAGAATGTCAGAGAGTGTCAGAGAGTGTCAGAGAATGTCGGAGAGTTTCTGAGAGTATCTGTGAGTGTAAGAGAGTATCGGAGGGTTCTCAGAGTTTCTGAGTGTGTCAGGGAGTGTCACAGAGTTTCAGAGACTGTCAGAGAGTGTCAGAGAGTTTCAGAGAGTTTCACAGAGTGTCAGAGAGTGTCAGAGAGTGTCAGAGGTTGTCAGAGTATGTCGGAGAGTTTCTGAGAGTATCTGTGAGTGTCAGAGAGTGTCAGAGAGAGTCAGAGACTGTCAGAGGGTTCAGAGAGTGTCTCAGTGTGTCAGAGATTTTCACATTGTGTCACAGAGTGTCAGAGAGTGTCTTAGAGTTTCAGAGACTGTCAGATCGTGTCAGAGAGTGTCAGAGAGTTTCAGAGACCGTCACAGACTGTCAGAGTGTTTCAGAGAGTGTCAGAGAGTTTCAGAGAGTGTCTGAGAGATTGCAGAGAGTGTCAGAGATTGTGGGAGAGCTTCAGAGTTTCAGAGAACTTCAGAGAGCTTCAGAGAGCTTTCGAGCTTGTCAGAGAGTGTCAGAGAGCGACAGAGAGTTTCAGAGAATTGTCAGAGACTGTCAGAGCGTTTCAGAGAGTTTCAGAGTGTGTCAGAGAGTGTCTGAGAGTATCTGAGAGTGTCAGAGACTGTCAGAGAATGTCGGAGAGTTTCTGAGAGTATCTGTGAGTGTCAGAGAGTTTCACAGTGTGTCACAGAGTGTCAGAGAGTGTCTGAGAGTATCTGAGAGTGTCAGAGACTGTCAGAGAATGTCGGAGATTTTCCGAGAGTATCTGTGAGTGTCAGCGTCAGAGAGTTTCACAGTGTGTCACAGATTGTCAGAGAGTTTCAGAGAGTGTCAGAGAATGTCGGAGAGTTTCTGAGAGGATCTGTGAGTGTAAGAGAGTGTCAGAGGGTTCTGAGAGATTCTGAGTGTGTCAGGGAGTGTCACAGAGTGTCAGAGACTGTCAGAGAGTGTCAGAGAGTTTCAGAGAGTTTCACAGAGTTTCACAGAGTGTCAGAGAGTGTCTGAGAGTGTCAGAGAGTTTCAGAGAGTTTCAGAGAGTTTCAGAGAGCTTCAGAGAACTTCAGAGAGTGTCAGAGTGTGTCAGATAGTGACAGAGAGTTTCAGTGAGTCTCAGAGAGTTTCAGAGAGTTTCAGAGAGTTTCAGAGAGTGTCAGAGATTGTCTGAGAGTTTCAGAGATTGTCAAAGAGTTTCAGAGATTGTCAGACAGTGTCGGAGAGTTTCAGAGAGTTTTAGAGAATGTTAGAGAGTGTCAGAGAGTGTTTGAGAGTTTCAGAGAGTTTCAGAGAATGTCAGAGAGTGTCAGAGAGTGTCAGAGAATGTCGGAGAGTTTCTGAGACTATCTGTGTGTGTAAGAGAGTGTCAGAGGGTTCTGAGAGTTTCTGAGTGTGTCAGGGAGTGTCACAGAGTGTCAGAGACTGTCAGAGAGTGTCAGAGAGTTTCAGAGAGTTTCACAGAGTGTCAGAGAGTGTCAGAGGGTGTCAGAGAATGTCGGAGAGTTTCTGAGAGTATCTGTGAGTGTCAGAGAGTGTCAGAGAGTTTCACAGTGTGTCACAGAGTGTCAGAGAGTGTCAGAGAGTGTCAGAGAATGTCAGAGAGTGTCAGAAATTTTCAGAGAGTGTCAGATAGTGTCAGAGAGTGTCAGAGAGTGTCAGAGGGTGTCAGAGAATGTCGGAGAGTTTCTGAGAGTATCTGCGAGTGTCAGAGAGTGTCAGAGAGAGTCAGAGACTGTCAGAGGGTTCAGAGAGTGTCTCAGTGTGTCAGAGAGTTTCACAGTGTGTCACAGAGTGTCAGAGAGTGTCAGACAGTTTCAGAGATTGTCAGATCGTGTCAGAGAGTGTCAGAGAGTTTCAGAGACTGTCACAGACTGTCAGAGAGTGTCAGAGAGTTTCAGAGAGTGTCAGAGAGTTTCAGAGAGTGTCGGAGAGTTTCAGAGAGTGTCTGAGAGTGTCAGAGAGTTTCAGAGAGTTTCAGAGAGTTTCAGAGAGCTTCAGAGAACTTCAGAGAGTGTCAGATAGTGACAGAGAGTTTCAGTGAGTCTCAGAGAGTTTCAGAGAGTTTCAGAGAGTTTCAGAGAGTGTCAGAGATTGTCTGAGAGTTTCAGAGATTGTCAAAGAGTTTCAGAGATTGTCAGACAGTGTCAGAGAGTTTCAGAGAGTTTTAGAGAATGTTAGAGAGTGTCAGAGAGTGTTTGAGAGTTTCAGAGAGTTTCAGAGAATGTCAGAGAGTGTCAGAGAGTGTCAGAGAATGTCGGAGAGTTTCTGAGACTATCTGTGTGTGTAAGAGAGTGTCAGAGGGTTCTGAGAGTTTCTGAGTGTGTCAGGGAGTGTCACAGAGTGTCAGAGACTGTCAGAGAGTGTCAGAGAGTTTCAGAGAGTTTCACAGAGTGTCAGAGAGTGTCAGAGGGTGTCAGAGAATGTCGGAGAGTTTCTGAGAGTATCTGTGAGTGTCAGAGAGTGTCAGAGAGTTTCACAGTGTGTCACAGAGTGTCAGAGAGTGTCAGAGAGTGTCAGAGAATGTCAGAGAGTGTCAGAAATTTTCAGAGAGTGTCAGATAGTGTCAGAGAGTGTCAGAGAGTGTCAGAGGGTGTCAGAGAATGTCGGAGAGTTTCTGAGAGTATCTGCGAGTGTCAGAGAGTGTCAGAGAGAGTCAGAGACTGTCAGAGGGTTCAGAGAGTGTCTCAGTGTGTCAGAGAGTTTCACAGTGTGTCTCAGAGTGTCAGAGAGTGTCAGACAGTTTCAGAGATTGTCAGATCGTGTCAGAGAGTGTCAGAGAGTTTCAGAGACTGTCACAGACTGTCAGAGAGTGTCAGAGAGTTTCAGAGTGTTTCAGAGAATGTCAGAGAGTGTCAGAGAGTGTCTGAGAGTTTCAGAGAGTTTCAGAGAATGTCAGAGAGTGTCAGAGAGTGTCAGAGAATGTTGGAGAGTTTCTGAGAGTATCTGTGAGTGTAAGAGAGTATCAGAGGGTTCTCAGAGTTTCTGAGTGTGTCAGGGAGTGTCACAGAGTGTCAGAGACTGTCAGAGAGTGTCAGAGTGTTTCAGAGAGTTTCACAGAGTGTCAGAGAGTGTCAGAGAGTGTCAGAGGTTGTCAGAGTATGTCGGAGAGTTTCTGAGAGTATCTGTGAGTGTCAGAGAGTGTCAGAGAGAGTCAGAGACTGTCAGAGGGTTCAGAGAGTGTCTCAGTGTGTCAGAGAGTTTCACATTGTGTCACAGAGTGTCAGAGAGTGTCTGAGAGTTTCAGAGACTGTCAGATCGTGTCAGAGAGTGTCTGAGAGTTTCAGAGACTGTCACAGACTGTCAGAGAGTGTCAGAGAGTTTCAGAGAGTGTCAGAGAGTTTCAGAGAGTGTCTGAGAGATTGCAGAGAGTGTCAGAGATTGTGGGAGAGCTTCAGAGTTTCAGAGAACTTCAGAGAGCTTCAGAGAGCTTTCGAGCGTGTCAGAGAGTGTCAGAGAGCGACAGAGAGTTTCAGAGAATTGTCAGAGACTGTCAGAGCGTTTCAGAGAGTTTCAGAGTGTGTCAGAGAGTTTCAGAGAGTGTCAGAGAGTGTCTGAGAGTATCTGAGAGTGTCAGAGTCTGTCAGAGAATGTCGGAGATTTTCTGAGAGTATCTGTGAGTGTCAGCGTCAGAGAGTTTCACAGTGTGTCACAGATTGTCAGAGAGTTTCAGAGAGTGTCAGAGAATGTCGGAGAGTTTCTGAGAGGATCTGTGAGTGTAAGAGAGTGTCAGAGGGTTCTGAGAGATTCTGAGTGTGTCAGGGAGTGTCACAGAGTGTCAGAGACTGTCAGAGAGTGTCAGAGAGTTTCAGAGAGTTTCACAGAGTGTCAGAGAGTGTCAGAGAGTGTCAGAGGGTGTCAGAGAATGTCGGAGAGTTTCTGAGAGTATCTGTGAGTGTCAGAGAGTGTCAGAGAGTTTCACAGTGTGTCACAGAGTGTCACAGAGTGTCAGAGAGTGTCAGAGAGTGTCGGAAAGTTTCAGAGAGTGTCAGATAGTGTCAGAGAGTTTCAGAGAGTGTCACAGAGTGTCAGAGAGTGTCAGAGAGCTTCAGAGAGTGTCAGAGAGTGTCAGAGAGTTTCAGAGTGTTTCAGAGAATGTCAGAGAGTGTCAGAGAGTGTCTGAGAGTTTCAGAGAGTTTCAGAGAATGTCAGAGAATGTCAGAGAGTGTCAGAGAATGTCGGAGAGTTTCTGAGAGTATCTGTGAGTGTAAGAGAGCATCAGAGGGTTCTGAGAGTTTCTGAGTGTGTCAGGGAGTGTCACAGAGTGTCAGAGACTGTCAGAGAGTGTCAGACAGTTTCAGAGAGTTTCACAGAGTGTCAGAGAGTGTCAGAGAGTGTCAGATAGTGTCAGAGGTTGTCAGAGAATGTCGGAGAGTTTCTGAGAGTACTGTGAGTATCAGAGAGTGTCAGAGAGAGTCAGAGACTGTCAGAGGGTTCAGAGAGTGTCTCAGTGTGTCAGAGAGTTTCACAGTGTGTCACAGAGTGTCAGAGAGTGTCAGAGAGTTTCAGAGAGTGTCAGAGAGTTTCAGAGAGTGTCAGAGAGTTTCAGAGACTGTCACAGACTGTCAGAGAGTGTCAGAGAGTTTCAGAGAGTGTCAGAGTGATTCAGAGAGTGTCTGAGAGATTGCAGAGAGTGTCAGAGATTGTGGGAGAGCTTCAGAGTTTCAGAGAACTTCAGAGAGCTTCAGAGAGCTTCAGAGCGTGTCAGAGAGTGTCAGAGAGCGACAGAGAGTTTCAGAGAATTGTCAGAGAGTGTCAGAGCGTTTAGGAGAGTTTCAGAGTGCGTCAGAGAGTGTCAGAGAGTGTCAGAGAGAGTCACAGAGTTTCAGAGAGTGTCAGAGAGTGTCAGAGAGTGTCAGAGAGTTTCAGAGTGTTTCAGTGAGTGTCAGAGAGTGTCAGAGAGGGTCTGAGACTGTCAGAGAGTGTGAGAGAGTGTCAGAGAATGTCGGAGAGTTTCTGAGAGTATCTGTGAGTGTCAGAGAGTTTCACAGTGTGTCACAGAGTGTCTGAGAGTGTCAGAGAGTGTCTGAGAGTCTCCGAGAGTGTCACAGAGTGTCAGAGAGTGTCAGAGAGTTTCAGAGCGTGTCAGATCGTGTCAGAGAGTGTCAGAGAGTTTCAGAGAGTGTCACAGACTATCAGAGATTGTCAGAGAGTTTCAGAGAGTGTCAGAGATTTTCAGAGAGTTTCAGAGAGTGTCAGAGACTGTCAGAAAGTTTCAGAGAGTGTTAGATAGTGTCAGAGAGTTTCAGAGAGCTTCAGAGAGTGTCAGAGAGTGTCAGAGAGTGTCAGAGAGTGTCAGAGAGTGTAGGATAGTTTCAGAGAGTGTCAGAGAGTTTCAGAGAGTGTCGGAGAGTTTCAGAGAGTGTCTGAGAGTGTCAGAGAGTTTCAGAGAGTTTCAGAGAGTTTCAGAGAGCTTCAGAGAGCTTCAGAGAGTGTCAGAGAGTGTCAGATAGTGACAGAGAGTTTCAGAGCGTGTCAGAGATTGTCTGAGAGTTTCAGAGATTGTCAAAGAGTTTCAGAGATTGTCAGACATTGTCAGAGAGTTTCAGAGAGTTTTAGAGAATGTTAGAGAGTGTCAGAGAGTGTTTGAGAGTTTCAGAGAGTTTCAGAGAATGTCAGAGAGTGTCAGAGAGTGTCAGAGAATGTCGGAGAGTTTCTGAGACTATCTGTGTGTGTAAGAGAGTGTCAGAGGGTTCTGAGAGTTTCTGAGTGTGTCAGGGAGTGTCACAGAGTGTCAGAGACTGTCAGAGAGTTTCAGAGAGTTTCACAGAGTGTCAGAGAGTTTCAGGGAGCTTCAGAGAGTGTCAGAGAGTGTCAGAGAGTGTCAGAGGGTGTCAGAGAATGTCGGAGAGTTTCTGAGAGTATCTGTGAGTGTCAGAGAGTGTCAGAGAGTTTCACAGTGTGTCACAGAGTGTCACAGAGTGTCAGAGAGTGTCAGAGAGTGTCGGAAAGTTTCAGAGAGTGTCAGATAGTGTCAGAGAGTTTCAAAGAGTGTCACAGAGTGTCAGAGAGTGTCAGAGAGCTTCAGAGAGTGTCAGAGAGTGTCAGAGAGTTTCAGAGTGTTTCAGAGAATGTCAGAGAGTGTCAGAGAGTGTCTGAGAGTTTCAGAGAGTTTCAGAGAATGTCAGAGAGTGTCAGAGAGTGTCAGAGAATGTCGGAGAGTTTCTGAGAGTATCTGTGAGTGTAAGAGAGCATCAGAGGGTTCTGAGAGTTTCTGAGTGTGTCAGGGAGTGTCACAGAGTGTCAGAGACTGTCAGAGAGTGTCAGACAGTTTCAGAGAGTTTCACAGAGTGTCAGAGAGTGTCAGAGAGTGTCAGATAGTGTCAGAGGTTGTCAGAGAATGTCGGAGAGTTTCTGAGAGTATCTGTGAGTGTCAGAGAGTGTCAGAGAGAGTCAGAGACTGTCAGAGGGTTCAGAGAGTGTCTCAGTGTGTCAGAGAGTTTCACAGTGTGTCACAGAGTGTCAGAGAGTGTCAGAGAGTTTCAGAGAGTGTCAGAGAGTGTCAGAGAGTGTCAGAGAGTTTCAGAGACTGTCACAGACTGTCAGAGAGTGTCAGAGAGTTTCAGAGAGTGTCAGAGTGATTCAGAGAGTGTCTGAGAGATTGCAGAGAGTGTCAGAGATTGTGGGAGAGCTTCAGAGTTTCAGAGAACTTCAGAGAGCTTCAGGGAGCTTCAGAGCGTGTCAGAGAGTGTCAGAGAGCGACAGAGAGTTTCAGAGAATTGTCAGAGAGTGTCAGAGCGTTTAGGAGAGTTTCAGAGTGCGTCAGAGAGTGTCAGAGAGTGTCAGAGAGAGTCACAGAGTTTCAGAGAGTGTCAGAGAGTGTCACAGAGTTTCAGAGTGTTTCAGTGAGTGTCAGAGAGTGTCAGAGAGGGTCTGAGACTGTCAGAGAGTGTGAGAGGGTGTCAGAGAATGTCGGAGAGTTTCTGAGAGTATCTGTGAGTGTCAGAGAGTTTCACAGTGTGTCACAGAGTGTCTGAGAGTGTCAGAGAGTGTCTGAGAGTCTCCGAGAGTGTCACAGAGTGTCAGAGAGTGTCAGAGAGTTTCAGAGCGTGTCAGATCGTGTCAGAGAGTGTCAGTGAGTTTCAGAGAGTGTCACAGACTATCAGAGATTGTCAGAGAGTTTCAGAGAGTGTCAGAGATTTTCAGAGAGTTTCAGAGAGTGTCAGAGACTGTCAGAAAGTTTCAGAGAGTGTTAGATAGTGTCAGAGAGTTTCAGAGAGCTTCAGAGAGTGTCAGAGAGTGTCACAGAGTGTCAGAGAGTGTCAGAGAGTTTCAGAGAGAGTCGGAGAGTTTCAGAGAGTGTCTGAGAGTGTCAGAGAGTTTCAGAGAGTTTCAGAGAGTTTCAGAGAGCTTCAGAGAGCTTCAGAGAGTGTCAGAGAGTGTCAGATAGTGACAGAGAGTTTCAGAGCGTGTCAGAGATTGTCTGAGAGTTTCAGAGATTGTCAAAGAGTTTCAGAGATTGTCAGACATTGTCAGAGAGTTTCAGAGAGTTTTAGAGAATGTTAGAGAGTGTCAGAGAGTGTTTGAGAGTTTCAGAGAGTTTCAGAGAATGTCAGAGAGTGTCAGAGAGTGTCAGAGAATGTCGGAGAGTTTCTGAGACTATCTGTGTGTGTAAGAGAGTGTCAGAGGGTTCTAAGAGTTTCTGAGTGTGTCAGGGAGTGTCACAGAGTGTCAGAGACTGTCAGAGAGTTTCAGAGAGTTTCACAGAGTGTCAGAGAGTTTCAGGGAGCTTCAGAGAGTGTCAGAGAGTGTCAGAGAGTTTCAGAGTGTTTCAGAGAATGTCAGAGAGTGTCTGAGAGTTTCAGAGAGTTTCAGAGAATGTCAGAGAGTGTCAGAGAGTGTCAGAGAATGTCGGAGAGTTTCTGAGAGTATCTGTGAGTGTAAGAGAGTATCAGAGGGTTCTCAGAGTTTCTGAGTGTGTCAGGGAGTGTCACAGAGTGTCAGAGACTGTCAGAGAGTGTCAGAGAGTTTCAGAGAGTTTCACAGAGTGTCAGAGAGTGTCAGAGAGTGTCAGAGGTTGTCAGAGTATGTCGGAGAGTTTCTGAGAGTATCTGTGAGTGTCAGAGAGTGTCAGAGAGAGTCGGAGACTGTCAGAGGGTTCAGAGAGTGTCTCAGTGTGTCAGAGAGTTTCACATTGTGTCACAGAGTGTCAGAGAGTGTCTGAGAGTTTCAGAGACTGTCAGATCGTGTCAGAGAGTGTCAGAGAGTTTCAGAGACTGTGACAGACTGTCAGAGAGTGTCAGAGAGTTTCAGAGTGTCAGAGAGTTTCAGAGAGTGTCTGAGAGATTGCAGAGAGTGTCAGAGATTGTGGGAGAGCTTCAGAGTTTCAGAGAACTTCAGAGAGCTTCAGAGAGCTTTCGAGCGTGTCAGAGAGTGTCAGAGAGCGACAGAGAGTTTCAGAGAATTGTCAGAGACTGTCAGAGCGTTTCAGAGAGTTTCAGAGTGTGTCAGAGAGTTTCAGAGAGTGTCAGAGAGTGTCTGAGAGTATCTGAGAGTGTCAGGGACTGTCAGAGAATGTCGGAGAGTTTCTGAGAGTATCTGTGAGTGTCAGAGAGTTTCACAGTGTGTCACAGATTGTCAGAGAGTTTCAGAGAGTGTCTGAGAGTATCTGAGAGTGTCAGAGACTGTCAGAGAATGTCGGAGATTTTCTGAGAGTATCTGTGAGTGTCAGCGTCAGAGAGTTTCACAGTGTGTCACAGATTGTCAGAGAGTTTCAGAGAGTGTCAGAGAATGTCGGAGAGTTTCTGAGAGGTTCTGTGAGTGTAAGAGAGTGTCAGAGGGTTCTGTGAGATTCTGAGTGTGTCAGGGAGTGTCACAGAGTGTCAGAGACTGTCAGAGAGTGTCAGAGAGTTTCAGAGAGTTTCACAGAGTGTCAGAGAGTGTCAGAGAGTGTCAGAGGGTGTCAGAGAATGTCGGAGAGTTTCTGAGAGTATCTGTGAGTGTCAGAGAGTGTCAGAGAGTTTCACAGTGTGTCACAGAGTGTCACAGAGTGTCAGAGAGTGTCAGAGAGTGTCGGAAAGTTTCAGAGAGTGTCAGATAGTGTCAGAGAGTTTCAGAGAGTGTCACAGAGTGTCAGAGAGTGTCAGAGAGCTTCAGAGAGTGTCAGAGAGTGTCAGAGAGTTTCAGAGTGTTTCAGAGAATGTCAGAGAGTGTCAGAGAGTGTCTGAGAGTTTCAGAGAGTTTCAGAGAATGTCAGAGAGTGTCAGAGAGTGTCAGAGAATGTCGGAGAGTTTCTGAGAGTATCTGTGAGTGTAAGAGAGCATCAGAGGGTTCTGAGAGTTTCTGAGTGTGTCAGGGAGTGTCACAGAGTGTCAGAGACTGTCAGAGAGTGTCAGACAGTTTCAGAGAGTTTCACAGAGTGTCAGAGAGTGGCAGAGAGTGTCAGAGGTTGTCAGAGTATGTCGGAGAGTTTCTGAGAGTATCTGTGAGTGTCAGAGAGTGTCAGAGAGAGTCAGAGACTGTCAGAGGGTTCAGAGAGTGTCTCAGTGTGTCAGAGAGTTTCACATTGTGTCACAGAGTGTCAGAGAGTGTCTGAGAGTTTCAGAGACTGTCAGATCGTGTCAGAGAGTGTCAGAGAGTTTCAGAGACTGTGACAGACTGTCAGAGAGTGTCAGAGAGTTTCAGAGTGTCAGAGAGTTTCAGAGAGTGTCTGAGAGATTGCAGAGAGTGTCAGAGATTGTGGGAGAGCTTCAGAGTTTCAGAGAACTTCAGAGAGCTTCAGAGAGCTTTCGAGCGTGTCAGAGAGTGTCAGAGAGCGACAGAGAGTTTCAGAGAATTGTCAGAGACTGTCAGAGCGTTTCAGAGAGTTTCAGAGTGTGTCAGAGAGTTTCAGAGAGTGTCAGAGAGTGTCTGAGAGTATCTGAGAGTGTCAGAGACTGTCAGAGAATGTCGGAGAGTTTCTGAGAGTATCTGTGAGTGTCAGAGAGTTTCACAGTGTGTCACAGATTGTCAGAGAGTTTCAGAGAGTGTCAGAGAGTATCTGAGAGTGTCAGAGACTGTCAGAGAATGTCGGAGATTTTCTGAGAGTATCTGTGAGTGTCAGCGTCAGAGAGTTTCACAGTGTGTCACAGATTGTCAGAGAGTTTCAGAGAGTGTCAGAGAATGTCGGAGAGTTTCTGAGAGGTTCTGTGAGTGTAAGAGAGTGTCAGAGGGTTCTGAGAGATTCTGAGTGTGTCAGGGAGTTTCACAGAGTGTCAGAGACTGTCAGAGAGTGTCAGAGAGTTTCAGAGAGTTTCACAGAGTGTCAGAGAGTGTCAGAGAGTGTCAGAGGGTGTCAGAGAATGTCGGAGAGTTTCTGAGAGTATCTGTGAGTGTCAGAGAGTGTCAGAGAGAGTCAGAGACTGTCAGAGGGTTCAGAGAGTGTCTCAGTGTGTCAGAGAGTTTCACAGTGTGTCACAGAGTGTCAGAGAGTGTCAGAGAGTTTCAGAGAGTGTCAGAGAGTGTCAGAGAGTGTCAGAGAGTTTCAGAGACTGTCACAGACTGTCAGAGAGTGTCAGAGAGTTTCAGAGAGTGTCAGAGTGATTCAGAGAGTGTCTGAGAGATTGCAGAGAGTGTCAGAGATTGTGGGAGAGCTTCAGAGTTTCAGAGAACTTCAGAGAGCTTCAGGGAGCTTCAGAGCGTGTCAGAGAGTGTCAGAGAGCGACAGAGAGTTTCAGAGAATTGTCAGAGAGTGTCAGAGCGTTTAGGAGAGTTTCAGAGTGCGTCAGAGAGTGTCAGAGAGTGTCAGAGAGAGTCACAGAGTTTCAGAGAGTGTCAGAGAGTGTCAGAGAGTTTCAGAGTGTTTCAGTGAGTGTCAGAGAGTGTCAGAGAGGGTCTGAGACTGTCAGAGAGTGTGAGAGGGTGTCAGAGAATGTCGGAGAGTTTCTGAGAGTGTCTGTGAGTGTCAGAGAGTTTCACAGTGTGTCACAGAGTGTCTGAGAGTGTCAGAGAGTGTCTGAGAGTCTCCGAGAGTGTCACAGAGTGTCAGAGAGTGTCAGAGAGTTTCAGAGCGTGTCAGATCGTGTCAGAGAGTGTCAGAGAGTTTCAGAGAGTGTCACAGACTATCAGAGATTGTCAGAGAGTTTCAGAGAGTGTCAGAGATTTTCAGAGAGTTTCAGAGAGTGTCAGAGACTGTCAGAAAGTTTCAGAGAGTGTTAGATAGTGTCAGAGAGTTTCAGAGAGCTTCAGAGAGTGTCAGAGAGTGTCAGAGAGTGTCAGAGAGTGTCAGAGAGTGTAGGATAGTTTCAGAGAGTGTCAGAGAGTTTCAGAGAGAGTCGGAGAGTTTCAGAGAGTGTCTGAGAGTGTCAGAGAGTTTCAGAGAGTTTCAGAGAGTTTCAGAGAGCTTCAGAGAGCTTCAGAGAGTGTCAGAGAGTGTCAGATAGTGACAGAGAGTTTCAGAGCGTGTCAGAGATTGTCTGAGAGTTTCAGAGATTGTCAAAGAGTTTCAGAGATTGTCAGACATTGTCAGAGAGTTTCAGAGAGTTTTAGAGAATGTTAGAGAGTGTCAGAGAGTGTTTGAGAGTTTCAGAGAGTTTCAGAGAATGTCAGAGAGTGTCAGAGAGTGTCAGAGAATGTCGGAGAGTTTCTGAGACTATCTGTGTGTGTAAGAGAGTGTCAGAGGGTTCTGAGAGTTTCTGAGTGTGTCAGGGAGTGTCACAGAGTGTCAGAGACTGTCAGAGAGTTTCAGAGAGTTTCACAGAGTGTCAGAGAGTTTCAGGGTGATTCAGAGAGTGTCTGAGAGATTGCAGAGAGTGTCAGAGATTGTGGGAGAGCTTCAGAGTTTCAGAGAACTTCAGAGAGCTTCAGGGAGCTTCAGAGAGTGTCAGAGAGTGTCAGAGAGCGACAGAGAGTTTCAGAGAATTGTCAGAGAGTGTCAGAGCGTTTAGGAGAGTTTCAGAGTGCGTCAGAGAGTGTCAGAGAGTGTCAGAGAGAGTCACAGAGTTTCAGAGAGTGTCAGAGAGTGTCAGAGAGTTTCAGAGTGTTTCAGTGAGTGTCAGAGAGTGTCAGAGAGGGTCTGAGACTGTCAGAGAGTGTGAGAGGGTGTCAGAGAATGTCGGAGAGTTTCTGAGAGTGTCTGTGAGTGTCAGAGAGTTTCACAGTGTGTCACAGAGTGTCTGAGAGTGTCAGAGAGTGTCTGAGAGTCTCCGAGAGTGTCACAGAGTGTCAGAGAGTGTCAGAGAGTTTCAGAGCGTGTCAGATCGTGTCAGAGAGTGTCAGAGAGTTTCAGAGAGTGTCACAGACTATCAGAGATTGTCAGAGAGTTTCAGAGAGTGTCAGAGATTTTCAGAGAGTTTCAGAGAGTGTCAGAGACTGTCAGAAAGTTTCAGAGAGTGTTAGATAGTGTCAGAGAGTTTCAGAGAGCTTCAGAGAGTGTCAGAGAGTGTCAGAGAGTGTCAGAGAGTGTCAGAGAGTGTAGGATAGTTTCAGAGAGTGTCAGAGAGTTTCAGAGAGAGTCGGAGAGTTTCAGAGAGTGTCTGAGAGTGTCAGAGAGTTTCAGAGAGTTTCAGAGAGTTTCAGAGAGCTTCAGAGAGCTTCAGAGAGTGTCAGAGAGTGTCAGATAGTGACAGAGAGTTTCAGAGCGTGTCAGAGATTGTCTGAGAGTTTCAGAGATTGTCAAAGAGTTTCAGAGATTGTCAGACATTGTCAGAGAGTTTCAGAGAGTTTTAGAGAATGTTAGAGAGTGTCAGAGAGTGTTTGAGAGTTTCAGAGAGTTTCAGAGAATGTCAGAGAGTGTCAGAGAGTGTCAGAGAATGTCGGAGAGTTTCTGAGACTATCTGTGTGTGTAAGAGAGTGTCAGAGGGTTCTGAGAGTTTCTGAGTGTGTCAGGGAGTGTCACAGAGTGTCAGAGACTGTCAGAGAGTTTCAGAGAGTTTCACAGAGTGTCAGAGAGTTTCAGGGAGCTTCAGAGAGTGTCAGAGAGTGTCAGAGAGTTTCAGAGTGTTTCAGAGAGTTTCAGAGAATGTCAGAGAGTGTCAGAGAGTGTCAGAGAATGTCGGAGAGTTTCTGAGAGTATCTGTGAGTGTAAGAGAGTATCAGAGGGTTCTCAGAGTTTCTGAGTGTGTCAGGGAGTGTCACAGAGTGTCAGAGACTGTCAGAGAGTGTCAGAGAGTTTCAGAGAGTTTCACAGAGTGTCAGAGAGTGTCAGAGAGTGTCAGAGGTTGTCAGAGTATGTCGGAGAGTTTCTGAGAGTATCTGTGAGTGTCAGAGAGTGTCAGAGAGAGTCAGAGACTGTCAGAGGGTTCAGAGAGTGTCTCAGTGTGTCAGAGAGTTTCACATTGTGTCACAGAGTGTCAGAGAGTGTCTGAGAGTTTCAGAGACTGTCAGATCGTGTCAGAGAGTGTCAGAGAGTTTCAGAGACTGTGACAGACTGTCAGAGAGTGTCAGAGAGTTTCAGAGTGTCAGAGAGTTTCAGAGAGTGTCTGAGAGATTGCAGAGAGTGTCAGAGATTGTGGGAGAGCTTCAGAGTTTCAGAGAACTTCAGAGAGCTTCAGAGAGCTTTCGAGCGTGTCAGAGAGTGTCAGAGAGCGACAGAGAGTTTCAGAGAATTGTCAGAGACTGTCAGAGCGTTTCAGAGAGTTTCAGAGTGTGTCAGAGAGTTTCAGAGAGTGTCAGAGAGTGTCTGAGAGTATCTGAGAGTGTCAGGAACTGTCAGAGAATGTCGGAGAGTTTCTGAGAGTATCTGTGAGTGTCAGAGAGTTTCACAGTGTGTCACAGATTGTCAGAGAGTTTCAGAGAGTGTCTGAGAGTATCTGAGAGTGTCAGAGACTGTCAGAGAATGTCGGAGATTTTCTGAGAGTATCTGTGAGTGTCAGCGTCAGAGAGTTTCACAGTGTGTCACAGATTGTCAGAGAGTTTCAGAGAGTGTCAGAGAATGTCGGAGAGTTTCTGAGAGGTTCTGTGAGTGTAAGAGAGTGTCAGAGGGTTCTGTGAGATTCTGAGTGTGTCAGGGAGTGTCACAGAGTGTCAGAGACTGTCAGAGAGTGTCAGAGAGTTTCAGAGAGTTTCACAGAGTGTCAGAGAGTGTCAGAGAGTGTCAGAGGGTGTCAGAGAATGTCGGAGAGTTTCTGAGAGTATCTGTGAGTGTCAGAGAGTGTCAGAGAGTTTCACAGTGTGTCACAGAGTGTCACAGAGTGTCAGAGAGTGTCAGAGAGTGTCGGAAAGTTTCAGAGAGTGTCAGATAGTGTCAGAGAGTTTCAGAGAGTGTCACAGAGTGTCAGAGAGTGTCAGAGAGCTTCAGAGAGTGTCAGAGAGTGTCAGAGAGTTTCAGAGTGTTTCAGAGAATGTCAGAGAGTGTCAGAGAGTGTCTGAGAGTTTCAGAGAGTTTCAGAGAATGTCAGACAGTGTCAGAGAGTGTCAGAGAATGTCGGAGAGTTTCTGAGAGTATCTGTGAGTGTAAGAGAGCATCAGAGGGTTCTGAGAGTTTCTGAGTGTGTCAGGGAGTGTCACAGAGTGTCAGAGACTGTCAGAGAGTGTCAGACAGTTTCAGAGAGTTTCACAGAGTGTCAGAGAGTGGCAGAGAGTGTCAGAGGTTGTCAGAGTATGTCGGAGAGTTTCTGAGAGTATCTGTGAGTGTCAGAGAGTGTCAGAGAGAGTCAGAGACTGTCAGAGGGTTCAGAGAGTGTCTCAGTGTGTCAGAGAGTTTCACATTGTGTCACAGAGTGTCAGAGAGTGTCTGAGAGTTTCAGAGACTGTCAGATCGTGTCAGAGAGTGTCAGAGAGTTTCAGAGACTGTGACAGACTGTCAGAGAGTGTCAGAGAGTTTCAGAGTGTCAGAGAGTTTCAGAGAGTGTCTGAGAGATTGCAGAGAGTGTCAGAGATTGTGGGAGAGCTTCAGAGTTTCAGAGAACTTCAGAGAGCTTCAGAGAGCTTTCGAGCGTGTCAGAGAGTGTCAGAGAGCGACAGAGAGTTTCAGAGAATTGTCAGAGACTGTCAGAGCGTTTCAGAGAGTTTCAGAGTGTGTCAGAGAGTTTCAGAGAGTGTCAGAGAGTGTCTGAGAGTATCTGAGAGTGTCAGAGACTGTCAGAGAATGTCGGAGAGTTTCTGAGAGTATCTGTGAGTGTCAGAGAGTTTCACAGTGTGTCACAGATTGTCAGAGAGTTTCAGAGAGTGTCTGAGAGTATCTGAGAGTGTCAGAGACTGTCAGAGAATGTCGGAGATTTTCTGAGAGTATCTGTGAGTGTCAGCGTCAGAGAGTTTCACAGTGTGTCACAGATTGTCAGAGAGTTTCAGAGAGTGTCAGAGAATGTCGGAGAGTTTCTGAGAGGTTCTGTGAGTGTAAGAGAGTGCCAGAGGGTTCTGAGAGATTCTGAGTGTGTCAGGGAGTGTCACAGAGTGTCAGAGACTGTCAGAGAGTGTCAGAGAGTTTCAGAGAGTTTCACAGAGTGTCAGAGAGTGTCAGAGAGTGTCAGAGGGTGTCAGAGAATGTCGGAGAGTTTCTGAGAGTATCTGTGAGTGTCAGAGAGTGTCAGAGAGTTTCACAGTGTGTCACAGAGTGTCACAGAGTGTCAGAGAGTGTCAGAGAGTGTCGGAAAGTTTCAGAGAGTGTCAGATAGTGTCAGAGAGTTTCAGAGACTGTCACAGACTGTCAGAGAGTGTCAGAGAGTTTCAGAGAGTGTCAGAGAGTGTCAGAGAGTGTCAGAGAGTTTCAGAGACTGTCACAGACTGTCAGAGAGTGTCAGAGAGTTTCAGAGAGTGTCAGAGTGATTCAGAGAGTGTCTGAGAGATTGCAGAGAGTGTCAGAGATTGTGGGAGAGCTTCAGAGTTTCAGAGAGCTTCAGAGCGTGTCAGAGAGTGTCAGAGAGCGACAGAGAGTTTCAGAGAATTGTCAGAGAGTATCAGAGCGTTTAGGAGAGTTTCAGAGTGCGTCAGAGAGTGTCAGAGAGTGTCGGAGAGAGTCACAGAGTTTCAGAGAGTGTCAGAGAGTGTCAGAGAGTTTCAGAGTGTTTCAGTGAGTGTCAGAGAGTGTCAGAGAGGGTCTGAGACTGTCAGAGAGTGTGAGAGAGTGTCAGAGAATGTCGGAGAGTTTCTGAGAGTATCTGTGAGTGTCAGAGAGTTTCACAGTGTGTCACAGAGTGTCCGAGAATGTCAGAGAGTGTCTGAGAGTCTCCGAGAGTGTCACAGAGTGTCAGAGAGTGTCAGAGAGTTTCAGAGCGTGTCAGATCGTGTCAGAGAGTGTCAGAGAGTTTCAGAGAGTGTCACAGACTATCAGAGATTGTCAGAGAGTTTCAGAGAGTGTCAGAGATTTTCAGAGAGTTTCAGAGAGTGTCAGAGACTGTCAGAAAGTTTCAGAGAGTGTTGGATAGTGTCAGAGAGTTTCAGAGAGCTTCAGAGAGTGTCAGAGAGTGTCAGAGAGTGTCACAGAGAGTCAGAGAGTGTCAGAGAGTGTAGGATAGTTTCAGAGAGTGTCAGAGAGTTTCAGAGAGTGTCGGAGAGTTTCAGAGAGTGTCTGAGAGTGTCAGAGAGTTTCAGAGAGTTTCAGAGAGTTTCAGAGAGCTTCAGAGAGCTTCAGAGAGTGTCAGAGAGTGTCAGATAGTGACAGAGAGTTTCAGTGAGTCTCAGAGAGTTTCAGAGAGTTTCAGAGAGTTTCAGAGAGTGTCAGAGATTGTCTGAGAGTTTCAGAGATTGTCAAAGAGTTTCAGAGATTGTCAGACAGTGTCAGAGAGTTTCAGAGAGTTTTAGAGAATGTTAGAGAGTGTCAGAGAGTGTTTGAGAGTTTCAGAGAGTTTCAGAGAATGTCAGAGAGTGTCAGAGAGTGTCAGAGAGTGACAGAGAGTTTCAGAGTGTTTCAGTGAGTGTCAGAGAGTGTCAGAGAGGGTCTGAGACTGTCAGAGAGTGTGAGAGAGTGTCAGAGAATGTCGGAGAGTTTCTGAGAGTATCTGTGAGTGTCAGAGAGTTTCACAGTGTGTCACAGAGTGTCTGAGAGTGTCAGAGAGTGTCTGAGAGTCTCCGAGAGTGTCACAGAGTGTCAGAGAGTGTCAGAGAGTTTCAGAGCGTGTCAGATCGTGTCAGAGAGTGTCAGAGAGTTTCAGAGAGTGTCACAGACTATCAGAGATTGTCAGAGAGTTTCAGAGAGTGTCAGAGATTTTCAGAGAGTTTCAGAGAGTGTCAGAGACTGTCAGAAAGTTTCAGAGAGTGTTGGATAGTGTCAGAGAGTTTCAGAGAGCTTCAGAGAGTGTCAGAGAGTGTCAGAGAGTGTCACAGAGTGTCAGAGAGTGTCAGAGAGTGTAGGATAGTTTCAGAGAGTGTCAGAGAGTTTCAGAGAGTGTCGGAGAGTTTCAGAGAGTGTCTGAGAGTGTCAGAGAGTTTCAGAGAGTTTCAGAGAGTTTCAGAGAGTTTCAGAGAGCTTCAGAGAGTGTCAGAGAGTGTCAGATAGTGACAGAGAGTTTCAGTGAGTCTCAGAGAGTTTCAGAGAGTTTCAGAGAGTTTCAGAGAGTATCAGAGATTGTCTGAGAGTTTCAGAGATTGTCAAAGAGTTTCAGAGATTGTCAGACAGTGCCAGAGAGTTTCAGAGAGTTTTAGAGAATGTTAGAGAGTGTCAGAGAGTGTTTGAGAGTTTCAGAGAGTTTCAGAGAATGTCAGAGAGTGTCAGAGAGTGTCAGAGAATGTCGGAGAGTTTCTGAGACTATCTGTGTGTGTAAGAGAGTGTCAGAGGGTTCTGAGAGTTTCTGAGTGTGTCAGGGAGTGTCACAGAGTGTCAGAGACTGTCAGAGAGTGTCAGAGAGTTTCAGAGAGTTTCACAGAGTGTCAGAGAGTTTCAGGGAGCTTCAGAGAGTGTCAGAGAGTGTCAGAGAGTTTCAGAGTGTTTCAGAGAATGTCAGAGAGTGTCAGAGAGTGTCTGAGAGTTTCAGAGAGTTTCAGAGAATGTCAGAGAGTGTCAGAGAGTGTCAGAGAATGTCGGAGAGTTTCTGAGACTATCTGTGTGTGTAAGAGAGTGTCAGAGGGTTCTGAGAGTTTCTGAGTGTGTCAGGGAGTGTCACAGAGTGTCAGAGACTGTCAGAGAGTGTCAGAGAGTTTCAGAGAGTTTCACAGAGTGTCAGAGAGTTTCAGGGAGCTTCAGAGAGTGTCAGAGAGTGTCAGAGAGTTTCAGAGTGTTTCAGAGAATGTCAGAGAGTGTCAGAGAGTGTCTGAGAGTTTCAGAGAGTTTCAGAGAATGTCAGAGAGTGTCAGAGAGTGTCAGAGAATGTCGGAGAGTTTCTGAGACTATCTGTGTGTGTAAGAGAGTGTCAGAGGGTTCTGAGAGTTTCCGAGTGTGTCAGGGAGTGTCACAGAGTTTCAGATACTGTCAGAGAGTGTCAGAGAGTTTCAGAGAGTTTCACAGAGTGTCAGAGAGTGTCAGAGAGTGTCAGAGGGTGTCAGAGAATGTCGGAGAGTTTCTGAGAGTATCTGTGAGTGTCAGAGAGTGTCAGAGAGTTTCACAGTGTGTCACAGAGTGTCAGAGAGTGTCAGAGAGTGTCAGAGAGTGTCAGAAAGTTTCAGAGATTGTCAGATAGTGTCAGAGAGTGTCAGAGAGTGTCAGAGAATGTCGGAGAGTTTCTGAGGGTATCTGCGAGTGTCAGAGAGTGTCAGAGAGAGTCAGAGACTGTCAGAGGGTTCAGAGAGTGTCTCAGTGTGTCAGAGAGTTTCACAGTGTGTCACAGAGTGTCAGAGAGTGTCAGAGAGTTTCAGAGATTGTCAGAGCGTGTCAGAGAGTGTCAGAGAGTTTCAGAGACTGTCACAGACTGTCAGAGAGTGTCAGAGAGTTTCAGAGAGTGTCAGAGAGTTTCAGAGAGTGTCTGAGAGATTGCAGAGAGTGTCAGAGATTGTGGGAGAGCTTCAGAGTTTCAGAGAACTTCAGAGAGCTTCAGAGAATGTCAGAGAGTGTCAGAGAGTGTTTGAGAGTTTCAGAGAGTTTCAGAGAATGTCAGAGAGTGTCAGAGAGTGTCAGAGAATGTCGGAGAGTTTCTGAGACTATCTGTGTGTGTAAGAGAGTGTCAGAGGGTTCTGAGAGTTTCTGAGTGTGTCAGGGAGTGTCACAGAGTGTCAGAGACTGTCAGAGAGTGTCAGAGAGTTTCAGAGAGTTTCACAGAGTGTCAGAGAGTGTCAGAGAGTGTCAGAGGGTGTAAGAGAATGTCGGAGAGTTTCTGAGAGTATCTGAGAGTGTCAGAGACTGTCAGAGAATGTCGAAGATTTTAGAACATAGAACATAGAACATACAGCACAGAACAGGCCCTTCGGCCCACAATGTTGTGCCGATCCTTTGTCCTCTGTCAAGGACAATTTAATCTATACCCCATCATTCTCCTTTATCCATATACCTATCCAAAAGCCTTTTGAAAGTCCCTAAAGTTTCTGACTGAACAACTTCCCCGGGCAAGGCATTCCATGCCTCGACCACTCTCTGGGTAAAGAACCTTCCCCTGACATCCCCCTTATATCTCCCACCCTTCACCTTAAATTTATGACCCCTTGTAATGCTTTGCTCCACCCGGGGAAAAAGTTTCTGACTGTCTACCCTATCTATTCCCCTGATCATCTTATAAACCTCTATCATGTCACCCCTCATCCTTCTCCTTTCTAATGAGAAGAGGCCTAGAATGTTCAGCCTTTCCTCGTAAGACTTATTCTCCATTCCAGGCAACATCCTGGTAAATCTCCTCTGCACCCTCTCCAAGGCTTCCACATCCTTCCTAAAATGAGGCGACCAGAACTGCACACAGTACTCCAAATGAGGCCTTACCAAGGTCCTGTACAGCTGCATCATCACCTCACGGCTCTTAAATTCAATCCCTCTGCTAATGAACGCTAACACCCCATATGCCTTCTTCACAGCCCTATCCACTTGACTTGCAACTTTCAATGATCTATGCACATAGACCCCAAGGTCTCTCTGCTCCTCCACATGCCCAAGAACCCTACCGTTAACCCAGTATTTTGCATTCATGTTTGTCCTTCCAAAATGGACGACCTCACACTTTTCAGGGTTAAACTCCATCTGCCACTTTTCAGCCCAGCACTGCAACCTATCCAAGTCCCTTTGCAGACGACAATAGCCCTCCTCGGTATCCACAACTCCACCAACCTTTGTATCATCTGCAAATTTACTGACCCACCCTTCGACTTCCTCATCCAAGTCGTTAATAAAAATCACAAACAGGAGAGGACCCAGAACTGATCCCTGCGGCACGCCACTGGTAACTGGGCTCCAGGCTGAGTATTTACCATCTAAGACCACTCTCTGCCTTCTATCAGTTAGCCAATTCTTAATCCAACTGGCCACATTCCCCACTATCCCATGCCTCCTGACTTTCTCCATAAGTCTACCATGGGGGACCTTATCAAATGCCTTACTAAAATCCATGTACACCACATCCACTGGTTTACCCTCATCCACTTGCTTGGTCACCTGCTCAAAGAATTCAATCAGGCTTGTGAGGCAAGACCTACCCCTCACAAAACCGTGCTGACTGTCCCGAATCAAGCAGTGTCTTTCCAGATGCTCAGAAATCCTATCCCTCAGCACCTTTTCCATCAACTTGCCTACCACCGAAGTAAGACTAACTGGCCTGTAATTCCCAGGGTTGTTCCTATTCCCTTTCTTGAACAGGGGCACAACATTCGCCACCCTCCAATCACCTGGTACCACCCCCGTCAGCAGAGAAGATGAAAAGATCATTGCCAGCGGCTCTGCAATTTCATCCCTTGCTTCCCATAACATCCTTGGATATACCCCGTCAGGCCCGGGAGACTTGTCTATCTTCAAGTTATTCAAAAACCCCAACACATCTTCCCTCCTAACGAGCACTTCCTCGAGCTTACCAGTCTGCTTCCCACCGTCCTCTTCAGTAATACACCCCTTCTCATTTGTAAATACCGAAGAGAAGTACTCATTCAAAACCTCACTTATCTCTTCCGGCTCAACACACAGTCTCCCGCTATTGTCCTTGACCGGACCTACGGTCCCCCTAGTCATCCTCATATTTCTGACATACGCGTAAAAGGCCTTGGGGTTTTCTTTTATCCTACCCGCCAAGCATTTTTCATGCCCTCTCTTAGCTCTCCTAATCCCTTTCTTCAGATCCTTCCTGGCCATCTTGTATCCCTCCAGAGCTATGCCTGTGCCCTTTTTCCTCAACTTTATATACGCATCCTTCTTCTTCCTAACAAGACTCTCAACCTCTCTTGTCAACCACGGTTCCCTCACATGACCATCCCTTCCCTGTCTGACAGGGACATGCTTATCAATGGCCCCTACTATCTGCTCCTTGAAAAAGTTCCACATTTCGACCGTGCCCTTCCCTGCCAGCATATGCTCCCAACTTATGCTCCTCAGTTCCTGCCTGACAGCATCATATCTACCCTTCCCCCAATTGTAAACCTTGCCCTGTTGCACATACCTATCCCTCTCCATTACCACAGTGAATGCTACAGAATTGTGATCACTATCTCCAAAGTGCTCGCCCACCAACAGCTCTATCACTTGCCCTGGTTCATTACCTAGTACCAAATCCAATATTGCCTCCCCTCTGGTCGGGCAGTCTACATACTGAGTCAGAAAAGCTTCCTGGACATACTGCACAAACACTACCCCATCCAAACTATTCGATCTAAAGAGTTGCCAATCAATATTTGGGAAGTTGAAATCCCCCATAATTACTACCCTGTGACTTCTGCTCCTTTCCAAAATCTGTTTCCCAATCTGCTCTTCCACCTCCCTGCTGCTATTGGGGGGCCTATAGAAAACTCCCATCAAGGTGACTGCTCCTTTCCTGTTCCTGACCTCAACCCACAGTGCCTCAGTCGGCAGATCCTCCTCGAAAATTCTTTCAGCAGTTGTTACACTATTTCTAACTAACAATGCCACCCCCCCACCTCTTTTACCACCATTCCTAATCTTATGAAAACATCTATAACCAGGTACCTCCAAAAACCATTCCTCCCCCTCACCTATCCACGTTTCAGTGATGGCCACAACATCGTAGTCCCAAGTGCCCATCCACGCCTTCAATTCACTCACCTTATTCCTGATGCTTCTTGCGTTGAAGTATACGCACTTTAACCCTTCTCCGTGCCCATCTGTCCTCTGCGACAGTGCTACCTTCCCCAATACCTCACTACACTCTTTGTCTTTCTGAGTGGACCCACTGGTCCCTGGATTACAAGTCCGGTTCCCATCCCCCTCCCAAACTAGTTTAAACCCTCCCGAACAGTACTAGCAAACCTCCCTCCCAGGATATTGGTGCCCCTCTGGTTCAGATGCAGCCCGTCCTGTTTGAACAGGTCCCATCTTCCCCAGAATGCAGTCCAATTATCCAAGAACTGGAAGCCCTCCCTCCTACACCATTCCTGCAGCCACGTGTTCAGCTGTGCTCTCTCCCTATTCCTAGCCTCACTATCACGTGGCGCCGGCAACAAACCAGAGATAACAACTCTGTCCGTCCGAGCTTTCAGCTTCCAGCCTAACTCCCTAAACTCACTTCTAACATCTGTGCCACCCTTCCTTCCTACGTCGTTGGTGCCAATGTGCACCACGACCTCTGGCTGCTCCCCCTCCCCTTTAAGGATCCTGAAGACGCGATCACAAACATCACGGACCCTGGCACCAGGGAGGCAACAAACCATCCGTGCGTCTCGCCTGCGCCCACAGAACCGCCTGTCCGTACTCCTCACCATCGAGTCCCCGATGACTAGTGCTCTCCCATTCTCCCTCCTTCCCTTCTGAGCCACAGTGCAGGACCCCGTGCCAGAGGCCCGGTCACTGCAGCCTGCCCCCGATAGGCCGTCCCCCCCAACAGTATCTAAAACTGTATACTTGTTGTTGAGGGGAACGACCACAGGAGATCCCTGCACTGACCTCTTCCCACCTCTAACTGTTACCCAGCTGCCTTTGATTTGTGGAGTAACGACCTCCGTGTAGCTTCTATCTATCAACCCCTCAGCTTCCCGAATGATCCTCAGTTCATCCAGCTCCAGCTCCAATTCCCTAACACGGTCTGATAGGAGCTGGAGACGGATGCACTTCCAGCAGGTGAAGTCGGCAGGGCCACCGGAGGTTTCCCTCACCTCGAACATTCTGCAGGAGGAGCAATACACTACACTGGCTGCCATTTCTTTTATTCAATTACCCCTTAGTTAAGTACAACTATAGATATTAACAAAAACAGTAAATAGCTTACCTGCTCAGTCCTTTTTGGTTAGAGGAGGAGGGTAAAAAGGGTCTTATTATTAGGTTAGAGGAGGAGGATGGGTGGGAGACACTACATGTGTAGTGGCTCGGGTTTACTCAGCTCCGCACCTTTAAGGAAAATACCCACCCAGGAGTCCTCGCTGCCGACCAGCTTCCGGTTCCTCCGGCGCCAAAAGAAACTCAAAGACAAGGAAAACAGTAAGTAAAACAGTAAGTACTTACTTTTAAAACACAGCTCCTGATGCCTTCACTCACCCACCGAAGAGTCGCTACCTTCTCCTGCTGCTCCGCCGGGAAATGAGGCCGAGTCCACGGAGCTCCGCACCTTTAAGGAAAATACCCACCCAGGAGTCCTCGCTGCCGACCAGCTTCCGGTTCCTCCGGCGCCAAAAGAAACTCAAAGACAAGGAAAACAGTAAGTAAAACAGTAAGTACTTACTTTTAAAACACAGCTCCTGATGCCTTCACTCACCCACCGAAGAGTCGCTACCTTCTCCTGCTGCTCCGCCGGGAAATGAGGCCGAGTCCACGGAGCTCCGCACCTTTAAGGAAAATACCCACCCAGGAGTCCTCGCTGCCGACCAGCTTCCGGTTCCTCCGGCGCCAAAAGAAACTCAAAGACAAGGAAAACAGTAAGTAAAACAGTAAGTACTTACTTTTAAAACACAGCTCCTGATGCCTTCACTCACCCACCGAAGAGTCGCTACCTTCTCCTGCTGCTCCGCCGGGAAATGAGGCCGAGTCCACGGAGCTCCGCACCTTTAAGGAAAATACCCACCCAGGAGTCCTCGCTGCCGACCAGCTTCCGGTTCCTCCGGCGCCAAAAGAAACTCAAAGACAAGGAAAACCAGGAGAGAGTATCTGTGAGTGTCAGTGTCAGAGAGTTTCACAGTGTGTCACAGATTGACAGAGAGTTTCAGAGAGTGTCAGAGAATGTCGGAGAGTTTCTGAGAGTATCTGTGAGTGTAAGAGAGTGTCAGAGGGTTCTGAGAGATTATGAGTGTGTCAGGGAGTTTCACAGAGTGTCAGAGACTGTCAGAGAGTGTCAGAGAGTTTCAGAGAGTTTCGCAGAGTGTCAGAGAGTGTCAGAGGGTGTCAGAGAATGTCGGAGAGTTTCTGAGAGTATCTGTGAGTGTCAGAGAGTGTCAGAGAGCTTCACAGTGTGTCACAGAGTGTCACAGAGTGTCAGAGAGTGTCAGAGAGTGTCAGAGAGTGTCGGAAAGTTTCAGAGAGTGTCAGATAGTGTCAGAGAGTTTCAGAGAGTGTCACAGAGTGTCAGAGAGTTTCAGAGTGTTTCAGAGAATGTCAGAGAGTGTCAGAGAGTGTCTGAGAGTTTCAGAGAGTTTCAGAGAGTGTCAGAGAGTGTCAGAGAATGTCGGAGAGTTTCTGAGAGTATCTGTGAGTGTAAGAGAGCATCAGAGGGTTCTGAGAGTTTCTGAGTGTGTCAGGGAGTGTCACAGAGTGTCAGAGAATGTCGGAGAGTGTCAGACAGTTTCAGAGAGTTTCACAGAGAGTCAGAGAGTGTCAGAGAGTGTCAGAGGTTGTCAGAGAATGTCGGAGAGTTTCTGAGAGTATCTGTGAGTGTCAGAGAGTGTCAGAGAGAGTCAGAGACTGTCAGAGGGTTCAGAGAGTGTCTCAGTGTGTCAGAGAGTTTCACAGTGTGTCACAGAGTGTCAGAGAGTGTCAGAGAGTTTCAGAGAGTGTCAGAGAGTGTCAGAGAGTGTCAGAGAGTTTCAGAGACTGTCACAGACTGTCAGAGAGTGTCAGAGAGTTTCAGAGAGTTTCACAGAGTGTCAGAGAGTGTCAGAGAGTGTCAGAGGGTGTCAGAGAATGTCGGAGAGTTTCTGAGAGTATCTGTGAGTGTCAGAGAGTGTCAGAGAGTTTCACAGTGTGTCACAGAGTGTCAGAGAGTGTCTGAGAGTGTCAGAGAGTGTCAGAAAGTTTCAGAGATTGTCAGATAGTGTCAGAGAGTGTCAGAGAGTGTCAGAGAATGTCGGAGAGTTTCTGAGCGTATCTGCGAGTGTCAGAGAGTGTCAGAGAGAGTCAGAGACTGTCAGAGGGTTCAGAGAGTGTCTCAGTGTGTCAGAGAGTTTCACAGTGTGTCACAGAGTGTCAGAGAGTGTCAGAGAGTTTCAGAGATTGTCAGAGCGTGTCAGAGAGTGTCAGAGAGTTTCAGAGACTGTCACAGACTGTCAGAGAGTGTCAGAGAGTTTCAGAGAGTGTCAGAGAGTTTCAGAGAGTGTCTGAGAGATTGCAGAGAGTGTCAGAGATTGTGGGAGAGCTTCAGAGTTTCAGAGAACTTCAGAGAGCTTCAGAGAATGTCAGAGAGTGTCAGAGAGTGTTTGAGAGTTTCAGAGAGTTTCAGAGAATGTCAGAGAGTGTCAGAGAGTGTCAGAGAATGTCGGAGAGTTTCTGAGACTATCTGTGTGTGTAACAGAGTGTCAGAGGGTTCTGAGAGTTTCTGAGTGTGTCAGGGAGTGTCACAGAGTGTCAGAGACTGTCAGAGAGTGTCAGAGAGTTTCAGAGAGTTTCACAGAGTGTCAGAGAGTGTCAGAGAGTGTCAGAGGGTGTAAGAGAATGTCGGAGAGTTTCTGAGAGTATCTGTGAGTGTCAGAGAGTGTCAGAGAGTTTCACAGTGTGTCACAGAGTGTCACAGAGTGTCAGAGAGTGTCAGAAAGTTTCAGAGAGTGTCAGATAGTGTCAGAGAGTGTCAGAGAGTGTCAGAGAGTGTCAGAGGGTGTAAGAGAATGTCGGAGAGTTTCTGAGAGTATCTGTGAGTGTCAGAGAGTGTCAGAGAGTTTCACAGTGTGTCACAGAGTGTCACAGAGTGTCAGAGAGTGTCAGAAAGTTTCAGAGAGTGTCAGATAGTGTCAGAGAGTGTCAGAGAGTGTCAGAGGGTGTCAGAGAATGTCGGAGAGTTTCTGAGAGTATCTGTGAGTGTCAGAGAGTGTCAGAGAGAGTCACAGACATTCAGAGGGTTCAGAGAGTGTCTCAGTGTGTCAGAGAGTTTCACAGTGTGTCACAGAGTGTCAGAGAGTGTCAGAGAGTTTCAGAGAGTGTCAGATCGTGTCAGACAGTGTCAGAGAGTTTCAGAGACTGTCACAGACTGTCAGAGAGTGTCAGAGAGTTTCAGAGAGTGTCAGAGAGTTTCAGAGAGTGTCTGAGAGATTGCAGAGAGTGTCAGAGATTGTGGGAGAGCTTCAGAGTTTCAGAGAACTTCAGAGAATGTCAGAGAGTGTCAGAGAGTGTGTGAGAGTTTCAGAGAGTTTCAGAGAATGTCAGAGAGTGTCAGACAGTGTCAGAGAATGTCGGAGAGTTTCTGAGAGTATCTGTGTGGGAAAGATAGTGTCAGAGAGTTTCACAGTGTGTCACAGAGAGTCACAGAGTGTCAGAGAGTGTCAGAGAGTGTCAGAGAGTGTCAGAAAGTTTCAGAGAGTGTCAGATAGTGACAGAGAGTTTCAGAGAGTGTCACAGAGAGTCAGAGAGTTTCAGAGAGCTTCAGAGAGTGTCAGAGAGTGTCAGAGAGTTTCAGAGTGTTTCAGAGAATGTCAGATAGTGTCAGAGAGTGTCTGAGAGTTTCAGAGAGTTTCAGAGAATGTCAGAGAGTGTCAGAGAGTGTCAGAGAATGTCGGAGAGTTTCTGAGAGTATCTGTGAGTGTAAGAGAATATCAGAGGGTTCTGAGAGTTTCTGAGTGTGTCAGAGAGTGTCAGAGAGTTTCAGAGAGTTTCACAGAGTGTCAGAGAGTGTCAGAGAGAGTCAGAGACTGTCAGAGGGTTCAGAGAGTGTCTCAGTGTGTCAGAGAGTGTCAGAGAGTTTCAGAGACTGTCACAGACTGTCAGAGAGTGTCAGAGAGTTTCAGAGAGTGTCAGAGAGTTTCAGAGAGTCTCTGAGAGATTGCAGAGAGTGTCAGAGATTGTGGGAGAGCTTCAGAGTTTCAGAGAACTTCAGAGAGCTTCAGAGAGCTTTCGAGCGTGTCAGACAGTGTCAGAGAGCGACAGAGAGTTTCAGAGAATTGTCAGAGACTGTCAGAGCGTTTCAGAGAGTTTCAGAGTGTGTCAGAGAGTTTCAGAGAGTGTCAGAGAGTGTCTGATAGTATCTGAGAGTGTCAGAGACTGTCAGAGAATGTCGGAGAGTTTCTGAGAGTATCTGTGAGTGTCAGAGAGTTTCACAGTGTGTCACAGAGTGTCAGAGAGTGTCAGAGAGTGTCTGAGAGTATCTGAGAGTGTCAGAGACTGTCAGAGAATGTCGGAGAGTTTCTGAGAGTATCTGTGAGTGTCAGAGAGTTTCACAGTGTGTCACAGAGTGTCAGAGAGTGTCAGAGAGTGTCTGAGAGTATCTGAGAGTGTCAGAGACTGTCAGAGAATGTCGGAGATTTTCTGAGAGTATCTGTGAGTGTCAGTGTCAGAGAGTTTCACAGTGTGTCACAGATTGACAGAGAGTTTCAGAGAGTGTCAGAGAATGTCGGAGAGTTTCTGAGAGTATCTGTGAGTGTAAGAGAGTGTCAGAGGGTTCTGAGAGATTATGAGTGTGTCAGGGAGTGTCACAGAGTGTCAGAGACTGTCAGAGAGTGTCAGACAGTTTCAGAGAGTTTCGCAGAGTGTCAGAGAGCGTCAGAGAGTGTCAGAGGGTGTCAGAGAATGTCGGAGAGTTTCTGAGAGTATCTGTGAGTGTCAGAGAGTGTCAGAGAGTTTCACAGTGTGTCACAGAGTGTCACAGAGTGTCAGAGAGTGTCAGAGAGTGTCAGAGAGTGTCGGAAAGTTTCAGAGAGTGTCAGATAGTGTCAGAGAGTTTCAGAGAGTGTCACAGAGTGTCAGAGAGTGTCAGAGTGTTTCAGAGAATGTCAGAGAGTGTCAGAGAGTGTCTGAGAGTTTCAGAGAGTTTCAGAGAGTGTCAGAGAGTGTCAGAGAGTGTCAGAGAATGTCGGAGAGTTTCTGAGAGTATCTGTGAGTGTAAGAGAGCATCAGAGGGTTCTGAGAGTTTCTGAGTGTGTCAGGGAGTGTCACAGAGTGTCAGAGAATGTCGGAGAGTGTCAGACAGTTTCAGAGAGTTTCACAGAGAGTCAGAGAGTGTCAGAGAGTGTCAGAGGTTGTCAGAGAATGTCGGAGAGTTTCTGAGAGTATCTGTGAGTGTCAGAGAGTGTCAGAGAGAGTCAGAGACTGTCAGAGGGTTCAGAGAGTGTCTCAGTGTGTCAGAGAGTTTCAAAGTGTGTCACAGAGTGTCAGAGAGTGTCAGAGAGTTTCAGAGAGTGTCAGAGAGTGTCAGAGAGTGTCAGAGAGTTTCAGAGACTGTCACAGACTGTCAGAGAGTGTCAGAGAGTTTTAGAGAGTGTCAGAGAGATTCAGAGAGTGTCTGAGAGATTGCAGAGAGTGTCAGAGATTGTGGGAGAGCTTCAGAGTTTCAGAGAACTTCAGAGAGCTTCAGGGAGCTTCAGAGCGTGTCAGAGAGTGTCAGAAAGTGACAGAGAGTTTCAGAGAATTGTCAGAGAGTGTCAGAGCGTTTCAGAGAGTTTCAGAGTGCGTCAGAGAGTGTCTGAGAGTGTCAGAGAGTGTCAGAGAGTTTCAGAGTGTTTCAGTGAGTGTCAGAGAGGGTCTGAGACTGTCAGAGAGTGTGAGAGAGTGTCAGAGAATGTCGGAGAGTTTCTGAGAGTATCTGTGAGTGTCAGAGAGTTTCACAGTGTGTCACAGAGTGTCTGAGAGTGTGAGAGAGTGTCTGAGAGTCTCCGAGAGTGTCACAGAGTGTCAGAGAGTGTCAGATAGTTTCAGAGCGTGTCAGATCGTGTCAGAGAGTGTCAGAGAGTTTCAGAGAGTGTCACAGACTATCAGAGAGTGTCAGAGAGTTTCAGAGAGTGTCAGAGATTTTCAGAGAGTTTCAGAGAGTGTCAGAGACTGTCAGAAAGTTTCAGAGAGTGTTAGATAGTGTCAGAGAGTTTCAGAGAGCTTCAGAGAGTGTCAGAGAGTGTCAGAGAGTGTCACAGAGTGTCAGAGAGTGTCAGAGAGTGTAGGATAGTTTCAGAGAGTGTCAGAGAGTTTCAGAGAGTGTCGGAGAGTTTCAGAGAGTGTCTGAGAGTGTCAGAGAGTTTCAGAGAGTTTCAGAGAGTTTCAGAGAGTTTCAGAGAGCTTCAGAGAGTGTCAGAGAGTGTCAGATAGTGACAGAGAGTTTCAGTGAGTCTCAGAGAGTTTCAGAGAGTTTCAGAGAGTTTCAGAGAGTGTCAGAGATTGTCTGAGAGTTTCAGAGATTGTCAAAGAGTTTCAGAGATTGTCAGACAGTGTCAGAGAGTTTCAGAGAGTTTTAGAGAATGTCAGAGAGTGTCAGATAGTGTTTGAGAGTTTCAGAGAGTTTCAGAGAATGTCAGAGAGTGTCAGAGAGTGTCAGAGAATGTCGGATAGTTTCTGAGACTATCTGTGTGTGTGAGAGTGTCAGAGGGTTCTGAGAGTTTCTGAGTGTGTCAGGGAGTGTCACAGAGTGTCAGAGACTGTCAGAGAGTGTCAGAGAGTTTCAGAGAGTTTCACAGAGTGTCAGAGAGTGTCAGAGAGTGTCAGAGCGTGTCAGAGAATGTCGGAGAGTTTCTGAGAGTATCTGTGAGTGTCAGAGAGTGTCAGAGAGTTTCACAGTGCGTCACAGAGTGTCACAGAGTGTCAGAGAGTGTCAGAGAGTGTCAGAGAGTGTCAGAAAGTTTCAGAGAGTGTCAGATAGTGTCAGAGAGTGTCAGAGAGTGTCAGAGGGTGTCAGAGAATGTCGGAGAGTTTCTGAGCGTATCTGTGAGTGTCAGAGAGTGTCAGAGAGAGTCAGAGACTGTCAGATCGTGTCAGAGAGTGTCTCAGTGTGTCAGAGAGTTTCACAGTGTGTCACAGAGTGTCAGAGAGTGTCAGAGAGTTTCAGAGATTGTCAGATCGTGTCAGAGAGTGTCAGAGAGTTTCAGAGACTGTCACAGACTGTCAGAGAGTGTCAGAGAGTTTCAGAGAGTGTCAGAGAGTTTCAGAGAGTGTCTGAGAGATTGCAGAGAGTGTCAGAGATTGTGGGAGAGCTTCAGAGTTTCAGAGAACTTCAGAGAGCTTCAGACAATGTCAGAGAGTGTTTGAGAGTTTCAGAGTGTTTCAGAGAATGTCAGAGAGTGTCAGAGAGTGTCAGAGAATGTCGGAGAGTTTCTGAGACTATCTGTGTGTGTAAGGGAGTGTCAGAGGGTTCTGAGAGTTTCTGAGTGTGTCAGGGAGTGTCACAGAGTGTCAGAGACTGTCAGAGAGTGTCAGAGAGTTTCAGAGAGTTTCACAGAGTGTCAGAGAGTGACAGAGAGTGTCAGAGGGTGTAAGAGAATGTCGGAGAGTTTCTGAGAGTATCTGTGAGTGTCAGAGAGTGTCAGAGAGTTTCACAGTGTGTCACAGAGTGTCACAGAGTGTCAGAGAGTTTCAGAGAGTGTCAGAAAGTTTCAGAGAGTGTCAGATAGTGGCAGAGAGTGTCAGAGAGTGTCAGAGGGTGTCAGAGAATGTCGGAGAGTTTCTGAGAGTATCTGTGAGTGTCAGAGAGTGTCAGAGAAAGTCACAGACTTTCAGAGGGTTCAGAGAGTGTCTCAGTGTGTCAGAGAGTTTCACAGTGTGTCGCAGAGTGTCAGAGAGTGTCAGAGAGTTTCAGAGAGTGTCAGATCGTGTCAGACAGTGTCAGAGAGTTTCAGAGACTGTCACAGACTGTCAGAGAGTGTCAGAGAGTTTCAGAGAGTGTCAGAGAGTTTCAGAGAGTGTCTGAGAGATTGCAGAGAGTGTCAGAGATTGTGGGAGAGCTTCAGAGTTTCAGAGAACTTCAGAGAATGTCAGAGAGTGTCAGAGAGTGTGTGAGAGTTTCAGAGAGTTTCAGAGAATGTCAGAGAGATTCAGACAGTGTCAGAGAATGTCGGAGAGTTTCTGAGAGTACATGTGTGGGAAAGAGAGTGTCAGAGGGTTCTGAGAGTTTCTGAGTGTGTCAGGGAGTGTCACAGAGTGTCAGAGACTGTCAGAGAGTGTCAGAGAGTTTCAGAGAGTTTCACAGAGTGTCAGAGAGTGTCAGAGAGTGTCAGAGGGTGTCATAGAATGTCGGAGAGTTTCTGAGAGTATCTGTGAGTGTCAGAGAGTGTCAGAGAGTTTCACAGTGTGTCACAGAGTGTCACAGAGTGTCAGAGAGTGTCAGAGAGTGTCAGAGAGTGTCAGAAAGTTTCAGAGAGTGTCAGAGAGTGTCAGAGAGTGTCAGAGAGTGTCAGAGGGTGTCAGAGAATGTCGGAGAGTTTCTGAGAGTATCTGTGAGTGTCAGAGAGTGTCAGAGAGAGTCAGAGACTGTCAGAGGGTTCAGAGAGTGTCTCAGTGTGTCAGAGAGTTTCACAGTGTGTCACAGAGTGTCAGAGGGTGTCAGAGACTTTCAGAGAGTGTCAGATCGTGTCAGAGAGTGTCAGAGAGTTTCAGAGACTGTCACAGACTGTCAGAGAGTGTCAGAGAGTTTCAGAGAGTTTCAGAGAGTTTCAGAGAGTGTCAGAGATTGTGGGAGAGCTTCAGAGTTTCAGAGAACTTCAGAGAGCTTCAGAGAATGTCAGAGACTGTCAGAGAGTGTTTGAGAGTTTCAGAGAGTTTCAGAGAATGTCAGAGAGTGTCTGAGAGTTTCAGAGAGTTTCAGAGAATGTCAGAGAGTGTCAGAGCTTGTCAGAGAATGTCGGAGGGTTTCTGAGAGTATCTGTGTGTGTAAGAGAGTGTCAGAGGGTTCTGAGAGTTTCTGAGTGTGTCAGGGAGTGTCACAGAGTGTCAGAGACTGTCAGAGAGTGTCAGAGAGTGTCAGAAAGTTTCAGAGAGTGTCAGATAGTGTCAGAGAGTTTCAGAGAGTGTCACAGAGTGTCAGAGAGTGTCAGAGGGTGTCAGAAAATGTCGGAGAGTTTCTGAGAGTATCTGTGAGTGTCAGAGATTGTCAGAGAGAGTCACAGAGTGTCAGAAAGTTTCAGAGACTGTCACAGACTGTCAGAGAGTGTCAGAGAATGTCGGAGAGTTTCTGAGAGTATCTGTGTGTGTAAGAGAGTGTCAGAGGGTTCTGAGAGTTTCTGAGTTTGTCAGGGAGTGTCACAGATTGTCAGAGACTGTCAGAGAGTGTCAGAGAGTTTCAGAGAGTTTCAGAGAATGTCAGAGAGTGTCAGAGAGTGTCTGAGAGTTTCAGAGAGTTTCAGAGAATGTCAGAGAGTGTCAGAGAATGTCGGAGGGTTTCTGAGAGTATCTGTGTGTGTAAGAGAGTGTCAGAGGGTTCTGGGAGTTTCTGAGTGTGTCAGGGAGTGTCACAGAGTGTCAGAGACTGTCAGAGAGTGTCAGAGAGTTTCAGAGAGTTTCACAGAGTGTCAGAGAGTGTCAGAGAGTGTCAGAGGGTGTCAGAGAATGTCGGAGAGTTTCTGAGAGTATCTGTGAGTGTCAGAGAGTGTCAGAGAGTTTCACAGTGTGTCACAGATTGTTAGAGAGTGTCAGAGAGTGTCAGAGAGTGTCAGAAAGATTCAGAGGGTGTCAGATAGTGTCAGAGAGTTTCAGAGAGTGTCACAGAGTGTCAGAGAGCTTCAGAGAGTGTCAGAGAGTGTCAGAGAGTGTCAGAGAGTTTCAGAGAGTTTCAGAGAATGTCAGAGAGTGTCAGAGACTGTCTGAGAGTTTCAGAGAGTTTCAGAGAATGTCAGAGAGTGTCAGAGAGTGTCAGAGAGTTTCAGAGAGTGTCAGATCGTGTCAGACAGTGTCAGAGAGTTTCAGAGACTGTCACAGACTGTCAGAGAGTGTCAGAGAGTTTCAGAGAGTGTCAGAGAGTTTCAGAGAGTGTCTGAGAGATTGCAGAGAGTGTCAGAGATTGTGGGAGAGCTTCAGAGTTTCAGAGAACTTCAGAGAATGTCAGAGAGTGTCAGAGAGTGTGTGAGAGTTTCAGAGAGTTTCAGAGAATGTCAGAGAGATTCAGACAGTGTCAGAGAATGTCGGAGAGTTTCTGAGAGTACATGTGTGGGAAAGAGAGTGTCAGAGGGTTCTGAGAGTTTGTGCGTGTGTCAGGGAGTGTCACAGAGTGTCAGAGACTGTCAGAGAGTGTCAGAGAGTTTCAGAGAGTTTCACAGAGTGTCAGAGAGTGTCAGAGAGTGTCAGAGGGTGTCAGAGAATGTCGGAGAGTTTCTGAGAGTATCTGTGAGTGTCAGAGAGTGTCAGAGAGTTTCACAGTGTGTCACAGAGTGTCACAGAGTGTCAGAGAGTGTCAGAGAGTGTCAGAGAGTGTCAGAACGTTTCAGAGAGTGTCAGAGAGTGTCAGAGAGTGTCAGAGAGTGTCAGAGGGTGTCAGAGAATGTCGGAGAGTTTCTGAGAGTCTCTGTGAGTGTCAGAGAGTGTCAGAGAGAGTCAGAGACTGTCAGAGGGTTCAGAGAGTGTCTCAGTGTGTCAGAGAGTTTCACAGTGTGTCACAGAGTGTCAGAGAGTGTCAGAGACTTTCAGAGAGTGTCAGATCGTGTCAGAGAGTGTCAGAGAGTTTCAGAGACTGTCACAGACTGTCAGAGAGTGTCAGAGAGTTTCAGAGAGTTTCAGAGAGTTTCAGAGAGTGTCAGAGATTGTGGGAGAGCTTCAGAGTTTCAGAGAACTTCAGAGAACTTCAGAGAATGTCAGAGACTGTCAGAGAGTGTTTGAGAGTTTCAGAGAGTTTCAGAGAATGTCAGAGAGTGTCAGAGGGTGTCAGAGAATGTCGGAGAGTTTCTGAGAGTATCTGTGTGTATAAGAGAGTGTCAGAGGGTTCTGAGAGTTTCTGAGTGTGTCAGGGAGTGTCACAGAGTGTCAGAGACTGTCAGAGAGTGTCAGAGATTTTCAGAGAGTTTCAGAGAATGTCAGAGAGTGTCTGAGAGTTTCAGATAGTTTCAGAGAATGTCAGAGAGTGTCAGAGCTTGTCAGAGAATGTCGGAGGGTTTCTGAGAGTATCTGTGTGTGTAAGAGAGTGTCAGAGGGTTCTGAGAGTTTCTGAGTGTGTCAGGGAGTGTCACAGAGTGTCAGAGACTGTCAGAGAGTGTCAGAGAGTGTCAGAAAGTTTCAGAGAGTGTCAGATAGTGTCAGAGAGTTTCAGAGAGTGTCACAGAGTGTCAGAGAGTGTCAGAGGGTGTCAGAAAATGTCGGAGAGTTTCTGAGAGTATCTGTGAGTTTCAGAGAGTGTCAGAGAGAGTTACAGAGTGTCAGAGAGTTTCAGAGACTGTCACAGACATTCAGAGAGTGTCAGAGAATGTCGGAGAGTTTCTGAGAGTATCTGTGTGTGTAAGAGAGTGTCAGAGGGTTCTGAGAGTTTCTGAGTGTGTCAGGGAGTGTCACAGAGTGTCAGAGACTGTCAGAGAGTGTCAGAGAGTTTCAGAGAGTTTCAGAGAATGTCAGAGAGTGTCAGAGAGTGTCTGAGAGTTTCAGAGCGTTTCAGAGAATGTCAGAGAGTGTCAGAGAATGTCGGAGGGTTTCTGAGAGTATCTGTGTGTGTAAGAGAGTGTCAGAGGGTTCTGGGAGTTTCTGAGTGTGTCAGGGAGTGTCACAGAGTGTCAGAGACTGTCAGAGAGTGTCAGAGAGTTTCAGAGAGTTACACAGAGTGTCAGAGAGTGTCAGAGAGTGTCAGAGGGTGTCATAGAATGTCGGAGAGTTTCTGAGAGTATCTGTGAGTGTCAGAGAGTGTCAGAGAGTTTCACAGTGTGTCACAGATTGTTAGAGAGTGTCAGAGAGTGTCAGAGAGTGTCAGAAAGATTCAGAGGGTGTCAGATAGTGTCAGAGAGTTTCAGAGAGTGTCACAGAGTGTCAGAGAGCTTCAGAGAGTGTCAGAGAGTGTCAGAGAGTGTCAGAGAGTTTCACAGAGTTTCAGAGAATGTCAGAGAGTGTCAGAGACTGTCTGAGAGTTTCAGAGAGTTTCAGAGAATGTCAGAGAGTGTCAGAGATTATCAGAGAATGTCGGAGAGTTTCTGAGAGTATCTGTGAGTGCAAGAGAGTGTCAGAGGGTTCTGAGAGTTTCTGAGTGTGTCAGGGAGTGTCACAGAGTGTCAGAGACTGTCAGAGAGTGTCAGAGAGTCTCAGAGAGTTTCACAGAGTGTCAGAGAGTGTCAGAGGTTGTCAGAGAATTTCGGAGAGTTTCTGAGAGTATCTGTGAGTGTCAGAGAGTGTCAGAGAGTTCCACAGTGTGACACAGAGTGTCACAGATTGTCAGAGAGTTTCAGAGAATGTCAGGGAGTGTCAGAAAGTTTCAGAGAGTGTCAGATAGTGTCAGAGAGTTTCAGAGAGTATCACAGAGTGTCAGAGAGTTTAAGAGAGCTTCAGAGAGATGTCAGAGAGTGTCAGAGAGTGTCACAGTGTTTCAGAGAGTTTCAGAGAGTGACAGAGAGTTTCAGAGAGTGTCAGACACTGTCTGAGAGTGTCGGAGAGTGTCAAAGAGTTTCAGAGAGTGACAGAGAGTTTCAGAGAGTTTCTGAGTGTGTCAGAGAGTGCCAGAGAGTTTCTGAGTGTGTCGGAGAGTGTCAGAGACTGTCAGAGAGTTTCAGGGAGTGTCAGAGAGTTTCAGAGAGTGTCAGAGAGGGTCAGAGAGTTTCAGAGAGTTTCTGAGAGTGTCACAGCGTGTCAGAGAGTGTCAGAGAGATTGCAGAGAGTGTCAGAGCGTGTCAGAGAACTTCAGAGAGTTTCAGAGAGTTTCAGAGAGTTTCAGAGAGCTTCAGAGAGTTTCAGAGAGTGTCAGAGATTGTATGAGAGTTTCAGAGATTGTCAAAGAGTTTCAGAGAGTGTCAGAGAGTGTCAGTGAGTTTCAGAGAATGTCAGAGAGTGTCAGAAAGTGTCTGAGAGTTTCAGAGAGTTTCAGAGAATGTCAGAGAGTGTCAGAGAGTGTCAGAGAATGTCGGAGACTTTCTGAGAGTATCTGTGAGTGTAAGAGAGTGTCAGAGGGTTCTGAGAGTTTCTGAGTGTGTCAGGGAGTGTCACAGAGTGTCAGAGACTGTCAGAGAGTTTCAGAGAGTTTCAGAGAATGTCAGAGAGTGTCAGAGGTTGTCAGAGAATTTCGGAGATTTTCTGAGAGTATCTGTGAGTGTCAGAGAGTATCAGAGAGTTTCACAGTGTGTCAGAGAGTGTCAGAGAGTGTCTGAGATTGTCTGAGAGTGTCAGAGAATGTCAGAGAAGGTCGGAGAGTTTCTGAGGGTATCTGTGAGTGTCAGAGAGTGTCCGAGAGTTTCCCAGTGTGTCACAGAGTTTCAGAGAGTGTCAGAGAGTGTCAGAGAATGTCGGAGGGTTTCTGAGAGTATCTGTGTGTGTAAGAGAGTGTCGGAGGGTTCTGAGAGTTTCTGAGTGTGTCAGGGAGTGTCACAGAGTGTCAGAGACTGTCAGAGATTTTCAGAGAGTTTCAGAGGGTGTCAGAGAATGTCGGACAGGTTCTGAGAGAATCTGTGAGTGTCAGAGAGTGTCAGAGAGTTTCACAGTGTGTCACAGAGTGTCAGAGAGTGTCAGAGAGTGTCAGAGAGTGTCAGAAAGATTCAGAGAGTGTCAGATAGTGTCAGAGAGTTTCAGAGAGTGTCACAGAGTGTCAGAGAGCTTCAGAGAGTGTCAGAGAGTGTCAGAGACTGTCTGAGAGTTTCAGAGAGTTTCAGAGAATGTCAGAGAGTGTCAGAGAGTATCAGAGAATGTCGGAGAGTTTCTGAGAGTATCTGTGAGTGTAAGAGAGTGTCAGAGGGTTCTGAGAGTTTCTGAGTGTGTCAGGGAGTGTCACAGAGTGTCAGAGACTGTCAGAGAGTGTCAGAGAGTCTCAGAGAGTTTCACAGAGTGTCAGAGAGTGTCAGAGGTTGTCAGAGAATTTCGGAGAGTTTCTGAGAGTATCTGTGAGTGTCAGAGAGTGTCAGAGAGTTCCACAGTGTGTCACAGAGTGTCACAGATTGTCAGAGAGTTTCAGAGAATGTCAGGGAGTGTCAGAAAGTTTCAGAGAGTGTCAGATAGTGTCGGAGAGTTTCAGAGAGTGTCACAGAGTGTCAGAGAGTTTCAGAGAGCTTTAGAGAGATGTCAGAGAGTGTCAGAGAGTGTCACAGTGTTTCAGAGAGTTTCAGAGAGTGTCAGAGAATTTCAGAGAGTGTCAGACACTGTCTGAGAGTGTCGGAGAGTGTCAAAGAGTTTCAGAGAGTGTCAGAGAGTTTCAGAGAGTGTCAGAGAGTGTCAAAGAGTTTCAGAGAGTGTCAGAGAGTTTCAGAGAGTTTCTGAGTGTGTCAGAGAGTGTCAGAGAGTTTCAGGGAGTGTCAGAGAGTTTCAGAGAGTGTCAGAGAGGGTCAGAGAGTTTCAGAGAGTTTCTGAGAGTGTCACAGCGTGTCAGAGAGTGTCAGAGAGATTGCAGAGAGTGTCAGAGCGTGTCAGAGAACTTCAGAGAGTATCAGAGAGTTTCAGAGAGTTTCAGAGAGCTTCAGAGAGTTTCAGAGAATGTCAGAGAGTGTCAGAGACTGTCTGAGAGTTTCAGAGAGTTTCAGAGAATGTCAGAGAGTGTCAGAGATTATCAGAGAATGTCGGAGAGTTTCTGAGAGTATCTGTGAGTGCAAGAGAGTGTCAGAGGGTTCTGAGAGTTTCTGAGTGTGTCAGGGAGTGTCACAGAGTGTCAGAGACTGTCAGAGAGTGTCAGAGAGTCTCAGAGAGTTTCACAGAGTGTCAGAGAGTGTCAGAGGTTGTCAGAGAATTTCGGAGAGTTTCTGAGAGTATCTGTGAGTGTCAGAGAGTGTCAGAGAGTTCCACAGTGTGACACAGAGTGTCACAGATTGTCAGAGAGTTTCAGAGAATGTCAGGGAGTGTCAGAAAGTTTCAGAGAGTGTCAGATAGTGTCAGAGAGTTTCAGAGAGTATCACAGAGTGTCAGAGAGTTTAAGAGAGCTTCAGAGAGATGTCAGAGAGTGTCAGAGAGTGTCACAGTGTTTCAGAGAGTTTCAGAGAGTGACAGAGAGTTTCAGAGAGTGTCAGACACTGTCTGAGAGTGTCGGAGAGTGTCAAAGAGTTTCAGAGAGTGACAGAGAGTTTCAGAGAGTTTCTGAGTGTGTCAGAGAGTGCCAGAGAGTTTCTGAGTGTGTCGGAGAGTGTCAGAGACTGTCAGAGAGTTTCAGGGAGTGTCAGAGAGTTTCAGAGAGTGTCAGAGAGGGTCAGAGAGTTTCAGAGAGTTTCTGAGAGTGTCACAGCGTGTCAGAGAGTGTCAGAGAGATTGCAGAGAGTGTCAGAGCGTGTCAGAGAACTTCAGAGAGTTTCAGAGAGTTTCAGAGAGTTTCAGAGAGCTTCAGAGAGTTTCAGAGAGTGTCAGAGATTGTATGAGAGTTTCAGAGATTGTCAAAGAGTTTCAGAGAGTGTCAGAGAGTGTCAGTGAGTTTCAGAGAATGTCAGAGAGTGTCAGAAAGTGTCTGAGAGTTTCAGAGAGTTTCAGAGAATGTCAGAGAGTGTCAGAGAGTGTCAGAGAATGTCGGAGACTTTCTGAGAGTATCTGTGAGTGTAAGAGAGTGTCAGAGGGTTCTGAGAGTTTCTGAGTGTGTCAGGGAGTGTCACAGAGTGTCAGAGACTGTCAGAGAGTTTCAGAGAGTTTCAGAGAATGTCAGAGAGTGTCAGAGGTTGTCAGAGAATTTCGGAGATTTTCTGAGAGTATCTGTGAGTGTCAGAGAGTATCAGAGAGTTTCACAGTGTGTCACAGAGTGTCAGAGAGTGTCAGAGAGTGTCTGAGATTGTCTGAGAGTGTCAGAGAATGTCAGAGAAGGTCGGAGAGTTTCTGAGGGTATCTGTGAGTGTCAGAGAGTGTCCGAGAGTTTCCCAGTGTGTCACAGAGTTTCAGAGAGTGTCAGAGAGTGTCAGAGAATGTCGGAGGGTTTCTGAGAGTATCTGTGTGTGTAAGAGAGTGTCGGAGGGTTCTGAGAGTTTCTGAGTGTGTCAGGGAGTGTCACAGAGTGTCAGAGACTGTCAGAGATTGTCAGAGAGTTTCAGAGGGTGTCAGAGAATGTCGGACAGTTTCTGAGAGAATCTGTGAGTGTCAGAGAGTGTCAGAGAGTTTCACAGTGTGTCACAGAGTGTCAGAGAGTGTCAGAGAGTGTCAGAGAGTGTCAGAAAGATTCAGAGAGTGTCAGATAGTGTCAGAGAGTTTCAGAGAGTGTCACAGAGTGTCAGAGAGCTTCAGAGAGTGTCAGAGAGTGTCAGAGACTGTCTGAGAGTTTCAGAGAGTTTCAGAGAATGTCAGAGAGTGTCAGAGAGTATCAGAGAATGTCGGAGAGTTTCTGAGAGTATCTGTGAGTGTAAGAGAGTGTCAGAGGGTTCTGAGAGTTTCTGAGTGTGTCAGGGAGTGTCACAGAGTGTCAGAGACTGTCAGAGAGTGTCAGAGAGTCTCAGAGAGTTTCACAGAGTGTCAGAGAGTGTCAGAGGTTGTCAGAGAATTTCGGAGAGTTTCTGAGAGTATCTGTGAGTGTCAGAGAGTGTCAGAGAGTTCCACAGTGTGTCACAGAGTGTCACAGATTGTCAGAGAGTTTCAGAGAATGTCAGGGAGTGTCAGAAAGTTTCAGAGAGTGTCAGATAGTGTCGGAGAGTTTCAGAGAGTGTCACAGAGTGTCAGAGAGTTTCAGAGAGCTTCAGAGAGATGTCAGAGAGTGTCAGAGAGTGTCACAGTGTTTCAGAGAGTTTCAGAGAGTGTCAGAGAATTTCAGAGAGTGTCAGACACTGTCTGAGAGTGTCGGAGAGTGTCAAAGAGTTTCAGAGAGTGTCAGAGAGATTGCAGAGAGTGTCAGAGCGTGTCAGAGAACTTCAGAGAGTATCAGAGAGTTTCAGAGAGTTTCAGAGAGCTTCAGAGAGTTTCAGAGAGTTTCAGAGAGTGTCAGAGATTGTATGAGAGTGTCAGAGATTGTCAAAGAGTTTCAGAGAGTGTCAGAGAGTGTCAGTGAGTTTCAGAGAATGTCAGAGAGTGTCAGAAAGTGTCTGAGAGTTTCAGAGAGTTTCAGAGAATGTCAGAGAGTGTCAGAGAGTGTCAGAGAATGTCGGAGACTTTCTGAGAGTATCTGTAAGTGTAAGAGAGTGTCAGAGGGTTCTGAGAGTTTCTGAGTGTGTCAGGGAGTGTCACAGAGTGTCAGAGACTGTCAGAGAGTTTCAGAGAGTTTCAGAGAATGTCAGAGAGTGTCAGAGGGTGTCAGAGAAAGTCGGAGATTTTCTGAGAGTATCTGTGAGTGTCAGAGAGTATCAGAGAGTTTCACAGTGTGTCACAGAGTGTCAGAGAGTGTCAGAGAGTGTCTGAGATTGTCTGAGAGTGTCAGAGACTGTCAGAGAATGTCGGAGAGTTTCTGAGGGTATCTGTGAGTGTCAGAGAGTGTCCGAGAGTTTCCCAGTGTGTCACAGAGTGTCAGAGAGTTTCAGAGAATGTCAGAGAACGTCGGAGAGTTTCTGAGAGTATCTGTGAGTGTCAGAGAGTGTCAGAGACTGTCAGAGACTGTCAGAGGGTTCAGAGAGTGTCTGAGTGTGTCAGAGAGTTTCACAGTGTGTCACAGAGTGTCAGAGAGTGTCAGAGAGTTTCAGAGACTGTCCGATCATGTCAGAGAGTGTCAGAGAGTTTCAGAGAGTGTCACAGACTTTCAGAGAGTGTCAGAGAGTTTCAGACAGTGTCAGAGAGTTTCAGAGAGTGTCAGAGAGATTGCAGAGAGTGTCAGAGAGTGTGGGAGAGCTTCAGAGTTTCAGAGAATTTCAGAGAGTTTCAGAGAGCTTCAGAGAGATGTCAGAGAGTGTCAGAGAGTGTCACAGTGTTTCAGAGAGTTTCAGAGAGTGACAGAGAGTTTCAGAGAGTGTCAGACACTGTCTGAGAGTGTCGGAGAGTGTCAAAGAGTTTCAGAGAGTGACAGAGAGTTTCAGAGAGTTTCTGAGTGTGTCAGAGAGTGCCAGAGAGTTTCTGAGTGTGTCGGAGAGTGTCAGAGACTGTCAGAGAGTTTCAGGGAGTGTCAGAGAGTTTCAGAGAGTGTCAGAGAGGGTCAGAGAGTTTCAGAGAGTTTCTGAGAGTGTCACAGCGTGTCAGAGAGTGTCAGAGAGATTGCAGAGAGTGTCAGAGCGTGTCAGAGAACTTCAGAGAGTTTCAGAGAGTTTCAGAGAGTTTCAGAGAGCTTCAGAGAGTTTCAGAGAGTGTCAGAGATTGTATGAGAGTTTCAGAGATTGTCAAAGAGTTTCAGAGAGTGTCAGAGAGTGTCAGTGAGTTTCAGAGAATGTCAGAGAGTGTCAGAAAGTGTCTGAGAGTTTCAGAGAGTTTCAGAGAATGTCAGAGAGTGTCAGAGAGTGTCAGAGAATGTCGGAGACTTTCTGAGAGTATCTGTGAGTGTAAGAGAGTGTCAGAGGGTTCTGAGAGTTTCTGAGTGTGTCAGGGAGTGTCACAGAGTGTCAGAGACTGTCAGAGAGTTTCAGAGAGTTTCAGAGAATGTCAGAGAGTGTCAGAGGTTGTCAGAGAATTTCGGAGATTTTCTGAGAGTATCTGTGAGTGTCAGAGAGTATCAGTGAGTTTCACAGTGTGTCACAGAGTGTCAGAGAGTGTCAGAGAGTGTCTGAGATTGTCTGAGAGTGTCAGAGAATGTCAGAGAAGGTCGGAGAGTTTCTGAGGGTATCTGTGAGTGTCAGAGAGTGTCCGAGAGTTTCCCAGTGTGTCACAGAGTTTCAGAGAGTGTCAGAGAGTGTCAGAGAATGTCGGAGGGTTTCTGAGAGTATCTGTGTGTGTAAGAGAGTGTCGGAGGGTTCTGAGAGTTTCTGAGTGTGTCAGGGAGTGTCACAGAGTGTCAGAGACTGTCAGAGATTGTCAGAGAGTTTCAGAGGGTGTCAGAGAATGTCGGACAGTTTCTGAGAGAATCTGTGAGTGTCAGAGAGTGTCAGAGAGTTTCACAGTGTGTCACAGAGTGTCAGAGAGTGTCAGAGAGTGTCAGAGAGTGTCAGAAAGATTCAGAGAGTGTCAGATAGTGTCAGAGAGTTTCAGAGAGTGTCACAGAGTGTCAGAGAGCTTCAGAGAGTGTCAGAGAGTGTCAGAGACTGTCTGAGAGTTTCAGAGAGTTTCAGAGAATGTCAGAGAGTGTCAGAGAGTATCAGAGAATGTCGGAGAGTTTCTGAGAGTATCTGTGAGTGTAAGAGAGTGTCAGAGGGTTCTGAGAGTTTCTGAGTGTGTCAGGGAGTGTCACAGAGTGTCAGAGACTGTCAGAGAGTGTCAGAGAGTCTCAGAGAGTTTCACAGAGTGTCAGAGAGTGTCAGAGGTTGTCAGAGAATTTCGGAGAGTTTCTGAGAGTATCTGTGAGTGTCAGAGAGTGTCAGAGAGTTCCACAGTGTGTCACAGAGTGTCACAGATTGTCAGAGAGTTTCAGAGAATGTCAGGGAGTGTCAGAAAGTTTCAGAGAGTGTCAGATAGTGTCGGAGAGTTTCAGAGAGTGTCACAGAGTGTCAGAGAGTTTCAGAGAGCTTCAGAGAGATGTCAGAGAGTGTCAGAGAGTGTCACAGTGTTTCAGAGAGTTTCAGAGAGTGTCAGAGAATTTCAGAGAGTGTCAGACACTGTCTGAGAGTGTCGGAGAGTGTCAAAGAGTTTCAGAGAGTGTCAGAGAGATTGCAGAGAGTGTCAGAGCGTGTCAGAGAACTTCAGAGAGTATCAGAGAGTTTCAGAGAGTTTCAGAGAGCTTCAGAGAGTTTCAGAGAGTTTCAGAGAGTGTCAGAGATTGTATGAGAGTGTCAGAGATTGTCAAAGAGTTTCAGAGAGTGTCAGAGAGTGTCAGTGAGTTTCAGAGAATGTCAGAGAGTGTCAGAAAGTGTCTGAGAGTTTCAGAGAGTTTCAGAGAATGTCAGAGAGTGTCAGAGAGTGTCAGAGAATGTCGGAGACTTTCTGAGAGTATCTGTAAGTGTAAGAGAGTGTCAGAGGGTTCTGAGAGTTTCTGAGTGTGTCAGGGAGTGTCACAGAGTGTCAGAGACTGTCAGAGAGTTTCAGAGAGTTTCAGAGAATGTCAGAGAGTGTCAGAGGGTGTCAGAGAAAGTCGGAGATTTTCTGAGAGTATCTGTGAGTGTCAGAGAGTATCAGAGAGTTTCACAGTGTGTCACAGAGTGTCAGAGAGTGTCAGAGAGTGTCAGAGAGTGTCTGAGATTGTCTGAGAGTGTCAGAGACTGTCAGAGAATGTCGGAGAGTTTCTGAGGGTATCTGTGAGTGTCAGAGAGTGTCCGAGAGTTTCCCAGTGTGTCACAGAGTGTCAGAGAGTTTCAGAGAATGTCAGAGAACGTCGGAGAGTTTCTGAGAGTATCTGTGAGTGTCAGAGAGTGTCAGAGACTGTCAGAGACTGTCAGAGGGTTCAGAGAGTGTCTGAGTGTGTCAGAGAGTTTCACAGTGTGTCACAGAGTGTCAGAGAGTGTCAGAGAGTTTCAGAGACTGTCCGATCATGTCAGAGAGTGTCAGAGAGTTTCAGAGAGTGTCACAGACTTTCAGAGAGTGTCAGAGAGTTTCAGACAGTGTCAGAGAGTTTCAGAGAGTGTCAGAGAGATTGCAGAGAGTGTCAGAGAGTGTGGGAGAGCTTCAGAGTTTCAGAGAATTTCAGAGAGTTTCAGAGAGCTTCAGAGAGATGTCAGAGAGTGTCAGAGAGTGTCACAGTGTTTCAGAGAGTTTCAGAGAGTGACAGAGAGTTTCAGAGAGTGTCAGACACTGTCTGAGAGTGTCGGAGAGTGTCAAAGAGTTTCAGAGAGTGACAGAGAGTTTCAGAGAGTTTCTGAGTGTGTCAGAGAGTGCCAGAGAGTTTCTGAGTGTGTCGGAGAGTGTCAGAGACTGTCAGAGAGTTTCAGGGAGTGTCAGAGAGTTTCAGAGAGTGTCAGAGAGGGTCAGAGAGTTTCAGAGAGTTTCTGAGAGTGTCACAGCGTGTCAGAGAGTGTCAGAGAGATTGCAGAGAGTGTCAGAGCGTGTCAGAGAACTTCAGAGAGTTTCAGAGAGTTTCAGAGAGTTTCAGAGAGCTTCAGAGAGTTTCAGAGAGTGTCAGAGATTGTATGAGAGTTTCAGAGATTGTCAAAGAGTTTCAGAGAGTGTCAGAGAGTGTCAGTGAGTTTCAGAGAATGTCAGAGAGTGTCAGAAAGTGTCTGAGAGTTTCAGAGAGTTTCAGAGAATGTCAGAGAGTGTCAGAGAGTGTCAGAGAATGTCGGAGACTTTCTGAGAGTATCTGTGAGTGTAAGAGAGTGTCAGAGGGTTCTGAGAGTTTCTGAGTGTGTCAGGGAGTGTCACAGAGTGTCAGAGACTGTCAGAGAGTTTCAGAGAGTTTCAGAGAATGTCAGAGAGTGTCAGAGGTTGTCAGAGAATTTCGGAGATTTTCTGAGAGTATCTGTGAGTGTCAGAGAGTATCAGAGAGTTTCACAGTGTGTCACAGAGTGTCAGAGAGTGTCAGAGAGTGTCTGAGATTGTCTGAGAGTGTCAGAGAATGTCAGAGAAGGTCGGAGAGTTTCTGAGGGTATCTGTGAGTGTCAGAGAGTGTCCGAGAGTTTCCCAGTGTGTCACAGAGTTTCAGAGAGTGTCAGAGAGTGTCAGAGAATGTCGGAGGGTTTCTGAGAGTATCTGTGTGTGTAAGAGAGTGTCGGAGGGTTCTGAGAGTTTCTGAGTGTGTCAGGGAGTGTCACAGAGTGTCAGAGACTGTCAGAGATTGTCAGAGAGTTTCAGAGGGTGTCAGAGAATGTCGGACAGTTTCTGAGAGAATCTGTGAGTGTCAGAGAGTGTCAGAGAGTTTCACAGTGTGTCACAGAGTGTCAGAGAGTGTCAGAGAGTGTCAGAGAGTGTCAGAAAGATTCAGAGAGTGTCAGATAGTGTCAGAGAGTTTCAGAGAGTGTCACAGAGTGTCAGAGAGCTTCAGAGAGTGTCAGAGAGTGTCAGAGACTGTCTGAGAGTTTCAGAGAGTTTCAGAGAATGTCAGAGAGTGTCAGAGAGTATCAGAGAATGTCGGAGAGTTTCTGAGAGTATCTGTGAGTGTAAGAGAGTGTCAGAGGGTTCTGAGAGTTTCTGAGTGTGTCAGGGAGTGTCACAGAGTGTCAGAGACTGTCAGAGAGTGTCAGAGAGTCTCAGAGAGTTTCACAGAGTGTCAGAGAGTGTCAGAGGTTGTCAGAGAATTTCGGAGAGTTTCTGAGAGTATCTGTGAGTGTCAGAGAGTGTCAGAGAGTTCCACAGTGTGTCACAGAGTGTCACAGATTGTCAGAGAGTTTCAGAGAATGTCAGGGAGTGTCAGAAAGTTTCAGAGAGTGTCAGATAGTGTCGGAGAGTTTCAGAGAGTGTCACAGAGTGTCAGAGAGTTTCAGAGAGCTTCAGAGAGATGTCAGAGAGTGTCAGAGAGTGTCACAGTGTTTCAGAGAGTTTCAGAGAGTGTCAGAGAATTTCAGAGAGTGTCAGACACTGTCTGAGAGTGTCGGAGAGTGTCAAAGAGTTTCAGAGAGTGTCAGAGAGTTTCAGAGAGTGTCAGAGAGATTGCAGAGAGTGTCAGAGAGTGTGGGAGAGCTTCAGAGTTTCAGAGAATTTCAGAGAGTTTCAGAGAGCTTCAGAGAGATGTCAGAGAGTGTCAGAGAGTGTCACAGTGTTTCAGAGAGTTTCAGAGAGTGACAGAGAGTTTCAGAGAGTGTCAGACACTGTCTGAGAGTGTCGGAGAGTGTCAAAGAGTTTCAGAGAGTGACAGAGAGTTTCAGAGAGTTTCTGAGTGTGTCAGAGAGTGCCAGAGAGTTTCTGAGTGTGTCGGAGAGTGTCAGAGACTGTCAGAGAGTTTCAGGGAGTGTCAGAGAGTTTCAGAGAGTGTCAGAGAGGGTCAGAGAGTTTCAGAGAGTTTCTGAGTGTGTCACAGCTTGTCAGAGAGTGTCAGAGAGATTGCAGAGAGTGTCAGAGCGTGTCAGAGAACTTCAGAGAGTTTCAGAGAGTTTCAGAGAGTTTCAGAGAGCTTCAGAGAGTTTCAGAGAGTGTCAGAGATTGTATGAGAGTTTCAGAGATTGTCAAAGAGTTTCAGAGAGTGTCAGAGAGTGTCAGTGAGTTTCAGAGAATGTCAGAGAGTGTCAGAAAGTGTCTGAGAGTTTCAGAGAGTTTCAGAGAATGTCAGAGAGTGTCAGAGAGTGTCAGAGAATGTCGGAGACTTTCTGAGAGTATCTGTGAGTGTAAGAGAGTGTCAGAGGGTTCTGAGAGTTTCTGAGTGTGTCAGGGAGTGTCACAGAGTGTCAGAGACTGTCAGAGAGTTTCAGAGAGTTTCAGAGAATGTCAGAGAGTGTCAGAGGTTGTCAGAGAATTTCGGAGATTTTCTGAGAGTATCTGTGAGTGTCAGAGAGTATCAGAGAGTTTCACAGTGTGTCACAGAGTGTCAGAGAGTGTCAGAGAGTGTCTGAGATTGTCTGAGAGTGTCAGAGAATGTCAGAGAAGGTCGGAGAGTTTCTGAGGGTATCTGTGAGTGTCAGAGAGTGTCCGAGAGTTTCCCAGTGTGTCACAGAGTTTCAGAGAGTGTCAGAGAGTGTCAGAGAATGTCGGAGGGTTTCTGAGAGTATCTGTGTGTGTAAGAGAGTGTCGGAGGGTTCTGAGAGTTTCTGAGTGTGTCAGGGAGTGTCACAGAGTGTCAGAGACTGTCAGAGATTGTCAGAGAGTTTCAGAGGGTGTCAGAGAATGTCGGACAGTTTCTGAGAGAATCTGTGAGTGTCAGAGAGTGTCAGAGAGTTTCACAGTGTGTCACAGAGTGTCAGAGAGTGTCAGAGAGTGTCAGAGAGTGTCAGAAAGATTCAGAGAGTGTCAGATAGTGTCAGAGAGTTTCAGAGAGTGTCACAGAGTGTCAGAGAGCTTCAGAGAGTGTCAGAGAGTGTCAGAGACTGTCTGAGAGTTTCAGAGAGTTTCAGAGAATGTCAGAGAGTGTCAGAGAGTATCAGAGAATGTCGGAGAGTTTCTGAGAGTATCTGTGAGTGTAAGAGAGTGTCAGAGGGTTCTGAGAGTTTCTGAGTGTGTCAGGGAGTGTCACAGAGTGTCAGAGACTGTCAGAGAGTGTCAGAGAGTCTCAGAGAGTTTCACAGAGTGTCAGAGAGTGTCAGAGGTTGTCAGAGAATTTCGGAGAGTTTCTGAGAGTATCTGTGAGTGTCAGAGAGTGTCAGAGAGTTCCACAGTGTGTCACAGAGTGTCACAGATTGTCAGAGAGTTTCAGAGAATGTCAGGGAGTGTCAGAAAGTTTCAGAGAGTGTCAGATAGTGTCGGAGAGTTTCAGAGAGTGTCACAGAGTGTCAGAGAGTTTCAGAGAGCTTCAGAGAGATGTCAGAGAGTGTCAGAGAGTGTCACAGTGTTTCAGAGAGTTTCAGAGAGTGTCAGAGAATTTCAGAGAGTGTCAGACACTGTCTGAGAGTGTCGGAGAGTGTCAAAGAGTTTCAGAGAGTGTCAGAGAGTTTCAGAGAGTGTCAGAGAGTGTCAAAGAGTTTCAGAGAGTGTCAGAGAGTTTCAGAGAGTTTCTGAGTGTGTCAGAGAGTGTCAGAGAGTTTCAGGGAGTGTCAGAGAGTTTCAGAGAGTGTCAGAGAGGGTCAGAGAGTTTCAGAGAGTTTCCAAGAGTGTCACAGCGTGTCAGAGAGTGTCAGAGAGATTGCAGAGAGTGTCAGAGCGTGTCAGAGAACTTCAGAGAGTTTCAGAGAGTTTCAGAGAGTTTCAGAGAGCTTCAGAGAGTTTCAGAGAGTTTCAGAGAGTGTCAGAGATTGTATGAGAGTGTCAGAGATTGTCAAAGAGTTTCAGAGAGTGTCAGAGAGTGTCAGTGAGTTTCAGAGAATGTCAGAGAGTGTCAGAAAGTGTCTGAGAGTTTCAGAGAGTTTCAGAGAATGTCAGAGAGTGTCAGAGAGTGTCAGAGAATGTCGGAGAGTGTCAGAAAGTGTCTGAGAGTTTCAGAGAGCTTCAGAGAGTTTCAGAGAGTGTCAGAGAGTGTTAGTGAGTTTCAGAGAATGTCAGAGAGTGTCAGAAAGTGTCTGAGAGTTTCAGAGAGTTTCAGAGAATGTCAGAGAGTGTCAGAGAGTGTCAGAGAATGTCGGAGACTTTCTGAGAGTATCTGTGAGTGTAAGAGAGTGTCAGAGGGTTCTGAGAGTTTCTGAGTGTGTCAGGGAGTGTCACAGAGTGTCAGAGACTGTCAGAGAGTTTCAGAGAGTTTCAGAGAATGTCAGAGAGTGTCAGAGGTTGTCAGAGAATTTCGGAGATTTTCTGAGAGTATCTGTGAGTGTCAGAGAGTATCAGAGAGTTTCACAGTGTGTCACAGAGTGTCAGAGAGTGTCAGAGAGTGTCTGAGATTGTCTGAGAGTGTCAGAGAATGTCAGAGAAGGTCGGAGAGTTTCTGAGGGTATCTGTGAGTGTCAGAGAGTGTCCGAGAGTTTCCCAGTGTGTCACAGAGTTTCAGAGAGTGTCAGAGAGTGTCAGAGAATGTCGGAGGGTTTCTGAGAGTATCTGTGTGTGTAAGAGAGTGTCGGAGGGTTCTGAGAGTTTCTGAGTGTGTCAGGGAGTGTCACAGAGTGTCAGAGACTGTCAGAGATTGTCAGAGAGTTTCAGAGGGTGTCAGAGAATGTCGGACAGTTTCTGAGAGAATCTGTGAGTGTCAGAGAGTGTCAGAGAGTTTCACAGTGTGTCACAGAGTGTCAGAGAGTGTCAGAGAGTGTCAGAGAGTGTCAGAAAGATTCAGAGAGTGTCAGATAGTGTCAGAGAGTTTCAGAGAGTGTCACAGAGTGTCAGAGAGCTTCAGAGAGTGTCAGAGAGTGTCAGAGACTGTCTGAGAGTTTCAGAGAGTTTCAGAGAATGTCAGAGAGTGTCAGAGAGTATCAGAGAATGTCGGAGAGTTTCTGAGAGTATCTGTGAGTGTAAGAGAGTGTCAGAGGGTTCTGAGAGTTTCTGAGTGTGTCAGGGAGTGTCACAGAGTGTCAGAGACTGTCAGAGAGTGTCAGAGAGTCTCAGAGAGTTTCACAGAGTGTCAGAGAGTGTCAGAGGTTGTCAGAGAATTTCGGAGAGTTTCTGAGAGTATCTGTGAGTGTCAGAGAGTGTCAGAGAGTTCCACAGTGTGTCACAGAGTGTCACAGATTGTCAGAGAGTTTCAGAGAATGTCAGGGAGTGTCAGAAAGTTTCAGAGAGTGTCAGATAGTGTCGGAGAGTTTCAGAGAGTGTCACAGAGTGTCAGAGAGTTTCAGAGAGCTTCAGAGAGATGTCAGAGAGTGTCAGAGAGTGTCACAGTGTTTCAGAGAGTTTCAGAGAGTGTCAGAGAATTTCAGAGAGTGTCAGACACTGTCTGAGAGTGTCGGAGAGTGTCAAAGAGTTTCAGAGAGTGTCAGAGAGTTTCAGAGAGTGTCAGAGAGTGTCAAAGAGTTTCAGAGAGTGTCAGAGAGTTTCAGAGAGTTTCTGAGTGTGTCAGAGAGTGTCAGAGAGTTTCAGGGAGTGTCAGAGAGTTTCAGAGAGTGTCAGAGAGGGTCAGAGAGTTTCAGAGAGTTTCTAAGAGTGTCACAGCGTGTCAGAGAGTGTCAGAGAGATTGCAGAGAGTGTCAGAGCGTGTCAGAGAACTTCAGAGAGTTTCAGAGAGTTTCAGAGAGTTTCAGAGAGCTTCAGAGAGTTTCAGAGAGTTTCAGAGAGTGTCAGAGATTGTATGAGAGTGTCAGAGATTGTCAAAGAGTTTCAGAGAGTGTCAGAGAGTGTCAGTGAGTTTCAGAGAATGTCAGAGAGTGTCAGAAAGTGTCTGAGAGTTTCAGAGAGTTTCAGAGAATGTCAGAGATTGTCAGAGAGTGTCAGAGAATGTCGGAGACTTTCTGAGAGTATCTGTGAGTGTAAGAGAGTGTCAGAGGGTTCTGAGAGTTTCTGAGTGTGTCAGGGAGTGTCACAGAGTGTCAGAGACTGTCAGAGAGTTTCAGAGAGTTTCAGAGAATGTCAGAGAGTGTCAGAGGGTGTCAGAGAAAGTCGGAGATTTTCTGAGAGTATCTGTGAGTGTCAGAGAGTATCAGAGAGTTTCACAGTGTGTCACAGAGTGTCAGAGAGTGTCAGAGTGTGTCTGAGATTGTCTGAGAGTGTCAGAGACTGTCAGAGAATGTCGGAGAGTTTCTGAGGGTATCTGTGAGTGTCAGAGAGTGTCCGAGAGTTTCCCAGTGTGTCACAGAGTGTCAGAGAGTTTCAGAGAGTGTCAGAGAACGTCGGAGAGTTTCTGAGAGTATCTGTGAGTGTCAGAGAGTGTCAGAGACTGTCAGAGACTGTCAGAGGGTTCAGAGAGTGTCTGAGTGTGTCAGAGAGTTTCACAGTGTGTCACAGAGTGTCAGAGAGTGTCAGAGAGTTTCAGAGACTGTCCGATCATGTCAGAGAGTGTCAGAGAGTTTCAGAGAGTGTCACAGACTTTCAGAGAGTGTCAGAGAGTTTCAGACAGTGTCAGAGAGTTTCAGAGAGTGTCAGAGAGATTGCAGAGAGTGTCAGAGAGTGTGGGAGAGCTTCAGAGTTTCAGAGAATTTCAGAGAGTTTCAGAGAGCTTCAGAGAGTGTCAGAGAGCGACAGCGAGTTTCAGAGAATTGTCAGAGATTGTCAGAGCGTTTCAGAGAGTTTCAGAGTGTGTCAGAGAGTGTCTGAGAGTGTCAGAGAGTATCACAGAGTTTCAGAGAGTGTCAGAGAGTGTCAGAGAGTTTCAGATTGTTTCAGAGAGTGTCAGAGAGTGTCAGAAAGGTTCTGAGAGTGTCAGAGAATCTCGGAGAGTTTCTGATAGTATCTGTGAGTGTAAGAGAGTGTCAGAGGGTTCTGAGAGTTTCTGAGTGTGTCAGGCAGTGTCACAGAGTGTCAGAGACTGTCAGAGAGTGTCAGAGAGTTTCAGAGAGTTTCACAGAGTGTCAGAGAGTGTCAGAGAGTGTCAGAGGGTGTCAGAGAATGTCGGAGAGTTTCTGAGAGTATCTGTGAGTGTCAGAGAGTGTCAGAGAGTTTCACAGTGTGTCACAGAGTGTCAGAGAGTGTCAGAGAGTGTCAGAGAGTGTCAGAAAGTTTCAGAGAGTGTCAGATCGTGTCAGAGAGTTTCAGAGAGTGTCAGAGAGTGTCAGAGAGTTTCAGAAAGTTTCAGAGAATGTCAGAGAGTGTCAGAGAGTGTCAGAGAATGTCGGAGAGTTTCTGAGAGTATCTGTGAGTGTAGGAGAGTGTCAGAGGGTTCTGAGAGTTTCTGAGTGTGTCAGGCAGTGTCACAGAGAGTCAGAGACTGTCAGAGAGTGTCAGAGAGTCTCAGAGAGTTTCAGAGAGTGTCAGAGAGGGTCTGAGAGTGTCAGAGGTTGTCAGAGAATGTCGGAGAGTTTCTGAGTGTATCTGTGAGTGTCAGAGAGTGTCAGAGAGTTCCACAGTGTGTCACAGAGTGTCACAAATTGTCAGAGAGTTTCAGAGAATGTCAGGGAGTGTCAGAAAGTTTCAGAGAGTGTCAGATAGTGTCAGAGTTACAGAGAGTGTCACAGAGTGTCAGAGAGTTTCAGAGAGCTTCAGAGAGATGTCAGAGAGTGTCAGAGAGTGTCACAGTGTTTCAAAGAGTTTCAGAGAGTGTCAGAGAGTTTCAGAGAGTGTCAGACACTGTCTGAGAGTGTCGGAGAGTGTCAAAGAGTTTCAGAGAGTGTCAGAGAGTTTCAGAGAGTGTCAGAGAGTGTCAAAGAGTTTCAGAGAGCGTCAGAGAGTTTCTGAGTGTGTCAGAGAGTGCCAGAGAGTTTCTGAGTGTGTCGGAGAGTGTCAGAGAGTTTCAGAGAGTTTCAGGGAGTCTAACAAAGTGTCAGAGAGTGTCAGAGTGTGTCAGAGAGTTTCGGAGAGTGTCTGAGAGGGTCAGAGAGTTTCAGAGAGTTTCTGAGAGTGTCACAGCGTGTCAGAGAGTGTCAGAGAGATTGCAGAGAGTGTCAGAGCGTGTCAGACAACTTCAGAGAGTTTCAGAGAGTTTCAGAGAGCTTCAGAGAGTTTCAGAGTGTTTCAGAGAGTGTCAGAGATTGTATGAGAGTTTCAGAGATTGTCAAAGAGTTTTAGAGAGTGTCAGAGAGTGTCAGTGAGTTTCAGAGAATGTAGAGAGTGTCAGAGAGGGTCTGAGAGTTTCAGAGAGTTTCAGAGAATGTCAGAGAGTGTCAGAGAATGTCGGAGACTTTCTGAGAGTATCTGTGAGTGTAAGAGAGTGTCAGAGGGTTCTGAGAGTTTCTGAGTGTGTCAGGGAGTGTCACAGAGTGTCAGAGACTGTCAGAGAGTGTCAGAGAGTTTCAGAGAGTTTCACAGAGTGTCAGAGATTGTCAGAGAGTGTCAGAGGGTGTCAGAGAAAGTCGGAGATTTTCTGAGAGTATCTGTGAGTGTCAGAGAGTATCAGAGAGTTTCACAGTGTGTCACAGAGTGTCAGAGAGTATCAGAGAGTGTCTGAGATTGTCTGAGAGTGTCAGAGACTGTCAGAGAATGTCGGAGAGTTTCTGACGGTATCTGAAACTCTCTGACACTCTCTGACACTCTGTGACACACTGTGAAACTCTCTGACACACTCAGACACTCTCTGCACCCTCTGACAGTCTCTGACACTCTCTGACACTCCCAGATACTCTCAGAAACTCTCCGACATTCTCTGACAATCTCTGAAACTCTCTGACAATTTGTGACACACTGTGAAACTCTCTGACACTCTCTGACACTCACAGATACTCACAGAACCTCTCCGACATTCCGTGACTGTCTCTGACACTCTCAGACACTCTCAGACACTCTGTGACACACTGTGAAACTCTCTGACACTCACAGATTCTATCAGAAACTCTCCGACATTCTCTGACACTCTCAGAACCTCTCTGACACTCTCTGACACTCTGAAACACTCTGAAACTCTCTGACACTCTCTGACACTCTCTGAAACTCTGTGATACTCTCTGACACTCTCAGACACACTCTGAAACTCTCTGAAACGCTCTGACACTCTCTGACAATGCTCTGAAACTCTCTGTCGCTCTCTGACACTCTCTGAAGCTCTCTGAAATTCTCTGAAACTCTGAAGCTCTCCCACACTCTCTGACACTCTCTGCAATCTCTCTGACACTCTCTGACACTCTCTGAAACTCTCTGAAACTCTCTGAAAGTCTGTGACACTCTCTGAAACTCTCTGACACTCTCTGTCACGATCTGACACTCTCTGAAACTCTCTGACACTCTCTGACACTCTGTGACACACTGTGAAACTATCTGACACACTCAGACACTCTCTGAACCCTCTGACAGTCTCTGACACTCTCTGACACTCACAGATACTCTCAGAAACTCTCCGACGTTCTCTGACACTCTCTGAAACTCTCTGAAATGCTCTGACACTCTCTGACAATGCTCTGAATCAGAGAGTGATAGAGAGTGTCTGAGAGACTCTGAGAGTGTCAGTGAGAGTCAGAGAGTGTTAGAGAGTGTCTGAGAGTGTCTGGGAGTGTCTGAGAGTGTCAGAGATTGTCAGAGTGTGTCAGAGAGTGTCAGAGAGTGTCGGAGAATGATAGAGAGTGATAGAGATTTTCAGAGAGTGATAGAGAGTGTCTGAGAGACTCTGAGAGTGTCAGAGAGTGTCAGAGAGTGATAAAGAGTGTCTGAGATTGTCAGAGAGTCTCAGAGAGTGATAGAGAGTGTCTGAGAGTGCTGAGAAAGTCAGAGAGTGATAGAGAGTTTCTGAGAGTGTCAGAGAGTGTCTGAGAGTGTCTGAGAGAGTCTGTGCGTGTCAGAGAGTGTCAGAGAGTGATTGAGAGTGTCAGAGAGTGTCAGAGAGTGATAGAGAGTGTCAGAGAGTGATAGAGAGTGATAGAGAGTGTCAGAAGGTGTCAGAGAGTGATAGAGAGTGTCTGAGAGTGTCTGAGAGTGTCAGAGAGTGTCTGAGATTGTCTGAGAGTGTCAGAGAGTGTCAGAGAGTGATAGAGAGTGTCTTAGTGTGTCGGAGAGTGTCAGAGAGTGATAGAGAGTGTCTGAGCGTGTCTGAGAAAGTCAGAGAGTGATAGAGAGTTTTTGAGAGTGTCTGAGAGTGTCTGAGAGAGTCTGTGAGTGTCAGAGAGTGTCTGAGAGTGTCAGAGTGTGTCAGAGAGTGGCGGAGAGTGATAGAGAGTGATAGAGGGTGTCTGAGATTGTCAGTGAGTGTCAGAGAGTGATAGAGAGTGTTAGAGAGTTTCTGAGATTGTCAGTGAGTGTCAGAGAGTGATACAGAGTGATAGAGGGTGTCTGAGATTGTCAGTGAGTATCAGAGAGTGATAGAGAGTGTCTGAAAGTGTCAGTGAGTGACAGATGTAATAGAGAGTGATAGAGAGTGTCTGAGAGAGTCTGTGAGTGTCAGAGATTGTCAGAGAGTGTCAGAGAATGATAGAGAGTGTCTGAGAGTGTCAGAGATTGTCAGAGAGTGATCGAGAGTGTCAGAGAGTGTCAGAGAGTGTCTCAGAGTGTCTGAGTGCGTCAGAGAGTGATAGAGAGTGATAGAGAGTGTCTGAGAGTGTCTGAGAGTGTCTGAGAGTGTCAGAGAGTGATAGAGAGTGTCTGAGAGTGTCTGAGAGTGTCAGAGAGTGTCTGAGAGTGTCAGAGAGTGATAGAGAGTGATAGAGAGTGTCAGAGAATGTCAGAGCTTGTCAGAGAGTGATAGAGAGTTTCTGAGAGTGTCAGAGAGTGTCTGAGAGTGTCTGAGAGTGTCTGAGAGTGATAGAGAGTGTCACAGAGTGTCAGAGAATGATAGAGAGTGTCAGAGAGTGATAGAGAGTGTCTGAGTGAGTCAGAGAGAGATATAGAGTGTCAGAGAGTGTCAGAGAGTTATAGAGGGTGTCGGAGAGTGTCAGAGAGTGTCAGAGAGTGATAGGGAGTGACACAGAGTGGCAGAGAGTGTTAGAGAGTGTCAGAGAGTGTCAGAGAGTGTCACAGAGTGATAGAGGGTGTCGGAGAGTGTCAGAGAGTATCAGAGAGTGATAGAGAGTGATACAGAGTGTCAGAGAGTGTTAGAGAGTATCTGAGAGTGTCAGAGAGTGTCTGAGATTGTCAGTGATTGTCAGAGAGTAACAGAGAGTGTCTGAGATTGTCAGTGACTGTCAGAGAGTGATAGAGAGTGTCTAGTGAGTCTGAGAGTGTCAGAGATTGTCAGAGGGTGTCAGAGAGTGATAGAGAGTGATAGAGGCTGTCTGAGATTGTCAGTGAGTGTCAGAGAGTGACAGAGAGTGTAAAAGTGTTTCTGAGATTGTCAGTGAGTGTCAGAGAGTGATAGAGAGTGTCTAGAGAGTCTGAGAGTGTCAGAGATTCTCAGGTGTGTCAGAGAGTATCAGACTGTGATAGAGAGTGATAGAGAGAGTCTGAGAGTGTCTGAGAGCGTCAGAGAGTGTCAGAGAGTTATAGAGTGTGTCAGAGAGTGTCAGAGAGTGTCTGAGGGTGTCAGAGAGTGTCTGAGAGTGTCAGTGAGAGTCAGTGAGTGATAGAGAGTGTCTGAGAGTGTCAGAGAGTGTCTGAGGGTGTCAGAGAGTGTCTGAGAGTGTCAGTGAGATTCAGAGAGTGATAGAGAGTGTCTGAGAGTGTCTGAGAGTGTCTGAGAGTGTCAGAGATTGTCAGAGTATGTCAGAGAGTGTCAGAGAGTGTCGGAGAATGATAGAGAGTGATAGAGATTTTCAGAGAGTGATAGAGAGGGTCTGAGAGAGTGTCTGAGAGTGTCGGAAAGTGTCAGAGAGTGATAATGAGTGTCAGAGTGTGACAGAGAGTTTCAGAGAATTGTCAGAGAGTTTCAGAGAGTGTCAGAGAGTGTCAGAGAATTTCAGAGTGTTTCAGAGAGTGTCATAGAGTGTCAGAGAGGGTCTGAGTGTGTCAGAGAGTGTCAGAGAGTTTCAGAGAGTGACAGAGAGAGTCAGAGAGTGTCAGAGAGTGTCACAGAGTGTCAGAGAGTTTCTGAGTGTTTCAGAGAGTGTCAGAGAGTTTCAGAGAGTGTGGGAGAGCTTCAGAGAATTGTCAGAATGTTTCAGAGTGCGTCAGAGATTGTCTGAGAGTGTCAAAGAGTGTCAAAGAGTTTCAGAGAGTGTCAGAGAGTGTCAGAGTGTGTCAGAGATTGTCAGAGATTGCCAGAGAGTTTCTGAGATTTTCTGAGACTTTCAGGGAGTTTCAAGAGTTTCAGACAGTGTCACAGACTGTCAGAGAGTTTCAGAGAGCTTCAGAGAGTGTCAGAGAGTGTCAGAGAGTGACAGAGAGTTTCAGAGAGTGTCAGAGAGTGTCAGAGAGTTTCAGAGTGTTTCAGAGAGTGTCAGAGAGTGTCAGAGAGGGTCTGAGTGTGTCAGAGAGTGTCAGAGAGTTTCAGAGAGTGTCAGAGAGAGTCAGAGAGTGTCAGAGAGTGTCACAGAGTGTGGGAGAGCTTCAGAGAATTGTCAGAGTGTTTCAGAGTGCGTCAGAGATTGTCTGCGAGTGTCAGAGAGTGTCAAAGAGTTTCAGAGAGTGTCAGAGAGTGTCAGAGATTGCCAGAGAGTTTCTGAGATTTTCTCAGACTTTCAGAGAGTGTCAAGAGTTTCAGACAGTGTCACAGACTGTCAGAGAGTTTCAGAGAGCTTCAGAGAGTGTCAGAGAGTGACAGAGAGTTTCAGAGAATTGTCAGAGAGTTTCAGAGAGTGTCAGAGAGTGTCAGAGAGTTTCAGAGTGTTTCAGAGACTGTCAGACAGTGTCAGAGAGGGTCTGAGTGTGTCAGAGAGTGTCAGAGAGTTTCAGAGAGTGTCAGAGAGAGTCAGAGAGTGTCAGAGAGTGTCACAGAGTGTCAGAGAGTTTCAGAGAGCTTCAGAGAGTGTTTCACAGAGTGTCAGAGAGTTTCAGAGAGTATCACAGAGTGTCAGAGAGTGTCAGAGAGTTTCAGAGTGTTTCATAGAGTGTCAGAGAGTGTCAGAGAGGGTCTGAGTGTGTCAGAGAGTGTCAGAGTGTTTCAGAGACTGTTAGAGAGAGTCAGAGAGTGTCAGAGAGTGTCACAGAGTGAGGGAGAGTTTCAGAGAATTTTCAGAGTGTTTCAGAGTGCGTCAGAGAGTGTCTGAGAGTGTCAGAGAGTATCAAAGAGTTTCAGAGAGTGTCAGAGAGTGTCAGAGAGTGTCAGAGAGTGTCAGAGAGTTCCAGAGATTGCCAGAGAGTTTCTGAGATTTTCTGAGAATTTCAGAGAGTGTCAAGAGTTTCAGACAGTGTCACAGACTGTCAGAGAGTTTCAGAGAGCTTCAGAGAGTGTCAGAGAGTGTCAGAGAGTGACAGAGAGTTTCAGAGAATTGTCAGAGAGTTTCAGACAGTGTCACAGACAGTCAGAGAGTTTCAGAGAGTGTCAGAGAGTGTAAGAGAGTGACAGAGAGTTTCAGAGAATTGTCAGACAGTGTCAGAGATTTTCAGAGTGTTTCAGAGAGTGTCAGAGATTGCCAGTGAGTTTCTGAAAGTTTCTGAGAGTGTCGGAGCGTGTCCGAGAGTGTCAGAGAGTTTCAGGGAGTGTCACATTGTGTCAGAGAGTTTCAGAGCGGGTCAGAGAGTTTCAGAGAGTTTCTGAGAGTGTCACAGCGTGTCAGAGAGTTTCAGAGAGCTTCAGAGAGTGTCTGAGAGTTTCAGAGAGTTTCAGTGAGTGTCAGAGATTGTCTGAGAGTGTCAGAGAGTATCAAAGAGTTTCAGAGCATGTCTGAGAGTGTCAGAGAGTGTCTGAGAGTGTCAGAGAGTGTCAGAGAATGTCGGAGAGTTTCTGAGAGCAACTTTGAGTGTAAGAGAGTGTCAGAGGGTTCTGAGAGTTTCTGAGTGTGTCAGGGAGTGTCACAGAGTGTCAGAGACTGTCAGAGAGTGTCAGAGAGTTTCAGAGAGTTTCACAGAGTGTCAGAGAGTGTCACAGAGTGTCAGAGAGTGTCAGAGAGGGTCACAGAGTGTCAGAGAGTGTCAGAGAGTGTCAGAGACTGTCAGAGAATATCGAAGAGTTTCTGAGAGTATCTGTGAGTGTCAGAGAGTGTCAGAGACTGTCAGAGACTGTCAGAGGGTTCAGAGAGTTTCTGAGTGTGTCAGAGAGTGTCATAGAGTGTCAGAGAGTGTCAGAGAGTTTCAGAGAGAGTCAGATCGTGTCAGAGAGTGTCAGAGAGTTTCAGAGAGTGTCAGAGAGTGTCTGAGAGTGTCAGAGAGTGTCAGAGATTTTCAGAGAGTTCCAGAGAGCTTCAGAGAGTGTCAGAGAGTGTCAGAAAGTTTCACAGTGTGTCACAGAGTGTCAGAGAGTGTCAGAGAGATTCGGAGAGTATCAGAAAGTGTCAGAGAGGTTCAGATAGTTTCTGAGTGTGTCAGAGAGTGTCAGAGAGTTTCAGAGAGTGTCACAGAGTGTCAGAGAGTGTCAGAGAGTGTAAGAGAGTTTCTGAGAGTTTCTGAGAGTTTCTGAGAGTGTCAGAGAGTTTCAGAGAGTTTCTGAGAGTTTCTGAGTGTGTCAGAGAGTGTCAGAGATTGCCAGAGAGTTTCTGAGATTTTCTGAGACTTTCAGAGAGTGTCAAGAGTTTCAGAGAGTGTCACAGACTGTCAGAGAGCGTCAGAGAGATTGCAGAGAGTGTCAGAGAGTGTGGGAGAGCTTCAGAGAATTGTCAGAGTGTTTCAGAGTGCGTCAGAGATTGTCTGAGAGTGTCAAAGAGTTTCAGAGCGTGTCAGAGAATGTCAGAGAGTGTCAGAGATTGCCAGAGTGTTTCTGAGATTTTCTGAGACTTTCAGAGAATTGTCAGAGAGTTTCAGAGAGTGTCAGAGAGTGTCAGAGAGTTTCAGAGTGTTTCAGAGAGTGTCAGAGAGTGTCAGAGAGGGTCTGAGTGTGTCAGAGAGTGTCAGAGAGTTTCAGAGAGTGTCAGAGAGAGTCAGAGAGTGTCAGAGAGTGTCACAGAGTGTGGGAGAGCTTCAGAGAATTGTCAGAGTGTTTCAGAGTGCGTCAGAGATTGTCTGAGAGTGTCAGAGAGTGTCAAAGAGTTTCAGAGAGTGTCAGAGAGTGTCAGAGATTGCCAGAGAGTTACTGAGAATTTCTGAGAATTTCAGAGAGTGTCAAGAGTTTCAGACAGTGTCACAGACTGTCAGAGAGTTTCAGAGAGCTTCAGAGAGTGTCAGAGAGTGTCAGGGAGTGACAGAGAGTTTCAGAGAATTGTCAGAGAGTTTCAGAGAGTGTCAGAGAATGTCAGAGAGTTTCAGAGTGTTTCAGAGAGTGTCAGAGAGTGTCAGAGAGGGTCTGAGTGTGTCAGAGAGTGTCAGTGAGTTTCTGAGTGTTTCAGAGAGTGTCAGAGAGTTTCAGAGAGTGTCACAGAGTGTCAGAGGGTGTCAGAGAGTTTCTCAGAGTTTCAGTGAGTTTCCGAGAGTTTCTGAGAGTGTCAGAGAGTTTCAGAGAGTGTCAGAAAGTTTCAGAGAGTTTCAGAGAGTGTCAGAATGTTTCAGAGAGTGTCAGATAGTGTCAGAGAGTTTCAGAGAGTGTCACAGAGTGTCAGAGAGTTTCAGTGAGCTTCAGAGAGCGTCAGAGAGCGTCAGAGAGTGTCGGAGGTTTTCAGAGAGTTTCAGATGGTGTCAGTGAGTTTCAGAGAGTTTCAGAGAGTGTCAGAAAGTGTTAGAGAGTGTCTGAGAATTTCAGAGAGTTTCAGTGAGTGTCAGAGAGTTTCAGAGAATTTCAGAGATTGTCAGAGATTGTCTGAGAGTGTCAGAGAGTGTCAAAGAGTTTCAGAGAATGTCAGAGAGTGTCAGAGAGTGTCTGAGAGTGTCAGAGAGTGTCAGAGGGATTCACAGTGCGTCACAGAGTGTTAGAGAGTTTCAGAGAGTGTCACAGAGTGTCAGAGAGTGTCAGAGAGGGTCACAGAGTGTCAGAGAGATTCAGAGAGTGTCAGAGACTGTCAGAGAATATCGGAGAGTTTCTGAGAGTATCTGTGAGTGTCAGAGAGTGTCAGAGACTGTCAGAGACTGTCAGAGGGTTCAGAGAGTTTCTGAGTGCGTCAGAGAGTGTCATAGAGTGTCAGAGAGTGTCAGAGAGTTTCAGAAAGAGTCAGATCGTGTCAGAGAGTGTCAGAGAGTTTCAGAGAGTGTCAGAGAGTGTCTGAGAGTGTCAGAGAGTGTCAGAGATTTTCAGAGAGTTCCAGAGAGCTTCAGAGAGTGTCAGAGAGTGTCAGAAAGTTTCACAGTGTGTCACAGAGTGTCAGAGAGTGTCAGAGAGTTTCGGAGAGTATCAGAAAGTGTCAGAGAGGTTCAGAGAGTTTCTGAGTGTGTCAGAGAGTGTCAGAGAGTTTCAGAGAGTGTCACAGAGTGTCAGAGAGTGTCAGAGAGTGTAAGAGCGTTTCAGAGAGTTTCTGAGAGTTTCTGAGAGTGTCAGAGAGTTTCAGAGAGTTTCTGAGAGTTTCTGAGTGTGTCAGAGAGTGTCAGAGATTGCCAGAGAGTTTCTGAGATTTTCTGAGACTTTCAGAGAGTGTCATGAGATTCAGAGAGTGTCACAGACTGTCAGAGAGCGTCAAAGAGATTGCAGAGAGTGTCAGAGAGTGTGGGAGAGTTTCAGAGAATTGTCAGAGTGTTTCAGAGTGCGTCAGAGATTGTCTGAGAGTGTCAAAGATTGTCAAAGAGTTTCAGAGAGTGTCAGAGAATGTCAGAGAGTGTCAGAGATTGCCAGAGTGTTTCTGAGATTTTCTGAGACTTTCAGAGAATTGTCAGAGAGTTTCAGAGAGTGTCAGAGAGATTCAGAGTGTTTCAGAGAGTGTCAGAGAGTGTAAGAGAGGGTCTGAGTGTGTCAGAGAGTGTCAGAGAGTTTCAGAGAGTGTCAGAGAGAGTCAGAGAGTGTCAGAGAGTGTCAGAGATTGCCAGAGAGTTTCTGAGATTTTCTGAGACTGTCAGAGAGTGTCAAGAGTTTCAGACAGTGTCACAGACTGTCAGAGAGTTTCAGAGAGCTTCAGAGAGTGTCAGAGAGTGTCAGAGAGTGACAGAGAGTTTCAGAGAATTGTCAGAGAGTTTCAGAGAGTGTCAGAGAGTGTCAGAGAGTTTCAGAGTGTTTCAGAGAGTGTCAGAGAGTGTCAGAGAGGGTCTGAGTGTGTCAGAGAGTGTCAGAGAGTTTCAGAGAGTGTCAGAGAGAGTCAGAGAGTGTCACAGAGTGTCAGAGAGTTTCTGAGTGTTTCAGAGAGCGGCAGAGAGTTTCAGAGAGTGTCACAGAGTGTCAGAGAGTCTCAGAGAGTTTCAGAGAGTTTCAGTGAGTTTCCGAGAGTTTCTGAGAGTGTCAGAGAGTTTCAGAGAGTTTCAGAGAGTGTCAGAAAGTTTCAGAGAGTTTCAGAGAGTGTCAGAAAGTTTCAGAGAGTGTCAGATATTGTCAGAGAGTTTCAGAGAGTGTCAGAGACTGTCAGAGAATATCGGAGAGTTTCTGAGAGTATCTGTGAGTGTCAGAGAGTGTCAGAGACTGTCAGAGACTGTCAGAGGGTTCAGAGAGTTCAGAGAGTTTTTGAGTGCGTCAGAGAGTGTCATAGAGTGTCAGAGAGTGTCAGAGAGTTGCAGAAAGAGTCAGATCGTGTCAGAGAGTGTCAGAGAGTTTCAGAGAGTGTCAGAGAGTGTCTGAGAGTGTCAGAGAGTGTCAGAGATTTTCAGAGAGTTCCAGAGAGCTTCAGAGAGTGTCAGAGAGTGTCAGAAAGTTTCACAGTGTGTCAGCGAGTGTCAGAGAGTGTCAGAGAGTTTCGGAGAGTATCAGAAAGTGTCAGAGAGGTTCAGAGAGTTTCTGAGTGTGTCAGAGAGTGTCAGAGAGTTTCAGAGAGTGTCACAGAGTGTCAGAGAGTGTCAGAGAGTGTAAGAGCGTTTCAGAGAGTTTCTGAGAGTTTCTGAGAGTGTCAGAGAGTTTCAGAGAGTTTCTGAGAGTTTCTGAGTGTGTCAGAGAGTGTCAGAGATTGCCAGAGAGTTTCTGAGATTTTCTGAGACTTTCAGAGAGTGTCATGAGATTCAGAGAGTGTCACAGACTGTCAGAGAGCGTCAGAGAGATTGCAGAGAGTGTCAGAGAGTGTGGGAGAGCTTCAGAGAATTGTCAGAGTGTTTCAGAGTGCGTCAGAGATTGTCTGAGAGTGTCAAAGATTGTCAAAGAGTTTCAGAGAGTGTCAGAGAATGTCAGAGAGTGTCAGAGATTGCCAGAGTGTTTCTGAGATTTTCTGAGACTTTCAGAGAATTGTCAGAGAGTTTCAGAGAGTGTCAGAGAGATTCAGAGTGTTTCAGAGAGTGTCAGAGAGTGTAAGAGAGGGTCTGAGTGTGTCAGAGAGTGTCAGAGAGTTTCAGAGAGTGTCAGAGAGAGTCAGAGAGTGTCAGAGAGTGTCAGAGATTGCCAGAGAGTTTCTGAGATTTTCTGAGACTGTCAGAGAGTGTCAAGAGTTTCAGACAGTGTCACAGACTGTCAGAGAGTTTCAGAGAGCTTCAGAGAGTGTCAGAGAGTGTCAGAGAGTGACAGAGAGTTTCAGAGAATTGTCAGAGAGTTTCAGAGAGTGTCAGAGAGTGTCAGAGAGTTTCAGAGTGTTTCAGAGAGTGTCAGAGAGTGTCAGAGAGGGTCTGAGTGTGTCAGAGAGTGTCAGAGAGTTTCAGAGAGTGTCAGAGAGAGTCAGAGAGTGTCACAGAGTGTCAGAGAGTTTCTGAGTGTTTCAGAGAGCGGCAGAGAGTTTCCGAGAGTTTCTGAGAGTGTCAGAGAGTTTCAGAGAGTTTCAGAGAGTTTCAGTGAGTTTCCGAGAGTTTCTGAGAGTGTCAGAGAGTTTCAGAGAGTTTCAGAGAGTGTCAGAAAGTTTCAGAGAGTTTCAGAGAGTGTCAGAAAGTTTCAGAGAGTGTCAGATATTATCAGAGAGTTTCAGAGAGTGTCACAGAGTGTCAGAGAGTTTCAGTGAGCCTCAGAGAGCGTCAGAGAGTGTCAGAGAGTGTCGGAGGTTTTCAGAGAGTTTCAGATGGTGTCAGAGAGTTTCAGAGAGTGTCAGAGAGTGTCAGAGAGTTTCAGAGTGTTTCAGAGAGTGTCAGAGAGTGTCAGAGAGGGTCTGAGTGTGTCAGAGAGTGTCAGAGAGTTTCAGAGAGTGTCAGAGAGAGTCAGAGAGTGTCACAGAGTGTCAGAGAGTTTCTGAGTGTTTCAGAGAGCGTCAGAGAGTTTCAGAGAGTGTCACAGAGTGTCAGAGAGTGTCAGAGAGTTTCAGAGAGTTTCAGTGAGTTTCCCAGAGTTTCTGAGAGTGTCAGAGAGTTTCAGAGAGTTTCAGAGAGTGTCAGAAAGTCTCAGAGAATTTCAGAGAGTGTCAGAAAGTTTCGGAGAGTGTCAGATAGTGTCAGAGAGTTTCAGAGAGTGTCACAGAGTGTCAGAGAGTTTCAGTGAGCCTCAGAGAGCGTCAGAGAGTGTCAGAGAGTTTCGGAGGTTTTCAGAGAGTTTCAGATGGTGTCAGAGAGTTTCAGAGAGTTTCAGAGAGTGTCCGAGAGTGTTAGAGAGTGTCTGAGAGTTTCAGAGAGTTTCAGTGAGTGTCAGAGAGATTCAGAGAATTTCAGAGATTGTCAGAGATAGTCTGAAAGTGTCAGGGAGTGTCAAAGAGTTTCAGAGAATGTCAGAGAGTGTCAGAGAGTGTCTGAGAGTGTCAGAGAGTGTCAGACAGTGTCAGAGAGTGTCAGAGAGTGTCAGAGTTTGCCAGACAGTTTCTGAGATTTTCTGAGACTTTCAGAGAGTATCAAGAGTTTCAGACAGTGTCACAGACTGTCAGAGAGTTTCAGAGAGCTTCAGAGAGTGTCAGAGAGTGTCAGAGAGTGACAGAGAGTTTCAGAGAATTGTCAGAGAGTGTCAGAGAGTTTCAGAGTGTTTCAGAGAGTGTCAGAGAGTGTCAGAGAGGGTCTGAGTGTGTCAGAGAGTGTCAGAGAGTTTCAGAGAGTGTCAGAGAGAGTCAGAGAGTGTCAGAGAGTGTCACAGAGTGTCAGAGAGTTTCTCAGTGTTTCAGAGAGTGTCAGAGAGGTTCAGAGAGTGTCACAGAGTGTCAGAGAGTTTCAGAGAGTTTCAGTGAGTTTCCGAGAGTTTCTGAGAGTGTCAGAGAGTTTCAGAGAGTTTCAGAGTGTGTCAGAAAGTTTCAGGGAGTTTCAGAGAGTGTCAGAAAGTTTCAGAGAGTTTCAGATAGTGTCAGAGAGTTTCAGAGAGTGTCACAGAGTGTCAGAGAGTGTCAGAGATTGCCAGAGAGTTACTGAGATTTTCTGAGACGTTCAGAGACCGTCAAGAGTTTCAGAGCGTGTCACAGACTGTCAGAGAGTTTCCGAGAGCTTCAGAGAGTGTCAGTGAGTGTCAGAGAGTGACAGAGAGTTTCAGAGAATTGTCAGAGAGTTTCAGAGAGTGTCAGAGAGTTTCAGAGTGTTTGCAAGAGTGTCAGAGAGTGTCAGAGAGGGTCTGAGAGTGTCAGAGAGTGTCAGAGAGTTTCAGAGAGTGTCAGAGAGAGTCAGAGAGTGTCAGAGAGTGTCACAGAGTATCAGAGAGTTTCTGAGTGTTTCAGAGAGTGTCAGAGAGTTTCAGAGAGTGTCACAGAGTGTCAGAGAGTGTCAGAGAGTGTCAGGGAGTTTCAGAGCGTTTCAGTGAGTTTCCGAGAGTTTCTGAGAGTGTCAGAGAGTTTCAGAGAGTTTCCGAGAGTGTCAGAAAGTTTCAGACAGTTTCAGAGAGTGTCAGAAAGTTTCAGAGAGTGTCAGATACTGTCAGAGAGTGTCACAGAGCGTCAGAGAGTTTCAGAGAGTTTCAGAGAGCGTCAGAGAGTGTCAGAGAGTGACAGAGAGTTTCAGGGAGTGTCACAAAGTTTCAGAGAGTTTCAGAGAGGGTCAGAGAGTTTCAGAGAGTTTCTGAGAGTGTCACAGCGTGTCAGAGAGTTGCAGAGAGCTTCAGAGAGTGTCTGAGAGTTTCAGAGAGTTTCAGTGAGTGTCAGAGATTGTCTGAGAGTGTCAGAGAGTGTCAAAGAGTTTCAGAGCATGTCTGAGAGTGTCAGAGAGTGTCTGAGAGTGTCAGAGAATGTCGGAGAGTTTCTGAGAGCAACTTTGAGTGTAAGAGAGTGTCAGAGGGTTCTGCGAGTTTCTGAGTGTGTCAGGGAGTGTCACAGAGTGTCAGAGACTGTCAGAGAGTATCAGAGAGTTTCAGAGAGTTTCACAGAGTGTCAGAGAGTGTCAGAGAGTGTCAGAGAGTGTCAGAGGGATTCACAGTGCGTCACAGAGTGTTAGAGAGTTTCTGAGTGTGTCAGAGAGTGTCATAGAGTGTCAGAGAGTGTCAGAGAGTTTCAGAGAGAGTCAGATCGTGTCAGAGAGTGTCAGAGAGTTTCAGAGAGTGTCAGAGAGTGTCTGAGAGTGTCAGAGAGTGTCAGAGATTTTCAGAGAGTTCCAGAGAGCTTCAGAGAGTGTCAGAGAGTGTCAGAAAGTTTCACAGTGTGTCACAGAGTGTCAGCGAGTGTCAGAGAGTTTCGGAGAGTATCAGAAAGTGTCAGAGAGGTTCAGAGAGTTGCTGAGTGTGTCAGAGAGTGTCAGAGAGTTTCAGAGAGTCTCACAGAGTGTCAGAGAGTGTCAAAGAGTGTAAGAGAGTTTCAGAGAGTATCTGAGAGTTTCTGAGACTTTCAGAGAGTTTCAGAGAGTGTCACAGACTGTCAGAGAGCGTCAGAGAGATTGCAGAGAGTGTCAGAGAGTGTGGCAGAGCTTCAGAGAATTGTCAGAGTGTTTCAGAGTGCATCAGAGATTGTCTGAGAGTGTCAAAGAGTGTCAAAAAGTGTTTCAGAGAGTGTCAGAGAATGTCAGAGAGTGTCAGAGATTGCCAGAGTGTTTCTGAGATTTTCTGAGACTTTCAGAGAATTGTCAGAGAGTTTCAGAGAGTGTCAGAGAGTGTCAGAGAGTTTCAGAGTGTTTCAGAGAGTGTCAGAGAGTGTCAGAGAGGGTCTGAGTGTGTCAGAGAGTGTCAGAGAGTTTCAGAGAGTGTCAGAGAGTGTCAGAGTGTGTCACAGAGTGTGGGAGAGCTTCAGAGAATTGTCAGAGTTTTTCAGAGTGCGTCAGAGATTGTCTGAGAGTGTCAGAGAGTGTCAAAGAGTTTCAGAGAGTGTCAGACAGTGCCAGAGATTGCCAGAGAGTTTCTGAGATTTTCTGAGACTTTCAGAGAGTGTCAAGAGTTTCAGACAGTGTCACAGACTGTCAGAGAGTTTCAGAGAGCTTCAGAGAGTGTCAGAGAGTGTCAGAGAGTGACAGAGAGTTTCAGAGAATTGTCAGGGAGTTTCAGAGAATGTCAGAGATTGTCAGAGAGTTTCAGAGTGTTTCAGAGAGTGTCAGAGAGTGTCAGAGAGGGTCTGAGAGTGTCAGAGAGTGTCAGAGAGTTTCAGAGAGTGTCAGAGAGAGTCAGAGTGTCAGAGAGTGTCACAGAGTGTCAGAGAGTTTCTGAGTGTTTCAGAGAGTGTCAGAGAGTTTCAGAGAGTGTCACAGAGTGTCAGAGAGTGTCAGAGAGTTTCAGAGAGTTTCAGTGAGTTTCCGAGAGTTTCTGAGAGTGTCAGAGAGTTTCAGAGAGTTTCAGAGAGTGTCAGAAAGTTCCAGGGAGTTTCAGAGAGTGTCGGAAAGTTTCAGAGCGTTTCAGATAGTGTCAGAGAGTTTCAGAGAGTGTCACAGAGTGTCAGAGAGTGTCAGAGATTGCCAGAGAGTTTCTGAGATTTTCTGAGACGTTCAGAGAGCGTCAAGAGTTTCAGAGAGTGTCACAGACTGTCAGAGAGTTTCAGAGAGCTTCAGAGAGTGTCAGAGAGTGTCAGAGAGTGACAGAGAGTTTCAGAGAATTGTCAGAGAGTTTCAGAGAGTGTCAGAGAGTGTCAGAGAGTTTCAGAGTGTTTCAGAGAGTGTCAGAGAGTGTCAGAGAGGGTCTGAGTGTGTCAGAGAGTGCCAGAGAGTTTCAGAGAGTGTCAGAGAGAGTCAGAGAGTGTCACAGAGTGTCAGAGAGTGTCAGAGAGTTTCAGTGAGTTTCCGAGAGTTTCTGAGAGTGTCAGAGAGTTTCAGAGAGTTTCAGAGAGTGTCAGAAAGTTTCAGAGAGTTTCAGAGAGTGTCAGAAAGTTTCAGAGAGTGTGAGATAGTGTCAGAGAGTGTCAGAGAGTTTCAGAGAGTTTCAGTGAGTTTCCGAGAGTTTCTGAGAGTGTCAGAGAGTTTCAGAGAGTTTCAGAGAGTGTCAGAAAGTTTCAGAGAGTGTCAGAAAGTTTCATGGAGTGTGAGATAGTGTCGGAGGTTTTCAGAGAGTTTCAGATGGTGTCAGAGAGTTTCAGGGAATTTCAGAGATTGTCAGAGATTGTCTGAGAGTGTCAGAGAGTGTCAAAGAGTTTCAGAGAATGTCAGAGAGTGTCAGAGAGTGTCTGAGAGTGTCAGAGAGTGTCAGACAGTGTCAGAGAGTGTCAGAGAGTGTCAGAGTTTGCCAGAGAATTTCTGAGATTTTCTGAGACTTTCAGAGAGTGTCAAGAGTTTCAGACAGTGTCACAGACTGTCAGAGAGTTTCAGAGAGCTTCAGAGAGTGTCAGAGAGTGACAGAGAGTTTCAGAGAATTGTCAGAAAGTTTCAGAGAGTGTCAGAGAGTTTCAGAGTTTTTCAGAGAGTGTCAGAGAGTGTCAGAGAGGGTCTGAGTGTGTCAGAGAGTGTCAGAGAGTTTCAGAGAGTGTCAGAGAGAGTCAGAGAGTGTCAGAGAGTGTCACAGAGTGTCACAGAGTTTCTGAGAGGTTCAGAGAGTTTCAGTAAGTTTCCGAGAGTTTCTGAGAGTGTCAGAGAGTTTCAGAGAGTTTCAGAGAGTGTCAGAAAGTTTCAGGGAGTTTCAGAGAGAGTCAAAGAGTTTCAGAGAATGTCAGAGAGTGTCAGAGAGTGTCTGAGAGTGTCAGAGAGTGTCAGAGAGTGTCAGAGAATGTCGGAGAGTTTCTGAGAGTATCTGTGAGTGTAAGAGAGTGTCAGAGGGTTCTGAGAGTTTCTGAGTGTGTCAGGGAGTGTCAGAGAGTGTCAGAGAGATTCAGAGAGTGTCAGAGAGTGTCTGAGAGTGTCAGAGAGTGTCAGAGATTTTCAGAGAGTTCCAGAGAGCTTCAGAGAGTGTCAGAGAGTGTCAGAAAGTTTCACAGTGTGTCACAGAGTGTCAGAGAGTTTCTGAGTGTTTCAGAGAGCGGCAGAGAGTTTCAGAGAGTGTCACAGAGTGTCAGAGAGTGTCAGAGAGTTTCAGAGAGTTTCAGTGAGTTTCCGAGAGTTTCTGAGAGTGTCAGAGAGTTTCAGAGAGTTTCAGAGAGTGTCAGAAAGTTTCAGAGAGTTTCAGAGAGTGTCAGAAAGTTTCAGAGAGTGTCAGATATTGTCAGAGAGTTCCAGAGAGTGTCACAGAGTGTCAGAGAGTTTCAGTGAGCCTCAGAGAGCGTCAGAGAGTGTCAGAGAGTGTCGGAGGTTTTCAGAGAGTTTCAGATGGTGTCAGAGAGTTTCAGAGAGTGTCAGAGAGTGTCAGAGAGTTTCAGAGTGTTTCAGAGAGTGTCAGAGAGTGTCAGAGAGGGTCTGAGTGTGTCAGAGAGTGTCAGAGAGTTTCAGAGAGTGTCAGAGAGAGTCAGAGAGTGTCACAGAGTGTCAGAGAGTTTCTGAGTGTTTCAGAGAGCGTCAGAGAGTTTCAGAGAGTGGCAGAGAGTGTCAGAGAGTGTCAGAGAGTTTCAGAGAGTTTCAGTGAGTTTCCCAGAGTTTCTGAGAGTGTCAGAGAGTTTCAGAGAGTGTCAGAGAATGTCAGAGAGTGTCAGAGATTGCCAGAGTGTTTCTGAGATTTTCTGAGACTTTCAGAGAATTGTCAGAGAGTTTCAGAGAGTGTCAGAGAGTGTCAGAGAGTTTCAGAGTGTTTCAGAGAGTGTCAGAGAGTGTCAGAGAGGGTCTGAGTGTGTCAGAGAGTGTCAGAGAGTTTCAGAGAGTGTCAGAGAGTGTCAGAGTGTGTCACAGAGTGTGGGAGAGCTTCAGAGAATTGTCAGAGTTTTTCAGAGTGCGTCAGAGATTGTCTGAGAGTGTCAGAGAGTGTCAAAGAGTTTCAGAGAGTGTCAGACAGTGCCAGAGATTGCCAGAGAGTTTCTGAGATTTTCTGAGACTTTCAGAGAGTGTCAAGAGTTTCAGACAGTGTCACAGACTGTCAGAGAGTTTCAGAGAGCTTCAGAGAGTGTCAGAGAGTGTCAGAGAGTGACAGAGAGTTTCAGAGAATTGTCAGGGAGTTTCAGAGAATGTCAGAGATTGTCAGAGAGTTTCAGAGTGTTTCAGAGAGTGTCAGAGAGTGTCAGAGAGGGTCTGAGAGTGTCAGAGAGTGTCAGAGAGTTTCAGAGAGTGTCAGAGAGAGTCAGAGTGTCAGAGAGTGTCACAGAGTGTCAGAGAGTTTCTGAGTGTTTCAGAGAGTGTCAGAGAGTTTCAGAGAGTGTCACAGAGTGTCAGAGAGTGTCAGAGAGTTTCAGAGAGTTTCAGTGAGTTTCCGAGAGTTTCTGAGAGTGTCAGAGAGTTTCAGAGAGTTTCAGAGAGTGTCAGAAAGTTCCAGGGAGTTTCAGAGAGTGTCGGAAAGTTTCAGAGCGTTTCAGATAGTGTCAGAGAGTTTCAGAGAGTGTCACAGAGTGTCAGAGAGTGTCAGAGATTGCCAGAGAGTTTCTGAGATTTTCTGAGACGTTCAGAGAGCGTCAAGAGTTTCAGAGAGTGTCACAGACTGTCAGAGAGTTTCAGAGAGCTTCAGAGAGTGTCAGAGAGTGTCAGAGAGTGACAGAGAGTTTCAGAGAATTGTCAGAGAGTTTCAGAGAGTGTCAGAGAGTGTCAGAGAGTTTCAGAGTGTTTCAGAGAGTGTCAGAGAGTGTCAGAGAGGGTCTGAGTGTGTCAGAGAGTGCCAGAGAGTTTCAGAGAGTGTCAGAGAGAGTCAGAGAGTGTCACAGAGTGTCAGAGAGTGTCAGAGAGTTTCAGTGAGTTTCCGAGAGTTTCTGAGAGTGTCAGAGAGTTTCAGAGAGTTTCAGAGAGTGTCAGAAAGTTTCAGAGAGTTTCAGAGAGTGTCAGAAAGTTTCAGAGAGTGTGAGATAGTGTCAGAGAGTGTCAGAGAGTTTCAGAGAGTTTCAGTGAGTTTCCGAGAGTTTCTGAGAGTGTCAGAGAGTTTCAGAGAGTTTCAGAGAGTGTCAGAAAGTTTCAGAGAGTTTCAGAGAGTGTCAGAAAGTTTCATGGCGTGTGAGATAGTGTCGGAGGTTTTCAGAGAGTTTCAGATGGTGTCAGAGAGTTTCAGGGAATTTCAGAGATTGTCAGAGATTGTCTGAGAGTGTCAGAGAGTGTCAAAGAGTTTCAGAGAATGTCAGAGAGTGTCAGAGAGTGTCTGAGAGTGTCAGAGAGTGTCAGACAGTGTCAGAGAGTGTCAGAGAGTGTCAGAGTTTGCCAGAGAATTTCTGAGATTTTCTGAGACTTTCAGAGAGTGTCAAGAGTTTCAGACAGTGTCACAGACTGTCAGAGAGTTTCAGAGAGCTTCAGAGAGTGTCAGAGAGTGACAGAGAGTTTCAGAGAATTGTCAGAAAGTTTCAGAGAGTGTCAGAGAGTTTCAGAGTTTTTCAGAGAGTGTCAGAGAGTGTCAGAGAGGGTCTGAGTGTGTCAGAGAGTGTCAGAGAGTTTCAGAGAGTGTCAGAGAGAGTCAGAGAGTGTCAGAGAGTGTCACAGAGTGTCACAGAGTTTCTGAGAGGTTCAGAGAGTTTCAGTAAGTTTCCGAGAGTTTCTGAGAGTGTCAGAGAGTTTCAGAGAGTTTCAGAGAGTGTCAGAAAGTTTCAGGGAGTTTCAGAGAGAGTCAAAGAGTTTCAGAGAATGTCAGAGAGTGTCAGAGAGTGTCTGAGAGTGTCAGAGAGTGTCAGAGAGTGTCAGAGAATGTCGGAGAGTTTCTGAGAGTATCTGTGAGTGTAAGAGAGTGTCAGAGGGTTCTGAGAGTTTCTGAGTGTGTCAGGGAGTGTCAGAGAGTGTCAGAGAGATTCAGAGAGTGTCAGAGAGTGTCTGAGAGTGTCAGAGAGTGTCAGAGATTTTCAGAGAGTTCCAGAGAGCTTCAGAGAGTGTCAGAGAGTGTCAGAAAGTTTCACAGTGTGTCACAGAGTGTCAGAGAGTTTCTGAGTGTTTCAGAGAGCGGCAGAGAGTTTCAGAGAGTGTCACAGAGTGTCAGAGAGTGTCAGAGAGTTTCAGAGAGTTTCAGTGAGTTTCCGAGAGTTTCTGAGAGTGTCAGAGAGTTTCAGAGAGTTTCAGAGAGTGTCAGAAAGTTTCAGAGAGTTTCAGAGAGTGTCAGAAAGTTTCAGAGAGTGTCAGATATTGTCAGAGAGTTCCAGAGAGTGTCACAGAGTGTCAGAGAGTTTCAGTGAGCCTCAGAGAGCGTCAGAGAGTGTCAGAGAGTGTCGGAGGTTTTCAGAGAGTTTCAGATGGTGTCAGAGAGTTTCAGAGAGTGTCAGAGAGTGTCAGAGAGTTTCAGAGTGTTTCAGAGAGTGTCAGAGAGTGTCAGAGAGGGTCTGAGTGTGTCAGAGAGTGTCAGAGAGTTTCAGAGAGTGTCAGAGAGAGTCAGAGAGTGTCACAGAGTGTCAGAGAGTTTCTGAGTGTTTCAGAGAGCGTCAGAGAGTTTCAGAGAGTGGCAGAGAGTGTCAGAGAGTGTCAGAGAGTTTCAGAGAGTTTCAGTGAGTTTCCCAGAGTTTCTGAGAGTGTCAGAGAGTTTCAGAGAGTTTCAGAGAGTGTCAGAGAGTCTCAGAGAGTTTCAGAGAGTGTCAGAAAGTTTCGGAGAGTGTCAGATAGTGTCAGAGAGTTTCAGAGAGTGTCACAGAGTGTCAGAGAGTTTCAGTGAGCCTCAGAGAGCGTCAGAGAGTGTCAGAGAGTGTCGGAGGTTTTCAGAGAGTTTCAGATGGTGTCAGAGAGTTTCAGAGAGTGTCAGAGAGTGTCAGAGAGTTTCAGAGTGTTTCAGAGAGTGTCAGAGAGTGTCAGAGAGGGTCTGAGTGTGTCAGAGAGTGTCAGAGAGTTTCAGAGAGTGTCAGAGAGAGTCAGAGAGTGTCACAGAGTGTCAGAGAGTTTCTGAGTGTTTCAGAGAGCGTCAGAGAGTTTCAGAGAGTGGCAGAGAGTGTCAGAGAGTGTCAGAGAGTTTCAGAGAGTTTCAGTGAGTTTCCCAGAGTTTCTGAGAGTGTCAGAGAGTTTCAGAGAGTTTCAGAGAGTGTCAGAAAGTCTCAGAGAGTTTCAGAGAGTGTCAGAAAGTTTCGGAGAGTGTCAGATAGTGTCAGAGAGTTTCAGAGAGTGTCACAGAGTGTCAGAGAGTTTCAGTGAGCCTCAGAGAGCGTCAGAGAGTGTCAGAGAGTTTCGGAGGTTTTCAGAGAGTTTCAGATGGTGTCAGAGAGTTTCAGAGAGTTTCAGAGAGTGTCCGAGAGTGTTAGAGAGTGTCTGAGAGTTTCAGAGAGTTTCAGTGAGTGTCAGAGAGATTCAGAGAATTTCAGAGATTGTCAGAGATAGTCTGAAAGTGTCAGGGAGTGTCAAAGAGTTTCAGAGAATGTCAGAGAGTGTCAGAGAGTGTCTGAGAGTGTCAGAGAGTGTCAGACAGTGTCAGAGAGTGTCAGAGAGTGTCAGAGTTTGCCAGAGAGTTTCTGAGATTTTCTGAGACTTTCAGAGAGTATCAAGAGTTTCAGACAGTGTCACAGACTGTCAGAGAGTTTCAGAGAGCTTCAGAGAGTGTCAGAGAGTGTCAGAGAGTGACAGAGAGTTTCAGAGAATTGTCAGAGAGTGTCAGAGAGTTTCAGAGTGTTTCAGAGAGTGTCAGAGAGTGTCAGAGAGGGTCTGAGTGTGTCAGAGAGTGTCAGAGAGTTTCAGAGAGTGTCAGAGAGAGTCAGAGAGTGTCAGAGAGTGTCACAGAGTGTCAGAGAGTTTCTGAGTGTTTCAGAGAGTGTCAGAGAGGTTCAGAGAGTGTCACAGAGTGTCAGAGAGTTTCAGAGAGTTTCAGTGAGTTTCCGAGAGTTTCTGAGAGTGTCAGAGAGTTTCAGAGAGTTTCAGAGTGTGTCAGAAAGTTTCAGGGAGTTTCAGAGAGTGTCAGAAAGTTTCAGAGAGTTTCAGATAGTGTCAGAGAGTTTCAGAGAGTGTCACAGAGTGTCAGAGAGTGTCAGAGATTGCCAGAGAGTTACTGAGATTTTCTGAGACGTTCAGAGACCGTCAAGAGTTTCAGAGCGTGTCACAGACTGTCAGAGAGTTTCCGAGAGCTTCAGAGAGTGTCAGTGAGTGTCAGAGAGTGACAGAGAGTTTCAGAGAATTGTCAGAGAGTTTCAGAGAGTGTCAGAGAGTTTCAGAGTGTTTGCAAGAGTGTCAGAGAGTGTCAGAGAGGGTCTGAGAGTGTCAGAGAGTGTCAGAGAGTTTCAGAGAGTGTCAGAGAGAGTCAGAGAGTGTCAGAGAGTGTCACAGAGTATCAGAGAGTTTCTGAGTGTTTCAGAGAGTGTCAGAGAGTTTCAGAGAGTGTCACAGAGTGTCAGAGAGTGTCAGAGAGTGTCAGGGAGTTTCAGAGCGTTTCAGTGAGTTTCCGAGAGTTTCTGAGAGTGTCAGAGAGTTTCAGAGAGTTTCCGAGAGTGTCAGAAAGTTTCAGACAGTTTCAGAGAGTGTCAGAAAGTTTCAGAGAGTGTCAGATACTGTCAGAGAGTGTCACAGAGCGTCAGAGAGTTTCAGAGAGTTTCAGAGAGCGTCAGAGAGTGTCAGAGAGTGACAGAGAGTTTCAGGGAGTGTCACAAAGTTTCAGAGAGTTTCAGAGAGGGTCAGAGAGTTTCAGAGAGTTTCTGAGAGTGTCACAGCGTGTCAGAGAGTTGCAGAGAGCTTCAGAGAGTGTCTGAGAGTTTCAGAGAGTTTCAGTGAGTGTCAGAGATTGTCTGAGAGTGTCAGAGAGTGTCAAAGAGTGTGGGAGAGCTTCAGAGAATTGTCAGAGTTTTTCAGAGTGCGTCAGAGATTGTCTGAGAGTGTCAGAGAGTGTCAAAGAGTTTCAGAGAGTGTCAGACAGTGCCAGAGATTGCCAGAGAGTTTCTGAGATTTTCTGAGACTTTCAGAGAGTGTCAAGAGTTTCAGACAGTGTCACAGACTGTCAGAGAGTTTCAGAGAGCTTCAGAGAGTGTCAGAGAGTGTCAGAGAGTGACAGAGAGTTTCAGAGAATTGTCAGGGAGTTTCAGAGAATGTCAGAGATTGTCAGAGAGTTTCAGAGTGTTTCAGAGAGTGTCAGAGAGTGTCAGAGAGGGTCTGAGAGTGTCAGAGAGTGTCAGAGAGTTTCAGAGAGTGTCAGAGAGAGTCAGAGTGTCAGAGAGTGTCACAGAGTGTCAGAGAGTTTCTGAGTGTTTCAGAGAGTGTCAGAGAGTTTCAGAGAGTGTCACAGAGTGTCAGAGAGTGTCAGAGAGTTTCAGAGAGTTTCAGTGAGTTTCCGAGAGTTTCTGAGAGTGTCAGAGAGTTTCAGAGAGTTTCAGAGAGTGTCAGAAAGTTCCAGGGAGTTTCAGAGAGTGTCGGAAAGTTTCAGAGCGTTTCAGATAGTGTCAGAGAGTTTCAGAGAGTGTCACAGAGTGTCAGAGAGTGTCAGAGATTGCCAGAGAGTTTCTGAGATTTTCTGAGACGTTCAGAGAGCGTCAAGAGTTTCAGAGAGTGTCACAGACTGTCAGAGAGTTTCAGAGAGCTTCAGAGAGTGTCAGAGAGTGTCAGAGAGTGACAGAGAGTTTCAGAGAATTGTCAGAGAGTTTCAGAGAGTGTCAGAGAGTGTCAGAGAGTTTCAGAGTGTTTCAGAGAGTGTCAGAGAGTGTCAGAGAGGGTCTGAGTGTGTCAGAGAGTGCCAGAGAGTTTCAGAGAGTGTCAGAGAGAGTCAGAGAGTGTCACAGAGTGTCAGAGAGTGTCAGAGAGTTTCAGTGAGTTTCCGAGAGTTTCTGAGAGTGTCAGAGAGTTTCAGAGAGTTTCAGAGAGTGTCAGAAAGTTTCAGAGAGTTTCAGAGAGTGTCAGAAAGTTTCAGAGAGTGTGAGATAGTGTCAGAGAGTGTCAGAGAGTTTCAGAGAGTTTCAGTGAGTTTCCGAGAGTTTCTGAGAGTGTCAGAGAGTTTCAGAGAGTTTCAGAGAGTGTCAGAAAGTTTCAGAGAGTTTCAGAGAGTGTCAGAAAGTTTCATGGAGTGTGAGATAGTGTCGGAGGTTTTCAGAGAGTTTCAGATGGTGTCAGAGAGTTTCAGGGAATTTCAGAGATTGTCAGAGATTGTCTGAGAGTGTCAGAGAGTGTCAAAGAGTTTCAGAGAATGTCAGAGAGTGTCAGAGAGTGTCTGAGAGTGTCAGAGAGTGTCAGACAGTGTCAGAGAGTGTCAGAGAGTGTCAGAGTTTGCCAGAGAATTTCTGAGATTTTCTGAGACTTTCAGAGAGTGTCAAGAGTTTCAGACAGTGTCACAGACTGTCAGAGAGTTTCAGAGAGCTTCAGAGAGTGTCAGAGAGTGACAGAGAGTTTCAGAGAATTGTCAGAAAGTTTCAGAGAGTGTCAGAGAGTTTCAGAGTTTTTCAGAGAGTGTCAGAGAGTGTCAGAGAGGGTCTGAGTGTGTCAGAGAGTGTCAGAGAGTTTCAGAGAGTGTCAGAGAGAGTCAGAGAGTGTCAGAGAGTGTCACAGAGTGTCACAGAGTTTCTGAGAGGTTCAGAGAGTTTCAGTAAGTTTCCGAGAGTTTCTGAGAGTGTCAGAGAGTTTCAGAGAGTTTCAGAGAGTGTCAGAAAGTTTCAGGGAGTTTCAGAGAGAGTCAAAGAGTTTCAGAGAATGTCAGAGAGTGTCAGAGAGTGTCTGAGAGTGTCAGAGAGTGTCAGAGAGTGTCAGAGAATGTCGGAGAGTTTCTGAGAGTATCTGTGAGTGTAAGAGAGTGTCAGCGGGTTCTGAGAGTTTCTGAGTGTGTCAGGGAGTGTCAGAGAGTGTCAGAGAGATTCAGAGAGTGTCAGAGAGTGTCTGAGAGTGTCAGAGAGTGTCAGAGATTTTCAGAGAGTTCCAGAGAGCTTCAGAGAGTGTCAGAGAGTGTCAGAAAGTTTCACAGTGTGTCACAGAGTGTCAGAGAGTTTCTGAGTGTTTCAGAGAGCGGCAGAGAGTTTCAGAGAGTGTCACAGAGTGTGAGAGAGTGTCAGAGAGTTTCAGAGAGTTTCAGTGAGTTTCCGAGAGTTTCTGAGAGTGTCAGAGAGTTTCAGAGAGTTTCAGAGAGTGTCAGAAAGTTTCAGAGAGTTTCAGAGAGTGTCAGAAAGTTTCAGAGAGTGTCAGATATTGTCAGAGAGTTCCAGAGAGTGTCACAGAGTGTCAGAGAGTTTCAGTGAGCCTCAGAGAGCGTCAGAGAGTGTCAGAGAGTGTCGGAGGTTTTCAGAGAGTTTCAGATGGTGTCAGAGAGTTTCAGAGAGTGTCAGAGAGTGTCAGAGAGTTTCAGAGTGTTTCAGAGAGTGTCAGAGAGTGTCAGAGAGGGTCTGAGTGTGTCAGAGAGTGTCAGAGAGTTTCAGAGAGTGTCAGAGAGAGTCAGAGAGTGTCACAGAGTGTCAGAGAGTTTCTGAGTGTTTCAGAGAGCGTCAGAGAGTTTCAGAGAGTGTCAGAGAGTGTCAGAGAGTGTCAGAGAGTTTCAGAGAGTTTCAGTGAGTTTCCCAGAGTTTCTGAGAGTGTCAGAGAGTTTCAGAGAGTGTCAGAGAATGTCAGAGAGTGTCAGAGATTGCCAGAGTGTTTCTGAGATTTTCTGAGACTTTCAGAGAATTGTCAGAGTTTCAGAGAGTGTCAGAGAGTGTCAGAGAGTTTCAGAGTGTTTCAGAGAGTGTCAGAGAGTGTCAGAGAGGGTCTGAGTGTGTCAGAGAGTGTCAGAGAGTTTCAGAGAGTGTCAGAGAGTGTCAGAGTGTGTCACAGAGTGTGGGAGAGCTTCAGAGAATTGTCAGAGTTTTTCAGAGTGCGTCAGAGATTGTCTGAGAGTGTCAGAGAGTGTCAAAGAGTTTCAGAGAGTGTCAGACAGTGCCAGAGATTGCCAGAGAGTTTCTGAGATTTTCTGAGACTTTCAGAGAGTGTCAAGAGTTTCAGACAGTGTCACAGACTGTCAGAGAGTTTCAGAGAGCTTCAGAGAGTGTCAGAGAGTGTCAGAGAGTGACAGAGAGTTTCAGAGAATTGTCAGGGAGTTTCAGAGAATGTCAGAGATTGTCAGAGAGTTTCAGAGTGTTTCAGAGAGTGTCAGAGAGTGTCAGAGAGGGTCTGAGAGTGTCAGAGAGTGTCAGAGAGTTTCAGAGAGTGTCAGAGAGAGTCAGAGTGTCAGAGAGTGTCACAGAGTGTCAGAGAGTTTCTGAGTGTTTCAGAGAGTGTCAGAGAGTTTCAGAGAGTGTCACAGAGTGTCAGAGAGTGTCAGAGAGTTTCAGAGAGTTTCAGTGAGTTTCCGAGAGTTTCTGAGAGTGTCAGAGAGTTTCAGAGAGTTTCAGAGAGTGTCAGAAAGTTCCAGGGAGTTTCAGAGAGTGTCAGAGAGTTTCAGAGAGTGGCAGAGAGTGTCAGAGAGTGTCAGAGAGTTTCAGAGAGTTTCAGTGAGTTTCCCAGAGTTTCTGAGAGTGTCAGAGAGTTTCAGAGAGTTTCAGAGAGTGTCAGAAAGTCTCAGAGAGTTTCAGAGAGTGTCAGAAAGTTTCGGAGAGTGTCAGATAGTGTCAGAGAGTTTCAGAGAGTGTCACAGAGTGTCAGAGAGTTTCAGTGAGCCTCAGAGAGCGTCAGAGAGTGTCAGAGAGTGTCGGAGGTTTTCAGAGAGTTTCAGATGGTGTCAGAGAGTTTCAGAGAGTGTCAGAGAGTGTCAGAGAGTTTCAGAGTGTTTCAGAGAGTGTCAGAGAGTGTCAGAGAGGGTCTGAGTGTGTCAGAGAGTGTCAGAGAGTTTCAGAGAGTGTCAGAGAGAGTCAGAGAGTGTCACAGAGTGTCAGAGAGTTTCTGAGTGTTTCAGAGAGCGTCAGAGAGTTTCAGAGAGTGGCAGAGAGTGTCAGAGAGTGTCAGAGAGTTTCAGAGAGTTTCAGTGAGTTTCCCAGAGTTTCTGAGAGTGTCAGAGAGTTTCAGAGAGTTTCAGAGAGTGTCAGAAAGTCTCAGAGAGTTTCAGAGAGTGTCAGAAAGTTTCGGAGAGTGTCAGATAGTGTCAGAGAGTTTCAGAGAGTGTCACAGAGTGTCAGAGAGTTTCAGTGAGCCTCAGAGAGCGTCAGAGAGTGTCAGAGAGTTTCGGAGGTTTTCAGAGAGTTTCAGATGGTGTCAGAGAGTTTCAGAGAGTTTCAGAGAGTGTCCGAGAGTGTTAGAGAGTGTCTGAGAGTTTCAGAGAGTTTCAGTGAGTGTCAGAGAGATTCAGAGAATTTCAGAGATTGTCAGAGATAGTCTGAAAGTGTCAGGGAGTGTCAAAGAGTTTCAGAGAATGTCAGAGAGTGTCAGAGAGTGTCTGAGAGTGTCAGAGAGTGTCAGACAGTGTCAGAGAGTGTCAGAGAGTGTCAGAGTTTGCCAGAGAGTTTCTGAGATTTTCTGAGACTTTCAGAGAGTATCAAGAGTTTCAGACAGTGTCACAGACTGTCAGAGAGTTTCAGAGAGCTTCAGAGAGTGTCAGAGAGTGTCAGAGAGTGACAGAGAGTTTCAGAGAATTGTCAGAGAGTGTCAGAGAGTTTCAGAGTGTTTCAGAGAGTGTCAGAGAGTGTCAGAGAGGGTCTGAGTGTGTCAGAGAGTGTCAGAGAGTTTCAGAGAGTGTCAGAGAGAGTCAGAGAGTGTCAGAGAGTGTCACAGAGTGTCAGAGAGTTTCTGAGTGTTTCAGAGAGTGTCAGAGAGGTTCAGAGAGTGTCACAGAGTGTCAGAGAGTTTCAGAGAGTTTCAGTGAGTTTCCGAGAGTTTCTGAGAGTGTCAGAGAGTTTCAGAGAGTTTCAGAGTGTGTCAGAAAGTTTCAGGGAGTTTCAGAGAGTGTCAGAAAGTTTCAGAGAGTTTCAGATAGTGTCAGAGAGTTTCAGAGAGTGTCACAGAGTGTCAGAGAGTGTCAGAGATTGCCAGAGAGTTACTGAGATTTTCTGAGACGTTCAGAGACCGTCAAGAGTTTCAGAGCGTGTCACAGACTGTCAGAGAGTTTCCGAGAGCTTCAGAGAGTGTCAGTGAGTGTCAGAGAGTGACAGAGAGTTTCAGAGAATTGTCAGAGAGTTTCAGAGAGTGTCAGAGAGTTTCAGAGTGTTTGCAAGAGTGTCAGAGAGTGTCAGAGAGGGTCTGATAGTGTCAGAGAGTGTCAGAGAGTTTCAGAGAGTGTCAGAGAGAGTCAGAGAGTGTCAGAGAGTCTCACAGAGTATCAGAGAGTTTCTGAGTGTTTCAGAGAGTGTCAGAGAGTTTCAGAGAGTGTCAGAGAGTGTCAGAGAGTGTCAGAGAGTTTCAGAGCGTTTCAGTGATTTTCCGAGAGTTTCTGAGAGTGTCAGAGAGTTTCAGAGAGTTTCCGAGAGTGTCAGAAAGTTTCAGACAGTTTCAGAGAGTGTCAGAAAGTTTCAGAGAGTGTCAGATACTGTCAGAGAGTGTCACAGAGCGTCAGAGAGTTTCAGAGAGCTTCACAGAGCGTCAGAGAGGGTCAGAGTGTGACAGAGAGTTTCTGAGCGTGTCGGAGAGTGTCCGAGAGTGTCAGAGAGTTTCAGGGAGTGTCACAAAGTTTCAGAGAGTTTCAGAGAGGGTCAGAGAGTTTCAGAGAGTTTCTGAGAGTGTCACAGCGTGTCAGAGAGTTGCAGAGAGCTTCAGAGAGTGTCTGAGAGTTTCAGAGAGTTTCAGTGAGTGTCAGAGATTGTCTGAGAGTGTCAGAGAGTGTCAAAGAGTTTCAGAGCATGTCTGAGAGTGTCAGAGAGTGTCAGAGAGTGTCAGAGAATGTCGGAGAGTTTCTGAGAGCAACTTTGAGTGTAAGAGAGTGTCAGAGGGTTCTGAGATTTTCTGAGTGTGTCAGGGAGTGTCACAGAGTGTCAGAGACTGTCAGAGAGTATCAGAGAGTTTCAGAGAGTTTCACAGAGTGTCAGAGAGTGTCAGAGAGTGTCAGAGAGTGTCAGAGGGATTCACAGTGCGTCACAGAGTGTTAGAGAGTTTCAGAGAGTGTCACAGAGTGTCAGAGAGTGTCAGAGAGGGTCACAGAGTGTCAGAGAGTGTCAGAGAGTGTCAGAGACTGTCAGAGAATATCGGAGAGTTTCTGAGAGTATCTGTGAGTGTCAGAGAGTGTCAGAGACTGTCAGAGGGTTCAGAGAGTTTCTGAGTGTGTCAGAGAGTGTCATAGAGTGTCAGAGAGTGTCAGAGAGTTTCAGAGAGAGTCAGATCGTGTCAGAGAGTGTCAGAGAGTTTCAGAGAGTGTCAGAGAGTGTCTGAGAGTGTCAGAGAGTGTCAGAGATTTTCAGAGAGTTCCAGAGAGCTTCAGAGAGTGTCAGAAAGTTTCACAGTGTGTCACAGAGTGTCAGCGAGTGTCAGAGAGTTTCGGAGAGTATCAGAAAGTGTCAGAGAGGTTCAGAGAGTTGCTGAGTGTGTCAGAGAGTGTCAGAGAGTTTCAGAGAGTCTCACAGAGTGTCAGAGAGTGTCAAAGAGTGTAAGAGAGTTTCAGAGAGTATCTGAGAGTTTCTGAGACTGTCAGAGAGTTTCAGAGAGTGTCACAGACTGTCAGAGAGCGTCAGAGAGATTGCAGAGAGTGTCAGAGAGTGTGGCAGAGCTTCAGAGAATTGTCAGAGTGTTTCAGAGTGCATCAGAGATTGTCTGAGAGTGTCAAAGAGTGTCAAAGAGTTTCAGAGAGTGTCAGAGAATGTCAGAGAGTGTCAGAGATTGCCAGAGTGTTTCTGAGATTTTCTGAGACTTTCAGAGAATTGTCAGAGAGTTTCAGAGAGTGTCAGAGAGTGTCAGAGAGTTTCAGAGTGTTTCAGAGAGTGTCAGAGAGTGTCAGAGATGGTCTGAGTGTGTCAGAGAGTGTCAGAGAGTTTCAGAGAGTGTCAGAGAGTGTCAGAGAGTGTCACAGAGTGTGGGAGAGCTTCAGAGAATTGTCAGAGTTTTTCAGAGTGCGTCAGAGATTGTCTGAGAGTGTCAGAGAGTGTCAAAGAGTTTCAGAGAGTGTCAGACAGTGCCAGAGATTGCCAGAGAGTTTCTGAGATTTTCTGAGACTTTCAGAGAGTGTCAAGAGTTCCAGACAGTGTCACAGACTGTCAGAGAGTTTCAGAGAGCTTCAGAGAGTGTCAGAGAGTGTCAGAGAGTGACAGAGAGTTTCAGAGAATTGTCAGGGAGTTTCAGAGAATGTCAGAGAGTGTCAGAGAGTTTCAGAGTGTTTCAGAGAGTGTCAGAGAGTGTCAGAGAGGGTCTGAGAGTGTCAGAGAGTGTCAGAGAGTTTCAGAGAGTGTCAGAGAGAGTCAGAGAGTGTCAGAGAGTGTCACAGAGTGTCAGAGAGTTTCTGAGTGTTTCAGAGAGTGTCAGAGAGTGTCAGAGAGTTTCAGAGAGTTTCAGTGAGTTTCCGAGAGTTTCTGAGAGTGTCAGAGAGTTTCAGAGAGTTTCAGAGAGTTTCAGAGAGTGTCAGAAAGTTCCAGGGAGTTTCAGAGAGTGTCAGAAAGTTTCAGAGCGTTTCAGATAGTGTCAGAGAGTTTCAGAGAGTGTCACAGAGTGTCAGAGAGTGTCAGAGATTGCCAGAGAGTTTCTGAGATTTTCTGAGACGTTCAGAGAGCGTCAAGAGTTTCAGAGAGTGTCACAGACTGTCAGAGAGTTTCAGAGAGCTTCAGAGAGTGTCAGAGAGTGTCAGAGAGTGACAGAGAGTTTCAGAGAATTGTCAGAGAGTTTCAGAGAGTGTCAGAGAGTGTCAGAGAGTTTTAGAGTGTTTCAGAGAGTGTCAGAGAGTGTCAGAGAGGGTCTGAGTGTGTCAGAGAGTGCCAGAGAGTTTCAGAGAGTGTCAGAGAGAGTCAGAGAGTGTCAGAGAGTGTCACAGAGTGTCAGAGAGTTTCAGAGAATTGTCAGGGAGTTTCAGAGAATGTCAGAGAGTGTCAGAGAGTTTCAGAGTGTTTCAGAGAGTGTCAGAGAGTGTCAGAGAGGGTCTGAGAGTGTCAGAGAGTGTCAGAGAGTTTCAGAGAGAGTCAGAGAGAGTCAGAGAGTGTCAGAGAGTGTCACAGAGTGTCAGAGAGTTTCTGAGTGTTTCAGAGAGTGTCAGAGAGTTTCAGAGAGTGTCACAGAGTGTCAGAGAGTGTCAGAGAGTTTCAGAGAGTTTCAGTGAGTTTCCGAGAGTTTCTGAGAGTGTCAGAGAGTTTCAGAGAGTTTCAGAGAGTTTCAGAGAGTGTCAGAAAGTTCCAGGGAGTTTCAGAGAGTGTCAGAAAGTTTCAGAGCGTTTCAGATAGCGTCAGAGAGTTTCAGAGAGTGTCACAGAGTGTCAGAGAGTGTCAGAGATTGCCAGAGAGTTTCTGAGATTTTCTGAGACGTTCAGAGAGCGTCAAGAGTTTCAGAGAGTGTCACAGACTGTCAGAGAGTTTCAGAGAGCTTCAGAGAGTGTCAGAGAGTGTCAGAGAGTGACAGAGAGTTTCAGAGAATTGTCAGAGAGTTTCAGAGAGTGTCAGAGAGTGTCAGAGAGTTTCAGAGTGTTTCAGAGAGTGTCAGAGAGTGTCAGAGAGGATCTGAGTGTGTCAGAGAGTGCCAGAGAGTTTCAGAGAGTGTCAGAGAGAGTCAGAGAGTGTCACAGAGTGTCAGAGAGTGTCAGAGAGTTTCAGTGAGTTTCCGAGAGTTTCTGAGAGTGTCAGAGAGTTTCAGAGAGTTTCAGAGAGTGTCAGAAAGTTTCAGAGAGTTTCAGAGAGTGTCAGAAAGTTTCAGAGAGTGTGAGATAGTGTCAGAGAGTGTCAGAGAGTTTCAGAGAGTTTCAGTGAGTTTCCGAGAGTTTCTGAGAGTGTCAGAGAGTTTCAGAGAGTTTCAGAGAGTGTCAGAAAGTTTCAGAGAGTTTCAGAGAGTGTCAGAAAGTTTCATGGAGTGTGAGATAGTGTCGGAGGTTTTCAGAGAGTTTCAGATGGTGTCAGAGAGTTTCAGAGAGTTTCAGAGAATGTCCGAGAGTGTTAGAGAGTGTCTGAGAGTTTCAGAGAGTTTCAGTGAGTGTCAGAGAGTTTCAGGGAATTTCAGAGATTGTCAGAGATTGTCTGAGAGTGTCAGAGAGTGTCAAAGAGTTTCAGAGAATGTCAGAGAGTGTCAGAGAGTGTCTGAGAGTGTCAGAGAGTGTCAGACAGTGTCAGAGAGTGTCAGAGAGTGTCAGAGTTTGCCAGAGAATTTCTGAGATTTTCTGAGACTTTCAGAGAGTGTCAAGAGTTTCAGACAGTGTCACAGACTGTCAGAGAGTATCAGAGAGCTTCAGAGAGTGTCAGAGAGTGACAGAGAGTTTCAGAGAATTGTCAGAAAGTTTCAGAGAGTGTCAGAGAGTTTCAGAGTGTTTCAGAGAGTGTCAGAGAGTGTCAGAGAGGGTCTGAGTGTGTCAGAGAGTGTCAGAGAGTTTCAGAGAGTGTCAGAGAGAGTCAGAGAGTGTCAGAGAGTGTCACAGAGTGTCAGAGAGTTTCTGAGTGTTTCAGAGAGTGTCAGAGAGTTTCAGAGAGTGTCAGAGAGTGTCAGAGAGTGACAGAGAGTTTCAGAGAATTGTCAGGGAGTTTCAGAGAATGTCAGAGAGTGTCAGAGAGTTTCAGAGTGTTTCAGAGAGTGTCAGAGAGTGTCAGAGAGGGTCTGGGAGTGTCAGAGAGTGTCAGAGAGTTTCAGAGAGTGTCAGAGAGAGTCAGAGAGTGTCAGAGAGTGTCACAGAGTGTCAGAGAGTTTCTGAGTGTTTCAGAGAGTGTCAGAGAGTTTCAGAGAGTGTCACAGAGTGTCAGAGAGTGTCAGAGAGTTTCAGAGAGTTTCAGTGAGTTTCCGAGAGTTTCTGAGAGTGTCAGAGAGTTTCAGAGAGTTTCAGAGAGTGTCAGAAAGTTCCAGGGAGTTTCAGAGAGTGTCAGAAAATTTCAGAGCGTTTCAGATAGTGTCAGAGAGTTTCAGAGAGTGTCACAGAGTGTCAGAGAGTGTCAGAGATTGCCAGAGAGTTTCTGAGATTTTCTGAGACGTTCAGAGAGCGTCAAGAGTTTCAGAGAGTGTCACAGACTGTCAGAGAGTTTCAGAGAGCTTCAGAGAGTGTCAGAGAGTGTCAGAGAGTGACAGAGAGTTTCAGAGAATTGTCAGAGAGTTTCAGAGAGTGTCAGAGAGTGTCAGAGAGTTTCAGAGTGTTTCAGAGAGTGTCAGAGAGTGTCAGAGAGGGTCTGAGTGTGTCAGAGAGTGCCAGAGAGTTTCAGAGAGTGTCAGAGAGAGTCAGAGAGTGTCAGAGAGTGTCACAGAGTGTCAGAGAGTTTCATAGAATTGTCAGGGAGTTTCAGAGAATGTCAGAGAGTGTCAGAGAGTTTCAGAGTGTTTCAGAGAGTGTCAGAGAGTGTCAGAGAGGGTCTGAGAGTGTCAGAGAGTGTCAGAGAGTTTCAGAGAGTGTCAGAGAGAGTCAGAGAGTGTCAGAGAGTGTCACAGAGTGTCAGAGAGTTTCTGAGTGTTTCAGAGAGTGTCAGAGAGTTTCAGAGAGTGTCACAGAGTGTCAGAGAGTGTCAGAGAGTTTCAGAGAGTTTCAGTGAGTTTCCGAGAGTTTCTGAGAGTGTCAGAGAGTTTCAGAGAGTTTCAGAGAGTGTCAGAAAGTTCCAGGGAGTTTCAGAGAGTGTCAGAAAGTTTCAGAGCGTTTCAGATAGCGTCAGAGAGTTTCAGAGAGTGTCACAGAGTGTCAGAGAGTGTCAGAGATTGCCAGAGAGTTTCTGAGATTTTCTGAGACGTTCAGAGAGCGTCAAGAGTTTCAGAGAGTGTCACAGACTGTCAGAGAGTTTCAGAGAGCTTCAGAGAGTGTCAGAGAGTGTCAGAGAGTGACAGAGAGTTTCAGAGAATTGTCAGAGAGTTTCAGAGAGTGTCAGAGAGTGTCAGAGAGTTTCAGAGTGTTTCAGAGAGTGTCAGAGAGTGTCAGAGAGGATCTGAGTGTGTCAGAGAGTGCCAGAGAGTTTCAGAGAGTGTCAGAGAGAGTCAGAGAGTGTCACAGAGTGTCAGAGAGTGTCAGAGAGTTTCAGTGAGTTTCCGAGAGTTTCTGAGAGTGTCAGAGAGTTTCAGAGAGTTTCAGAGAGTGTCAGAAAGTTTCAGAGAGTTTCAGAGAGTGTCAGAAAGTTTCAGAGAGTGTGAGATAGTGTCAGAGAGTGTCAGAGAGTTTCAGAGAGTTTCAGTGAGTTTCCGAGAGTTTCTGAGAGTGTCAGAGAGTTTCAGAGAGTTTCAGAGAGTGTCAGAAACTTTCAGAGAGTTTCAGAGAGTGTCAGAAAGTTTCATGGAGTGTGAGATAGTGTCGGAGGTTTTCAGAGAGTTTCAGATGGTGTCAGAGAGTTTCAGAGAGTTTCAGAGAATGTCCGAGAGTGTTAGAGAGTGTCTGAGAGTTTCAGAGAGTTTCAGTGAGTGTCAGAGAGTTTCAGGGAATTTCAGAGATTGTCAGAGATTGTCTGAGAGTGTCAGAGAGTGTCAAAGAGTTTCAGAGAATGTCAGAGAGTGTCAGAGAGTGTCTGAGAGTGTCAGAGAGTGTCAGACAGTGTCAGAGAGTGTCAGAGAGTGTCAGAGTTTGCCAGAGAATTTCTGAGATTTTCTGAGACTTTCAGAGAGTGTCAAGAGTTTCAGACAGTGTCACAGACTGTCAGAGAGTATCAGAGAGCTTCAGAGAGTGTCAGAGAGTGACAGAGAGTTTCAGAGAATTGTCAGAAAGTTTCAGAGAGTGTCAGAGAGTTTCAGAGTGTTTCAGAGAGTGTCAGAGAGTGTCAGAGAGGGTCTGAGTGTGTCAGAGAGTGTCAGAGAGTTTCAGAGAGTGTCAGAGAGAGTCAGAGAGTGTCAGAGAGTGTCACAGAGTGTCAGAGAGTTTCTGAGAGTGTCTGAGCGTGTCAGAGATTGCCAGAGAGATTCTGAGAGTTTCTGAGTGTGTCCGAAAGTGTCACAGAGTGTCAGAGTGTTTCAGATAGTGTCACAGACTGTCAGAGAGTGTCAGAGAGATTGCAGAGTGTGTCAGAGAGTGTCAGAGAGCTTCAGAGAGTTTCAGAGAGTTTCAGAGAGCTTCAGAGAGTGTCAGAGAGTGTCAGATAGTGACAGAGAGTTTCAGTGAGTCTCAGAGAGTTTCAGAGAGTTTCAGAGTGTGTCAGAGATTGTCTGAGAGTTTCAGAGAATGTCAAAGAGTTTCAGAGAGTGTCAGAGAGTGTCAGAGAGTTTCTGAGAGTATCTGTGCGTGTAAGAGAGTGTCAGAGGGTTCTGAGAGTTTCAGAGATTGTCAAAGAGTTTCAGAGAGTGTCAGAGAGTGTCAGAGAGTTTCAGAGAATGTCAGAGAGTGTCAGAGAGTGTCTGAGTGTTTCAGAGAGTTTCAGAGAATGTCAGAGAGTGTCAGAGAGTGTCAGAGAATGTCGGAGAGTTTCTGAGAGTATCTGTGCGTGTAAGAGAGTGTCAGAGGGTTCTGAGAGTTTCTGAGTGTGTCAGGGAGTGTCACAGAGTGTCAGAGACTGTCAGAGAGTGTCAGAGAGTTTCAGAGAGTTTCACAGAGTGTCAGAGATTGTCACAGAGTGTCAGAGAGTGTCTGAGAGTTTCAGAGATTGTCAAAGAGTTTTAGAGAGTGTCAGAGAGTGTCAAAGAGTGTCAGAAAGTTTCAGAGAATGTCAGACAGTGTCAGAGAGTTTCAGAGAGTGTCACAGAGTGTCAGAGATTGTCAGAGAGTATCTGAGAGTGTCTGAGAGTGTCAGAGACTGTCAGAGAATGTCGCAGACTTTCTGAGAGTATCTGTGAGTGTCAGAGAGTTTCACAGTGTGTCACAGAGTGTCTGAGAGTGTCAGAGACTGTCAGAGAATGTCGGAGAGTTTCTGAGAGTGTCAGAGGGTTCTGAGAGTTTCAGAGATTGTCAAAGAGTTTCAGAGAGTGTCAGAGAGTATCTGAGAGTGTCCGAGAGTGTCAGAGAGTGTCAGAGAGTGTCTGAGTGTTTCAGAGAGTTTCAGAGAATGTCAGAGAGTGTCAGAGAATGTCGGAGAGTTTCTGAGAGTATCTGTGCGTGTAAGAGAGTGTCAGAGGGTTCTGAGAGTTTCTGAGTGTGTCAGGGAGTGTCACAGAGTGTCAGAGACTGTCAGAGAGTGTCAGAGAGTTTCAGAGAGTTTCACAGAGTGTCAGAGAGTGTCAGAGGGTGTCAGAGAATGTCGGAGAGTTTCTGAGAGTATCTGTGAGTGTCAGAGAGATTCACAGTGTGTCACAGAGTGTCAGAGATTGTCAGAGAGTATCTGAGAGTGTCTGAGAGTGTCAGAGACTGTCAGAGAATGTCGGAGACTTTCTGAGAGTATCTGTGAGTGTCAGAGAGTTTCACAGTGTGTCACAGAGTGACAGAGAGTGTCAGAGTGTGTCTGAGAGTGTCTGAGAGTGTCAGAGACTGTCAGAGAATGTCGGAGAGTTTCTGAGATTATCTGTGAGTGTCAGAGAGTGTCAGAGACTTTCACAGTGTGTCACAGAGTGTCACAGAGTGTCAGAGAGTGTCTGAGAGTTTCAGAGATTGTCAAAGAGTTTCAGAGAGTGTCAGAGAGTGTCAAAGAGTGTCAGAAAGTTTCAGAGAATGTCAGACAGTGTCAGAGAGTTTCAGAGAGTGTCACAGAGTGTCAGAGAGTTTCAGAGAGCTTCAGAGAGTGTCAGAGAGTGTCAGAGAGTTTCAGAGAGTTTCAGAGAATGTCGGAGAGTTTCTGAGAGTATCTGTGAGTGTCAGAGAGATTCACAGTGTGTCACAGAGTGTCAGAGAGTGTCAGAGAGTATCTGAGAGTGTCTGAGAGTGTCAGAGACTGTCAGAGAATGTCGGAGAGTTTCTGAGAGTATCTGTGAGTGTCAGAGAGTTTCACAGTGTGTCACAGAGTGACAGAGAGTGTCAGAGTGTGTCTGAGAGTGTCAGAGACTGTCAGAGAATGTCGGAGAGTTTCTGAGATTATCTGTGAGTGTCAGAGAGTGTCAGAGACTTTCACAGTGTGTCACAGATTGTCAGAGAGTTTCAGAGAGTGTCAGAGAATGTCGGAGAGTTTCTGAGAGTATCTGTGAGTGTCAGAGAGTGTCAGAGACTGTCAGAGGGTTCAGAGAATGTCTGAGTGTGTCAGAGAGTTTCACAGTGTGTCACAGTGTGTCAGAGAGTGTCAGAGAGTTTCACAGAGTGTCAGATCGTGTCAGAGAGTGTCAGAGAGTTTCAGAGAGTGTCAGAGAGTGTCAGAGAGTGTCTGAGAGTGTCAGAGGGTGTCAGAGAATGTCGGAGGTTTTCTGAGAGTATCTGTGAGTGTCAGAGAGTGTCAGAGAGTTTCACAGTGTGTCACAGAGTGTCAGAGAGTGTCAGAGACTGTCAGAGAATGTCGGAGAGTTTCTGAGAGTATCTATGAGTGTCAGAGAGTGTCAGAGAGTTTCCCAGTGTGTTTCAGAGTGTCAGAGAGTTTCAGAAAGTGTCAGAGAACATCGGAGAGTTTCTGAGAGTATCTGTGAGTTTCAGAGAGAGTCAGAGAGTATCAGAGACTGTCAGAGGGTTCGGAGAGTGTCTGAGTGTGTCAGAGAGTTTCACAGTGTGTCACAGAGTGTCAGAGAGTGTCAGAGACTGTCAGAGTGTCAGAGAGCTTCAGAGAGTTTCAGATAGTTTCAGAGAGTTTCAGAGAGCTTCAGAGAGTGTCAGAGAGTGTCAGATAGTGACAGAGAGTTTCAGTGAGTCTCAGAGAGTTTCAGAGAGTTTCAGAGAGTTTCAGAGTTTGTCAGAGATTGTCTGAGAGTTTCAGAGATTGTCAAAGAGTTTCAGGGAGTGTCAGAGAGTGTCAGAGAGTTTCAGAGAGTTTCAGAGAATGTCAGAGAGTGTCAGAGAGTGTCTGAGAGTTTCAGAGAGTTTCAGAGAATGTCAGAGAGTGTCAGAGAGTGTCAGAGAATGTCGGAGAGTTTCTGAGAGTATCTGTGTGTGTAAGAGAGTGTCAGAGGGTTCTGAGAGTTTCTGAGTGTGTCAGGGAGTGTCACAGAGTGTCAGAGACTGTCAGAGAGTGTCAGAGAGTTTCAGAGAGTTTCACAGAGTGTCAGAGAGTGTCAGAGGGTGTCAGAGAATGTCGGAGAGTTTCTGAGAGTATCTGTGAGTGTCAGAGAGTGTCAGAGAGTTTCACAGTGTGTCACAGAGTGTCACAGAGTGTCAGAGAGTGTCAGAGAGTGTCAGAAAGTTTCAGAGAATGTCAGATAGTGTCAGAGAGTTTCAGAGAGTGTCACAGAGTGTCAGAGAGTTTCAGAGAGCTTCAGAGAGTGTCAGAGAGTGTCAGAGAGTTTCAGAGAGTTTCAGAGAATTTCAGAGAGTGTCAGATAGTGTCTGAGAGTTTCAGAGAGTTTCAGAGAATGTCGGAGAGTTTCTGAGAGTATCTGTGAGTGTCAGAGAGATTCACAGTGTGTCACAGAGTATCAGAGAGTGTCAGAGAGTATCTGAGAGTGTCTGAGAGTGTCAGAGACTGTCAGAGAATGTCGGAGACTTTCTGAGAGTATCTGTGAGTGTCAAAGAGTTTCACAGTGTGTCACAGAGTGACAGAGAGTGTCAGAGAGTGTCTGAGAGTGTCTGAGAGTTTCAGAGACTGTCAGAGAATGTCGGAGAGTTTCTGAGATTATCTGTGAGTGTCAGAGAGTGTCAGAGACTTTCACAGTGTGTCACAGATTGTCAGAGAGTTTCAGAGAGTGTCAGAGAATGTCGGAGAATTTCTGAGAGTATCTGTGAGTGTCAGAGAGTGTCAGAGACTGTCAGAGGGTTCAGAGAGTGTCTGAGTGTGTCAGAGAGTTTCACAGTGTGTCACAGAGTGTCAGAGAGTGTCAGAGAGTTTCAGAGAGTGTCAGAGAGTGTCAGAGAGTGTCTGAGAGTGTCAGAGGGTGTCAGAGAATGTCGGAGAGTTTCTGAGAGTATCTGTGCGTGTAAGAGAGTGTCAGAGGGTTCTGAGAGTTTCTGAGTGTGTCAGGGAGTTTCACAGAGTGTCAGAGACTGTCAGAGAGTGTCAGAGAGTTTCAGAGAGTTTCACAGAGTGTCAGAGAGTGTCAGAGGGTGTCAGAGAATGTCGGAGAGTTTCTGAGAGTATCTGTGAGTGTCAGAGAGTGCCAGAGAGTTTCACAGCGTGTCACAGAGTGTCACAGAGTGTCAGAGAGTGTCTGAGAGTTTCAGAGATTGTCAAAGTGTTTCAGAGAGTGTCAGAAAGTTTCAGAGAATGTCAGACAGTGTCAGAGAGTTTCAGAGAGTGTCACAGAGTGTCAGAGAGTTTCAGAGAGCTTCAGAGAGTGTCAGAGAGTGTCAGAGAGTTTCAGAGAGTTTCAGAGAATGTTGGAGAGTTTCTGAGAGTATCTGTGAGTGTCAGAGAGATTCACAGTGTGTCACAGAGTGTCAGAGAGTGTCAGAGAGTATCTGAGAGTGTCTGAGAGTGTCAGAGACTGTCAGAGAATGTCGGAGAGTTTCTGAGAGTATCTGTGAGTGTCAGAGAGTTTCACAGTGTGTCAGAGAGTGACAGAGAGTGTCAGAGTGTGTCTGAGAGTGTCTGAGAGTGTCAGAGACTGTCAGAGAATGTCGGAGAGTTTCTGAGATTATCTGTGAGTGTCAGAGAGTGTCAGAGACTTTCACAGTGTGTCACAGATTGTCAGAGAGTTTCTGAGAGTATCTGTGAGTGTCAGAGAGTGTCAGAGACTGTCAGAGGGTTCAGAGAGTGTCTGAGTGTGTCAGAGAGTTTCACAGTGTATCACAGAGTGTCAGAGAGTGTCAGAGAGTTTCAGAGAGTGTCAGATCGTGTCAGAGAGTGTCAGAGAGCTTCAGAGAGTGTCAGAGAGTGTCAGAGAGTGTCTGAGAGTGTCAGAGGGTGTCAGAGAATGTCGGAGGTTTTCTGAGAGTATCTGTGAGTGTCAGAGAGTGTCAAAGAGTTTCACAGTGTGTCACAGAGTGTCAGAGAGTTTCAGAGACTGTCAGAGAATGTCGGAGAGTTTCTGAGAGTATCTGTGAGTGGCAGAGAGTGTCAGAGAGTTTCCCAGTGTGTTTCAGAGTGTCAGAGAGTTTAAGAGAGTGTCAGAGAACATCGGAGAGATTCTGAGAGTTTCTGTGAGTTTCAGAGAGAGTCAGAGAGTATCAGAGACTGTCAGAGGGTTCAGAGAGTGTCTGAGTGTGTCAGAGAGTTTCACAGTGTGTCACAGAGTGTCAGAGAGTGTCAGAGACTGTCAGAGTGTCAGAGAGCTTCAGAGAGTTTCAGATAGTTTCAGAGAGTTTCAGAGAGCTTCAGAGCGTGTCAGAGAGTGTCAGATAGTGACAGAGAGTTTCAGTGAGTCTCAGAGAGTTTCAGAGAGTTTCAGAGAGTTTCAGATAGTGTCAGAGATTGTCTGAGAGTTTCAGAGATTGTCAAAGAGTTTCAGAGAGTGTCAGAGAGTGTCAGAGAGGTTCAGAGAGTTTCAGAGAATGTCAGAGAGTGTCAGAGAGTGTCTGAGAGTTTCAGAGAGTTTCAGAGAATGTCAGAGAGTGTCAGAGAGTGTCAGAGAATGTCGGAGAGTTTCTGAGAGTATCTGTGTGTGTAAGAGAGTGTCAGAGGGTTCTGAGAGTTTCTGAGTGTGTCAGGGAGTGTCACAGAGTGTCAGAGACTGTCAGAGAGTGTCAGAGAGTTTCAGAGAGTTTCACAGAGTGTCAGAGAGTGTCAGAGGCTGTCAGAGAATGTCAGAAAGTTTCAGAGAATGTCAGATAGTGTCAGAGAGTTTCAGAGAGTGTCACAGAGTGTCAGAGAGTTTCAGAGAGCTTCAGAGAGAGTCAGAGAGTGTCAGAGAGTTTCAGAGAGTTTCAGAGAATGTCAGAGAGTGTCAGATAGTGTCTGAGAGATTCAGAGAGTTTCAGAGAATGTCGGAGAGTTTCTGAGAGTATCTGTGAGTGTCAGAGAGTGTCAGAGAGTGTCAGAGAGTGTCAGAAAGTTTCAGAGAATGTCAGATAGTGTCAGAGAGTTTCAGAGAGTGTCACAGAGTGTCAGAGAGTTTCAGAGAGCTTCAGAGAGAGTCAGAGAGTGTCAGAGAGTTTCAGAGAGTTTCAGAGAATGTCACAGAGTGTCAGATAGTGTCTGAGAGATTCAGAGAGTTTCAGAGAATGTCGGAGAGTTTCTGAGAGTATCTGTGAGTGTCAGAGAGATTCACAGTGTGTCACAGAGTGTCAGAGAGTGTCAGAGAGTATCTGAGAGTGTCTGAGAGTGTCAGAGACTGTCAGAGAATGTCGGAGACTTTCTGAGAGTATCTGTGAGTGTCAGAGAGTTTCACTGTGTGTCACAGAGTGACAGAGAGTGTCAGAGAGTGTCTGAGAGTGTCTGAGAGTGTCAGAGACTGTCAGAGAATGTCGGAGAGTTTCTGAGATTATCTGTGAGTGTCAGAGAGTGTCAGAGACTTTCACAGTGTGTCACAGATTGTGAGAGAGTTTCAGAGTGTGTCAGAGAATGTCGGAGAGTTTCTGAGAGTATCTGTGTGTGTCAGAGACTGTCAGAGGGTTCAGAGAGTGTCTGAGAGTGTCAGAGAGTTTCACAGTGTGTCACAGAGTGTCAGAGAGTGTCAGAGAGTTTCAGAGAGTGTCAGAGAGTGTCAGAGAGTGTCTGAGAGTGTCAGAGGGTGTCAGAGAATGTCGGAGGTTTTCTGAGAGTATCTGTGAGTGTCAGAGAGTGTCAGAGAGTTTCACAGTGTGTCACAGAGTGTCAGAGAGTGTCAGAGACTGTCAGAGAATGTCGGAGAGTTTCTGAGAGTATCTGTGAGTGTCAGAGAGTGTCAGAGAGTTTCCCAGTGTGTTTCAGAGTGTCAGAGAGTTTCAGAGATTGTCAGAGAACATCGGATATTTTCTGAGAGTATCTGTGAGTTTCAGAGAGAGTCAGAGAGTATCAGAGACTGTCAGAGGGTTCAGAGAGTGTCTGAGTGTGTCAGAGAGTTTCACAATGTGTCACAGAGTGTCAGAGAGTGTCAGAGACTGTCAGAGAATGTCGGAGAGTTTCTGAGAGTATCTGTGAGTGTCAGAGAGTGTCAGAGAGTTTCCCAGTGTGTTTCAGAGTGTCAGAGAGTTTAAGAGAGTGTCAGAGAACATCGGAGAGTTTCTGAGAGTATCTGTGAGTTTCAGAGAGAGTCAGAGAGTGTCAGAGACTGTCAGAGGGTTCAGAGAGTGTCTGAGTGTGTCAGAGAGTTTCACAGTGTGTCACAGAGTGTCAGAGAGTGTCAGAGAGTTTCAGAGAGTGTCAGATCGTGTCAGAGAGTGTCAGAGAGTTTCAGAGAGTTTCACAGACTGTCAGAGAGTGTCAGAGAGTTTCAGAGAGTGTCAGAGAGTTTCAGAGAGTGTCAGAGAGATTGCAGAGAGTGTCAGAGAGTGTGGGAGAGCTTCAGAGTTTCAGTGAATTTCAGAGAGTTTCAGAGATCTTCAGAGAGTGTCAGAGAGTGTCAGAGAGCGACAGAGAGTTTCTGAGAATTGTCGGAGAGTGTCAGAGAGTTTCAGAGAGTTTCAGAGTGTGTCAGAGAGTGTCTGAGAGTGTCAGAGAGTGTCACAGAGTTTGAAAGAGTGTCACAGAGTGTCAGAGAGTTTCAGTGAGTGTCAGAGAGTGTCAGAGAGGGTCTGAGAGTGTCAGAGAGTGTCAGAGAGTCTCGGAGAATGTCGGAGAGTTTCTGAGAGTATCTGTGAGTGTCAGAGAGTTTCACAGTGTGTCACAGAGTGTCAGAGAGTGTCAGAGAGTGTCTGAGAATGTCTGAGAGTGTCAGAGCCTGTCAGAGAATGTCAGAGAGTTTCTGAGAGTATCTGTGAGTGTCAGAGAGTGTCAGAGAGTTTCACAGTGTGTCACAGATTGTCAGAGAGTTGCAGAGAGTGTCAGAGAATGTCGGAGAGTTTCTGAGAGTATCTGTGAGTGTCAGAGAGTGTCAGAGAGTGTCAGAGAGTGTCAGAAAGTTTCAGAGAATGTCAGATAGTGTCAGAGAGTTTCAGAGAGTGTCACAGAGTGTCAGAGAGTTCCAGAGAGCTTCAGAGAGAGTCAGAGAGTGTCAGAGAGTTTCAGAGAGTTTCAGAGAATGTCAGAGAGTGTCAGATAGTGTCTGAGAGATTCAGAGAGTTTCAGAGAATGTCGGAGAGTTTCTGAGAGTATCTGTGAGTGTCAGAGAGATTCACAGTGTGTCACAGAGTGTCAGAGAGTGTCAGAGAGTATCTGAGAGTGTCTGAGAGTGTCAGAGACTGTCAGAGAATGTCGGAGACTTTCTGAGAGTATCTGTGAGTGTCAGAGAGTTTCACAGTGTGTCACAGAGTGACAGAGAGTGTCAGAGAGTGTCTGAGAGTGTCTGAGAGTGTCAGAGACTGTCAGAGAATGTCGGAGAGTTTCTGAGATTATCTGTGAGTGTCAGAGAGTGTCAGAGACTTTCACAGTGTGTCACAGATTGTCAGAGAGTTTCAGAGTGTGTCACAGAATGTCGGAGAGTTTCTGAGAGTATCTGTGTGTGTCAGAGACTGTCAGAGGGTTCAGAGAGTGTCTGAGAGTGTCAGAGAGTTTCACAGTGTGTCATAGAGTGTCAGAGAGTGTCAGAGAGTTTCAGAGAGTGTCAGAGAGTGTCAGAGAGTGTCTGAGAGTGTCAGAGGGTGTCAGAAAATGTCGGAGGTTTTCTGAGAGTATCTGTGAGTGTCAGAGAGTGTCAGAGAGTTTCACAGTGTGTCACAGAGTGTCAGAGAGTGTCAGAGACTGTCAGAGAATGTCGGAGAGTTTCTGAGATTATCTGTGAGTGTCAGAGAGTGTCAGAGAGTTTCCCAGTGTGTTTCAGAGTGTCAGAGAGTTTCAGAGATTGTCAGAGAACATCGGATAGTTTCTGAGAGTATCTGTGAGTTTCAGAGAGAGTCAGAGAGTATCAGAGACTGTCAGAGGGTTCAGAGAGTGTCTGAGTGTGTCAGAGAGTTTCACACGGTGTCACAGAGTGTCAGAGAGTGTCAGAGACTGTCAGAGAATGTCGGAGAGTTTCTGAGAGTATCTGTGAGTGTCAGAGAGTGTCAGAGAGTTTCCCAGTGTGTTTCAGAGTGTCAGAGAGTTTAAGAGAGTGTCAGAGAACATCGGAGAGTTTCTGAGAGTATCTGTGAGTTTCAGAGAGAGTCAGAGAGTGTCAGAGACTGTCAGAGGGTTCAGAGAGTGTCTGAGTGTGTGAGAGAGTTTCACAGTGTGTCACAGAGTGTCAGAGAGTGTCAGAGAGTTTCAGAGAGTGTCAGATCGTGTCAGAGAGTGTCAGAGAGTTTCAGAGAGTTTCACAGACTGTCAGAGAGTGTCAGAGAGTTTCAGAGAGTGTCAGAGAGTTTCAGAGAGTGTCAGAGAGATTGCAGAGAGTGTCAGAGAGTGTGGGAGAGCTTCAGAGTTTCAGTGAATTTCAGAGAGTTTCAGAGATCTTCAGAGAGTGTCAGAGAGTGTCAGAGAGCGACAGAGAGTTTCTGAGAATTGTCGGAGAGTGTCAGAGAGTTTCAGAGAGTTTCAGAGTGTGTCAGAGAGTGTCTGAGAGTGTCAGAGAGTGTCACAGAGTTTGAAAAAGTGTCAGAGAGTGTCAGAGAGTTTCAGTGAGTGTCAGAGAGTGTCAGAGAGGGTCTGAGAGTGTCAGAGAGTGTCAGAGAGTCTCGGAGAATGTCGGAGAGTTTCTGAGAGTATCTGTGAGTGTCAGAGAGTTTCACAGTGTGTCACAGAGTGTCAGAGAGTGTCAGAGAGTGTCTGAGAATGTCTGAGAGTGTCAGAGACTGTCAGAGAATGTCAGAGAGTTTCTGAGAGTATCTGTGAGTGTCAGAGAGTGTCAGAGAGTTTCACAGTGTGTCACAGATTGTCAGAGAGTTTCAGAGAGTGTCAGAGAATGTCGGAGAGTTTCTGAGAGTATCTGTGAGTGTCAGAGAGTGTCAGAGACTGTCAGAGGGTGCAGAGAGTGTCTGAGTGTGTCAGAGAGTTTCACAGTGTGTCACAGAGTGTCAGAGAGTTTCAGAAAGTTTCAGAGAGTGTCAGATCGTGTCAGAGAGTGCCAGAGAGTTTCAGAGAGTGTCACAGACCGTCAGAGAGTGTCAGAGAGTTTCAGAGAGTGTCAGAGAGTTTCAGAGAGTGTCAGAGAGTGTCAGAAAGTTTCAGAGAGTGTCAGATAGTGTCAGAGAGTTTCGGAGAGTTTCACAGAGTGTCAGAGAGTTTCAGAGAGCTTCAGAGAGTGTCAGAGAGTGTCAGAGAGTGTCACAGAGTGTCAGAGAGTGTCAGAGAGTGTCAGAGAGTGTCAGAGACTGTCAGAGAATGTCGGAGAGTTTCTGAGAGTATCTGTGATTGTCAGAGAGTGTCAGAGAGTTTCACAGTGTGTCACAGATTGTCAGAGAGTTTCAGAGAGTGTCAGAGAATGTCAGAGGGTTCAGAGAGTGTCTGAGTGTGTCAGAGAGTTTCACAGTGTGTCACAGAGTCTCAGAGAGTGTCAGAGACTGTCAGAGGGTTCAGAGAGTGTCTGAGTGTGTCAGAGAGTTTCACAGTGTGTCACAGAGTGTCAGAGAGTGTCAGAGACTGTCAGAGTGTCAGAGAGCTTCAGAGAGTTTCAGATAGTTTCAGAGAGCTTCAGAGAGTGTCAGAGAGTGTCAGAGAGTGTCAGATAGTGACAGAGAGATTCAGTGAGTCTCAGAGAGTTTCAGAGAGTTTCAGAGAGTTTCAGAGTGTGTCAGAGATTGTCTGAGAGTTTCAGAGATTGTCAAAGAGTTTCAGAGAGTTTCAGACAGTGTCAGAGAGTTTCAGAGAATGTCAGAGAGTGTCAGAGAGTGTCTGAGTGTTTCAGAGAGTTTCAGAGAATGTCAGAGAGTGTCAGAGAGTGTCAGAGAATGTCGGAGAGTTTCTGAGAGTATCTGTGCGTGTAAGAGAGTGTCAGAGGGTTCTGAGAGTTTCTGAGTGTGTCAGGGAGTGTCACAGAGTGTCAGAGACTGTCAGAGAGTTTCTGAGAGTATCTGTGAGTGTCAGAGAGTGTCAGAGAGTTTCACAGTGTGTCACAGAGTGTCACAGAGTGTCAGAGAGTGTCAGAGAGTGTCAGAAAGTTTCAGAGAATGTCAGATAGTGTCAGAGAGTTTCAGAGAGTGTCACAGAGTGTCAGAGAGTTTCAGAGAGCTTCAGAGAGTGTCAGAGAGTGTCAGAGAGTTTCAGAGAGTTTCAGAGAGTTTCACAGAGTGTCAGAGAGTGTCAGAGGGTGTCAGAGAATGTCGGAGAGTTTCTGAGAGTATCTGTGAGTGTCAGAGAGTGTCAGAGAGTTTCACAGTGTGTCACAGAGTGGCACAGAGTGTCAGAGAGTGTCTGAGAGTTTCAGAGATTGTCAAAGAGTTTCAGAGAGTGTCAGAGAGTGTCAGAAAGTTTCAGAGAATGTCAGACAGTGTCAGAGAGTTTCAGAGAGTGTCACAGAGTGTCAGAGAGTTTCAGAGAGCTTCAGAGAGTTTCAGAGAATTTCAGAGAGTGTCAGATAGTGTCTGAGAGTTTCAGAGAGTTTCAGAGAATGTCGGAGAGTTTCTGAGAGTATCTGTGAGTGTCAGAGAGATTCACAGTGTGTCACAGAGTGTCAGAGAGTGTCAGAGAGTATCTGAGAGTGTCTGAGAGTGTCAGAGACTGTCAGAGAATGTCGGAGACTTTCTGAGAGTATCTGTGAGTGTCAGAGAGTTTCACAGTGTGTCACAGAGTGACAGAGAGTGTCAGAGAGTGTCTGAGAGTGTCTGAGACTGTCAGAGACTGTCAGAGAATGTCAGAGAGTTTCTGAGATTATCTGTGAGTGTCAGAGTGTGTCAGAGACTTTCGCAGTGTGTCACAGATTGTCAGAGAGTTTCAGAGAGTGTCAGAGAATGTCGGAGAGTTTCTGAGAGTATCTGTGAGTGTCAGAGAGTGTCAGAGACTGTCAGAGGGTTCAGAGAGTGTCTGAGTGTGTCAGAGAGTTTCACAGTGTGTCACAGAGTGTCAGAGAGTGTCAGAGAGTTTCAGAGAGTGTCAGAGAGTGTCAGAGAGTGTCTGAGAGTGTCAGAGGGTGTCAGAGAATGTCGGAGAGTTTCTGAGAGTATCTGTGCGTGTAAGAGAGTGTCAGAGCGTTCTGAGAGTTTCTGAGTGTGTCAGGGAGTGTCACAGAGTGTCAGAGACTGTCAGAGAGTGTCAGAGAGTGTCAGAGAGTTTCAGAGAGTTTCACAGAGTGTCAGAGAGTGTCAGAGGGTGTCAGAGAATGTCGGAGAGTTTCTGAGAGTATCTGTGAGTGTCAGAGAGTGTCAGAGAGTTTCACAGTGTGTCACAGAGTGTCACAGAGTGTCAGAGAGTGTCTGAGAGTTTCAGAGATTGTCAAAGAGTTTCAGAGAGTGTCAGAGAGTGTCAGAAAGTTTCAGAGAATGTCAGACAGTGTCAGAGAGTTTCAGAGAGTGTCACAGAGTGTCAGAGAGTTTCAGAGAGCTTCAGAGAGTGTCAGAGAGTTTCAGAGAGTTTCAGAGAATGTCGGAGAGTTTCTGAGAGTATCTGTGAGTGTCAGAGAGATTCACAGTGTGTCACAGAGTGTCAGAGAGTGCCAGAGAGTATCTGAGACTGTCTGAGAGTGTCAGAGACTGTCAGAGAATGTCGGAGAGTTTCTGAGAGTATCTGTGAGTGTCAGAGAGTTTCACAGTGTGTCACAGAGTGACAGAGAGTGTCAGAGTGTGTCTGAGAGTGTCTGAGAGTGTCAGAGACTGTCAGAGAATGTCGGAGAGTTTCTGAGATTATCTGTGAGTGTCAGAGAGTGTCAGAGACTTTCACAGTGTGTCACAGATTGTCAGAGAGTTTCAGAGAGTGTCAGAGAATGTCGGAGAGTTTCTGAGAGTATCTGTGAGTGTCAGAGAGTGTCAGAGACTGTCAGAGGGTTCAGAGAGTGTCTGAGTGTGTCAGAGAGTTTCACAGTGTGTCACAGCGTGTCAGAGAGTGTCAGAGAGTTTCAGAGAGTGTCAGATCGTGTCAGAGAGTGTCAGAGAGCTTCAGAGAGTGTCAGAGAGTGTCAGAGAGTGTCTGAGAGTGTCAGAGGGTGTCAGAGAATGTCGGAGGTTTTCTGACAGTATCTGTGAGTGTCAGAGAGTGTCAGAGAGTTTCACAGTGTGTCACAGAGTGTCAGAGAGTGTCAGAGACTGTCAGAGAATGTCGGAGAGTTTCTGAGAGTATCTGTGAGTGTCAGAGAGTGTCAGAGAGTTTCCCAGTGTATTTCAGAGTGTCAGAGAGTTTCAGAGAGAGTCAGAGAGTATCAGAGACTGTCAGAGGGTTCAGAGAGTGTCTGAGTGTGTCAGAGAGTTTCACAGTGTGTCACAGAGTGTCAGAGAGTGTCAGAGACTGTCAGAGTGTCAGAGAGCTTCAGAGAGTTTCAGATAGTTTCAGAGAGTTTCAGAGAGCTTCAGAGCGTGTCAGAGAGTGTCAGATAGTGACAGAGAGTTTCAGTGAGTCTCAGAGAGTTTCAGAGAGTTTCAGAGAGTTTCAGAGAATGTCAGGGAGTGTCACAGAGTGTCAGAGACTGTCAGAGAGTGTCAGAGGGTGTCAGAGAATGTCGGAGAGTTTCTGAGAGTATCTGTGAGTGTCAGAGAGTGTCAGAGAGTTTCACAGTGTGTCACAGAGTGTCACAGAGTGTCAGAGAGTGTCAGAGAGTGTCAGAGAGTGTCAGAGAGTGTCAGAAAGTTTCAGAGAATGTCAGATAGTGTCAGAGAGTTTCAGAGAGTGTCACAGAGTGTCAGAGAGTTTCAGAGAGCTTCGGAGAGGGTCCGAGAGTGTCAGAGAGTTTCAGAGAGTTTCAGAGAATGTCAGAGAGTGTCAGATAGTGTCTGAGAGATTCAGAGAGTTTCAGAGAGCTGTTGGAGAGTTTCTGAGAGTATCTGTGAGTGTCAGAGAGATTCACAGTGTGTCACAGAGTGTCAGAGAGTATCTGAGAGTGTCTGAGAGTGTCAGAGACTGTCAGAGAATGTCGGAGACTTTCTGAGAGTATCTGTGAGTGTCAGAGAGTTTCACAGTGTGTCACAGAGTGACAGAGAGTGTCAGAGAGTGTCTGAGAGTGTCTGAGAGTGTCAGAGACTGTCAGAGAATGTCGGAGAGTTTCTGAGATTATCTGTGAGTGTCAGAGTGTGTCAGAGACTTTCGCAGTGTGTCACAGATTGTCAGAGAGTTTCAAAGAGTGTCAGAGAATGTCGGAGAGTTTCTGAGAGTATCTGTGAGTGTCAGAGAGTGTCAGAGACTGTCAGAGGGTTCAGAGAGTGTCTGAGTGTGTCAGAGAGTTTCACAGTGTGTCTGAGAGTGTCAGAGAGTGTCAGAGAGTTTCAGAGAATGTCGGAAAGTTTCTGAGAGTATCTGTGAGTGTCAGAGAGTGTCAGAGATTTTCAAAGTGTGTCACAGATTGTCAGAGAGTTTCAGAGAGTGTCAGAGAATGTCGGAGAGTTTCTGAGAGTATCTGTGAGTGTCAGAGAGTGTCAGAGACTGTCAGAGGGTTCAGAGAGTGTCTGAGTGTGTCAGAGATTTTCACAGTGTGTCACAGAGTGTCAGAGAGTGTCAGAGAGTTTCAGAGAGTGTCAGATCGTGTCAGAGAGTGTCAGAGTGTTTCAGAGAGTGTCAGAGAGTGTCAGAGAATGTCTGAGAGTGTCAGATGGTGTCAGAGAATGTCGGAGATTTTCTGAGAGTATCTGTGAGTGTCAGAGAGTTTCAGAGTGTTTCACAGTGTGTCACAGAGTGTCAGAGAGTGTCAGAGACTGTCAGAGAATGTCGGAGAGTTTCTGAGAGTATCTGTGAGTGTCAGAGAGTGTCAGAGAGTTTCCCAGTGTGCTTCAGAGTGTCAGAGAGTTTCAGAGATTGTCAGAGAACATCGGAGAGTTTCTGAGAGTATCTGTGCGTTTCAGAGAGAGTCAGAGAGTATCAGAAACTGTCAGAGGGTTCAGAGAGTGTCTGAGTGTGTCAGAGAGTTTCACAGTGTGTCACAGAGTGTCAGAGACTGTCACAGAATGTCGGAGAGTTTCTGAGAGTATCTGTGAGTGTCAGAGAGTGTCAGAGAGTTTCCCAGTGTGTTTCAGAGTGTCAGAGAGTTTCAGAGATTGTCAGAGAACATCGGAGAGTTTCTGAGAGTATCTGTGAGTTTCAGAGAGAGTCAGAGAGTATCAGAGACTGTCAGAGGGTTCAGAGAGTGTCTGAGTGTGTCAGAGAGTTTCCCAGTGTGTTTCAGAGTGTCAGAGAGTTTCAGAGATTGTCAGAGAACATCGGAGAGTTTCTGAGAGTATCTGTGCGTTTCAGAGAGAGTCAGAGAGTATCAGAAACTGTCAGAGGGTTCAGAGAGTGTCTGAGAGTGTCAGAGAGTTTCAGAGATTGCCAGAGAACATCGGAGAGTTTCTGAGAGTATCTGTGAGTTTCAGAGAGAGTCAGAGAGTATCAGAGACTGTCAGAGGGTTCAGAGAGTGTCTGAGTGTGTCAGAGAGTTTCACAGTGTGTCACAGAGTGTCAGAGAGTGTCAGAGAGTTTCAGAGAGTGTCAGATCGTGTCAGAGAATGTCAGAGAGTTTCAGAGAGTTTCACAGACTGTCAGAGAGTGTCAGAGAGTTTCAGAGAGTGTCAGAGAGATTGCAGAGAGTGTCAGAGAGTGTGGGAGAGCTTCAGAGTTTCAGTGAATTTCAGAGAGTTTCAGAGAGCTTCAGAGAGTGTCAGAGAGCGACAGAGAGTTTCTGAGAATTGTCGGAGAGTGTCAGAGAGTTTCAGAGAGTTTCAGAGTGTGTCAGAGAGTGTCTGAGAGTGTCAGAGAGTGTCACAGAGTTTGAAAGAGTGTCAGAGAGTGTCAGAGAGTTTCAGAGTGTTTCAGTGAGTGTCAGAGAGTGTCAGAGTGGGTCTGAGAGTGTCAGAGAGTGTCAGAGAGTCTCAGAGAATGTCGGAGAGTTTCTGAGAGTATCTGTGAGTGTCAGAGCGTTTCACAGTGTGTCACAGAGTGTCAGAGAGTGTCAGACAGTGTCTGAGAATGTCTGAGAGTGTCAGAGACTGTCAGAGAATGTCAGAGAGTTTCTGAGAGTATCTGTGAGTGTCAGACAGTGTCAGAGAGTTTCACAGTGTGTCACAATTTGTCAGAGAGTGTCAGAGAGTGTCAGAGAATGTCGGAGAGTTTCTGAGAGTATCTGTGAGTGTCAGAGAGTTCTCAGAGACTGTCAGAGGGTGCAGAGAGTGTCTGAGTGTGTCAGAGAGTTTCACAGTGTGTCACAGAGTGTCAGAGAGTTTCAGAAATTTTCAGAGAGTGTCAGATCGTGTCAGAGAGTGCCAGAGAGTTTCAGAGAGTGTCACAGACCGTCAGAGAGTGTCAGAGAGTTTCAGAGAGTGTCAGAGAGTTTCAGAGAGTTTCAGAGAGTGTCAGATAGTGTCAGAAAGATTCAGAGAGTGTCAGATAGTGTCAGAGAGTTTCGGAGAGTGTCACAGAGTGTCAGAGAGTTTCAGAGAGCTTCAGAGAGTGTCAGAGAGTGTCAGAGAGTGTCACAGAGTGTCAGAGAGTGTCAGAGAGTGTCAGAGAGTGTCTGAGAGTGTCAGAAACTGTCAGGGAATGTCGGAGAGTTTCTGAGAGTATCTGTGATTGTCAGAGAGTGTCAGAGAGTTTCACAGTGTGTCACAGATTGTCAGAGAGTTTCAGAGAGTGTCAGAGAATGTCGGAGAGTTTCTGAGAGTATCTGTGAGTGTCAGTGAGGGTCAGAGACTGTCAGAGGGTGCAGAGAGTGTCTGAGTGTGTCAGAGAGTTTCACAGTGTGTCACAGAGTGTCAGAGAGTGTCAGAAAGTTTCAGAGAGTGTCAGATCGTGTCAGAGAGCGTCAGAGAGTTTCAGAGAGTGTCACAGACTGTCAGAGAGTGTCAGAGAGTTTCAGAGAGTGTCAGAGAGTTTCAGAGAGTTTCAGAGAGTGTCAGAGAGTGTCAGAAAGTTTCAGAGAGTGTCAGATAGTGTCAGAGAGTTTCAGAGAGTGTCACAGAGTGTCAGAGAGTTTCAGAGAGCTTCAGAGAGTGTCAGAGAGTGTCACAGAGTGTCAGAGAGTGTCAGGGAGTTTCAGAGAGTGTCGGATAGTGTCAGAGAGTGTCAGAGAGTTTCAGAGAGTGTCGGAGAGTTTCAGAGAGTGTCTGAGCGTGTCAGAGATTGCCAGAGAGATTCTGAGAGTTTCTGAGTGTGTCAGAAAGTGTCACAGAGTGTCAGAGTGTTTCAGAGAGTGTCACAGACTGTCAGAGAGTGTCAGGGAAATTGCAGAGTGTGTCAGAGAGTGTCAGAGAGCTTCAGAGAGTTTCAGAGAGGTTCAGAGAGTTTCAGAGAGCTTCAGAGAGTGTCAGAGGGTGTCAGATAGTGACAGAGAGTTTCAGTGAGTCTCAGAGAGATTCAGAGAGTTTCAGAGAGTTTCAGAGAGTTTCAGAGTGTGTCAGAGATTGTCTGAGAGTTTGAGAGATTGTCAAAGAGTGTCAGATCGTGTCAGAGAGTGTCAGAGAGTTTCAGAGAATGTCAGAGAGTGTCAGAGAGTGTCTGAAAGTTTCAGAGATTTTCAGAGAATGTCAGAGAGTGTCAGAGAGCGTCAGAGAATGTCGGAGAGTTTCTGAGAGTATCTGTGTGTGTAAGAGAGTGTCAGAGGGTTCTGAAAGTTTCTGACTGTGTCAGGGAGTGTCAAAGAGTGTCAGAGACTGTCAGAGAGTGTCAGAGAGTTTCAGAGAGTTTCACAGAGTGTCACAGAGTGTCAGAGAGTGTCAGAGGTTGTCAGAGAATGTCGGAGAGTTTCTGAGAGTATCTGTGAGTGTCAGAGAGTGTCAGAGAGTTTCACAGTGTGTCACAGAGTGTCACAGAGTGTCAGAGAGTGTCAGAGAGTGTCAGAAAGTTTCAGAGAATGTCAGACAGTGTCAGAGAGTTTCAGAGAGTGTCACAGAGTGACAGAGAGTTTCAGAGAGCTTCAGAGAGTGTCAGAGAGTGTCAAAGAGTTTCAGAGAGTTTCAGAGAATGTCAGAGAGTGTCAGATAGTGTCTGAGAGTTTCAGAGAGTTTCAGAGAATGTCGGAGAGTTTCTGAGAGTATCTGTGAGTGTCAGAGAGATTCACAGTGTGTCACAGAGTGTCAGAGAGTGTCAGAGAGTATCTGAGAGTGTCTGAGAGTGTCAGAGACTGTCAGAGAATGTCGGAGAGTTTCTGAGAGTATCTGTGAGTGTCAGAGCGTTTCACAGTGTGTCACAGAGTGACAGAGAGTGTCAGAGAGTGTCTGAGAGTGTCTGAGAGTGTCAGAGACTGTCAGAGAATGTCGGAGAGTTTCTGAGATTATCTGTGAGTATCTGTGAGTGTCAGAGAGATTCACAGTGTGTCACAGAGTGTCAGAGAGTGTCAGAGAGTATCTGAGAGTGTCAGATCGTGTCAGAGACTGTCAGAGGGTTCAGAGAGTGTCTGAGTGTGTCAGAGAGTTTCACATTGTGTCACAGAGTGTCAGAGAGTGTCAGAGAGTTTCAGAGAGTGTCAGATCGTGTCAGAGAGTGTCAGAGAGTTTCAGAGAGTGTCAGAGAGTGTCTGAGAGTGTCAGAGGGTGTCAGAGAATGTAGGAGGTTTTCTGAGAGTATCTGTGAGTGTCAGAGAGTGTCAGAGAGTTTCACAGTGTGTCACAGAGTGTCAGAGAGGGTCAGAGACTGTCAGAGAATGTCGGAGAGTTTCTGAGAGTATCTGTGAGTGTCAGAGAGTGTCAGAGAGTTTCCCAGTGTGTTTCAGAGTGTCAGAGAGTTTCAGAGAGTGTCAGAGAACATCGGAGAGTTTCTGAGAGTATCTGTGAGTTTCAGAGAGAGTCAGAGAGTATCAGAGACTGTCAGAGGGTTCAGAGAGTGTCTGAGTCTGTCAGAGAGTTTCACAGTGTGTCACAGAGTGTCAGAGAGTGTCAGAGACTGTCAGAGGGTTCAGAGAGTGTCTGAGTGTGTCAGAGAGTTTCACAGTGTGTCACAGAGTGTCAGAGAGTGTCAGAGAGTTTCAGGGAGTGTCAGATCGTGTCAGAGAGTGTCAGAGAGTGTCAGAGGGTGTCAGAGAATGTCGGAGGTTTTCTGAGAGTATCTGTGAGTGTCAGAGAGTGTCATAGAGTTTCACAGTGTGTCACAGAGTGTCAGAGAGTGTCAGAGACTGTCAGAGAATGTCGGAGAGTTTCTGAGAGTATCTGTGAGTGTCAGAGAGTGTCAGAGAGTTTCCCAGTGTGTTTCAGAGTTTCAGAGAGTGTCAGAGAACATCGGAGAGTTTCTGAGAGTATCTGTGAGTTTCAGAGAGAGTCAGAGAGCATCAGAGACTGTCAGAGGGTTCAGAGAGTGTCTGAGTGTGTCAGAGAGTTTCACAGTGTGTCACGGAGTGTCAGAGAGTGTCAGAGAGTTTCAGAGAGTGTCAGATCGTGTCAGAGAGTGTCAGAGAGTTTCAGAGAGTGTCAGAGAGTGTCTGAGAGTGTCAGAGGGTGTCAGAGAATGTCGGAGGTTTTCTGAGAGTATCTGTGAGTGTCAGAGAGTGTCAGAGAGTTTCACAGTGTGTCACAGAGTGTCAGAGAGGGTCAGAGACTGTCAGAGAATGTCGGAGAGTTTCTGAGAGTATCTGTGAGTGTCAGAGAGTGTCAGAGAGTTTCCCAGTGTGTTTCAGAGTGTCAGAGAGTTTCAGAGAGTGTCAGAGAACATCGGAGAGTTTCTGAGAGTATCTGTGAGTTTCAGAGAGAGTCAGAGAGTATCAGAGACTGTCAGAGGGTTCAGAGAGTGTCTGAGTCTGTCAGAGAGTTTCAAAGTGTGTCACAGAGTGTCAGAGAGTGTCAGAGACTGTCAGAGGGTTCAGAGAGTGTCTGAGTGTGTCAGAGAGTTTCACAGTGTGTCACAGAGTGTCAGAGAGTGTCAGAGAGTTTCAGGGAGTGTCAGAGAGTGTCAGAGAGTGTCAGAGAGTGTCAGAGAGTGTCAGAGAATGTCGGAGGTTTTCTGAGAGTATCTGTGAGTGTCAGAGAGTGTCATAGAGTTTCACAGTGTGTCACAGATTGTCAGAGAGTGTCAGAGACTGTCAGAGAATGTCGGAGAGTTTCTGAGAGTATCTGTGAGTGTCAGAGAGTGTCAGAGAGTTTCCCAGTGAGTTTCAGAGTGTCAGAGAGTTTCAGTGAGTGTCAGAGAACATCGGAGAGTTTCTGAGAGTATCTGTGAGTTTCAGAGAGAGTCAGAGATCATCAGAGACTGTCAGAGGGTTCAGAGAGTGTCTGAGTGTGTCAGAGAGTTTCACAGTGTGCCACAGAGTGTCAGAGAGTATCAGAGAGTTTCAGAGAGTTTCACAGACTGTCAGAGAGTGTCAGAGAGTTTCAGAGAGTTTCACAGACTGTCAGAGAGTGTCAGAGAGTTTCAGAGAGTGTCAGAGAGTTTCAGAGAGTGTCATAGAGATTGCAGAGAGTGTCAGAGAGTGTGGGAGAGCTTCAGAGTTTCAGAGAATTTCAGAGAGTTTCAGAGAGCTTCAGAGAGTGTCAGAGAGTGTCAGAGAGCGACAGAGAGTTTCAGAGAATTGCCAGAGAGTGTCAGAGCGTTTCAGAGAGTTTCAGAGTGTTTCAGTGAGTGTCAGAGAGTGTCAGAGAGGGTCTGAGAGTGTCAGAGAGTGTCACAGATTTTGAGAGAGTGTCAGAGAGTGTCAGAGAGTTTCAGAGTGTTTCAGTGAGTGTCAGAGAGTGTCAGAGAGGGTCTGAGAGTGTCAGAGAGTGTCAGAGAATGTCGGAGAGTTTCTGAGAGTATCTGTGAGTGTCAGAGAGTTTCACAGTGTGTCACAGAGTGTCAGAGAGTGTCAGAGAGTGTCTGAGAGTGTCTGAGAGTGTCAGAGACTGTCAGAGAATGTCGGAGAGTTTCTGAGAGTATCTGTGAGTGTCAGAGAGTGTCAGAGAGTTTCACAGTGTGTCACAGATTGTCAGAGAGTTTCAGAGAGAGTCAGAGAATGTCGGAGAGTTTCTGAGAGTATCTGTGAGTGTCAGAGAGTTCTCAGAGACTGTCAGAGGGTGCAGAGAGTGTCTGAGTGTGTCAGAGAGTTTCACAGTGTGTCACAGAGTGTCAGAGAGTGTCAGAGAGTTTCAGAGAGTGTCAGATCGTGTCAGAGAGTGTCAGAGAGTTTCAGAGAGTGTCACAGACTGTCAGAGAGTGTCAGAGAGTTTCTGAGAGTGCCACAGAGTGTCAGAGAGTTTCAGAGAACTTCAGAGAGTGTCAGAGAGTGTCAGAGAGTTTCAGAGAGTTTCAGAGAGTTTCAGAGAGTGTCAGAGAGTTTCAGAGAGTGTCATACACTGTCAGAGAGTGTCAGAGAGTGTCAAATTGTTTCAGATAGTGTCAGAGAGTGTCAGGGAGATTCAGAGAATGTCAAAGAGTGTCAAAGAGTTTCAGAGGATTTCACAGATTGTCAGAGAGTGTCAGAGAGTGTCAGAGGGTATCAGAGAATGTCAGAGAGTTTCTGAGAGTATCTGTGAGTGTCAGAGAGTGTCAGAGAGTTTCACAGTGTGTCACAGAGTGTCAGAGAGTGTCAGAGAGTGTCTGAGAGTGTCAGAGACTGTCAGAGAATGTCGGAGAGTTTCTGAGAGTATCTGTGAGTGTCAGAGAGTGTCAGAGAGTTTCACAGTGTGTCACAGATTGTCAGAGAGTTTCACAGAGTGTCAGAGAATGTCGGAGAGTTTCTGAGAGTATCTGTGAGTGTCAGAGAGTTCTCAGAGACTGTCAGAGGGTGCAGAGAGTGTCTGAGTGTGTCAGAGAGTTTCACAGTGTGTCACAGAGTGTCAGAGAGTTTCAGAAATTTTCAGAGAGTGTCAGATCGTGTCAGAGAGTGCCAGAGAGTTTCAGAGAGTGTCACAGACCGTCAGAGAGTGTCAGAGAGTTTCAGAGAGTGTCAGAGAGTTTCAGAGAGTTTCAGAGAGTGTCAGATAGTGTCAGAAAGATTCAGAGAGTGTCAGATAGTGTCAGAGAGTTTCGGAGAGTGTCACAGAGTGTCAGAGAGTTTCAGAGAGCTTCAGAGAGTGTCAGAGAGTGTCAGAGAGTGTCACAGAGTGTCACAGAGTGTCAGAGAAAGTCAGAGAGTGTCAGAGAGTGTCTGAGAGTGTCAGAAACTGTCAGAGAATGTCGGAGAGTTTCTGAGAGTATCTGTGATTGTCAGAGAGTGTCAGAGAGTTTCACAGTGTGTCACAGATTGTCAGAGAGTTTCAGAGAGTGTCAGAGAATGTCGGAGAGTTTCTGAGAGTATCTGTGAGTGTCAGTGAGTGTCAGAGACTGTCAGAGGGTGCAGAGAGTGTCTGAGTGTGTCAGAGAGTTTCACAGTGTGTCACAGAGTGTCAGAGAGTGTCAGAAAGTTTCAGAGAGTGTCAGATCGTGTCAGAGAGCGTCAGAGAGTTTCAGAGAGTGTCACAGACTGTCAGAGAGTGTCAGAGAGTTTCAGAGAGTGTCAGAGAGTTTCAGAGAGTTTCAGAGAGTGTCAGAGAGTGTCAGAAAGTTTCAGAGAGTGTCAGATAGTGTCAGAGAGTTTCAGAGAGTGTCACAGAGTGTCAGAGAGTTTCAGAGAGCTTCAGAGAGTGTCAGAGAGTGTCACAGAGTGTCAGAGAGTGTCAGGGAGTTTCAGAGAGTGTCGGATAGTGTCAGAGAGTGTCAGAGAGTTTCAGAGAGTGTCGGAGAGTTTCAGAGAGTGTCTGAGCGTGTCAGAGATTGCCAGAGAGATTCTGAGAGTTTCTGAGTGTGTCAGAAAGTGTCACAGAGTGTCTGAGTGTTTCAGAGAGTGTCACAGACTGTCAGAGAGTGTCAGGGAAATTGCAGAGTGTGTCAGAGAGTGTCAGAGAGCTTCAGAGAGTTTCAGAGAGGTTCAGAGAGTTTCAGAGAGCTTCAGAGAGTGTCAGAGGGTGTCAGATAGTGACAGAGAGTTTCAGTGAGTCTCAGAAAGATTCAGAGAGTTTCAGAGAGTTTCAGAGAGTTTCAGAGTGTGTCAGAGATTGTCTGAGAGTTTGAGAGATTGTCAAAGAGTGTCAGATCGTGTCAGAGAGTGTCAGAGAGTTTCAGAGAATGTCAGAGAGTGTCAGAGAGTGTCTGAGAGTTTCAGAGATTTTCAGAGAATGTCAGAGAGTGTCAGAGAGCGTCAGAGAATGTCGGAGAGTTTCTGAGAGTATCTGTGTGTGTAAGAGAGTGTCAGAGGGTTCTGAAAGTTTCTGACTGTGTCAGGGAGTGTCAAAGAGTGTCAGAGACTGTCAGAGAGTGTCAGAGAGTTTCAGAGAGTTTCACAGAGTGTCAGAGAGTGTCAGAGAGTGTCAGAGGTTGTCAGAGAATGTCGGAGAGTTTCTGAGAGTATCTGTGAGTGTCAGAGAGTGTCAGAGAGTTTCACAGTGTGTCACAGAGTGTCACAGAGTGTCAGAGAGTGTCAGAGAGTGTCAGAAAGTTTCAGAGAATGTCAGACAGTGTCAGAGAGTTTCAGAGAGTGTCACAGAGTGACAGAGAGTTTCAGAGAGCTTCAGAGAGTGTCAGAGAGTGTCAAAGAGTTTCAGAGAGTTTCAGAGAATGTCAGAGAGTGTCAGATAGTGTCTGAGAGTTTCAGAGAGTTTCAGAGAATGTCGGAGAGTTTCTGAGAGTATCTGTGAGTGTCAGAGAGATTCACAGTGTGTCACAGAGTGTCAGAGAGTGTCAGAGAGTATCTGAGAGTGTCTGAGAGTGTCAGAGACTGTCAGAGAATGTCGGAGAGTTTCTGAGAGTATCTGTGAGTGTCAGAGCGTTTCACAGTGTGTCACAGAGTGACAGAGAGTGTCAGAGAGTGTCTGAGAGTGTCTGAGAGTGTCAGAGACTGTCAGAGAATGTCGGAGAGTTTCTGAGATTATCTGTGAGTATCTGTGAGTGTCAGAGAGATTCACAGTGTGTCAGAGAGTGTCAGAGAGTGTCAGAGAGTATCTGAGAGTGTCAGATCGTGTCAGAGACTGTCAGAGGGTTCAGAGAGTGTCTGAGTGTGTCAGAGAGTTTCACATTGTGTCACAGAGTGTCAGAGAGTGTCAGAGAGTTTCAGAGAGTGTCAGATCGTGTCAGAGAGTGTCAGAGAGTTTCAGAGAGTGTCAGAGAGTGTCTGAGAGTGTCAGAGGGTGTCAGAGAATGTAGGAGGTTTTCTGAGAGTATCTGTGAGTGTCAGAGAGTGTCAGAGAGTTTCACAGTGTGTCACAGAGTGTCAGAGAGGGTCAGAGACTGTCAGAGAATGTCGGAGAGTTTCTGAGAGTATCTGTGAGTGTCAGAGAGTGTCAGAGAGTTTCCCAGTGTGTTTCAGAGTGTCAGAGAGTTTCAGAGAGTGTCAGAGAACATCGGAGAGATTCTGAGAGTATCTGTGAGTTTCAGAGAGAGTCAGAGAGTATCAGAGACTGTCAGAGGGTTCAGAGAGTGTCTGAGTCTGTCAGAGAGTTTCACAGTGTGTCACAGAGTGTCAGAGAGTGTCAGAGACTGTCAGAGGGTTCAGAGAGTGTCTGAGTGTGTCAGAGAGTTTCACAGTGTGTCACAGAGTGTCAGAGAGTGTCAGAGAGTTTCAGGGAGTGTCAGATCGTGTCAGAGAGTGTCAGAGAGTGTCAGAGAGTGTCAGAGGGTGTCAGAGAATGTCGGAGGTTTTCTGAGAGTATCTGTGAGTGTCAGAGAGTGTCATAGAGTTTCACAGTGTGTCACAGAGTGTCAGAGAGTGTCAGAGACTGTCAGAGAATGTCGGAGAGTTTCTGAGAGTATCTGTGAGTGTCAGAGAGTGTCAGAGAGTTTCCCAGTGTGTTTCAGAGTTTCAGAGAGTGTCAGAGAACATCGGAGAGTTTCTGAGAGTATCTGTGAGTTTCAGAGAGAGTCAGAGAGCATCAGAGACTGTCAGAGGGTTCAGAGAGTGTCTGAGTGTGTCAGAGAGTTTCACAGTGTGTCACGGAGTGTCAGAGAGTGTCAGAGAGTTTCAGAGAGTGTCAGATCGTGTCAGAGAGTGTCAGAGAGTTTCAGAGAGTGTCAGAGAGTGTCTGAGAGTGTCAGAGGGTGTCAGAGAATGTCGGAGGTTTTCTGAGAGTATCTGTGAGTGTCAGAGAGTGTCAGAGAGTTTCACAGTGTGTCACAGAGTGTCAGAGAGGGTCAGAGACTGTCAGAGAATGTCGGAGAGTTTCTGAGAGTATCTGTGAGTGTCAGAGAGTGTCAGAGAGTTTCCCAGTGTGTTTCAGAGTGTCAGAGAGTTTCAGAGAGTGTCAGAGAACATCGGAGAGTTTCTGAGAGTATCTGTGAGTTTCAGAGAGAGTCAGAGAGTATCAGAGACTGTCAGAGGGTTCAGAGAGTGTCTGAGTCTGTCAGAGAGTTTCACAGTGTGTCACAGAGTGTCAGAGAGTGTCAGAGACTGTCAGAGGGTTCAGAGAGTGTCTGAGTGTGTCAGAGAGTTTCACAGTGTGTCACAGAGTGTCAGAGAGTGTCAGAGAGTTTCAGGGAGTGTCAGAGAGTGTCAGAGAGTGTCAGAGAGTGTCAGAGAGTGTCAGAGAATGTCGGAGGTTTTCTGAGAGTATCTGTGAGTGTCAGAGAGTGTCATAGAGTTTCACAGTGTGTCACAGATTGTCAGAGAGTGTCAGAGACTGTCAGAGAATGTCGGAGAGTTTCTGAGAGTATCTGTGAGTGTCAGAGAGTGTCAGAGAGTTTCCCAGTGTGTTTCAGAGTGTCAGAGAGTTTCAGTGAGTGTCAGAGAACATCGGAGAGTTTCTGAGAGTATCTGTGAGTTTCAGAGAGAGTCAGAGATCATCAGAGACTGTCAGAGGGTTCAGAGAGTGTCTGAGTGTGTCAGAGAGTTTCACAGTGTGCCACAGAGTGTCAGAGAGTATCAGAGAGTTTCAGAGAGTTTCACAGACTGTCAGAGAGTGTCAGAGAGTTTCAGAGAGTTTCACAGACTGTCAGAGAGTGTCAGAGAGTTTCAGAGAGTGTCAGAGAGTTTCAGAGAGTGTCATAGAGATTGCAGAGAGTGTCAGAGAGTGTGGGAGAGCTTCAGAGTTTCAGAGAATTTCAGAGAGTTTCAGAGATCTTCAGAGAGTGTCAGAGAGTGTCAGAGAGCGACAGAGAGTTTCAGAGAATTGCCAGAGAGTGTCAGAGCGTTTCAGAGAGTTTCAGAGTGTTTCAGTGAGTGTCAGAGAGTGTCAGAGAGGGTCTGAGAGTGTCAGAGAGTGTCACAGATTTTGAGAGAGTGTCAGAGAGTGTCAGAGAGTTTCAGAGTGTTTCAGTGAGTGTCAGAGAGTGTCAGAGAGGGTCTGAGAGTGTCAGAGAGTGTCAGAGAATGTCGGAGAGTTTCTGAGAGTATCTGTGAGTGTCAGAGAGTTTCACAGTGGGTCACAGAGTGTCAGAGAGTGTCAGAGAGTGTCTGAGAGTGTCTGAGAGTGTCAGAGACTGTCAGAGAATGTCGGAGAGTTTCTGAGAGTATCTGTGAGTGTCAGAGAGTGTCAGAGAGTTTCACAGTGTGTCACAGATTGTCAGAGAGTTTCAGAGAGAGTCAGAGAATGTCGGAGAGTTTCTGAGAGTATCTGTGAGTGTCAGAGAGTTCTCAGAGACTGTCAGAGGGTGCAGAGAGTGTCTGAGTGTGTCAGAGAGTTTCACAGTGTGTCACAGAGTGTCAGAGAGTGTCAGAGAGTTTCAGAGAGTGTCAGATCGTGTCAGAGAGTGTCAGAGAGTTTCAGAGAGTGTCACAGACTGTCAGAGAGTGTCAGGAAGTTTCAGAGAGTGTCAGAGAGTGTCAGAGAGTTTCAGAGAGTGTCACAGACTGTCAGAGAGTGTCAGAGAGTTTCTGAGAGTGCCACAGAGTGTCAGAGAGTTTCAGAGAACTTCAGAGAGTGTCAGAGAGTGTCAGAGAGTTTCAGAGAGTTTCAGAGAGTTTCAGAGAGAGTCAGAGAGTTTCAGAGAGTGTCATACACTGTCAGAGAGTGTCAGAGAGTGTCAAATTGTTTCAGATAGTGTCAGAGAGTGTCAGGGAGATTCAGAGAATGTCAAAGAGTGTCAAAGAGTTTCAGAGGATTTCACAGATTGTCAGAGAGTGTCAGAGAGTGTCAGAGGGTATCAGAGAATGTCGGAGAGTTTCTGAGAGTATCTGTGAGTGTCAGAGAGTGTCAGAGAGTTTCACAGTGTGTCACAGAGTGTCAGAGAGTGTCAGAGAGTGTCTGAGAGTGTCTGAGAGTGTCAGAGACTGTCAGAGAATGTCGGAGAGTTTCTGAGAGTATCTGTGAGTGTCAGAGAGTGTCAGAGAGTTTCACAGTGTGTCACACATTGTCAGAGAGTTTCACAGAGTGTCAGAGAATGTCGGAGAGTTTCTGAGAGTATCTGTGAGTGTCAGAGAGTTCTCAGAGACTGTCAGAGGGTGCAGAGAGTGTCTGAGTGTGTCAGAGAGTTTCACAGTGTGTCACAGAGTGTCAGAGAGTGTCAGAGAGTTTCAGAGAGTGTCAGATCGTGTCAGAGAGTGTCAGAGAGTTTCAGAGAGTGTCACAGACTGTCAGAGAGTGTCAGAGAGTTTCAGAGAGTGTCAGAGAGTTTCAGAGAGTTTCAGAGAGTGTCAGAGAGTGTCAGGAAGTTTCAGAGAGTGTCAGAGAGTGTCAGAGAGTTTCAGAGAGTGTCACAGACTGTCAGAGAGTGTCAGAGAGTTTCTGAGAGTGCCACAGAGTGTCAGAGAGTTTCAGAGAACTTCAGAGAGTGTCAGAGAGTGTCAGAGAGTTTCAGAGAGTTTCAGAGAGTTTCAGAGAGTGTCAGAGAGTTTCAGAGAGTGTCATACACTGTCAGAGAGTGTCAGAGAGTGTCAAATTGTTTCAGATAGTGTCAGAGAGTTTCAGAGAATGTCAAAGAGTGTCAAAGAGTTTCAGAGGATTTCACAGATTGTCAGAGAGTGTCAGAGAGTGTCAGAGGGTGTCAGAGAATGTCGGAGAGATTCTGAGAGTATCTGTGAATGTCAGAAAGTGTCAGAGAGTTTCACAGTGTGTCACAGAGTGTCAGAGAGTGTCAGAGAGTGTCTGAGAGTGGCTGAGAGTGTCAGAGACTGTCAGAGAATGTCGGAGTGTGTCTGAGAGTATCTATGAGTGTCAGAGAGTGTCAGAGAGTTTCACAGTGTGTCACAGAGTGTCAGAGAGTTTCAGAGAGTTTCAGAGAATGTCGGAAAGTTTCGAAGAGTATCTGTGAGTGTCAGAGAGTGTCAGAGACTGTCAGAGGGTTCGGAGAGTGTCTCAGTGCGTCAGAGAGTTTCAGAGTGTGTCACAGAGTGTCAGAGAGTGTCAGATCGTGTCAGAGAGTGTCCGAGAGTTTCAGAGAGTGTCACAGACTGTCAGAGAGATTCAGAGAGTTTCAGAGTGTGTCAGAGAGATTCAGAGAGTGTCAGAGAGATTGCAGAGAGTGTCAGAGAGTGTGGGAGAGTTTCAGAGTTTCAGAGAATTTCAGAGAGTTTCAGAGAGCTTCTGAGAGTGTCAGAGAGTGTCAGTGAGTGACAGAGAGTGACACAGAGTTTCAGAGATTGTCGGAGAGTGTCAGAGAGTTTCAGAGTGTTTCAGAGAATGTCAGAGAGTGTCAGATAGGTTCTGAGAGTGTCAGAGAGTGTCAGAGAGTGTCAGAGAATGTCGGAGAGTTTCTGAGAGTATCTGTGAGTGTAAGAGAGTGTCAGAGAGTGTCAGAGACTTTCCAAGGGTTCTGAGAGATTCTGAGTGTGTCAGAGAGTGTCAGAGAGTTTCAGAGAGTTTCAGAGACTGTCACAAAGTGTCAGAGAGCGTCAGAGAGTTTCACAGTGTGTCACAGAGTGTCAGCGAGTGTCAGAGAGTTTCAGAGAGTGTCGGATAGTGTCAGAGAGTGTCAGAGAACTTCAGAGAGTGTCAGAGAATGTCAGAGAGTTTCAGAGAGTTTCAGAGAGTTTCAGAGAGTGTCAGAGAGTTTCAGAGAGTGTCAGACACTGTCAGAGAGTGTCAGAGAGTGTCAAATTGTTTCAGATCGTGTCAGAGAGTGTCAGAGAGTTTCAGAGAGTGTCAAAGAGCGTCAAATAGTTTCAGAGGATTTCACAGATTGTCAGAGAGTGTCAGAGAGTGTCAGAGGGTGTCAGAGAATGTCGGAGAGTTTCTGAGAGTATCTGTGAGTGTCAGAGAGTGTCAGAGAGTTTCACAGTGTGTTACAGAGTGTCAGAGAGTGTCAGAGAGTGTCTGAGAGTGTCTGAGAGTGTCTGAGAGTGTCAGAGACTGTCAGAGAATGTCGGAGTGTTTCTGAGAGTATCTATGAGTGTCAGAGAGTGTCAGAGAGTTTCACAGTGTGTCACAGAGTGTCAGAGAGTTTCAGAGAGTTTCAGAGAATGTCGGAAAGTTTCGGAGAGTATCTGTGAGTGTCAGAGAGTGTCAGAGAGTGTCAGAGACTGTCAGAGGGTTCGGAGAGTGTCTCAGTGCGTCAGAGAGTTTCAGAGTGTGTCACAGAGTGTCAGAGAGTGTCAGATCGTGTCAGAGAGTGTCAGAGAGTTTCAGAGAGTGTCACAGACTGTCAGAGAGTTTCAGAGAGTTTCAAAGTGTGTCAGAGAGATTCAGAGAGTGTCAGAGAGATTGCAAAGAGTGTCAGAGAGTGTGGGAGAGTTTCAGAGTTTCAGAGAATTTCAGAGAGTTTCAGAGAGCTTCAGAGAGTGTCAGAGAGTGTCAGTGAGTGACAGAGAGTGACACAGAGTTTCAGAGATTGTCGGAGAGTGTCAGAGAGTTTCAGAGTGTTTCAGAGAATGTCAGAGAGTGTCAGATAGGCTCTGAGAGTGTCAGAGAGTGTCAGAGAGTGTCAGAGAATGTCGGAGAATTTCTGAGAGTATCTGTGAGTGTAAGAGAGTGTCAGAGAGTGTCAGAGACTTTCCAAGGGTTCTGAGAGATTCTGAGTGTGTCAGAGAATGTCAGAGAGTTTCAGAGAGTTTCAGAGACTGTCACAAAGTGTCAGAGAGCGTCAGAGAGTTTCACAGTGTGTCACAGAGTGTCAGCGAGTGTCAGAGAGTTTCAGAGAGTGTCGGATAGTGTCAGAGAGTGTCAGAGAGTTTCAGAGAGTGTCAGAGAGTTTCAGAGAGTGTCTGAGAGTGTCAGAGCTTGCCAGAGAGTTTCTGAGAGTTTCTTCGTGTGTCAGAGAGTATCAGAGAGTGTCCGAGTGTTTCAGAGAGTGTCACAGACTGTCAGAGAGTGTCAGTGAGATTGCAGAGAGTGTCAAAGAGTGTCAGAGAGCTTCAGAGAGTTTCAGAGATTGTCAATGAGTTTCAGAGAGTGTCAGAGAGTTTCAGAGAATGTCAGAGAGTGTCAGAGAGTGTCTGAGAGGTTCAGAGAGTTTCAGAGAATGTCAGAGAGTGTCAGAGAGTGTCAGAGAGGGTCTGAGAGTGTCGGAGAGTTTCTGAGAGAATCTGTGAGTGTCAGAGAGTTTCACAGTGTGTCACAGAGTGTCAGAGAGTGTCAGAGAGTGTCTGAGAGTATCTGAGAGTGTCAGAGACTGTCAGAGAATGTCGGAGATTTTCTGAGAGTATCTGTGAGCGTAAGAGAGTGTCAGAGGGTTCTGAGAGATTCTGAATGTGTCAGGGAGTGTCACAGAGTGTCAGAGACTGTAAGAGAGTGTCAGAGAGTTTCAGAGAGTTTCACAGAGTGTCAGAGAGTGTCAGAGGGTGTCAGAGAATGTCGGAGAGTTTCTGAGAGTATCTGTGATTGTCAGAGAGTGTCAGAGAGTTTCACAGTGTGTCACAGAGAGTCACAGAGTGTCAGAGAGTGTCAGAGAGTGTCAGAGAGTGTCAGAAAGTTTCAGAGAGTGTCAGATAGTGACAGAGAGTTTCAGAGAGTGTCACAGAGTGTCAGAGAGTTTCAGAGAGCTTCAGAGAGTGTCAGAGAGTGTCAGAGAGTTTCAGAGTGTTTCAGAGAATGTCAGAGAGTGTCAGAGAGTGTCAGAGAATGTCGGAGAGTTTCTGAGAGTATCTGTGAGTGTAAGAGAGTATCAGAGGGTTCTCAGAGTTTCTGAGTGTGTCAGGGAGTGTCACAGAGTGTCAGAGACTGTCAGAGAGTGTCAGAGAGTTTCAGAGAGTTTCACAGAGTGTCAGAGAGTGTCAGAGAGTGTCAGAGGTTGTCAGAGTATGTCGGAGAGTTTCTGAGAGTATCTGTGAGTGTCAGAGAGTGTCAGAGAGAGTCAGAGACTGTCAGAGGGTTCAGAGAGTGTCTCAGTGAGTCAGAGAGTTTCACATTGTGTCACAGAGTGTCAGAGAGTGTCTTAGAGTTTCAGAGACTGTCAGATCGTGTCAGAGAGTGTCAGAGAGTTTCAGAGACTGTCACAGACTGTCAGAGAGTGTCAGAGAGTTTCAGAGAGTGTCAGAGAGTTTCAGAGAGTGTCTGAGAGATTGCAGAGAGTGTCAGAGATTGTGGGAGAGCTTCAGAGTTTCAGAGAACTTCAGAGAGCTTCAGAGAGCTTTCGAGCTTGTCAGAGAGTGTCAGAGAGCGACAGAGAGTTTCAGAGAATTGTCAGAGACTGTCAGAGCGTTTCAGAGAGTTTCAGAGTGTGTCAGAGAGTTTCAGAGAGTGTCAGAGAGTGTCTGAGAGTATCTGAGAGTGTCAGAGACTGTCAGAGAATGTCGGAGAGTTTCTGAGAGTATCTGTGAGTGTCAGAGAGTTTCACAGTGTGTCACAGAGTGTCAGAGAGTGTCTGAGAGTATCTGAGAGTGTCAGAGACTGTCAGAGAATGTCGGAGATTTTCCGAGAGTATCTGTGAGTGTCAGCGTCAGAGAGTTTCACAGTGTGTCACAGATTGTCAGAGAGTTTCAGAGAGTGTCAGAGAATGTCGGAGAGTTTCTGAGAGGATCTGTGAGTGTAAGAGAGTGTCAGAGGGTTCTGAGAGATTCTGAGTGTGTCAGGGAGTGTCACAGAGTGTCAGAGACTGTCAGAGAGTGTCAGAGAGTTTCAGAGAGTTTCACAGAGTGTCAGAGAGTGCCAGAGAGTGTCAGAGGGTGTCAGAGAATGTCGGAGAGTTTCTGAGAGTATCTGTGAGTGTCAGAGAGTGTCAGAGAGTTTCACAGTGTGTCACAGAGTGTCACAGAGTGTCAGAGAGTGTCAGAGAGTGTCGGAAAGTTTCAGAGAGTGTCAGATAGTGTCAGAGAGTTTCGGAGAGTGTCACAGAGTGTCAGAGAGTGTCAGAGAGCTTCAGAGAGTGTCAGAGAGTGTCAGAGAGTTTCAGAGTGTTTCAGAGAATGTCAGAGAGTGCCAGAGAGTGTCAGAGAATGTCGGAGAGTTTCTGAGAGTATCTGTGAGTGTAAGAGAGCATCAGAGGGTTCTGAGAGTTTCTGAGTGTGTCAGGGAGTGTCACAGAGTGTCAGAGACTGTCAGAGAGTGTCAGACAGTTTCAGAGAGTTTCACAGAGTGTCAGAGAGTGTCAGAGAGTGTCAGAGGTTGTCAGAGAATGTCGGAGAGTTTCTGAGAGTATCTGTGAGTGTCAGAGAGTGTCAGAGAGAGTCAGAGACTGTCAGAGGGTTCAGAGAGTGTCTCAGTGTGTCAGAGAGTTTCACAGTGTGTCACAGAGTGTCAGAGAGTGTCAGAGAGTTTCAGAGAGTGTCAGAGAGTGTCAGAGAGTGTCAGAGAGTTTCAGAGACTGTCACAGACTGTCAGAGAGTGTCAGAGAGTTTCAGAGAGTGTCAGAGTGATTCAGAGAGTGTCTGAGAGATTGCAGAGAGTGTCAGAGATTGTGGGAGAGCTTCAGAGTTTCAGAGAACTTCAGAGAGCTTCAGAGAGCTTCAGAGCGTGTCAGAGAGTGTCAGAGAGCGACAGAGAGTTTCAGAGAATTGTCAGAGAGTGTCAGAGCGTTTCAGAGAGTTTCAGAGTGCGTCAGAGAGTTTCAGAGAGTGTCAGAGAGAGTCACAGAGTTTCAGAGAGTGTCAGAGAGTGTCAGAGAGTTTCAGAGTGTTTCAGTGAGTGTCAGAGAGTGTCAGAGAGGGTCTGAGACTGTCAGAGAGTGTGAGTGAGTGTCAGAGAATGTCGGAGAGTTTCTGAGAGTATCTGTGAGTGTCAGAGAGTTTCACAGTGTGTCACAGAGTGTCTGAGAGTGTCGGAGAGTGTCTGAGAGTCTCCGAGAGTGTCACAGAGTGTCAGAGAGTGTCAGAGAGTTTCAGAGCATGTCAGATCGTGTCAGAGAGTGTCAGAGAGTTTCAGAGAGTGTCACAGACTATCAGAGATTGTCAGAGAGTTTCAGAGAGTGTCAGAGATTTTCAGAGAGTTTCAGAGAGTGTCAGAGACGGTCAGAAAGTTTCAGAGAGTGTTAGATATTGTCAGAGAGTTTCAGAGAGCTTCAGAGAGTGTCAGAGAGTGTCAGAGAGTGTCACAGAGTGTCAGAGAGTGCCAGAGAGTGTAGGATAGTTTCAGAGAGTGTCAGAGAGTGTCGGAGAGTTTCAGAGAGTGTCTGAGAGTGTCAGAGAGTTTCAGAGAGTTTCAGAAAGTTTCAGAGAGCTTCAGATAGTGTCAGAGAGTGTCAGAGAGTGTCAGAGGTTGTCAGAGAATGTCGGAGAGTTTCTGAGAGTATCTGTGAGTGTCAGAGAGTGTCAGAGAGAGTCAGAGACTGTCAGAGGGTTCAGAGAGTGTCTCAGTGTGTCAGAGAGTTTCACAGTGTGTCACAGAGTGTCAGAGAGTGTCAGAGAGTTTCAGAGAGTGTCAGATCGTGTCAGAGAGTGTCAGAGAGTTTCAGAGACTGTCACAGACTGTCAGAGAGTGTCAGAGAGTTTCAGAGAGTGTCAGAGTGATTCAGAGAGTGTCTGAGAGATTGCAGAGAGTGTCAGAGATTGTGGGAGAGCTTCAGAGTTTCAGAGAACTTCAGAAAATGTCAGAGAGTGTCAGAGAGTGTGTGAGAGTTTCAGAGAGTTTCAGAGAATGTCAGAGAGTGTCAGACAGTGTCAGAGAATGTCGGAGAGTTTCTGAGAGTATCTGTGTGGGAAAGAGAGTGTCAGAGAGTTTCACAGTGTGTCACAGAGAGTCACAGAGTGTCAGAGACTGTCAGAGAATGTCGGAGTGTTTCTGAGAGTATCTATTAGTGTCAGAGAGTGTCAGAGAGTTTCACAGTGTGTCACAGAGTGTCAGAGAGTTTCAGAGAGTTTCAGAGAATGTCGGAAAGTTTCGGAGAGTATCTGTGAGTGTCAGAGAGTGTCAGAGAGTGTCAGAGACTGTCAGAGGGTTCGGAGAGTGTCTCAGTGCGTCACAGAGTGTCAGAGAGTGTCAGATCGTGTCAGAGAGTGTCAGAGAGTTTCAGAGAGTGTCACAGACTGTCAGAGAGTTTCAGAGAGTTTCAGAGTGTGTCAGAGAGATTCAGAGAGTGTCAGAGAGATTGCAGAGAGTGTCAGAGAGTGTGGGAGAGTTTCAGAGTTTCAGAGAATTTCAGAGAGTTTCAGAGAGCTTCAGAGAGTGTCAGAGAGTGTCAGTGAGTGACAGAGAGTGACACAGAGTTTCAGAGATTGTCGGAGAGTGTCAGAGAGTTTCAGAGTGTTTCAGAGAATGTCAGAGAGTGTCAGATAGGCTCTGAGAGTGTCAGAGAGTGTCAGAGAGTGTCAGTGAATGTCAGAGAGTTTCTGAGAGTATCTGTGAGTGTAAGAGAGTGTCAGAGAGTGTCAGAGACTTTCCAAGGGTTCTGAGAGATTCTGAGTGTGTCAGAGAGTGTCAGAGAGTTTCAGAGAGTTTCAGAGACTGTCACAAAGTGTCAGAGAGCGTCAGAGAGTTTCACAGTGTGTCACAGAGTGTCAGCGAGTGTCAGAGAGTTTCAGAGAGTGTTGGATAGTGTCAGAGAGTGTCAGAGAGTTTCAGAGAGTGTCAGAGAGTATCAGAGAGTGTCCGAGTGTTTCAGAGAGTGTCACAGACTGTCAGAGAGTGTCAGTGAGATTGCAGAGAGTGTCAGAGAGTGTCAGAGAGCTTCAGAGAGTTTCAGAGATTGTCAATGAGTTTCAGAGAGTGTCAGAGAGTTTCAGAGAATGTCAGAGAGTGTCAGAGAGTGTCTGAGAGGTTCAGAGAGTTTCAGAGAATGTCAGAGAGTTTCAGAGAGTGTCAGAGAATGTCGGAGAGTTTCTGAGAGTATCTGTGAGTGTCAGAGAGTTTCACAGTGTGTCACAGAGTGTCAGAGAGTGTCAGAGAGTGTCTGAGAGTCTCCGAGAGTGTCACAGAGTGTCAGAGAGTGTCAGAGAGTTTCAGAGCGTGTCAGATCGTGTCAGAGAGTGTCAGAGAGTTTCAGAGAGTGTCACAGACTATCAGAGATTGTCAGAGAGTTTCAGAGAGTGTCAGAGATTTTCAGAGAGTTTCAGAGAGTGTCAGAGACTGTCAGAAAGTTTCAGATAGTGACAGAGAGTTTCAGTGAGTCTCAGAGAGTTTCAGAGAGTTTCAGAGAGTTTCAGAGAGTGTCAGAGATTGTCTGAGAGTTTCAGAGATTGTCAAAGAGTTTCAGAGATTGTCAGACAGTGTCAGAGAGTTTCAGAGAGTTTTAGAGAATGTTAGAGAGTGTCAGAGAGTGTTTGAGAGTTTCAGAGTTTCAGAGAATGTCAGAGATTGTCAGAGAGTGTATGAGAGGTTCAGAGAGTTTCAGAGACTGTCAGAGAGTGTGAGAGAGTGTCAGAGAATGTCGGAGAGTTTCTGAGAGTATCTGTGAGTGTCAGAGAGTTTCACAGTGTGTCACAGAGTGTCTGAGAGTGTCAGAGAGTGTCTGAGAGTCTCCGAGAGTGTCACAGAGTGTCAGAGAGTGTCAGAGAGTTTCAGAGCGTGTCAGATCGTGTCAGAGAGTGTCAGAGAGTTTCAGAGAGTGTCACAGACTATCAGAGATTGTCAGAGAGTTTCAGAGAGTGTCAGAGATTTTCAGAGAGTTTCAGAGAGTGTCAGAGACTGTCAGAAAGTTTCAGATAGTGACAGAGAGTTTCAGTGAGTCTCAGAGAGTTTCAGAGAGTGTCAGAGAGTTTCAGAGAGTGTCAGAGATTGTCTGAGAGTTTCAGAGATTGTCAAAGAGTTTCAGAGATTGTCAGACAGTGTCAGAGAGTTTCAGCGAGTTTTAGAGAATGTTAGAGAGTGTCAGAGAGTGTTTGAGAGTTTCAGAGAGTTTCAGAGAATGTCAGAGAGTGTCAGAGAGTGTCAGAGAATGTCGGAGAGTTTCTGAGACTATCTGTGTGTGTAAGAGAGTGTCAGAGGGTTCTGAGAGTTTCTGAGTGTGTCGGGGAGTGTCACAGAGTGTCAGAGACTGTCAGAGAGTGTCAGAGAGTTTCAGAGAGTTTCACAGAGTGTCAGAGAGTGTCAGAGAGTGTCAGAGGGTGTCAGAGAATGTCGGAGAGTTTCTGAGAGTATCTGCGAGTGTCAGAGAGTGTCAGAGAGAGTCAGAGACTGTCAGAGGGTTCAGAGAGTGTCTCAGTGTGTCAGAGAGTTTCACATTGTGTCACAGAGTGTCAGAGAGTGTCTGAGAGTTTCAGAGACTGTCAGATCGTGTCAGAGAGTGTCAGAGAGTTTCAGAGACTGTCACAGACTGTCAGAGAGTGTCAGAGAGTTTCAGAGAGTGTCAGAGAGTGTCTGAGAGATTGCAGAGAGTGTCAGAGATTGTGGGAGAGTTTCAGAGTTTCAGAGAACTTCAGAGAGCTTCAGAGAGCTTTCGAGCGTGTCAGAGAGTGTCAGAGAGCGACAGAGAGTTTCAGAGAATTGTCAGAGACTGTCAGAGCGTTTCAGAGAGTTTCAGAGTGTGTCAGAGAGTTTCAGAGAGTGTCAGAGAGTGTCTGAGAGTATCTGAGAGTGTCAGAGACTGTCAGAGAATGTCGGAGAGTTTCTGAGAGTATCTGTGAGTGTCAGAGAGTTTCACAGTGTGTCACAGAGTGTCAGAGAGTGTCAGAGAGTGTCAGAGATTATCTGAGAGTGTCAGAGACTGTCAGAGAAAGTCGGAGATTTTCTGAGAGTTTCTGTGAGTGTCAGCGTCAGAGAGTTTCACAGTGTGTCACAGATTGTCAGAGAGTTTCAGAGAGTGTCAGAGAATGTCGGAGAGTTTCTGAGAGGATCTGTGAGTGTAAGAGAGTGTCAGAGGGTTCTGAGAGATTCTGAGTGTGTCAGGGAGTGTCACAGAGTGTCAGAGACTGTCAGAGAGTGTCAGAGAGTTTCAGAGAGTTTCACAGAGTGTCAGAGAGTGTCAGAGAGTGTCAGAGGGTGTCAGAGAATGTCGGAGAGTTTCTGAGAGTATCTGTGAGTGTCAGAGAGTGTCAGAGAGTTTCCCAGTGTGTCACAGAGTGTCACAGAGTGTCAGAGAGTGTCAGAGAGTGTCGGAAAGTTTCAGAGAGTGTCAGATAGTGTCAGAGAGTTTCAGAGAGTGTCACAGAGTGTCAGAGAGTGTCAGAGAGCTTCAGAGAGTGTCAGAGAGTGTCAGAGAGTGTCAGAGAGTTTCAGAGTGTTTCAGAGAATGTCAGAGAGTGTCAGAGAGTGTCTGAGAGTTTCAGAGAGTTTCAGAGAATGTCAGAGAGTGTCAGAGAGTGTCAGAGAATGTCGGAGAGTTTCTGAGAGAATCTGTGAGTGTAAGAGAGCATCAGAGGGTTCTGAGAGTTTCTGAGTGTGTCAGGGAGTGTCACAGAGTGTCAGAGACTGTCAGAGAGTGTCAGACAGTTTCAGAGAGTTTCACAGAGTGTCAGAGAGTGTCAGAGAGTGTCAGAGAGTTTCAGAGGTTGTCAGAGAATGTCAGCGAGTTTCTGAGAGTATCTGTGAGTGTCAGAGAGTGTCAGAGAGAGTCAGAGAGTGTCAGAGGGTTCAGAGAGTGTCTCAGTGTGTCAGAGAGTTTCACAGTGTGTCACAGAGTGTCAGAGAGTGTCAGAGAGTTTCAGAGAGTGTCAGAGAGTGTCAGAGAGTGTCAGAGAGTTTCAGAGACTGTCACAGACTGTCAGAGAGTGTCAGAGAGTTTCAGAGAGTGTCAGAGTGATTCAGAGAGTGTCTGAGAGATTGCAGAGAGTGTCAGAGATTGTGGGAGAGCTTCAGAGTTTCAGAGAACTTCAGAGAGCTTCAGAGAGCTTCAGAGCGTGTCAGAGAGTGTCAGAGAGCGACAGAGAGTTTCAGAGAATTGTCAGAGATTGTCAGAGCGTTTAGGAGAGTTTCAGAGTGCGTCAGAGAGTGTCAGAGAGTGTCAGAGAGTGTCAGAGAGAGTCACAGAGTTTCAGAGAGTGTCAGAGAGTGTCAGAGAGTTTCAGTGTTTCAGTGAGTGTCAGAGAGTGTCAGGGAGGGTCTGAGACTGTCAGAGAGTGTGAGAGAGTGTCAGAGAATGTCGGAGAGTTTCTGAGAGTATCTGTGAGTGTCAGAGAGTTTCACAGTGTGTCACAGAGTGTCTGAGAGTGTCAGAGAGTGTCTGAGAGTCTCCGAGAGTGTCACAGAGTGTCAGAGAGTGTCAGAGAGTTTCAGAGCGTGTCAGATCGTGTCAGAGAGTGTCAGAGAGTTTCAGAGAGTGTCACAGACTATCAGAGATTGTCAGAGAGTTTCAGAGAGTGTCAGAGATTTTCAGAGAGTTTCAGAGAGTGTCAGAGACTGTCAGAAAGTTTCAGATAGTGACAGAGAGTTTCAGTGAGTCTCAGAGAGTTTCAGAGAGTTTCAGAGAGTTTCAGAGAGTGTCAGAGATTGTCTGAGAGTTTCAGAGATTGTCAAAGAGTTTCAGAGATTGTCAGACAGTGTCAGAGAGTTTCAGAGAGTTTTAGAGAATGTTAGAGAGTGTCAGAGAGTGTTTGAGAGTTTCAGAGAGTTTCAGAGAATGTCAGAGAGTGTTAGAGAGTGTCAGAGAATGTCGGAGAGTTTCTGAGACTATCTGTGTGTGTAAGAGAGTGTCAGAGGGTTCTGAGAGTTTCTGAGTGTGTCAGGGAGTGTCACAGAGTGTCAGAGACTGTCAGAGAATGTCAGAGAGTTTCAGAGAGTTTCACAGAGTGTCAGAGAGTGTCAGAGAGTGTCAGAGGGTGTCAGAGAATGTCGGAGAGTTTCTGAGAGTATCTGTGAGTGTCAGAGAGTGTCAGAGAGAGTCAGAGACTGTCAGAGGGTTCAGAGAGTGTCTCAGTGTGTCAGAGAGTTTCACATTGTGTCACAGAGTGTCAGAGAGTGTCTGAGAGTTTCAGAGACTGTCAGATCGTGTCAGAGAGTGTCAGAGAGTTTCAGAGACTGTCACAGACTGTCAGAGAGTGTCAGAGAGTTTCAGAGAGTGTCAGAGAGTTTCAGAGAGTGTCTGAGAGATTGCAGAGAGTGTCAGAGATTGTGGGAGAGCTTCAGAGTTTCAGAGAACTTCAGAGAGCTTCAGAGAATGTCAGAGAGTGTCAGAGAGTTTCAGAGAGTGTCGGATAGTGTCAGAGAGTGTCAGAGAGTTTCAGAGAGTGTCAGAGAGTTTCAGAGAGTTTCTGAGAGTGTCAGAGCTTGCCAGAGAGTTTCTGAGAGTTTCTTCGTGTGTCAGAGAGTATCAGAGAGTGTCCGAGTGTTTCAGAGAGTGTCACAGACTGTCAGAGAGTGTCAGTGAGATTGCAGAGAGTGTCAGAGAGTGTCAGAGAGCTTCAGAGAGTTTCAGAGATTGTCAATGAGTTTCAGAGAGTGTCAGAGAGTTTCAGAGAATGTCAGAGAGTGTCAGAGAGTGTCTGAGAGGTTCGGAGAGTTTCAGAGAATGTCAGAGAGTTTCAGAGAGTGTCAGAGAATGTCGGAGAGTTTCTGAGAGTATCTGTGAGCGTAAGAGAGTGTCAGAGGGTTCTGAGAGTTTCTGAGTGTTTCAGGGAGTGTCACAGAGTGTCAGAGACTGTCAGAGAGTGTCAGAGAGTTTCAGAGAGTTTCACAGAGTGACAGAGATTGTCAGAGAGTGTCAGAGAGGGTCTGAGAGTGTCGGAGAGTTTCTGAGAGAATCTGTGAGTGTCAGAGAGTTTCACAGTGTGTCACAGAGTGTCAGAGAGTGTCAGAGAGTGTCTGAGAGTATCTGAGAGTGTCAGAGACTGTCAGACAATGTCGGAGAGTTTCTGAGAGTATCTGTGAGCGTAAGAGAGTGTCAGAGGGTTCTGAGAGATTCTGAGTGTGTCAGGGAGTGTCACAGAGTGTCAGAGAGTGTCAGAGAGTTTCAGAGAGTGTCAGAGAGTGTCAGAGAGTGTCAGAGAGTTTCAGAGACTGTCACAGACTGTCAGAGAGTGTCAGAGAGTTTCAGAGAGTGTCAGAGTGATTCAGAGAGTGTCTGAGAGATTGCAGAGAGTGTCAGAGATTGTGGGAGAGCTTCAGAGTTTCAGAGAACTTCAGAGAGCTTCAGAGAGCTTCAGAGCGTGTCAGAGAGTGTCAGAGAGCGACAGAGAGTTTCAGAGAATTGTCAGAGAGTGTCAGAGCGTTTAGGAGAGTTTCAGAGTGCGTCAGAGAGTGTCAGAGAGTGTCAGAGAGTGTCAGAGAGAGTCACAGAGTTTCAGAGAGTGTCAGAGAGTGTCAGAGAGTTTCAGTGTTTCAGTGAGTGTCAGAGAGTGTCAGGGAGGGTCTGAGACTGTCAGAGAGTGTGAGAGAGTGTCAGAGAATGTCGGAGAGTTTCTGAGAGTATCTGTGAGTGTCAGAGAGTTTCACAGTGTGTCACAGAGTGTCTGAGAGTGTCAGAGAGTGTCTGAGAGTCTCCGAGAGTGTCACAGAGTGTCAGAGAGTGTCAGAGAGTTTCAGAGCGTGTCAGATCGTGTCAGAGAGTGTCAGAGAGTTTCAGAGAGTGTCACAGACTATCAGAGATTGTCAGAGAGTTTCAGAGAGTGTCAGAGATTTTCAGAGAGTTTCAGAGAGTGTCAGAGACTGTCAGAAAGTTTCAGATAGTGACAGAGAGTTTCAGTGAGTCTCAGAGAGTTTCAGAGAGTTTCAGAGAGTTTCAGAGAGTGTCAGAGATTGTCTGAGAGTTTCAGAGATTGTCAAAGAGTTTCAGAGATTGTCAGACAGTGTCAGAGAGTTTCAGAGAGTTTTAGAGAATGTTAGAGAGTGTCAGAGAGTGTTTGAGAGTTTCAGAGAGTTTCAGAGAATGTCAGAGAGTGTTAGAGAGTGTCAGAGAATGTCGGAGAGTTTCTGAGACTATCTGTGTGTGTAAGAGAGTGTCAGAGGGTTCTGAGAGTTTCTGAGTGTGTCAGGGAGTGTCACAGAGTGTCAGAGACTGTCAGAAAATGTCAGAGAGTTTCAGAGAGTTTCACAGAGTTCAGAGAGTGTCAGAGAGTGTCAGAGGGTGTCAGAGAATGTCGGAGAGTTTCTGAGAGTATCTGTGAGTGTCAGAGAGTGTCAGAGAGAGTCAGAGACTGTCAGAGGGTTCAGAGAGTGTCTCAGTGTGTCAGAGAGTTTCACATTGTGTCACAGAGTGTCAGAGAGTGTCTGAGAGTTTCAGAGACTGTCAGATCGTGTCAGAGAGTGTCAGAGAGTTTCAGAGACTGTCACAGACTGTCAGAGAGTGTCAGAGAGTTTCAGAGAGTGTCAGAGAGTTTCAGAGAGTGTCTGAGAGATTGCAGAGAGTGTCAGAGATTGTGGGAGAGCTTCAGAGTTTCAGAGAACTTCAGAGAGCTTCAGAGAATGTCAGAGAGTGTCAGAGAGTTTCAGAGAGTGTCGGATAGTGTCAGAGAGTGTCAGAGAGTTTCAGAGAGTGTCAGAGAGTTTCAGAGAGTTTCTGAGACTGTCAGAGCTTGCCAGAGAGTTTCTGAGAGTTTCTTCGTGTGTCAGAGAGTATCAGAGAGTGTCCGAGTGTTTCAGAGAGTGTCACAGACTGTCAGAGAGTGTCAGTGAGATTGCAGAGAGTGTCAGAGAGTGTCAGAGAGCTTCAGAGAGTTTCAGAGATTGTCAATGAGTTTCAGAGAATGTCAGAGAGTTTCAGAGAATGTCAGAGAGTGTCAGAGAGTGTCTGAGAGGTTCGGAGAGTTTCAGAGAATGTCAGAGAGTTTCAGAGAGTGTCAGAGAATGTCGGAGAGTTTCTGAGAGTATCTGTGAGCGTAAGAGAGTGTCAGAGGGTTCTGAGAGTTTCTGAGTGTGTCAGGGAGTGTCACAGAGTGTCAGAGACTGTCAGAGAGTGTCAGAGAGTTTCAGAGAGTTTCACAGAGTGACAGAGATTGTCAGAGAGTGTCAGAGAGGGTCTGAGAGTGTCGGAGAGTTTCTGAGAGAATCTGTGAGTGTCAGAGAGTTTCACAGTGTGTCACAGAGTGTGAGAGAGTGTCAGAGAGTGTCTGAGAGTATCTGAGAGTGTCAGAGACTGTCAGACAATGTCGGAGAGTTTCTGAGAGTATCTGTGAGCGTAAGAGAGTGTCAGAGGGTTCTGAGAGATTCTGAGTGTGTCAGGGAGTGTCACAGAGTGTCAGAGACTGTAAGAGAGTGTCAGAGAGTTTCAGAGAGTTTCACAGAGTGTCAGAGAGTGTCAGAGGGTGTCAGAGAATGTCGGAGAGTTTCTGAGAGTATCTGTGAGTGTCAGAGAGTGTCAGAGAGTTTCACAGTGTGTCACAGAGAGTCACAGAGTGTCAGAGAGTGTCAGAGAGTGTCAGAGAGTGTCAGAAAGATTCAGAGAGTGTCAGATAGTGACAGAGAGTTTCAGAGAGTGTCACAGAGTGTCAGAGAGTTTCAGGGAGCTTCAGAGAGTGTCAGAGAGTGTCAGAGAGTTTCAGAGTGTTTCAGAGAATGTCAGAGAGTGTCAGAGAGTGTCTGAGAGTTTCAGAGAGTTTCAGAGAATGTCAGAGAGTGTCAGAGAGTGTCAGAGAATGTCGGAGAGTTTCTGAGAGTATCTGTGAGTGTAAGAGAGTATCAGAGGGTTCTCAGAGTTTCTGAGTGTGTCAGGGAGTGTCACAGAGTGTCAGAGACTGTCAGAGAGTGTCAGAGTGTTTCAGAGAGTTTCACAGAGTGTCAGAGAGTGTCAGAGAGTGTCAGAGGTTGTCAGAGTATGTCGGAGAGTTTCTGAGAGTATCTGTGAGTGTCAGAGAGTGTCAGAGAGAGTCAGAGACTGTCAGAGGGTTCAGAGAGTGTCTCAGTGTGTCAGAGAGTTTCACATTGTGTCACAGAGTGTCAGAGAGTGTCTGAGAGTTTCAGAGACTGTCAGATCGTGTCAGAGAGTGTCAGAGAGTTTCAGAGACTGTCACAGACTGTCAGAGAGTGTCAGAGAGTGTCAGAGACTGTCAGAGGGTTCGGAGAGTGTCTCAGTGCGTCAGAGAGTTTCAGAGTGTGTCACAGAGTGTCAGAGAGTGTCAGATCGTGTCAGAGAGTGTCAGAGAGTTTCAGAGAGTGTCACAGACTGTCAGAGAATTTCAGAGAGTTTCAGAGTGTGTCAGAGAGATTCAGAGAGTGTCAGAGAGATTGCAGAGAGTGTCAGAGAGTGTGGGAGAGTTTCAGAGTTTCAGAGAATTTCAGAGAGTTTCAGAGAGCTTCAGAGAGTGTCAGAGAGTGTCAGTGAGTGACAGAGAGTGACACAGAGTTTCAGAGATTGTCGGAGAGTGTCAGAGAGTTTCAGAGTGTTTCAGAGAATGTCAGAGAGTGTCAGATAGGCTCTGAGAGTGTCAGAGAGTGTCAGTGAATGTCGGAGAGTTTCTGAGAGTATCTGTGAGTGTAAGAGAGTGTCAGAGAGTGTCAGAGACTTTCCAAGGGTTCTGAGAGATTCTGAGTGTGTCAGAGAGTGTCAGAGAGTTTCAGAGAGTTTCAGAGACTGTCACAAAGTGTCAGAGAGCGTCAGAGAGTTTCACAGTGTGTCGCAGAGTGTCAGCGAGTGTCAGAGAGTTTCAGAGAGTGTCGGATACTGTCAGAGAGTGACAGAGAGTTTCAGAGAGTGTCAGAGAGTTTCAGAGAGTGTCTGAGAGTGTCAGAGCTTGCCAGAGAGTTTCTGAGAGTTTCTTCGTGTGTCAGAGAGTATCAGAGAGTGTCCGAGTGTTTCAGAGAGTGTCACAGACTGTCAGAGAGTGTCAGTGAGATTGCAGAGAGTGTCAGAGAGTGTCAGAGAGCTTCAGAGAGTTTCAGAGATTGTCAATGAGTTTCAGAGAGTGTCAGAGAGTTTCAGAGAATGTCAGAGAGTGTCAGAGAGTGTCTGAGAGTTTCGGAGAGTTTCAGAGAATGTCAGAGAGTTTCAGAGAGTGTCAGATAATGTCGGAGAGTTTCTGAGAGTATCTGTGAGCGTAAGAGAGTGTCAGAGGGTTCTGAGAGTTTCTGAGTGTGTCAGGGAGTGTCACAGAGTGTCAGAGACTGTCAGAGAGTGTCAGAGAGTTTCAGAGAGTTTCACAGAGTGACAGAGATTGTCAGAGAGTGTCAGAGAGGGTCTGAGAGTGTCGGAGAGTTTCTGAGAGAATCTGTGAGTGTCAGAGAGTTTCACAGTGTGTCACAGAGTGTGAGAGAGTGTCAGAGAGTGTCTGAGAGTATCTGAGAGTATCTGTGAGCGTAAGAGAGGGTCAGAGGGTTCTGAGAGATTCTGAGTGTGTCAGAGAGTGTCAGAGAGTTTCAGAGAGTTTCACAGAGTGTCAGAGAGTGTCAGAGAGTGTCAGAGGGTGTCAGAGAATGTCGGAGAGTTTCTGAGAGTATCTGTGAGTGTCAGAGAGTGTCAGAGAGTTTCACAGTGTGTCACAGAGTGTCACAGTGTCAGAGAGTGTCAGAGAGTGTCGGAAAGTTTCAGAGAGTGTCAGATAGTGTCAGAGAGTTTCAGAGAGTGTCACAGAGTGTCAGAGAGTGTCAGAGAGCTTCAGCGAGTGTCAGAGAGTGTCAGAGAGTTTCAGAGTGTTTCAGAGAATGTCAGAGAGTGTCAGAGAGTGTCGGAGAGTCTCAGAGAGTTTCAGAGAATGTCAGAGAGTGTCAGAGAGTGTCAGAGAATGTCGGAGAGTTTCTGAGAGTATCTGTGGGTGTAAGAGAGCATCAGAGGGTTCTGAGAGTTTCTGAGTGTGTCAGGGAGTGTCACAGAGTGTCAGAGACTGTCAGAGAATGTCAGACAGTTTCAGAGAGTTTCACAGAGTGTCAGAGAGTGTCAGAGAGTGTCAGAGAGTGTCAGAGGTTGTCAGAGAATGTCGGAGAGTTTCTAAGAGTATCTGTGAGTGTCAGAGAGTGTCAGAGAGAGTCAGAGAGTGTCAGAGGGTTCAGAGAGTGTCTCAGTGTGTCAGAGAGTTTCACAGTGTGTCACAGAGTGTCAGAGAGTGTCAGAGAGTTTCAGAGAGTGTCAGAGAGTGTCAGAGAGTTTCAGACACTGTCACAGACTGTCAGAGAGAGTCACAGAGTTTCAGAGAGTGTCAGAGAGGGTCAGAGAGTTTCAGAGTGTTTCAGTGAGTGTCAGAGAGTGTCAGAGAGGGTCTGAGACTGTCAGAGAGTGTGAGAGAGTGTCAGAGAATGTCGGAGAGTTTCTGAGAGTATCTGTGAGTGTCAGAGAGTTTCACAGTGTGTCACAGAGTGTCTGAGAGTGTCAGAGAGTGTCTGAGAGTCTCCGAGAGTGTCACAGAGTGTCAGAGAGTGTCAGAGAGTTTCAGAGCGTGTCAGATCGTGTCAGAGAGTGTCAGAGAGTTTCAGAGACTGTCACAGACTATCAGAGATTGTCAGAGAGTTTCAGAGAGTGTCAGAGATTTTCAGAGAGTTTCAGAGAGTGTCAGAGACTGTCAGAAAGTTTCAGAGAGTGTTAGATAGTGTCAGAGAGTTTCAGAGAGCTTCAGAGAGTGTCAGAGAGTGTCACAGAGTGTCAGAGAGTGTCAGAGAGTGTAGGATAGTTTCAGAGAGTGTCAGAGAGTTTCAGAGAGTGTCGGAGAGTTTCAGAGAGTGTCTGAGAGTGTCAGAGAGTTTCAGAGAGTTTCAGAGAGTTTCAGAGAGCTTCAGAGAGCTTCAGAGAGTGTCAGAGAGTGTCAGATAGTGACAGAGAGTTTCAGTGAGTCTCAGAGAGTTTCAGAGAGTTTCAGAGAGTTTCAGAGAGTGTCAGAGATTGTCTGAGAGTTTCAGAGATTGTCAAAGAGTTTCAGAGATTGTCAGACATTGTCAGAGAGTTTCAGAGAGTTTTAGAGAATGTTAGAGAGTGTCAGAGAGTGTTTGAGAGTTTCAGAGAGTTTCAGAGAATGTCAGAGAGTGTCAGACAGTGTCAGAGAATGTCGGAGTGTTTCTGAGACTATCTGTGTGTGTAAGAGAGTGTCAGAGGGTTCTGAGAGTTTCTGAGTGTGTCAGGGAGTGTCACAGAGTGTCAGAGACTGTCAGAGAGTGTCAGAGAGTTTCAGAGAGTTTCACAGAGAGTCAGAGAGTGTCAGAGAGTGTCAGAGGGTGTCAGAGAATGTCGGAGAGTTTCTGAGAGTATCTGTGAGTGTCAGAGAGTGTCAGACAGTTTCACAGTGTGTCACAGAGTGTCATAGAGTGTCAGAGAGTGTCAGAGAATGTCAGAGAGTGTCAGAAAGTTTCAGAGAGTGTCAGATAGTGTCAGAGAGTGTCAGAGAGTGTCAGAGGGTGTCAGAGAATTTCGGAGAGTTTCTGAGAGTATCTGCGAGTGTCAGAGAGTGTCAGAGAGAGTCAGCGACTGTCAGAGGGTTCAGAGAGTGTCTCAGTGTGTCAGAGAGTTTCACAGTGTGTCACAGAGTGTCAGAGAGTGTCAGACAGTTTCAGAGAGTTTCTGAGAGTGTCAGAGCTTGCCAGAGAGTTTCTGAGAGTTTCTTCGTGTGTCAGAGAGTATCAGAGAGTGTCCGAGTGTTTCAGAGAGTGTCACAGACTGTCAGAGAGTGTCAGTGAGATTGCAGAGAGTGTCAGAGAGTGTCAGAGAGCTTCAGAGAGTGTCAGAGAGTGTCAGATAGTGACAGAGAGTTTCAGTGAGTCTCAGAGAGTTTCAGAGAGTTTCAGAGAGTTTCAGAGAGTGTCAGAGATTGTCTGAGAGTTTCAGAGATTGTCAAAGAGTTTCAGAGATTGTCAGACATTGTCAGAGAGTTTCAGAGAGTTTTAGAGAATGTTAGAGAGTGTCAGAGAGTGTTTGAGAGTTTCAGAGAGTTTCAGAGAATGTCAGAGAGTGTCAGACAGTGTCAGAGAATGTCGGAGTGTTTCTGAGACTATCTGTGTGTGTAAGAGAGTGTCAGAGGGTTCTGAGAGTTTCTGAGTGTGTCAGGGAGTGTCACAGAGTGTCAGAGACTGTCAGAGAGTGTCAGAGAGTTTCAGAGAGTTTCACAGAGTGTCAGAGAGTGTCAGAGAGTGTCAGAGGGTGTCAGAGAATGTCGGAGAGTTTCTGAGAGTATCTGTGAGTGTCAGAGAGTGTCAGAGAGTTTCACAGTGTGTCACAGAGTGTCAGAGAGTGTCAGAGAGTGTCAGAGAATGTCAGAGAGTGTCAGAAAGTTTCAGAGAGTGTCAGATAGTGTCAGAGAGTGTCAGAGAGTGTCAGAGGGTGTCAGAGAATGTCGGACAGTTTCTGAGAGTATCTGCGAGTGTCAGAGAGTGTCAGAGAGAGTCAGAGACTGTCAGAGGGTTCAGAGAGTGTCTCAGTGTGTCAGAGAGTTTCACAGTGTGTCACAGAGTGTCAGAGAGTGTCAGACAGTTTCAGAGATTGTCAGATCGTGTCAGAGAGTGTCAGAGAGTTTCAGAGACTGTCACAGACTGTCAGAGAGTGTCAGAGAGTTTCAGAGAGTGTCAGAGAGTTTCAGAGAGTGTCTGAGAGATTGCAGAGAGTGTCAGAGATCGTGGGAGAGCTTCAGAGTTTCAGAGAACTTCAGAGAGCTTCAGAGAATGTCAGAGAGTGTCAGAGAGTTTCAGAGAGTGTCGGATAGTGTCACAGACTGTCAGAGAGTTTCAGAGAGTTTCAGAGTGTGTCAGAGAGATTCAGAGAGTGTCAGAGAGATTGCAGAGAGTGTCAGAGAGTGTGGGAGAGTTTCAGAGTTTCAGAGAATTTCAGAGAGTTTCAGAGAGCTTCAGAGAGTGTCAGAGAGTGTCAGTGAGTGACAGAGAGTGACACAGAGTTTCAGAGATTGTCGGAGAGTGTCAGAGAGTTTCAGAGTGTTTCAGAGAATGTCAGAGAGTGTAAGATAGGCTCTGAGAGTGTCAGAGAGTGTCAGTGAATGTCGGAGAGTTTCTGAGAGTATCTGTGAGTGTAAGAGAGTGTCAGAGAGTGTCAGAGACTTTCCAAGGGTTCTGAGAGATTCTGAGTGTGTCAGAGAGTGTCAGAGAGTTTCAGAGAGTTTCAGAGACTGTCACAAAGTGTCAGAGAGCGTCAGAGAGTTTCACAGTGTGTCGCAGAGTGTCAGCGAGTGTCAGAGAGTTTCAGAGAGTGTCGGATACTGTCAGAGAGTGACAGAGAGTTTCAGAGAGTGTCAGAGAGTTTCAGAGAGTGTCTGAGAGTGTCAGAGCTTGCCAGAGAGTTTCTGAGAGTTTCTTCGTGTGTCAGAGAGTATCAGAGAGTGTCCGAGTGTTTCAGAGAGTGTCACAGACTGTCAGAGAGTGTCAGTGAGATTGCAGAGAGTGTCAGAGAGTGTCAGACAGCTTCAGAGAGTTTCAGAGATTGTCAATGAGTTTCAGAGAGTGTCAGAGAGTTTCAGAGAATGTCAGAGAGTGTCAGAGAGTGTCTGAGAGTTTCGGAGAGTTTCAGAGAATGTCAGAGAGTTTCAGAGAGTGTCAGATAATGTCGGAGAGTTTCTGAGAGTATCTGTGAGCGTAAGAGAGTGTCAGAGGGTTCTGAGAGTTTCTGAGTGTGTCAGGGAGTGTCACAGAGTGTCAGAGACTGTCAGAGAGTGTCAGAGAGTTTCAGAGAGTTTCACAGAGTGACAGAGATTGTCAGAGAGTGTCAGAGAGGGTCTGAGAGTGTCGGAGAGTTTCTGAGAGAATCTGTGAGTGTCAGAGAGTTTCACAGTGTGTCACAGAGTGTCAGAGAGTGTCAGAGAGTGTCTGAGAGTATCTGAGAGTGTCAGAGACTGTCAGACAATGTCGGAGAGTTTCTGAGAGTATCTGTGAGCGTAAGAGAGGGTCAGAGGGTTCTGAGAGATTCTGAGTGTGTCAGAGAGTGTCAGAGAGTTTCAGAGAGTTTCACAGAGTGTCAGAGAGTGTCAGAGGGTGTCAGAGAATGTCGGAGAGTTTCTGAGAGTATCTGTGAGTGTCAGAGAGTGTCAGAGAGTTTCACAGTGTGTCACAGAGTGTCACAGTGTCAGAGAGTGTCAGAGAGTGTCGGAAAGTTTCAGAGAGTGTCAGATAGTGTCAGAGAGTTTCAGAGAGTGTCACAGAGTGTCAGAGAGTGTCAGAGAGCTTCAGCGAGTGTCAGAGAGTGTCAGAGAGTTTCAGAGTGTTTCAGAGAATGTCAGAGAGTGTCAGAGAGTGTCGGAGAGTCTCAGAGAGTTTCAGAGAATGTCAGAGAGTGTCAGAGAGTGTCAGAGAATGTCGGAGAGTTTCTGAGAGTATCTGTGGGTGTAAGAGAGCATCAGAGGGTTCTGAGAGTTTCTGAGTGTGTCAGGGAGTGTCACAGAGTGTCAGAGACTGTCAGAGAATGTCAGACAGTTTCAGAGAGTTTCACAGAGTGTCAGAGAGTGTCAGAGAGTGTCAGAGAGTGTCAGAGGTTGTCAGAGAATGTCGGAGAGTTTCTAAGAGTATCTGTGAGTGTCAGAGAGTGTCAGAGAGAGTCAGAGACTGTCAGAGGGTTCAGAGAGTGTCTCAGTGTGTCAGAGAGTTTCACAGTGTGTCACAGAGTGTCAGAGAGTGTCAGAGAGTTTCAGAGAGTGTCAGAGAGTGTCAGAGAGTTTCAGACACTGTCACAGACTGTCAGAGAGAGTCACAGAGTTTCAGAGAGTGTCAGAGAGTGTCAGAGAGTTTCAGAGTGTTTCAGTGAGTGTCAGAGAGTGTCAGAGAGGGTCTGAGACTGTCAGAGAGTGTGAGAGAGTGTCAGAGAATGTCGGAGAGTTTCTGAGAGTATCTGTGAGTGTCAGAGAGTTTCACAGTGTGTCACAGAGTGTCTGAGAGTGTCAGAGTGTTTCAGAGCGTGTCAGATCGTGTCAGAGAGTGTCAGAGAGTTTCAGAGAGTGTCACAGACTATCAGAGATTGTCAGAGAGTTTCAGAGAGTGTCAGAGATTTTCAGAGAGTTTCAGAGAGTGTCAGAGACTGTCAGAAAGTTTCAGAGAGTGTTAGATAGTGTCAGAGAGTTTCAGAGAGCTTCAGAGAGTGTCAGAGAGTGTCACAGAGTGTCAGAGAGTGTCAGAGAGTGTAGGATAGTTTCAGAGAGTGTCAGAGAGTTTCAGAGAGTGTCGGAGAGTTTCAGAGAGTGTCTGAGAGTGTCAGAGAGTTTCAGAGAGTTTCAGAGAGTTTCAGAGAGCTTCAGAGAGCTTCAGAGAGTGTCAGAGAGTGTCAGATAGTGACAGAGAGTTTCAGTGAGTCTCAGAGAGTTTCAGAGAGTTTCAGAGAGTTTCAGAGAGTGTCAGAGATTGTCTGAGAGTTTCAGAGATTGTCAAAGATTTTCAGAGATTGTCAGACATTGTCAGAGAGTTTCAGAGAGTTTTAGAGAATGTTAGAGAGTGTCAGAGAGTGTTTGAGAGTTTCAGAGAGTTTCAGAGAATGTCAGAGAGTGTCAGACAGTGTCAGAGAATGTCGGAGTGTTTCTGAGACTATCTGTGTGTGTAAGAGAGTGTCAGAGGGTTCTGAGAGTTTCTGAGTGTGTCAGGGAGTGTCACAGAGTGTCAGAGACTGTCAGAGAGTGTCAGAGAGTTTCAGAGAGTTTCACAGAGAGTCAGAGAGTGTCAGAGAGTGTCAGAGGGTGTCAGAGAATGTCGGAGAGTTTCTGAGAGTATCTGTGAGTGTCAGAGAGTGTCAGACAGTTTCACAGTGTGTCACAGAGTGTCAGAGAGTGTCAGAGAGTGTCAGAGAATGTCAGAGAGTGTCAGAAAGTTTCAGAGAGTGTCAGATAGTGTCAGAGAGTGTCAGAGAGTGTCAGAGGGTGTCAGAGAATTTCGGAGAGTTTCTGAGAGTATCTGCGAGTGTCAGAGAGTGTCAGAGAGAGTCAGAGACTGTCAGAGGGTTCAGAGAGTGTCTCAGTGTGTCAGAGAGTTTCACAGTGTGTCACAGAGTGTCAGAGAGTGTCAGACAGTTTCAGAGAGTTTCTGAGAGTGTCAGAGCTTGCCAGAGAGTTTCTGAGAGTTTCTTCGTGTGTCAGAGAGTATCAGAGAGTGTCCGAGTGTTTCAGAGAGTGTCACAGACTGTCAGAGAGTGTCAGTGAGATTGCAGAGAGTGTCAGAGAGTGTCAGAGAGCTTCAGAGAGTGTCAGAGAATGTCAGATAGTGACAGAGAGTTTCAGTGAGTCTCAGAGAGTTTCAGAGAGTTTCAGAGAGTTTCAGAGAGTGTCAGAGATTGTCTGAGAGTTTCAGAGATTGTCAAAGAGTTTCAGAGATTGTCAGACATTGTCAGAGAGTTTCAGAGAGTTTTAGAGAATGTTAGAGAGTGTCAGAGAGTGTTTGAGAGTTTCAGAGAGTTTCAGAGAATGTCAGAGAGTGTCAGACAGTGTCAGAGAATGTCGGAGTGTTTCTGAGACTATCTGTGTGTGTAAGAGAGTGTCAGAGGGTTCTGAGAGTTTCTGAGTGTGTCAGGGAGTGTCACAGAGTGTCAGAGACTGTCAGAGAGTGTCAGAGAGTTTCAGAGAGTTTCACAGAGTGTCAGAGAGTGTCAGAGAGTGTCAGAGGGTGTCAGAGAATGTCGGAGAGTTTCTGAGAGTATCTGTGAGTGTCAGAGAGTGTCAGAGAGTTTCACAGTGTGTCACAGAGTGTCAGAGAGTGTCAGAGAGTGTCAGAGAATGTCAGAGAGTGTCAGAAAGTTTCAGAGAGTGTCAGATAGTGTCAGAGAGTGTCAGAGAGTGTCAGAGGGTGTCAGAGAATGTCGGACAGTTTCTGAGAGTATCTGCGAGTGTCAGAGAGTGTCAGAGAGAGTCAGAGACTGTCAGAGGGTTCAGAGAGTGTCTCAGTGTGTCAGAGAGTTTCACAGTGTGTCACAGAGTGTCAGAGAGTGTCAGACAGTTTCAGAGATTGTCAGATCGTGTCAGAGAGTGTCAGAGAGTTTCAGAGACTGTCACAGACTGTCAGAGAGTGTCAGAGAGTTTCAGAGAGTGTCAGAGAGTTTCAGAGAGTGTCTGAGAGATTGCAGAGAGTGTCAGAGATTGTGGGAGAGCTTCAGAGTTTCAGAGAACTTCAGAGAGCTTCAGAGAATGTCAGAGAGTGTCAGAGAATGTCAGAGAGTGTCAGAGAGTTTCAGAGAGTGTCGGATAGTGTCAGAGAGTGTCAGAGAGTTTCAGAGAGTGTCAGAGAGTTTCAGAGAGTTTCTGAGAGTGTCAGAGCTTGCCAGAGAGTTTCTGAGAGTTTCTTCGTGTGTCAGAGAGTATCAGAGAGTGTCCGAGTGTTTCAGAGAGTGTCACAGACTGTCAGAGAGTGTCAGTGAGATTGCAGAGAGTGTCAGAGAGTGTCAGAGAGCTTCAGAGAGTTTCAGAGATTGTCAATGAGTTTCAGAGAGTGTCAGAGAGTTTCAGAGAATGTCAGAGAGTGTCAGAGAGTGTCTGAGAGGTTCGGAGAGTTTCAGAGAATGTCAGAGAGTTTCAGAGAGTGTCAGAGAATGTCGGAGAGTTTCTGAGAGTATCTGTGAGCGTAAGAGAGTGTCAGAGGGTTCTGAGAGTTTCTGAGTGTGTCAGGGAGTGTCACAGAGTGTCAGAGACTGTCAGAGAGTGTCAGAGAGTTTCTGAGAGTTTCACAGAGTGACAGAGATTGTCAGAGAGTGTCAGAGAGGGTCTGAGAGTGTCGGAGAGTTTCTGAGAGAATCTGTGAGTGTCAGAGAGTTTCACAGTGTGTCACAGAGTGTCAGAGAGTGTCAGAGAGTGTCTGAGAGTATCTGAGAGTGTCAGAGACTGTCAGACAATGTCGGAGAGTTTCTGAGAGTATCTGTGAGCGTAAGAGAGTGTCAGAGGGTTCTGAGAGATTCTGAGTGTGTCAGGGAGTGTCACAGAGTGTCAGAGACTGTAAGAGAGTGTCAGAGAGTTTCAGAGAGTTTCACAGAGTGTCAGAGAGTGTCAGAGGGTGTCAGAGAATGTCGGAGAGTTTCTGAGAGTATCTGTGAGTGTCAGAGAGTGTCAGAGAGTTTCACAGTGTGTCACAGAGAGTCACAGAGTGTCAGAGAGTGTCAGAGAGTGTCAGAGAGTGTCAGAAAGTTTCAGAGAGTGTCAGATAGTGACAGAGAGTTTCAGAGAGTGTCACAGAGTGTCAGAGAGTTTCAGGGAGCTTCAGAGAGTGTCAGAGAGTGTCAGAGAGTTTCAGAGTGTTTCAGAGAATGTCAGAGAGTGTCAGAGAGTGTCTGAGAGTTTCAGAGAGTTTCAGAGAATGTCAGAGAGTGTCAGAGAGTGTCAGAGAATGTCGGAGAGTTTCTGAGAGTATCTGTGAGTGTAAGAGAGTATCAGAGGGTTCTCAGAGTTTCTGAGTGTGTCAGGGAGTGTCACAGAGTGTCAGAGACTGTCAGAGAGTGTCAGAGTGTTTCAGAGAGTTTCACAGAGTGTCAGAGAGTGTCAGAGAGTGTCAGAGGTTGTCAGAGTATGTCGGAGAGTTTCTGAGAGTATCTGTGAGTGTCTGAGAGTGTCAGAGAGAGTCAGAGACTGTCAGAGGGTTCAGAGAGTGTCTCAGTGTGTCAGAGAGTTTCACATTGTGTCACAGAGTGTCAGAGAGTGTCTGAGAGTTTCAGAGACTGTCAGATCGAGTCAGAGAGTGTCAGAGAGTTTCAGAGACTGTGACAGACTGTCAGAGAGTGTCAGAGAGTTTCAGAGTGTCAGAGAGTTTCAGAGAGTGTCTGAGAGATTGCAGAGAGTGTCAGAGATTGTGGGAGAGCTTCAGAGTTTCAGAGAACTTCAGAAAGCTTCAGAGAGCTTTCGAGCGTGTCAGAGAGTGTCAGAGAGCGACAGAGAGTTTCAGAGAATTGTCAGAGACTGTCAGAGCGTTTCAGAGAGTTTCAGAGTGTGTCAGAGAGTTTCAGAGAGTGTCAGAGAGTGTCTGAGAGTATCTGAGAGTGTCAGAGACTGTCAGAGAATGTCGGAGAGTTTCTGAGAGTATCTGTGAGTGTCAGAGAGTTTCACAGTGTGTCACAGAGTGTCAGAGAGTGTCAGAGAGTGTCTGAGAGTATCTGAGAGTGTCAGGGACTGTCAGAGAATGTCGGAGATTTTCTGAGAGTATCTGTGAGTGTCAGCGTCAGAGAGTTTCACAGTGTGTCACAGATTGTCAGAGAGGTTCAGAGAGTGTCAGAGAATGTTGGAGAGTTTCTGAGAGGATCTGTAAGTGTAAGAGAGTGTCAGAGGGTTCTGAGAGATTCTGAGTGTGTCAGGGAGTGTCACAGAGTGTCAGAGACTGTCAGAGAGTGTCAGAGAGTTTCAGAGAGTTTCACAGAGTGTCAGAGAGTGTCAGAGAGTGTCAGAGGGTGTCAGAGAATGTCGGAGAGTTTCTGAGAGTATCTGTGAGTGTAAGAGAGTGTCAGAGAGTTTCACAGTGTGTCACAGAGTGTCACAGAGTGTCAGAGAGTGTCAGAGAGTGTCAGAGAGTGTCGGAAAGTTTCAGAGAGTGTCAGATAGTGTCAGAGAGTTTCAGAGAGTGTCACAGAGTGTCAGAGAGTGTCAGAGAGTGTCAGAGAGCTTCAGAGAGTGTCAGAGAGTGTCAGAGAGTTTCAGAGTGTTTCAGAGAATGTCAGAGAGTGTCAGAGAGTGTCTGAGAGTTTCAGAGAGTTTCAGAGAATGTCAGAGAGTGTCAGAGAATGTCGGAGAGTTTCTGAGAGTATCTGTGAGTGTAGGAGAGCATCAGAGGGTTCTGAGAGTTTCTGAGTGTGTCAGGGAGTGTCACAGAGTGTCAGAGACTGTCAGAGAGTGTCAGACAGTTTCAGAGAGTTTCACAGAGTGTCAGAGAGTGTCAGAGAGTGTCAGAGAGTGTCAGAGGTTGTCAGAGAATGTCGGAGAGTTTCTGAGAGTATCTGTGAGTGTCAGAGAGTGTCAGAGAGAGTCAGAGACTGTCAGAGGGTTCAGAGAGTGTCTCAGTGTGTCAGAGAGTTTCACAGTGTGTCACAGAGTGTCAGAGACTGTCAGAGAGTGTCAGAGAGTTTCAGAGACAGTCACAGACTGTCAGAGAGTGTCAGAGAGTATCAGAGAGTGTCAGAGAGTGTCAGAGAGTTTCAGAGACTGTCACAGACTGTCAGAGAGTGTCAGAGAGTTTCAGAGAGTGTCAGAGTGATTCAGAGAGTGTCTGAGAGATTGCAGAGAGTGTCAGAGATTGTGGGAGAGCTTCAGAGTTTCAGAGAACTTCAGAGAGCTTCAGAGAGCTTCAGAGCGTGTCAGAGAGTGTCAGAGAGCGACAGAGAGTTTCAGAGAATTGTCAGAGAGTGTCAGAGCGTTTAGGAGAGTTTCAGAGTGCGTCAGAGAGTGTCAGAGAGTGTCGGAGAGAGTCACAGAGTTTCAGAGAGTGTCAGAGAGTGTCAATGAGTTTCAGAGTGTTTCAGTGAGTGTCAGAGAGTGTCAGAGAGGGTCTGAGACTGTCAGAGAGTGTGAGAGTGTGTCAGAGAATGTCGGAGAGTTTCTGAGAGTATCTGTGAGTGTCAGAGAGTTTCACAGTGTGTAACAGAGTGTCTGAGAGTGTCAGAGAGTGTCTGAGAGTCTCCGAGAGTGTCACAGAGTGTCAGAGAGTGTCAGAGAGTTTCAGAGCGTGTCAGATCGTGTCAGAGAGTGTCAGAGAGTTTCAGAGAGTGTCACAGACTATCAGAGATTGTCAGAGAGTTTCAGAGAGTGTCAGAGATTTTCAGAGAGTTTCAGAGAGTGTCAGAGACTGTCAGAAAGTTTCAGAGTGTGTTGGATAGTGTCAGAGAGTTTCAGAGAGCTTCAGAGAGTGTCAGAGTGTGTCAGAGAGTGTCACAGAGTGTCAGAGAGTGTCAGAGAGTTTCAGAGCGTGTCAGATCGTGTCAGAGAGTGTCAGAGAGTTTCAGAGAGTGTCACAGACTATCAGAGATTGTCAGAGAGTTTCAGAGAGTGTCAGAGATTTTCAGAGAGTTTCAGAGAGTGTCAGAGACTGTCAGAAAGTTTCAGAGTGTGTTGGATAGTGTCAGAGAGTTTCAGAGAGCTTCAGAGAGTGTCAGAGAGTGTCAGAGAGTGTCACAGAGTGTCAGAGAGTGTCAGAGAGTGTAGGATAGTTTCAGAGAGTGTCAGAGAGTTTCAGAGAGTGTCGGAGAGTTTCAGAGAGTGTCTGAGAGTGTCAGAGAGTTTCAGAGAGTTTCAGAGAGTTTCAGAGAGCTTCAGAGAGCTTCAGAGAGTGTCAGAGAGTGTCAGATAGTGACAGAGAGTTTCAGTGAGTCTCAGAGAGTTTCAGAGAGTTTCAGAGAGTTTCAGAGAGTGTCAGAGATTGTCTGAGAGTTTCAGAGATTGTCAAAGAGTTTCAGAGATTGTCAGACAGTGTCAGAGAGTTTCAGAGAGTTTTAGAGAATGTTAGAGAGTGTCAGAGAGTGTTTGAGAGTTTCAGAGAGTTTCAGAGAATGTCAGAGTGTGTCAGAGAGTGTCAGAGAATGTCGGAGAGTTTCTGAGACTATCTGTGTGTGTAAGAGAGTGTCAGAGGGTTCTGAGAGTTTCTGAGTATGACAGGGAGTGTCACAGAGTGTCAGAGACTGTCAGAGAGTGTCAGAGAGTTTCAGAGAGTTTCACAGAGTGTCAGAGAGTTTCAGGGAGCTTCAGAGAGTGTCAGAGAGTGTCAGAGAGTTTCAGAGTGTTTCAGAGAATGTCAGAGAGTGTCAGAGAGTGTCTGAGAGTTTCAGAGAGTTTCAGAGAATGTCAGAGAGTGTCAGAGAGTGTCAGAGAATGTCGGAGAGTTTCTGAGACTATCTGTGTGTGTAAGAGAGTGTCAGAGGGTTCTGAGAGTTTCTGAGTGTGTCAAGGAGTGTCACAGAGTGTCAGAGACTGTCAGAGAGTGTCAGAGAGTTTCAGAGAGTTTCACAGAGTGTCAGAGAGTGTCAGAGAGTGTCAGAGGGTGTCAGAGAATGTCGGAGAGTTTCTGAGAGTATCTGTGAGTGTCAGAGAGTGTCAGAGAGTTTCACAGTGTGTCACAGAGTGTCAGAGAGTGTCAGAGAGTGTCAGAGAGTGTCAGAAAGTTTCAGAGATTGTCAGATAGTGTCAGAGAGTGTCAGAGAGTGTCAGAGAATGTCGGAGAGTTTCTGAGCGTATCTGCGAGTGTCAGAGAGTGTCAGAGAGAGTCAGAGACTGTCAGAGGGTTCAGAGAGTGTCTCAGTGTGTCAGAGAGTTTCACAGTGTGTCACAGAGTGTCAGAGAGTGTCAGAGAGTTTCAGAGATTGTCAGAGCGTGTCAGAGAGTGTCAGAGAGTTTCAGAGACTGTCACAGACTGTCAGAGAGTGTCAGAGAGTTTCAGAGAGTGTCAGAGAGTTTCAGAGAGTGTCTGATAGATTGCAGAGAGTGTCAGAGATTGTGGGAGAGCTTCAGAGTTTCAGAGAACTTCAGAGAGCTTCAGAGAATGTCAGAGAGTGTCAGAGAGTGTTTGAGAGTTTCAGAGAGTTTCAGAGAATGTCAGAGAGTGTCAGAGAGTGTCAGAGAATGTCGGAGAGTTTCTGAGACTATCTGTGTGTGTAACAGAGTGTCAGAGGGTTCTGAGAGTTTCTGAGTGTGTCAGGGAGTGTCACAGAGTGTCAGAGACTGTCAGAGAGTGTCAGAGAGTTTCAGAGAGTTTCACAGAGTGTCAGAGAGTGTCAGAGGGTGTAAGAGAATGTCGGAGAGTTTCTGAGAGTATCTGTGAGTGTCAGAGAGTGTCAGAGAGTTTCACAGTGTGTCACAGAGTGTCACAGAGTGTCAGAGAGTGTCAGAGAGTGTCAGAAAGTTTCAGAGAGTGTCAGATAGTGTCAGAGAGTGTCAGAGAGTGTCAGAGGGTGTCAGAGAATGTCGGAGAGTTTCTGAGAGTATCTGTGAGTTTCAGAGAGTGTCAGAGAGAGTCACAGACATTCAGAGGGTTCAGAGAGTGTCTCAGTGTGTCAGAGAGTTTCACAGTGTGTCACAGAGTGTCAGAGAGTGTCAGAGAGTTTCAGAGAGTGTCAGATCGTGTCAGACAGTGTCAGAGAGTTTCAGAGACTGTCACAGACTGTCAGAGAGTGTCAGAGAGTTTCAGAGAGTGTCAGAGAGTTTCAGAGAGTGTCTGAGAGATTGCAGAGAGTGTCAGAGATTGTGGGAGAGCTTCAGAGTTTCAGAGAACTTCAGAGAATGTCAGAGAGTGTCAGAGAGTGTGTGAGAGTTTCAGAGAGTTTCAGAGAATGTCAGAGAGTGTCAGACAGTGTCAGAGAATGTCGGAGAGTTTCTGAGAGTATCTGTGTGGGAAAGAGAGTGTCAGAGAGTTTCACAGTGTGTCACAGAGAGTCACAGAGTGTCAGAGAGTGTCAGAGAGTGTCAGAAAGTTTCAGAGAGTGTCAGATAGTGACAGAGAGTTTCAGAGAGTGTCACAGAGAGTCAGAGAGTTTCAGAGAGCTTCAGAGAGTGTCAGAGAGTGTCAGAGAGTTTCAGAGTGTTTCAGAGAATGTCAGATAGTGTCAGAGAGTGTCTGAGAGTTTCAGAGAGTTTCAGAGAATGTCAGAGAGTGTCAGAGAGTGTCAGAGAATGTCGGAGAGTTTCTGAGAGTATCTGTGAGTGTAAGAGAATATCAGAGGGTTCTGAGAGTTTCTGAGTGTGTCAGAGAGTTTCAGAGAGTTTCACAGAGTGTCAGAGAGTGTCAGAGAGAGTCAGAGACTGTCAGAGGGTTCAGAGAGTGTCTCAGTGTGTCAGAGAGTGTCAGAGAGTTTCAGAGACTGTCACAGACTGTCAGAGAGTGTCAGAGAGTTTCAGAGAGTGTCAGAGAGTTTCAGACAGTGTCTGAGAGATTGCAGAGAGTGTCAGAGATTGTGGGAGAGCTTCAGAGTTTCAGAGAACTTCAGAGAGCTTCAGAGAGCTTTCGAGCGTGTCAGACAGTGTCAGAGAGCGACAGAGAGTTTCAGAGAATTGTCAGAGACTGTCAGAGCGTTTCAGAGAGTTTCAGAGTGTGTCAGAGAGTTTCAGAGAGTGTCAGAGAGTGTTTGATAGTATCTGAGATTGTCAGAGACTGTCAGAGAATGTCGGAGAGTTTCTGAGAGTATCTGTGAGTGTCAGAGAGTTTCACAGTGTGTCACAGAGTGTCAGAGAGTGTCAGAGAGTGTCTGAGAGTATCTGAGAGTGTCAGAGACTGTCAGAGAATGTCGGAGATTTTCTGAGAGTATCTGTGAGTGTCAGTGTCAGAGAGTTTCACAGTGTGTCACAGATTGACAGAGTTTCAGAGAGTGTCAGAGAATGTCGGAGAGTTTCTGAGAGTATCTGTGAGTGTAAGAGAGTGTCAGAGGGTTCTGAGAGATTATGAGTGTGTCAGGGAGTGTCACAGAGTGTCAGAGACTGTCAGAGAGTGTCAGAGAGTTTCAGAGAGTTTCGCAGAGTGTCAGAGAGTGTCAGAGAGTGTCAGAGGGTGTCAGAGAATGTCGGAGAGTTTCTGAGAGTATCTGTGAGTGTCAGAGAGTGTCAGAGAGTTTCACAGTGTGTCACAGAGTGTCACAGAGTGTCAGAGAGTGTCAGAGAGTGTCAGAGAGTGTTGGAAAGTTTCAGAGAGTGTCAGATAGTGTCAGAGAGTTTCAGAGAGTGTCACAGACTGTCAGAGAGTTTCAGAGTGTTTCAGAGAATGTCAGAGAGTGTCAGAGAGTGTCTGAGAGTTTCAGAGAGTTTCGGAGAATGTCAGAGAGTGTCAGAGAGTGTCAGAGAATGTCGGAGAGTTTCTGAGAGTATCTGTGAGTGTAAGAGAGCATCAGAGGGTTCTGAGAGTTTCTGAGTGTGTCAGGGAGTGTCACAGAGTGTCAGAGAATGTCGGAGAGTGTCAGACAGTTTCAGAGAGTTTCACAGAGAGTCAGAGAGTGTCAGAGAGTGTCAGAGGTTGTCAGAGAATGTCGGAGAGTTTCTGAGGGTATCTGTGAGTGTCAGAGAGTGTCAGAGAGAGTCAGAGACTGTCAGAGGGTTCAGAGAGTGTCTCAGTGTGTCAGAGAGTTTCACAGTGTGTCACAGAGTGTCAGAGAGTGTCAGAGAGTGTCAGAGAGTTTCAGAGAGTGTCAGAGAGTGTCAGAGAGTTTCAGAGACTGTCACAGACTGTCAGAGAGTGTCAGAGAGTTTCAGAGAGTGTCAGAGAGATTCAGAGAGTGTCTGAGAGATTGCAGAGAGTGTCAGAGATTGTGGGAGAGCTTCAGAGTTTCAGAGAACTTCAGAGAGCTTCAGAGAGCTTCAGAGCGTGTCAGAGAGTGTCAGAAAGCGACAGAGAGTTTCAGAGAATTGTCAGAGAGTGTCAGAGCGTTTCAGAGAGTTTCAGAGAGCGTCAGAGAGTGTCAGAGAGTTTCAGAGTGTTTCAGTGAGTGTCAGAGAGGGTCTGAGACTGTCAGAGAGTGTGAGAGAGTGTCAGAGAATGTCGGAGAGTTTCTGAGAGTATCTGTGAGTGTCAGAGAGTTTCACAGTGTGTCACAGAGTGTCTGAGAGTGTCAGAGAGTGTCTGAGAGTCTCCGAGAGTGTCACAGAGCGTCAGAGAGTGTCAGATAGTTTCAGAGCGTGTCAGATCGTGTCAGAGAGTGTCAGAGAGTTTCAGAGAGTGTCACAGACTATCAGAGAGTGTCAGAGAGTTTCAGAGAGTGTCAGAGATTTTCAGAGAGTTTCAGAGAGTGTCAGAGACTGTCAGAAAGTTTCAGAGAGTGTTAGATAGAGTCAGAGAGTTTCAGAGAGCTTCAGAGAGTGTCAGAGAGTGTCAGAGAGTGTCACAGAGTGTCAGAGAGTGTCAGAGAGTGTAGGATAGTTTCAGAGAGTGTCAGAGAGTTTCAGAGAGTGTCGGAGAGTTTCAGAGAGTGTCTGAGAGTGTCAGAGAGTTTCAGAGAGTTTCAGAGAGTTTCAGAGAGCTTCAGAGAGTGTCAGAGAGTGTCAGATAGTGACAGAGAGTTTCAGTGAGTCTCAGAGAGTTTCAGAGAGTTTCAGAGAGTTTCAGAGAGTGTCAGAGATTGTCTGAGAGTTTCAGAGATTGTCAAAGAGTTTCAGAGATTGTCAGTGTCAGAGAGTTTCAGAGAGTTTTAGAGAATGTCAGAGAGTGTCAGAGAGTGTTTGAGAGTTTCAGAGAGTTTCAGAGAATGTCAGAGAGTGTCAGAGAGTGTCAGAGAATGTCGGAGAGTTTCTGAGACTATCTGTGTGTGTGAGAGTGTCAGAGGGTTCTGAGAGTTTCTGAGTGTGTCAGGGAGTGTCACAGAGTGTCAGAGACTGTCAGAGAGTGTCAGAGAGTTTCAGAGAGTTTCACAGAGTGTCAGAGAGTGTCAGAGAGTGTCAGAGGGTGTCAGAGAATGTCGGAGAGTTTCTGAGAGTATCTGTGAGTGTCAGAGAGTCAGAGAGTTTCACAGTGTGTCACAGAGTGTCACAGAGTGTCAAAGAGTGTCAGAGAGTGTCAGAGAGTGTCAGAGAGTGTCAGAAAGTTTCAGAGAGTGTCAGATAGTGTCAGAGAGTGTCAGAGAGTGTCAGAGGGTGTCAGAGAATGTCGGAGAGTTTCTGAGAGTATCTGTGAGTGTCAGAGAGTGTCAGAGAGAGTCAGAGACTGTCAGATCGTGTCAGAGAGTGTCTCAGTGTGTCAGAGAGTTTCACAGTGTGTCACAGAGTGTCAGAGAGTGTCAGAGAGTTTCAGAGATTGTCAGATCGTGTCAGAGAGTGTCAGAGAGTTTCAGAGACTGTCACAGACTGTCAGAGAGTGTCAGAGAGTTTCAGAGAGTGTCAGAGAGTTTCAGAGAGTGTCTGAGAGATTGCAGAGAGTGTCAGAGATTGTGGGAGAGCTTCAGAGTTTCAGAGAACTTCAGAGAGCTTCAGAGAATGTCAGAGAGTGTTTGAGAGTTTCAGAGTGTTTCAGAGAATGTCAGAGAGTGTCAGAGAGTGTCAGAGAATGTCGGAGAGTTTCTGAGACTATCTGTGTGTGTAAGAGAGTGTCAGAGGGTTCTGAGAGTTTCTGAGTGTGTCAGGGAGTGTCACAGAGTGTCAGAGACTGTCAGAGAGTGTCAGAGAGTGTCAGAGAGTTTCACAGAGTGTCAGAGAGTGTCAGAGAGTGTCAGAGGGTGTAAGAGAATGTCGGAGAGTTTCTGAGAGTATCTGTGAGTGTCAGAGAGTGTCAGAGAGTTTCACAGTGTGTCACAGAGTGTCACAGAGTGTCAGAGAGTTTCAGAGAGTGTCAGAAAGTTTCAGAGAGTGTCAGATAGTGGCAGAGAGTGTCAGAGAGTGTCAGAGGGTGTCAGAGAATGTCGGAGAGTTTCTGAGAGTATCTGTGAGTGTCAGAGAGTGTCAGAGAGAGTCACAGACCTTCAGAGGGTTCAGAGAGTGTCTCAGTGTGTCAGAGAGTTTCACAGTGTGTCACAGAGTGTCAGAGAGTGTCAGAGAGTTTCAGAGAGTGTCAGATCGTGTCAGACAGTGTCAGAGAGTTTCAGAGACTGTCACAGACTGTCAGAGAGTGTCAGAGAGTTTCAGAGAGTGTCAGAGAGTTTCAGAGAGTGTCTGAGAGATTGCAGAGAGTGTCAGAGATTGTGGGAGAGCTTCAGAGTTTCAGAGAACTTCAGAGAATGTCAGAGAGTGTCAGAGAGTGTGTGAGAGTTTCAGAGAGTTTCAGAGAATGTCAGAGAGTGTCAGACAGTGTCAGAGAATGTCGGAGAGTTTCTGAGAGTATATGTGTGGGAAAGAGAGTGTCAGAGGGTTCTGAGAGTTTCTGAGTGTGTCAGGGAGTGTCACAGAGTGTCAGAGACTGTCAGAGAGTGTCAGAGAGTTTCAGAGAGTTTCACAGAGTGTCAGAGAGTGTCAGAGAGTGTCAGAGGGTGTCAGAGAATGTCGGAGAGTTTCTGAGAGTATCTGTGAGTGTCAGAGAGTGTCAGAGAGTTTCACAGTGTGTCACAGAGTGTCACAGAGTGTCACAGAGTGTCAGAGAGTGTCAGAGAGTGTCAGAAAGTTTCAGAGAGTGTCAGGGAGTGTCAGAGAGTGTCAGAGGGTGTCAGAGAATGTCGGAGAGTTTCTGAGAGTATCTGTGAGTGTCAGAGAGTGTCAGAGAGAGTCAGAGACTGTCAGAGGGTTCAGAGAGTGTCTCAGTGTGTCAGAGAGTTTCACAGTGTGTCACAGAGTGTCAGAGAGTGTCAGAGACTTTCAGAGAGTGTCAGATCGTGTCAGAGAGTGTCAGAGAGTTTCAGAGACTGTCACAGACTGTCAGAGAGTGTCAGAGAGTTTCAGAGAGTGTCAGAGAGTTTCAGAGAGTGTCAGAGATAGTGGGAGAGCTTCAAGAGTTTCAGAGAACTTCAGAGAGCTTCAGAGAATGTCAGAGACTGTCAGAGAGTGTTTGAGAGTGTCAGAGAGTTTCAGAGAGTGTCACAGACTATCAGAGAGTGTCAGAGAGTTTCAGAGAGTGTCAGAGATTTTCAGAGAGTTTCAGAGAGTGTCAGAGACTGTCAGAAAGTTTCAGAGAGTGTTAGATAGTGTCAGAGAGTTTCAGAGAGCTTCAGAGAGTGTCAGAGAGTGTCACAGAGTGTCAGAGAGTGTCAGAGAGTGTAGGATAGTTTCAGAGAGTGTCAGAGAGTTTCAGAGAGTGTCGGAGAGTTTCAGAGAGTGTCTGAGAGTGTCAGAGTGTTTCAGAGAGTTTCAGAGAGTTTCAGAGAGTTTCAGAGAGCTTCAGAGAGTGTCAGAGTGTGTCAGATAGTGACAGAGAGTTTCAGTGAGTCTCAGAGAGTTTCAGAGAGTTTCAGATAGTTTCAGAGAGTGTCAGAGATTGTCTGAGAGTTTCAGAGATTGTCAAAGAGTTTCAGAGATTGTCAGACAGTGTCAGAGAGTTTCAGAGAGTTTTAGAGAATGTCAGAGAGTGTCAGAGAGTGTTTGAGAGTTTCAGAGAGTTTCAGAGAATGTCAGAGAGTGTCAGAGAGTGTCAGAGAATGTCGGTGAGTTTCTGAGACTATCTGTGTGTGTGAGAGTGTCAGAGGGTTCTGAGAGTTTCTGAGTGTGTCAGGGAGTGCCACAGAGTGTCAGAGACTGTCAGAGAGTGTCACAGAGTTTCAGAGAGTTTCACAGAGTGTCAGAGAGTGTCAGAGAGTGTCAGAGGGTGTCAGAGAATGTCGGAGAGTTTCTGAGAGTATCTGTGAGTGTCAGAGAGTGTCAGAGAGTTTCACAGTGTGTCACAGAGTGTCACAGAGTGTCAAAGAGTGTCAGAGAGTGTCAGAGAGTGTCAGAGAGTGTCAGAAAGTTTCAGAGAGTGTCAGATAGTGTCAGAGAGTGTCAGAGAGTGTCAGAGGGTGTCAGAGAATGTCGGAGAGTTTCTGAGAGTATCTGTGAGTGTCAGAGAGTGTCAGAGAGAGTCAGAGACTGTCAGATCGTGTCAGAGAGTGTCTCAGTGTGTCAGAGAGTTTCACAGTGTGTCACAGAGTGTCAGAGAGTGTCAGAGAGTTTCAGAGATTGTCAGATCGTGTCAGAGAGTGTCAGAGAGTTTCAGAGACTGTCACAGACTGTCAGAGAGTGTCAGAGAGTTTCAGAGAGTGTCAGAGAGTTTCAGAGAGTGTCTGAGAGATTGCAGAGAGTGTCAGAGATTGTGGGAGAGCTTCAGAGTTTCAGAGAACTTCAGAGAGCTTCAGAGAATGTCAGAGAGTGTTTGAGAGTTTCAGAGTGTTTCAGAGAATGTCAGAGAGTGTCAGAGAGTGTCAGAGAATGTCGGAGAGTTTCTGAGACTATCTGTGTGTGTAAGAGAGTGTCAGAGGGTTCTGAGAGTTTCTGAGTGTGTCAGGGAGTGTCACAGAGTGTCAGAGACTGTCAGAGAGTGTCAGAGAGTGTCAGAGAGTTTCACAGAGTGTCAGAGAGTGTCAGAGAGTGTCAGAGGGTGTAAGAGAATGTCGGAGAGTTTCTGAGAGTATCTGTGAGTGTCAGAGAGTGTCAGAGAGTTTCACAGTGTGTCACAGAGTGTCACAGAGTGTCAGAGAGTTTCAGAGAGTGTCAGAAAGTTTCAGAGAGTGTCAGATAGTGGCAGAGAGTGTCAGAGAGTGTCAGAGGGTGTCAGAGAATGTCGGAGAGTTTCTGAGAGTATCTGTGAGTGTCAGAGAGTGTCAGAGAGAGTCACAGACTTTCAGAGGGTTCAGAGAGTGTCTCAGTGTGTCAGAGAGTTTCACAGTGTGTCACAGAGTGTAAGAGAGTGTCAGAGAGTTTCAGAGAGTGTCAGATCGTGTCAGACAGTGTCAGAGAGTTTCAGAGACTGTCACAGACTGTCAGAGAGTGTCAGAGAGTTTCAGAGAGTGTCAGAGAGTTTCAGAGAGTGTCTGAGAGATTGCAGAGAGTGTCAGAGATTGTGGGAGAGCTTCAGAGTTTCAGAGAACTTCAGAGAATGTCAGAGAGTGTCAGAGAGTGTGTGAGAGTTTCAGAGAGTTTCAGAGAATGTCAGAGAGTGTCAGACAGTGTCAGAGAATGTCGGAGAGTTTCTGAGAGTATATGTGTGGGAAAGAGAGTGTCAGAGGGTTCTGAGAGTTTCTGAGTGTGTCAGGGAGTGTCACAGAGTGTCAGAGACTGTCAGAGAGTGTCAGAGAGTGTCAGAGAGTGTCAGAGGGTGTCAGAGAATGTCGGAGAGTTTCTGAGAGTATCTGTGAGTGTCAGAGAGTGTCAGAGAGTTTCACAGTGTGTCACAGAGTGTCACAGAGTGTCACAGAGTGTCAGAGAGTGTCAGAGAGTGTCAGAAAGTTTCAGAGAGTGTCAGAGAGTGTCAGAGAGTGTCAGAGGGTGTCAGAGAATGTCGGAGAGTTTCTGAGAGTATCTGTGAGTGTCAGAGAGTGTCAGAGAGAGTCAGAGACTGTCAGAGGGTTCAGAGAGTGTCTCAGTGTGTCAGAGAGTTTCACAGTGTGTCACAGAGTGTCAGAGAGTGTCAGAGACTTTCAGAGAGTGTCAGATCGTGTCAGAGAGTGTCAGAGAGTTTCAGAGACTGTCACAGACTGTCAGAGAGTGTCAGAGAGTTTCAGAGAGTGTCAGAGAGTTTCAGAGAGTGTCAGAGATTGTGGGAGAGCTTCAGAGTTTCAGAGAACTTCAGAGAGCTTCAGAGAATGTCAGAGACTGTCAGAGAGTGTTTGAGAGTTTCAGAGAGTTTCAGACAATGTCAGAGAGTGTCAGAGAGTGTCAGAGAATGTCGGAGAGTTTCTGAGAGTATCTGTGTGTGTAAGAGAGTGTCAGAGGGTTCTGAGAGTTTCTGAGTGTGTCAGGGAGTGTCACAGAGTGTCAGAGACTGTCAGAGATTTTCAGAGAGTTTCAGAGAATGTCAGAGAGTGTCTGAGAGTTTCAGAGAGTTTCAGAGAATGTCAGAGAGTGTCAGAGCTTGTCAGAGAATGTCGGAGGGTTTCTGAGAGTATCTGTGTGTGTAAGAGAGTGTCAGAGGGTTCTGAGAGTTTCTGAATGTGTCAAGGAGTGTCACAGAGTGTCAGAGACTGTCAGAGAGTGTCAGAGAGTGTCAGAAAGTTTCAGAGAGTGTCAGATAGTGTCAGAGAGTTTCAGAGAGTGTCACAGAGTGTCAGAGAGTGTCAGAGGGTGTCAGAAAATGTCGGAGAGTTTCTGAGAGTATCTGTGAGTGTCAGAGAGTGTCAGAGAGAGTCACAGAGTGTCAGAGAGTTTCAGAGACTGTCACAGACTGTCAGAGAGTGTCAGAGAATGTCGGAGAGTTTCTGAGAGTATCTGTGTGTGTAAGAGAGTGTCAGAGGGTTCTGAGAGTTTCTGAGTGTGTCAGGGAGTGTCACAGAGTGTCAGAGACTGTCAGAGAGTGTCAGAGAGTTTCAGAGAGTTTCAGAGAATGTCAGAGAGTGTCAGAGAGTGTCTGAGAGTTTCAGAGAGTTTCAGAGAATGTCAGAGAGTGTCAGAGAATGTCGGAGGGTTTCTGAGAGTATCTGTGTGTGTAAGAGAGTGTCAGAGGGTTCTGGGAGTTTCTGAGTGTGTCAGGGAGTGTCACAGAGTGTCAGAGACTGTCAGAGAGTGTCAGAGAGTTTCAGAGAGTTTCACAGAGTGTCAGAGAGTGTCAGAGAGTGTCAGAGGGTGTCAGAGAATGTCGGAGAGTTTCTGAGAGTATCTGTGAGTGTCAGAGAGTGTCAGAGAGTTTCACAGTGTGTCACAGATTGTTAGAGAGTGTCAGAGAGTGTCACAGAGTGTCAGAGAGTTTCAGAGAGTGTCAGAAAGTTTCAGAGAGTGTCAGATAGTGGCAGAGAGTGTCAGAGAGTGTCAGAGGGTGTCAGAGAATGTCGGAGAGTTTCTGAGAGTATCTGTGAGTGTCAGAGAGTGTCAGAGAGAGTCACAGACTTTCAGAGGGTTCAGAGAGTGTCTCAGTGTGTCAGAGAGTTTCACAGTGTGTCACAGAGTGCAAGAGAGTGTCAGAGAGTTTCAGAGAGTGTCAGATCGTGTCAGACAGTGTCAGAGAGTTTCAGAGACTGTCACAGACTGTCAGAGAGTGTCAGAGAGTTTCAGAGAGTGTCAGAGAGTTTCAGAGAGTGTCTGAGAGATTGCAGAGAGTGTCAGAGATTGTGGGAGAGCTTCAGAGTTTCAGAGAACTTCAGAGAATGTCAGAGAGTGTCAGAGAGTGTGTGAGAGTTTCAGAGAGTTTCAGAGAATGTCAGAGAGTGTCAGACAGTGTCAGAGAATGTCGGAGAGTTTCTGAGAGTATATGTGTGGGAAAGAGAGTGTCAGAGGGTTCTGAGAGTTTCTGAGTGTGTCAGGGAGTGTCACAGAGTGTCAGAGACTGTCAGAGAGTGTCAGAGAGTGTCAGAGAGTGTCAGAGGGTGTCAGAGAATGTCGGAGAGTTTCTGAGAGTATCTGTGAGTGTCAGAGAGTGTCAGAGAGTTTCACAGTGTGTCACAGAGTGTCACAGAGTGTCACAGAGTGTCAGAGAGTGTCAGAGAGTGTCAGAAAGTTTCAGAGAGTGTCAGAGAGTGTCAGAGAGTGTCAGAGAGTGTCAGAGGGTGTCAGAGAATGTCGGAGAGTTTCTGAGAGTATCTGTGAGTGTCAGAGAGTGTCAGAGAGAGTCAGAGACTGTCAGAGGGTTCAGAGAGTGTCTCAGTGTGTCAGAGAGTTTCACAGTGTGTCACAGAGTGTCAGAGAGTGTCAGAGACTTTCAGAGAGTGTCAGATCGTGTCAGAGAGTGTCAGAGAGTTTCAGAGACTGTCACAGACTGTCAGAGAGTGTCAGAGAGTTTCAGAGAGTGTCAGAGAGTTTCAGAGAGTGTCAGAGATTGTGGGAGAGCTTCAGAGTTTCAGAGAACTTCAGAGAGCTTCAGAGAATGTCAGAGACTGTCAGAGAGTGTTTGAGAGTTTCAGAGAGTTTCAGAGAATGTCAGAGAGTGTCAGAGAGTGTCAGAGAATGTCGGAGAGTTTCTGAGAGTATCTGTGTGTGTAAGAGAGTGTCAGAGGGTTCTGAGAGTTTCTGAGTGTGTCAGGGAGTGTCACAGAGTGTCAGAGACTGTCAGAGAGTGTCAGAGATTTTCAGAGAGTTTCAGAGAATGTCAGAGAGTGTCTGAGAGTTTCAGAGAGTTTCAGAGAATGTCAGAGAGTGTCAGAGCTTGTCAGAGAATGTCGGAGGGTTTCTGAGAGTATCTGTGTGTGTAAGAGAGTGTCAGAGGGTTCTGAGAGTTTCTGAATGTGTCAGGGAGTGTCACAGAGTGTCAGAGACTGTCAGAGAGTGTCAGAGAGTGTCAGAAAGTTTCAGAGAGTGTCAGATAGTGTCAGAGAGTTTCAGAGAGTGTCACAGAGTGTCAGAGAGTGTCAGAGGGTGTCAGAAAATGTCGGAGAGTTTCTGAGAGTATCTGTGAGTGTCAGAGAGTGTCAGAGAGAGTCACAGAGTGTCAGAGAGTTTCAGAGACTGTCACAGACTGTCAGAGAGTGTCAGAGAATGTCGGAGAGTTTCTGAGAGTATCTGTGTGTGTAAGAGAGTGTCAGAGGGTTCTGAGAGTTTCTGAGTGTGTCAGGGAGTGTCACAGAGTGTCAGAGACTGTCAGAGAGTGTCAGAGAGTTTCAGAGAGTTTCAGAGAATGTCAGAGAGTGTCAGAGAGTGTCTGAGAGTTTCAGAGAGTTTCAGAGAATGTCAGAGAGTGTCAGAGAATGTCGGAGGGTTTCTGAGAGTATCTGTGTGTGTAAGAGAGTGTCAGAGGGTTCTGGGAGTTTCTGAGTGTGTCAGGGAGTGTCACAGAGTGTCAGAGACTGTCAGAGAGTGTCAGAGAGTTTCAGAGAGTTTCACAGAGTGTCAGAGAGTGTCAGAGAGTGTCAGAGGGTGTCAGAGAATGTCGGAGAGTTTCTGAGAGTATCTGTGAGTGTCAGAGAGTGTCAGAGAGTTTCACAGTGTGTCACAGATTGTTAGAGAGTGTCAGAGAGTGTCAGAGAGTGTCAGAAAGATTCAGAGGGTGTCAGATAGTGTCAGAGAGTTTCAGAGAGTGTCACAGAGTGTCAGAGAGCTTCAGAGAGTGTCAGAGAGTGTCAGAGAGTGTCAGAGAGTTTCAGAGAGTTTCAGAGAATGTCAGAGAGTGTCAGAGACTGTCTGAGAGTTTCAGAGAGTTTCAGAGAATGTCAGAGAGTGTCAGAGATTATCAGAGAATGTCGGAGAGTTTCTGAGAGGATCTGTGAGTGCAAGAGAGTGTCAGAGGGTTCTGAGAGTTTCTGAGTGTGTCAGGGAGTGTCACAGAGTGTCAGAGACTGTCAGAGAGTGTCAGAGAGTCTCAGAGAGTTTCACAGAGTGTCAGAGAGTGTCAGAGGTTGTCAGAGAATTTCGGAGAGTTTCTGAGAGTATCTGTGAGTGTCAGAGAGTGTCAGAGAGTTCCACAGTGTGTCACAGAGTGTCACAGATTGTCAGAGAGTTTCAGAGAATGTCAGGGAGTGTCAGAAAGTTTCAGAGAGTGTCAGATAGTGTCAGAGAGTTTCAGAGAGTGTCACAGAGTGTCAGAGAGTTTCAGAGAGCTTCAGAGAGATGTCAGAGCGTGTCAGAGAGTGTCACAGTGTTTCAGAGAGTTTCAGAGAGTGACAGAGAGTTTCAGAGAGTGTCAGACACTGTCTGAGAGTGTCGGAGAGTGTCAAAGAGTTTCAGAGAGTGACAGAGAGTTTCAGAGAGTTTCTGAGTGTGTCAGAGAGTGCCAGAGAGTTTCTGAGTGTGTCGGAGAATGTCAGAGACTGTCAGAGAGTTTCAGGGAGTGTCAGAGAGTTTCAGAGAGTGTCAGAGAGGGTCAGAGAGTTTCAGAGAGTTTCTGAGAGTGTCACAGCGTATCAATGTGTCAGAGAGATTGCAGAGAGTGTCAGAGCGTGTCAGAGAACTTCAGAGAGTTTCACAGAGTTTCAGAGAGTTTCAGAGAGCTTCAGAAAGTTTCAGAGAGTGTCAGATAGTGGCAGAGAGTGTCAGAGAGTGTCAGAGGGTGTCAGAGAATGTCGGAGAGTTTCTGAGAGTATCTGTGAGTGTCAGAGAGTGTCAGAGAGAGTCACAGACTTTCAGAGGGTTCAGGGAGTGTCTCAGTGTGTCAGAGAGTTTCACAGTGTGTCACAGAGTGTAAGAGAGTGTCAGAGAGTTTCAGAGAGTGTCAGATCGTGTCAGACAGTGTCAGAGAGTTTCAGAGACTGTCACAGACTGTCAGAGAGTGTCAGAGAGTTTCAGAGAGTGTCAGAGAGTTTCAGAGAGTGTCTGAGAGATTGCAGAGAGTGTCAGAGATTGTGGGAGAGCTTCAGAGTTTCAGAGAACTTCAGAGAATGTCAGAGAGTGTCAGAGAGTGTGTGAGAGTTTCAGAGAGTTTCAGAGAATGTCAGAGAGTGTCAGACAGTGTCAGAGAATGTCGGAGAGTTTCTGAGAGTATATGTGTGGGAAAGAGAGTGTCAGAGGGTTCTGAGAGTTTCTGAGTGTGTCAGGGAGTGTCACAGAGTGTCAGAGACTGTCAGAGAGTGTCAGAGAGTGTCAGAGAGTGTCAGAGGGTGTCAGAGAATGTCGGAGAGTTTCTGAGAGTATCTGTGAGTGTCAGAGAGTGTCAGAGAGTTTCACAGTGTGTCACAGAGTGTCACAGAGTGTCACAGAGTGTCAGAGAGTGTCAGAGAGTGTCAGAAAGTTTCAGAGAGTGTCAGAGAGTGTCAGAGAGTGTCAGAGAGTGTCAGAGGGTGTCAGAGAATGTCGGAGAGTTTCTGAGAGTATCTGTGAGTGTCAGAGAGTGTCAGAGAGAGTCAGAGACTGTCAGAGGGTTCAGAGAGTGTCTCAGTGTGTCAGAGAGTTTCACAGTGTGTCACAGAGTGTCAGAGAGTGTCAGAGACTTTCAGAGAGTGTCAGATCGTGTCAGAGAGTGTCAGAGAGTTTCAGAGACTGTCACAGACTGTCAGAGAGTGTCAGAGAGTTTCAGAGAGTGTCAGAGAGTTTCAGAGAGTGTCAGAGATTGTGGGAGAGCTTCAGAGTTTCAGAGAACTTCAGAGAGCTTCAGAGAATGTCAGAGACTGTCAGAGAGTGTTTGAGAGTTTCAGAGAGTTTCAGAGAATGTCAGAGAGTGTCAGAGAGTGTCAGAGAATGTCGGAGAGTTTCTGAGAGTATCTGTGTGTGTAAGAGAGTGTCAGAGGGTTCTGAGAGTTTCTGAGTGTGTCAGGGAGTGTCACAGAGTGTCAGAGACTGTCAGAGAGTGTCAGAGATTTTCAGAGAGTTTCAGAGAATGTCAGAGAGTGTCTGAGAGTTTCAGAGAGTTTCAGAGAATGTCAGAGAGTGTCAGAGCTTGTCAGAGAATGTCGGAGGGTTTCTGAGAGTATCTGTGTGTGTAAGAGAGTGTCAGAGGGTTCTGAGAGTTTCTGAATGTGTCAGGGAGTGTCACAGAGTGTCAGAGACTGTCAGAGAGTGTCAGAGAGTGTCAGAAAGTTTCAGAGAGTGTCAGATAGTGTCAGAGAGTTTCAGAGAGTGTCACAGAGTGTCAGAGAGTGTCAGAGGGTGTCAGAAAATGTCGGAGAGTTTCTGAGAGTATCTGTGAGTGTCAGAGAGTGTCAGAGAGAGTCACAGAGTGTCAGAGAGTTTCAGAGACTGTCACAGACTGTCAGAGAGTGTCAGAGAATGTCGGAGAGTTTCTGAGAGTATCTGTGTGTGTAAGAGAGTGTCAGAGGGTTCTGAGAGTTTCTGAGTGTGTCAGGGAGTGTCACAGAGTGTCAGAGACTGTCAGAGAGTGTCAGAGAGTTTCAGAGAGTTTCAGAGAATGTCAGAGAGTGTCAGAGAGTGTCTGAGAGTTTCAGAGAGTTTCAGAGAATGTCAGAGAGTGTCAGAGAATGTCGGAGGGTTTCTGAGAGTATCTGTGTGTGTAAGAGAGTGTCAGAGGGTTCTGGGAGTTTCTGAGTGTGTCAGGGAGTGTCACAGAGTGTCAGAGACTGTCAGAGAGTATCAGAGAGTTTCAGAGAGTTTCACAGAGTGTCAGAGAGTGTCAGAGAGTGTCAGAGGGTGTCAGAGAATGTCGGAGAGTTTCTGAGAGTATCTGTGAGTGTCAGAGAGTGTCAGAGAGTTTCACAGTGTGTCACAGATTGTTAGAGAGTGTCAGAGAGTGTCAGAGAGTGTCAGAAAGATTCAGAGGGTGTCAGATAGTGTCAGAGAGTTTCAGAGAGTGTCACAGAGTGTCAGAGAGCTTCAGAGAGTGCCAGAGAGTGTCAGAGAGTGTCAGAGAGTTTCAGAGAGTTTCAGAGAATGTCAGAGAGTGTCAGAGACTGTCTGAGAGTTTCAGAGAGTTTCAGAGAATGTCAGAGAGTGTCAGAGATTATCAGAGAATGTCGGAGAGTTTCTGAGAGGATCTGTGAGTGCAAGAGAGTGTCAGAGGGTTCTGAGAGTTTCTGAGTGTGTCAGGGAGTGTCACAGAGTGTCAGAGACTGTCAGAGAGTGTCAGAGAGTCTCAGAGAGTTTCACAGAGTGTCAGAGAGTGTCAGAGGTTGTCAGAGAATTTCGGAGAGTTTCTGAGAGTATCTGTGAGTGTCAGAGAGTGTCAGAGAGTTCCACAGTGTGTCACAGAGTGTCACAGATTGTCAGAGAGTTTCAGAGAATGTCAGGGAGTGTCAGAAAGTTTCAGAGAGTGTCAGATAGTGTCAGAGAGTTTCAGAGAGTGTCACAGAGTGTCAGAGAGTTTCAGAGAGCTTCAGAGAGATGTCAGAGCGTGTCAGAGAGTGTCACAGTGTTTCAGAGAGTTTCAGAGAGTGACAGAGAGTTTCAGAGAGTGTCAGACACTGTCTGAGAGTGTCGGAGAGTGTCAAAGAGTTTCAGAGAGTGACAGAGAGTTTCAGAGAGTTTCTGAGTGTGTCAGAGAGTGCCAGAGAGTTTCTGAGTGTGTCGGAGAATGTCAGAGACTGTCAGAGAGTTTCAGGGAGTGTCAGAGAGTTTCAGAGAGTGTCAGAGAGGGTCAGAGAGTTTCAGAGAGTTTCTGAGAGTGTCACAGCGTGTCAGAGAGTGTCAGAGAGATTGCAGAGAGTGTCAGAGCGTGTCAGAGAACTTCAGAGAGTTTCACAGAGTTTCAGAGAGTTTCAGAGAGCTTCAGAGAGTTTCAGAGAGTGTCAGAGATTGTATGAGAGTTTCAGAGATTGTCAAAGAGTTTCAGAGAGTGTCAGAGAGTGTCAGTGAGTTTCAGAGAATGTCAGAGAGTGTCAGAAAGTGTCTGAGAGTTTCAGAGAGTTTCAGAGAATGTCAGAGAGTGTCAGAGAGTGTCAGAGAATGTCAGAGACTTTCTGAGAGTATCTGTGAGTGTAAGAGAGTGTCAGAGGGTTCTGAGAGTTTCTGAGTGTGTCAGGGAGTGTCACAGAGTGTCAGAGACTGTCAGAGAGTTTCAGAGAGTTTCAGAGAATGTCAGAGAGTGTCAGAGGTTGTCAGAGAATTTCGGAGATTTTCTGAGAGTATCTGTGAGTGTCAGAGAGTATCAGAGAGTTTCACAGTGTGTCACAGAGTGTCAGAGAGTGTCAGAGAGTGTCTGAGATTGTCTGAGAGTGTCAGAGACTGTCAGAGAAGATCGGAGAGTTTCTGAGGGTATCTGTGAGTGTCAGAGAGTGTCCGAGAGTTTCCCAGTGTGTCACAGAGTTTCAGAGAGTGTCAGAGAGTGTCAGAGAATGTCGGAGGGTTTCTGAGAGTATCTGTGTGTGTAAGAGAGTGTCGGAGGGTTCTGAGAGTTTCTGAGTGTGTCAGGGAGTGTCACAGAGTGTCAGAGACTGTCAGAGATTGTCAGAGAGTTTCAGAGGGTGTCAGAGAATGTCGGAGAGTTTCTGAGAGTATCTGTGAGTGTCAGAGAGTGTCAGAGAGTTTCACAGTGTATCACAGAGTGTCAGAGAGTGTCAGAGAGTGTCAGAGAGTGTCAGAAAGATTCAGAGAGTGTCAGATAGTGTCAGAGAGTTTCAGAGAGTGTCAGAGAGTGTCAGAGAGCTTCAGAGAGTGTCAGAGAATGTCAGAGACTGTCTGAGAGTTTCAGAGAGTTTCAGAGAATGTCAGAGAGTGTCAGAGAGTATCAGAGAATGTCGGAGAGTTTCTGAGAGTATCTGTGAGTGTAAGAGAGTGTCAGAGGGTTCTGAGAGTTTCTGAGTGTGTCACGGAGTGTCACAGAGTGTCAGAGACTGTCAGAGAGTGTCAGAGAGTCTCAGAGAGTTTCACAGAGTGTCAGAGAGTGTCAGAGGTTGTCAGAGAATTTCGGAGAGTTTCTGAGAGTATCTGTGAGTGTCAGAGAGTGTCAGAGAGTTCCACAGTGTGTCACAGAGTGTCACAGATTGTCAGAGAGTTTCAGAGAATGTCAGGGAGTGTCAGAAAGTTTCAGAGAGTGTCAGATAGTGTCGGAGAGTTTCAGAGAGTGTCACAGAGTGTCAGAGAGTTTCAGAGAGCTTCAGAGAGATGTCAGAGAGTGTCAGAGAGTGTCACAGTGTTTCAGAGAGTTTCAGAGAGTGTCAGAGAATTTCAGAGAGTGTCAGACACTGTCTGAGAGTGTCGGAGAGTGTCAAAAAGTTTCAGAGAGTGTCAGAGAGTTTCAGAGAGTGTCAGTGAGTGTCAAAGAGTTTCAGAGAGTGTCAGAGAGTTTCAGAGAGTTTCTGAGTGTGTCAGAGAGTGTCAGAGAGTTTCAGGGAGTGTCAGAGAGTTTCAGAGAGTGTCAGAGAGGGTCAGAGAGTTTCAGAGAGTTTCTGAGAGTGTCACAGCGTGTCAGAGAGTGTCAGAGAGATTGCAGAGAGTGTCAGAGCGTGTCAGAGAACTTCAGAGAGTTTCAGAGAGTTTCAGAGAGTTTCAGAGAGCTTCAGAGAGTTTCAGAGAGTTTCAGAGAGTGTCAGAGATTGTATGAGAGTGTCAGAGATTGTCAAAGAGTTTCAGAGAGTGTCAGAGAGTGTCAGTGAGTTTCAGAGAATGTCAGAGTGTGTCAGAAAGTGTCTGAGAGTTTCAGAGAGTTTCAGAGAATGTCAGAGAGTGTCAGAGAGTGTCAGAGAATGTCGGAGACTTTCTGAGAGTATCTATGAGTGTAAGAGAGTGTCAGAGGGTTCTGAGAGTTTCTGAGTGTGTCAGGGAGTGTCACAGAGTGTCAGAGACTGTCAGAGAGTTTCAGAGAGTTTCAGAGAATGTCAGAGAGTGTCAGAGGGTGTCAGAGAAAGTCGGAGATTTTCTGAGAGTATCTGTGCGTGTCAGAGAGTATCAGAGAGTTTCACAGTGTGTCACAGAGTGTCAGAGAGTGTCAGAGAGTGTCTGAGATTGTCTGAGAGTGTCAGAGACTGTCAGAGAATGTCGGAGAGTTTCTGAGGGTATCTGTGAGTGTCAGAGAGTGTCCGAGAGTTTCCCAGTGTGTCACAGAGTGTCAGAGAGTTTCAGAGAGTGTCAGAGAACGTCGGAGAGTTTCTGAGAGTATCTGTGAGTGTCAGAGAGTGTCAGAGACTGTCAGAGACTGTCAGAGGGTTCAGAGAGTGTCTGAGTGTGTCAGAGAGTTTCACAGTGTGTCACAGAGTGTCAGAGAGTGTCAGAGAGTTTCAGAGAGTGTCCGATCGTGTCAGAGAGTGTCAGAGAGTTTCAGAGAGTGTCACAGACTTTCAGAGAGTGTCAGAGAGTTTCAGACAGTGTCAGAGAGTTTCAGAGAGTGTCAGAGAGATTGCAGAGAGTGTCAGAGAGTGTGGGAGAGCTTCAGAGTTTCAGAGAATTTCAGAGAGTTTCAGAGAGCTTCGGAGAGTGTCAGAGAACGACAGCGAGTTTCAGAGAATTGTCAGAGATTGTCAGAGCGTTTCAGAGAGTTTCAGAGTGTGTCAGAGAGTGTCTGAGAGTGTCAGAGAGTATCACAGAGTTTCAGAGAGTGTCAGAGAGTGTCAGAGAGTTTCAGATTGTTTCAGAGAGTGTCAGAGAGTGTCAGAGAGGTTCTGAGAGTGTCAGAGAATCTTGGAGAGTTTCTGATAGTATCTGTGAGTGTAAGAGAGTGTCAGAGGGTTCTGAGAGTTTCTGAGTGTGTCAGGCAGTGTCACAGTGTGTCAGAGACTGTCAGAGAGTGTCAGAGAGTTTCAGAGAGTTTCACAGAGTGTCAGAGAGTGTCAGAGAGTGTCAGAGGGTGTCAGAGAATGTCGGAGAGTTTCTGAGAGTATCTGTGAGTGTCAGAGAGTGTCAGAGAGTTTCACAGTGTGTCACAGAGTGTCAGAGAGTGTCAGAGAGTGTCAGAAAGTTTCAGAGAGTGTCAGATCGTGTCAGAGAGTTTCAGAGAGTGTCAGAGAGTGTCAGAGAGTGTCAGAGAGTTTCAGAAAGTTTCAGAGAATGTCAGAGAGTGTCAGAGACTGTCTGAGAGTTTCAGAGAGTTTCAGAGAATGTCAGAGAGTGTCAGAGAGTGTCAGAGAATGTCGGAGAGTTTCTGAGAGTATCTGTGAGTGTAGGAGAGTGTCAGAGGGTTCTGAGAGTTTCTGAGTGTGTCAGGCAGTGTCACAGAGAGTCAGAGACTGTCAGAGAGTGTCAGAGAGTCTCAGAGAGTTTCAGAGAGTGTCAGAGAGGGTCTGAGAGTGTCAGAGGTTGTCAGAGAATGTCGGAGAGTTTCTGAGTGTATCTGTGAGTGTCAGAGAGTGTCAGAGAGTTCCACAGTGTGTCACAGAGTGTCACAAATTGTCAGAGAGTTTCAGAGAATGTCAGGGAGTGTCAGAAAGTTTCATAGAGTGTCAGATAGTGTCAGAGTTACAGAGAGTGTCACAGAGTGTCAGAGAGTTTCAGAGAGCTTCAGAGAGATGTCAGAGAGTGTCAGAGAGTGTCACAGTGTTTCAGAGAGTTTCAGAGAGTGTCAGAGAGCTTCAGAGAGTGTCAGACACTGTCTGAGAGTGTCGGAGAGTGTCAAAGAGTTTCAGAGAGTGTCAGAGAGTTTCAGAGAGTGTCAGAGAGTGTCAAAGAGTTTCAGAGAGCGTCAGAGAGTTTCTGAGTGTGTCAGAGAGTGCCAGAGAGTTTCTGAGTGTGTCGGAGAGTGTCAGAGAGTGTCAGAGAGTTTCAGGGAGTCTAACAAAGTGTCAGAAAGTGTCAGAGAGTGTCAGAGAGTTTCGGAGAGTGTCAGAGAGGGTCAGAGAGTTTCAGAGAGTTTCTGAGAGTGTCACAGCGTGTCAGAGAGTGTCAGAGAGATTGCAGAGAGTGTCAGAGCGTGTCAGAGAACTTCAGAGAGTTTCAGAGAGTTTCAGAGAGTTTCAGAGAGCTTCAGAGAGTTTCAGAGTGTTTCAGAGAGTGTCAGAGATTGTATGAGAGTTTCAGAGATTGTCAAAGAGTTTCAGAGAGTGTCAGAGAGTGTCAGTGAGTTTCAGAGAATGTCAGAGAGTGTCAGAGAGTGTCTGAGAGTTTCAGAGAGTTTCAGAGAATGTCAGAGAGTGTCAGAGAATGTCGGAGACTTTCTGAGAGTATCTGTGAGTGTAAGAGAGTGTCAGAGGGTTCTGAGAGTTTCTGAGTGTGTCAGGGAGTGTCACAGAGTGTCAGAGACTGTCAGAGAGTGTCAGAGAGTTTCAGAGAGTTTCACAGAGTGTCAGAGATTGTCAGAGAGTATCAGAGGGTGTCAGAGAAAGTCGGAGATTTTCTGAGAGTATCTGTGAGTGTCAGAGAGTATCAGAGAGTTTCACAGTGTGTCACAGAGTGTCAGAGAGTATCAGAGAGTGTCTGAGATTGTCTGAGAGTGTCAGAGACTGTCAGAGAATGTCGGAGAGTTTCTGAGGGTATCTGTGAGTGTCAGAGAGTGTCCGAGAGTTTCCCAGTGCGTCACAGAGTGTCAGAGAGTTTCAGAGAGTGTCAGAGAACGTCGGAGAGTTTCTGAGAGTATCTGTGAGTGTCAGAGAGTGTCAGAGACTGTCAGAGGGTTCAGAGAGTGTCTGAGTGTGTCAGAGAGTTTCACAGTGTGTCACAGAGTGTCAGAGAGTGTCAGAGAGTTTCAGAGAGTGTCAGATCGTGTCAGAGAGTGTCAGAGAGTTTCAGAGAGTGTCACAGACTTTCAGAGAGTTTCAGAGAGTTTCAGAGAGTGTCAGAGAGTGTCAGAGAGTGTCAGAGAGATTGCAGAGAGTGTCAGAGAGTGTGGGAGAGCTTCAGAGTTTCAGAGAATTTCAGAGAGTTTCAGAGAGCTTCAGAGAGTGTCAGAGAGCGACAGAGAGTTTCAGAGCATTGTCAGAGAGTGTCAGAGCGTTTCAGAGAGTTTCAGAGTGTGTCTGAGAGTGTCAGAGAGTATCACAGAGTTTCAGAGAGTGTCAGAGAGTGTCAGAGAGTTTCAGAGAGTTTTAGAGTGTCAGAGAGTGTCAGAGAGGTTCTGAGAGTGTCAGAGAATGTCGGAGAGTTTCTGATAGAATCTGTGAGTGTCAGAGAGTTTCACAGTGTGTCACAGAGTGTCTGAGAGTGTCTGAGAGTGTCAGAGACATTCACGGACTGTCGGAGAGGTTCTGTGAGTATCTGTGAGTGTCAGAGAGTTTCACAGTGTGTCACAAATTGTCAGAGAGTTTCAGAGATTGTCAGAGAATGTCGGAGAGTTTCTGAGAGTATCTGTGAGTGTCAGAGAGTGTCAGAGACTGTCAGAGGGTGCAGAGAGTGTCTGAGTGTGTCAGAGAGTTTCACAGTGTGTCACAGAGTGTCAGAGAGTGTCAGAGAGTTTCAGAGAGTGTCAGATCGTGTCAGAGAGTTTCAGAGAGTGTCAGAGAGTTTCAGAGAGTGTCAGAGATTGTATGAGAGTTTCAGAGATTGTCAAAGAGTTTCAGAGAGTGTCAGAGAGTGTCAGAGAGATTCAGAGAATGTCAGAGAGTGTCAGAGAGTGTCTGAGAGTTTCAGAGAGTTTCAGAGAATGTCAGAGAGTGTCAGAGAGTGTCAGAGAATGTCGGAGAGTTTCTGAGAGTATCTGTGAGTGTAAGAGAGTGTCAGAGGGTTCTGAGAGTTTCTGAGTGTGTCAGGGAGTGTCACAGAGTGTCACAGACTGTCAGAGAGTGTCAGAGAGTTTCAGAGAGTTTCACAGAGTGTCAGAGATTGTCAGAGATTGTCAGAGAGTGTCAGAGGGTGTCAGAGAAAGTCGGAGATTTTCTGAGAGTATCTGTGAGTGTCAGAGAATGTCAGAGAGTTTCACAGTGTGTCACAGAGTGTCAGAGAGTGTCAGAGAGTGTCTGAGATTGTCTGAGAGTGTCAGAGACTCTCAGAGACTGTCGGAGAGTTTCTGAGGGTATCTGTGAGTGTCAGAGAGTGTCCGAGAGTTTCCCAGTGTGTCACAGAGTATTAGAGAGTTTCAGAGAGTGTCAGAGAACGTCGGAGAGTTTCTGAGAGTTTCTGAGAGTTTCTGAGTGTGTCAGAAAGTGTCAGAGAGTGTCAGAGTGTTTCAGAGAGTGTCGCAGACTGTCAGAGAGTGTCAGAGAGATTGTCAAAGAGTTTCAGAGAGTGTCAGAGAGTGTCAGTGAGTTTCAGAGAATGTCAGAGTGTGTCAGAAAGTGTCTGAGAGTTTCAGAGAGTTTCAGAGAATGTCAGAGAGTGTCAGAGAGTGTCAGAGAATGTCGGAGACTTTCTGAGAGTATCTATGAGTGTAAGAGAGTGTCAGAGGGTTCTGAGAGTTTCTGAGTGTGTCAGGGAGTGTCACAGAGTGTCAGAGACTGTCAGAGAGTTTCAGAGAGTTTCAGAGAATGTCAGAGAGTGTCAGAGGGTGTCAGAGAAAGTCGGAGATTTTCTGAGAGTATCTGTGCGTGTCAGAGAGTATCAGAGAGTTTCACAGTGTGTCACAGAGTGTCAGAGAGTGTCAGAGAGTGTCTGAGATTGTCTGAGAGTGTCAGAGACTGTCAGAGAATGTCGGAGAGTTTCTGAGGGTATCTGTGAGTGTCAGAGAGTGTCCGAGAGTTTCCCAGTGTGTCACAGAGTGTCAGAGAGTTTCAGAGAGTGTCAGAGAACGTCGGAGAGTTTCTGAGAGTATCTGTGAGTGTCAGAGAGTGTCAGAGACTGTCAGAGACTGTCAGAGGGTTCTGAGAGTTTCTGAGTGTGTCAGGGAGTGTCACAGAGTGTCAGACACTGTCAGAGCGTGTCAGAGAGTTTCAGAGAGTTTCACAGAGTGTCAGAGATTGTCAGAGAGTGTCAGAGGGTGTCAGAGAAAGTCGGAGATTTTCTGAGAGTATCTGTGAGTGTCAGAGAGTATCAGAGAGTTTCACAGTGTGTCACAGAGTGTCAGAGAGTATCAGAGAGTGTCTGAGATTGTCTGAGAGTGTCAGAGACTGTCAGAGAATGTCGGAGAGTTTCTGAGGGTATCTGTGAGTGTCAGAGAGTGTCCGAGAGTTTCCCAGTGCGTCACAGAGTGTCAGAGAGTTTCAGAGAGTGTCAGAGAACGTCGGAGAGTTTCTAAGAGTATCTGTGAGTGTCAGAGAGTGTCAGAGACTGTCAGAGGGTTCAGAGAGTGTCTGAGTGTGTCAGAGAGTTTCACAGTGTGTCACAGAGTGTCAGAGAGTGTCAGAGAGTTTCAGAGAGTGTCAGATCGTGTCAGAGAGTGTCAGAGAGTTTCAGAGAGTGTCACAGACTTTCAGAGAGTTTCAGAGAGTTTCAGAGAGTGTCAGAGAGTTTCAGAGAGTGTCAGAGAGATTGCAGAGAGTGTCAGAGAGTGTGGGAGAGCTTCAGAGTTTCAGAGAATTTCAGAGAGTTTCAGAGAGCTTCAGAGAGTGTCAGAGAGCGACAGAGAGTTTCAGAGCATTGTCAGAGAGTGTCAGAGCGTTTCAGAGAGTTTCAGAGTGTGTCAGAGAGTGTCTGAGAGTGTCAGAGAGTATCACAGAGTTTCAGAGAGTGTCAGAGAGTGTCAGAGAGTTTCAGAGTGTTTCAGAGTGTCAGAGACTGTCAGAGAGGTTCTGAGAGTGTCAGAGAATGTCGGAGAGTTTCTGATAGAATCTGTGAGTGTCAGAGAGTTTCACAGTGTGTCACAGAGTGTCTGAGAGTGTCTGAGAGTGTCAGAGACAGTCACGGAATGTCGGAGAGGTTCTGTGAGTATCTGTGAGTGTCAGAGAGTGTCAGAGAGTTTCACAGTGTGTCACAGAGTGTCTGAGAGTGTCTGAGAGTGTCAGAGACAGTCACGGAATGTCGGAGAGGTTCTGTGAGTATCTGTGAGTGTCAGAGAGTGTCAGAGAGTTTCACAGTGTGTCACAAATTGTCAGAGAGTTTCAGAGATTGTCAGAGAATGTCGGAGAGTTTCTGAGAGTATCTGTGAGGGTCAGAGAGTGTCAGAGACTGTCAGAGGGTGCAGAGAGTGTCTGAGTGTGTCAGAGAGTTTCACAGTGTGTCACAGAGTGTCAGAGAGTGTCAGAGAGTTTCAGAGAGTGTCAGATCGTGTCAGAGAGTTTCAGAGAGTGTCAGAGAGTTTCAGAGAGTGTCAGAGATTGTATGAGAGTTTCAGAGATTGTCAAAGAGTTTCAGAGAGTGTCAGAGAGTGTCAGAGAGATTCAGAGAATGTCAGAGAGTGTCAGAGAGTGTCTGAGAGTTTCAGAGAGTTTCAGAGAATGTCAGAGAGTGTCAGAGAGTGTCAGAGAATGTCGGAGAGTTTCTGAGAGTATCTGTGAGTGTAAGAGAGTGTCAGAGGGTTCTGAGAGTTTCTGAGTGTGTCAGGGAGTGTCACAGAGTGTCAGAGACTGTCAGAGAGTGTCAGAGAGTTTCAGAGAGTTTCACAGAGTGTCAGAGATTGTCAGAGATTGTCAGAGAGTGTCAGAGGGTGTCAGAGAAAGTCGGAGATTTTCTGAGAGTATCTGTGAGTGTCAGAGAATGTCAGAGAGTTTCACAGTGTGTCACAGAGTGTCAGAGAGTGTCAGAGAGTGTCTGAGATTGTCTGAGAGTGTCAGAGACTCTCAGAGAATGTCGGAGAGTTTCTGAGGGTATCTGTGAGTGTCAGAGAGTGTCCGAGAGTTTCCCAGTGTGTCACAGAGTATTAGAGAGTTTCAGAGAGTGTCAGAGAACGTCCGAGAGTTTCTGAGAGTTTCTGAGAGTTTCTGAGTGTGTCAGAAAGTGTCAGAGAGTGTCAGAGTGTTTCAGAGAGTGTCGCAGACTGTCAGAGAGTGTCAGAGAGATTGCAGAGTGTGTCAGAGAGTGTCAGAGAGCTTCAGAGAGTTTCAGAGAGTTTCAGAGAGTTTCAGAGTGCTTCAGAGAGTGTCAGAGAGTGTCACATAGTGACAGAGAGTTTCAGTGAGTCTCAGAGAGTTTCAGAGAGTTTCAGAGAGTTTCAGAGATTGTCTGAGAGTTTCAGAGATTGTCAAAGAGTTTCAGAGAGTGTCGGAGAGTGTCAGAGAGTTTCAGAGAGTTTCAGAGAATGTCAGAGAGTGTCAGAGAGTGTCTGAGAGTTTCAGAGAGTTTCAGAGAATGTCAGAGAGTGTCAGAGTGTGTCAGAGAATGTCGGAGAGTATCTGTGAGTGTAGGAGAGTTTCAGAGGGTTCTGAGAGTTTCTGTGTGTGTCAGGGAGTGTCACAGAGTGTCAGAGACTGTCAGAGAGTGTCAGAGAGTTTCAGAGAGTTTCACAGAGTGTCAGAGAGAGTCAGAGAGTGTCAGAGAATGTCGGAGAGTTTCTGAGAGTACCTGTGAGTGTCAGAGAGTGTCAGAGAGTTTCACAGTGTGTCACAGAGTGTCACAGAGTGTCAGAGAGTGTCAGAGAGTGTCAGAGAGTGTCAGAGAGTTTCAGAGAGTGTCAGATCGTCTCAGAGAGTTTCAGAGAGTTTCAGAGAGTTTCACAGAGTGTCAGAGATTGTCAGAGAGTGTCAGAGGGTGTCAGAGAAAGTCGTAGATTTTCTGAGAGTATCTGTGAGTGTCAGAGAGTATCAGAGAGTTTCACAGTGTGTCACAGAGTGTCAGAGAGTATCAGAGAGTGTCTGAGATTGTCTGAGAGTGTCAGAGACTGTCAGAGAATGTCGGAGAGTTTCTGAGGGTATCTGTGAGTGTCAGAGAGTGTCCGAGAGTTTCCCAGTGCGTCACAGAGTGTCAGAGAGTTTCAGAGAGTGTCAGAGAACGTCGGAGAGTTTCTAAGAGTATCTGTGAGTGTCAGAGAGTGTCAGAGACTGTCAGAGGGTTCAGAGAGTGTCTGAGTGTGTCAGAGAGTTTCACAGTGTGTCACAGAGTGTCAGAGAGTGTCAGAGAGTTTCAGAGAGTGTCAGATCGTGTCAGAGAGTGTCAGAGAGTTTCAGAGAGTGTCACAGACTTTCAGAGAGTTTCAGAGAGTTTCAGAGAGTGTCAGAGAGATTGCAGAGAGTGTCAGAGAGTGTGGGAGAGCTTCAGAGTTTCAGAGAATTTCAGAGAGTTTCAGAGAGCTTCAGAGAGTGTCAGAGAGCGACAGAGAGTTTCAGAGCATTGTCAGAGAGTGTCAGAGCGTTTCAGAGAGTTTCAGAGTGTGTCAGAGAGTGTCTGAGAGTGTCAGAGAGTATCACAGAGTTTCAGAGAGTGTCAGAGAGTGTCAGAGAGTGTCAGAGAGTTTCAGAGTGTTTCAGAGTGTCAGAGAGTGTCAGAGAGGTTCTGAGAGTGTCAGAGAATGTCGGAGAGTTTCTGATAGAATCTGTGAGTGTCAGAGAGTTTCACAGTGTGTCACAGAGTGTCACAGAGTGTCAGAGAGTGTCAGAGAGTGTCAGAGAGTGTCAGAGAGTTTCAGAGAGTGTCAGATCGTGTCAGAGAGTTTCAGAGAGTTTCAGAGAGTTTCACAGAGTGTCAGAGATTGTCAGAGAGTGTCAGAGGGGGTCAGAGAATGTCGGAGATTTTCTGAGAGTATCTGTGAGTGTCAGAGAGTATCAGAGAGTTTCACAGTGTGTCACAGAGTGTCAGAGAGTATCAGAGAGTGTCTGAGATTGTCTGAGAGTGTCAGAGACTGTCAGAGAATGTCGGAGAGTTTCTGAGGGTATCTGTGAGTGTCAGAGAGTGTCCGAGAGTTTCCCAGTGCGTCACAGAGTGTCAGAGAGTTTCAGAGAGTGTCAGAGAACGTCGGAGAGTTTCTAAGAGTATCTGTGAGTGTCAGAGAGTGTCAGAGACTGTCAGAGGGTTCAGAGAGTGTCTGAGTGTGTCAGAGAGTTTCACAGTGTGTCACAGAGTGTCAGAGAGTGTCAGAGAGTTTCAGAGAGTGTCAGATCGTGTCAGAGAGTGTCAGAGAGTTTCAGAGAATGTCACAGACTTTCAGAGAGTTTCAGAGAGTTTCAGAGAGTGTCAGAGAGATTGCAGAGAGTGTCAGAGAGTGTGGGAGAGCTTCAGAGTTTCAGAGAATTTCAGAGAGTTTCAGAGAGCTTCAGAGAGTGTCAGAGAGCGACAGAGAGTTTCAGAGCATTGTCAGAGAGTGTCAGAGCGTTTCAGAGAGTTTCAGAGTGTGTCAGAGAGTGCCTGAGAGTGTCAGAGAGTATCACAGAGTTTCAGAGAGTGTCAGAGAGTGTCAGAGAGTGTCAGAGAGTTTCAGAGTGTTTCAGAGTGTCAGAGAGTGTCAGAGAGGTTCTGAGAGTGTCAGAGAATGTCGGAGAGTTTCTGATAGAATCTGTGAGTGTCAGAGAGTTTCACAGTGTGTCACAGAGTGTCTGAGAGTGTCTGAGAGTGTCAGAGACAGTCACGGAATGTCGGAGAGGTTCTGTGAGTATCTGTGAGTGTCAGAGAGTGTCAGAGAGTTTCACAGTGTGTCACAAATTGTCAGAGAGTTTCAGAGATTGTCAGAGAATGTCGGAGAGTTTCTGAGAGTATCTGTGAGTGTCAGAGAGTGTCAGAGACTGTCAGAGGGTGCAGAGAGTGTCTGAGTGTGTCAGAGAGTTTCACAGTGTGTCACAGAGTGTCAGAGAGTGTCAGAGAGTTTCAGAGAGTGTCAGATCGTGTCAGAGAGTTTCAGAGAGTGTCAGAGAGTTTCAGAGAGTGTCAGAGATTGTATGAGAGTTTCAGAGATTGTCAAAGAGTTTCAGAGAGTGTCAGACAGTGTCAGAGAGATTCAGAGAATGTCAGAGAGTGTCAGAGAGTGTCTGAGAGTTTCAGAGAGTTTCAGAGAATGTCAGAGAGTGTCAGAGAGTGTCAGAGAATGTCGGAGAGTTTCTGAGAGTATCTGTGAGTGTAAGAGAGTGTCAGAGGGTTCTCAGAGTTTCTGAGTGTGTCAGGGAGTGTCACAGAGTGTCAGAGACTGTCAGAGTGTGTCAGAGAGTTTCAGAGAGTTTCACAGAGTGTCAGAGATTGTCAGAGATTGTCAGAGAGTGTCAGAGGGTGTCAGAGAAAGTCGGAGATTTTCTGAGAGTAACTGTGAGTGTCAGAGAGTATCAGAGAGTTTCACAGTGTGTCACAGAGTGTCAGAGAGTGTCAGAGAGTGTCTGAGATTGTCTGAGAGTGTCAGAGACTCTCAGAGAATGTCGGAGAGTTTCTGAGGGTATCTGTGAGTGTCAGAGAGTGTCCGAGAGTTTCCCAGTGTGTCACAGAGTATTAGAGAGTTTCAGAGAGTGTCAGAGAACGTCGGTGAGTTTCTGAGAGTTTCTGAGAGTTTCTGAGTGAGTCAGAAAGTGTCAGAGAGTGTCAGAGTGCTTCAGAGAGTGTCGCAGACTGTCAGAGAGTGTCAGAGAGATTGCAGAGTGTGTCAGAGAGTGTCAGCGAGCTTCAGAGAGTTTCAGAGAGTTTCAGAGAGTTTCAGAGTGCTTCAGAGAGTGTCAGAGAGTGTCAGATAGTGACAGAGAGTTTCAGTGAGTCTCAGAGAGTTTCAGAGAGTTTCAGAGAGTTTCAGAGAGTGTCAGAGATTGTCTGAGAGTTTCAGAGATTGTCAAAGAGTTTCAGAGAGTGTTGGAGAGTGTCAGAGAGTGTCAGAGAGTTTCAGAGAATGTCAGAGAGTGTCAGAGAGTATCAGAGAGTTTCACAGTGTGTCACAGAGTGTCAGAGAGTGTCAGAGAGTGTCTGAGATTGTCTGAGAGTGTCAGAGACTCTCAGAGAATGTCGGAGAGTTTCTGAGGGTATCTGTGAGTGTCAGAGAGTGTCCGAGAGTTTCCCAGTGTGTCACAGAGTATTAGAGAGTTTCAGAGAGTGTCAGAGAACGTCGGTGAGTTTCTGAGAGTTTCTGAGAGTTTCTGAGTGAGTCAGAAAGTGTCAGAGAGTGTCAGAGTGCTTCAGAGAGTGTCGCAGACTGTCAGAGAGTGTCAGAGAGATTGCAGAGTGTGTCAGAGAGTGTCAGAGAGCTTCAGAGAGTTTCAGAGAGTTTCAGAGAGTTTCAGAGTGCTTCAGAGAGTGTCAGAGAGTGTCAGATAGTGACAGAGAGTTTCAGTGAGTCTCAGAGAGTTTCAGAGAGTTTCAGAGAGTTTCAGAGAGTGTCAGAGATTGTCTGAGAGTTTCAGAGATTGTCAAAGAGTTTCAGAGAGTGTTGGAGAGTGTCAGAGAGTGTCAGAGAGTTTCAGAGTGTTTCAGAGTGTCAGAGAGTGTCAGAGAGGTTCTGAGAGTGTCAGAGAATGTCGGAGAGTTTCTGATAGAATCTGTGAGTGTCAGAGAGTTTCACAGTGTGTCACAGAGTGTCACAGAGTGTCAGAGAGTGTCAGAGAGTGTCAGAGAGTGTCAGAGAGTTTCAGAGAGTGTCAGATCGTGTCAGAGAGTTTCAGAGAGTTTCAGAGAGTTTCACAGAGTGTCAGAGATTGTCAGAGAGTGTCAGAGGGTGTCAGAGAAAGTCGGAGATTTTCTGAGAGTATCTGTGAGTGTCAGAGAGTATCAGAGAGTTTCACAGTGTGTCACAGAGTGTCAGAGAGTATCAGAGAGTGTCTGAGATTGTCTGAGAGTGTCAGAGACTGTCAGAGAATGTCGGAGAGTTTCTGAGGGTATCTGTGAGTGTCAGAGAGTGTCCGAGAGTTTCCCAGTGCGTCACAGAGTGTCAGAGAGTTTCAGAGAGTGTCAGAGAACGTCGGAGAGTTTCTTAGAGTATCTGTGAGTGTCAGAGAGTGTCAGAGACTGTCAGAGACTGTCAGAGGGTTCACAGAGTGTCTGAGTGTGTCAGAGAGTTTCACAGTGTGACACAGAGTGTCAGAGAGTGTCAGAGAGTTTCAGAGAGTGTCAGATCGTGTCAGAGAGTGTCAGAGAGCTTCAGAGAGTGTCACAGACTTTCAGAGAGAGTCAGAGAGTGTCAGAGAGTGTCAGAGAGTTTCAGAGAGTGTCAGAGAGATTGCAGAGAGTGTCAGAGAGTGTGGGAGAGCTTCAGAGTTTCAGAGAATTTCAGAGACTTTCAGAGAGCTTCAGAGAGTGTCAGAGAGTGTCAGAGAGCGACTGAGAGTTTCAGAGAATTGTCAGAGAGTGTCAGAGCGTTTCAGAGAGTGTCAGAGAGTTTCAGAGACTGTCACAGACTGTCAGAGAGTGTCAGAGAGTTTCAGAGAGCGTCAGAGAGTTTCAGAGAGTGTCTGAGAGATTGCAGAGAGTGTCAGAGATTGTGGGAGAGCTTCAGAGTTTCAGAGAACTTCAGAGAGCTTCAGAGAATGTCAGAGAGTGTCAGAGAGTGTTTGAGAGTTTCAGAGAGTTTCAAAGAATGTCAGAGAGTGTCAGAGAGTGTCAGAGAATGTCGGAGAGTTTCTGAGAGTATCTGTGTGTGTAAGAGAGTGGCAGAGGGTTCTGAGAGTTTCTGAGTGTGTCAGGGAGTGTCACAGAGTGTCAGAGACTGTCAGAGAGTGTCAGAGAGTTTCAGAGAGTTTCAGAGAATGTCAGAGAGTGTCAGAGAGTGTCTGAGAGTTTCAGAGAGTTTCAGAGAATGTCAGAGAGTGTCAGAGAGTGTCAGAGAATGTCGGAGGGTTTCTGAGAGTATCTGTGTGTGTAAGAGAGTGTCGGAGGGTTCTGAGAGTTTCGAAGTGTGTCAGGGAGTGTCACAGAGTGTCAGAGACTGTCAGAGAGTGTCAGAGAGTTTCAGAGAGTTTCAGAGAGTGTCAGAGAGTTTCAGAGAGTGTCAGAGAGATTGCAGAGAGTGTCAGAGAGTGTGGGAGAGCTTCAGAGTTTCACAGAATTTCAGAGAGTTTCAGAGAGCTTCAGAGAGTGTCAGAGAGTGTCAGAGAGCGACTGAGAGTTTCAGAGAATTGTCAGAGAGTGTCAGAGCGTTTCAGAGAGTGTCAGAGAGTTTCAGAGACTGTCACAGACTGTCAGAGAGTGTCAGAGAGTTTCAGAGAGTGTCAGAGAGTTTCAGAGAGTGTCTGAGAGATTGCAGAGAGTGTCAGAGATTGTGGGAGAGCTTCAGAGTTTCAGAGAACTTCAGAGAGCTTCAGAGAATGTCAGAGAGTGTCAGAGAGTGTTTGAGAGTTTCAGAGAGTTTCAAAGAATGTCAGAGAGTGTCAGAGAGTGTCAGAGAATGTCGGAGAGTTTCTGAGAGTATCTGTGTGTGTAAGAGAGTGGCAGAGGGTTCTGAGAGTTTCTGAGTGTGTCAGGGAGTGTCACAGAGTGTCAGAGACTGTCAGAGAGTGTCAGAGAGTTTCAGAGAGTTTCAGAGAATGTCAGAGAGTGTCAGAGAGTGTCTGAGAGTTTCAGAGAGTTTCAGAGAATGTCAGAGAGTGTCAGAGAGTGTCAGAGAATGTCGGAGGGTTTCTGAGAGTATCTGTGTGTGTAAGAGAGTGTCGGACTGTTCTGAGAGTTTCTGAGTGTGTCAGGGAGTGTCACAGAGTGTCAGAGACTGTAAGAGAGTGTCAGAGAGTTTCAGAGAGATTCACAGAGTGTCAGAGAGTGTCAGAGAGAGTCAGAGGGTGTCAGAGAATGTCGGAGAGTTTCTGAGAGGATCTGTGAGTGTCGGAGAGTGTCAGAGAGCTTCACAGTGTGTCACAGAGTGTCACAGAGTGTCAGAGAGTGTCAGAGAGTGTCAGAGAGTGTCAGAAAGTTTCAGAGAGTGTCAGATAGTGTCAGAGAGTTTCAGAGAGTGTCACAGAGTGTCAGAGAGCTTCAGGGAGTGTCGGAGAGTGTCAGAGAGTTTCAGAGAGTTTCAGAGAATGTCAGAGACTGTCAGAGACTGTCTGAGAGTTTCAGAGAGTTTCAGAGAATGTCAGAGAGTGTCAGAGAGTGTCAGAGAATGTCGGAAAGTTTCTGAGAGTATCTGTGAGTGTAAGAGAGTGTCAGAGGGTTCTGAGAGTTTCTGAGTGTGTCAGGGGGTGTCACAGAGTGTCAGAGACTGTCAGAGAGTGTCAGAGAGTCTCAGAGAGTTTCACCGAGTGTCAGAGAGTGTCAGAGGTTGTCAGAGAATGTCGGAGAGTTTCTGGGAGTATCTGTGAGTGTCAGAGAGTGTCAGAGAGTTCCACAGTGTGTCACAGAGTGTCACAGATTGTCAGAGAGTTTCAGAGAATGTCAGGGAGTGTCAGAAAGTTTCAGAGAGTGTCAGATAGTGTCAGAGAGTTTCAGAGAGTGTCACAACAGAGTGTCAGAGAGTTTCAGAGAGCTTCAGATAGATGTCAGAGAGTGTCAGAGAGTGTCACAGTGTTTCAGAGAGTTTCAGAGAGTGTCAGCGAGTTTCAGAGAGTGTCAGACAATGTCTGAGAGTGTCGGAGAGTGTCAAAGAGTTTCAGAGAGTGTCAGAGAGTTTCAGAGAGTGTCAGAGAGTGTCAAAGAGTTTGAGAGAGTGTCTGAGTGTGTCAGAGAGTGCCAGAGAGTTTCTGAGTGTGTCGGAGAGTGTCAGAGAGTGTCAGAGAGTTTCAGGGAATCTAACAAAGTGTCAGAGAGTGTCAGAGAGTTTCAGAGAGTGTCAGAGAGGGTCAGAGAGTTTCAGAGAGTTTCTGAGATTGTCACAGCGTGTCAGAGAGTGTCAGAGAGATTGCAGAGAGTGTCAGAGCGTGTCAGAGAACTTCAGAGAGTTTCAGAGAGTTTCAGAGAGCTTCAGAGAGTTTCAGAGAGTTTCAGAGATTGTCAAAGAGTTTCAGAGAGTGTCAGAGAGTGTCAGAGAGATTCAGAGAATGTCAGAGAGTGTCAGAGAGTGTCTGAGAGTTTCAGAGAGTTTCAGAGAATGTCAGAGAGTGTCAGAGAGTGTCAGAGAATGTCGGAGAGTTTCTGAGAGTATCTGTGAGTGTAAGAGAGTGTCAGAGGGTTCTGAGAGTTTCTGAGTGTGTCAGGGATTGTCACAGAATGTCAGAGACTGTCAGAGAGTGTCAGAGAGTTTCAGAGAGTTTCACAGAGTGTCAGAGAGTGTCTGAGATTGTCTGAGAGTGTCAGAGACTCTCAGAGAATGTCGGAGAGTTTCTGAGGGTATCTGTGAGTGTCAGAGAGTGTCCGAGAGTTTCCCAGTGTGTCACAGAGTGTCAGAGAGTTTCAGAGAGTGTCAGAGAACGTCGGAGAGTTTCTGAGAGTATCTGTGAGTGTCAGAGTGTGTCAGAGACTGTCAGAGACTGTCAGAGACTGTCAGAGGGTTCAGAGAGTGTCTGAGTGTGTCAGAGAGTTTCACAGTGTGTCACAGAGTGTCAGAGAGTGTCAGAGAGTTTCAGAGAGTGTCAGATCGTGTCAGAGAGTGTCAGAGAGCTTCAGAGAGTGTCACAGACTTTCAGAGAGTGTCAGAGAGTTTCAGAGAGTTTCAGAGAGTGTCAGAGAGTTTCAGAGAGTGTCAGAGAGATTGCAGAGAGTGTCAGAGAGTGTGGGAGAGCTTCAGAGTTTCAGAGAATTTCAGAGAGTTTCAGAGAGCTTCAGAGAGTGGCAGAGAGTGGCAGAGAGCGACAGAGAGTTTCAGAGAATTGTCAGAGAGTGTCAGAGCGTTTCAGAGAGTTTCACAGAGTGTCAGAGAGTGCCAGAGGGTGTCAGAGAATGTCGGAGAGTTTCTGAGAGTATCTGTGAGTGTCAGAGAGTGTCAGAGAGTTTCACAGTGTGTCACAGATTGTCACAGAGTGTCAGAGAGTGTCAGAGAGTGTCAGAGAGTGTCAGAAAGTTTCAGAGAGTGTCAGATAGTGTCAGAGAGTTTCAGAGAGTGTCAGAGAGTGTCAGAGATTTTCAGAGAGCTTCAGAGAGTGTCAGAGAGTGTCAGAGAGTTTCAGAGAGTGTCAGAGAGTTTCAGAGAGTGTCAGACACTGTCTGAGAGTGTCGGCGTGTGTCAAAGAGTTTCAGAGAGTGTCAGAGAGTGTCAGAGAGTGTCAAAGAGTTTCACTGAGTGTCAGAGAGTTTCAGAGAGTTTCTGAGTGTTTCAGAGAGTGCCAGAGAGTTTCTGAGTGTGTCGGAGAGTGTCAGAGAGTTTCAGAGAGTTTCAGAGAGTGTCAGAGATTGTATGAGAGTTTCAGAGATTGTCAAAGAGTTTCAGGGAGTGTCAGAGAGTGTCAGAGAGATTCAGAGAATGTCAGAGAGTGTCAGAGAGTGTCTGAGAGTTTCAGAGAGTTTCAGAGAATGTCAGCGAGTGTCAGAGAGTGTCAGAGAATGTCGGAGAGTTTCTGAGAGTATCTGTGAGTGTAAGAGAGTGTCAGAGGGTTCTGAGAGTTTCTGAGTGTGTCAGGGAGTGTCACAGAGTGTCAAAGACTGTCAGAGAGTGTCAGAGAGTTTCAGAGAGTTTCACAGAGTGTCAGAGATTGTCAGAGAGTGTCAGAGGGTGTCAGAGAAATTCAGAGATTTTCTGAGAGTATCTGTGAGTGTCAGAGGATGTCAGAGAGTTTCATAGTGTGTCACAGAGTGTCAGAGAGTGTCAGAGAGTGTCTGATATTGTCTGAGAGTGTCAGAGACTCTCAGAGAATGTCGGAGAGTTTCTGAGGGTACCTGTGAGTGTCAGAGAGTGTCCGAGAGTTTCCCAGTGTGTCACAGAGTGTCAGAGAGTTTCAGAGAGTGTCAGAGAACGTCGGAGAGTTTCTGAGAGTATCTGTGAGTGTCAGAGTGTGTCAGAGACTGTCAGAGACTGTCAGAGGGTTCAGAGAGTGTCTGAGTGTGTCAGAGAGTTTCACAGTGTGTCACAGAGTGTCAGAGAGTGTCAGAGAGTTTCAGAGAGTGTCAGATCGTGTCAGAGAGTGTCAGAGAGCTTCAGAGAGTGTCACAGACTTTCAGAGAGTGTCAGAGAGTTTCAGAGAGTGTCAGAGAGTTTCAGAGAGTGTCAGAGAGATTGCAGAGAGTGTCAGAGAGTGTGGGAGAGCTTCAGAGTTTCAGAGAATTTCAGAGAGTTTCAGAGAGCTTCAGAGAGTGTCAGAGAGTGTCAGAGAGCGACAGAGAGTTTCAGAGAATTGTCAGAGAGTGTCAGAGCGTTTCAGAGAGTTTCACAGAGTGTCAGAGAGTGTCAGAGGGTGTCAGAGAATGTCGGAGAGTTTCTGAGAGTATCTGTGAGTGTCAGAGAGTGTCAGAGAGTTTCACAGTGTGTCAGAGATTGTCACAGAGTGTCAGAGAGTGTCAGAGAGTGTCAGAGAGTGTCAGAAAGTTTCAGAGAGTGTCAGATAGTGTCAGAGAGTTTCAGAGAGTGTCAGAGAGTGTCAGAGATTTTCAGAGAGCTTCAGAGAGTGTCAGAGAGTGTCAGAGAGTTTCAGAGAGTGTCAGAGAGTTTCAGAGAGTGTCAGACACTGTCTGAGAGTGTCGGAGTGTGTCAAAGAGTTTCAGAGAGTGTCAGAGAGTTTCAGAGAGTGTCAGAGAGTGTCAAAGAGTTTCAGTGAGTGTCAGAGAGTTTCAGAGAGTTTCTGAGTGTGTCAGAGAGTGCCAGAGAGTTTCTGAGTGTGTTGGAGAGTGTCAGAGAGTGTCAGAGTGTTTCAGGGAGTCTAACAAAGTGTCAGAGAGTGTCAGAGAGTGTCAGAGAGTGTCAGAGAGGTTCAGAGAGGTTCAGAGAGTTTCTGAGATTGTCACAGCGTGTCAGAGAGTGTCAGAGAGATTGCAGAGAGTGTCAGAGCGTGTCAGAGAACTTCAGAGAGTTTCAGAGAGTTTCGGAGAGTTTCAGAGAGCTTCAGAGAGTTTCAGAGAGTTTCAGAGAGTGTCAGAGATTGTATGAGAGTTTCAGAGATTGTCAAAGAGTTTCAGAGAGTGTCAGAGAGTGTCAGAGAGATTCAGAGAATGTCAGAGAGTGTCAGAGAGTGTCTGAGAGTTTCAGAGAGTTTCAGAGAATGTCAGCGAGTGTCAGAGAGTGTCAGAGAATGTCGGAGAGTTTCTGAGAGTATCTGTGAGTGTAAGAGAGTGTCAGAGGGTTCTGAGAGTTTCTGAGTGTGTCAGGGAGTGTCAGGGAGTGTCACAGAGTGTCAGAGACTGTCAGAGAGTGTCAGAGAGTTTCAGAGAGTTTCACAGAGTGTCAGAGATTGTCAGAGAGTGTCAGAGGGTGTCAGAGAAATTCGGAGATTTTCTGAGAGTATCTGTGAGTGTCAGAGGATGTCAGAGAGTTTCACAGTGTGTCACAGAGTGTCAGAGAGTGTCAGAGAGTGTCTGATATTGTCTGAGAGTGTCAGAGACTCTCAGAGAATGTCGGAGAGTTTCTGAGGGTACCTGTGAGTGTCAGAGAGTGTCCGAGAGTTTCCCAGTGTGTCAAAGAGTGTCAGAGAGTTTCAGAGAGTGTGAGAGAACGTCGGAGAGTTTCTGAGAGTATCTGTGAGTGTCAGAGAGTGTCAGAGACTGTCAGAGACTGTCAGAGGGTTCAGAGAGTGTCTGAGTGTGTCAGAGAGTTTCACAGTGTGTCACAGAGTGTCAGAGAGTGTCAGAGAGTTTCAGAGAGTGTCAGATCGTGTCAGAGAGTGTCAGAGAGTGTCAGAGAGCCTCAGAGAGTGTCACAGACTTTCAGAGAGTGTCAGAGAGTTTTAGAGAGTGTCAGAGAGTTTCAGAGAGTGTCAGAGAGATTGCAGAGAGTGTCAGAGAGTGTGGGAGAGCTTCAGAGTTTCAGAGAATTTCAGAGAGTTTCAGAGAGCTTCAGAGAGTGTCAGAGAGTGTCAGAGAGTGTCAGGGCGTTTCAGAGAGTTTCAGAGTGTGTCAGAGAGTTTCTGAGAGTGTCAGAGAGTATCACAGAGTTTCAGAGAGTGTCCGAGAGTGTCAGAGAGTTTCAGAGTGTTTCAGAGAGTGTCAGAGAGGTTCTGAGAGTGTCAGAGAATGTCGGAGAGTTTCTGATAGTATCTGTGAGTGTCAGAGAGTTTCACAGTGTGTCACAGAGTGTCAGAGAATGTCAGAGAGCGTCTGAGAGTGTCTGAGAGTGTCAGAGACTGTCAGAGAATGTCGGAGAGTGTCAAAGAGTATCTGTGAGTGTCAGAGAGTGTCAGAGAGTTTCACAGTGTGTCACAGATTGTCAGAGAGTTTCAGAGAGTGTCAGAGAATGTCGGAGAGTTTCTGAGAGTATCTGTGAGTGTCACAGACTGTCAGAGGGTGCAGAGAGTGTCTGAGTGTGTCAGAGAGTTTCACAGCGTGTCACAGAGTGTCAGAGAGTTTCAGAGAGTGTCAGATCGTGTCAGAGAGTGTCAGAGAGTTTCAGAGAGTGTCACAGACTGTCAGAGAGAGTCAGAGAGTTTCAGAGAGCGTCAGAGAGTTTCAGAGAGTGTCAGAGAGTGTCAGAAAGTTTCAGAGAGTGTCAGATAGTGTCAGAGAGTTTCAGAGAGTGTCACAGAGTGTCAGAGAGCTTCAGAGAGTTTCAGAGAGTGTCAGATCGTGTCAGAGAGTGTCAGAGAGTTTCAGAGAGTGTCACAGACTGTCAGAGAGAGTCAGAGAGTTTCAGAGAGTGTCAGAGAGTTTCAGAGAGTTTCAGAGAGTGTCGGATAGTGTCAGAGAGTGTCAGAGCGTTTCAGAGAGAGTCGGAGAGTTTCAGAGAGTGTCTGAGCGTGTCAGAGATTGCCAGTGAGTTTCTGAGAGTTTCTGAGAGTTTCTGAGTGTGTCAGGAAGTGTCAGAGAGTGTCAGAGTGTTTCAGAGAGTGTCGCAGACTGTCAGAGAGTGTCAGAGATTGTATGAGAGTTTCAGAGATTGTCAAAGAGTTTCAGAGAGTGTCAGAGAGTTTCACAGAGTGTCAGAGACTGTCAGAGAGTGTCAGAGAGTTTCAGAGAGTTTCACAGAGTGTCAGAGATTGTCAGAGAGTGTCAGAGGGTGTCAGAGAAATTCGGAGATTTTCTGAGAGTATCTGTGAGTGTCAGAGGATGTCAGAGAGTTTCACAGTGTGTCACAGAGTGTCAGAGAGTGTCAGAGAGTGTCTGATATTGTCTGAGAGTGTCAGAGACTCTCAGAGAATGTCGGAGAGTTTCTGAGGGTACCTGTGAGTGTCAGAGAGTGTCCGAGAGTTTCCCAGTGTGTCACAGAGTTTCAGAGAGCTTCAGAGAGTGTCAGAGAGTGTCAGAGAGTGTCAGGGCGTTTCAGAGAGTTTCAGAGTGTGTCAGAGAGTTTCTGAAAGTGTCAGAGAGTATCACAGAGTTTCAGAGAGTGTCCGAGAGTGTCAGAGAGTTTCAGAGTGTTTCAGAGAGTGTCAGAGAGGTTCTGAGAGTGTCAGAGAATGTCGGAGAGTTTCTGATAGTATCTGTGAGTGTCAGAGAGTTTCACAGTGTGTCACAGAGTGTCAGAGAATGTCAGAGAGCGTCTGAGAGTGTCTGAGAGTGTCAGAGACTGTCAGAGAATGTCGGAGAGTGTCAAAGAGTATCTGTGAGTGTCAGAGAGTGTCAGAGAGTTTCACAGTGTGTCACAGATTGTCAGAGAGTTTCAGAGAGTGTCAGAGAATGTCGGAGAGTTTCTGAGAGTATCTGTGAGTGTCACAGACTGTCAGAGGGTGCAGAGAGTGTCTGAGTGTGTCAGAGAGTTTCACAGCGTGTCACAGAGTGTCAGAGAGTTTCAGAGAGTGTCAGATCGTGTCAGAGAGTGTCAGAGAGTTTCAGAGAGTGTCACAGACTGTCAGAGAGAGTCAGAGAGTTTCAGAGAGCGTCAGAGAGTTTCAGAGAGTGTCAGAGAGTGTCAGAAAGTTTCAGAGAGTGTCAGATAGTGTCAGAGAGTTTCAGAGAGTGTCACAGAGTGTCAGAGAGCTTCAGAGAGTTTCAGAGAGTGTCAGATCGTGTCAGAGAGTGTCAGAGAGTTTCAGAGAGTGTCACAGACTGTCAGAGAGAGTCAGAGAGTTTCAGAGAGTGTCAGAGAGTTTCAGAGAGTTTCAGAGAGTGTCGGATAGTGTCAGAGAGTGTCAGAGCGTTTCAGAGAGAGTCGGAGAGTTTCAGAGAGTGTCTGAGCGTGTCAGAGATTGCCAGTGAGTTTCTGAGAGTTTCTGAGAGTTTCTGAGTGTGTCAGGAAGTGTCAGAGAGTGTCAGAGTGTTTCAGAGAGTGTCGCAGACTGTCAGAGAGTGTCAGAGATTGTATGAGAGTTTCAGAGATTGTCAAAGAGTTTCAGAGAGTGTCAGAGAGTTTCACAGAGTGTCAGAGACTGTCAGAGAGTGTCAGAGAGTTTCAGAGAGTTTCACAGAGTGTCAGAGATTGTCAGAGAGTGTCAGAGGGTGTCAGAGAAATTCGGAGATTTTCTGAGAGTATCTGTGAGTGTCAGAGGATGTCAGAGAGTGTCACAGTGTGTCACAGAGTGTCAGAGAGTGTCAGAGAGTGTCTGATATTGTCTGAGAGTGTCAGAGACTCTCAGAGAATGTCGGAGAGTTTCTGAGGGTACCTGTGAGTGTCAGAGAGTGTCCGAGAGTTTCCCAGTGTGTCACAGAGTGTCAGAGAGTTTCAGAGAGTGTGAGAGAACGTCGGAGAGATTCTGAGAGTATCTGTGAGTGTCAGAGAGTGTCAGAGACTGTCAGAGACTGTCAGAGGGTTCAGAGAGTGTCTGAGTGTGTCAGAGAGTTTCACAGTGTGTCACAGAGTGTCAGAGAGTGTCAGAGAGTTTCAGAGAGTGTCAGATCGTGTCAGAGAGTGTCAGAGAGTGTCAGAGAGCCTCAGAGAGTGTCACAGACTTTCAGAGAGTGTCAGAGAGTTTTAGAGAGTGTCAGAGAGTTTCAGTGAGTGTCAGAGAGATTGCAGAGAGTGTCAGAGAGTGTGGGAGAGCTTCAGAGTTTCAGAGAATTTCAGAGAGTTTCAGAGAGCTTCAGAGAGTGTCAGAGAGTGTCAGAGAGTGTCAGGGCGTTTCAGAGAGTTTCAGAGTGTGTCAGAGAGTTTCTGAGAGTGTCAGAGAGTATCACAGAGTTTCAGAGAGTGTCCGAGAGTGTCAGAGAGTTTCAGAGTGTTTCAGAGAGTGTCAGAGAGGTTCTGAGAGTGTCAGAGAATGTCGGAGAGTTTCTGATAGTATCTGTGAGTGTCAGAGAGTTTCACAGTGTGTCACAGAGTGTCAGAGAATGTCAGAGAGCGTCTGAGAGTGTCTGAGAGTGTCAGAGACTGTCAGAGAATGTCGGAGAGTGTCAAAGAGTATCTGTGAGTGTCAGAGAGTGTCAGAGAGTTTCACAGTGTGTCACAGATTGTCAGAGAGTTTCAGAGAGTGTCAGAGAATGTCGGAGAGTTTCTGAGAGTATCTGTGAGTGTCAGAGACTGTCAGAGGGTGCAGAGAGTGTCTGAGTGTGTCAGAGAGTTTCACAGTGTGTCACAGAGTGTCAGAGAGTTTCAGAGAGTGTCAGATCGTGTCAGAGAGTGTCAGAGAGTTTCAGAGAGTGTCACAGACTGTCAGAGAGAGTCAGAGAGTTTCAGAGAGCGTCAGAGAGTTTCAGAGAGTGTCAGAGAGTGTCAGAAAGTTTCAGAGAGTGTCAGATAGTGTCAGAGAGTTTCAGAGAGTGTCACAGAGTGTCAGAGAGCTTCAGAGAGTTTCAGAGAGTGTCAGATCGTGTCAGAGAGTGTCAGAGAGTTTCAGAGAGTGTCACAGACTGTCAGAGAGAGTCGGAGAGTTTCAGAGAGTGTCAGAGAGTTTCAGAGAGTTTCAGAGAGTGTCGGATAGTGTCAGAGAGTGTCAGAGCGTTTCAGAGAGAGTCAGAGAGTTTCAGAGAGTGTCTGAGCGTGTCAGAGATTGCCAGTGAGTTTCTGAGAGTTTCTGAGAGTTTCTGAGTGTGTCAGGAAGTGTCAGAGAGTGTCAGAGTGTTTCAGAGAGTGTCGCAGACTGTCAGAGAGTGTCAGAGATTGTATGAGAGTTTCAGAGATTGTCAAAGAGTTTCAGAGAGTGTCAGAGAGTGTCAGAGAGATTCAGAGAATGTCAGAGAGTGTCAGAGAGTGTCTGAGAGTTTCAGAGAGTTTCAGAGAATGTCAGAGAGTGTCAGAGAATGTCGGAGAGTTTCTGAGAGTATCTGTGAGTGTAAGAGAGTGTCAGAGGGTTCTGAGAGTTTCTGAGTGTGTCAGGGAGTGTCACAGAGTGTCAGAGACTGTCAGAGAGTGTCAGAGAGTTTCAGAGAGTTTCACAGAGTGTCAGAGATTGTCAGAGAGTGTCAGAGGGTGTCAGAGAAAGTCGGAGATTTTCTGAGAGTAACTGTGAGTGTCAGAGAATGTCCGAGAGTTTCACAGTGTGTCACAGAGTGTCAGAGAGTGTCAGAGAGTGTCTGAGATTGTCTGAGAGTGTCAGAGACTCTCAGAGAATGTCGGAGAGTTTCTGAGGGTATCTGTGAGTGTCAGAGAGTGTCCGAGAGTTTCCCAGTGTGTCACAGAGTGTCAGAGCGTTTCAGAGAGTGTCAGAGAACGTCGGAGAGTTTCTGAGAGTATCTGTGAGTGTCAGAGAGTGTCAGAGACTGTCAGAGACTGTCAGAGGGATCAGAGAGTGTCTGAGTGTGTCAAAGAGTTTCACAATGTGTCACAGAGTGTCAGAGAGTGTCAGAGAGTTTCAGAGAGTGTCAGATCGTGTCAGAGAGTGTCAGAGAGCTTCAGAGAGTGTCACAGACTTTCAGAGAGTGTCAGAGAGTTTCAGAGAGTGTCAGAGAGCTTCAGAGAGTGTCAGAGAGATTGCAGAGAGTGTCAGAGAGTGTGGGAGAGCTTCAGAGTTTCAGTGAATTTCAGAGAGTTTCAGAGAGCTTCAGAGAGTGTCAGAGAGTGTCAGAGAGTGTCAGAGCGTTTCAGAGAGTTTCAGAGTGTGTCAGAGAGTGTCTGAGAGTGTCAGAGAGTATCACAGAGTTTCAGAGAGTTTCAGAGAGTGTCAGAGAGTTTCAGAGTGTTTCAGAGAGTGTCAGAGAGTGTCAGAGAGGTTCTGAGAGTGTCAGAGAATGTCGGAGAGTTTCTGATAGTATCTGTGAGTGTCAGAGAGTTTCACAGTGTGTCACAATGTGTCAGAGAGTGTCAGAGAGTGTCTGAAAGTGTCTGAGAGTGTCAGAGACTGTCAGACAATGTCGGAGAGTGTCAAAGAGTATCTGTGAGTGTCAGAGAGTGTCAGAGAGTTTCACAGTGTGTCACAGATTGTCAGAGAGTTTCAGAGAGTGTCAGAGAATGTCGGAGAGTTTCTGAGAGTATCTGTGAGTGTCACAGAGTGTCAGAGACTGTCAGAGGGTGCAGAGAGTGTCTGAGTGTGTCAGAGAGTTTCACAGTGTGTCACAGAGTGTCAGAGAGTGTCAGAGAGTTTCAGAGAGTGTCAGATCGTGTCAGAGAGTGTCAGAGAGTTTCAGAGAGTGTCACAGACTGTCAGAGAGCGTCAGAGAGTTTCAGAGAGTGTCAGAGAGTTTCAGAGAGTTTCAGAGAGTGTCAGAGAGTGTAAGAAAGTTTCAGAGAGTGTCAGATAGTGTCGGAGAGTTTCAGAGAGTTTCAGAGAGTGTCACAGACTGTCAGAGAGTGTCAGAGAGTTTCAGAGAGTGTCAGAGATTTTCAGAGAGTTTCAGAGAGTGTCAGAGAGTGTCAGAAAGTTTCAGAGAGTGTCAGATAGTGTCAGAGAGTTTCAGAGAGTGTCACATAGTGTCAGAGAGTTTCAGAGAGCTTCAGAGAGTGTCAGAGAGTGTCAGAGAGTGTCAGAGAATGTCGGAGAGTTTCTGAGAGTATCTGTGAGTGTCAGAGAGTGTCAGAGACTGTCAGAGGGTGCAGAGAGTGTCTGAGTGTGTCAGAGAGTTTCACAGTGTGTCACAGAGTGTCAGAGAGTGTCAGAGAGTTTCAGAGAGTGTCAGATCGTGTCAGAGAGTGCCAGAGAGTTTCAGAGAGTGTCACAGACTGTCAGAGAGCGTCAGAGAGTTTCAGAGAGTGTCAGAGAGTTTCAGAGAGTTTCAGAGAGTGTCAGAGAGTGTAAGAAAGTTTCAGAGAGTGTCAGATAGTGTCGGAGAGTTTCAGAGAGTTTCAGAGAGTGTCACAGACTGTCAGAGAGTGTCAGAGAGTTTCAGAGAGTGTCAGAGATTTTCAGAGAGTTTCAGAGAGTGTCAGAGAGTGTCAGAAAGTTTCAGAGAGTGTCAGATAGTGTCAGAGAGTTTCAGAGAGTGTCACAGAGTGTCAGAGAGTTTCAGAGAGCTTCAGAGAGTGTCAGAGAGTGTCAGAGAGTGTCACAGAGTGTCAGAGAGGTTCTGAGAGTGTCAGAGAATGTCGGAGAGTTTCTGATAGTATCTGTGAGTGTCAGAGAGTTTCACAGTGTGTCACAGTGTGTCAGAGAGTGTCAGAGAGTGTCTGAGAGTGTCTGAGAGTGTCAGAGACTGTCAGACAATGTCGGAGAGTGTCAAAGAGTATCTGTGAGTGTCAGAGAGTGTCAGAGAGTTTCACAGTGTGTCACAGATTGTCAGAGAGTTTCAGAGAGTGTCAGAGAATGTCGGAGAGTTTCTGAGAGTATCTGTGAGTGTCACAGAGTGTCAGAGACTGTCAGAGGGTGCAGAGAGTGTCTGAGTGTGTCAGAGAGTTTCACAGTGTGTCACAGAGTGTCAGAGAGTGTCAGAGAGTTTCAGAGAGTGTCAGATCGTGTCAGAGAGTGTCAGAGAGTTTCAGAGAGTGTCACAGACTGTCAGAGAGCGTCAGAGAGTTTCAGAGAGTGTCAGAGAGTTTCAGAGAGTTTCAGAGAGTGTCAGAGAGTGTAAGAAAGTTTCAGAGAGTGTCAGATAGTGTCGGAGAGTTATAGAGAGTTTCAGAGAGTGTCACAGACTGTCAGAGAGTGTCAGAGAGTTTCAGAGAGTGTCAGAGAGTTTCAGAGAGTTTCAGAGAGTGTCAGAGAGTGTCAGAAAGTTTCAGAGAGTGTCAGATAGTGTCAGAGAGTTTCAGAGAGTGTCACAGAGTGTCAGAGAGTTTCAGAGAGCTTCAGAGAGTGTCAGAGAGTGTCAGAGAGTGTCACAGAGTGTCAGAGAGCTTCAGAGAGTTTCAGAGAGTGTCGGATAGTGTCAGAGAGTGTCAGAGAGTTTCAGAGAGAGTCGGAGAGTTTCAGAGAGTGTCTGAGCGTGTCAGAGATTGCCAGTGAGTTTCTGAGAGTTTCTGAGAGTTTCTGAGTGTGTCAGGAAGTGTCAGAGAGTGTCAGAGTGTTTCTGAGAGTGTCGCAGACGGTCAGAGAGTGTCAGAGAGATTGCAGAGTGTGTCAGAGAGTGTCAGAGAGCTTCAGAGAGTTTCAGAGAGTTTCAGAGAGTTTCAGAGTGCTTCAGAGCGTGTTAGAGAGTGTCAGATAGTGACAGAGAGTTTCAGTGAGTCTTAGAGAGTTTCAGAGAGTTACAGAAAGTTTCAGAGAGTGTCAGATATTGTCTGAGAGCTTCAGAGATTGTCAAAGAGTTTCAGAGAGTGTCAGAGAGTGTCAGAGAGTTTCAGAGAGTTTCAGAGAGTGTCAGAGAGTGTCAGAGAGTGTCACAGAGTGTCAGAGAGGTTCTGAGAGTGTCAGAGAATGTCGGAGAGTTTCTGATAGTATCTGTGAGTGTCAGAGAGTTTCACAGTGTGTCACAGTGTGTCAGAGAGTGTCAGAGAGTGTCTGAGAGTGTCTGAGAGTGTCAGAGACTGTCAGACAATGTCGGAGAGTGTCAAAGAGTATCTGTGAGTGTCAGAGAGTGTCAGAGAGTTTCACAGTGTGTCACAGATTGTCAGAGAGTTTCAGAGAGTGTCAGAGAATGTCGGAGAGTTTCTGAGAGTATCTGTGAGTGTCACAGAGTGTCAGAGACTGTCAGAGGGTGCAGAGAGTGTCTGAGTGTGTCAGAGAGTTTCACAGTGTGTCACAGAGTGTCAGAGAGTGTCAGAGAGTTTCAGAGAGTGTCAGATCGTGTCAGAGAGTGTCAGAGAGTTTCAGAGAGTGTCACAGACTGTCAGAGAGCGTCAGAGAGTTTCAGAGAGTGTCAGAGAGTTTCAGAGAGTTTCAGAGAGTGTCAGAGAGTGTAAGAAAGTTTCAGAGAGTGTCAGATAGTGTCGGAGAGTTTCAGAGAGTTTCAGAGAGTGTCACAGACTGTCAGAGAGTGTCAGAGAGTTTCAGAGAGTGTCAGAGAGTTTCAGAGAGTTTCAGAGAGTGTCAGAGAGTGTCAGAAAGTTTCAGAGAGTGTCAGATAGTGTCAGAGAGTTTCAGAGAGTGTCACAGAGTGTCAGAGAGTTTCAGAGAGCTTCAGAGAGTGTCAGAGAGTGTCAGAGAGTGTCACAGAGTGTCAGAGAGCTTCAGAGAGTTTCAGAGAGTGTCGGATAGTGTCAGAGAGGGTCAGAGAGTTTCAGAGAGAGTCGGAGAGTTTCAGAGAGTGTCTGAGCGTGACAGAGATTGCCAGTGAGTTTCTGAGAGTTTCTGAGAGTTTCTGAGTGTGTCAGGAAGTGTCAGAGAGTGTCAGAGTGTTTCTGAGAGTGTCGCAGACGGTCAGAGAGTGTCAGAGAGATTGCAGAGTGTGTCAGAGAGTGTCAGAGAGCTTCAGAGAGTTTCAGAGAGTTTCAGAGAGTTTCAGAGTGCTTCAGAGCGTGTTAGAGAGTGTCAGATAGTGACAGAGAGTTTCAGTGAGTCTTAGAGAGTTTCAGAGAGTTACAGAAAGTTTCAGAGAGTGTCAGATATTGTCTGAGAGCTTCAGAGATTGTCAAAGAGTTTCAGAGAGTGTCAGAGAGTGTCAGAGAGTTTCAGAGAGTTTCAGAGAATGTCAGAGAGTGTCTGAGAGTTTCAGAGAGTTTCAGAGAATGTCAGAGAGTGTCAGAGTATGTCAGAGAATGTCGGAGAGTTTCTGAGAGTATCTGTGAGTGTAAGAGAGTTTCAGAGGGTTCTCAGAGTTTCTGTGTGTGTCAGGGAGTGTCACAGAGTGTCAGAGACTGTCAGAGAATGTCAGAGAGTGTCAGAGTGTGTCAGAGAATGTCGGAGAGTTTCTGAGAGTATCTGTGAGTGTAAGAGAGTTTCAGAGGGTTCTGAGAGTTTCTGTGTGTGTCAGGGAGTGTCACAGAGTGTCAGAGAGTGTCAGAGAGATTGCAGAGAGTGTCAGAGCGTGTCAGAGAACTTCAGAGTTTCAGAGAGTTTCAGAGAGCTTCAGAGAGTTTCAGAGTGTTTCAGAGAGTGTCAGAGATTGTCTGAGAGTTTCAGAGATTGTCAAAGAGTTTCAGAGAGTGTCAGTGAGTTTCAGAGAATGTCAGAGAGTGTCAGAGAGTGTCTGAGAGTTTCAGAGAGTTTCAGAGAATGTCAGAGAATGTCAGAGAGTGTCAGAGAGTGTCGGAGAACGTCGGAGAGTTTCTGAGAGTATCTGTGAGTGTCAGAGTGTGTCAGAGACTGTCAGAGACTGTCAGAGGGTTCAGAGAGTGTCTGAGTGTGTCAGAGAGTTTCACAGTGTGTCACAAAGTGTCAGAGAGTGTCAGAGAGTTTCAGAGAGTGTCAGATCGTGTCAGAGAGTGTCAGAGAGCTTCAGAGAGTGTCACAGACTTTCAGAGAGTGTCTGAGAGTTTCAGAGATTGTCAAAGAGTTTCAGAGAGTGTCAGAGAGTGTCAGAGAGTTTCAGAGAGTTTCAGAGAGTTTCAGAGAATGTCAGAGAGTGTCTGAGAGTTTCAGAGAATGTCAGAGAGATTGCAGAGAGTGTCAGAGAGTGTCAGAAAGTGTCAGAGCGTTTCGGAGAGTTTCTGTGAGTGTAAGAGAGTTTCAGAGGGTTCTGAGAGTTTCTGTGTGTGTCAGGGAGTGTCACAGAGTGTCAGAGACTGTCACAGAATGTCAGAGAGTGTCAGAGTGTGTCAGAGAATGTCGGAGAGTTTCTGAGAGTATCTGTGAGTGTAAGAGAGTTTCAGAGGGTTCTGAGAGTTTCTGTGTGTGTCAGGGAGTGTCACAGAGTGTCAGAGACTGTCAGAGAGATTGCAGAGAGTGTCAGAGCGTGTCAGAGAACTTCAGAGAGTTTCAGAGAGTTTCAGAGAGTTTCAGAGAGCTTCAGAGAGTTTCAGAGTGTTTCAGAGAGTGTCAGAGATTGTATGAGAGTTTCAGAGATTGTCAAAGAGTTTCAGAGAGTGTCAGAGAGTGTCAGTGAGTTTCAGAGAATGTCAGAGAGTGTCAGAGAGTGTCTGAGATTTTCAGAGAGTTTCAGAGAATGTCAGAGAGTGTCAGAGAGTGTCAGAGAATGTCGGAGACTTTCTGAGAGTATCTGTGAGTGTAAGAGAGTGTCAGAGGGTTCTGAGAGTTTCTGAGTGTGTCAGGGAGTGTCACAGAGTGTCAGAGACTGTCAGAGAGTGTCAGAGAGTTTCAGAGAGTTTCACAGAGTGTCAGAGATTGTCAGAGAATGTCAGAGGGTGTCAGAGAAAGTCGGAGATTTTCTGAGCGTATCTGTGAGTGTCAGAGAGTATCAGAGAGTTTCACAGTGTGTCACAGAGTGTCAGAGAGTGTCAGAGAGTGTCTGAGATAGTCTGAGAGTGTCAGAGACTGTCAGAGAATGTCGGAGAGTTTCTGAGGGTATCTGTGAGTGTCAGAGAGTGTCAGAGACTGTCAGAGACTGTCAGAGGGTTCAGAGAGTGTCTGAGTGTGTCAGAGAGTTTCACAGTGTGTCACAGAGTGTCAGAGAGTGTCAGAGAGTTTCAGAGAGTGTCAGATCGTGTCAGAGAGTGTCAGAGAGTTTCAGAGAGTGTGACAGACTTTCAGAGAGTGTCAGAGAGTTTCAGAGAGTGTCAGAGAGTTTCAGAGAGTGTCAGAGAGATTGCAGAGAGTGTCAGAGAGTGTGGGAGAGCTTCAGTGTTTCAGAGAATTTCAGAGAGTTTCAGAGAGCTTCAGAGAGTGTCAGAGAGCGACAGAGAGTTTCAGAGAATTGTCAGAGAGTGTCAGAGCGTTTCAGAGAGTTTCAGAGTGTGTCAGAGAGTGTCTGAGAGTGTCAGAGAGTATCAGAGTGTTTCAGAGAGTGTCAGAGAGTGTCAGAGAGGTTCTGAGAGTGTCAGAGGATCTCGGAGAGTTTCTGATAGTATCTGTGAGTGTCAGAGAGTTTCACAGTGTGTCACAGAGTGTCTGAGAGTGTCAGAGACTGTCAGAGAATGTCGGAGAGGTTCTGAGAGTATCTGTGAGTGTCAGAGAGTGTCAGAGTGTTTCACAGTGTGTCACAAATTGTCAGAGAGTTTCAGAGATTGTCAGAGAATGTCGGAGAGTGTGAGAGAGTGTCTGAGAGTTTCAGAGAGTGTCAGAGAATGTCAGAGAGTGTCAGAGAGTGTCAGAGAATGTCGGAGACTTTCTGAGAGTATCTGTGAGTGTAAGAGAGTGTCAGAGGGTGCTGAGAGTTTCTGAGTGTGTCAGGGAGTGTCACAGAGTGTCAGAGACTGTCAGAGAGTGTCAGAGAGTTTCAGAGAGTTTCACAGAGTGTCAGAGATTGTCAGAGAATGTCGGAGAGTTTCTGAGAGTATCTGTGAGTGTAAGAGATTTTCAGAGGGTTCTGAGAGTTTCTGTGTGTGTCAGAGAGTGTCACAGAGTGTCAGAGACTGTCAGAGAGTGTCAGAGAGTGTCAGAGAGTTTCCGAGAGTGTCAGAGAGGGTCAGAGAGTTTCAGAGAGTTTCTGAGAGTGTCACAGCGTGTCAGAGAGTGTCAGAGAGATTGCAGAGAGTGTCAGAGCGTGTCAGAGAACTTCAGAGAGTTTCAGAGAGTTTCGGAGAGTTTCAGAGAGCATCAGAGAGTTTCAGAGAGTGTCAGAGATTGTATGAGAGTTTCAGAGATTGTCAAAGAGTTTCAGAGAGTGTCAGAGAGTGTCAGTGAGTTTCAGAGAATGTCAGAGAGTGTCAGAGAGTGTCTGAGAGTTTCAGAGAGTTTCAGAGAATGTCAGAGAGTGTCAGAGAGTGTCAGAGAATGTCGGAGACTTTCTGAGAGTATCTGTGATTGTAAGAGAGTGTCAGAGGGTTCTGAGAGTTTCTGAGTGTGTCAGGGAGTGTCACAGAGTGTCAGAGAATGTCAGAGAGTGTCAGAGGGTGTCAGAGAAAGTCGGAGATTTTCTGAGAGTATCTGTGAGTGTCAGAGAGTATCAGAGAGTTTCACAGTGTGTCACAGAGTGTCAGAGAGTGTCAGAGAGTGTCTGAGATTGTGTGAGAGTGTCAGAGACTGTCAGAGAATGTCGGAGAGTTTCTGAGGGTATCTGTGAGTGTCAGAGAGTGTCCGAGAGTTTCCCAGTGTGTCACAGAGTGTCAGAGAGTTTCAGAGAGTGTCAGAGAACGTCGGAGAGTTTCTGAGAGTATCTGTGAGTGTCAGAGAGTGTCAGAGACTGTCAGAGACTGTCAGAGGGTTCAGAGAGTGTCAGAGAGTGTCAGAGAGTTTCAGAGAGTGTCAGATCGTGTCAGAGAGTGTCAGAGAGTTTCATAGAGTGTCACAGACTTTCAGAGAGTGTCAGAGAATTTCAGAGAGTGTCAGAGAGTTTCAGAGAGTGTCAGAGAGATTGCAGAGAGTGTCAGAGAGTGTGGGAGAGCTTCAGGGTTTCAGAGAATTTCAGGGAGTTTCAGAGAGCTTCTGAGAGTGTCAGAGAGTGTCAGAGAGCGACAGAGAGTTTCAGAGAATTGTCAGAGAGTGTCAGAGCGTTTCAGAGAGTTTCAGAGTGTGTCAGAGAGTGTCTGAGAGTGTCAGAGAGTATCACAGAGTTTCAGAGAGTGTCAGAGAGTTTCAGAGTGTTTCAGAGAGTGTCAGAGAGTGTCAGAGAGGTTCTGAGAGTGTCAGAGAATCTCGGAGAGTTTCTGATAGTATCTGTGAGTGTCAGAGAGTTTCACAGTGTGTCACAGAGTGTCAGAGAGTGTCAGAGAGTGTCTGAGAGTGTCAGAGACTGTCAGAGAACGTCGGACAGGTTCTGAGTGTATCTGTGAGTGTCAGAGTGTGTCAGAGAGTTTCACAGTGTGTCACAAATTGTCAGAGAGTTTCAGAGATTGTCAGAGAATGTCGGAGATTTCTGAGAGTATCTGTGAGTGTCAGAGAGTGTCAGAGACTGTCAGAGGGTGCAGAGAGTGTCTGAGTGTGTCAGAGAGTTTCAGAGAGTGTCAGATCGTGTCAGAGAGTGTCAGAGAGTTTCAGAGAGTGTCACAGACTGTCAGAGAGTGTCAGAGAGTTTCAGGGAGTGTCAGAGAGTTTCAGAGAGTTTCAGAGAGTGTCAGAGAGTGTCAGAAAGTTTCAGAGAGTGTCAGGTAGTGTCAGAGAGTTTCAGAGAGTGTCACAGAGTGTCAGAGAGTTTCAGAGAGTTTCAGAGAGGGTCAGAGAGTTTCAGAGAGTTTCTGAGAGTGTCACAGCGTGTCAGAGAGTGTCAGAGAGATTGCAGAGAGTGTCAGAGCGTGTCAGAGAACTTCAGAGAGTTTCAGAGAGTTTCGGAGAGTTTCAGAGAGCATCAGAGAGTTTCAGAGAGTGTCAGAGATTGTATGAGAGTTTCAGAGATTGTCAAAGAGTTTCAGAGAGTGTCAGAGAGTGTCAGTGAGTTTCAGAGAATGTCAGAGAGTGTCAGAGAGTGTCTGAGAGTTTCAGAGAGTTTCAGAGAATGTCAGAGAGTGTCAGAGAGTGTCAGAGAATGTCGGAGACTTTCTGAGAGTATCTGTGATTGTAAGAGAGTGTCAGAGGGTTCTGAGAGTTTCTGAGTGTGTCAGGGAGTGTCACAGAGTGTCAGAGACTGTCAGAGAGTGTCAGAGAGTTTCAGAGAGTTTCACAGAGTGTCAGAGATTGTCAGAGAATGTCAGAGAGTGTCAGAGGGTGTCAGAGAAAGTCGGAGATTTTCTGAGAGTATCTGTGAGTGTCAGAGAGTATCAGAGAGTTTCACAGTGTGTCACAGAGTGTCAGAGAGTGTCAGAGAGTGTCTGAGATTGTGTGAGAGTGTCAGAGACTGTCAGAGAATGTCGGAGAGTTTCTGAGGGTATCTGTGAGTGTCAGAGAGTGTCCGAGAGTTTCCCAGTGTGTCACAGAGTGTCAGAGAGTTTCAGAGAGTGTCAGAGAACGTCGGAGAGTTTCTGAGAGTATCTGTGAGTGTCAGAGAGTGTCAGAGACTGTCAGAGACTGTCAGAGGGTTCAGAGAGTGTCAGAGAGTGTCAGAGAGTTTCAGAGAGTGTCAGATCGTGTCAGAGAGTGTCAGAGAGTTTCATAGAGTGTCACAGACTTTCAGAGAGTGTCAGAGAATTTCAGAGAGTGTCAGAGAGTTTCAGAGAGTGTCAGAGAGATTGCAGAGAGTGTCAGAGAGTGTGGGAGAGCTTCAGGGTTTCATAGAATTTCAGGGAGTTTCAGAGAGCTTCTGAGAGTGTCAGAGAGTGTCAGAGAGCGACAGAGAGTTTCAGAGAATTGTCAGAGAGTGTCAGAGCGTTTCAGAGAGTTTCAGAGTGTGTCAGAGAGTGTCTGAGAGTGTCAGAGAGTATCACAGAGTTTCAGAGAGTGTCAGAGAGTTTCAGAGTGTTTCAGAGAGTGTCAGAGAGTGTCAGAGAGGTTCTGAGAGTGTCAGAGAATCTCGGAGAGTTTCTGATAGTATCTGTGAGTGTCAGAGAGTTTCACAGTGTGTCACAGAGTGTCAGAGAGTGTCAGAGAGTGTCTGAGAGTGTCAGAGACTGTCAGAGAACGTCGGACAGGTTCTGAGTGTATCTGTGAGTGTCAGAGTGTGTCAGAGAGTTTCACAGTGTGTCACAAATTGTCAGAGAGTTTCAGAGATTGTCAGAGAATGTCGGAGATTTCTGAGAGTATCTGTGAGTGTCAGAGAGTGTCAGAGACTGTCAGAGGGTGCAGAGAGTGTCTGAGTGTGTCAGAGAGTTTCAGAGAGTGTCAGATCGTGTCAGAGAGTGTCAGAGAGTTTCAGAGAGTGTCACAGACTGTCAGAGAGTGTCAGAGAGTTTCAGGGAGTGTCAGAGAGTTTCAGAGAGTTTCAGAGAGTGTCAGAGAGTGTCAGAGAGTGTCAGAAAGTTTCAGAGAGTGTCAGGTAGTGTCAGAGAGTTTCAGAGAGTGTCACAGAGTGTCAGAGAGTTTCAGAGAGTTTCAGAGAGAGTCGGAGAGTTTCAGAGATTGTCTGAGAGTTTCAGAGATTGTCAAAGAGTTTCAGAGAGTGTCAGAGAGTGTCAGAGAGATTCAGAGAATGTCAGAGAGTGTCAGAGAGTGTCTGAGAGTTTCAGAGAGTTTCAGAGAATGTCAGAGAGTGTCAGAGAGTGTCAGAGAATGTCGGAGAGTTTCTGAGAGTATCTGTGAGTGTAAGAGAGTGTCAGAGGGTTCTGAGAGTTTCTGAGTGTGTCAGGGAGTGTCACAGAGTGTCAGAGACTGTCAGAGAGTGTCAGAGAGTGTCAGAGAGTTTCAGAGAGTTTCACAGAGTGTCAGAGATTGTCAGAGATTGTCAGAGAGTGTCAGAGGGTGTCAGAGAAAGTCGGAGATTTTCTGAGAGTATCTGTGAGTGTCAGAGAATGTCAGAGAGTTTCACAGTGTGTCACAGACTTTCAGAGAGTGTCTGAGATTGTCTGAGAGTGTCAGAGACTGTCAGAGAATGTCGGAGAGTTTCTGAGGGTATCTGTGAGTGTCAGAGAGTGTCCGAGAGTTTCCCAGTGTGTCACAGAGTGTCAGAGAGTTTCAGAGAGTGTCAGAGAACGTCGGAGAGTTTCTGAGAGTATCTGTGAGTGTCAGAGAGTGTCAGAGACTGTCAGAGACTGTCAGAGGGTTCAGAGAGTGTCTGAGTGTGTCAGAGAGTTTCACAATGTGTCACAGACTGTCAGAGAGTGTCAGAGAGTTTCAGAGAGTGGCAGATCGTGTCAGAGAGTGTCAGAGAGCTTCAGAGAGTGTCACAGACTTTCAGAGAGTGTCAGAGGGTTCAGAGAGTGTCTGAGTATGTCAGAGAGTTTCACAGTGTGTCACAGAGTTTCAGAGAGTGTCAGAGAGTTTCAGAGAGCGTCAGATCGTGTCAGAGAGTGGCAGAGAGTTTCAGAGAGTGTCACAGACATTCAGAGAGTGTCAGAGAGTTTCAGAGAGTGTCAGAGAGTTTCAGAGAGTGTCAGATGGTTCAGAGACTGTCTGAGTGTGTCAGAGAGTTTCACAGTGTGTCACAGAGTTTCAGAGAGTGTCAGAGAGTTTCAGAGAGCGTCAGATCGTGTCAGAGAGTTTCAGAGAGTGTCAGAGAGTTTCAGAGAGTGTCAGAGAATGTGGGACAGCTTCATAGTTTCACAGAATTTCAGAGAGTTTCAGAGAGCTTCAGAGAGTGTCAGAGAGACTCATAGAGCGACAGAGAGTTTCAGAGAATTGTCAGAGAGCGTCAGATCGTTTCAGAGAGTTTCAGAGTGTGTCAGAGAGTGTCTGAGAGTTTCACAGTGTGTCACAGATTGTCAGAGAGTTTCAGAGAGTGTCAGAGTATGTCGGAGAGTTTCTGAGAGTATCTGTGAGTGTCAGAGAGTGTCAGAGAGTTTCAGAGAGCGTCAGATCGTGTCAGAGAGTGTCAGAGAGTTTCAAAGAGTGTCACAGACTGTCAGAGAGTGTCAGAGAGTTTCTGAGAGTGTCAGAGAGTTTCAGAGAGTTTCAGAGAGTGTCAGAGAGTGTCAAAGAGTTTCAGAGAGTGTCAGAGAGTTTCAGACAGTTTCTGAGTGTGTCAGAGAGTGCCTGAGAGTTTCTGAGTGTGTCGGAGAGTGTCAGAGAGTTTCAGGGAGTCTAACAAAGTGTCAGAGTGTGTCAGAGAGTGTCAGAGAGTTTCAGAGAGTGTCAGAGAGGGTCAGAGAGTTTCAGAGAGTTTCTGAGATTGTCACAGCGTGTCAGAGAGTGTCAGAGAGATTGCAGAGAGTGTCAGAGCGTGTCAGAGAACTTCAGAGAGTTTCAGAGAGTTTCAGAGAGTTTCGGAGAGCTTCAGAGAGTTTCAGAGAGTTTCAGAGAGTGTCAGAGATTGTCTGAGAGTTTCAGAGATTGTCAAAGAGTTTCAGAGAGTGTCAGAGAGTGTCAGAGAGATTCAGAGAATGTCAGAGAGTGTCAGAGAGTGTCAGAGAGTGTCTGAGAGTTTCAGAGAGTTTCAGAGAATGTCAGAGAGTGTCAGAGAGTGTCAGAGAATGTCGGAGAGTTTCTGAGAGTATCTGTGAGTGTAACAGAGTGTCAGAGGGTTCTGAGAGTTTCTGAGTGTGTCAGGGAGTGTCACAGAGTGTCAGAGACTGTCAGAGAGTGTCAGAGAGTGTCAGAGAGTTTCAGAGAGTTTCACAGAGTGTCAGAGATTGTCAGAGATTGTCAGAGAGTGTCAGAGGGTGTCAGAGAAAGTCGGAGATTTTCTGAGAGTATCTGTGAGTGTCAGAGAATGTCAGAGAGTTTCACAGTGTGTCACAGACTGTCAGAGAGTGTCAGAGAGTTTCTGAGAGTGTCAGAGAGTTTCAGAGAGTTTCAGAGAGTGTCAGAGAGTGTCAAAGAGTTTCAGAGAGTGTCAGAGAGTTTCAGACAGTTTCTGAGTGTGTCAGAGAGTGCCTGAGAGTTTCTGAGTGTGTCGGAGAGTGTCAGAGAGTGTCAGAGAGTTTCAGGGAGTCTAACAAAGTGTCAGAGTGTGTCAGAGAGTGTCAGAGAGTTTCAGAGAGTGTCAGAGAGGGTCAGAGAGTTTCAGAGAGTTTCTGAGATTGTCACAGCGTGTCAGAGAGTGTCAGAGAGATTGCAGAGAGTGTCAGAGCGTGTCAGAGAACTTCAGAGAGTTTCAGAGAGTTTCAGAGAGTTTCAGAGAGCTTCAGAGAGTTTCAGAGAGTTTCAGAGAGTGTCAGAGATTGTCTGAGAGTTTCAGAGATTGTCAAAGAGTTTCAGAGAGTGTCAGAGAGTGTCAGAGAGATTCAGAGAATGTCAGAGAGTGTCAGAGAGTGTCAGAGAGTGTCTGAGAGTTTCAGAGAGTTTCAGAGAATGTCAGAGAGTGTCAGAGAGTGTCAGAGAATGTCGGAGAGTTTCTGAGAGTATCTGTGAGTGTAACAGAGTGTCAGAGGGTTCTGAGAGTTTCTGAGTGTGTCAGGGAGTGTCACAGAGTGTCAGAGACTGTCAGAGAGTGTCAGAGAGTGTCAGAGAGTTTCAGAGAGTTTCACAGAGTGTCAGAGATTGTCAGAGATTGTCAGAGAGTGTCAGAGGGTGTCAGAGAAAGTCGGAGATTTTCTGAGAGTATCTGTGAGTGTCAGAGAATGTCAGAGAGTTTCACAGTGTGTCACAGAGTGTCAGAGAGTGTCTGAGATTGTCTGAGAGTGTCAGAGACTGTCAGAGAATGTCGGAGAGTTTCTGAGGGTATATGTGAGTGTCAGAGAGTGTCCGAGAGTTTCCCAGTGTGTCACAGAGTGTCAGAGAGTTTCAGAGAGTGTCAGAGAACGTCGGAGAGTTTCTGAGAGTATCGGTGAGTGTCAGAGAGTGTCAGAGACTGTCAGAGACTGTCAGAGGGTTCAGAGAGTGTCTGAGTGTGTCAGAGAGTTTCACAATGTGTCACAGAGTGTCAGAGAGTGTCAGAGAGTTTCAGAGAGTGGCAGATCGTGTCAGAGTGTGTCAGAGAGCTTCAGAGAGTGTCACAGACGTTCAGAGAGTGTCAGAGGGTTCAGAGAGTGTCTGAGTGTGTCAGAGAGTTTCACAGTGTGTCACAGAGTTTCAGAGAGTGTCAGAGAGTTTCAGAGAGCGTCAGATCGTGTCAGAGAGTGGCAGAGAGTTTCAGAGAGTGTCACAGACATTCAGAGAGTGTCAGAGAGTTTCAGAGAGTGTCAGAGAGTTTCAGAGAGTGTCAGAGGGTTCAGAGAGTGTCTGAGTGTGTCAGAGAGTTTCACAGTGTGTCACAGAGTTTCAGAGAGTGTCAGAGAGTTTCAGAGAGCGTCAGATCGTGTCAGAGAGTTTCAGAGAGTGTCAGAGAGTTTCAGAGAGTGTCAGAGAGTGTGGGACAGCTTCATAGTTTCACAGAATTTCAGAGAGTTTCAGAGAGCTTCAGAGAGTGTCAGAGAGACTCATAGAGCGACAGAGAGTTTCAGAGAATTGTCAGAGAGCGTCAGAGCGTTTCAGAGAGTTTCAGAGTGTGTCAGAGAGTGTCTGAGAGTTTCACAGTGTGTCACAGATTGTCAGAGAGTTTCAGAGAGTGTCAGAGTATGTCGGAGAGTTTCTGAGAGTGTCTGTGAGTGTCAGAGAGTGTCAGAGAGTGTCAGAGAGTTTCAGAGAGCGTCAGATCGTGTCAGAGAGTGTCAGAGAGTTTCAGGGAGTGTCACAGACTGTCAGAGAGTGTCACACAGTTTCTGAGAGTGTCAGAGAGTTTCAGAGAGTTTCAGAGAGTGTCAGAGAGTGTCAAAGAGTTTCAAAGAGTGTCAGAGAGTTTCAGACAGTTTCTGAGTGTGTCAGAGAGTGCCAGAGAGTTTCTGAGTGTGTCGGAGAGTGTCAGAGAGTGTCAGAGAGTTTCAGGGAGTCTAACAAAGTGTCAGAGAGTGTCAGAGAGTGTCAGAGAGTTTCAGAGAGTGTCAGAGAGGGTCAGAGAGTTTCAGAGAGTTTCTGAGATTGTCACAGCGTGTCAGAGAGTGTCAGAGAGATTGCAGAGAGTGTCAGAGCGTGTCAGAGAACTTCAGAGAGTTTCAGAGAGTTTCAGAGAGCTTCAGAGAGTTTCAGAGAGTTTCAGAGAGTGTCAGAGATTGTCTGAGAGTTTCAGAGATTGTCAAAGAGTTTCAGAGAGTGTCAGAGAGTGTCAGAGAGATTCAGAGAATGTCAGAGAGTGTCAGAGAGTGTCTGAGAGTTTCAGAGAGTTTCAGAGAATGTCAGAGAGTGTCAGAGAGTGTCAGAGAATGTCGGAGAGTTTCTGAGAGTATCTGTGAGTGTAAGAGAGTGTCAGAGGGTTCTGAGAGTTTCTGAGTGTGTCAGGGAGTGTCACAGAGTGTCAGAGACTGTCAGAGAGTGTCAGAGAGTGTCAGAGAGTTTCAGAGAGTTTCACAGAGTGTCAGAGATTGTCAGAGAGTGTCAGAGGGTGTCAGAGAAAGTCAGAGATTTTCTGAGAGTATCTGTGAGTGTCAGAGAATGTCAGAGAGTTTCACAGTGTGTCACAGACTTTCAGAGAGTGTCTGAGATTGTCTGAGAGTGTCAGAGACTGTCAGAGAATGTCGGAGAGTTTCTGAGGGTATCTGTGAGTGTCAGAGAGTGTCCGAGAGTTTCCCAGTGTGTCACAGAGTGTCAGAGAGTTTCAGAGAGTGTCAGAGAACGTCGGAGAGTTTCTGAGAGTATCGGTGAGTGTCAGAGAGTGTCAGAGACTGTCAGAGACTGTCAGAGGGTTCAGAGAGTGTCTGAGTGTGTCAGAGAGTTTCACAATGTGTCACAGAGTGTCAGAGAGTGTCAGAGAGTTTCAGAGAGTGGCAGATCGTGTCAGAGAGTGTCAGAGAGCTTCAGAGAGTGTCACAGACGTTCAGAGAGTGTCAGAGGGTTCAGAGAGTGTCTGAGTGTGTCAGAGAGTTTCACAGTGTGTCACAGAGTTTCAGAGAGTGTCAGAGAGTTTCAGAGAGCGTCAGATCGTGTCAGAGAGTGGCAGAGAGTTTCAGAGAGTGTCACAGACATTCAGAGAGTGTCAGAGAGTTTCAGAGAGTGTCAGAGAGTTTCAGAGAGTGTCAGAGGGTTCAGAGTGTGTCTGAGTGTGTCAGAGAGTTTCACAGTGTGTCACAGAGTTTCAGAGAGTGTCAGAGAGTTTCAGAGAGCGTCAGATCGTGTCAGAGAGTTTCAGAGAGTGTCAGAGAGTTTCAGAGAGTGTCAGAGAGTGTGGGACAGCTTCATAGTTTCACAGAATTTCAGAGAGTTTCAGAGAGCTTCAGAGAGTGTCAGAGAGACTCATAGAGCGACAGAGAGTTTCAGAGAATTGTCAGAGAGCGTCAGAGCGTTTCAGAGAGTTTCAGAGTGTGTCAGAGAGTGTCTGAGAGTTTCACAGTGTGTCACAGATTGTCAGAGAGTTTCAGAGAGTGTCAGAGTATGTCGGAGAGTTTCTGAGAGTGTCTGTGAGTGTCAGAGAGTGTCAGAGAGTGTCAGAGAGTTTCAGAGAGCGTCAGATCGTGTCAGAGAGTGTCAGAGAGTTTCAGGGAGTGTCACAGACTGTCAGAGAGTGTCACACAGTTTCTGAGAGTGTCAGAGAGTTTCAGAGAGTTTCAGAGAGTGTCAGAGAGTGTCAAAGAGTTTCAGAGAGTGTCAGAGAGTTTCAGACAGTTTCTGAGTGTGTCAGAGAGTGCCAGAGAGTTTCTGAGTGTGTCGGAGAGTGTCAGAGAGTGTCAGAGAGTTTCAGGGAGTCTAACAAAGTGTCAGAGAGTGTCAGAGAGTGTCAGAGAGTTTCAGAGAGTGTCAGAGAGGGTCAGAGAGTTTCAGAGAGTTTCTGAGATTGTCACAGCGTGTCAGAGAGTGTCAGAGAGATTTCAGAGAGTGTCAGAGCGTGTCAGAGAACTTCAGAGAGTTTCAGAGAGTTTCAGAGAGTTTCAGAGAGCTTCAGAGAGTTTCAGAGAGTTTCAGAGAGTGTCAGAGATTGTCTGAGAGTTTCAGAGATTGTCAAAGAGTTTCAGAGAGTGTCAGAGAGTGTCAGAGAGATTCAGAGAATGTCAGAGAGTGTCAGAGAGTGTCTGAGAGTTTCAGAGAGTTTCAGAGAATGTCAGAGAGTGTCAGAGAGTGTCAGAGAATGTCGGAGAGTTTCTGAGAGTATCTGTGAGTGTAAGAGAGTGTCAGAGGGTTCTGAGAGTTTCTGAGTGTGTCAGGGAGTGTCACAGAGTGTCAGAGACTGTCAGAGAGTGTCAGAGAGTGTCAGAGAGTTTCAGAGAGTTTCACAGAGTGTCAGAGATTGTCAGAGAGTGTCAGAGGGTGTCAGAGAAAGTCAGAGATTTTCTGAGAGTATCTGTGAGTGTCAGAGAGTGTCAGAGACTGTCAGAGACTGTCAGAGGGTTCAGAGAGTGTCTGAGTGTGTCAGAGAGTTTCACAATGTGTCACAGACTGTCAGAGAGTGTCAGAGAGTTTCAGAGAGTGGCAGATCGTGTCAGAGAGTGTCAGAGAGCTTCAGAGAGTGTCACAGACTTTCAGAGAGTGTCAGAGGGTTCAGAGAGTGTCTGAGTATGTCAGAGAGTTTCACAGTGTGTCACAGAGTTTCAGAGAGTGTCAGAGAGTTTCAGAGAGCGTCAGATCGTGTCAGAGAGTGGCAGAGAGTTTCAGAGAGTGTCACAGACATTCAGAGAGTGTCAGAGAGTTTCAGAGAGTGTCAGAGAGTTTCAGAGAGTGTCAGATGGTTCAGAGAGTGTCTGAGTGTGTCTGAGAGTTTCACAGTGTGTCACAGAGTTTCAGAGAGTGTCAGAGAGTTTCAGAGAGCGTCAGATCGTGTCAGAGAGTTTCAGAGAGTGTCAGAGAGTTTCAGAGAGTGTCAGAGAATGTGGGACAGCTTCATAGTTTCACAGAATTTCAGAGAGTTTCAGAGAGCTTCAGAGAGTGTCAGAGAGACTCATAGAGCGACAGAGAGTTTCAGAGAATTGTCAGAGAGCGTCAGATCGTTTCAGAGAGTTTCAGAGTGTGTCAGAGAGTGTCTGAGAGTTTCACAGTGTGTCACAGATTGTCAGAGAGTTTCAGAGAGTGTCAGAGTATGTCGGAGAGTTTCTGAGAGTATCGGTGAGTGTCAGAGAGTGTCAGAGAGTTTCAGAGAGCGTCAGATCGTGTCAGAGAGTGTCAGAGAGTTTCAGAGAGTGTCACAGACTGTCAGAGAGTGTCAGAGAGTTTCTGAGAGTGTCAGAGAGTTTCAGAGAGTTTCAGAGAGTGTCAGAGAGTGTCAAAGAGTTTCAGAGAGTGTCAGAGAGTTTCAGACAGTTTCTGAGTGTGTCAGAGAGTGCCTGAGAGTTTCTGAGTGTGTCGGAGAGTGTCAGAGAGTGTCAGAGAGTTTCAGGGAGTCTAACAAAGTGTCAGAGTGTGTCAGAGAGTGTCAGAGAGTTTCAGAGAGTGTCAGAGAGGGTCAGAGAGTTTCAGAGAGTTTCTGAGATTGTCACAGCGTGTCAGAGAGTGTCAGAGAGATTGCAGAGAGTGTCAGAGCGTGTCAGAGAACTTCAGAGAGTTTCAGAGAGTTTCAGAGAGTTTCAGAGAGCTTCAGAGAGTTTCAGAGAGTTTCAGAGAGTGTCAGAGATTGTCTGAGAGTTTCAGAGATTGTCAAAGAGTTTCAGAGAGTGTCAGAGAGTGTCAGAGAGATTCAGAGAATGTCAGAGAGTGTCAGAGAGTGTCAGAGAGTGTCTGAGAGTTTCAGAGAGTTTCAGAGAGTGTCAGAGAGTGTCAGAGAATGTCGGAGAGTTTCTGAGAGTATCTGTGAGTGTAAGAGAGTGTCAGAGGGTTCTGAGAGTTTCTGAGTGTGTCAGGGAGTGTCACAGAGTGTCAGAGACTGTCAGAGAGTGTCAGAGAGTGTCAGAGAGTTTCAGAGAGTTTCACAGAGTGTCAGAGATTGTCAGAGATTGTCAGAGAGTGTCAGAGGGTGTCAGAGAAAGTCGGAGATTTTCTGAGAGTATCTGTGAGTGTCAGAGAATGTCAGAGAGTTTCACAGTGTGTCACAGACTGTCAGAGAGTGTCAGAGAGTTTCTGAGAGTGTCAGAGAGTTTCAGAGAGTTTCAGAGAGTGTCAGAGAGTGTCAAAGAGTTTCAGAGAGTGTCAGAGAGTTTCAGACAGTTTCTGAGTGTGTCAGAGAGTGCCTGAGAGTTTCTGAGTGTGTCGGAGAGTGTCAGAGAGTGTCAGAGAGTTTCAGGGAGTCTAACAAAGTGTCAGAGTGTGTCAGAGAGTGTCAGAGAGTTTCAGAGAGTGTCAGAGAGGGTCAGAGAGTTTCAGAGAGTTTCTGAGATTGTCACAGCGTGTCAGAGAGTGTCAGAGAGATTGCAGAGAGTGTCAGAGCGTGTCAGAGAACTTCAGAGAGTTTCAGAGAGTTTCAGAGAGTTTCAGAGAGCTTCAGAGAGTTTCAGAGAGTTTCAGAGAGTGTCAGAGATTGTCTGAGAGTTTCAGAGATTGTCAAAGAGTTTCAGAGAGTGTCAGAGAGTGTCAGAGAGATTCAGAGAATGTCAGAGAGTGTCAGAGAGTGTCAGAGAGTGTCTGAGAGTTTCAGAGAGTTTCAGAGAATGTCAGAGAGTGTCAGAGAGTGTCAGAGAATGTCGGAGAGTTTCTGAGAGTATCTGTGAGTGTAACAGAGTGTCAGAGGGTTCTGAGAGTTTCTGAGTGTGTCAGGGAGTGTCACAGAGTGTCAGAGACTGTCAGAGAGTGTCAGAGAGTGTCAGAGAGTTTCAGAGAGTTTCACAGAGTGTCAGAGATTGTCAGAGATTGTCAGAGAGTGTCAGAGGGTGTCAGAGAAAGTCGGAGATTTTCTGAGAGTATCTGTGAGTGTCAGAGAATGTCAGAGAGTTTCACAGTGTGTCACAGAGTGTCAGAGAGTGTCTGAGATTGTCTGAGAGTGTCAGAGACTGTCAGAGAATGTCGGAGAGTTTCTGAGGGTATCTGTGAGTGTCAGAGAGTGTCCGAGAGTTTCCCAGTGTGTCACAGAGTGTCAGAGAGTTTCAGAGAGTGTCAGAGAACGTCGGAGAGTTTCTGAGAGTATCGGTGAGTGTCAGAGAGTGTCAGAGACTGTCAGAGACTGTCAGAGGGTTCAGAGAGTGTCTGAGTGTGTCAGAGAGTTTCACAATGTGTCACAGAGTGTCAGAGAGTGTCAGAGAGTTTCAGAGAGTGGCAGATCGTGTCAGAGAGTGTCAGAGAGCTTCAGAGAGTGTCACAGACGTTCAGAGAGTGTCAGAGGGTTCAGAGAGTGTCTGAGTGTGTCAGAGAGTTTCACAGTGTGTCACAGAGTTTCAGAGAGTGTCAGAGAGTTTCAGAGAGCGTCAGATCGTGTCAGAGAGTGGCAGAGAGTTTCAGAGAGTGTCACAGACATTCAGAGAGTGTCAGAGAGTTTCAGAGAGTGTCAGAGAGTTTCAGAGAGTGTCAGAGGGTTCAGAGAGTGTCTGAGTGTGTCAGAGAGTTTCACAGTGTGTCACAGAGTTTCAGAGAGTGTCAGAGAGTTTCAGAGAGCGTCAGATCGTGTCAGAGAGTTTCAGAGAGTGTCAGAGAGTTTCAGAGAGTGTCAGAGAGTGTGGGACAGCTTCATAGTTTCACAGAATTTCAGAGAGTTTCAGAGAGCTTCAGAGAGTGTCAGAGAGACTCATAGAGCGACAGAGAGTTTCAGAGAATTGTCAGAGAGCGTCAGAGCGTTTCAGAGAGTTTCAGAGTGTGTCAGAGAGTGTCTGAGAGTTTCACAGTGTGTCACAGATTGTCAGAGAGTTTCAGAGAGTGTCAGAGTATGTCGGAGAGTTTCTGAGAGTGTCTGTGAGTGTCAGAGAGTGTCAGAGAGTGTCAGAGAGTTTCAGAGAGCGTCAGATCGTGTCAGAGAGTGTCAGAGAGTTTCAGGGAGTGTCACAGACTGTCAGAGAGTGTCACACAGTTTCTGAGAGTGTCAGAGAGTTTCAGAGAGTTTCAGAGAGTGTCAGAGAGTGTCAAAGAGTTTCAGAGAGTGTCAGAGAGTTTCAGACAGTTTCTGAGTGTGTCAGAGAGTGCCAGAGAGTTTCTGAGTGTGTCGGAGAGTGTCAGAGAGTGTCAGAGAGTTTCAGGGAGTCTAACAAAGTGTCAGAGAGTGTCAGAGAGTGTCAGAGAGTTTCAGAGAGTGTCAGAGAGGGTCAGAGAGTTTCAGAGAGTTTCTGAGATTGTCACAGCGTGTCAGAGAGTGTCAGAGAGATTGCAGAGAGTGTCAGAGCGTGTCAGAGAACTTCAGAGAGTTTCAGAGAGTTTCAGAGAGTTTCAGAGAGCTTCAGAGAGTTTCAGAGAGTTTCAGAGAGTGTCAGAGATTGTCTGAGAGTTTCAGAGATTGTCAAAGAGTTTCAGAGAGTGTCAGAGAGTGTCAGAGAGATTCAGAGAATGTCAGAGAGTGTCAGAGAGTGTCTGAGAGTTTCAGAGAGTTTCAGAGAATGTCAGAGAGTGTCAGAGAGTGTCAGAGAATGTCGGAGAGTTTCTGAGAGTATCTGTGAGTGTAAGAGAGTGTCAGAGGGTTCTGAGAGTTTCTGAGTGTGTCAGGGAGTGTCACAGAGTGTCAGAGACTGTCAGAGAGTGTCAGAGAGTGTCAGAGAGTTTCAGAGAGTTTCACAGAGTGTCAGAGATTGTCAGAGAGTGTCAGAGGGTGTCAGAGAAAGTCAGAGATTTTCTGAGAGTATCTGTGAGTGTCAGAGAATGTCAGAGAGTTTCACAGTGTGTCACAGAGTGTCAGAGAGTGTCTGAGATTGTCTGAGAGTGTCAGAGACTGTCAGAGAATGTCGGAGAGTTTCTGAGGGTATCTGTGAGTGTCAGAGAGTGTCCGAGAGTTTCCCAGTGTGTCACAGTGTGTCAGAGAGTTTCAGAGAGTGTCAGAGAACGTCGGAGAGTTTCTGAGAGTATCGGTGAGTGTCAGAGAGTGTCAGAGACTGTCAGAGACTGTCAGAGGGTTCAGAGAGTGTCTGAGTGTGTCAGAGAGTTTCACAATGTGTCACAGAGTGTCAGAGAGTGTCAGAGAGTTTCAGAGAGTGGCAGATCGTGTCAGAGAGTGTCAGAGAGCTTCAGAGAGTGTCACAGACGTTCAGAGAGTGTCAGAGGGTTCAGAGAGTGTCTGAGTGTGTCAGAGAGTTTCACAGTGTGTCACAGAGTTTCAGAGAGTGTCAGAGAGTTTCAGAGAGCGTCAGATCGTGTCAGAGAGTGGCAGAGAGTTTCAGAGAGTGTCACAGACATTCAGAGAGTGTCAGAGAGTTTCAGAGAGTGTCAGAGAGTTTCAGAGAGTGTCAGAGGGTTCAGAGAGTGTCTGAGTGTGTCAGAGAGTTTCACAGTGTGTCACAGAGTTTCAGAGAGTGTCAGAGAGTTTCAGAGAGCGTCAGATCGTGTCAGAGAGTTTCAGAGAGTGTCAGAGAGTTTCAGAGAGTGTCAGAGAGTGTGGGACAGCTTCATAGTTTCACAGAATTTCAGAGAGTTTCAGAGAGCTTCAGAGAGTGTCAGAGAGACTCATAGAGCGACAGAGAGTTTCAGAGAATTGTCAGAGAGCGTCAGAGCGTTTCAGAGAGTTTCAGAGTGTGTCAGAGAGTGTCTGAGAGTTTCACAGTGTGTCACAGATTGTCAGAGAGTTTCAGAGAGTGTCAGAGTATGTCGGAGAGTTTCTGAGAGTGTCTGTGAGTGTCAGAGAGTGTCAGAGAGTGTCAGAGAGTTTCAGAGAGCGTCAGATCGTGTCAGAGAGTGTCAGAGAGTTTCAGGGAGTGTCACAGACTGTCAGAGAGTGTCACACAGTTTCTGAGAGTGTCAGAGAGTTTCAGAGAGTTTCAGAGAGTGTCAGAGAGTGTCAAAGAGTTTCAGAGAGTGTCAGAGAGTTTCAGACAGTTTCTGAGTGTGTCAGAGAGTGCCAGAGAGTTTCTGAGTGTGTCGGAGAGTGTCAGAGAGTGTCAGAGAGTTTCAGGGAGTCTAACAAAGTGTCAGAGAGTGTCAGAGAGTGTCAGAGAGTTTCAGAGAGTGTCAGAGAGGGTCAGAGAGTTTCAGAGAGTTTCTGAGATTGTCACAGCGTGTCAGAGAGTGTCAGAGAGATTGCAGAGAGTGTCAGAGCGTGTCAGAGAACTTCAGAGAGTTTCAGAGAGTTTCAGAGAGTTTCAGAGAGCTTCAGAGAGTTTCAGAGAGTTTCAGAGAGTGTCAGAGATTGTCTGAGAGTTTCAGAGATTGTCAAAGAGTTTCAGAGAGTGTCAGAGAGTGTCAGAGAGATTCAGAGAATGTCAGAGAGTGTCAGAGAGTGTCTGAGAGTTTCAGAGAGTTTCAGAGAATGTCAGAGAGTGTCAGAGAGTGTCAGAGAATGTCGGAGAGTTTCTGAGAGTATCTGTGAGTGTAAGAGAGTGTCAGAGGGTTCTGAGAGTTTCTGAGTGTGTCAGGGAGTGTCACAGAGTGTCAGAGACTGTCAGAGAGTGTCAGAGAGTGTCAGAGAGTTTCAGAGAGTTTCACAGAGTGTCAGAGATTGTCAGAGAGTGTCAGAGGGTGTCAGAGAAAGTCAGAGATTTTCTGAGAGTATCTGTGAGTGTCAGAGAGTGTCAGAGACTGTCAGAGACTGTCAGAGGGTTCAGAGAGTGTCTGAGTGTGTCAGAGAGTTTCACAATGTGTCACAGACTGTCAGAGAGTGTCAGAGAGTTTCAGAGAGTGGCAGATCGTGTCAGAGAGTGTCAGAGAGCTTCAGAGAGTGTCACAGACTTTCAGAGAGTGTCAGAGGGTTCAGAGAGTGTCTGAGTATGTCAGAGAGTTTCACAGTGTGTCACAGAGTTTCAGAGAGTGTCAGAGAGTTTCAGAGAGCGTCAGATCGTGTCAGAGAGTGGCAGAGAGTTTCAGAGAGTGTCACAGACATTCAGAGAGTGTCAGAGAGTTTCAGAGAGTGTCAGAGAGTTTCAGAGAGTGTCAGATGGTTCAGAGAGTGTCTGAGTGTGTCTGAGAGTTTCACAGTGTGTCACAGAGTTTCAGAGAGTGTCAGAGAGTTTCAGAGAGCGTCAGATCGTGTCAGAGAGTTTCAGAGAGTGTCAGAGAGTTTCAGAGAGTGTCAGAGAATGTGGGACAGCTTCATAGTTTCACAGAATTTCAGAGAGTTTCAGAGAGCTTCAGAGAGTGTCAGAGAGACTCATAGAGCGACAGAGAGTTTCAGAGAATTGTCAGAGAGCGTCAGATCGTTTCAGAGAGTTTCAGAGTGTGTCAGAGAGTGTCTGAGAGTTTCACAGTGTGTCACAGATTGTCAGAGAGTTTCAGAGAGTGTCAGAGTATGTCGGAGAGTTTCTGAGAGTATCGGTGAGTGTCAGAGAGTGTCAGAGAGTTTCAGAGAGCGTCAGATCGTGTCAGAGAGTGTCAGAGAGTTTCAGAGAGTGTCACAGACTGTCAGAGAGTGTCAGAGAGTTTCTGAGAGTGTCAGAGAGTTTCAGAGAGTTTCAGAGAGTGTCAGAGAGTGTCAAAGAGTTTCAGAGAGTGTCAGAGAGTTTCAGACAGTTTCTGAGTGTGTCAGAGAGTGCCTGAGAGTTTCTGAGTGTGTCGGAGAGTGTCAGAGAGTGTCAGAGAGTTTCAGGGAGTCTAACAAAGTGTCAGAGAGTGTCAGAGAGTTTCAGAGAGTGTCAGAGAGGGTCAGAGAGTTTCAGAGAGTTTCTGAGATTGTCACAGCGTGTCAGAGAGTGTCAGAGAGATTGCAGAGAGTGTCAGAGCGTGTCAGAGAACTTCAGAGAGTTTCAGAGAGTTTCAGAGAGTTTCAGAGAGCTTCAGAGAGTTTCAGAGAGTTTCAGAGAGTGTCAGAGATTGTCTGAGAGTTTCAGAGATTGTCAAAGAGTTTCAGAGAGTGTCAGAGAGTGTCAGAGAGATTCAGAGAATGTCAGAGAGTGTCAGAGAGTGTCAGAGAGTGTCTGAGAGTTTCAGAGAGTTTCAGAGAGTGTCAGAGAGTGTCAGAGAATGTCGGAGAGTTTCTGAGAGTATCTGTGAGTGTAACAGAGTGTCAGAGGGTTCTGAGAGTTTCTGAGTGTGTCAGGGAGTGTCACAGAGTGTCAGAGACTGTCAGAGAGTGTCAGAGAGTGTCAGAGAGTTTCAGAGAGTTTCACAGAGTGTCAGAGATTGTCAGAGATTGTCAGAGAGTGTCAGAGGGTGTCAGAGAAAGTCGGAGATTTTCTGAGAGTATCTGTGAGTGTCAGAGAATGTCAGAGAGTTTCACAGTGTGTCACAGACTGTCAGAGAGTGTCAGAGAGTTTCTGAGAGTGTCAGAGAGTTTCAGAGAGTTTCAGAGAGTGTCAGAGAGTGTCAAAGAGTTTCAGAGAGTGTCAGAGAGTTTCAGACAGTTTCTGAGTGTGTCAGAGAGTGCCTGAGAGTTTCTGAGTGTGTCGGAGAGTGTCAGAGAGTGTCAGAGAGTTTCAGGGAGTCTAACAAAGTGTCAGAGTGTGTCAGAGAGTGTCAGAGAGTTTCAGAGAGTGTCAGAGAGGGTCAGAGAGTTTCAGAGAGTTTCTGAGATTGTCACAGCGTGTCAGAGAGTGTCAGAGAGATTGCAGAGAGTGTCAGAGCGTGTCAGAGAACTTCAGAGAGTTTCAGAGAGTTTCAGAGAGTTTCAGAGAGCTTCAGAGAGTTTCAGAGAGTTTCAGAGAGTGTCAGAGATTGTCTGAGAGTTTCAGAGATTGTCAAAGAGTTTCAGAGAGTGTCAGAGAGTGTCAGAGAGATTCAGAGAATGTCAGAGAGTGTCAGAGAGTGTCAGAGAGTGTCAGAGAGTGTCTGAGAGTTTCAGAGAGTTTCAGAGAATGTCAGAGAGTGTCAGAGAGTGTCAGAGAATGTCGGAGAGTTTCTGAGAGTATCTGTGAGTGTAACAGAGTGTCAGAGGGTTCTGAGAGTTTCTGAGTGTGTCAGGGAGTGTCACAGAGTGTCAGAGACTGTCAGAGAGTGTCAGAGAGTGTCAGAGAGTTTCAGAGAGTTTCACAGAGTGTCAGAGATTGTCAGAGATTGTCAGAGAGTGTCAGAGGGTGTCAGAGAAAGTCGGAGATTTTCTGAGAGTATCTGTGAGTGTCAGAGAATGTCAGAGAGTTTCACAGTGTGTCACAGACTGTCAGAGAGTGTCAGAGAGTTTCTGAGAGTGTCAGAGAGTTTCAGAGAGTTTCAGAGAGTGTCAGAGAGTGTCAAAGAGTTTCAGAGAGTGTCAGAGAGTTTCAGACAGTTTCTGAGTGTGTCAGAGAGTGCCTGAGAGTTTCTGAGTGTGTCGGAGAGTGTCAGAGAGTGTCAGAGAGTTTCAGGGAGTCTAACAAAGTGTCAGAGTGTGTCAGAGAGTGTCAGAGAGTTTCAGAGAGTGTCAGAGAGGGTCAGAGAGTTTCAGCGAGTTTCTGAGATTGTCACAGCGTGTCAGAGAGTGTCAGAGAGATTGCAGAGAGTGTCAGAGCGTGTCAGAGAACTTCAGAGAGTTTCAGAGAGTTTCAGAGAGTTTCAGAGAGCTTCAGAGAGTTTCAGAGAGTTTCAGAGAGTGTCAGAGATTGTCTGAGAGTTTCAGAGATTGTCAAAGAGTTTCAGAGAGTGTCAGAGAGTGTCAGAGAGATTCAGAGAATGTCAGAGAGTGTCAGAGAGTGTCAGAGAGTGTCTGAGAGTTTCAGAGAGTTTCAGAGAATGTCAGAGAGTGTCAGAGAATGTCGGAGAGTTTCTGAGAGTATCTGTGAGTGTAACAGAGTGTCAGAGGGTTCTGAGAGTTTCTGAGTGTGTCAGGGAGTGTCACAGAGTGTCAGAGACTGTCAGAGAGTGTCAGAGAGTGTCAGAGAGTTTCAGAGAGTTTCACAGAGTGTCAGAGATTGTCAGAGATTGTCAGAGAGTGTCAGAGGGTGTCAGAGAAAGTCGGAGATTTTCTGAGAGTATCTGTGAGTGTCAGAGAATGTCAGAGAGTTTCACAGTGTGTCACAGAGTGTCAGAGAGTGTCTGAGATTGTCTGAGAGTGTCAGAGACTGTCAGAGAATGTCGGAGAGTTTCTGAGGGTATCTGTGAGTGTCAGAGAGTGTCCGAGAGTTTCCCAGTGTGTCACAGAGTGTCAGAGAGTTTCAGAGAGTGTCAGAGAACGTCGGAGAGTTTCTGAGAGTATCGGTGAGTGTCAGAGAGTGTCAGAGACCGTCAGAGACTGTCAGAGGGTTCAGAGAGTGTCTGAGTGTGTCAGAGAGTTTCACAATGTGTCACAGAGTGTCAGAGAGTGTCAGAGAGTTTCAGAGAGTGGCAGATCGTGTCAGAGAGTGTCAGAGAGCTTCAGAGAGTGTCACAGACGTTCAGAGAGTGTCAGAGGGTTCAGAGAGTGTCTGAGTGTGTCAGAGAGTTTCACAGTGTGTCACAGAGTTTCAGAGAGTGTCAGAGAGTTTCAGAGAGCGTCAGATCGTGTCAGAGAGTGGCAGAGAGTTTCAGAGAGTGTCACAGACATTCAGAGAGTGTCAGAGAGTTTCAGAGAGTGTCAGAGAGTTTCAGAGAGTGTCAGAGGGTTCAGAGAGTGTCTGAGTGTGTCAGAGAGTTTCACAGTGTGTCACAGAGTTTCAGAGAGTGTCAGAGAGTTTCAGAGAGCGTCAGATCGTGTCAGAGAGTTTCAGAGAGTGTCAGAGAGTTTCAGAGAGTGTCAGAGAGTGTGGGACAGCTTCATAGTTTCACAGAATTTCAGAGAGTTTCAGAGAGCTTCAGAGAGTGTCAGAGAGACTCATAGAGCGACAGAGAGTTTCAGAGAATTGTCAGAGAGCGTCAGAGCGTTTCAGAGAGTTTCAGAGTGTGTCAGAGAGTGTCTGAGAGTTTCACAGTGTGTCACAGATTGTCAGAGAGTTTCAGAGAGTGTCAGAGTATGTCGGAGAGTTTCTGAGAGTGTCTGTGAGTGTCAGAGAGTGTCAGAGAGTGTCAGAGAGTTTCAGAGAGCGTCAGATCGTGTCAGAGAGTGTCAGAGAGTTTCAGGGAGTGTCACAGACTGTCAGAGAGTGTCACACAGTTTCTGAGAGTGTCAGAGAGTTTCAGAGAGTTTCAGAGAGTGTCAGAGAGTGTCAAAGAGTTTCAGAGAGTGTCAGAGAGTTTCAGACAGTTTCTGAGTGTGTCAGAGAGTGCCAGAGAGTTTCTGAGTGTGTCGGAGAGTGTCAGAGAGTGTCAGAGAGTTTCAGGGAGTCTAACAAAGTGTCAGAGAGTGTCAGAGAGTGTCAGAGAGTTTCAGAGAGTGTCAGAGAGGGTCAGAGAGTTTCAGAGAGTTTCTGAGATTGTCACAGCGTGTCAGAGAGTGTCAGAGAGATTGCAGAGAGTGTCAGAGCGTGTCAGAGAACTTCAGAGAGTTTCAGAGAGTTTCAGAGAGTTTCAGAGAGCTTCAGAGAGTTTCAGAGAGTTTCAGAGAGTGTCAGAGATTGTCTGAGAGTTTCAGAGATTGTCAAAGAGTTTCAGAGAGTGTCAGAGAGTGTCAGAGAGATTCAGAGAATGTCAGAGAGTGTCAGAGAGTGTCTGAGAGTGTCTGAGAGTTTCAGAGAGTTTCAGAGAATGTCAGAGAGTGTCAGAGAGTGTCAGAGAATGTCGGAGAGTTTCTGAGAGTATCTGTGAGTGTAAGAGAGTGTCAGAGGGTTCTGAGAGTTTCTGAGTGTGTCAGGGAGTGTCACAGAGTGTCAGAGACTGTCAGAGAGTGTCAGAGAGTGTCAGAGAGTTTCAGAGAGTTTCACAGAGTGTCAGAGATTGTCAGAGAGTGTCAGAGGGTGTCAGAGAAAGTCAGAGATTTTCTGAGAGTATCTGTGAGTGTCAGAGAATGTCAGAGAGTTTCACAGTGTGTCACAGAGTGTCAGAGAGTGTCTGAGATTGTCTGAGAGTGTCAGAGACTGTCAGAGAATGTCGGAGAGTTTCTGAGGGTATCTGTGAGTGTCAGAGAGTGTCCGAGAGTTTCCCAGTGTGTCACAGAGTGTCAGAGAGTTTCAGAGAGTGTCAGAGAACGTCGGAGAGTTTCTGAGAGTATCTCTGAGTGTCAGAGAGTGTCAGAGACTGTCAGAGACTGTCAGAGGGTTCAGAGAGTGTCTGAGTGTGTCAGAGAGTTTCACAATGTGTCACAGAGTGTCAGAGAGTGTCAGCGAGTTTCAGAGAGTGGCAGATCGTGTCAGAGAGTGTCAGAGAGCTTCAGAGAGTGTCACAGACTTTCAGAGAGTGTCAGAGAGTGTCAGAGAGTGTCAGAGAGTTTCAGAGAGTGTCAGATCGTGTCAGAGAGTGTCAGAGAGTTTCAGAGAGTGTCACAGACAGTCAGAGTGTGTCAGAGGGTTTCTGAGAGTGTCAGAGAGTTTCAGAGAGTTTCAGAAAGTGTCAGAAAGTTTCAGAGAGTGTCAGATAGTGTCAGAGAGTTTCAGAGAGTGTCACAGAGTGTCAGAGAGTTTCAGAGAGCTTCAGAGAGTGTCAGAGAGTGTCAGAGAGTGTCAGAGAGTTTCACAGAGTTTCAGAGAATGTCAGAGAGTTTCAGAGAGCGTCAAACACTGTCTGAGAGTGTCAGAGTCTGTCAAAGAGTTTCAGAGAGTGTCAGAGAGTTTCTGAGAGTGTCAGAGAGTGCCAGAGAGTTTCTGAGTGTGTCGGAGAGTGTCAGAGAGTGCCAGAGAGTTTCTGAGTGTGTCAGGGAGTGTCACAGAGTTTCAGAGACTGTCAGAGAGTGTCAGAGATTTTCAGAGAGTTTCACAGAGTGTCCGAGAGTGTCAGAGAGTGTCAGAGGGTGTCAGAGAGTTTCAGAGAGTTTCACAGAGTGTCAGAGAGTTTCAGAGAGTGTCAGAGAGTTTCAGAGAGTTTCTGAGAGTGTCAGAGAGTGCCAGTGAGTTTCTGAGTGTTTCAGGGAGTGTCACAGAGTGTCAGAGACTCTCAGAGATTTTCAGAGAGTTTCAGAGAGTTTCACAGAGTGTCAGAGAGTGTCAGAGGGTGTCAGAGAATGTCAGAGAGTGTCAGAAAGTTTCAGAGAGTGTCAGAGTGTTTCAGACAGTGTCACAGAGTGTCAGAGAGTTTCAGAGAGCTTCAGAGAGTGTCAGAGAGTGTCAGAGAGTGTCAGAGAGTTTCAGAGAGTTTCAGAGAGTGTCAGAAAGTTTCAGAGAGTTTCAGACACTGTCTGAGAGTGTCGGAGAAAGTCAAAGAGCTCAGTGAGTGTCAGAGAGTTTCAGAGAGATTCAAAGAGTTTCAGAGAGTGTCAGAGAGTTTCAGAGAGTTTCTGAGAGTGTCAGAGAGTGCCAGAGAGTTTTTGAGAGTGTCGGAGAGTGTCATAGAATTTCAGAGAGTGTCACAAAGTGTCAGAGAGTGTCAGAGAGTGTCAGAGAGTTTCAGAGAGTGTCAGAGACGGTCAGAGAGTTTCAGAGAGTTTCTGAGAGTGTCACAGCGTGTCAGAGAGTGTCAGAGAGATTGCAGAGAGTGTCAGAGTGTGTCAGAGAGCTTCAGAGAGTGTCAGGGATTTTCAGAGTGTTTCAGAGAGCTTCAGAGAGTTTCAGAGAGTTTCAGAGAGTGTCAGAGATTGTCTGAGAGTTTCAGAGATTGTCAAAGAGTTTCAGAGAGTGTCAGAGAGTGTCAGAGAGTTTCAGAGAATGTCAGAGAGTGTCAGAGAGTGTCTGAGAGTTTCAGAGAGTTTCAGAGAATGTCAGAGAGTGTCAGAGAATGTCGGAGAGTTTCTGAGAGTATCTGTGAGAGGAAGAGAGTGTTAGATGGTTCTGAGAGTTTCTGAGTGTGTCAGGGAGTGTCACAGAGTGTCAGAGACTGTCAGAGAGTGTCAGAGAGTTTCAGAGAGTTTCACAGAGTGTCAGAGATTGTCAGAGAGTTTCAGAGAGTGTCAGAGAGTGTCAAAGAGTTTCAGAGAGTGTCAGAGAGTTTCAGACAGTTTCTGAGTGTGTCAGAGAGTGCCTGAGAGTTTCTGAGTGTGTCGGAGAGTGTCAGAGAGTGTCAGAGAGTTTCAGGGAGTCTAACAAAGTTTCAGAGTGTGTCAGAGAGTGTCAGAGAGTTTCAGACAGTGTCAGAGAGGGTCAGAGAGTTTCAGAGAGTTTCTGAGATTGTCACAGCGTGTCAGAGAGTGTCAGAGAGATTGCAGAGAGTGTCAGAGCGTGTCAGAGAACTTCAGAGAGTTTCAGAGAGTTTCAGAGAGTTTCAGAGAGCTTCAGAGAGATTCAGAGAATGTCAGAGAGTGTCAGAGAGTGTCAGAGAGTGTCTGAGAGTTTCAGAGAGTTTCAGAGAATGTCAGAGAGTGTCAGAGAGTGTCAGAGAATGTCGGAGAGTTTCTGAGAGTATCTGTGAGTGTAACAGAGTGTCAGAGGGTTCTGAGAGTTTCTGAGTGTGTCAGGGAGTGTCACAGAGTGTCAGAGACTGTCAGAGAGTGTCAGAGAGTGTCAGAGAGTTTCAGAGAGTTTCACAGAGTGTCAGAGATTGTCAGAGAGTGTCAGAGGGTGTCAGAGAAAGTCGGAGATTTTCTGAGAGTATCTGTGAGTGTCAGAGAATGTCAGAGAGTTTCACAGTGTGTCACAGAGTGTCAGAGAGTGTCTGAGATTGTCTGAGAGTGTCAGAGACTGTCAGAGAATGTCGGAGAGTTTCTGAGGGTATCTGTGAGTGTCAGAGAGTGTCCGAGAGTTTCCCAGTGTGTCACAGAGTGTCAGAGAGTTTCAGAGAGTGTCAGAGAACGTCGGAGAGTTTCTGAGAGTATCGGTGAGTGTCCGAGAGTGTCAGAGACTGTCAGAGACTGTCAGAGGGTTCAGAGAGTGTCTGAGTGTGTCAGAGAGTTTCACAATGTGTCACAGAGTGTCAGAGAGTGTCAGAGAGTTTCAGAGAGTGGCAGATCGTGTCAGAGAGTGTCAGAGAGCTTCAGAGAGTGTCACAGACGTTCAGAGAGTGTCAGAGGGTTCAGAGAGTGTCTGAGTGTGTCAGAGAGTTTCACAGTGTGTCACAGAGTTTCAGAGAGTGTCAGAGAGTTTCAGAGAGCGTCAGATCGTGTCAGAGAGTGGCAGAGAGTTTCAGAGAGTGTCACAGACATTCAGAGAGTGTCAGAGAGTTTCAGAGAGTGTCAGAGAGTTTCAGAGAGTGTCAGAGGGTTCAGAGAGTGTCTGAGTGTGTCAGAGAGTTTCACAGTGTGTCACAGAGTTTCAGAGAGTGTCAGAGAGTTTCAGAGAGCGTCAGATCGTGTCAGAGAGTTTCAGAGAGTGTCAGAGAGTTTCAGAGAGTGTCAGAGAGTGTGGGGCAGCTTCATAGTGTCACAGAATTTCAGAGAGTTTCAGAGAGCTTCAGAGAGTGTCAGAGAGTCTCATAGAGCTACAGAGAGTTTCAGAGAATTGTCAGAGAGCGTCAGAGCGTTTCAGAGAGTTTCAGAGTGTGTCAGAGAGTGTCTGAGAGTTTCACAGTGTGTCACAGATTGTCAGAGAGTTTCAGAGAGTGTCAGAGTATGTCGGAGAGTTTCTGAGAGTGTCTGTGAGTGTCAGAGAGTGTCAGAGAGTGTCAGAGAGTTTCAGAGAGCGTCAGATCGTGTCAGAGAGTGTCAGAGAGTTTCAGAGAGTGTCACAGACTGTCAGAGAGTGTCAGACAGTTTCTGAGAGTGTCAGAGAGTTTCAGAGAGTTTCAGAGAGTGTCAGAGAGTGTCAAAGAGTTTCGGAGAGTGTCAGAGAGTTTCAGACAGTTTCTGAGTGTGTCAGAGAGTGCCAGAGAGTTTCTGAGTGTGTCGGAGAGTGTCAGAGAGTGTCAGAGAGTTTCAGGGAGTCTAACAAAGTGTCAGAGAGTGTCAGAGAGTGTCAGAGAGTTTCAGAGAGTGTCAGAGAGGGTCAGAGAGTTTCAGAGAGTTTCTGAGATTGTCACAGCGTGTCAGAGAGTGTCAGAGAGATTGCAGAGAGTGTCAGAGCGTGTCAGAGAACTTCAGAGAGTTTCAGAGAGTTTCAGAGAGTTTCAGAGAGCTTCAGAGAGTTTCAGAGAGTTTCAGAGAGTGTCAGAGATTGTCTGAGAGTTTCAGAGATTGTCAAAGAGTTTCAGAGAGTGTCAGAGAGTGTCAGAGAGATTCAGAGAATGTCAGAGAGTGTCAGAGAGTGTCTGAGAGTTTCAGAGAGTTTCAGAGAATGTCAGAGAGTGTCAGAGAGTGTCAGAGAATGTCGGAGAGTTTCTGAGAGTATCTGTGAGTGTAAGAGAGTGTCAGAGGGTTCTGAGAGTTTCTGAGTGTGTCAGGGAGTGTCACAGAGTGTCAGAGACTGTCAGAGAGTGTCAGAGAGTGTCAGAGAGTTTCAGAGAGTTTCACAGAGTGTCAGAGATTGTCAGAGATTGTCAGAGAGTGTCAGAGGGTGTCAGAGAAAGTCAGAGATTTTCTGAGAGTATCTGTGAGTGTCAGAGAATGTCAGAGAGTTTCACAGTGTGTCACAGAGTGTCAGAGAGTGTCTGAGATTGTCTGAGAGTGTCAGAGACTGTCAGAGAATGTCGGAGAGTTTCTGAGGGTATCTGTGAGTGTCAGAGAGTGTCCGAGAGTTTCCCAGTGTGTCACAGAGTGTCAGAGAGTTTCAGAGAGTGTCAGAGAACGTCGGAGAGTTTCTGAGAGTATCGGTGAGTGTCCGAGAGTGTCAGAGACTGTCAGAGACTGTCAGAGGGTTCAGAGAGTGTCTGAGTGTGTCAGAGAGTTTCACAATGTGTCACAGAGTGTCAGAGAGTGTCAGAGAGTTTCAGAGAGTGGCAGATCGTGTCAGAGAGTGTCAGAGAGCTTCAGAGAGTGTCACAGACGTTCAGAGAGTGTCAGAGGGTTCAGAGAGTGTCTGAGTGTGTCAGAGAGTTTCACAGTGTGTCACAGAGTTTCAGAGAGTGTCAGAGAGTTTCAGAGAGCGTCAGATCGTGTCAGAGAGTGGCAGAGAGTTTCAGAGAGTGTCACAGACATTCAGAGAGTGTCAGAGAGTTTCAGAGAGTGTCAGAGAGTTTCAGAGAGTGTCAGAGGGTTCAGAGAGTGTCTGAGTGTGTCAGAGAGTTTCACAGTGTGTCACAGAGTTTCAGAGAGTGTCAGAGAGTTTCAGAGAGCGTCAGATCGTGTCAGAGAGTTTCAGAGAGTGTCAGAGAGTTTCAGAGAGTGTCAGAGAGTGTGGGACAGCTTCATAGTTTCACAGAATTTCAGAGAGTTTCAGAGAGCTTCAGAGAGTGTCAGAGAGACTCATAGAGCGACAGAGAGTTTCAGAGAATTGTCAGAGAGCGTCAGAGCGTTTCAGAGAGTTTCAGAGTGTGTCAGAGAGTGTCTGAGAGTTTCACAGTGTGTCACAGATTGTCAGAGAGTTTCAGAGAGTGTCAGAGTATGTCGGAGAGTTTCTGAGAGTGTCTGTGAGTGTCAGAGAGTGTCAGAGAGTGTCAGAGAGTTTCAGAGAGCGTCAGATCGTGTCAGAGAGTGTCAGAGAGTTTCAGAGAGTGTCACAGACTGTCAGAGAGTGTCAGACAGTTTCTGAGAGTGTCAGAGAGTTTCAGAGAGTTTCAGAGAGTGTCAGAGAGTGTCAAAGAGTTTCAGAGAGTGTCAGAGAGTTTCAGACAGTTTCTGAGTGTGTCAGAGAGTGCCAGAGAGTTTCTGAGTGTGTCGGAGAGTGTCAGAGAGTGTCAGAGAGTTTCAGGGAGTCTAACAAAGTGTCAGAGAGTGTCAGAGAGTGTCAGAGAGTTTCAGAGAGTGTCAGAGAGGGTCAGAGAGTTTCAGAGAGTTTCTGAGATTGTCACAGCGTGTCAGAGAGTGTCAGAGAGATTGCAGAGAGTGTCAGAGCGTGTCAGAGAACTTCAGAGAGTTTCAGAGAGTTTCAGAGAGTTTCAGAGAGCTTCAGAGAGTTTCAGAGAGTTTCAGAGAGTGTCAGAGAGTGTCAGAGAGATTCAGAGAATGTCAGAGAGTGTCAGAGAGTGTCTGAGAGTTTCAGAGAGTTTCAGAGAATGTCAGAGAGTGTCAGAGAGTGTCAGAGAATGTCGGAGAGTTTCTGAGAGTATCTGTGAGTGTAAGAGAGTGTCAGAGGGTTCTGAGAGTTTCTGAGTGTGTCAGGGAGTGTCACAGAGTGTCAGAGACTGTCAGAGAGTGTCAGAGAGTGTCAGAGAGTTTCAGAGAGTTTCACAGAGTGTCAGAGATTGTCAGAGATTGTCAGAGAGTGTCAGAGGGTGTCAGAGAAAGTCAGAGATTTTCTGAGAGTATCTGTGAGTGTCAGAGAATGTCAGAGAGTTTCACAGTGTGTCACAGAGTGTCAGAGAGTGTCTGAGATTGTCTGAGAGTGTCAGAGACTGTCAGAGAATGTCGGAGAGTTTCTGAGGGTATCAGTGAGTGTCAGAGAGTGTCCGAGAGTTTCCCAGTGTGTCACAGAGTGTCAGAGAGTTTCAGAGAGTGTTAGAGAACGTCGGAGAGTTTCTGAGAGTATCTCTGAGTGTCAGAGAGTGTCAGAGACTGTCAGAGACTGTCAGAGGGTTCAGAGAGTGTCTGAGTGTGTCAGAGAGTTTCACAATGTGTCACAGAGTGTCAGAGAGTGTCAGCGAGTTTCAGAGAGTGGCAGATCGTGTCAGAGAGTGTCAGAGAGCTTCAGAGAGTGTCACAGACGTTCAGAGAGTGTCAGAGGGTTCAGAGAGTGTCTGAGTGTGTCAGAGAGTTTCACAGTGTGTCACAGAGTTTCAGAGAGTGTCAGAGAGTTTCAGAGAGCGTCAGATCGTGTCAGAGAGTGGCAGAGAGTTTCAGAGAGTGTCACAGACATTCAGAGAGTGTCAGAGAGTTTCAGAGAGTGTCAGAGAGTTTCAGAGAGTGTCAGAGGGTTCAGAGAGTGTCTGAGTGTGTCAGAGAGTTTCACAGTGTGTCACAGAGTTTCAGAGAGTGTCAGAGAGTTTCAGAGAGCGTCAGATCGTGTCAGAGAGTTTCAGAGAGTGTCAGAGAGTTTCAGAGAGTGTCAGAGAGTGTGGGGCAGCTTCATAGTGTCACAGAATTTCAGAGAGTTTCAGAGAGCTTCAGAGAGTGTCAGAGAGTCTCATAGAGCTACAGAGAGTTTCAGAGAATTGTCAGAGAGCGTCAGAGCGTTTCAGAGAGTTTCAGAGAGTGTCTGAGATTGTCTGAGAGTGTCAGAGACTGTCAGAGAATGTCGGAGAGTTTCTGAGGGTATCTGTGAGTGTCAGAGAGTGTCCGAGAGTTTCCCAGTGTGTCACAGAGTGTCAGAGAGTTTCAGAGAGTGTCAGAGAACGTCGGAGAGTTTCTGAGAGTATCGGTGAGTGTCCGAGAGTGTCAGAGACTGTCAGAGACTGTCAGAGGGTTCAGAGAGTGTCTGAGTGTGTCAGAGAGTTTCACAATGTGTCACAGAGTGTCAGAGAGTGTCAGAGAGTTTCAGAGAATGGCAGATCGTGTCAGAGAGTGTCAGAGAGCTTCAGAGAGTGTCACAGACGTTCAGAGAGTGTCAGAGGGTTCAGAGAGTGTCTGAGTGTGTCAGAGAGTTTCACAGTGTGTCACAGAGTTTCAGAGAGTGTCAGAGAGTTTCAGAGAGCGTCAGATCGTGTCAGAGAGTGGCAGAGAGTTTCAGAGAGTGTCACAGACATTCAGAGAGTGTCAGAGAGTTTCAGAGAGTGTCAGAGAGTTTCAGAGAGTGTCAGAGGGTTCAGAGAGTGTCTGAGTGTGTCAGAGAGTTTCACAGTGTGTCACAGAGTTTCAGAGAGTGTCAGAGAGTTTCAGAGAGCGTCAGATCGTGTCAGAGAGTTTCAGAGAGTGTCAGAGAGTTTCAGAGAGTGTCAGAGAGTGTGGGACAGCTTCATAGTTTCACAGAATTTCAGAGAGTTTCAGAGAGCTTCAGAGAGTGTCAGAGAGACTCATAGAGCGACAGAGAGTTTCAGAGAATTGTCAGAGAGCGTCAGAGCGTTTCAGAGAGTTTCAGAGTGTGTCAGAGAGTGTCTGAGAGTTTCACAGTGTGTCACAGATTGTCAGAGAGTTTCAGAGAGTGTCAGAGTATGTCGGAGAGTTTCTGAGAGTGTCTGTGAGTGTCAGAGAGTGTCAGAGAGTGTCAGAGAGTTTCAGAGAGCGTCAGATCGTGTCAGAGAGTGTCAGAGAGTTTCAGAGAGTGTCACAGACTTTCAGAGAGTGTCAGACAGTTTCTGAGAGTGTCAGAGAGTTTCAGAGAGTTTCAGAGAGTGTCAGAGAGTGTCAAAGAGTTTCAGAGAGTGTCAGAGAGTTTCAGACAGTTTCTGAGTGTGTCAGAGAGTGCCAGAGAGTTTCTGAGTGTGTCGGAGAGTGTCAGAGAGTGTCAGAGAGTTTCAGGGAGTCTAACAAAGTGTCAGAGAGTGTCAGAGAGTGTCAGAGAGTTTCAGAGAGTGTCAGAGAGGGTCAGAGAGTTTCAGAGAGTTTCTGAGATTGTCACAGCGTGTCAGAGAGTGTCAGAGAGATTGCAGAGAGTGTCAGAGCGTGTCAGAGAACTTCAGAGAGTTTCAGAGAGTTTCAGAGAGTTTCAGAGAGCTTCAGAGAGTTTCAGAGAGTTTCAGAGAGTGTCAGAGATTGTCTGAGAGTTTCAGAGATTGTCAAAGAGTTTCAGAGAGTGTCAGAGAGTGTCAGAGAGATTCAGAGAATGTCAGAGAGTGTCAGAGAGTGTCTGAGAGTTTCAGAGAGTTTCAGAGAATGTCAGAGAGTGTCAGAGAGTGTCAGAGAATGTCGGAGAGTTTCTGAGAGTATCTGTGAGTGTAAGAGAGTGTCAGAGGGTTCTGAGAGTTTCTGAGTGTGTCAGGGAGTGTCACAGAGTGTCAGAGACTGTCAGAGAGTGTCAGAGAGTGTCAGAGAGTTTCAGAGAGTTTCACAGAGTGTCAGAGATTGTCAGAGATTGTCAGAGAGTGTCAGAGGGTGTCAGAGAAAGTCAGAGATTTTCTGAGAGTATCTGTGAGTGTCAGAGAGTGTCCGAGAGTTTCCCAGTGTGTCACAGAGTGTCAGAGAGTTTCAGAGAGTGTTAGAGAACGTCGGAGAGTTTCTGAGAGTATCTCTGAGTGTCAGAGAGTGTCAGAGACTGTCAGAGACTGTCAGAGGGTTCAGAGAGTGTCTGAGTGTGTCAGAGAGTTTCACAATGTGTCACAGAGTGTCAGAGAGTGTCAGCGAGTTTCAGAGAGTGGCAGATCGTGTCAGAGAGTGTCAGAGAGCTTCAGAGAGTGTCACAGACTTTCAGAGAGTGTCAGAGAGTGTCAGAGAGTGTCAGAGAGTTTCAGAGAGTGTCACAGACAGTCAGAGTGTGTCAGAGGGTTTCTGAGAGTGTCAGAGAGTTTCAGAGAGTTTCAGAAAGTGTCAGAAAGTTTCAGAGAGTGTCAGATAGTGTCAGAGAGTTTCAGAGAGTGTCACAGAGTGTCAGAGAGTTTCAGAGAGCTTCAGAGAGTGTCAGAGAGTGTCAGAGAGTGTCAGAGAGTTTCACAGAGTTTCAGAGAATGTCAGAGAGTTTCAGAGAGCGTCAAACACTGTCTGAGAGTGTCAGAGTCTGTCAAAGAGTTTCAGAGAGTGTCAGAGAGTTTCTGAGAGTGTCAGAGAGTGCCAGAGAGTTTCTAAGTGTGTCGGAGAGTGTCAGAGAGTGCCAGAGAGTTTCTGAGTGTGTCAGGGAGTGTCACAGAGTTTCAGAGACTGTCAGAGAGTGTCAGAGAGTTTCAGAGAGTTTCACAGAGTGTCCGAGAGTGTCAGAGAGTGTCAGAGGGTGTCAGAGAGTTTCAGAGAGTTTCACAGAGTGTCAGAGAGTTTCAGAGAGTGTCAGAGAGTTTCAGAGAGTTTCTGAGAGTGTCAGAGAGTGCCAGTGAGTTTCTGAGTGTTTCAGGGAGTGTCACAGAGTGTCAGAGACTCTCAGAGATTTTCAGAGAGTTTCAGAGAGTTTCACAGAGTGTCAGAGAGTGTCAGAGGGTGTCAGAGAATGTCAGAGAGTGTCAGAAAGTTTCAGAGAGTGTCAGAGAGTTTCAGACAGTGTCACAGAGTGTCAGAGAGTTTCAGAGAGCTTCAGAGAGTGTCAGAGAGTGTCAGAGAGTGTCAGAGAGTTTCAGAGAGTTTCAGAGAGTGTCAGAAAGTTTCAGAGAGTTTCAGACACTGTCTGAGAGTGTCGGAGAAAGTCAAAGAGCTCAGTGAGTGTCAGAGAGTTTCAGAGAGATTCAAAGAGTTTCAGAGAGTGTCAGAGAGTTTCAGAGAGTTTCTGAGAGTGTCAGAGAGTGCCAGAGAGTTTTTGAGAGTGTCGGAGAGTGTCATAGAATTTCAGAGAGTGTCACAAAGTGTCAGAGAGTGTCAGAGAGTGTCAGAGAGTTTCAGAGAGTGTCAGAGACGGTCAGAGAGTTTCAGAGAGTTTCTGAGAGTGTCACAGCGTGTCAGAGAGTGTCAGAGAGATTGCAGAGAGTGTCAGAGTGTGTCAGAGAGCTTCAGAGAGTGTCAGGGATTTTCAGAGTGTTTCAGAGAGCTTCAGAGAGTTTCAGAGAGTTTCAGAGAGTGTCAGAGATTGTCTGAGAGTTTCAGAGATTGTCAAAGAGTTTCAGAGAGTGTCAGAGAGTGTCAGAGAGTTTCAGAGAGTTTCAGAGAATGTCAGAGAGTGTCAGAGAGTGTCTGAGAGTTTCAGAGAGTTTCAGAGAATGTCAGAGAGTGTCAGAGAATGTCGGAGAGTTTCTGAGAGTATCTGTGAGTGTAAGAGAGTGTTAGATGGTTCTGAGAGTTTCTGAGTGTGTCAGGGAGTGTCACAGAGTGTCAGAGACTGTCAGAGAGTGTCAGAGAGTTTCAGAGAGTTTCACAGAGTGTCAGAGATTGTCAGAGAGTGTCAGAGAGTGTCAGAGGGTGTCAGAGAATGTCGGAGATTTTCTGAGAGTATCTGTGAGTGTCAGAGAGTGTCAGAGAGTTTTGCAGTGTGTCACAGAGCGTCAGAGAGTGTCAGAGAGTGTCTGAGATTGTCTGAGAGTGTCAGAGACTGTCAGAGAATGTCGGAGAGTTTCTGAGAGTATCTGTGAGTGTCAGAGAGTGTCAGAGAGTTTCCCAGTGTGTCACAGAGTGTCAGAGAGTTTCAGAGAGTTTCAGAGAGTGTCAGAGAACGTCGGAGAGTTTCTGAGAGTATCTGTGAGTGTCAGAGAGTGTCAAGGAGTTTCAGAGACTGTCAGAGGGTTCAGAGAGTGTCTGAGTGTGTCAGAGAGTTTCACAGTGTGTCACAGAGTGTCAGAGAGTGTCAGAGAGTTTCAGAGAGTGTCAGATCGTGTCAGAGAGTGTCAGAGAGTTTCAGAGAGTGTCACAGACTGTCAGAGAATGTCAGAGAGTGTCAGAGAATGTCGGAGAGTTTCTGAGAGTATCTGTGAGTGTCAGAGAGTTTCACAATGTGTCACAGAGTGTCAGAGAGTGTCTGAGATTGTCAGAGACTGTCAGAGAATGTCGGAGAGTTTCTGAGAGTATCTGTGAGTGTCAGAGAGTGTCAGAGAGTTTCACAGTGTGTCACAGATTGTCAGAGAGTTTCAGAGAATTTCACAGTGTGTCACAGAGTGTCAGAGAGTGTCAGAGAGTTTAAGAGAGTGTCCGATCGCGTCAGAGAGTGTCAGAGAGTTTCAGAGAGTGTCACATACTCTCAGAGAGTGTCAGAGAGTTTCTGAGAGTGTCAGAGAGTTTCAGAGAGTGTCAGATAGTGTCAGAGAGTTTCAGAGAGTGTCACAGACTGTCAGAGAGTTTCAGAGAGCTTCAGAGAGTGTCAGAGAGTGTCAGAGAGTGTCAGAGAGTTTCAGAGAGTTTCAGAGAGTGTCAGAGAGTTTCAGAGAGTGTCAGACACTGTCTGAGAGAGTCAGAGAGTGTCAAAGAGTTTCAGAGAGTGTCAGAGAGTGTCAGAGAGTTTCAGAGAGTGTCAGAGAGTTTCAGAGAGTTTCAGAGAGTGTCAGAAAGTTTCAGAGAGTTTCAGACACTGTCTGAGAGTGTCGGAGAAAGTCAAAGAGCTCAGTGAGTGTCAGAGAGTTTCAGAGAGATTCAAAGAGTTTCAGAGAGTGTCAGAGAGTTTCAGAGAGTTTCTGAGAGTGTCAGAGAGTGCCAGAGAGTTTTTGAGAGTGTCGGAGAGTGTCATAGAATTTCAGAGAGTGTCACAAAGTGTCAGAGAGTGTCAGAGAGTGTCAGAGAGTTTCAGAGAGTGTCAGAGACGGTCAGAGAGTTTCAGAGAGTTTCTGAGAGTGTCACAGCGTGTCAGAGAGTGTCAGAGAGATTGCAGAGAGTGTCAGAGTGTGTCAGAGAGCTTCAGAGAGTGTCAGGGATTTTCAGAGTGTTTCAGAGAGCTTCAGAGAGTTTCAGAGAGTTTCAGAGAGTGTCAGAGATTGTCTGAGAGTTTCAGAGATTGTCAAAGAGTTTCAGAGAGTGTCAGAGAGTGTCAGAGAGTTTCAGAGAGTTTCAGAGAATGTCAGAGAGTGTCAGAGAGTGTCTGAGAGTTTCAGAGAGTTTCAGAGAATGTCAGAGAGTGTCAGAGAATGTCGGAGAGTTTCTGAGAGTATCTGTGAGTGTAAGAGAGTGTTAGATGGTTCTGAGAGTTTCTGAGTGTGTCAGGGAGTGTCACAGAGTGTCAGAGACTGTCAGAGAGTGTCAGAGAGTTTCAGAGAGTTTCACAGAGTGTCAGAGATTGTCAGAGAGTGTCAGAGAGTGTCAGAGGGTGTCAGAGAATGTCGGAGATTTTCTGAGAGTATCTGTGAGTGTCAGAGAGTGTCAGAGAGTTTTGCAGTGTGTCACAGAGCGTCAGAGAGTGTCAGAGAGTGTCTGAGATTGTCTGAGAGTGTCAGAGACTGTCAGAGAATGTCGGAGAGTTTCTGAGAGTATCTGTGAGTGTCAGAGAGTGTCAGAGAGTTTCCCAGTGTGTCACAGAGTGTCAGAGAGTTTCAGAGAGTTTCAGAGAGTGTCAGAGAACGTCGGAGAGTTTCTGAGAGTATCTGTGAGTGTCAGAGAGTGTCAAGGAGTTTCAGAGACTGTCAGAGGGTTCAGAGAGTGTCTGAGTGTGTCAGAGAGTTTCACAGTGTGTCACAGAGTGTCAGAGAGTGTCAGAGAGTTTCAGAGAGTGTCAGATCGTGTCAGAGAGTGTCAGAGAGTTTCAGAGAGTGTCACAGACTGTCAGAGAATGTCAGAGAGTGTCAGAGAATGTCGGAGAGTTTCTGAGAGTATCTGTGAGTGTCAGAGAGTTTCACAATGTGTCACAGAGTGTCAGAGAGTGTCTGAGATTGTCAGAGACTGTCAGAGAATGTCGGAGAGTTTCTGAGAGTATCTGTGAGTGTCAGAGAGTGTCAGAGAGTTTCACAGTGTGTCACAGATTGTCAGAGAGTTTCAGAGAATTTCACAGTGTGTCACAGAGTGTCAGAGAGTGTCAGAGAGTTTAAGAGAGTGTCCGATCGCGTCAGAGAGTGTCAGAGAGTTTCAGAGAGTGTCACATACTCTCAGAGAGTGTCAGAGAGTTTCTGAGAGTGTCAGAGAGTTTCAGAGAGTGTCAGATAGTGTCAGAGAGTTTCAGAGAGTGTCACAGACTGTCAGAGAGTTTCAGAGAGCTTCAGAGAGTGTCAGAGAGTGTCAGAGAGTGTCAGAGAGTTTCAGAGAGTTTCAGAGAGTGTCAGAGAGTTTCAGAGAGTGTCAGACACTGTCTGAGAGAGTCAGAGAGTGTCAAAGAGTTTCAGAGAGTGTCAGAGAGTGTCAGAGAGTTTCAGAGAGTGTCAGAGAGTTTCAGAGAGTTTCTGAGAGAGTCAGAGAGTGCCAGTGAGTTTCTGAGTGTTTCAGGGAGTGTCACAGAGTGTCAGAGACTCTCAGAGATTTTCAGAGAGTTTCAGAGAGTTTCAGAGAGTTTCACAGAGTGTCAGAGAGTGTCAGAGGGTGTCAGAGAATGTCAGAGAGTGTCAGAAAGTTTCAGAGAGTGTCAGAGAGTTTCAGACAGTGTCACAGAGTGTCAGAGAGTTTCAGAGAGCTTCAGAGAGTGTCAGAGAGTGTCAGAGAGTGTCAGAGAGTTTCAGAGAGTTTCAGAGAGTGTCAGAAAGTTTCAGAGAGTTTCAGACACTGTCTGAGAGTGTCGGAGAAAGTCAAAGAGCTCAGTGAGTGTCAGAGAGTTTCAGAGAGATTCAAAGAGTTTCAGAGAGTGTCAGAGAGTTTCAGAGAGTTTCTGAGAGTGTCAGAGAGTGCCAGAGAGTTTTTGAGAGTGTCGGAGAGTGTCATAGAATTTCAGAGAGTGTCACAAAGTGTCAGAGAGTGTCAGAGAGTGTCAGAGAGTTTCAGAGAGTGTCAGAGACGGTCAGAGAGTTTCAGAGAGTTTCTGAGAGTGTCACAGCGTGTCAGAGAGTGTCAGAGAGATTGCAGAGAGTGTCAGAGTGTGTCAGAGAGCTTCAGAGAGTGTCAGGGATTTTCAGAGTGTTTCAGAGAGCTTCAGAGAGTTTCAGAGAGTTTCAGAGAGTGTCAGAGATTGTCTGAGAGTTTCAGAGATTGTCAAAGAGTTTCAGAGAGTGTCAGAGAGTGTCAGAGAGTTTCAGAGAGTTTCAGAGAATGTCAGAGAGTGTCAGAGAGTGTCTGAGAGTTTCAGAGAGTTTCAGAGAATGTCAGAGAGTGTCAGAGAATGTCGGAGAGTTTCTGAGAGTATCTGTGAGTGTAAGAGAGTGTTAGATGGTTCTGAGAGTTTCTGAGTGTGTCAGGGAGTGTCACAGAGTGTCAGAGACTGTCAGAGAGTGTCAGAGAGTTTCAGAGAGTTTCACAGAGTGTCAGAGATTGTCAGAGAGTGTCAGAGGGTGTCAGAGAATGTCGGAGATTTTCTGAGAGTATCTGTGAGTGTCAGAGAGTGTCAGAGAGTTTTGCAGTGTGTCACAGAGCGTCAGAGAGTGTCAGAGAGTGTCTGAGATTGTCTGAGAGTGTCAGAGACTGTCAGAGAATGTCGGAGAGTTTCTGAGAGTATCTGTGAGTGTCAGAGAGTGTCAGAGAGTTTCCCAGTGTGTCACAGAGTGTCAGAGAGTTTCAGAGAGTTTCAGAGAGTGTCAGAGAACGTCGGAGAGTTTCTGAGAGTATCTGTGAGTGTCAGAGAGTGTCAAGGAGTTTCAGAGACTGTCAGAGGGTTCAGAGAGTGTCTGAGTGTGTCAGAGAGTTTCACAGTGTGTCACAGAGTGTCAGAGAGTGTCAGAGAGTTTCAGAGAGTGTCAGATCGTGTCAGAGAGTGTCAGAGAGTTTCAGAGAGTGTCACAGACTGTCAGAGAATGTCAGAGAGTGTCAGAGAATGTCGGAGAGTTTCTGAGAGTATCTGTGAGTGTCAGAGAGTTTCACAATGTGTCACAGAGTGTCAGAGAGTGTCTGAGATTGTCAGAGACTGTCAGAGAATGTCGGAGAGTTTCTGAGAGTATCTGTGAGTGTCAGAGAGTGTCAGAGAGTTTCACAGTGTGTCACAGATTGTCAGAGAGTTTCAGAGAATTTCACAGTGTGTCACAGAGTGTCAGAGAGTGTCAGAGAGTTTAAGAGAGTGTCCGATCGCGTCAGAGAGTGTCAGAGAGTTTCAGAGAGTGTCACATGCTGTCAGAGAGTGTCAGAGAGTTTCTGAGAGTGTCAGAGAGTTTCAGAGAGTTTCAGAGAGTGTCAGAGAGTGTCAGAAAGTTTCAGAGAGTGTCAGATAGTGTCAGAGAGTTTCAGAGAGTGTCACAGACTGTCAGAGAGTTTCAGAGAGCTTCAGAGAGTGTCAGAGAGTGTCAGAGAGTGTCAGAGGGTTTCAGAGAGTTTCAGAGAGTGTCAGAGAGTTTCAGAGAGTGTCAGACACTGTCTGAGAGAGTCAGAGAGTGTCAAAGAGTTACAGAGAGTGTCAGAGAGTGTCAGAGAGTTTCAGAGAGTGTCAGAGACTGTCAAAGGGTTTCAGAGAATGTCAGAGAGTTTCAGAGAGTTTCTGAGAGTGTCAGAGAGTGCCAGAGAGTTTCTGAGTCTGTCGGAGAGTGTCAGAGAGTGTCAGAGAGTTTCAGAGAGTGTCAGAGAGTTTCAAAGAGTTTCAGAGAGTGTCAGAGAGTTTCAGAGAGTTTCTGAGAGTGTCAGAGAGTGCCAGAGAGTTTCTGAGTGTGTCAGGGAGTGTCACAGAGTGTCAGAGACTGTCAGAGAGTGTCAGAGAGTTTCAGAGAGTTTCAAGAGTGTCAGAGAGTGTCAGAGGGTGTCAGAGAATGTCGGAGAGTTTCTGAGAGTATCTGTGAGTGTCAGAGAGTTTCACAGTGTGTCACAGAGTGTCACAGAGTGTCAGAGAGTGTCAGAGAGTGTCAGAAAGTTTCAGAGAGTGTCAGAGAGTTTCAGACAGTGTCACAGAGTGTCAGAGAGTTTCAGAGAGCTTCAGAGAGTGTCAGAGAGTTTCAAAGAGAGTCAGAGAGTTTCAGAGAGTGTCAGAGAGTTTCAGAGAGTGTCAGACACTGTCTGAGAGTGTCGGAAAAAGTCAAAGAGTTTCAGAGAGTGTCAGAGAGTTTCAGAGAGTGTCAGAGAGAGTCAAAGAGTTTCAGAGAGTTTCTGAGAGTGTCAGAGAGTGCCAGAGAGTTTCTGAGAGTGTCGGAGAGTGTCAAAGAGTTTCAGAGAGTGTCACAAAGTGTCAGAGAGTGTCAGAGAGTGTCAGAGAGTTTCAGAGAGTGTCAGAGGGGGTCAGAGAATTTCAGAGAGCTTCTGAGAGTGTCAGAGAACGTCGGAGAGTTTCTGAGAGTATCTGTGAGTGTCAGAGAGTGTCAGAGAGTTTCAGAGACTGTCAGAGGGTTCAGAGAGTGTCTGAGTGTGTCAGAGAGTTTCACAGTGTGTCACAGAATGTCAGAGAGTGTCAGAGAGTTTCAGAGAGTGTCAGATCGTGTCAGAGAGTGTCAGACAGTTTCAGAGAGTGTCACAGACTGTCAGAGAGCGTCCGAGAATGTCGGAGAGTTTCTGAGAGTATCTGGAAGTGTCAGAGAGTTTCACAATGTGTCACAGAGTGTCAGAGAGTTTCAGAGAGTTTCAGAGAGTGTCAGAGAGTGTCAGAAAGTTTCAGAGAGTGTCAGATGGTGTCAGAGAGTTTCAGAGAGTGTCACAGAGTGTCAGAGAGTTTCAGAGAGCTTCAGAGAGTGTCAGAGTGTTTCAGAGAGTGTCAGACACTGTCTGAGAGTGTCGGAGAGTGTCAGAGAGTTTCAGAGTTTGTCAGAGAGTGTCAGAGAGTTTCAGAGCGTGTCAGAGACTGTCAAAGAGTTTCAGAGAGTGTCAGAGAGTTTCAGAGACTTTCTGAGTGTGTCAGAGAGCTCCAGAGAGTTTCTGAGTGTGTCGGAGTGTGTCAGAGAGTGTCAGAGAGTTTCAGAGAGTGTCAGAGAGTATCAAAGAGTTTCAGAGAGTGTCAGAGAGTTTCAGAGAATTTCTGAGAGTGTCAGAGAGGGCCAGAGAGTTTCTGAGTGTGTCAGGGTGTGTCACAGAGTGTCAGAGAATGTCAGAGAGGGTCAGAAAGTTTCAGAGCGTTTCACAGAGTTTCAGAGAGTGTCAGAGAGTGTCAGAGGGTGTCAGAGAATGTTGGAGAGTTTCTGAGAGTATCTGTGAGTGTCAGAGAATGTCAGAGAGTTTCACAGTGTGTCACAGAGTGTCACAGAGTGTCAGAGAGTGTCAGAGAGTGTCAGAAAGTTTCAGAGAGTGTCAGATATTGTCAGAGAGTTTCAGAGAGTGTCACAGAGTGTCAGAGAGTTTCAGAGAGCTTCAGAGAGTGTCAGAGAGTGTCAGAGAGTGTCAGAGAGTTTCAGAGAGTGTCAGAGAGATTCAGAGAGAGTCAGACACTGTCTAAGAGTGTCGGAGAGAGTCAAAGTGTTTCAGGGAGTGTCAGAGAGTGTCAGAGAGTTTCAGAGAGTGTCAGAGAGGGTCTGAGAGTGTCAGAGAGTGTCAGAGAGTGTCAGAGAATGTCGGAGAGTTTCTGAGAGTATCTGTGAGTGTCAGAGAGTTTCACAGTGTGTCGCAGAGTGTCAGAGAGTGTCAGAGACTGTCAGAGAATGTCGGAGAGTTTCTGAGAGTATCTGTGAGTGTCAGAGAGTTTCACAGTGTGTCACAGATTGTCAGAGAGTTTCAGAGAGTGTCAGAGAATGTCGGAGATTTTCTGAGAGTATCTGTGAGTGTCAGAGAGTGTCAGAGACTGTCAGAGGGTTCAGAGAGTGTCAGATCGTGTCAGAGAGTGTCAGAGAGTGTCAGACAGTTTCAGAGAGTGTCACAGACTGTCAGAGAGCGTCAGAGAATGTCGGAGAGTTTCTGAGAGTATCTGTGAGTGTCAGAGAGTTTCACAATGTGTCACAGAGTGTCAGAGAGTTTCAGAGAGTTTCAGAGAGTGTCAGAGAGTGTCAGAAAGTTTCAGAGAGTGTCAGATGGTGTCAGAGAGTTTCAGAGAGTGTCACAGAGTGTCAGAGAGTTTCAGAGAGCTTCAGAGAGTGTCAGAGTGTTTCAGAGAGTGTCAGACACTGTCTGAGAGTGTCAGAGAGTGTCAGAGAGTTTCAGAGCGTGTCAGAGACTGTCAAAGAGTTTCAGAGAGTGTCAGAGAGTTTCAGAGACTTTCTGAGTGTGTCAGAGAGCTCCAGAGAGTTTCTGAGTGTGTCGGAGTGTGTCAGAGAGTGTCAGAGAGTTTCAGAGAGTGTCAGAGAGTATCAAAGAGTTTCAGAGAGTGTCAGAGAGGGCCAGAGAGTTTCTGAGTGTGTCAGGGTGTGTCACAGAGTGTCAGAGAATGTCAGAGAGGGTCAGAAAGTTTCAGAGAGTTTCACAGAGTTTCAGAGAGTGTCAGAGAGTGTCAGAGGGTGTCAGAGAATGTTGGAGAGTTTCTGAGAGTATCTGTGAGTGTCAGAGAATGTCAGAGAGTTTCACATTGTGTCACAGAGTGTCACAGAGTGTCAGAGAGTGTCAGAGAGTGTCAGAAAGTTTCAGAGAGTGTCAGATATTGTCAGAGAGTTTCAGAGAGTGTCACAGAGTGTCAGAGAGTTTCAGAGAGCTTCAGAGAGTGTCAGAGAGTGTCAGAGAGTGTCAGAGAGTTTCAGAGAGTGTCAGAGAGATTCAGAGAGAGTCAGGCACTGTCTAAGAGTGTCGGAGAGAGTCAAAGTGTTTCAGGGAGTGTCAGAGAGTGTCAGAGAGTTTCAGAGAGTGTCAGAGAGGGTCTGAGAGTGTCAGAGAGTGTCAGAGAGTGTCAGAGAATGTCGGAGAGTTTCTGAGAGTATCTGTGAGTGTCAGAGAGTTTCACAGTGTGTCGCAGAGTGTCAGAGAGTGTCAGAGACTGTCAGAGAATGTCGGAGAGTTTCTGAGAGTATCTGTGAGTGTCAGAGAGTTTCACAGTGTGTCACAGATTGTCAGAGAGTTTCAGAGAGTGTCAGAGAATGTCGGAGATTTTCTGAGAGTATCTGTGAGTGTCAGAGAGTGTCAGAGACTGTCAGAGGGTTCAGAGAGTGTCAGATCGTGTCAGAGAGTGTCAGAGAGTGTCACAGACGGTCATAGAGTGTCAGAGAGTTTCTAAGAGGGTCAGAGAGATTCAGAGAGTTTCAGAGAGTGTCAGAGTGTGTCAGAAAGTTTCAGAGAGTGTCAGATAGTGTCAGAGAGTTTCAGAGAGTGTCACAGAGCTTCAGAGAGTTTCAGAGAGCTTCAGAGAGTGTCAGAGAGTGTCAGAGAGTGTCAGAGAATTTCTGAGAGTTTCAGAGAGTGTCAGCGAGTTTCAGAGAGTGTCAGACACTGTCTGACAGTGTCAGAGAGTGTCAAAGAGCTTCAGAGAGTGTCAGAGAGTTTCAGAGTGTTTCAGAGAGTGTCAGAGAGTGTCAAAGAGTTTCAGAGAGTGTCAGAGAGTTTCAGAGAGTTTCACAGAGTGTCAGAGAGTGTCAGAGAGTGTCAGAGGATGTCAGAGAATGTCGGAGAGTTTCTGAGAGTATCTGTGAGTGTCAGAGAGTGTCAGAGAGTTTCACAGTGTGTCAGAGAGTGTCACAGACTGTCATTGAGTGTCAGAGAGTGTCAGAAAGTTTCAGAGAGTGTCACAGAATGTCAGAGAGTGTCAGATCGTGTCAGAGAGTGTCAGAGTGTGTCAGAGGGTGTCAGAGAGGGTCTGAGAGTGTCAGAGAGTGTCAGAGAGTGTCAGAGAATGTCGGAGAGTTTCTGAGAGTGTCAGAGACTGTCCGAGAATGTCGGAGAGATTCTGAGAGTATCTGTGAGTGTCAGAGAGTGTCAGAGAGTTTCATAGTGTGTCACAGATTGTCAGAGAGTTTCAGAGAGTGTCAGAGAATGTCGGAGAGTTTCTGAGAGTATCTGTGAGTGTCAGAGACTGTCAGAGGGTTCAGAGAGTGTCTGAGTGTGTCAGGGAGTTTCACAGTGTGTCACAGAGTGTCAGAGAGTTTCAGAGAGTGTCAGATCGTGTCAGAGAGTGTCGGAGAGTTTCAGAGAGTGTCACAGATTGTCAGAGAGTGTCAGAGAGTTTCTGAGAGTGTCAGAGAGTTTCAGAGAGTTTCAGAGAGTGTCAGAGAGTGTCAGAAAGTTTCAGAGAGTGTCAGAAAGTGTCGGAGAGTTTCAGAGAGTGTCACAGAGTGTCAGAGTGTTTCAGAGAGTGTCAGACACTGTCTGAGAGTGTCAGAGAGTGTCAGAGAGTTTCAGAGTTTGTCAGAGAGTGTCAGAGAGTTTCAGAGCGTGTCAGAGACTGTCAAAGAGTTTCAGAGAGTGTCAGAGAGTTTCAGAGACTTTCTGAGTGTGTCAGAGAGCTCCAGAGAGTTTCTGAGTGTGTCGGAGTGTGTCAGAGAGTGTCAGAGAGTTTCAGAGAGTGTCAGAGAGTATCAAAGAGTTTCAGAGAGTTTCAGAGAATTTCTGAGAGTGTCAGAGAGGGCCAGAGAGTTTCTGAGTGTGTCAGGGTGTTTCACAGAGTGTCAGAGAATGTCAGAGAGGGTCAGAAAGTTTCAGAGAGTTTCACAGAGTTTCAGAGAGTGTCCGAGAGTGTCAGAGGGTGTCAGAGAATGTTGGAGAGTTTCTGAGAGTATCTGTGAGTGTCAGAGAGTGTCAGAGAGTTTCACAGTGTGTCACAGAGTGTCAGAGAGTGTCAGAGAGTGTCAGAAAGTTTCAGAGAGTTTCAGATATTGTCAGAGAGTTTCAGAGAGTGTCACAGAGTGTCAGAGAGTTTCAGAGAGCTTCAGAGAGTGTCAGAGAGAGTCAGAGAGTGTCAGAGAGTTTCAGAGAGTTTCAGAGAGTGTCAGAGAGATTCAGAGAGTGTCAGACACTGTCTAAGAGTGTCGGAGAGAGTCAAAGAATTTCAGGGATTGTCAGAGAGTGTCAGAGAGTTTCAGAGAGTGTCAGAGAGTTTCAGAGATTTTCTGAGAGTGTCAGAGTGGGTCAGAGAGTTTCAGAGAGTTTCTGAGAGTGTCGGAGAGTGTCAAAGAGTTTCAGAGAGTGTCACAAAGTTTCAGAGAGTGTCAGAGAGATTGCAGAGAGTGTCAGAGTGTGTCAGAGAGCTTCAGAGTGTTTCAGAGATTTTCAGAGAGTTTCAGAGAGCTTCAGAGAGTTTCAGAGAGTTTCAGAGAGTGTCAGAGATTGTCTGAGAGCTTCAGAGATTGTCAAAGAGTTTCAGAGAGTGTCAGAGAGTGTCAGAGAGTTTCAGCGAATGTCAGAGACTGTCAGAGAGTGTCTGAGAGTTTCAGAGAGTTTCAGAGAATGTCAGAGAGTGTGAGAGAGTGTCAGAGAATGTCGGAGAGTTTCTGAGAGTATGTGTGAGTGTAAGAGAGTGTCAGAGGGTACTGAGAGTTTCTGAGTGTGTCAGGGAGTGTCACAGAGTGTCAGAGACTGCCAGAGAGTGTCAGAGAGTTTCAGAGAGTTTCACAGAGCGTCAGAGATTGTCAGAGAGTGTCAGAGAGTGTCAGAGAGTGTCAGAGGGTGTCAGAGAATGTCGGAGATTTTCTGAGAGTATCTGTGAGTGTCAGAGAGTGTCAGAGAGTTTCAAAGTGTGTCACAGAGTGTCACAGACTGTCAGAGAGTGTCTGAGCTTGTCAGAGACTGTCAGAGAATGTCGGAGAGTTTCTGAGAGTATCTGTGAGTGTCAGAGATTGTCAGAGAGATTCCCAGTGTGTCACAGAGTGTCAGAGAGTGTCAGAGAGTGTCAGAGAGTGTCAGAGACGGTCAGAGGGTTCAGAGAGTGCCTGGGTGTCAGAGAGCTTCACAGTGTGTCACAGAGTGTCAGAGAGTGTCAGAGATTTTCAGAGACTATCAGATCGTGTCGGAGAGTGTCAGAGAGTTTCAGAGAGAGTCACAGAGTGTCAGAGAGTTTCATAGAGCTTCAGAGAGTGTCAGAGAGTGTCAGAGAGTTTCAGAGAGTTTCAGAGAGTGTCAGAGAGTTTCAGAGAGTGTCAGAGAGTGTCAGAGAGTTTCAGAGAGTGTCAGAGACTTTCAAAGAGTTTCAGAGAGTGTCAGAGAGTTTCTGAGAGTTTCAGAGAGTGCCAGAGAGTTTCTGAGTGTGTCGGAGTGTGTCAGAGATTGTCAGAGAGTTTCAGAGAGTGTCAGAGAGTGTCAAAGAGTTTCAGAGAGTGTCAGAGAGTGCCAGAGAGTTTCTGAGTGTGTCGTGGAGTGTCACAGAGTGTCAGAGACTGTCAGAGAGTGTCAGAGAGTTTCAGAGAGTTTCGCAGAGTGTCACAGAGCGTCAGAGAGTGTCAGAGAGTGTCTGAGATTGTCCGAGAGTGTCAGAGACTGTCAGAGAATGTCGGAGAGTTTCTGAGAGTGTCAGAGAGTTTCCCACTGTGTCACAGAGCGTCAGAGAGTGTCAGAGACTGTCAGAGGGTTCAGAGAGTGTCTGAGCGTGTCAGAGATTTTCACAGTGTGTCACAGAGTGTCACAGAGTGTCAGAGAGTTTCAGAGAGTGTCAGCTCGTGTCAGAGAGTGTCAGAGAGTTTCAGAGAGTGTCACAGACTGTCAGAGAGTGTCAGAGAGTTTCAGAGAGTGTCAGAGAGTGTGGGAGAGCTTCAGAGTTTCAGAGAATTTCAGAGAGTTTCAGAGAGCTTCAGAGAGTGTCAGAGAGTGTCAGAGAGCGACAGAGAGTTTCAGAGAATTGTCAGAGAGAGTCAGAGCGTTTCAGAGAGTTTCAGAGTGTGTCAGAGAGTGTCTGAGAGTGTCACAGAGTGTCACAGAGTTTCAGAGAGTGTTTCAGAGAGTGTCAGAGAGGGTCTGAGAGTGTCAGAGAGTGTCAGAGAGTGTCAGAGAATGTCAGAGAATGTCGGAGAGTTTCTGAGAGTATCTGTGAGTGTCAGAGAGTTTCACAGTGTGTCGCAGAGTGTCAGAGAGTGTCAGAGACTGTCAGAGAATGTCGGAGAGTTTCTGAGAGTATCTGTGAGTGTCAGAGAGTTTCACAGTGTGTCACAGATTGTCAGAGAGTTTCAGAGAGTGTCAGAGAATGTCGGAGATTTTCTGAGAGTATCTGTGAGTGTCAGAGAGTGTCAGAGGGTACTGAGAGTTTCTGAGTGTGTCAGGGAGTGTCACAGAGTGTCAGAGACTGCCAGAGAGTGTCAGAGAGTTTCAGAGAGTTTCACAGAGCGTCAGAGATTGTCAGAGAGTGTCAGAGAGTGTCAGAGAGTGTCAGAGGGTGTCAGAGAATGTCGGAGATTTTCTGAGAGTATCTGTGAGTGTCAGAGAGTGTCAGAGAGTTTCAAAGTGTGTCACAGAGTGTCACAGACTGTCAGAGAGTGTCTGAGCTTGTCAGAGACTGTCAGAGAATGTCGGAGAGTTTCTGAGAGTATCTGTGAGTGTCAGAGATTGTCAGAGAGATTCCCAGTGTGTCACAGAGTGTCAGAGAGTGTCAGAGAGTGTCAGAGAGTGTCAGAGACGGTCAGAGGGTTCAGAGAGTGCCTGGGTGTCAGAGAGCTTCACAGTGTGTCACAGAGTGTCAGAGAGTGTCAGAGATTTTCAGAGACTATCAGATCGTGTCGGAGAGTGTCAGAGAGTTTCAGAGAGAGTCACAGAGTGTCAGAGAGTTTCATAGAGCTTCAGAGAGTGTCAGAGAGTGTCAGAGAGCTTCAGAGAGTTTCAGAGAGTGTCAGAGAGTTTCAGAGAGTGTCAGAGAGTGTCAGAGAGTTTCAGAGAGTGTCAGAGACTTTCAAAGAGTTTCAGAGAGTGTCAGAGAGTTTCTGAGAGTTTCAGAGAGTGCCAGAGAGTTTCTGAGTGTGTCGGAGTGTGTCAGAGATTGTCAGAGAGTTTCAGAGAGTGTCAGAGAGTGTCAAAGAGTTTCAGAGAGTGTCAGAGAGTTTCAGAGAGTTTCTGAGAGTGTCAGAGAGTGCCAGAGAGTTTCTGAGTGTGTCGTGGAGTGTCACAGAGTGTCAGAGACTGTCAGAGAGTGTCAGAGAGTTTCAGAGAGTTTCGCAGAGTGTCACAGAGCGTCAGAGAGTGTCAGAGAGTGTCTGAGATTGTCCGAGAGTGTCAGAGACTGTCAGAGAATGTCGGAGAGTTTCTGAGAGTGTCAGAGAGTTTCCCAGTGTGTCACAGAGCGTCAGAGAGTGTCAGAGACTGTCAGAGGGTTCAGAGAGTGTCTGAGCGTGTCAGAGATTTTCACAGTGTGTCACAGAGTGTCACAGAGTGTCAGAGAGTTTCAGAGAGTGTCAGCTCGTGTCAGAGAGTGTCAGAGAGTTTCAGAGAGTGTCACAGACTGTCAGAGAGTGTCAGAGAGTTTCAGAGAGTGTCAGAGAGATTGCAGAGAGTGTCAGAGAGTGTAGGAGAGCTTCAGAGTTTCAGAGAATTTCAGAGAGTTTCAGAGAGCTTCAGAGAGTGTCAGAGAGTGTCAGAGAGCGACAGAGAGTTTCAGAGAATTGTCAGAGAGAGTCAGAGCGTTTCAGAGAGTTTCAGAGTGTGTCAGAGAGTGTCTGAGAGTGTCACAGAGTGTCACAGAGTTTCAGAGAGTGTTTCAGAGAGTGTCAGAGAGGGTCTGAGAGTGTCAGAGAGTGTCAGAGAGTGTCAGAGAATGTCGGAGAGTTTCTGAGAGTATCTGTGAGTGTCAGAGAGTTTCACAGTGTGTCGCAGAGTGTCAGAGAGTGTCAGAGACTGTCAGAGAATGTCGGAGAGTTTCTGAGAGTATCTGTGAGTGTCAGAGAGTTTCACAGTGTGTCACAGATTGTCAGAGAGTTTCAGAGAGTGTCAGAGAATGTCGGAGATTTTCTGAGAGTATCTGTGAGTGTCAGAGAGTGTCAGAGACTGTCAGAGGGTTCAGAGAGTGTCAGATCGTGTCAGAGAGTGTCAGAGAGTGTCACAGACGGTCATAGAGTTTCAGAGAGTTTCTAAGAGGGTCAGAGAGTTTCAGAGAGTTTCAGAGAGTGTCAGAGTGTGTCAGAGAGTTTCAGAGAGTGTCACAGAGCTTCAGAGAGTTTCAGAGAGCTTTAGAGAGTGTCAGAGAGTGTCAGAGAGTGTCAGAGAATTTCAGAGAGTTTCAGAGAGTTTCAGCGAGTTTCAGAGAGTGTCAGACACTGTCTGACAGTGTCAGAGAGTGTCAAAGAGCTTCAGAGAGTGTCAGAGAGTTTCAGAGTGTTTCAGAGAGTGTCAGAGAGTGTCAAAGAGTTTCAGAGAGTGTCAGAGAGTTTCACAGAGTGTCAGAGAGTGTCAGAGAGTGTCAGAGGGTGTCAGAGAATGTCGGAGAGTTTCTGAGAGTATCTGTGAGTGTCAGAGAGTGTCAGAGAGTTTCACAGTGTGTCAGAGAGTGTCACAGACTGTCATTGAGTGTCAGAGAGTGTCAGAAAGTTTCAGAGAGTGTCACAGAATGTCAGAGAGTGTCAGATCGTGTCAGAGAGTGTCAGAGTGTGTCAGAGGGTGTCAGAGAGGGTCTGAGAGTGTCACAGAGTGTCACAGAGTTTCAGAGAGTGTTTCAGAGAGTGTCAGAGAGTGTCAGAGAGGGTCTGAGAGTTTCAGAGAGTGTCAGAGAGTGTCAGAGAATGTCGGAGAGTTTCTGAGAGTATCTGTGAGTGTCAGAGAGTTTCACAGTGTGTCGCAGAGTGTCAGAGAGTGTCAGAGACTGTCAGAGAATGTCGGAGAGTTTCTGAGAGTATCTGTGAGTGTCAGAGAGTTTCACAGTGTGTCACAGATTGTCAGAGAGTTTCAGAGAGTGTCAGAGAATGTCGGAGATTTTCTGAGAGTATCTGTGAGTGTCAGAGAGTGTCAGAGACTGTCAGAGGGTTCAGAGAGTGTCAGAGAGTGTCAGAGAGTGTCAGAGAGTGTCACAGACGGTCATAGAGTGTCAGAGAGTTTCTAAGAGGGTCAGAGAGTTTCAGAGAGTTTCAGAGAGTGTCAGAGAGTGTGGGAGAGCTTCAGAGTTTCAGAGAATTTCAGAGAGTTTCAGAGAGCTTCAGAGAGTGTCAGAGAGTGTCAGAGAGCGACAGAGAGTTTCAGAGAATTGTCAGAGAGAGTCAGAGCGTTTCAGAGAGTTTCAGAGTGTTTCAGAGAGTGTCAGAGAGTGTCAAAGAGTTTCAGAGAGTGTCAGAGAGTTTCAGAGAGTTTCACAGAGTGTCAGAGAGTGTCAGAGAGTGTCAGAGGGTGTCAGAGAATGTCGGAGAGTTTCTGAGAGTATCTGTGAGTGTCAGAGAGTGTCAGAGAGTTTCACAGTGTGTCAGAGAGTGTCACAGACTGTCATTGAGTGTCAGAGAGTGTCAGAAAGTTTCAGAGAGTGTCAGATAGTGTCAGAGAGTTGCAGAGAGTGTCACAGAGTGTCAGAGAGTTTCAGAGAGCTTCAGAGAGTGTCAGAGAGTTTCAGAGAGTGTCAGAGAGTTTCAGAGAGTGTCAGACACTGTCTGAGAGTGTCGGAGAGAGTCAAAGAGTTTCGGAGATTGTCAGAGAGTGTCAGAGAGTTTCAGAGAGTGTCAGAGAGTTTCAGAGAGTTTCTGAGAGTGTCAGAGAGTGTCAGAGAGTTTCTGAGAGTGTCGGAGAGTGTCAAAGAGTTTCAGAGAGTGTCACAAAGTGTCAGCGAGTGTCAGAGAGTGTCAGAGAGTTTCAGAGAGTGTCAGAGAAGGTCAGAGAGTTTCTGAGAGTGTCACAGCGTGTCAGAGAGAGTCAGAGAGATTGCAGAGAGTTTCAGAGTGTGTCAGAGAGCTTCAGAGAGTTTCAGAGATTTTCAGAGAGTTTCAGAGAGCGTCAGAGTGTTTCAGAGAGTTTCAGAGAGTGTCAGAGAGTGTCAGAGAGTTTCAGAGATTGTCAAACATTTTCAGAGAGTGTCAGAGAGTGTAAGAGAGTTTCAGAGAGTTCTGAGAGTTTCTGAGTGTGTCAGGGAGTGTCACAGAGTGTCAGAGACTGTCAGAGAGTGTCAGAGAGTTTCAGAGAGCGTCAGAGTGTTTCAGAGATTTTCAGAGAGTGTCAGAGAGTGTCAGAGAGTTTCAGAGATTGTCAAACAGTTTCAGAGACTGTCAGAGAGTGTAAGATAGTTTCAGAGAATGTCAGAGAGTGTCAGAGAGTTTCTGAGAGTCTCAGAGATTTTCAGGGAATGTCAGAGAGTGTCAGAGAGTATCAGAGAATTTCGGAGAGTTTCTGAGAGTATCTGTGAGTGTAAGAGAGTGTCAGAGAGTTCTGAGAGTTTCTGAGTGTGTCAGGGAGTGTCACAGAGTGTCAGAGACTGTCAGAGAGTGTCAGAGAGTTTCAGAGAGCGTCAGAGTGTTTCAGAGAGTTTCAGAGAGTGTCAGAGAGTGTCAGAGAGTTTCAGAGATTGTCAAACAGTTTCAGAGAGTGTGAGAGAGTGTAAGAGAGTTTCAGAGAATGTCAGAGAGTGTCAGAGAGTGTCTGAGAGTTTCAGAGATTTTCAGGGAATGTCAGAGAGTGTCAGAGAGTATCAGAGAATTTCGGAGAGTTTCTGAGAGTATCTGTGAGTGTAAGAGAGTGTCAGAGAGTTCTGAGAGTTTCTGAGTGTGTCACAGAGTGTCAGAGCGTTTCAGAGAGTGTCAGACACTGTCTGAGAGTGTCGGTGAGAGTCAAAGAGTTTCTGAGAGTGTCAGAGAGTGCCAGAGAGTTTCTGAGAGTGTCGGAGATTGTCAAAGAGTTTCAGAGAGTGTTACAAAGTGTCAGAGATTGTCAGAGAGTGTCAGAGAGTTTCCGAGAGTGTCACAGTGGGTCAGAGAGTTTCAGAGAGTTTCTGAGAGTGTCACAGCGTGTCAGAGAGTGTCAGAGAGATTGCAGAGAGTGTCAGAGTGTGTCAGAGAGCTTCAGGGAGTTTCAGAGATTTTCAGAGAGTTTCAGAGAGCTTCAGAGAGTTTCAGAGAGTTTCAGAGAGTGTCAGAGAGTTTCAGAGAATGTCAGAGAGTGTCAGAGAGTGTCTGAGAGTTTCAGAGAGTTTCAGAGAATGTCAGAGAGTGTCAGAGAGTGTCACAGAATGTCGGAGAGTTTCTGAGATTATCTGTGAGTGTCAGTGAGTTTCAGAGAGTTTCAGAGAGTTTCAGAGAGTGTCAGAGATTGTCTGAGAGTTTCAGAGATTGTCAAAGAGTTTCAGAGAGTTTCAGAGAGTTTCAGAGAGTTTCAGAGAGTGTCAGAGATTGTCTGAGAGTTTCAGAGATTGTCAAAGAGTTTCAGAGAGAGTCAGAGAGTGTCAGAGAGTGTCGGAGAGAGTCAAAGAGTTTCGGAGATTGTCAGAGAGTGTCAGAGAGGTTCAGAGAGTGTCAGAGAGTTTCAGAGAGTTTCTGAGAGTGTCAGAGAGTGTCAGAGAGTTTCTGAGAGTGTCGGAGAGTGTCAAAGAGTTTCAGAGAGTGTCACAAAGTGTCGGCGAGTGTCAGAGAGTGTCAGAGAGTTTCAGAGAGTGTCAGAGAAGGTCAGAGAGTTTCTGAGAGTGTCACAGCGTCTCAGAGAGAGTCAGAGAGATTGCAGAGAGTTTCAGAGTGTGTCAGAGAGCTTCAGAGAGTTTCAGAGATTTTCAGAGAGTTTCAGAGAGCGTCAGAGTGTTTCAGAGAGTTTCAGAGAGTGTCAGAGAGTGTCAGAGAGTTTCAGAGATTGTCAAACATTTTCAGAGAGTGTCAGAGAGTGTAAGAGAGTTTCAGAGATTTCTGAGAGTTTCTGAGTGTGTCAGGGAGTGTCACAGAGTGTCAGAGACTGTCAGAGAGTTTCAGAGAGCGTCAGAGTGTTTCAGAGAGTTTCAGAGAGTGTCAGAGAGTGTCAGAGAGTTTCAGAGATTGTCAAACAGTTTCAGAGACTGTCAGAGAGTGTAAGAGAGTTTCAGAGAATGTCAGAGAGTGTCAGAGAGTTTCTGAGAGTTTCAGAGATTTTCAGGGAATGTCAGAGAGTGTCAGAGAATATCAGAGAATTTCGGAGATTTTCTGAGAGTATCTGTGAGTGTAAGAGAGTGTCAGAGAGTTCTGAGAGTTTCTGAGTGTGTCAGGGAGTGTCACAGAGTGTCAGAGACTGTCAGAGACTGTCAGAGAGTTTCAGAGAGCGTCAGAGTGTTTCAGAGAGTTTCAGAGAGTGTCAGAGAGTGTCAGAGAGTTTCAGAGATTGTCAGAGAGTGTCAGAGAGTGTCTGAGAGTTTCAGAGATTTTCAGGGAATGTCAGAGAGTGTCAGAGAGTATCAGAGAATTTCGGAGAGTTTCTGAGAGTATCTGTGAGTGTAAGAGAGTGTCAGAGAGTTCTGAGAGTTTCTGAGTGTGTCACAGAGTGTCAGAGCGTTTCAGAGAGTGTCAGACACTGTCTGAGAGTGTCGGTGAGAGTCAAAGAGTTTCTGAGAGTGTCAGAGAGTGCCAGAGAGTTTCTGAGAGTGTCGGAGATTGTCAAAGAGTTTCAGAGAGTGTTACAAAGTGTCAGAGATTGTCAGAGAGTGTCAGAGAGTTTCCGAGAGTGTCACAGTGGGTCAGAGCGTTTCAGAGAGTTTCTGAGAGTGTCACAGCGTGTCAGAGAGTGTCAGAGAGATTGCAGAGAGTGTCAGAGTGTGTCAGAGAGCTTCAGGGAGTTTCAGAGATTTTCAGAGAGTTTCAGAGAGTTTCAGAGAGTTTCAGAGAGTTTCAGAGAGTGTCAGAGATTGGCTGAGAGTTTCAGAGATTGTCAAAGAGTTTCAGAGAGTGTCAGAGAGTTTCAGAGAATGTCAGAGAGTGTCAGAGAGTGTCTGAGAGTTTCAGAGAGTTTCAGAGAATGTCAGAGAGTGTCAGAGAGTGTCACAGAATGTCGGAGAGTTTCTGAGATTATCTGTGAGTGTCAGTGAGTGTCAGAGAGTTTCAGAGAGTTTCAGAGAGTGTCAGAGATTGTCTGAGAGTTTCAGAGATTGTCAAAGAGTTTCAGAGAGTGTCAGAGAGTGTCAGAGAGTTTCAGAGAATGTCAGAGAGTGTCAGAGAGTGTCTGAGAGTTTCAGAGAGTTTCAGAGAATGTCAGAGAGTGTCAGAGAGTGTCACAGAATGTCGGAGAGTTTCTGAGATTATCTGTGAGTATCAGAGAGTGTCAGAGAGTTTCAGAGAGTTTCAGAAAGTTTCAGAGAGTGTCAGAGAGTTTCAGACAGTGTCACAGAGTGTCAGAGAGTTTCAGAGACCTTCAGAGAGTGTCAGAGAGTTTCAGAGCGTGTCAGAGAGTTTCAGAGAGTGTCAGACACTGTCTGAGAGTGTCGGAGAAAGTCAAAAAGTTTCAGAGAGTGTCAGAGAGTGTCAGAGAGTTTCAGAGAGTGTCAGAGAGAGTCAAAGAGTTTCAGAGAGTTTCTGAGAGTGTCAGAGAGAGCCAGAGAGATCCTGAGAGTGTCGGAGAGTGTCAAAGAGTTTCAGAGAGTGTCACAAAGCGTCAGAGAGTGTCAGAGAGTGTCAGAGAGTTTCAGAGAGTGTCAGAGAATTTCAGAGAGTTTCTGAGAGTGTCAGAGAACGTCGGAGTGTTTCTGAGAGTATCTGTGAGTGTCAGAGAGTGTCAGAGTGTTTCAGAGACTGTCAGAGGGTTCAGAGAGTGTCAGCGTGTGTCAGAGAGTTTCAGAGTGTGTCACAGAGTGTCAGAGAGTGTCAGAGAGTTTCAGAGAGTGACAGATCGTGTCAGAGAGTGTCAGAGAGTTTCAGAGAGTGTCACAGACTGTCAGAAAGTGTCAGAGAGTGTCAGAGAACGTCGGAGAGTTTCTGAGAGTATCTGTGAGTGTCAGAGAGTTTCACAATGTGTCACAGAGTGTCAGAGAGTGTCAGAGAGTGTCAGAGAGTGTCAGAGACTGTCAGAGATTGTCGGAGAGTTTCTGAGAGTATCTGTGAGTGTCAGAGAGTGTCAGAGAGTTTCACAGTGTGTCACAGATTGTCAGAGAGTTTCAGAGAATTTCACAGTGTGTCATACAGTGTCAGAGAGTGTCAGAGAGTTTCAGAGAGTGTCCGATCGTCTCAAAGAGTGTCAGAGAGTTTCAGAGAGTGTCACAGACTGTCAGAGAGTGTCAGAGAGTTTCTGAGAGTGTCAGAGAGTTTCAGAGAGTTTCAGAGAGTGTCAGAAAGTTTCAGAGAGTGTCAGATAGTGTCAGAGAGTTTCAGAGAGTTTCAGACAGTGTCACAGAGTGTCAGAGAGTTTCAGAGACCTTCAGAGAGTGTCAAAGAGTGTCAGAGAGTGTCAGAGAGTTTCAGAGAGTGTCAGAGAGTTTCAGAGAGTGTCAGACACTGTCTGAGAGTGTCGGAGAAAGTCAAAGACTTTCAGAGAGTGTCAGAGAGTGTCAAAGAGTTTCAGAGAGTGTCAGAGAGAGTCAAAGAGTTTCAGAGAGTTTCTGAGAGTGTCGGAGAGTGTCAAAGAGTTTCAGAGAGTGTCAGAGAGAGTCAAAGAGTTTCAGAGAGTTTCTGAGAGTGCAGAGAGTGCCAGAGAGTTTCTGAGAGTGTCGGAGAGTGTCAAAGAGCTTCAGAGAGTGTCACAAAGTGTCAGAGAGTGTCAGAGAGTTTCAGAGAGTTTCAGAGAATGTCAGAGAGTGTCAGAGAGTGTCACAGAATGTCGGAGAGTTTCTGAGATTATCTGTGAGTGTCAGTGAGTTTCAGAGAGTTTCAGAGAGTGTCAGAGATTGTCTGAGAGTTTCAGAGATTGTCAAAGAGTTTCAGAGAGTGTCAGAGAGTGTCAGAGAGTTTCAGAGAATGTCAGAGAGTGTCAGAGAGTGTCTGAGAGTTTCAGAGAGTTTCAGAGAATGTCAGAGAGTGTCAGAGAGTGTCGGAGAGAGTCAAAGAGTTTCGGAGATTGTCAGAGAGTGTCAGAGAGTTTCAGAGAGTGTCAGAGAGTTTCAGAGAGTTTCTGAGAGTGTCAGAGAGTGTCAGAGAGTTTCTGAGAGTGTCGGAGAGTGTCAAAGAGTTTCAGAGAGTGTCACAAAGTGTCAGCGAGTGTCAGAGAGTGTCAGAGAGTTTCAGAGAGTGTCAGAGAAGGTCAGAGAGTTTCTGAGAGTGTCACAGCGTGTCAGAGAGAGTCAGAGAGATTGCAGAGAGTTTCAGAGTGTGTCAGAGAGCTTCAGAGAGTTTCAGAGATTTTCAGAGAGTTTCAGAGAGCGTCAGAGTGTTTCAGAGAGTTTCAGAGAGTGTCAGAGAGTGTAAGAGAGTTTCAGAGAGTTCTGAGAGTTTCTGAGTGTGTCAGGGAGTGTCACAGAGTGTCAGAGACTGTCAGAGAGTGTCAGAGAGTTTCAGAGAGCGTCAGAGTGTTTCAGAGAGTTTCAGAGAGTGTCAGAGAGTGTCAGAGAGTTTCAGAGATTGTCAAACAGGTTCAGAGACTGTCAGAGAGTGTAAGAGAGTTTCAGAGAATGTCAGAGAGTGTCAGAGAGTTTCTGAGAGTTTCAGAGAATTTCAGGGAATGTCAGAGAGTGTCAGAGAGTATCAGAGAATTTCGGAGAGTTTCTGAGAGTATCTGTGAGTGTAAGAGAGTGTCAGAGAGTTCTGAGAGTTTCTGAGTGTGTCAGGGAGTGTCACAGAGTGTCAGAGACTGTCAGAGAGTTTCAGAGAGCGTCAGAGTGTTTCAGAGAGTTTCAGAGAGTGTCAGAGAGTGTCAGAGAGTTTCAGAGATTGTCAAACAGTTTCAGAGAGTGTCAGAGAGTGTAAGAGAGTTTCAGAGAATGTCAGAGAGTGTCTGAGAGTTTCAGAGATTTTCAGGGAATGTCAGAGAGTGTCAGAGAGTATCAGAGAATTTCGGAGAGTTTCTGAGAGTATCTGTGAGTGTAAGAGAGTGTCAGAGAGTTCTGAGAGTTTCTGAGTGTGTCACAGAGTGTCAGAGCGTTTCAGAGAGTGTCAGACACTGTCTGAGAGTGTCGGTGAGAGTCAAAGAGTTTCTGAGAGTGTCAGAGAGTGCCAGAGAGTTTCTGAGAGTGTCGGAGATTGTCAAAGAGTTTCAGAGAGTGTTACAAAGTGTCAGAGATTGTCAGAGAGTGTCAGAGAGTTTCCGAGAGTGTCACAGTGGGTCAGAGAGTTTCAGAGAGTTTCTGAGAGTGTCACAGCGTGTCAGAGAGTGTCAGAGAGATTGCAGAGAGTGTCAGAGTGTGTCAGAGAGCTTCAGGGAGTTTCAGAGATTTTCAGAGAGTTTCAGAGAGCTTCAGAGAGTTTCAGAGAGTTTCAGAGAGTGTCAGAGATTGTCTGAGAGTTTCAGAGATTGTCAAAGAGTTTCAGAGAGTGTCAGAGAGTTTCAGAGAATGTCAGAGAGTGTCAGAGAGTGTCTGAGAGTTTCAGAGAGTTTCAGAGAATGTCAGAGAGTGTCAGAGAGTGTCACAGAATGTCGGAGAGTTTCTGAGATTATCTGTGAGTGTCAGTGAGTTTCAGAGAGTTTCAGAGAGTTTCAGAGAGTGTCAGAGATTGTCTGAGAGTTTCAGAGATTGTCAAAGAGTTTCAGAGAGTTTCAGAGAGTTTCAGAGAGTTTCAGAGAGTGTCAGAGATTGTCTGAGAGTTTCAGAGATTGTCAAAGAGTTTCAGAGAGTGTCAGAGAGTGTCAGAGAGTGTCGGAGAGAGTCAAAGAGTTTCGGAGATTGTCAGAGAGTGTCAGAGAGTTTCAGAGAGTGTCAGAGAGTTTCAGAGAGTTTCTGAGAGTGTCAGAGAGTGTCAGAGAGTTTCTGAGAGTGTCGGAGAGTGTCAAAGAGTTTCAGAGAGTGTCACAAAGTGTCAGCGAGTGTCAGAGAGTGTCAGAGAGTTTCAGAGAGTGTCAGAGAAGGTCAGAGAGTTTCTGAGAGTGTCACAGCGTCTCAGAGAGAGTCAGAGAGATTGCAGAGAGTTTCAGAGTGTGTCAGAGAGCTTCAGAGAGTTTCAGAGATTTTCAGAGAGTTTCAGAGAGCGTCAGAGTGTTTCAGAGAGTTTCAGAGAGTGTCAGAGAGTGTCAGAGAGTTTCAGAGATTGTCAAACATTTTCAGAGAGTGTCAGAGAGTGTAAGAGAGTTTCAGAGAGTTCTGAGAGTTTCTGAGTGTGTCAGGGAGTGTCACAGAGTGTCAGAGACTGTCAGAGAGTTTCAGAGAGCGTCAGAGTGTTTCAGAGAGTTTCAGAGAGTGTCAGAGAGTGTCAGAGAGTTTCAGAGATTGTCAAACAGTTTCAGAGACTGTCAGAGAGTGTAAGAGAGTTTCAGAGAATGTCAGAGAGTGTCAGAGAGTTTCTGAGAGTTTCAGAGATTTTCAGGGAATGTCAGAGAGTGTCAGAGAATATCAGAGAATTTCGGAGATTTTCTGAGAGTATCTGTGAGTGTAAGAGAGTGTCAGAGAGTTCTGAGAGTTTCTGAGTGTGTCAGGGAGTGTCACAGAGTGTCAGAGACTGTCAGAGACTGTCAGAGAGTTTCAGAGAGCGTCAGAGTGTTTCAGAGAGTTTCAGAGAGTGTCAGAGAGTGTCAGAGAGTTTCAGAGATTGTCAGAGAGTGTCAGAGAGTGTCTGAGAGTTTCAGAGATTTTCAGGGAATGTCAGAGAGTGTCAGAGAGTATCAGAGAATTTCGGAGAGTTTCTGAGAGTATCTGTGAGTGTAAGAGAGTGTCAGAGAGTTCTGAGAGTTTCTGAGTGTGTCACAGAGTGTCAGAGCGTTTCAGAGAGTGTCAGACACTGTCTGAGAGTGTCGGTGAGAGTCAAAGAGTTTCTGAGAGTGTCAGAGAGTGCCAGAGAGTTTCTGAGAGTGTCGGAGATTGTCAAAGAGTTTCAGAGGGTGTTACAAAGTGTCAGAGATTGTCAGAGAGTGTCAGAGAGTTTCCGAGAGTGTCACAGTGGGTCAGAGCGTTTCAGAGAGTTTCTGAGAGTGTCACAGCGTGTCAGAGAGTGTCAGAGAGATTGCAGAGAGTGTCAGAGTGTGTCAGAGAGCTTCAGGGAGTTTCAGAGATTTTCAGAGAGTTTCAGAGAGCTTCAGAGAGTTTCAGAGAGTTTCAGAGAGTGTCAGAGATTGGCTGAGAGTTTCAGAGATTGTCAAAGAGTTTCAGAGAGTGTCAGAGAGTTTCAGAGAATGTCAGAGAGTGTCAGAGAGTGTCTGAGAGTTTCAGAGAGTTTCAGAGAATGTCAGAGAGTGTCAGAGAGTGTCACAGAATGTCGGAGAGTTTCTGAGATTATCTGTGAGTGTCAGTGAGTGTCAGAGAGTTTCAGAGAGTTTCAGAGAGTGTCAGAGATTGTCTGAGAGTTTCAGAGATTGTCAAAGAGTTTCAGAGAGTGTCAGAGAGTGTCAGAGAGTTTCAGAGAATGTCAGAGAGTGTCAGAGAGTGTCTGAGAGTTTCAGAGAGTTTCAGAGAATGTCAGAGAGTGTCAGAGAGTGTCACAGAATGTCGGAGAGTTTCTGAGATTATCTGTGAGTATCAGAGAGTGTCAGAGAGTTTCAGAGAGTTTCAGAAAGTTTCAGAGAGTGTCAGAGAGTTTCAGACAGTGTCACAGAGTGTCAGAGAGTTTCAGAGACCTTCAGAGAGTGTCAGAGAGTTTCAGAGCGTGTCAGAGAGTTTCAGAGAGTGTCAGACACTGTCTGAGAGTGTCGGAGAAAGTCAAAAAGTTTCAGAGAGTGTCAGAGAGTGTCAGAGAGTTTCAGAGAGTGTCAGAGAGAGTCAAAGAGTTTCAGAGAGTTTCTGAGAGTGTCAGAGAGAGCCAGAGAGATCCTGAGAGTGTCGGAGAGTGTCAAAGAGTTTCAGAGAGTGTCACAAAGCGTCAGAGAGTGTCAGAGAGTGTCAGAGAGTTTCAGAGAGTGTCAGAGAATTTCAGAGAGTTTCTGAGAGTGTCAGAGAACGTCGGAGTGTTTCTGAGAGTATCTGTGAGTGTCAGAGAGTGTCAGAGTGTTTCAGAGACTGTCAGAGGGTTCAGAGAGTGTCAGCGTGTGTCAGAGAGTTTCAGAGTGTGTCACAGAGTGTCAGAGAGTGTCAGAGAGTTTCAGAGAGTGACAGATCGTGTCAGAGAGTGTCAGAGAGTTTCAGAGAGTGTCACAGACTGTCAGAAAGTGTCAGAGAGTGTCAGAGAACGTCGGAGAGTTTCTGAGAGTATCTGTGAGTGTCAGAGAGTTTCACAATGTGTCACAGAGTGTCAGAGAGTGTCAGAGAGTGTCAGAGAGTGTCAGAGACTGTCAGAGATTGTCGGAGAGTTTCTGAGAGTATCTGTGAGTGTCAGAGAGTGTCAGAGAGTTTCACAGTGTGTCACAGATTGTCAGAGAGTTTCAGAGAATTTCACAGTGTGTCATACAGTGTCAGAGAGTGTCAGAGAGTTTCAGAGAGTGTCCGATCGTCTCAAAGAGTGTCAGAGAGTTTCAGAGAGTGTCACAGACTGTCAGAGAGTGTCAGAGAGTTTCTGAGAGTGTCAGAGAGTTTCAGAGAGTTTCAGAGAGTGTCAGAAAGTTTCAGAGAGTGTCAGATAGTGTCAGAGAGTTTCAGAGAGTTTCAGACAGTGTCACAGAGTGTCAGAGAGTTTCAGAGACCTTCAGAGAGTGTCAAAGAGTGTCAGAGAGTGTCAGAGAGTTTCAGAGAGTGTCAGAGAGTTTCAGAGAGTGTCAGACACTGTCTGAGAGTGTCGGAGAAAGTCAAAGACTTTCAGAGAGTGTCAGAGAGTGTCAAAGAGTTTCAGAGAGTGTCAGAGAGAGTCAAAGAGTTTCAGAGAGTTTCTGAGAGTGTCGGAGAGTGTCAAAGAGTTTCAGAGAGTGTCAGAGAGAGTCAAAGAGTTTCAGAGAGTTTCTGAGAGTGCAGAGAGTGCCAGAGAGTTTCTGAGAGTGTCGGAGAGTGTCAAAGAGCTTCAGAGAGTGTCACAAAGTGTCAGAGAGTGTCAGAGAGTTTCAGAGAGTTTCAGAGAATGTCAGAGAGTGTCAGAGAGTGTCACAGAATGTCGGAGAGTTTCTGAGATTATCTGTGAGTGTCAGTGAGTTTCAGAGAGTTTCAGAGAGTGTCAGAGATTGTCTGAGAGTTTCAGAGATTGTCAAAGAGTTTCAGAGAGTGTCAGAGAGTGTCAGAGAGTTTCAGAGAATGTCAGAGAGTGTCAGAGAGTGTCTGAGAGTTTCAGAGAGTTTCAGAGAATGTCAGAGAGTGTCAGAGAGTGTCGGAGAGAGTCAAAGAGTTTCGGAGATTGTCAGAGAGTGTCAGAGAGTTTCAGAGAGTGTCAGAGAGTTTCAGAGAGTTTCTGAGAGTGTCAGAGAGTGTCAGAGAGTTTCTGAGAGTGTCGGAGAGTGTCAAAGAGTTTCAGAGAGTGTCACAAAGTGTCAGCGAGTGTCAGAGAGTGTCAGAGAGTTTCAGAGCGTGTCAGAGAAGGTCAGAGAGTTTCTGAGAGTGTCACAGCGTGTCAGAGAGAGTCAGAGAGATTGCAGAGAGTTTCAGAGTGTGTCAGAGAGCTTCAGAGAGTTTCAGAGATTTTCAGAGAGTTTCAGAGAGCGTCAGAGTGTTTCAGAGAGTTTCAGAGAGTGTCAGAGAGTGTAAGAGAGTTTCAGAGAGTTCTGAGAGTTTCTGAGTGTGTCAGGGAGTGTCACAGAGTGTCAGAGACTGTCAGAGAGTGTCAGAGAGTTTCAGAGAGCGTCAGAGTGTTTCAGAGAGTTTCAGAGAGTGTCAGAGAGTGTCAGAGAGTTTCAGAGATTGTCAAACAGCTTCAGAGACTGTCAGAGAGTGTAAGAGAGTTTCAGAGAATGTCAGAGAGTGTCAGAGAGTTTCTGAGAGTTTCAGAGATTTTCAGGGAATGTCAGAGAGTGTCAGAGAGTATCAGAGAATTTCGGAGAGTTTCTGAGAGTATCTGTGAGTGTAAGAGAGTGTCAGAGAGTTCTGAGAGTTTCTGAGTGTGTCAGGGAGTGTCACAGAGTGTCAGAGACTGTCAGAGAGTTTCAGAGAGCGTCAGAGTGTTTCAGAGAGTTTCAGAGAGTGTCAGAGAGTGTCAGAGAGTTTCAGAGATTGTCAAACAGTTTCAGAGAGTGTCAGAGAGTGTAAGAGAGTTTCAGAGAATGTCAGAGAGTGTCAGAGAGTGTCTGAGAGTTTCAGAGATTTTCAGGGAATGTCAGAGAGTGTCAGAGAGTATCAGAGAATTTCGGAGAGTTTCTGAGAGTATCTGTGAGTGTAAGAGAGTGTCAGAGAGTTCTGAGAGTTTCTGAGTGTGTCACAGAGTGTCAGAGCGTTTCAGAGAGTGTCAGACACTGTCTGAGAGTGTCGGTGAGAGTCAAAGAGTTTCTGAGAGTGTCAGAGAGTGCCAGAGAGTTTCTGAGAGTGTCGGAGATTGTCAAAGAGTTTCAGAGAGTGTTACAAAGTGTCAGAGATTGTCAGAGAGTGTCAGAGAGTTCCCGAGAGTGTCACAGTGGGTCAGAGCGTTTCAGAGAGTTTCTGAGAGTGTCACAGCGTGTCAGAGAGTGTCAGAGAGATTGCAGAGAGTGTCAGAGTATGTCAGAGAGCTTCAGGGAGTTTCAGAGATTTTCAGAGAGTTTCAGAGAGCTTCAGAGAGTTTCAGAGAGTTTCAGAGAGTGTCAGAGATTGTCTGAGAGTTTCAGAGATTGTCAAAGAGTTTCAGAGAGTGTCAGAGAGTTTCAGAGAATGTCAGAGAGTGTCAGAGAGTGTCTGAGAGTTTCAGAGAGTTTCAGAGAATGTCAGAGAGTGTCAGAGAGTGTCACAGAATGTCGGAGAGTTTCTGAGATTATCTGTGAGTGTCAGAGAGTTTCAGAGAGTTTCAGAGAGTGTCAGAGATTGTCTGAGAGTTTCAGAGATTGTCAAAGAGTTTCAGAGAGTGTCAGAGAGTGTCAGAGAGTTTCAGAGAATGTCAGAGAGTGTCAGAGAGTGTCTGAGAGTTTCAGAGAGTTTCAGAGAATGTCAGAGAGTGTCAGAGAGTGTCACAGAATGTGGGAGAGTTTCTGAGATTATCTGTGAGTATCAGAGAGTGTCAGAGAGTTTCAGAGAGTTTCAGAAAGTTTCAGAGAGTGTCAGAGAGTTTCAGACAGTGTCACAGAGTGTCAGAGAGTTTCAGAGACCTTCAGAGAGTGTCAGAGAGTTTCAGAGCGTGTCAGAGAGTTTCAGAGAGTGTCAGACACTGTCTGAGAGTGTCGGAGAAAGTCAAAAAGTTTCAGAGAGTGTCAGAGAGTGTCAGAGAGTTTCAGAGAGTGTCAGAGAGAGTCAAAGAGTTTCAGAGAGTTTCTGAGAGTGTCAGAGAGAGCCAGAGAGATCCTGAGAGTGTCGGAGAGTGTCAAAGAGTTTCAGAGAGTGTCACAAAGCGTCAGAGAGTGTCAGAGAGTGTCAGAGAGTTTCAGAGAGTGTCAGAGAGGGTCAGAGAATTTCAGAGAGTTTCTGAGAGTGTCAGAGAACGTCGGAGAGTTTCTGAGAGTATCTGTGAGTGTCAGAGAGTGTCAGAGTGTTTCAGAGACTGTCAGAGGGTTCAGAGAGTGTCTGCGTGTGTCAGAGAGTTTCAGAGTGTGTCACAGAGTGTCAGAGAATGTCAGAGAGTTTCAGAGAGTGTCAGATCGTGTCAGAGAGTGTCAGAGAGTTTCAGAGAGCGTCACAGACTGTCAGAAAGTGTCAGAGAGTGTCAGAGAACGTCGGAGAGTTTCTGAGAGTATCTGTGAGTGTCAGAGAGTTTCACAATGTGTCACAGAGTGTCAGAGAGTGTCAGAGAGTGTCAGAGAGTGTCAGAGACTGTCAGAGATTGTCGGAGAGTTTCTGAGAGTATCTGTGAGTGTCAGAGAGTGTCAGAGAGTTTCACAGTGTGTCACAGATTGTCAGAGAGTTTCAGAGAATTTCACAGTGTGTCATACAGTGTCAGAGAGTGTCAGAGAGTTTCAGAGAGTGTCCGATCGTCTCAAAGAGTGTCAGAGAGTTTCAGAGAGCGTCACAGACTGTCAGAGAGTGTCAGAGAGTTTCTGAGAGTGTCAGAGAGTTTCAGAGAGTTTCAGACAGTGTCACAGAGTGTCAGAGAGTTTCAGAGACCTTCAGAGAGTGTCAAAGAGTGTCAGAGAGTGTCAGAGAGTTTCAGAGAGTGTCAGAGAGTTTCAGAGAGTGTCAGACACTGTCTGAGAGTGTCGGAGAAAGTCAAAGACTTTCAGAGAGTGTCAGAGAGTGTCAAAGAGTTTCAGAGAGTGTCAGAGAGAGTCAAAGAGTTTCAGAGAGTTTCTGAGAGTGTCGGAGAGTGTCAAAGAGTTTCAGAGAGTGTCAGAGAGAGTCAAAGAGTTTCAGAGAGTTTCTGAGAGTGTCAGAGAGTGCCAGAGAGTTTCTGAGAGTGTCGGAGAGTGTCAAAGAGCTTCAGAGAGTGTCACAAAGTGTCAGAGAGTGTCAGAGAGTGTCAGAGAGTTTCAGAGAGAGTCAGAGAGGGTCAGAGAATTTCAGAGAGTTTCTGAGAGTGTCACAGCGTGTCAGAGAGTGTCAGAGAGATTGCAGAGAGTGTCAGAGTGTGTCAGAGAGCTTCAGAGAGTTTCAGAGATTTTCAGAGAGTTTCAGAGAGCTTCAGAGAGTTTCAGAGAGTTTCAGAGAGTGTCAGAGATTGTCTGAGAGTTTCAGAGATTGTCAAAGAGTTTCAGAGAGTGTCAGAGAGTGTCAGAGAGTTTCAGAGAATGTCAGAGAATGTCAGAGAGTGTCAGAGGGTTCTGAGAGTTTCTGAGTGTGTCAGGGAGTGTCACAGAGTGTCAGAGACTGTCAGAGATTGTCAGAGAGTTTCACAGAGTTTCACAGAGTGTCAGAGATTGTCAGAGAATGTCAGAGAGTGTCAGAGGGTGTCAGAGAATGTCGGAGATTTTCTGAGAGTATCTGTGAGTGTCAGAGATTGTCAGTGAGTTTCACAGTGTGTCACGGAGCGTCAGAGAGTGTCAGAGAGTGTCTGAGATTGTCTGAGAGTGTCAGAGACTGTCAGAGAATGTCGGAGAGTTTCTGAGAGTATCTGTGAGTGTCAGAGAGTGTCAGAGAGTGTCAGAGGGTTCAGAGAGTGTCTGAGTGTGGCAGAGAGTTTCACAGTGTGTCACAGAGTGTCAGAGAGTGTCAGAGAGTTTCAGAGAGTGTCAGATCGTGTCAGAGAGTGTCAGAGAATGTCAGAGAATGTCGCAGAGTTTCTGAGAGTATCTGTGAGTGTCATAGATTGTCAGAGAGTTTCACAGTGTGTCACAGATTGTCAGAGAGTTTCAGAGAGTTTCACAGTGTGTCACAGAGTGTCAGAGACTGTCAGAGAATGTCGGAGAGTTTCTGAGAGTATCTGTGAGTGCCCGAGAGTGTCAGAGAGTGTCAGAGAGTGTCAGAGACTGTCAGAGCGTTCAGAGAGTGTCTGAGTGTGTCAGAGAGTTTCACAGTGTGTCAAAGAGTGTCAGAGAGTGTCAGAGAGTTTCAGAGAGTGTCAGATCGTGTCAGAGAGTGTCAGAGAGTTTCGGAGAATGTCACAGAGTGTCAGAGAGTGCCAGGGAGTGTCAGAGAGTGTCAGAGACTGTCAGAGCGTTCAGAGAGTGTCTGAGTGTGTCAGAGAGTTTCACAGTGTGTCAAAGAGTGTCAGAGAGTGTCAGAGAGTTTCAGAGAGTGTCAGATCGTGTCAGAGAGTGTCAGAGAGTTTCAGAGAATGTCACAGACTGTCAGAGAGTTTCAGAGAGTGTCACAGACTGTCAGAGAGTGTCAGAGAGTGTCAGAGAATGTCGCAGAGTTTCTGAGAGTATCTGTGAGTGTCAGAGATTGTCAGAGAGTTTCACAGCGTGTCACAGATTGTCAGAGAGTTTCAGAGAGTTTCACAGTGTGTCACAGAGTGTCAGAGACTGTCAGAGAATGTCGGAGAGTTTCTGAGCGTATCTGTGAGTGCCCGAGAGTGTCAGAGAGTGTCAGAGAGTGTCAGAGACTGTCAGAGCGTTCAGAGAGTGTCTGAGTGTGTCAGAGAGTTTCACAGTGTGTCAAAGAGTGTCAGAGAGTGTCCGAGAGTTTCAGAGAGTGTCAGATCGTGTCAGAGAGTGTCAGAGAGTTTCAGAGAATGTCACAGACTGTCAGAGAGTGTCAGAGAGTGTCAGAGAATGTCGGAGAGTTTCTGAGAGTATCTGTGAGTGTCAGAGAGTGTCAGAGAGTTTCACAGTGTGTCACAGATTGTCAGAGAGATTCAGAGAGTTTCACAGTGTGTGACAGAGTGTCAGAGACTGTCAGAGAATGTCAGAGAGTTTCTGAGAGTATCTGTGAGTGTCAGAGAGTGTCAGAGAGTTTCCCAGTGTGTCACAGATTGTCAGAGAGTTTCAGAGAGTGTCAGAGAACGTCGGAGATATTCTGAGAGTATCTGTGAGTGTCAGAGAGTGTCAGAGAGTTTCCCAGTGTGTCACAGATTGTCAGAGAGTTTCAGAGAGTTTCACAGTGTGTCACAGACTGTCAGAGAGTTTCAGAGAGTATCAGATCGTGTCGGAGAGTGTCAGAGAGTTTCAGAGAGAGTCACAGAGTGTCAGAGAGTTTCAAAGAGCTTCAGAGAGTGTCAGTTCGTGTCATAGAGTGTCAGAGAGTTTCAGAGAGTGTCACAGACTGTCAGAGAGTGTCAGAGAGTTTTTGAGATTTTCAGAGAGTGTCAGATAGTGTCAGAGAGTTTCAGAGAGTGTCACAGAGTGTCAGAGAGTTTCAGAGAGCTTCAGAGAGTGTCAGAGAGTGTCAGAGAGTGTCAGAGAGTTTCAGGGAGTTTCAGAGAGTGTCAGAGAGTTTCAGAGAGTGTCAGACACTGTCTGAGAGAGTCAGAGACTGTCAAAGAGTTTCAGAGAGTGTCAGAGAGTTTCAAAGAGTTTCAGTGACTGTCAAAGTGTTTCAGAGAGTGTCAGAGAGTTTCAGAGAGTTTCTGAAAGTGTCAGAGAGTGCCAGAGAGTTTCTGACTGTGTTGGAGTGTGTCAGAGAGTGTCAGAGAGTTTCAGAGAGTGTCAGAGAGTGTCAAAGACTTTCAGAGAGTGTCAGAGAGTTTCAGAGAGTTTCTGAGAGTGTCACAGAGTGCCAGAGAGTTTCTGAGTGTGCCAGGGAGTGTCACAGAGTGTCAGAGACTGTCAGAGAGTGTCAGAGAGTTTCAGAGAGTTTCACAGATTGTCACAGAGCGTCAGAGAGTGTCTGAGATTGTCTGAGAGTGTCAGAAACTGTCAGAGAATGTCGGACAGTATCTGAGAGTAGCTGTGAGTGTCAGAGAGTGTCAGAGACTGTCAGAGACTGTCAGAGGGTTCAGAGATTGTCTGAGTGTGTCACAGAGTTTCACAGTGTGTCACAGCGTGTCAGAGAGCGTCAGAGAGTTTCAGAGAGTGTCAGAGAGTGTCAGAGAGTTTCAGAGAGTGTCACAGAATGTCAGAGAGTTTCTGAGAGTATCTGTGAGTTTCAGAGAGTGTCAGAGACTCTCAGAGGGTTCAGAGAGTGTCTGAGTGTGTCAGAGAATGTCGGAGAGTTTCTGAGAGTATCAGAGACTGTCCGAGAATGTCGGAGAGATTCTGAGAGTATCTGTGAGTGTCAGAGAGTGTCAGAGAGTTTCACAGTGTGTCACAGATTGTCAGAGAGTTTCAGAGAGTGTCAGAGAATGTCGGAGAGTTTCTGAGAGTATCTGTGAGTTTCAGAGAGTGTCAGAGACTCTCAGAGGGTTCAGAGAGTGTCTGAGTGTGCCAGGGAGTTTCACAGTGTGTCACAGAGTGTCAGAGAGTGTCAGAGAGTTTCAGAGAGTGTCAGATCGTGTCAGAGAGTGTCAGAGAGTTTCAGAGAATGTCACAGACTGTCAGAGAGTTTCAGAGAGTGTCACAGACTGTCAGAGAGTGTCAGAGAGTGTCAGAGAATGTCGCAGAGTTTCTGAGAGTATCTGTGAGTGTCAGAGATTGTCAGAGAGTTTCACAGTGTGTCACAGATTGTCAGAGAGTTTCAGAGAGTTTCACAGTGTGTCACAGAGTGTCAGAGACTGTCAGAGAATGTCGGAGAGTTTCTGAGCGTATCTGTGAGTGCCCGAGAGTGTCAGAGAGTGTCAGAGAGTGTCAGAGACTGTCAGAGCGTTCAGAGAGTGTCTGAGTGTGTCAGAGAGTTTCACAGTGTGTCAAAGAGTGTCAGAGAGTGTCCGAGAGTTTCAGAGAGTGTCAGATCGTGTCAGAGAGTGTCAGAGAGTTTCAGAGAGTTTCAGAGAATGTCACAGACTGTCAGAGAGTGTCAGAGAGTGTCAGAGAATGTCGGAGAGTTTCTGAGAGTATCTGTGAGTGTCAGAGAGTGTCAGAGAGTTTCACAGTGTGTCACAGATTGTCAGAGAGATTCAGAGAGTTTCACAGTGTGTGACAGAGTGTCAGAGACTGTCAGAGAATGTCAGAGAGTTTCTGAGAGTATCTGTGAGTGTCAGAGAGTGTCAGAGAGTTTCCCAGTGTGTCACAGATTGTCAGAGAGTTTCAGAGAGTGTCAGAGAACGTCGGAGATATTCTGAGAGTATCTGTGAGTGTCAGAGAGTGTCAGAGAGTTTCCCAGTGTGTCACAGATTGTCAGAGAGTTTCAGAGAGTTTCACAGTGTGTCACAGACTGTCAGAGAGTTTCAGAGAGTATCAGATCGTGTCGGAGAGTGTCAGAGAGTTTCAGAGAGAGTCACAGAGTGTCAGAGAGTTTCAAAGAGCTTCAGAGAGTGTCAGTTCGTGTCATAGAGTGTCAGAGAGTTTCAGAGAGTGTCACAGACTGTCAGAGAGTGTCAGAGAGTTTTTGAGATTTTCAGAGAGTGTCAGATAGTGTCAGAGAGTTTCAGAGAGTGTCACAGAGTGTCAGAGAGTTTCAGAGAGCTTCAGAGAGTGTCAGAGAGTGTCAGAGAGTGTCAGAGAGTTTCAGGGAGTTTCAGAGAGTGTCAGAGAGTTTCAGAGAGTGTCAGACACTGTCTGAGAGAGTCAGAGACTGTCAAAGAGTTTCAGAGAGTGTCAGAGAGTTTCAAAGAGTTTCAGTGACTGTCAAAGTGTTTCAGAGAGTGTCAGAGAGTTTCAGAGAGTTTCTGAAAGTGTCAGAGAGTGCCAGAGAGTTTCTGACTGTGTTGGAGTGTGTCAGAGAGTGTCAGAGAGTTTCAGAGAGTGTCAGAGAGTGTCAAAGACTTTCAGAGAGTGTCAGAGAGTTTCAGAGAGTTTCTGAGAGTGTCACAGAGTGCCAGAGAGTTTCTGAGTGTGCCAGGGAGTGTCACAGAGTGTCAGAGACTGTCAGAGAGTGTCAGAGAGTTTCAGAGAGTTTCACAGATTGTCACAGAGCGTCAGAGAGTGTCTGAGATTGTCTGAGAGTGTCAGAAACTGTCAGAGAATGTCGGACAGTATCTGAGAGTACCTGTGAGTGTCAGAGAGTGTCAGAGACTGTCAGAGACTGTCAGAGGGTTCAGAGATTGTCTGAGTGTGTCACAGAGTTTCACAGTGTGTCACAGCGTGTCAGAGAGCGTCAGAGAGTTTCAGAGAGTGTCAGAGAGTGTCAGAGAGTTTCAGAGAGTGTCACAGAATGTCAGAGAGTTTCTGAGAGTATCTGTGAGTTTCAGAGAGTGTCAGAGACTCTCAGAGGGTTCAGAGAGTGTCTGAGTGTGTCAGAGAATGTCGGAGAGTTTCTGAGAGTATCAGAGACTGTCCGAGAATGTCGGAGAGATTCTGAGAGTATCTGTGAGTGTCAGAGAGTGTCAGAGAGTTTCACAGTGTGTCACAGATTGTCAGAGAGTTTCAGAGAGTGTCAGAGAATGTCGGAGAGTTTCTGAGAGTATCTGTGAGTTTCAGAGAGTGTCAGAGACTCTCAGAGGGTTCAGAGAGTGTCTGAGTGTGCCAGGGAGTTTCACAGTGTGTCACAGAGTGTCAGAGAGTGTCAGAGAGTTTCAGAGAGTGTCAGATCGTGTCAGAGAGTGTCAGAGAGTTTCAGAGAGTGTCACAGATTGTCAAAGAGTGTCAGAGAGTTTCAGAGAGTGTCAGAGAGTTTCAGAGAGTTTCAGAGAGTGTCAGAGAGTGTCAGAAAGTTTCAGAGAGTGTCAGAAAGTGTCAGAGAGTTTCAGAGAGTGTCACAGAGTGTCAGAGAGTTTCAGAGAGCTTCAGAGAGTGTCAGAGAGTGTCAGAGAGTTTCAGAGAGTTTCAGAGAGTGTCAGAGTGTTTCAGAGAGTGTCAGACACTGTCTGAGAGTGTCAGAGAGTGTCAGAGAGTTTGAGAGTTTGTCAGAGAGTGTCAGAGAGTTTCAGAGAGTGTCAGAGACTGTCAAAGAGTTTCAGAGAGTGTCAGAGAGTTTCAGAGACTTTCTGAGTGTGTCAGAGAGCTCCAGAGAGTTTCTGAGTGTGTCGAAGTGTGTCAGAGAGTGTCAGAGAGTTTCAGAGAGTGTCAGAGAGTATCAAAGAGTTTCACAGAGTGTCAGAGAGTTTCAGAGAATTTCTGAGAGTGCCAGAGAGGGCCAGAGAGTTTCTGAGTGTGTCAGGGAGTGTCACAGAGTGTCAGAAAATGTCAGAGAGGGTCAGAGAGTTTCAGAGAGTTTCACAGAGTGTCAGAGAGTGTCAGAGAGTGTCAGAGGGTGTCAGAGAATGTCGGAGAGTTTCTGAGAGTATCTGTGATTGTCAGAGAGTGTCAGAGAGTTTCACAGTGTGTCACAGAGTGTCACAGAGTGTCAGAGAGTGTCAGAGAGTGTCAGAGAGTGTCAGCAAGTTTCAGAGAGTGTCAGATATTGTCAGAGAGTTTCAGAGAGTGTCACAGAGTGTCAGAGAGTTTCAGAGAGCTTCAGAGAGTGTCGGAGAGTGTCAGAGAGTGTCAGAGAGTTTCAGAGAGTTTCAGAGAGTGTCAGAGAGTTTCAGAGAGTGTCAGACACTGTCTAAGAGTGTCGGAGAGAGTCAAAGTGTTTCAGGGAGTGTCAGAGAGCGTCAGAGAGTTTCACAGAGTGTCAGAGAGTTTCAGAGATTTTCTGAGAGTGTCGGAGAGAGTCAAAGAGTTTCAGAGAGTGTCACAAAGTGTCAGAGCGTGTCAGAGAGTGACAGAGAGTTTCAGAGAGTGTCAGAGTGGGTCAGAGAGTTTCAGAGAGTTTCTGAGAGTGTTGGAGAGTGTCAAAGAGTTTCAGAGAGTGTCACAAAGTTTCAGAGAGTGTCAGAGAGATTGCAGAGAGTGTCAGAGTGTGTCAGAGAGCTTCACAGAGTTTCAGAGATTTTCAGAGAGTTTCAGAGAGCTTCAGAGAGTTTCAGAGAGTTTCTGAGAGTGTCAGAGATTGTCTGAGAGTTTCAGAGATTGTCAAAGAGTTTCAGAGAGTGTCAGAGAATGCCAGAGAGTTTCAGAGAATGTCACAGACTGTCAGTGAGTGTCTGAGAGTTTCAGAGAGTTTCAGAGAATGTCAGAGAGTGTCAGAGAATGTCGGAGAGTTTCTGAGAGTATGTGTGAGTGTAAGAGAGTGTCAGAGGGTTCTGAGAGTTTCTGAGTGTGTCAGGGAGTGTCACAGAGTGTCAGAGACTGCCAGAGAGTGTCAGAGAGTTTCAGAGAGTTTCACAGAGTGTCAGAGATTGTCAGAGAGTGTCAGAGAGTGTCAGAGAGTGTCAGCGGGTGTCAGAGAATGTCGGAGATTTTCTGAGAGTATCTGTGAGTGTCAGAGAGTGTCAGAGAGTTTCACAGTGTGTCACAGAGTGTCACAGAGTGTCAGAGAGTGTCTGAGAGTGTCAGAGACTGTCAGAGAATGTCGGAGAGTTTCTGAGAGTATCTGTGAGTGTCAGAGATTGTCAGAGAGTTTCCCAGTGTGTCACAGAGTGTCAGAGAGTTTCAGAGAGTGTCAGAGAACGTCGGAGAGTTTCTGAGAGTATCTGTGAGTGTCAGAGAGTGTCAGAGAGTGTCAGAGACGGTCAGAGGGTTCAGAGAGTGTCTGCGTGTCAGAGAGTTTCACAGTGTGTCACAGAGTGTCAGAGAGTGTCAGAGAGTTTCAGAGAGTATCAGATCGTGTCGGAGAGTGTCAGAGAGTTTCAGAGAGAGTCACAGAGTGTCAGAGAGTTTCAGAGAGCTTCAGAGAGTGTCAGAGAGTGTCAGAGAGTGTCAGAGAGTTTCAGAGAGTTTCAGAGAGTGTCAGTGAGTTTGAGAGAGTGTCAGACACTGTCTGAGAGTTTCAGAGAGTATCAAAGAGTTTCAGAGAGTCTCAGAGAGTGTCAGAGAGTTTCAGAGAGTGTCAGAGACTGTCAAAGAGTTTCAGAGAGTGTCAGAGAGTTTCTGAGAGTTTCAGAGAGTGCCAGAGAGTTTCTGAGTGTGTCGGAGTGTGTCAGAGATTGTCAGAGAGTTTCAGAGAGTGTCAGAGAGTGTCAAAGAGTTTCAGAGAGTGTCAGAGAGTTTCAGAGAGTTTCTGAGAGTGTCAGAGAGTGCCAGAGAGTTTCTGAGTGTGTCGTGGAGTGTCACAGAGTGTCAGAGACTGTCAGAGAGTGTCAGAGAGTTTCAGAGAGTTTCGCAGAGTGTCACAGAGCGTCAGAGAGTGTCAGAGAGTGTCTGAGATTGTCCGAGAGTGTCAGAGACTGTCAGAGAATGTCGGAGAGTTTCTGAGAGTATCTGTGAGTGTCAGAGAGTGTCAGAGAGTTTCCCAGTGTGTCACAGAGTGTCAGAGAGTGTCAGAGAGTGTCAGAGAATGTCAGAGGGTTCAGAGAGTGTCTGAGCGTGTCAGAGATTTTCACTGTGTGTCACAGAGTGTCACAGAGTGTCAGAGAGTTTCAGAGAGTGTCAGCTCGTGTCAGAGAGTGTCAGAGAGTTTCAGAGAGTGTCACAGACTGTCAGAGAGTGTCAGAGAGTTTCAGAGAGTGTCCGAGAGTTTCAGAGAGTGTCAGAGAGATTGCAGAGAGTGTCAGAGAGTGTGGGAGAGCTTCAGAGTTTCAGAGAATTTCAGAGAGTTTCAGAGAGCTTCAGAGAGTGTCAGAGAGTGTCAGAGAGCGACAGAGAGTTTCAGAGAATTGTCAGAGAGAGTCGGAGCGTTTCAGAGAGTTTCAGAGTGTGTCAACGAGTGTCTGAGCGTGTCACAGAGTGTCACAGAGTTTCAGAGAGTGTTTCAGAGAGTGTCAGAGAGTGTCAGAGAGGGTCTGAGAGTGTCAGAGTGTGTCAGAGAGTGTCAGAGAATGTCGGAGAGTTTCTGAGAGTATCTGTGAGTGTCAGAGAGTTTCACAGTGTGTCGCAGAGTGTCAGAGAGTGTCTGAGTGTGTCAGAGACTGTCAGAGAATGTCGGAGAGTTTCTGAGAGTATCTGTGAGTGTCAGAGAGTGTCAGAGAGTTTCACAGTGTGTCACAGAATGTCGGAGAGTTTCTGAGAGTATCTGTGAGTGTCAGAGAGTGTCAAAGACTGTCAGAGGGTCCAGAGAGTGTCTGAGTGTGTAAGAGAGTTTCACATTTTGTCACATAGTGTCAGAGAGTGTCAGAGAGTTTCAGAGAGTGTCAGATCGAGTCAGAGAGTGTCAGAGAGTGTCACAGACTGTCAGAGAGTGTCAGAGAGTTTCTAAGAGGGTCAGAGAGTTTCAGAGAGTTTCAGAGAGTGTCAGAGTGTGTCAGAAAGTTTCAGAGAGTGTCAGATAGTGTCAGAGAGTTTCAGAGAGTGTCACAGAGCTTCAGAGAATTTCAGAGAGCTTCAGAGAGTGTCAGAGAATTTCAGAGTTTCAGAGAGTGTCAGAGAGTTTCAGAGAGTGTCAGACACTGTCTGACAGTGTCAGAGAGTGTCAAAGAGCTTCAGAGAGTGTCAGAGAGTGTCAGAGTGTTTCAGAAAGTGTCAGAGAGTGTCAAAGAGTTTCAGAGAGTGTCAGAGAGTTTCAGAGAGTTTCACAGAGTGTCAGAGAGTGTCAGAGGGTGTCAGAGAATGTCGTAGAGTTTCTGAGAGTATCAGTGAGTGTCAGAGAGTGTCAGAGAGTTTCACAGTGTGTCAGAGAGTGTCACAGAGTGTCAGTGAGTGTCAGAGTGTGTCAGAGAGTGTCAGAAAGTTTCAGAGAGTGTCAGATAGTGTCAGAGAGTTTCAGAGAGCTTCAGAGAGTGTCAGAGAGTTTCAGAGAGCGTCAGAGAGTTTCAGAGAGTGTCAGACACTGTCTGAGAGTGTCGCAGAGAGTCAAAGAGTTTCAGAGATTGTCAGAGAGTGTCTGAGAGTTTCAGAGAGTGTCAGAGAGTTTCAGAGAGTTTCTGAGAGTGTCAGAGAGTGTCAGAGAGTTTCTGAGAGTGTTGGAGAGTGTCAAAGAGTTTCAGAGAGTGTCACAAAGTGTCCGCGAGTGTCAGAGAGTGTCAGAGAGTTTCAGAGAGTGTCAGAGAGGGTCAGAGAGTTTCAGAGAGTTTCTGAGAGTGTCACAGCGTGTCAGAGAGAGTCAGAGAGATTGCAGAGAGTTTCAGTGTGTCAGAGAGCTTCAGAGAGTTTCAGAGAGTTTCAGAGAGCGTCAGAGTGTTTCAGAGAGTTTCAGAGAGTTTCAGAGAGTGTCAGAGAGTTTCAGAGATTGTCAAACATTTTCAGAGAGTGTCAGAGAGTGTAAGAGAGTTTCAGAGACTTCTGAGAGTTTCTGAGTGCGTCAGGGAGTGTCACAGAGTGTCAGAGACTGTCAGAGAGTGTCAGAGAGTTTCAGAGAGCGTCAGAGTGTTTCAGAGAGTTTCAGAGAGTGTCAGAGAGTTTCAGAGATTGTCAAACAGTTTCAGAGAGTGTCAGAGAGTGTAAGAGAGTTTCAGAGAATGTCAGAGAGTGTCAGAGAGTGTCTGAGAGTTTCAGAGATTTTCAGGGAATGTCAGAGAGTGTCAGAGAGTATCAGAGAATTTAGGAGAGTTTCTGAGAGTATCTGTGAGTGTAAGAGAGTGTCAGAGAGTTCTGAGAGTTTCTGAGTGTGTCAGGGAGTGTCACAGAGTGTCAGAGACTGTCAGAGAGTGTCAGAGAGTTTCAGAGAGCGTCAGAGTGTTTCAGAGAGTTTCAGAGAGTGTCAGAGAGTGTCAGAGAGTTTCAGAGATTGTCAAACAGTTTCAGAGAGTGTCAGAGAGTGTAAGAGAGTTTCAGAGAATGTCAGAGAGTGTCAGAGAGTGTCTGAGAGTTTCAGAGATTTTCAGGGAATGTCAGAGAGTGTCAGAGGGTATCAGAGAATTTCGGAGAGTTTCTGAGAGTATCTGTGAGTGTAAGAGAGTGTCAGAGAGTTCTGAGAGTTTCTGAGTGTGTCACAGAGTGTCAGAGCGTTTCAGAGAGTGTCAGACACTGTCTGAGAGTGTCGGTGAGAGTCAAAGAGTTTCTGAGAGTGTCAGAGAGTGCCAGAGAGTTTCTGAGAGTGTCGGAGATTGTCAAAGAGTTTCAGAGAGTGTTACAAAGTGTCAGAGAGTGTCAGAGAGTGTCAGAGAGTTTCAGAGAGTGTCACAGTGGGTCAGAGAGTTTCAGAGAGTTTCTGAGAGTGTCACAGCGTGTCAGAGAGTGTCAGAGAGATTGCAGAGAGTGTCAGAGTGTGTCAGAGAGCTTCAGGGAGTTTCAGAGATTTTCAGAGAGTTTCAGAGAGCTTCAGAGAGTTTCAGAGAGTTTCAGAGAGTGTCAGAGATTGTCTGAGAGTTTCAGAGATTGTCAAAGAGTTTCAGAGAGTGTCAGAGAGTGTCAGAGAGTTTCAGAGAATGTCAGAGAGTGTCAGAGAGTGTCTGAGCGTTTCAGAGAGTTTCAGAGAATGTCAGAGAGTGTCAGAGAGTGTCACAGAATGTCGGAGAGTTTCTGAGATTATCTGTGAGTGTCAGTGAGTGTCAGAGTGTTTCAGAGAGTTTCAGAGAGTGTCAGAGATTGTCTGAGAGTTTCAGAGATTGTCAAAGAGTTTCAGAGAGTGTCAGAGAGTGTCAGAGAGTTTCAGAGAATGTCAGAGAGTGTCAGAGAGTGTCTGAGAGCTTCAGAGAGTTTCAGAGAATGTCAGAGAGTGTCAGAGAGTGTCACAGAATGTCGGAGAGTTTCTGAGATTATCTCTGAGTGTCAGAGAGTGTCAGAGAGTTTCAGAGAGTTTCAGAGAGTGTCAGAGAGTTTCAGAGAGTGTCAGACACTGTCTGAGAGTGTCAGAGAGTATCAAAGAGTTTCAGAGAGTGTCAGAGAGTGTCAGAGAGTTTCAGAGAGTGTCAGAGACTGTCAAAGAGTTTCAGAGAGTGTCAGAGAGTTTCGAGAGTTTCTGAGAGTTTCAGAGAGTGCCAGAGAGTTTCTGAGTGTGTCGGAGTGTGTCAGAGATTGTCAGAGAGTTTCAGAGAGTGTCGGAGAGTGTCAAAGAGTTTCAGAGAGTGTCAGAGAGTTTCAGAGAGATTCTGAGAGTGTCAGAGAGTGCCAGAGAGTTTCTGAGTGTGTCGTGGAGTGTCACAGATGGTCAGAGACTGTCAGAGAGTGTCAGAGAGTTTCAGAGAGTTTCGCATGTGTCACAGAGCGTCAGAGAGTGTCAGAGAGTGTCTGAGATTGTCTGTGAGTGTCAGAGACTGTCAGAGAATGTCGGAGAGTTTCTGAGAGTATCTGTGAGTGTCAGAGAGTGTCAGAGAGTTTCCCAGTGTGTCACAGAGTGTCAGAGAGTGTCAGAGAGTGTCAGAGTGTTTCAGAGAGTTTCAGAGAGTTTCAGAGAGTGTCAGAGAGTTTCAGAGATTGTCAAACATTTTCAGAGAGTGTCAGAGAGTGTAAGAGAGTTTCAGAGAGTTCTGAGAGTTTCTGAGTGTGTCAGGGAGTGTCACAGAGTGTCAGAGACTGTCAGAGAGTGTCAGAGAGTTTCAGAGAGCGTCAGAGTGTTTCAGAGAGTTTCAGAGAGTGTCAGAGAGTGTCAGAGAGTTTCAGAGATTGTCAAACAGTTTCAGAGAGTGTCAGAGAGTGTCTGAGAGTTTCAGAGATTTTCAGGGAATGTCAGAGAGTCTCAGAGAGTATCAGTAATTTCGGAGAGTTTCTGAGAGTATCTGTGAGTGTAAGAGAGTGTCAGAGAGTTCTGAGAGTTTCTGAGTGTGTCAGGGAGTGTCACAGAGTGTCAGAGACTGTCAGAGAGTGTCAGAGAGTTTCAGAGAGCGTCAGAGTGTTTCAGAGAGTTTCAGAGAGTGTCAGAGAGTGTCAGAGAGTTTCAGAGATTGTCAAACAGTTTCAGGGAATGTCAGAGAGTGTCAGAGGGTATCAGAGAATTTCGGAGAGTTTCTGAGAGTACCTGTGAGTGTAAGAGAGTGTCAGAGAGTTCTGAGAGTTTCTGAGTGTGTCACAGAGTGTCAGAGCGTTTCAGAGAGTGTCAGACACTGTCTGAGAGTGTCGGTGAGAGTCAAAGAGTTTCTGAGAGTGTCAGAGAGTGCCAGAGAGTTTCTGAGAGTGTCGGAGATTGTCAAAGAGTTTCAGAGAGTGTTACAAAGTGTCAGAGAGTGTCAGAGAGTGTCAGAGAGTTTCAGAGAGTGTCACAGTGGGTCAGAGAGTTTCAGAGAGTTTCTGAGAGTGTCACAGCGTGTCAGAGAGTGTCAGAGAGATTGCAGAGAGTGTCAGAGTGTGTCAGAGAGCTTCAGGGAGTTTCAGAGATTTTCAGAGAGTTTCAGAGAGCTTCAGAGAGTTTCAGAGAGTTTCAGAGAGTGTCAGAGATTGTCTGAGAGTTTCAGAGATTGTCAAAGAGTTTCAGAGAGTGTCAGAGAGTGTCAGAGAGTTTCAGAGAATGTCAGAGAGTGTCAGAGAGTGTCACAGAATGTCGGAGAGTTTCTGAGATTATCTGTGAGTGTCAGTGAGTGTCAGAGTGTTTCAGAGAGTTTCAGAGAGTGTCAGAGATTGTCTGAGAGTTTCTGAGATTATCTCTGAGTGTCAGAGAGTGTCAGAGAGTTTCAGAGAGTTTCAGAGAGTGTCAGAGAGTTTCAGAGAGTGTCAGACACTGTCTGAGAGTGTCAGAGAGTATCAAAGAGTTTCAGAGAGTGTCAGAGAGTGTCAGAGAGTTTCAGAGAGTGTCAGAGACTGTCAAAGAGTTTCAGAGAGTGTCAGAGAGTTTCGAGAGTTTCAGAGAGTTTCAGAGAGTGCCAGAGAGTTTCTGAGTGTGTCGGAGTGTGTCAGAGATTGTCAGAGAGTTTCAGAGAGTGTCGGAGAGTGTCAAAGAGTTTCAGAGAGTGTCAGAGAGTTTCAGAGAGATTCTGAGAGTGTCAGAGAGTGCCAGAGAGTTTCTGAGTGTGTCGTGGAGTGTCACAGATGGTCAGAGACTGTCAGAGAGTGTCAGAGAGTTTCAGAGAGTTTCGCATGTGTCACAGAGCGTCAGAGAGTGTCAGAGAGTGTCTGAGATTGTCTGTGAGTGTCAGAGACTGTCAGAGAATGTCGGAGAGTTTCTGAGAGTATCTGTGAGTGTCAGAGAGTGTCAGAGTGTTTCCCAGTGTGTCACAGAGTGTCAGAGAGTGTCAGAGAGTGTCAGAGTGTTTCAGAGAGTTTCAGAGAGTTTCAGAGAGTGTCAGAGAGTTTCAGAGATTGTCAAACATTTTCAGAGAGTGTCAGAGAGTGTAAGAGAGTTTCAGAGAGTTCTGAGAGTTTCTGAGTGTGTCAGGGAGTGTCACAGAGTGTCAGAGACTGTCAGAGAGTGTCAGAGAGTTTCAGAGAGCGTCAGAGTGTTTCAGAGAGTTTCAGAGAGTGTCAGAGAGTGTCAGAGAGTTTCAGAGAATGTCAGAGAGTGTCAGAGAGTGTCTGAGAGTTTCAGAGATTTTCAGGGAATGTCAGAGAGTGTCAGAGAGTATCAGTAATTTCGGAGAGTTTCTGAGAGTATCTGTGAGTGTAAGAGAGTGTCAGAGAGTTCTGAGAGTTTCTGAGTGTGTCAGGGAGTGTCACAGAGTGTCAGAGACTGTCAGAGAGTGTCAGAGAGTTTCAGAGAGCGTCAGAGTGTTTCAGAGAGTTTCAGAGAGTGTCAGAGAGTGTCAGAGAGTTTCAGAGATTGTCAAACAGTTTCAGGGAATGTCAGAGAGTGTCAGAGGGTATCAGAGAATTTCGGAGAGTTTCTGAGAGTACCTGTGAGTGTAAGAGAGTGTCAGAGAGTTCTGAGAGTTTCTGAGTGTGTCACAGAGTGTCAGAGCGTTTCAGAGAGTGTCAGACACTGTCTGAGAGTGTCGATGAGAGTCAAAGAGTTTCTGAGAGTGTCAGAGAGTGCCAGAGAGTTTCTGAGAGTGTCGGAGATTGTCAAAGAGTTTCAGAGAGTGTTACAAAGTGTCAGAGAGTGTCAGAGAGTGTCAGAGAGTTTCAGAGAGTGTCACAGTGGGTCAGAGAGTTTCAGAGAGTTTCTGGGAGTGTCACAGCGTGTCAGAGAGTGTCAGAGAGATTGCAGAGAGTGTCAGAGTGTGTCAGAGAGCTTCAGGGAGTTTCAGAGATTTTCAGAGAGTTTCAGAGAGCTTCAGAGAGTTTCAGAGAGTTTCAGAGCGTGTCAGAGATTGTCTGAGAGTTTCAGAGATTGTCAAAGAGTTTCAGAGAGTGTCAGAGAGTGTCAGTGAGTTTCAGAGAATGTCAGAGAGTGTCAGAGAGTGTCTGAGCGTTTCAGAGAGTTTCAGAGAATGTCAGAGAGTGTCAGAGAGTGTCACAGAATGTCGGAGAGTTTCTGAGATTATCTGTGAGTGTCAGTGAGTGTCAGAGAGTTTCAGAGAGTTTCAGAGAGTGTCAGAGATTGTCTGAGAGTTTCAGAGATTGTCAAAGAGTTTCAGAGAGTGTCAGAGAGTGTCAGAGAGTTTCAGAGAATGTCAGAGAGTGTCAGAGAGTGTCTGAGAGCTTCAGAGAGTTTCAGAGAATGTCAGAGAGTGTCAGAGAGTGTCACAGAATGTCGGAGAGTTTCTGAGATTATCTCTGAGTGTCAGAGAGTGTCAGAGAGTTTCAGAGAGTTTTAGAGAGTGTCAGAGAGTTTCAGAGAGTGTCAGACACTGTCTGAGAGTGTCAGAGAGTATCAAAGAGTTTCAGAGAGTGTCAGAGAGTGTCAGAGAGTTTCAGAGAGTGTCAGAGACTGTCAAAGAGTTTCAGAGAGTGTCAGAGAGTTTCGAGAGTTTCAGAGAGTTTCAGAGAGTGCCAGAGAGTTTCTGAGTGTGTCGGAGTGTGTCAGAGATTGTCAGAGAGTTTCAGAGAGTGTCAGAGAGTGTCAAAGAGTTTCAGAGAGTGTCAGAGAGTTTCAGAGAGATTCTGAGAGTGTCAGAGAGTGCCAGAGAGTTTCTGAGTGTGTCGTGGAGTGTCACAGATGGTCAGAGACTGTCAGAGAGTGTCAGAGAGTTTCAGAGAGTTTCGCATGTTTCACAGAACGTCAGAGAGTGTCAGAGAGTGTCTGAGATTGTCTGAGAGTGTCAGAGACTGTCAGAGAATGTCGGAGAATTTCTGAGAGTATCTGTGCGTGTCTGAGAGTGTCAGAGAGTTTCCCAGTGTGTCACAGAGTGTCAGAGAGTGTCAGAGAGTGTCAGAGACTGTCAGAGGGTTCAGAGAGTGTCTGAGCGTGTCAGAGATTTTCACAGTGTGTCACAGAGTGTCACAGAGTGTCAGAGAGTTTCAGAGAGTGTCAGCTCGTGTCAGAGAGTGTCAGAAAGTTTCAGAGAGTGTCACAGACTGTCAGAGAGTGTCAGAGCGTTTCAGAGAGTGTCCGAGAGTTTCAGAGAGTGTCAGAGAGATTGCAGAGAGTGTCAGAGAGTGTGGGAGAGCTTCAGAGTTTCAGAGAATTTCAGAGAGTTTCAGAGAGCTTCAGAGAGTGTCAGAGTGTCAGAGAGCGTCAGAGAGTTTCAGAGAATTGTCAGAGAGAGTCAGAGAGTGTCAGAGTGTTTCAGAGAGTGTCAGAGAGTGTCAGAGAGGGTCTGAGAGTGTCAGAGAGTGTCAGAGAGTGTCAGAGAATGTCGGAGAGTTTCTGAGAGTATCTGTGAGTGTCAGAGAGTTTCACAGTGTGTCGCAGAGTGTCAGAGAGTGTCAGAGAGTGTCTGAGAGTGTCACAGAGTGTCACAGAGTTTCAGAGAGTGTCAGAGAATGTCAGAGAGTGTCAGAGAGTTTCAGAGTGTTTCAGAGAGTGTCAGAGAGGGTCTGAGAGTGTCAGAGAGTGTCAGAGAGTGTCAGAGAATGTCGGAGAGTTTCTGAGAGTATCTGTGAGTGTCAGAGAGTTTCACAGTGTGTCGCAGAGTGTCAGAGAGTGTCAGAGGGTGTCTGAGTGTGTCAGAGACTGTCAGAGAATGTCGGAGAGTTTCTGAGAGTATCTGTGAGTGTCAGAGAGTGTCAGAGAGTTTCACAGTGTGTCACAGATGGTCAGAGACTGTCAGAGAGTGTCAGAGAGTTTCAGAGAGTTTCGCATGTTTCACAGAACGTCAGAGAGTGTCAGAGAGTGTCTGAGATTGTCTGAGAGTGTCAGAGACTGTCAGAGAATGTCGGAGAGTTTCTGAGAGTATCTGTGAGTGTCAGAGAGTGTCAGAGAGTGTCAGAGACTGTCAGAGGGTTCAGAGAGTGTCTGAGCGTGTCAGAGATTTTCACAGTGTGTCACAGAGTGTCACAGAGTGTCAGAGAGTTTCAGAGAGTGTCAGCTCGTGTCAGAGAGTGTCAGAAAGTTTCAGAGAGTGTCACAGACTGTCAGAGAGTGTCAGAGCGTTTCAGAGAGTGTCCGAGAGTTTCAGAGAGTGTCAGAGAGATTGCAGAGTGTGTCAGAGAGTGTGGGAGAGCTTCAGAGTTTCAGAGAATTTCAGAGAGTTTCAGAGAGCTTCAGAGAGTGTCAGAGTGTCAGAGAGCGTCAGAGAGTTTCAGAGAATTGTCAGAGAGAGTCAGAGAGTGTCAGAGTGTTTCAGAGAGTGTCAGAGAGTGTCAGAGAGGGTCTGAGAGTGTCAGAGAGTGTCAGAGAGTGTCAGAGAATGTCGGAGAGTTTCTGAGAGTATCTGTGAGTGCCAGAGAGTTTCACAGTGTGTCGCAGAGTGTCAGAGAGTGTCAGAGAGTGTCTGAGAGTGTCACAGAGTGTCACAGAGTTTCAGAGAGTGTCAGAGAATGTCAGAGAGTGTCAGAGAGTTTCAGAGTGTTTCAGAGAGTGTCAGAGAGGGTCTGAGAGTGTCAGAGAGTGTCAGAGAGTGTCAGAGAATGTCGGAGAGTTTCTGAGAGTATCTGTGAGTGTCAGAGAGTTTCACAGTGTGTCGCAGAGTGTCAGAGAGTGTCAGAGGGTGTCTGAGTGTGTCAGAGACTGTCAGAGAATGTCGGAGAGTTTCTGAGAGTATCTGTGAGTGTCAGAGAGTGTCAGAGAGTTTCACAGTGTGTCACAGATTGTCAGAGAGTTTCAGAGAGTGTCAGAGAATGTCGGAGAGTTTCTGAGAGTATCTGTGAGTATCAGAGAGTGTCAGAGACTGTCAGAGGGTTCAGAGAGTGTCTGAGTGTGTCAGAGAGTTTCACAGTGTGTCACAGAGTGTCAGAGAGTGTCAGAGAGTTTCAGAGAGTGTCAGATCGTGTCAGAGAGTGTCAGAGAGTGTCACAGACTGTCACAGAGTGTCAGAGACTGTCAGAGAGTGTCAGAGAGTTTCAGAGTGTTTCACAGAGTGTCAGAGAGTTTCAGAGAGTGTCAGACACTGTCTGAGAGTTTCGGTGAGTGTCAAAGAGTTTCTGAGAGTGTCAGAGAGTGCCAGAGAGTTTCTGAGAGTGTCGGAGATTGTCAAAGAGTTTCAGAGAGTGTTACAAAGTGTCAGAGAGTGTCAGAGAGTGTCAGAGAGTTTCAGAGAGTGTCACAGTGGGTCAGAGAGTTTCAGAGAGTTTCTGAGAGTGTCACAGCGTGTCAGAGAGTGTCAGAGAGATTGCAGAGAGTGTCAGAGTGTGTCAGAGAGCTTCAGGGAGTTTCAGAGATTTTCAGAGAGTTTCAGAGAGCTTCAGAGAGTTTCAGAGAGTTTCAGAGAGTGTCAGAGATTGTCTGAGAGTTTCAGAGATTGTCAAAGAGTTTCAGAGAGTGTCAGAGAGTGTCAGAGAGTTTCAGAGAATGTCAGAGAGTGTCAGAGAGTGTCTGAGAGCTTCAGAGAGTTTCAGAGAATGTCAGAGAGTGTCAGAGAGTGTCACAGAATGTCGGAGAGTTTCTGAGATTATCTCTGAGTGTCAGAGAGTGTCAGAGAGTTTCAGAGAGTTTTAGAGAGTGTCAGAGAGTTTCAGAGAGTGTCAGACACTGTCTGAGAGTGTCAGAGAGTATCAAAGAGTTTCAGAGAATGTCAGAGAGTGTCAGAGAGTGTCACAGAATGTCGGAGAGTTTCTGAGATTATCTGTGAGTGTCAGTGAGTGTCAGAGAGTTTCAGAGAGTTTCAGAGAGTGTCAGAGATTGTCTGAGAGTTTCAGAGATTGTCAAAGAGTTTCAGAGAGTGTCAGAGAGTGTCAGAGAGTTTCAGAGAATGTCAGAGAGTGTCAGAGAGTGTCACAGAATGTCGGAGAGTTTCTGAGATTATCTCTGAGTGTCAGAGAGTGTCAGAGAGTTTCAGAGAGTTTTAGAGAGTGTCAGAGAGTTTCAGAGAGTGTCAGACACTGTCTGAGAGTGTCAGAGAGTATCAAAGAGTTTCAGAGAGTGTCAGAGAGTGTCAGAGAGTTTCAGAGAGTGTCAGAGACTGTCAAAGAGTTTCAGAGAGTGTCAGAGAGTTTCGAGAGTTTCTGAGAGTTTCAGAGAGTGCCAGAGAGTTTCTGAGTGTGTCGGAGTGTGTCAGAGATTGTCAGAGAGTTTCAGAGAGTGTCAGAGAGTGTCAAAGAGTTTCAGAGAGTGTCAGAGAGTTTCAGAGAGATTCTGAGAGTGTCAGAGAGTGCCAGAGAGTTTCTGAGTGTGTCGTGGAGTGTCACAGATGGTCAGAGACTGTCAGAGAGTGCCAGAGAGTTTCAGAGAGTTTCGCATGTGTCACAGAGCGTCAGAGAGTGTCAGAGAGTGTCTGAGATTGTCTGAGAGTGTCAGAGACTGTCAGAGAATGTCGGAGAGTTTCTCAGTGTGTCACAGAGTGTCACAGAGTGTCAGAGAGTTTCAGAGAGTGTCAGCTCGTGTCAGGGAGTGTCAGAGAGTTTCAGAGAGGGTCCGAGAGTTTCAGAGAGTGTCAGAGAGATTGCAGAGAGTGTCAGAGAGTGTGGGAGAGCTTCAGAGTTTCAGAGAATTTCAGAGAGTTTCAGAGAGCTTCAGAGAGTGTCAGAGAGTGTCAGAGAGCGTCAGAGAGTTTCAGAGAATTGTCAGAGAGAGTCAGAGAGTGTCAGAGTGTTTCCGAGAGTGTCAGAGAGTGTCAGAGAGGGTCTGAGAGTGTCAGAGAGTGTCAGAGAGTGTCAGAGAATGTCGGAGAGTTTCTGAGAGTATCTGTGAGTGTCAGAGAGTTTCACAGTGTGTCGCAGAGTGTCAGAGAGTGTCAGAGAGTGTCTGAGAGTGTCACAGAGTGTCACAGAGTTTCAGAGAGTGTCAGAGAGTGTCAGAGAGTGTCAGAGAGTTTCAGAGTGTTTCAGAGAGTGTCAGAGAGGGTCTGAGAGTGTCAGAGAGTGTCAGAGAGTGTCAGAGAATGTCGGAGAGTTTCTGAGAGTATCTGTGAGTGTCAGAGAGTTTCACAGTGTGTCGCAGAGTGTCAGAGAGTGTCAGAGAGTGTCTGAGTGTGTCAGAGACTGTCAGAGAATGTTGGAGAGTTTCTGAGAGTATCTGTGAGTGTCAGAGAGTGTCAGAGAGTTTCACAGTGTGTCACAGATTGTCAGAGAGTTTCAGAGAGTGTCAGAGAATGTCGGAGAGTTTCTGAGAGTATCTGTGAGTATCAGAGAGTGTCAGAGACTGTCAGAGGGTTCAGAGAGTGTCTGAGTGTGTCAGAGAGTTTCACAGTGTGTCGCAGAGTGTCAGAGAGTGTCAGAGAGTTTCAGAGAGTGTCAGATCGTGTCAGAGAGTGTCAGAGAGTGTCAGAGAGTGTCACAGACTGTCACAGAGTGTCAGAGACTTTCAGAGACTGTCGAAGAGTTTCACAGTGTGTCGCAGAGTGTCAGACAGTGTCAGAGAGTGTCTGAGTGTGTCAGAGACTGTCAGAGAATGTCGGAGAGTTTCTGAGAGTATCTGTGAGTGTAAGAGAGTGTCAGAGAGTTCTGAGAGTTTCTGAGTGTGTCACAGAGTGTCAGAGCGTTTCAGAGAGTGTCAGACACTGTCTGAGAGTGTCGGTGAGAGTCAAAGAGTTTCTGAGAATGTCAGAGAGTGCCAGAGAGTTTCTGAGAGTGTCGGAGATTGTCAAAGAGTTTCAGAGAGTGTTACAAAGTGTCAGAGAGTGTCAGAGAGTTTCAGAGAGTGTCACAGTGGGTCAGAGAGTTTCAGAGAGTTTCTGAGCGTGTCACAGCGTGTCAGAGAGTGTCAGAGAGATTGCAGAGAGTGTCAGAGTGTGTCAGAGAGCTTCAGGGAGTTTCAGAGATTTTCAGAGAGTTTCAGAGAGCTTCAGAGAGTTTCAGAGAGTTTCAGAGAGTGTCAGAGATTGTCTGAGAGTTTCAGAGATTGTCAAAGAGTTTCAGAGAGTGTCAGAGAGTGTCAGAGAGTTTCAGAGATTGTCAAACAGTTTCAGAGAGTGTCAGAGAGTGTAGGAGAGTTTCAGAGAATGTCAGAGAGTGTCAGAGAGTGTCTGAGAGTTTCAGAGATTTTCAGGGAATGTCAGAGAGTGTCAGAGAGTATCAGAGAATTTCGGAGAGTTTCTGAGAGTATCTGTGAGTGTAAGAGAGTGTCAGAGAGTTCTGAGAGTTTCTGAGTGTGTCACAGAGTGTCAGAGCGTTTCAGAGAGTGTCAGACACTGTCTGAGAGTGTCGGTGAGAGTCAAAGAGTTTCTGAGAATGTCAGAGAGTGCCAGAGAGTTTCTGAGAGTGTCGGAGATTGTCAAAGAGTTTCAGAGTGTTACAAAGTGTCAGAGAGTGTCAGAGACTTTCAGAGAGTTTCTGAGAGTGTCACAGCGTGTCAGAGAGTGTCAGAGAGATTGCAGAGAGTGTCAGAGTGTGTCAGAGAGCTTCAGGGAGTTTCAGAGTTTTTCAGAGAGTTTCAGAGAGCTTCAGAGAGTTTCAGAGAGTTTCAGAGAGTGTCAGAGATTGTCTGAGAGTTTCAGAGATTGTCAAAGAGTTTCAGAGAGTGTCAGAGAGTGTCAGAGAGTTTCAGAGAATGTCAGAGAGTGTCAGAGAGTGTCTGAGCGTTTCAGAGAGTTTCAGAGAATGTCAGAGAGTGTCAGAGAGTGTCACAGAATGTCGGAGAGTTTCTGAGATTATCTGTGAGTGTCAGTGAGTGTCAGAGTGTTTCAGAGAGTTTCTGAGAGTGTCAGAGATTGTCTGAGAGTTTCAGAGATTGTCAAAGAGTTTCAGAGAGTGTCAGAGAGTGTCAGAGAGTTTCAGAGAATGTCAGAGAGTGTCAGAGAGTGTCAGAGAGTGTCTGAGAGTTTCAGAGAGTTTCAGAGAATGTCAGAGAGTGTCAGAGAGTGTCACAGAATGTCGGAGAGTTTCTGAGATTATTTGTGAGTGGCAGAAAGTGTCAGAGAGTTTCAGAGAGTTTCAGAGAGTGTCAGAGATTGTCTGAGAATTTCAGAGATTGTCAAAGAGTTTCAGAGAGTGTCAGAGAGTGTCAGAGAGTTTCAGAGAATGTCAGAGAGTGTCAGAGAGTGTCTGAGAGTTTCAGAGAGTTTCAGAGAATGTCAGAGAGTGTCAGAGAGTGTTACAGAATGTCGGAGAGTTTCTGAGATTATCTGTGAGTGTCAGAGAGTGTCAGAGAGTTTCAGAGAGTTTCAGAGAGTGTCAGAGAGTTTCAGAGAGTGTCAGACACTGTCTGAGAGTGTCAGAGAGTATCAAAGAGTTTCAGAGAGTGTCAGAGAGTGTCAGAGAGTTTCAGAGAGTGTCAGAGACTGTCAAAGAGTTTCAGAGAGTGTCAGAGAGTTTCAGAGAGTTTCTGAGAGTTTCAGAGAGTGCCAGAGAGTTTCTGAGTGTGTCGGAGTGTGTCAGAGATTGTCAGAGAGTTTCAGAGAGTGTCAGAGAATGTCAAAGAGTTTCAGAGAGTGTCAGAGAGTTTCAGAGAGTTTCTGTGAGTGTCAGAGAGTGCCAGAGAGTTTCTGAGTGTGTCGTGGAGTGTCACAGAGTGTCAGAGACTGTCAGAGAGTGCCAGAGAGTTTCAGAGAGTTTCGCATGTGTCACAGAGCGTCAGAGAGTGTCAGAGAGTGTCTGAGATTGTCTGAGAGTGTCAGAGACTGTCAGAGAATGTCGGAGAGTTTCTGAGAGTATCTGCGAGTGTCAGAGAGTGTCAGAGTGTTTCCCAGTGTGTCACAGAGTGTCAGAGAGTGTCAGAGAGTGTCAGAGACTGTCAGAGGGTTCATAGAGTGTCTGAGCGTGTCAGAGATTTTCACAGTGTGTCTCAGAGTGTCACAGAGTGTCAGAGAGTTTCAGAGCGTGTCAGCTCGTGTCAGAGAGTGTCAGAAAGTTTCAGAGAGTGTCACAGACTGTCAGAGAGTGTCAGAGAGTTTCAGAGAGTGTCCGAGAGTTTCAGAGAGTGTCAGAGAGATTGCAGAGAGTGTCAGAGAGTGTGGGAGAGCTTCAGAGTTTCAGAGAATTTCAGAGAGTGTCAGTGAGTGTCAGAGAGCGACAAAGAGTTTCAGAGAATTGTCAGAGAGAGTCAGAGCGTTTCAGAGAGTTTCAGAGTGTGTCAGAGAGTGTCTGAGAGTGTCACAGAGTGTCACAGAGTGTCAGAGAGTGTCAGAGAGTGTCAGAGAGTTTCAGAGTGTTTCAGAGAGTGTCAGAGAGTGTCAGAGAGGGTCTGTGAGTGTCAGAGAATGTCAGAGAGTGTCTGAGAGTATCTGTGAGTGTCAGAGAGTTTCACAGTGTGTCGCAGAGTGTCAGAGAGTGTCAGAGAGTGTCTGAGTGTGTCAGAGACTGTCAGAGAATGTCGGAGAGTTTCTGAGAGTATCTGTGAGTGTCAGAGAGTGTCAGAGAGTTTCACAGTGTGTCACAGATTGTCAGAGAGATTCAGAGAGTGTCAGAGACTGTCAGAGGGTTCAGAGAGTGTCTGAGTGTGTCAGAGAGTTTCACAGTGTGTCACAGAGTGTCAGAGAGTGTCAGAGAGTTTCAGAGAGTGTCAGATCGTGTCAGAGAGTGTCAGAGAGTGTCACAGACTGTCACAGAGTGTCAGAGACTGTCAGAGAGTGTCAGAGTGTTTCAGAGTGTTTCACAGAGTGTCAGAGAGTTTTAGAGAGTGTCAGACACTGTCTGACAGTGTCGGTGAGAGTCAAAGAGTTTCTGAGAGTGTCAGAGAGTGCCAGAGAGTTTCTGAGAGTGTCGGAGATTGTCAAAGAGTTTCAGAGAGTGTTACAAAGTGTCAGAGAGTGTCAGAGAGTTTCAGAGAGTTTCTGAGAGTGTCACAGCGTGTCAGAGAGTGTCAGAGAGATTGCAGAGAGTGTCAGAGTGTGTCAGAGAGCTTCAGGGAGTTTCAGAGATTTTCAGAGAGTTTCAGAGAGCTTCAGAGAGTTTCAGAGAGTTTCAGAGAGTGTCAGAGATTGTCTGAGAGTTTCAGAGATTGTCAAAGAGTTTCAGAGAGTGTCAGAGAGTGTCAGAGAGTTTCAGAGAATGTCAGAGAGTGTCAGAGAGTGTCTGAGAGTTTCAGAGAGTTTCAGAGAATGTCAGCGAGTGTCAGAGAGTGTCACAGAATGTCGGAGAGTTTCTGAGATTATCTGTGAGTGTCAGAGAGTGTAAGAGGGTTCTGAGAGTTTCTGAGTGTGTCAGGGAGTGTCACAGAGTGTCAGAGACTGCCAGAGAGTGTCAGAGAGTTTCAGAGAGTTTCACAGAGTCTCAGAGATTGTCAGAGAGTGTCAGAGAGTGTCAGAGGGTGTCAGAGAATGTCGGAGATTTTCTGTGAGTATCTGCGAGTGTCAGAGAGTGTCAGAGAGTTTCACAGTGTGTCACAGAGTGTCAGAGAGTGTCAGAGAGTGTCTGAGATTGTCTGAGAGTGTCAGAGACTGTCAGAGAATGTCGGAGAATTTCTGAGAGTATCTGTGAGTGTCAGAGAGTGTCAGAGAGTTTCCCAGTGTGTCACAGAGTGTCAGAGAGTTTCAGAGAGTGTCAGAGAACGTGGGAGAGTTTCTGAGAGTATCTGTGAGAGTCAGAGAGTGTCAGAGAGTGTCAGAGAGTTTCAGAGAGTGTCAGAGAGTGTCAAAGAGTTTCAGAGAGTTTCTGAGTGTGTCAGAGAGTGTCTGAGAGTGTCACAGAGTGTCACAGAGTTTCAGAGCATTGTCAGAGAGAGTCAGAGCGTTTCAGAGAGTTTCAGAGTGTGTCAGAGAGTGTCTGAGAGTGTCACAGAGTGTCACAGAGTTTCAGAGATTGTCAGAGAGTGTCAGAGAATGTCGGAGAGTTTCTGAGATTATTTGTGAGTGTCAGAAAGTGTCAGAGAGTTTCAGAGAGTTTCAGAGAGTGTCAGAGATTGTCTGAGAATTTCAGAGATTGTCAAAGAGTTTCAGAGTGTTTCAGAGAGTGTCAGAGAGTGTCAGAGAGGGTCTGAGAGTGTCAGAGAGTGTCAGAGAATGTCAGAGAGTGTCTGAGAGTATCTGTGAGTGTCAGAGAGTTTCACAGTGTGTCGCAGAGTGTCAGAGAGTGTCAGAGAGTGTCTGAGTGTGTCAGAGACTGTCAGAGAATGTCGGAGAGTTTCTGAGAGTATCTGTGAGTGTCAGAGAGTGTCAGAGAGTTTCACAGTGTGTCACAGATTGTCAGAGAGATTCAGAGAGTGTCAGAGACTGTCAGAGGGTTCAGAGAGTGTCTGAGTGTGTCAGAGAGTTTCACAGTGTGTCACAGAGTGTCAGAGAGTGTCAGAGAGTTTCAGAGAGTGTCAGATCGTGTCAGAGAGTGTCAGAGAGTGTCACAGACTGTCACAGAGTGTCAGAGACTGTCAGAGAGTGTCAGAGAGTTTCAGAGTGTTTCACAGAGTGTCAGAGAGTTTCAGAGAGTGTCAGACACTGTCTGACAGTGTCGGTGTGAGTCAAAGAGTTTCTGAGAGTGTCAGAGAGTGCCAGAGAGTTTCTGAGAGTGTCGGAGATTGTCAAAGAGTTTCAGAGAGTGTTACAAAGTGTCAGAGAGTGTCCGAGAGTTTCAGAGAGTTTCTGAGAGTGTCACAGCGTGTCAGAGAGTGTCAGAGAGATTGCAGAGAGTGTCAGAGTGTGTCAGAGAGCTTCAGGGAGTTTCAGAGATTTTCAGAGAGTTTCAGAGAGCTTCAGAGAGTGTCTGAGAGTTTCAGAGAGTGTCAGAGATTGTCTGAGAGTTTCAGAGATTGTCAAAGAGTTTCAGAGAGTGTCAGAGAGTGTCAGAGAGTTTCAGAGAATGTCAGAGAGTGTCAGAGTGTGTCTGAGAGTTTCAGAGAGTTTCAGAGAATGTCAGAGAGTGTCAGAGTGTCACAGAATGTCGGAGAGTTTCTGAGATTATCTGTGAGTGTCAGAGAGTGTAAGAGGGTTCTGAGAGTTTCTGAGTGTGTCAGGGAGTGTCACAGAGTGTCAGAGACTGCCAGAGAGTGTCAGAGAGTTTCAGAGAGTTTCACAGAGTCTCAGAGATTGTCAGAGAGTGTCAGAGAGTGTCAGAGGGTGTCAGAGAATGTCGGAGATTTTCTGTGAGTATCTGTGAGTGTCAGAGAGTGTCAGAGAGTTTCACAGTGTGTCACAGAGTGTCAGAGAGTGTCAGAGAGTGTCTGAGATTGTCTGAGAGTGTCAGAGACTGTCAGAGAATGTCGGAGAATTTCTGAGAGTATCTGTGAGTGTCAGAGAGTGTCAGAGAGTTTCCCAGTGTGTCACAGAGTGTCAGAGAGTTTCAGAGAGTGTCAGAGAACGTGGGAGAGTTTCTGAGAGTATCTGTGAGTGTCAGAGAGTGTCAGAGAGTGTCAGAGAGTTTCAGAGAGTGTCAGAGAGTGTCAAAGAGTTTCAGAGAGTTTCTGAGTGTGTCAGAGAGTGTCTGAGAGTGTCACAGAGTGTCACAGAGTTTCAGAGCATTGTCAGAGAGAGTCAGAGCGTTTCAGAGAGTTTCAGAGTGTGTCAGAGAGTGTCTGAGAGTGTCACAGAGTGTCACAGAGTTTCAGAGATTGTCAGAGAGTGTCAGAGAATGTCGGAGAGTTTCTGAGATTATTTGTGAGTGTCAGAAAGTGTCAGAGAGTTTCAGAGAGTTTCAGAGAGTGTCAGAGATTGTCAGAGAATTTCAGAGATTGTCAAAGAGTTTCAGAGAGTGTCAGAGAGTGTCAGAGAGTTTCAGAGAATGTCAGAGAGTGTCAGAGAGTGTCTGAGAGTTTCAGAGAGTTTCAGAGAATGTCAGAGAGTGTCAGAGAGTGTTACAGAATGTCGGAGAGTTTCTGAGATTATCTGTGAGTGTCAGAGAGTGTCAGAGAGTTTCAGAGAGTTTCAGAGAGTGTCAGAGAGTTTCAGAGAGTGTCAGACACTGTCTGAGAGTGTCAGAGAGTATCAAAGAGTTTCAGAGAGTGTCAGAGAGTGTCAGAGACTGTCAAAGAGTTTCAGAGAGTGTCAGAGAGTTTCAGAGAGTTTCTGAGAGTTTCAGAGAGTGCCAGAGAGTTTCTGAGTGTGTCAGAGATTGTCTGAGAGTTTCAGAGATTGTCAAAGAGTTTCAGAGAGTGTCAGAGAGTGTCAGAGAGTTTCAGAGAATGTCAGAGAGTGTCAGAGAGTGTCAGAGAGTGTCTGAGAGTTTCAGAGAGTTTCAGAGAATGTCAGAGAGTTCAGAGAGTGTCACAGAATGTCGGAGAGTTTCTGAGATTATTTGTGAGTGTCAGAAAGTGTCAGAGAGTTTCAGAGAGTTTCAGAGAGTGTCAGAGATTGTCTGAGAATTTCAGAGATTGTCAAAGAGTTTCAGAGAGTGTCAGAGAGTGTCAGAGAGTTTCAGAGAATGTCAGAGAGTGTCAGAGAGTGTCTGAGAGTTTCAGAGAGTTTCAGAGAATGTCAGAGAGTGTCAGAGAGTGTTACAGAATGTCGGAGAGTTTCTGAGATTATCTGTGAGTGTCAGAGAGTGTCAGAGAGTTTCAGAGAGTTTCAGAGAGTGTCAGAGAGTTTCAGAGAGTGTCAGACACTGTCTGAGAGTGTCAGAGAGTATCAAAGAGTTTCAGAGAGTGTCAGAGAGTGTCAGAGAGTTTCAGAGAGTGTCAGAGACTGTCAAAGAGTTTCAGAGAGTGTCAGAGAGTTTCAGAGAGTTTCTGAGAGTTTCAGAGAGTGCCAGAGAGTTTCTGAGTGTGTCGGAGTGTGTCAGAGATTGTCAGAGATTTTCAGAGAGTGTCAGAGAGTGTCAAAGAGTTTCAGAGAGTGTCAGAGAGTTTCAGAGAGTTTCTGTGAGTGTCAGAGAGTGCCAGAGAGTTTCTGAGTGTGTCGTGGAGTGTCACAGAGTGTCAGAGACTGTCAGAGAGTGTCAGAGAGTTTCAGAGAGTTTCGCATGTGTCACAGAGCGTCAGAGAGTGTCAGAGAGTGTCTGAGATTGTCTGAGAGTGTCAGAGACTGTCAGAGAATGTCGGAGAGTTTCTGAGAGTATCTGCGAGTGTCAGAGAGTGTCAGAGTGTTTCCCAGTGTGTCACAGAGTGTCAGAGAGTGTCAGAGACTGTCAGAGGGTTCATAGAGTGTCTGAGCGTGTCAGAGATTTTCACAGTGTGTCTCAAAGTGTCACAGAGTGTCAGAGAGTTTCAGAGAGTGTCAGCTCGTGTCAGAGAGTGTCAGAAAGTTTCAGAGAGTGTCACAGACTGTCAGAGAGTGTCAGAGAGTTTCAGAGAGTGTCCGAGAGTTTCAGAGAGTGTCAGAGAGATTGCAGAGAGTGTCAGAGAGTGTGGGAGAGCTTCAGAGTTTCAGAGAATTTCAGAGAGTGTCAGTGAGTGTCAGAGAACATAGAACATAGAACATAGAAAATACAGCACAGAACAGGCCCTTCGGCCCACGATGTTGTGCCGATCCTTTATCCTCTGTCAAGGACAATTTAATCTATACCCCATCATTCTCCTTTATCCATATACCTATCTAAAAGCCGTTTGAAAGTCCCTAAAGTTTCTGACTCAACAACTTCCCCAGGCAAGGCATTCCATGCCCCGACCACTCTCTGGGTAAAGAACCTTCCCCTGACATCCCCCTTATATCTCCCACCCTTCACCTTAAATTTATGACCCCTTGTAACGCTTTGCTCCACCCGGGGAAAAAGTTTCTGACTGTCTACCCTATCTATTCCCCTGATCATCTTATAAACCTCTATCATGTCACCCCTCATCCTTCTCCGTTCTAATGAGAAGAGGCCTAGAATGTTCAGCCTTTCCTCGTAAGACTTATTCTCCATTCCAGGCAACATCCTGGTAAATCTCCTCTGCACCCTCTCCAAGGCTTCCACATCCTTCCTAAAATGAGGCGACCAGAACTGCACACAGTACTCCAAATGAGGCCTTACCAAGGTCCTGTACAGCTGCATCATCACCTCACGGCTCTTAAATTCAATCCCTCTGCTAATGAACGCTAACACCCCATATGCCTTCTTCACAGCCCTATCCACTTGAGTTGCAACTTTCAACGATCTATGCACATAGACCCCAAGGTCTCTCTGCTCCTCCACATGCCCAAGAACCCTACCGTTAACCCAGTATTTTGCATTCGTGTTTGTCCTTCCAAAATGGACGACCTCACACTTTTCAGGGTTAAACTCCATCTGCCACTTTTCAGCCCAGCACTGCAACCTATCCAAGTCCCTTTGCAGACGACAATAGCCCTCCTCGGTATCCACAACTCCACCAACCTTTGTATCATCTGCGACAAAGAGTTTCAGAGAATTGTCAGAGAGAGTCAGAGCGTTTCAGAGAGTTTCAGAGTGTGTCAGAGAGTGTCTGAGAGTGTCACAGAGTGTCACAGAGTGTCAGAGATTGTCAGAGAGTGTCAGAGAGTTTCAGAGTGTTTCAGAGAGTGTCAGAGAGTGTCAGAGAGGGTCTGAGAGTGTCAGAGAGTGTCAGAGAATGTCAGAGAGTGTCTGAGAGTATCTGTGAGTGTCAGAGAGTTTCACAGTGTGTCGCAGAGTGTCAGAGAGTGTCAGAGAGTGTCTGAGTGTGTCAGAGACTGTCAGAGAATGTCGGAGAGTTTCTGAGAGTATCTGTGAGTGTCAGAGAGTGTCAGAGAGTTTCACAGTGTGTCACAGATTGTCAGAGAGATTCAGAGAGTGTCAGAGACTGTCAGAGGGTTCAGAGAGTGTCTGAGTGTGTCAGAGAGTTTCACAGTGTGTCACAGAGTGTCAGAGAGTGTCAGAGAGTTTCAGAGAGTGTCAGAGAGTTTCAGAGAGTGTCAGACACTGTCTGAGAGTGTCAGAGAGTATCAAAGAGTTTCAGAGAGTGTCAGAGAGTGTCAGAGACTGTCAAAGAGTTTCAGAGAGTGTCAGAGAGTTTCAGAGAGTTTCTGAGAGTTTCAGAGAGTGCCAGAGAGTTTCTGAGTGTGTCAGAGATTGTCTGAGAGTTTCAGAGATTGTCAAAGAGTTTCAGAGAGTGTCAGAGAGTGTCAGAGAGTTTCAGAGAATGTCAGAGAGTGTCAGAGAGTGTCAGAGAGTGTCTGAGAGTTTCAGAGAGTTTCAGAGAATGTCAGAGAGTTCAGAGAGTGTCACAGAATGTCGGAGAGTTTCTGAGATTATTTGTGAGTGTCAGAAAGTGTCAGAGAGTTTCAGAGAGTTTCAGAGAGTGTCAGAGATTGTCTGAGAATTTCAGAGATTGTCAAAGAGTTTCAGAGAGTGTCAGAGAGTGTCAGAGAGTTTCAGAGAATGTCAGAGAGTGTCAGAGAGTGTCTGAGAGTTTCAGAGAGTTTCAGAGAATGTCAGAGAGTGTCAGAGAGTGTTACAGAATGTCGGAGAGTTTCTGAGATTATCTGTGAGTGTCAGAGAGTGTCAGAGAGTTTCAGAGAGTTTCAGAGAGTGTCAGAGAGTTTCAGAGAGTGTCAGACACTGTCTGAGAGTGTCAGAGAGTATCAAAGAGTTTCAGAGAGTGTCAGAGAGTGTCAGAGAGTTTCAGAGAGTGTCAGAGACTGTCAAAGAGTTTCAGAGAGTGTCAGAGAGTTTCAGAGAGTTTCTGAGAGTTTCAGAGAGTGCCAGAGAGTTTCTGAGTGTGTCGGAGTGTGTCAGAGATTGTCAGAGATTTTCAGAGAGTGTCAGAGAGTGTCAAAGAGTTTCAGAGAGTGTCAGAGAGTTTCAGAGAGTTTCTGTGAGTGTCAGAGAGTGCCAGAGAGTTTCTGAGTGTGTCGTGGAGTGTCACAGAGTGTCAGAGACTGTCAGAGAGCGTCAGAGAGTTTCAGAGAGTTTCGCATGTGTCACAGAGCGTCAGAGAGTGTCAGAGAGTGTCTGAGATTGTCTGAGAGTGTCAGAGACTGTCAGAGAATGTCGGAGAGTTTCTGAGAGTATCTGCGAGTGTCAGAGAGTGTCAGAGTGTTTCCCAGTGTGTCACAGAGTGTCAGAGAGTGTCAGAGACTGTCAGAGGGTTCATAGAGTGTCTGAGCGTGTCAGAGATTTTCACAGTGTGTCTCAAAGTGTCACAGAGTGTCAGAGAGTTTCAGAGAGTGTCAGCTCGTGTCAGAGAGTGTCAGAAAGTTTCAGAGAGTGTCACAGACTGTCAGAGAGTGTCAGAGAGTTTCAGAGAGTGTCCGAGAGTTTCAGAGAGTGTCAGAGAGATTGCAGAGAGTGTCAGAGAGTGTGGGAGAGCTTCAGAGTTTCAGAGAATTTCAGAGAGTGTCAGTGAGTGTCAGAGAACATAGAACATAGAACATAGAAAATACAGCACAGAACAGGCCCTTCGGCCCACGATGTTGTGCCGATCCTTTATCCTCTGTCAAGGACAATTTAATCTATACCCCATCATTCTCCTTTATCCATATACCTATCTAAAAGCCGTTTGAAAGTCCCTAAAGTTTCTGACTCAACAACTTCCCCAGGCAAGGCATTCCATGCCCCGACCACTCTCTGGGTAAAGAACCTTCCCCTGACATCCCCCTTATATCTCCCACCCTTCACCTTAAATTTATGACCCCTTGTAACGCTTTGCTCCACCCGGGGAAAAAGTTTCTGACTGTCTACCCTATCTATTCCCCTGATCATCTTATAAACCTCTATCATGTCACCCCTCATCCTTCTCCGTTCTAATGAGAAGAGGCCTAGAATGTTCAGCCTTTCCTCGTAAGACTTATTCTCCATTCCAGGCAACATCCTGGTAAATCTCCTCTGCACCCTCTCCAAGGCTTCCACATCCTTCCTAAAATGAGGCGACCAGAACTGCACACAGTACTCCAAATGAGGCCTTACCAAGGTCCTGTACAGCTGCATCATCACCTCACGGCTCTTAAATTCAATCCCTCTGCTAATGAACGCTAACACCCCATATGCCTTCTTCACAGCCCTATCCACTTGAGTTGCAACTTTCAACGATCTATGCACATAGACCCCAAGGTCTCTCTGCTCCTCCACATGCCCAAGAACCCTACCGTTAACCCAGTATTTTGCATTCGTGTTTGTCCTTCCAAAATGGACGACCTCACACTTTTCAGGGTTAAACTCCATCTGCCACTTTTCAGCCCAGCACTGCAACCTATCCAAGTCCCTTTGCAGACGACAATAGCCCTCCTCGGTATCCACAACTCCACCAACCTTTGTATCATCTGCGACAAAGAGTTTCAGAGAATTGTCAGAGAGAGTCAGAGCGTTTCAGAGAGTTTCAGAGTGTGTCAGAGAGTGTCTGAGAGTGTCACAGAGTGTCACAGAGTGTCAGAGATTGTCAGAGAGTGTCAGAGAGTTTCAGAGTGTTTCAGAGAGTGTCAGAGAGTGTCAGAGAGGGTCTGAGAGTGTCAGAGAGTGTCAGAGAATGTCAGAGAGTGTCTGAGAGTATCTGTGAGTGTCAGAGAGTTTCACAGTGTGTCGCAGAGTGTCAGAGAGTGTCAGAGAGTGTCTGAGTGTGTCAGAGACTGTCAGAGAATGTCGGAGAGTTTCTGAGAGTATCTGTGAGTGTCAGAGAGTGTCAGAGAGTTTCACAGTGTGTCACAGATTGTCAGAGAGATTCAGAGAGTGTCAGAGACTGTCAGAGGGTTCAGAGAGTGTCTGAGTGTGTCAGAGAGTTTCACAGTGTGTCACAGAGTGTCAGAGAGTGTCAGAGAGTTTCAGAGAGTGTCAGATCGTGTCAGAGAGTGTCAGAGAGTGTCACAGACTGTCACAGAGTGTCAGAGACTGTCAGAGAGTGTCAGAGTGTTTCAGAGTGTTTCACAGAGTGTCAGAGAGTTTCAGAGAGTGTCAGACACTGTCTGACAGTGTCGGTGAGAGTCAAAGAGTTTCTGAGAGTGTCAGAGAGTGCCAGAGAGTTTCTGAGAGTGTCGGAAATTGTCAAAGAGTTTCAGAGAGTGTTACAAAGTGTCAGAGAGTGTCAGAGAGTTTCAGAGAGTTTCTGAGAGTGTCACAGCGTGTCAGAGAGTGTCAGAGAGATTGCAGAGAGTGTCAGAGTGTGTCAGAGAGCTTCAGGGAGTTTCAGAGATTTTCAGAGAGTTTCAGAGAGCTTCAGAGAGTTTCAGAGAGTTTCAGAGAGTGTCAGAGATTGTCTGAGAGTTTCAGAGATTGTCAAAGAGTTTCAGAGAGTGTCAGAGAGTGTCAGAGAGTTTCAGAGAATGTCAGAGAGTGTCAGAGAGTGTCTGAGAGTTTCAGAGAGTTTCAGAGAATGTCAGAGAGTGTCAGAGAGTGTCACAGAATGTCGGAGAGTTTCTGAGATTATCTGTGAGTGTCAGAGAGTGTAAGAGGGTTCTGAGAGTTTCTGAGTGTGTCAGGGAGTGTCACAGAGTGTCAGAGACTGCCAGAGAGTGTCAGAGAGTTTCAGAGAGTTTCACAGAGTCTCAGAGATTGTCAGAGAGTGTCAGAGAGTGTCAGAGGGTGTCAGAGAATGTCGGAGGTTTTCTGTGAGTATCTGTGAGTGTCAGAGAGTGTCAGAGAGTTTCACAGTGTGTCACAGAGTGTCAGAGAGTGTCAGAGAGTGTCTGAGATTGTCTGAGAGTGTCAGAGACTGTCAGAGAATGTCGGAGAATTTCTGAGAGTATCTGTGAGTGTCAGAGAGTGTCAGAGAGTTTCCCAGTGTGTCACAGAGTGTCAGAGAGTTTCAGAGAGTGTCAGAGAACGTGGGAGAGTTTCTGAGAGTATCTGTGAGTGTCAGAGAGTGTCAGAGAGTGTCAGAGAGTTTCAGAGAGTGTCAGAGAGTGTCAAAGAGTTTCAGAGAGTTTCTGAGTGTGTCAGAGAGTGTCTGAGAGTGTCACAGAGTGTCACAGAGTTTCAGAGCATTGTCAGAGAGAGTCAGAGCGTTTCAGAGAGTTTCAGAGTGTGTCAGAGAGTGTCTGAGAGTGTCACAGAGTGTCACAGAGTTTCAGAGATTGTCAGAGAGTGTCAGAGAATGTCGGAGAGTTTCTGAGATTATTTGTGAGTGTCAGAAAGTGTCAGAGAGTTTCAGAGAGTTTCAGAGAGTGTCAGAGATTGTCTGAGAATTTCAGAGATTGTCAAAGAGTTTCAGAGTGTTTCAGAGAGTGTCAGAGAGTGTCAGAGAGGGTCTGAGAGTGTCAGAGAGTGTCAGAGAATGTCAGAGAGTGTCTGAGAGTATCTGTGAGTGTCAGAGAGTTTCACAGTGTGTCGCAGAGTGTCAGAGAGTGTCAGAGAGTGTCTGAGTGTGTCAGAGACTGTCAGAGAATGTCGGAGAGTTTCTGAGAGTATCTGTGAGTGTCAGAGAGTGTCAGAGAGTTTCACAGTGTGTCACAGATTGTCAGAGAGATTCAGAGAGTGTCAGAGACTGTCAGAGGGTTCAGAGAGTGTCTGAGTGTGTCAGAGAGTTTCACAGTGTGTCACAGAGTGTCAGAGAGTGTCAGAGAGTTTCAGAGAGTGTCAGATCGTGTCAGAGAGTGTCAGAGAGTGTCACAGACTGTCACAGAGTGTCAGAGACTGTCAGAGAGTGTCAGAGAGTTTCAGAGTGTTTCACAGAGTGTCAGAGAGTTTCAGAGAGTGTCAGACACTGTCTGACAGTGTCGGTGAGAGTCAAAGAGTTTCTGAGAGTGTCAGAGAGTGCCAGAGAGTTTCTGAGAGTGTCGGAGATTGTCAAAGAGTTTCAGAGAGTGTTACAAAGTGTCAGAGAGTGTCAGAGAGTTTCAGAGAGTTTCTGAGAGTGTCACAGCGTGTCAGAGAGTGTCAGAGAGATTGCAGAGAGTGTCAGAGTGTGTCAGAGAGCTTCAGGGAGTTTCAGAGATTTTCAGAGAGTTTCAGAGAGCTTCAGAGAGTTTCAGAGAGTTTCAGAGAGTGTCAGAGATTGTCTGAGAGTTTCAGAGATTGTCAAAGAGTTTCAGAGAGTGTCAGAGAGTGTCAGAGAGTTTCAGAGAATGTCAGAGAGTGTCAGAGAGTGTCTGAGAGTTTCAGAGAGTTTCAGAGAATGTCAGAGAGTGTCAGAGAGTGTCACAGAATGTCGGAGAGTTTCTGAGATTATCTGTGAGTGTCAGAGAGTGTAAGAGGGTTCTGAGAGTTTCTGAGTGTGTCAGGGAGTGTCACAGAGTGTCAGAGACTGCCAGAGAGTGTCAGAGAGTTTCAGAGAGTTTCACAGAGTCTCAGAGATCGTCAGAGAGTGTCAGAGAGTGTCAGAGGGTGTCAGAGAATGTCGGAGATTTTCTGTGAGTATCTGTGAGTGTCAGAGAGTGTCAGAGAGTTTCACAGTGTGTCACAGAGTGTCAGAGAGTGTCAGAGAGTGTCTGAGATTGTCTGAGAGTGTCAGAGACTGTCAGAGAATGTTGGAGAATTTCTGAGAGTATCTGTGAGTGTCAGAGAGTGTCAGAGAGTTTCCCAGTGTGTCACAGAGTGTCAGAGAGTTTCAGAGAGTGTCAGAGAACGTGGGAGAGTTTCTGAGAGTATCTGTGAGTGTCAGAGAGTGTCAGAGAGTGTCAGAGAGTTTCAGAGAGTGTCAGAGAGTGTCAAAGAGTTTCAGAGAGTTTCTGAGTGTGTCAGAGAGTGTCTGAGAGTGTCACAGAGTGTCACAGAGTTTCAGAGCATTGTCAGAGAGAGTCAGAGCGTTTCAGAGAGTTTCAGAGTGTGTCAGAGAGTGTCTGAGAGTGTCACAGAGTTTCACGGAGTTTCAGAGATTGTCAGAGAGTGTCAGAGAATGTCGGAGAGTTTCTGAGATTATTTGTGAGTGTCAGAAAGTGTCAGAGAGTTTCAAAGAGTTTCAGAGAGTGTCAGAGATTGTCTGAGAATTTCAGAGATTGTCAAAGAGTTTCAGAGAGTGTCAGAGAGTGTCAGAGAGTTTCAGAGAATGTCAGAGAGTGTCAGAGAGTGTCTGAGAGTTTCAGAGAGTTTCAGAGAATGTCAGAGAGTGTCAGAGAGTGTTACAGAATGTCGGAGAGTTTCTGAGATTATCTGTGAGTGTCAGAGAGTGTCAGAGAGTTTCAGAGAGTTTCAGAGAGTGTCAGAGAGCTTCAGAGAGTGTCAGACACTGTCTGAGAGTGTCAGAGAGTATCAAAGAGTTTCAGAGAGTGTCAGAGAGTGTCAGAGAGTTTCAGAGAGTGTCAGAGACTGTCAAAGAGTTTCAGAGAGTGTCAGAGAGTTTCAGAGAGTTTCTGAGAGTTTCAGAGAGTGCCAGAGAGTTTCTGAGTGTGTCGGAGTGTGTCAGAGATTGTCAGAGAGTTTCAGAGAGTGTCAGAGAGTGTCAAAGAGTTTCAGAGAGTGTCAGAGAGTTTCAGAGAGTTTCTGTGAGTGTCAGAGAGTGCCAGAGAGTTTCTGAGTGTGTCGTGGAGTGTCACAGAGTGTCAGAGACTGTCAGAGAGTGTCAGAGAGTTTCAGAGAGTTTCGCATGTGTCACAGAGCGTCAGAGAGTGTCAGAGAGTGTCTCAGATTGTCTGAGAGTGTCAGAGACTGTCAGAGAATGTCGGAGAGTTTCTGAGAGTATCTGCGATTGTCAGAGAGTGTCAGAGAGTTTCCCAGTGTGTCACAGAGTGTCAGAGAGTGTCAGAGAGTGTCAGAGACTGTCAGAGGGTTCATAGAGTGTCTGAGCGTGTCAGAGATTTTCACAGTGTGTCTCAGAGTGTCACAGAGTGTCAGAGAGCTTCAGAGAGTGTCAGCTCGTGTCAGAGAGTGTCAGAAAGTTTCAGAGAGTGTCACAGACTGTCAGAGAGTGTCAGAGAGTTTCAGAGAGTGTCCGAGAGTTTCAGAGAGTGTCAGAGAGATTGCAGAGAGCGTCAGAGAGTGTGGGAGAGCTTCAGAGTTTCAGAGAATTTCAGAGAGTGTCAGTGAGTGTCAGAGAGCGACAAAGAGTTTCAGAGAATTGTCAGAGAGTGTCAGAGCGTTTCAGAGAGTTTCAGAGTGTGTCAGAGAGTGTCTGAGAGTGTCACAGAGTGTCACAGAGTGTCAGAGATTGTCAGAGAGTGTCAGAGAGTTTCAGAGTGTTTCAGAGAGTGTCAGAGAGTGTCAGAGAGGGTCTGAGAGTGTCAGAGAGTGTCAGAGAATGTCAGAGAGTGTCTGAGAGTATCTGTGAGTGTCAGAGAGTTTCACAGTGTGTCGCAGAGTGTCAGAGAGTGTCAGAGAGTGTCTGAGTGTGTCAGAGACTGTCAGAGAATGTCGGAGAGTTTCTGAGAGTATCTGTGATTGTCAGAGAGTGTCAGAGAGTTTCACAGTGTGTCACAGATTGTCAGAGATATTCAGAGAGTGTCAGAGACTGTCAGAGGGTTCAGAGAGTGTCTGAGTGTGTCAGAGAGTTTCACAGTGTGTCACAGAGTGTCAGAGAGTGTCAGAGAGTTTCAGAGAGTGTCAGATCGTGTCAGAGAGTGTCAGAGAGTGTCAGAGAGTGTCACGGCATGTCACAGAGTGTCAGAGACTGTCAGAGAGTGTCAGAGAGTTTCAGAGAGTTTCACAGAGTGTCAGAGAGTTTCAGAGCGTGTCAGACACTGTCTGACAGTGTCGGTGAGAGTCAAAGAGTTTCTGAGAGTGTCAGAGAGTGCCAGAGAGTTTCTGAGAGTGTCGGAGATTGTCAAAGAGTTTCAGAGAGTGTTACAAAGTGTCAGAGAGTGTCAGAGAGTTTCAGAGAGTTTCTGAGAGTGTCACAGCGTGTCAGAGAGTGTCAGAGAGATTGCAGAGAGTGTCAGAGTGTGTCAGAGAGCTTCAGGGAGTTTCAGAGATTTTCAGAGAGTTTCAGAGAGCTTCAGAGAGTTTCAGAGAGTTTCAGAGAGTGTCAGAGATTGTCTGAGAGTTTCAGAGATTGTCAAAGAGTTTCAGAGAGTGTCAGAGAGTGTCAGAGAGTTTCAGAGAATGTCAGAGAGTGTCAGAGAGTGTCTGAGAGTTTCAGAGAGTTTCAGAGAATGTCAGAGAGTGTCAGAGAGTGTCACAGAATGTCGAAGAGTTTCTGAGATTATCTGTGAGTGTCAGAGAGTGTAAGAGGGTTCTGAGAGTTTCTGAGTGTGTCAGGGAGTGTCACAGAGTGTCAGAGACTGCCAGAGAGTGTCAGAGAGTTTCAGAGAGTTTCACAGAGTCTCAGAGATTGTCAGAGAGTGTCAGAGAGTGTCAGAGGGTGTCAGAGAATGTCGGAGAATTTCTGAGAGTATCTGTGAGTGTCAGAGAGTTTCCCAGTGTGTCACAGAGTGTCAGAGAGTTTCAGAGAGTGTCAGAGAACGTCGGAGAGTTTCTGAGAGTATCTGTGAGTGTCAGAGAGTGTCAGAGAGTGTCAGAGAGTTTCAGAGAGTGTCAGAGAACGTCGGAGAGTTTCTGAGAGTATCTGTGAGTGTCAGAGTGTCAGAGAGTTTCAGAGAGTGTCAGAGAGTGTCAAAGAGTTTCAGAGAGTTTCTGAGTGTGTCAGAGAGTGTCTGAGAGTGTCACAGAGTGTCACAGAGTTTCAGAGCATTGTCAGAGAGAGTCAGAGCGTTTCAGAGAGTTTCAGAGTGTGTCAGAGAGTGTCTGAGAGTGTCACAGAGTGTCACAGAGTTTCAGAGATTGTCAGAGAGTGTCAGAGAGTTTCAGAGTGTTTCAGAGAGTGTCAGAGAGTGTCAGAGAGGGTCTGAGAGTGTCAGAGAGTGTCAGAGAATGTCAGAGAGTGTCTGAGAGTATCTGTGAGTGTCAGAGAGTTTCACAGTGTGTCGCAGAGTGTCAGAGAGTGTCAGAGAGTGTCTGAGTGTGTCAGAGACTGTCAGAGAATGTCGGAGAGTTTCTGAGAGTATCTGTGAGTGTCAGAGAGTTTCACAGTGTGTCACAGATTGTCAGAGAGATTCAGAGAGTTTCACAGTGTGTCACAGAGTGTCAGAGAGTGTCAGAGAGTTTCAGAGAGTGTCAGATCGTGTCAGAGAGTGTCAGAGAGTGTCACAGACTGTCACAGAGTGTCAGAGACTGTCAGAGAGTGTCAGAGAGTTTCAGAGTGTTTCACAGAGTGTCAGAGAGTTTCAGAGAGTGTCAGACACTGTCTGAGAGTGTCGGTGAGAGTCAAAGAGTTTCTGAGAGTGTCAGAGAGTGCCAGAGAGTTTCTGAGAGTGTCGGAGATTGTCAAAGAGTTTCAGAGAGTGTTACAAAGTGTCAGAGAGTGTCAGAGAGTTTCAGAGAGTTTCTGAGAGTGTCACAGCGTGTCAGAGAGTGTCAGAGAGATTGCAGAGAGTGTCAGAGTGTGTCAGAGAGCTTCAGGGAGTTTCAGAGATTTTCAGAGAGTTTCAGAGAGCTTCAGAGAGTTTCAGAGAGTTTCAGAGAGTGTCAGAGATTGTCTGAGAGTTTCAGAGATTGTCAAAGAGTTTCAGAGAGTGTCAGAGAGTGTCAGAGAGCGTCAGAGAGTTTCAGAGAATTGTCAGAGAGAGTCAGAGAGTGTCAGAGTGTTTCAGAGAGTGTCAGAGAGTGTCAGAGAGGGTCTGAGAGTGTCAGAGAGTGTCAGAGAATGTCGGAGAGTTTCTGAGAGTATCTGTGAGTGTCAGAGAGTTTCACAGTGTGTCGCAGAGTGTCAGAGAGTGTCAGAGAGTGTCAGAGAGTGTCTGAGAGTGTCACAGAGTGTCACAGAGTTTCAGAGAGTGTCAGAGAGTGTCAGAGAGTGTCAGAGAGTTTCAGAGTGTTTCAGAGAGTGTCAGAGAGGGTCTGAGAGTGTCAGAGAGCGTCAGAGAGTGTCAGAGAATGTCAGAGAGTGTCTGAGAGTATCTGTGAGTGTCAGAGAGTTTCACAGTGTGTCGCAGAGTGTCAGAGAGTGTCAGAGAGTGTCTGAGTGTGTCAGAGACTGTCAGAGAATGTCGGAGAGTTTCTGAGAGTATCTGTGAGTGTCAGAGAGTGTCAGAGAGTTTCACAGTGTGTCACAGATTGTCAGAGAGTTTCAGAGAGTGTCAGAGAATGTCGGAGAGTTTCTGAGAGTATCTGTGAGTATCAGAGAGTGTCAGAGACTGTCAGAGGGTTCAGAGAGTGTCTGAGTGTGTCAGAGAGTTTCACAGTGTGTCACAGAGTGTCACAGAGTGTCAGAGAGTTTCAGAGAGTGTCAGAACGTGTCAGAGAGTGTCAGAGAGTGTCAGAGAGTGTCACAGACTGTCACAGAGTGTCAGAGACATTCAGAGAGTGTCTGAGAGTTTCAGAGTGTTTCACAGAGTGCCAGAGAGTTTCAGAGAGTGTCAGACACTGTCTGAGAGTGTCGGTGAGAGTCAAAGAGTTTCTGAGAGTGTCAGAGAGTGCCAGAGAGTTTCTGAGAGTGTCGGAGATTGTCAAAGAGTTTCAGAGAGTGTTACAAAGTGTCAGAGAGTGTCAGAGAGTGTCAGAGAGTGTCAGAGAGTTTCAGAGAGTGTCACAGTGGGTCAGAGAGTTTCAGAGAGTTTCTGAGAGTGTCACAGCGTGTCAGAGAGTGTCAGAGAGATTGCAGAGAGTGTCAGAGTGTGTCAGAGAGCTTCAGGGAGCTTCAGAGATTTTCAGAGAGTTTCAGAGAGCTTCAGAGAGTTTCAGAGAGTTTCAGAGAGTGTCAGAGATTGTCTGAGAGTTTCAGAGATTGTCAAAGAGTTTCAGAGAGTGTCAGAGAGTTTCAGAGAATGTCAGAGAGTGTCAGAGAGTGTCTGAGCGTTTCAGAGAGTTTCAGAGAATGTCAGAGAGTGTCAGAGAGTGTCACAGAATGTCGGAGAGTTTCTGAGATTATCTGTGAGTGTCAGTGAGTGTCAGAGAGTTTCAGAGAGTTTCAGAGAGTGTCAGAGATTGTCTGAGAGTTTCAGAGATTGTCAAAGAGTTTCAGAGAGTGTCAGAGAGTGTCAGAGAGTTTCAGAGAATGTCAGAGAGTGTCAGAGAGCGTCTGAGAGCTTCAGAGAGTTTCAGAGAATGTCAGAGAGTGTCAGAGAGTGTCACAGAATGTCGGAGAGTTTCTGAGATTATCTCTGAGTGTCAGAGAGTGTCAGAGAGTATCAGAGAGTTTTAGAGAGTGTCAGAGAGTTTCAGAGTGTGTCAGACACTGTCTGAGAGTGCCAGAGAGTTTCTGAGTGTGTCGGAGTGTGTCAGAGATTGTCAGAGAGTTTCAGAGAGTGTCAGAGAGTGTCAAAGAGTTTCAGAGAGTGTCAGAGAGTTTCAGAGAGATTCTGAGAGTGTCAGAGAGTGCCAGAGAGTTTCTGAGTGTGTCGTGGAGTGTCACAGATGGTCAGAGACTGTCAGAGAGTGCCAGAGAGTTTCAGAGAGTTTCGCATGTGTCACAGAGCGTCAGAGAGTGTCAGAGAGTGTCTGAGATTGTCTGAGAGTGTCAGAGACTGTCAGAGAATGTCGGAGAGTTTCTGAGAGTATCTGTGAGTGTCAGAGAGTGTCAGAGAGTTTCCCAGTGTGTCACAGAGTGTCAGAGAGTGTCAGAGAGTTTCAGAGACTGTCAGAGGGTTCAGAGAGTGTCTGAGCGTGTCAGAGATTTTCACAGTGTGTCACAGAGTGTCACAGAGTGTCAGAGAGTTTCAGAGAGTGTCAGCTCGTGTCAGAGAGTGTCAGAAAGTTTCAGAGAGTGTCACAGACTGTCAGAGAGTGTCAGAGAGTTTCAGAGAGTGTCCGAGAGTTTCAGAGAGTGTCAGAGAGATTGCAGAGAGTGTCAGAGAGTGTGGGAGAGCTTCAGAGTTTCAGAGAATTTCAGAGAGTTTCAGAGAGCTTCAGAGAGTGTCAGAGAGTGTCAGAGAGTGTCAGAGAGTTTCAGAGAGTGTCTGTGCGTGTCAGAGATTGCCAGAGAGTTTCTGAGAGTATCTGAGTTTGTCAGAGAGTGTCAGAGAGTTTCAGAGAGTGTCACAGACTGTCAGAGAGTGTCAGAGAGATTGCAGAGAGTGTCAGAGAGTGTCAGAGAGCTTCAGAGAATGTCAGAGAGTTTCAGAGAGTGTCACAGAATGTCGGAGAGTTTCTGAGATTATCTGTGAGTGTCAGTGAGTGTCAGAGAGTTTCAGAGAGTTTCAGAGAGTGTCAGAGATTGTCTGAGAGTTTCAGAGATTGTCAAAGAGTTTCAGAGAGTGTCAGAGAGTGTCAGAGAGTTTCAGAGAATGTCAGAGAGTGTCAGAGAGTGTCTGAGAGTTTCAGAGAGTTTCAGAGAATGTCAGAGAGTGTCAGAGAATGTCACAGAATGTCGGAGAGTTTCTGAGATTATCTGTGAGCGTCAGAGAGTGTCAGAGAGTTTCAGAGAGTTTCAGAGAGTGTCAGAGAGTTTCAGAGAGTGTCAGACACTGTCTGAGAGTGTCAGAGAGTATCAAAGAGTTTCAGAGAGTGTCAGAGAGTGTCAGAGAGTTTCAGAGAGTGTCAGAGACTGTCAAAGAGTTTCAGAGAGTGTCAGAGAGTTTCAGAGAGTTTCTGAGAGTTTCAGAGAGTGCCAGAGAGTTTCTGAGTGTGTCGGAGTGTGTCAGAGATTGTCAGAGAGTTTCAGAGAGTGTCAGAGAGTGTCAAAGAGTTTCAGAGAGTGTCAGAGAGTTTCAGAGAGTTTCTGAGAGTGTCAGAGAGTGCCAGAGAGTTTCTGAGTGTGTCGTGGAGTGTCACAGAGTGTCAGAGACTGTCAGAGAGTGTGAGAGAGTTTCAGAGAGTTTCGCATGTGTCACAGAGCGTCAGAGAGTGTCAGAGAGTGTCTGAGATTGTCTGAGAGTGTCAGAGACTGTCAGAGAATGTCGGAGAGTTCCTGAGAGTATCTGTGAGTGTCAGAGAGTTTCCCAGTGTGTCACAGAGTGTCAGAGAGTGTCAGAGAGTGTCAGAGAATGTCAGAGGGTTCAGAGAGTGTCTGAGCGTGTCAGAGATTTTCACAGTGTGTCACAGAGTGTCACAGAGTGTCAGAGAGTTTCAGAGAGTGTCAGCTCGTGTCAGAGAGTGTCAGAAAGTTTCAGAGAGTGTCACAGACTGTCAGAGAGTGTCAGAGAGTTTCAGAGAGTGTCCGAGAGTTTCAGAGAGTGTCAGAGAGATTGCAGAGAGTTTCAGAGAGTGTGGGAGAGCTTCAGAGTTTCAGAGAATTTCAGAGAGTTTCAGAGAGCTTCAGAGAGTGTCAGAGAGTGTCAGAGAGTGTCTGAGAGTTTCACAGAGTGTCACAGAGTTTCAGAGAGGGTCAGAGAGTGTCAGAGAGTTTCAGAGTGTTTCAGAGAGTGTCAGAGAGTTTCAGAGATTTTCAGAGAGTGTCACAGAGTGTCAGAGAGTTTCAGAGAGCTTCAGAGAGTGCCAGAGAGTGTCAGAGATTTTCAGAGAGTTTCAGAGAGTGTCAGACAGTGCCTGAGAGTGTCAGAGAGTGTCAAAGAGTTTCAGAGAGTGTCAGTGAGTGTCAGAGAGTGTCAGTGAGTTTCAGAGAGTGTCAGAGAGTGTAAAAGAGTTTCAGAGAGTGTCAGAGAGTTTCAGAGAGTTTCAGAAAGTTTCTGAGAGTGTCAGAGAGTGCCAGAGAGTTTCTGAGAGTTTCTGAGTGTGTCGGAGAGTGTCAGAGAGTTTCAGGGTGTGTCACAAAGTGTCAGAGTGTGTCAGAGAGTGTCAGAGAGTTTCAGAGATTGTCAGAGAGGGTCAGAGAGTTTCAGAGAGATTCTGAGAGTTTCACAGCGTGTCAGAGAGTTTCAGAGAGCTTCAGAGAGTGTCAGAGTGTGTCTGAGAGTTTCAGAGAGTTTCTGAGAGTGTCAAAGAGTTTCAGAGAGTGCCAGAGAGTTTCAGAGAGTGTCACAGATAGTCAGAGAGTGTCAGAGAGATTGCAGAGAGTGTCAGAGAGATTCAGAAAGATTCAGAGAATGTCAGAGAGTTTCAGAGAGTTTCAGAGAGCTTCAGAGAGTGTCAGAGAGTTTCAGATAGTGACAGAGAGTTTCAATGAGTGTCAGAGAGTTTCAGAGAGTTTCAGAGAGTGTCAGAGATTTTCTGAGAGTATCAGAGAGTGTCAAAAAGTTTCAGTGAGTATCAGAGAGTCTCAGAGAGTTTCAGAGAGTTTCAGAGAATGCAGGAGAGTTTCTGAGAGTATCTGTGAGTGTAAGAGAGTGTCAGAGGGTTCTGAGAGTTTCTGAGTGTGTCAGAGGGTGTCACAGAGTGTCAGAGACTGTCAGAGAGAGTCAGAAAGTTTCAATGAGTTTCACAGGGTGTCAGAGAGTGTCAGAGAGTTTCAGAGAGATTCTGAGAGTTTCACAGCGTGTCAGAGAATTTCAGCGAGCTTCAGAGAGTGTCAGAGTATGTCTGAGAGTTTCAGAGAGTTTCTGAGAGTGTCAAAGAGTTTCAGAGATGTCTGAGAGTGTCAGAGAGTTTCAGACAGTTTCAGAGAGTGTCACAGAGTGTCAGAGAGTTTCAGAGAGTGTCTGTGCGTGTCAGAGATTGCCAGAGAGTTTCTGAGAGTTTCTGAGTTTGTCAGAGAGTGTCAGAGAGTGTCAGAGAGTTTCAGAGAGTGTCACAGACTGTCAGAGAGTGTCAGAGAGATCGCAGAGAGTGTCTGAGAGTGTCAGAGAGCTTCAGAGAGTGTCAGAGAGTGTCAGAGAGCTTCAGAGAATGTCAGAGAGTTTCAGAGCGTTTCAGAGATTGTCAGAGAGTATCAGAGAGTGTCAAAGAGTTTCAGTGAGTATCAGAGAGTCTCAGAGAGTTTCAGAGAGTTTCAGAGAATGCAGGAGAGTTTGTGAGAGTATCTGTGAGTGTAAGAGAGTGTCAGAGGGTTCTGAGAGTTTCTGAGTGTGTCAGAGGGTGTCACAGAGTGTCAGAGACTGTCAGAGAGAGTCAGAGAGTTTCTATGAGTTTCACAGAGTGTCAGAGAGTGTCAGAGAGTTTCAGAGAGATTCTGAGAGTTTCACAGCGTGTCAGAGAATTTCAGCGAGCTTCAGAGAGTGTCAGAGTGTGTCAGAGAGTTTCTGAGAGTTTTTGAGTGCTTCAGAGAGTGTCACAGAGTTTCAGAGAGTGTTACAGAGTGTCAGACAGTTTCAGAGAGTTTCAGAGAATTTCAGAGAGTGTCAGAGAGTTTCAGAGATTTTCAGAGAGTGTCACAGAGTGTCAGAGAGTTTCAGAGAGCTTCAGAGAGTGCCAGAGAGTGTCAGAGATTTTCAGAGAGTTTCAGAGAGTGTCAGACAGTGCCTGAGAGTGTCAGAGAGTGTCAAAGAGTTTCAGAGAGTGTCAGTGAGTGTCAGAGAGTGTCAGTGAGTTTCAGAGAGTGTCAGAGAGTGTAAAAGAGTTTCAGAGAGTGTCCGAGAGTTTCAGAAAGTTTCTGAGAGTGTCAGAGAGTGCCAGAGAGTTTCTGAGAGTTTCTGAGTGTGTCGGAGAGTGTCAGAGAGTTTCAGGGTGTGTCACAAAGTGTCAGAGTGTGTCAGAGAGTGTCAGAGAGTTTCAGAGATTGTCAGAGAGGGTCAGAGAGTTTCAGAGAGATTCTGAGAGTTTCACAGCGTGTCAGAGAGTTTCAGAGAGTTTCAGAGAGTGTCAGTGTGTGTCTGAGAGTTTCAGAGAGTTTCTGAGAGTGTCAAAGAGTTTCAGAGAGTGCCAGAGAGTTTCAGAGATTGTCACAGACAGTCAGAGAGTGTCAGAGAGATTGCAGAGAGTGTCAGAGAGATTCAGAAAGCTTCAGAGAATGTCAGAGAGTTTCAGAGAGTTTCAGAGAGCTTCAGAGAGTGTCAGAGAGTGTCAGATAGTGACAGAGAGTTTCAATGAGTGTCAGAGAGTTTCAGAGAGTTTCAGAGAGTGTCAGAGATTTTCTGAGAGTATCAGAGAGTGTCAAAGAGTTTCAGAGATTGTCAGAGAGTGTCAGAGAGTTTCAGACAGTTTCGGAGAATGTAGGAGAGTTTCTGAGAGTATCTGTGAGTGTAAGAGAGTGTCAGAGGTTTCTGAGAGTTTCTGAGTGTGTCAGAGAGTGTCACAGAGTGTCAGAGGCTGTCAGAGAGTGTCAGAGAGTTTCAAAGAGTTTCACAGAGTGTCAGAGAGTGTCAGAGAGTTTCAGAGAGATTCTGAGAGTTTCACAGCGTGTCAGAGAATTTCAGCGAGCTTCAGAGAGTGTCAGAGTGTGTCTGAGAGTTTCAGAGAGTTTCTGAGAGTGTCAAGGAGTTTCAGAGAATGTCTGAGAGTGTCAGAGAGTTTCAGACAGTTTCAGAGAGTGTCAGCGAGTTTCAGAGAGTGTCAGAGAGTTTCAGAGAGTGTCTGTGCGTGTCAGAGATTGCCAGAGAGTTTCTGAGAGTTTCTGAGTTTGTCAGAGAGTGTCAGAGAGTGTCAGAGAGTGTCACAGACTGTCAGAGAGTGTCAGAGAGATCGCAGAGAGTGTCAGAGAGTGTCAGAGATTGTCAGAGAGGGTCAGAGAGTTTCAGAGAGATTCTGAGAGTTTCACAGCGTGTCAGAGAGTTTCAGAGAGCTTCAGAGAGTGTCAGAGTTTGTCTGAGAGTTTCAGAGAGTTTCTGAGAGTGTCAAAGAGTTTCAGAGAGTGCCAGAGAGTTTCAGAGAGTGTCACAGATAGTCAGAGAGTGTCAGCGAGATTACAGAGAGTGTCAGAGAGATTCAGAAAGCTTCAGAGAATGTCAGAGAGTTTCAGAGAGTTTCAGAGAGCTTCAGAGAGTGTCAGAGAGTTTCAGATAGTGACAGAGAGTTTCAATGAGTGTCAGAGAGTTTCAGAGAGTTTCAGAGAGTGTCAGAGATTTTCTGAGAGTATCAGAGAGTGTCAAAGAGTTTCAGTGAGTATCAGAGAGTCTCAGAGAGTTTCAGAGAGTTTCAGAGAATGCAGGAGAGTTTCTGAGAGTATCTGTGAGTGTAAGAGAGTGTCAGAGGGTTCTGAGAGTTTCTGAGTGTGTCAGAGGGTGTCACAGAGTGTCAGAGACTGTCAGAGAGAGTCAGAAAGTTTCAATGAGTTTCACAGAGTGTCAGAGAGTGTCAGAGAGTTTCAGAGAGATTCTGAGAGTTTCACAGCGTGTCAGAGAATTTCAGCGAGCTTCAGAGAGTGTCAGAGTATGTCTGAGAGTTTCAGAGAGTTTCTGAGAGTGTCAAAGAGTTTCAGAGATGTCTGAGAGTGTCAGAGAGTTTCAGACAGTTTCAGAGAGTGTCACAGAGTGTCAGAGAGTTTCAGAGAGTGTCTGTGCGTGTCAGAGATTGCCAGAGAGTTTCTGAGAGTTTCTGAGTTTGTCAGAGAGTGTCAGAGAGTGTCAGAGAGTTTCAGAGAGTGTCACAGACTGTCAGAGAGTGTCAGAGAGATCGCAGAGAGTGTCTGAGAGTGTCAGAGAGCTTCAGAGAATGTCAGAGAGTTTCAGAGAGTGTCAGAGAGTGTCAGAGAGTTTCAGACAGTGTCAGAGAGTGTCACAGACTGTCAGAGAGTGTCAGAGAGATCGCAGAGAGTGTCTGAGAGTGTCAGAGAGCTTCAGAGAATGTCAGAGAGTTTCAGAGATTGTCAGAGAGGGTCAGAGAGTTTCAGAGAGATTCTGAGAGTTTCACAGCGTGTCAGAGAGTTTCAGAGAGTTTCAGAGAGTGTCAGTGTGTGTCTGAGAGTTTCAGAGAGTTTCTGAGAGTGTCAAAGAGTTTCAGAGAGTGCCAGAGAGTTTCAGAGATTGTCACAGACAGTCAGAGAGTGTCAGAGAGATTGCAGAGAGTGTCAGAGAGATTCAGAAAGCTTCAGAGAATGTCAGAGAGTTTCAGAGAGTTTCAGAGAGCTTCAGAGAGTGTCAGAGAGTGTCAGATAGTGACAGAGAGTTTCAATGAGTGTCAGAGAGTTTCAGAGAGTTTCAGAGAGTGTCAGAGATTTTCTGAGAGTATCAGAGAGTGTCAAAGAGTTTCAGAGATTGTCAGAGAGTGTCAGAGAGTTTCAGACAGTTTCGGAGAATGTAGGAGAGTTTCTGAGAGTATCTGTGAGTGTAAGAGAGTGTCAGAGGTTTCTGAGAGTTTCTGAGTGTGTCAGAGAGTGTCACAGAGTGTCAGAGGCTGTCAGAGAGTGTCAGAGAGTTTCAAAGAGTTTCACAGAGTGTCAGAGAGTGTCAGAGAGTTTCAGAGAGATTCTGAGAGTTTCACAGCGTGTCAGAGAATTTCAGCGAGCTTCAGAGAGTGTCAGAGTATGTCTGAGAGTTTCAGAGAGTTTCTGAGAGTGTCAAAGAGTTTCAGAGATGTCTGAGAGTGTCAGAGAGTTTCAGACAGTTTCAGAGAGTGTCACAGAGTGTCAGAGAGTTTCAGAGAGTGTCAGAGAGTTTCAGAGAGTGTCTGTGCGTGTCAGAGATTGCCAGAGAGTTTCTGAGAGTTTCTGAGTTTGTCAGAGAGTGTCAGAGAGTGTCAGAGAGTTTCAGAGAGTGTCACAGACTGTCAGAGAGTGTCAGAGAGATCGCAGAGAGTGTCTGAGAGTGTCAGAGAGCTTCAGAGAATGTCAGAGAGTTTCAGAGAGTGTCAGAGAGTGTCAGAGAGTTTCAGACAGTGTCAGAGAGTGTCACAGACTGTCAGAGAGTGTCAGAGAGATCGCAGAGAGTGTCTGAGAGTGTCAGAGAGCTTCAGAGAATGTCAGAGAGTTTCAGAGATTGTCAGAGAGGGTCAGAGAGTTTCAGAGAGATTCTGAGAGTTTCACAGCGTGTCAGAGAGTTTCAGAGAGTTTCAGAGAGTGTCAGTGTGTGTCTGAGAGTTTCAGAGAGTTTCTGAGAGTGTCAAAGAGTTTCAGAGAGTGCCAGAGAGTTTCAGAGATTGTCACAGACAGTCAGAGAGTGTCAGAGAGATTGCAGAGAGTGTCAGAGAGATTCAGAAAGCTTCAGAGAATGTCAGAGAGTTTCAGAGAGTTTCAGAGAGCTTCAGAGAGTGTCAGAGAGTGTCAGATAGTGACAGAGAGTTTCAATGAGTGTCAGAGAGTTTCAGAGAGTTTCAGAGAGTGTCAGAGATTTTCTGAGAGTATCAGAGAGTGTCAAAGAGTTTCAGAGATTGTCAGAGAGTGTCAGAGAGTTTCAGACAGTTTCGGAGAATGTAGGAGAGTTTCTGAGAGTATCTGTGAGTGTAAGAGAGTGTCAGAGGTTTCTGAGAGTTTCTGAGTGTGTCAGAGAGTGTCACAGAGTGTCAGAGGCTGTCAGAGAGTGTCAGAGAGTTTCAAAGAGTTTCACAGAGTGTCAGAGAGTGTCAGAGAGTGTCAGAGAGTTTCAGAGAGATTCTGAGAGTTTCACAGCGTGTCAGAGAATTTCAGCGAGCTTCAGACAGTGTCAGAGTGTGTCTGAGAGTTTCAGAGAGTTTCTGAGAGTGTCAAGGAGTTTCAGAGAATGTCTGAGAGTGTCAGAGAGTTTCAGACAGTTTCAGAGAGTGTCAGCGAGTTTCAGAGAGTGTCAGAGAGTTTCAGAGAGTGTCTGTGCGTGTCAGAGATTGCCAGAGAGTTTCTGAGAGTTTCTGAGTTTGTCAGAGAGTGTCAGAGAGTGTCAGAGAGTGTCACAGACTGTCAGAGAGTGTCAGAGAGATCGCAGAGAGTGTCAGAGAGTGTCAGAGATTGTCAGAGAGGGTCAGAGAGTTTCAGAGAGATTCTGAGAGTTTCACAGCGTGTCAGAGAGTTTCAGAGAGCTTCAGAGAGTGTCAGAGTTTGTCTGAGAGTTTCAGAGAGTTTCTGAGAGTGTCAAAGAGTTTCAGAGATGTCTGAGAGTGTCAGAGAGTTTCAGACAGTTTCAGAGAGTGTCACAGAGTGTCAGAGAGTTTCAGAGAGTGTCTGTGCGTGTCAGAGATTGCCAGAGAGTTTCTGAGAGTTTCTGAGTTTGTCAGAGAGTGTCAGAGAGTGTCAGAGAGTTTCAGAGAGTGTCACAGACTGTCAGAGAGTGTCAGAGAGATCGCAGAGAGTGTCTGAGAGTGTCAGAGAGCTTCAGAGAGTGTCAGAGAGTGTCAGAGAGCTTCAGAGAATGTCAGAGAGTTTCAGAGCGTTTCAGAGATTGTCAGAGAGTATCAGAGAGTGTCAAAGAGTTTCAGTGAGTATCAGAGAGTCTCAGAGAGTTTCAGAGAGTTTCAGAGAATGCAGGAGAGTTTGTGAGAGTATCTGTGAGTGTAAGAGAGTGTCAGAGGGTTCTGAGAGTTTCTGAGTGTGTCAGAGGGTGTCACAGAGTGTCAGAGACTGTCAGAGAGAGTCAGAGAGTTTCTATGAGTTTCACAGAGTGTCAGAGAGTGTCAGAGAGTTTCAGAGAGATTCTGAGAGTTTCACAGCGTGTCAGAGAATTTCAGCGAGCTTCAGAGAGTGTCAGAGTGTGTCAGAGAGTTTCTGAGAGTTTTTGAGTGCTTCAGAGAGTGTCACAGAGTTTCAGAGAGTGTTACAGAGTGTCAGACAGTTTCAGAGAGTTTCAGAGAATTTCAGAGAGTGTCAGAGAGTTTCAGAGATTTTCAGAGAGTGTCACAGAGTGTCAGAGAGTTTCAGAGAGCTTCAGAGAGTGCCAGAGAGTGTCAGAGATTTTCAGAGAGTTTCAGAGAGTGTCAGACAGTGCCTGAGAGTGTCAGAGAGTGTCAAAGAGTTTCAGAGAGTGTCAGTGAGTGTCAGAGAGTGTCAGTGAGTTTCAGAGAGTGTCAGAGAGTGTAAAAGAGTTTCAGAGAGTGTCCGAGAGTTTCAGAAAGTTTCTGAGAGTGTCAGAGAGTGCCAGAGAGTTTCTGAGAGTTTCTGAGTGTGTCGGAGAGTGTCAGAGAGTTTCAGGGTGTGTCACAAAGTGTCAGAGTGTGTCAGAGAGTGTCAGAGAGTTTCAGAGATTGTCAGAGAGGGTCAGAGAGTTTCAGAGAGATTCTGAGAGTTTCACAGCGTGTCAGAGAGTTTCAGAGAGTTTCAGAGAGTGTCAGTGTGTGTCTGAGAGTTTCAGAGAGTTTCTGAGAGTGTCAAAGAGTTTCAGAGAGTGCCAGAGAGTTTCAGAGATTGTCACAGACAGTCAGAGAGTGTCAGAGAGATTGCAGAGAGTGTCAGAGAGATTCAGAAAGCTTCAGAGAATGTCAGAGAGTTTCAGAGAGTTTCAGAGAGCTTCAGAGAGTGTCAGAGAGTGTCAGATAGTGACAGAGAGTTTCAATGAGTGTCAGAGAGTTTCAGAGAGTTTCAGAGAGTGTCAGAGATTTTCTGAGAGTATCAGAGAGTGTCAAAGAGTTTCAGAGATTGTCAGAGAGTGTCAGAGAGTTTCAGACAGTTTCGGAGAATGTAGGAGAGTTTCTGAGAGTATCTGTGAGTGTAAGAGAGTGTCAGAGGTTTCTGAGAGTTTCTGAGTGTGTCAGAGAGTGTCACAGAGTGTCAGAGGCTGTCAGAGAGTGTCAGAGAGTTTCAAAGAGTTTCACAGAGTGTCAGAGAGTGTCAGAGAGTTTCAGAGAGATTCTGAGAGTTTCACAGCGTGTCAGAGAATTTCAGCGAGCTTCAGAGAGTGTCAGAGTGTGTCTGAGAGTTTCAGAGAGTTTCTGAGAGTGTCAAGGAGTTTCAGAGAATGTCTGAGAGTGTCAGAGAGTTTCAGACAGTTTCAGAGAGTGTCAGCGAGTTTCAGAGAGTGTCAGAGAGTTTCAGAGAGTGTCTGTGCGTGTCAGAGATTGCCAGAGAGTTTCTGAGAGTTTCTGAGTTTGTCAGAGAGTGTCAGAGAGTGTCAGAGAGTGTCACAGACTGTCAGAGAGTGTCAGAGAGATCGCAGAGAGTGTCAGAGAGTGTCAGAGATTGTCAGAGAGGGTCAGAGAGTTTCAGAGAGATTCTGAGAGTTTCACAGCGTGTCAGAGAGTTTCAGAGAGCTTCAGAGAGTGTCAGAGTTTGTCTGAGAGTTTCAGAGAGTTTCTGAGAGTGTCAAAGAGTTTCAGAGAGTGCCAGAGAGTTTCAGAGAGTGTCACAGATAGTCAGAGAGTGTCAGCGAGATTACAGAGAGTGTCAGAGAGATTCAGAAAGCTTCAGAGAATGTCAGAGAGTTTCAGAGAGTTTCAGAGAGCTTCAGAGAGTGTCAGAGAGTTTCAGATAGTGACAGAGAGTTTCAATGAGTGTCAGAGAGTTTCAGAGAGTTTCAGAGAGTGTCAGAGATTTTCTGAGAGTATCAGAGAGTGTCAAAGAGTTTCAGTGAGTATCAGAGAGTCTCAGAGAGTTTCAGAGAGTTTCAGAGAATGCAGGAGAGTTTCTGAGAGTATCTGTGAGTGTAAGAGAGTGTCAGAGGGTTCTGAGAGTTTCTGAGTGTGTCAGAGGGTGTCACAGAGTGTCAGAGACTGTCAGAGAGAGTCAGAAAGTTTCAATGAGTTTCACAGAGTGTCAGAGAGTGTCAGAGAGTTTCAGAGAGATTCTGAGAGTTTCACAGCGTGTCAGAGAATTTCAGCGAGCTTCAGAGAGTGTCAGAGTATGTCTGAGAGTTTCAGAGAGTTTCTGAGAGTGTCAAAGAGTTTCAGAGATGTCTGAGAGTGTCAGAGAGTTTCAGACAGTTTCAGAGAGTGTCACAGAGTGTCAGAGAGTTTCAGAGAGTGTCTGTGCGTGTCAGAGATTGCCAGAGAGTTTCTGAGAGTTTCTGAGTTTGTCAGAGAGTGTCAGAGAGTGTCAGAGAGTTTCAGAGAGTGTCACAGACTGTCAGAGAGTGTCAGAGAGATCGCAGAGAGTGTCTGAGAGTGTCAGAGAGCTTCAGAGAATGTCAGAGAGTTTCAGAGAGTGTCAGAGAGTGTCAGAGAGTTTCAGACAGTGTCAGAGAGTGTCACAGACTGTCAGAGAGTGTCAGAGAGATCGCAGAGAGTGTCTGAGAGTGTCAGAGAGCTTCAGAGAATGTCAGAGAGTTTCAGAGATTGTCAGAGAGGGTCAGAGAGTTTCAGAGAGATTCTGAGAGTTTCACAGCGTGTCAGAGAGTTTCAGAGAGTTTCAGAGAGTGTCAGTGTGTGTCTGAGAGTTTCAGAGAGTTTCTGAGAGTGTCAAAGAGTTTCAGAGAGTGCCAGAGAGTTTCAGAGATTGTCACAGACAGTCAGAGAGTGTCAGAGAGATTGCAGAGAGTGTCAGAGAGATTCAGAAAGCTTCAGAGAATGTCAGAGAGTTTCAGAGAGTTTCAGAGAGCTTCAGAGAGTGTCAGAGAGTGTCAGATAGTGACAGAGAGTTTCAATGAGTGTCAGAGAGTTTCAGAGAGTTTCAGAGAGTGTCAGAGATTTTCTGAGAGTATCAGAGAGTGTCAAAGAGTTTCAGAGATTGTCAGAGAGTGTCAGAGAGTTTCAGACAGTTTCGGAGAATGTAGGAGAGTTTCTGAGAGTATCTGTGAGTGTAAGAGAGTGTCAGAGGTTTCTGAGAGTTTCTGAGTGTGTCAGAGAGTGTCACAGAGTGTCAGAGGCTGTCAGAGAGTGTCAGAGAGTTTCAAAGAGTTTCACAGAGTGTCAGAGAGTGTCAGAGAGTTTCAGAGAGATTCTGAGAGTTTCACAGCGTGTCAGAGAATTTCAGCGAGCTTCAGAGAGTGTCAGAGTATGTCTGAGAGTTTCAGAGAGTTTCTGAGAGTGTCAAAGAGTTTCAGAGATGTCTGAGAGTGTCAGAGAGTTTCAGACAGTTTCAGAGAGTGTCACAGAGTGTCAGAGAGTTTCAGAGAGTGTCAGAGAGTTTCAGAGAGTGTCTGTGCGTGTCAGAGATTGCCAGAGAGTTTCTGAGAGTTTCTGAGTTTGTCAGAGAGTGTCAGAGAGTGTCAGAGAGTTTCAGAGAGTGTCACAGACTGTCAGAGAGTGTCAGAGAGATCGCAGAGAGTGTCTGAGAGTGTCAGAGAGCTTCAGAGAATGTCAGAGAGTTTCAGAGAGTGTCAGAGAGTGTCAGAGAGTTTCAGACAGTGTCAGAGAGTGTCACAGACTGTCAGAGAGTGTCAGAGAGATCGCAGAGAGTGTCTGAGAGTGTCAGAGAGCTTCAGAGAATGTCAGAGAGTTTCAGAGATTGTCAGAGAGGGTCAGAGAGTTTCAGAGAGATTCTGAGAGTTTCACAGCGTGTCAGAGAGTTTCAGAGAGTTTCAGAGAGTGTCAGTGTGTGTCTGAGAGTTTCAGAGAGTTTCTGAGAGTGTCAAAGTGTTTCAGAGAGTGCCAGAGAGTTTCAGAGATTGTCACAGACAGTCAGAGAGTGTCAGAGAGATTGCAGAGAGTGTCAGAGAGATTCAGAAAGCTTCAGAGAATGTCAGAGAGTTTCAGAGAGTTTCAGAGAGCTTCAGAGAGTGTCAGAGAGTGTCAGATAGTGACAGAGAGTTTCAATGAGTGTCAGAGAGTTTCAGAGAGTTTCAGAGAGTGTCAGAGATTTTCTGAGAGTATCAGAGAGTGTCAAAGAGTTTCAGAGATTGTCAGAGAGTGTCAGAGAGTTTCAGACAGTTTCGGAGAATGTAGGAGAGTTTCTGAGAGTATCTGTGAGTGTAAGAGAGTGTCAGAGGTTTCTGAGAGTTTCTGAGTGTGTCAGAGAGTGTCACAGAGTGTCAGAGGCTGTCAGAGAGTGTCAGAGAGTTTCAAAGAGTTTCACAGAGTGTCAGAGAGTGTCAGAGAGTGTCAGAGAGTTTCAGAGAGATTCTGAGAGTTTCACAGCGTGTCAGAGAATTTCAGCGAGCTTCAGACAGTGTCAGAGTGTGTCTGAGAGTTTCAGAGAGTTTCTGAGAGTGTCAAGGAGTTTCAGAGAATGTCTGAGAGTGTCAGAGAGTTTCAGACAGTTTCAGAGAGTGTCAGCGAGTTTCAGAGAGTGTCAGAGAGTTTCAGAGAGTGTCTGTGCGTGTCAGAGATTGCCAGAGAGTTTCTGAGAGTTTCTGAGTTTGTCAGAGAGTGTCAGAGAGTGTCAGAGAGTGTCACAGACTGTCAGAGAGTGTCAGAGAGATCGCAGAGAGTGTCAGAGAGTGTCAGAGATTGTCAGAGAGGGTCAGAGAGTTTCAGAGAGATTCTGAGAGTTTCACAGCGTGTCAGAGAGTTTCAGAGAGCTTCAGAGAGTGTCAGAGTTTGTCTGAGAGTTTCAGAGAGTTTCTGAGAGTGTCAAAGAGTTTCAGAGAGTGCCAGAGAGTTTCAGAGAGTGTCACAGATAGTCAGAGAGTGTCAGCGAGATTACAGAGAGTGTCAGAGAGATTCAGAAAGCTTCAGAGAATGTCAGAGAGTTTCAGAGAGTTTCAGAGAGCTTCAGAGAGTGTCAGAGAGTTTCAGATAGTGACAGAGAGTTTCAATGAGTGTCAGAGAGTTTCAGAGAGTTTCAGAGAGTGTCAGAGATTTTCTGAGAGTATCAGAGAGTGTCAAAGAGTTTCAGTGAGTATCAGAGAGTCTCAGAGAGTTTCAGAGAGTTTCAGAGAATGCAGGAGAGTTTCTGAGAGTATCTGTGAGTGTAAGAGAGTGTCAGAGGGTTCTGAGAGTTTCTGAGTGTGTCAGAGGGTGTCACAGAGTGTCAGAGACTGTCAGAGAGAGTCAGAAAGTTTCAATGAGTTTCACAGAGTGTCAGAGAGTGTCAGAGAGTTTCAGAGAGATTCTGAGAGTTTCACAGCGTGTCAGAGAATTTCAGCGAGCTTCAGAGAGTGTCAGAGTATGTCTGAGAGTTTCAGAGAGTTTCTGAGAGTGTCAAAGAGTTTCAGAGATGTCTGAGAGTGTCAGAGAGTTTCAGACAGTTTCAGAGAGTGTCACAGAGTGTCAGAGAGTTTCAGAGAGTGTCAGAGAGTTTCAGAGAGTGTCTGTGCGTGTCAGAGATTGCCAGAGAGTTTCTGAGAGTTTCTGAGTTTGTCAGAGAGTGTCAGAGAGTGTCAGAGAGTTTCAGAGAGTGTCACAGACTGTCAGAGAGTGTCAGAGAGATCGCAGAGAGTGTCTGAGAGTGTCAGAGAGCTTCAGAGAATGTCAGAGAGTTTCAGAGAGTGTCAGAGAGTGTCAGAGAGTTTCAGACAGTGTCAGAGAGTGTCAGAGAGTGTCAGAGAGTGTCAGAGAGCTTCAGAGAATGTCAGAGAGTTTCAGAGCGTTTCAGAGATTGTCAGAGAGTATCAGAGAGTGTCAAAGAGTTTCAGTGAGTATCAGAGAGTCTCAGAGAGTTTCAGAGAGTTTCAGAGAATGCAGGAGAGTTTGTGAGAGTATCTGTGAGTGTAAGAGAGTGTCAGAGGGTTCTGAGAGTTTCTCAGTGTGTCAGAGGGTGTCACAGAGTGTCAGAGACTGTCAGAGAGAGTCAGAGAGTTTCAATGAGTTTCACAGAGTGTCAGAGAGTGTCAGAGAGTTTCAGAGAGATTCTGAGAGTTTCACAGCGTGTCAGAGAATTTCAGCGAGCTTCAGAGAGTGTCAGTGTGTGTCAGAGAGTTTCTGAGAGTTTTTGAGTGCTTCAGAGAGTGTCACAGAGTTTCAGAGAGTGTTACAGAGTGTCATACAGTTTCAGAGAGTTTCAGAGAATTTCAGAGAGTGTCAGAGAGTTTCAGAGATTTTCAGAGAGTGTCACAGAGTGTCAGAGAGTTTCAGAGAGCTTCAGAGAGTGCCAGAGAGTGTCAGAGAGTGTCACAGACTGTCAGAGAGTGTCAGAGAGATCGCAGAGAGTGTCAGAGAGTGTCAGAGATTGTCAGAGAGGGTCAGAGAGTTTCAGAGAGATTCTGAGAGTTTCACAGCGTGTCAGAGAGTTTCAGAGAGCTTCAGAGAGTGTCAGAGTTTGTCTGAGAGTTTCAGAGTGTTTCTGAGAGTGTCAAAGAGTTTCAGAGAGTGCCAGAGAGTTTCAGAGAGTGTCACAGATAGTCAGAGAGTGTCAGCGAGATTACAGAGAGTGTCAGAGAGATTCAGAAAGCTTCAGAGAATGTCAGAGAGTTTCAGAGAGTTTCAGAGAGCTTCAGAGAGTGTCAGAGAGTTTCAGATAGTGACAGAGAGTTTCAATGAGTGTCAGAGAGTTTCAGAGAGTTTCAGAGAGTGTCAGAGATTTTCTGAGAGTATCAGAGAGTGTCAAAGAGTTTCAGTGAGTATCAGAGAGTCTCAGAGAGTTTCAGAGAGTTTCAGAGAATGCAGGAGAGTTTCTGAGAGTATCTGTGAGTGTAAGAGAGTGTCAGAGGGTTCTGAGAGTTTCTGAGTGTGTCAGAGGGTGTCACAGAGTGTCAGAGACTGTCAGAGAGAGTCAGAAAGTTTCAATGAGTTTCACAGAGTGTCAGAGAGTGTCAGAGAGTTTCAGAGAGATTCTGAGAGTTTCACAGCGTGTCAGAGAATTTCAGCGAGCTTCAGAGAGTGTCAGAGTATGTCTGAGAGTTTCAGAGAGTTTCTGAGAGTGTCAAAGAGTTTCAGAGATGTCTGAGAGTGTCAGAGAGTTTCAGACAGTTTCAGAGAGTGTCACAGAGTGTCAGAGAGTTTCAGAGAGTGTCAGAGAGTTTCAGAGAGTGTCTGTGCGTGTCAGAGATTGCCAGAGAGTTTCTGAGAGTTTCTGAGTTTGTCAGAGAGTGTCAGAGAGTGTCAGAGAGTTTCAGAGAGTGTCACAGACTGTCAGAGAGTGTCAGAGAGATCGCAGAGAGTGTCTGAGAGTGTCAGAGAGCTTCAGAGAATGTCAGAGAGTTTCAGAGAGTGTCAGAGAGTGTCAGAGAGTGTCAGAGAGCTTCAGAGAATGTCAGAGAGTTTCAGAGCGTTTCAGAGATTGTCAGAGAGTATCAGAGAGTGTCAAAGAGTTTCAGTGAGTATCAGAGAGTCTCAGAGAGTTTCAGAGAGTTTCAGAGAATGCAGGAGAGTTTGTGAGAGTATCTGTGAGTGTAAGAGAGTGTCAGAGGGTTCTGAGAGTTTCTCAGTGTGTCAGAGGGTGTCACAGAGTGTCAGAGACTGTCAGAGAGAGTCAGAGAGTTTCAATGAGTTTCACAGAGTGTCAGAGAGTGTCAGAGAGTTTCAGAGAGATTCTGAGAGTTTCACAGCGTGTCAGAGAATTTCAGCGAGCTTCAGAGAGTGTCAGTGTGTGTCAGAGAGTTTCTGAGAGTTTTTGAGTGCTTCAGAGAGTGTCACAGAGTTTCAGAGAGTGTTACAGAGTGTCATACAGTTTCAGAGAGTTTCAGAGAATTTCAGAGAGTGTCAGAGAGTTTCAGAGATTTTCAGAGAGTGTCACAGAGTGTCAGAGAGTTTCAGAGAGCTTCAGAGAGTGCCAGAGAGTGTCAGAGATTTTCAGAGAGTTTCAGAGAGTGTCAGACAGTGCCTGAGAGTGTCAGAGAGTGTCAAAGAGTTTCAGAGAGTGTCAGTGAGTGTCAGAGAGTGTCAGTGAGTTTCAGAGAGTGTCAGAGAGTGTAAAAGAGTTTCAGAGAGTGTCAGAGAGTTTCTGAGAGTTTCTGAGTGTGTCGGAGAGTGTCAGAGAGTTTCAGGGTGTGTCACAAAGTGTCAGAGTGTGTCAGAGAGTGTCAGAGAGTTTCAGAGATTGTCAGAGAGGGTCAGAGAGTTTCAGAGAGATTCTGAGAGTTTCACAGCGTGTCAGAGAGTTTCAGAGAGCTTCAGAGAGTGTCAGTGTGTGTCTGAGAGTTTCAGAGAGTTTCTGAGAGTGTCAAAGAGTTTCAGAGAGTGCCTGAGAGTTTCAGAGATTGTCACAGACAGTCAGAGAGTGTCAGAGAGATTGCAGAGAGTGTCAGAGAGATTCAGAAAGCTTCAGAGAATGTCAGAGAGTTTCAGAGAGTTTCAGAGAGCTTCAGAGAGTGTCAGAGAGTGTCAGATAGTGACAGAGAGTTTCAATGAGTGTCAGAGAGTTTCAGAGAGTTTCAGAGAGTGTCAGAGATTTTCTGAGAGTATCAGAGAGTGTCAAAGAGTTTCAGAGATTGTCAGAGAGTGTCAGAGAGTTTCAGACAGTTTCGGAGAATGTAGGAGAGTTTCTGAGAGTATCTGTGAGTGTAAGAGAGTGTCAGAGATTTTCTGAGAGTTTCTGAGTGTGTCAGAGAGTGTCACAGAGTTTCAGAGAATGTCAGAGAGTGTCAGAGAGTGACAGAGGCTGTCAGAGAGTGTCAGAGAGTTTCAAAGAGTTTCACAGAGTATCAGAGAGTGTCAGAGAGTTTCAGAGAGATTCTGAGAGTTTCACAGCGTGTCAGAGAATTTCAGCGAGCTTCGGAGAGTGTCAGAGTGTGTCTGAGAGTTTCAGAGAGTTTCTGAGAGTGTCAAAGAGTTTCAGAGAATGTCTGAGAGTGTCAGAGAGTTTCAGACAGTTTCAGAGAGTGTCAGAGAGTGTCAGAGAGTTTCAGAGAGTGTCAGAGAGTTTCAGAGAGTGTCTGTGCGTGTCAGAGATTGCCAGAGAGTTTCTGAGAGTATCTGAGTTTGTCAGAGAGTGTCAGAGAGTTTCAGAGAGTGTCACAGACTGTCAGAGAGTGTCAGAGAGATTGCAGAGAGTGTCAGAGAGTGTCAGAGAGCTTCAGAGAATGTCAGAGAGTTTCAGAGAGTGTCACAGAATGTCGGAGAGTTTCTGAGATTATCTGTGAGTGTCAGTGAGTGTCAGAGAGTTTCAGAGAGTTTCACAGCGTGTCAGAGAATTTCAGCGAGCTTCAGAGAGTGTCAGAGTATGTCTGAGAGTTTCAGAGAGTTTCTGAGAGTGTCAAAGAGTTTCAGAGATGTCTGAGAGTGTCAGAGAGTTTCAGACAGTTTCAGAGAGTGTCACAGAGTGTCAGAGAGTTTCAGAGAGTGTCAGAGAGTTTCAGAGAGTGTCTGTGCGTGTCAGAGATTGCCAGAGAGTTTCTGAGAGTTTCTGAGTTTGTCAGAGAGTGTCAGAGAGTGTCAGAGAGTTTCAGAGAGTGTCACAGACTGTCAGAGAGTGTCAGAGAGATCGCAGAGAGTGTCTGAGAGTGTCAGAGAGCTTCAGAGAATGTCAGAGAGTTTCAGAGAGTGTCAGAGAGTGTCAGAGAGTTTCAGACAGTGTCAGAGAGTGTCAGAGAGTGTCAGAGAGTGTCAGAGAGCTTCAGAGAATGTCAGAGAGTTTCAGAGCGTTTCAGAGATTGTCAGAGAGTATCAGAGAGTGTCAAAGAGTTTCAGTGAGTATCAGAGAGTCTCAGAGAGTTTCAGAGAGTTTCAGAGAATGCAGGAGAGTTTGTGAGAGTATCTGTGAGTGTAAGAGAGTGTCAGAGGGTTCTGAGAGTTTCTCAGTGTGTCAGAGGGTGTCACAGAGTGTCAGAGACTGTCAGAGAGAGTCAGAGAGTTTCAATGAGTTTCACAGAGTGTCAGAGAGTGTCAGAGAGTTTCAGAGAGATTCTGAGAGTTTCACAGCGTGTCAGAGAATTTCAGCGAGCTTCAGAGAGTGTCAGTGTGTGTCAGAGAGTTTCTGAGAGTTTTTGAGTGCTTCAGAGAGTGTCACAGAGTTTCAGAGAGTGTTACAGAGTGTCATACAGTTTCAGAGAGTTTCAGAGAATTTCAGAGAGTGTCAGAGAGTTTCAGAGATTTTCAGAGAGTGTCACAGAGTGTCAGAGAGTTTCAGAGAGCTTCAGAGAGTGCCAGAGAGTGTCAGAGATTTTCAGAGAGTTTCAGAGAGTGTCAGACAGTGCCTGAGAGTGTCAGAGAGTGTCAAAGAGTTTCAGAGAGTGTCCGTGAGTGTCAGAGAGTGTCAGTGAGTTTCAGAGAGTGTCAGAGAGTGTAAAAGAGTTTCAGAGAGTGTCAGAGAGTTTCAGAAAGTTTCTGAGAGTGTCAGAGAGTGCCAGAGAGTTTCTGAGTGTGTCGGAGAGTGTCAGAGAGTTTCAGGGTGTGTCACAAAGTGTCAGAGTGTGTCAGAGAGTGTCAGAGAGTTTCAGAGATTGTCAGAGAGGGTCAGAGAGTTTCAGAGAGATTCTGAGAGTTTCACAGCTTGTCAGAGAGTTTCAGAGAGCTTCAGAGAGTGTCAGTGTGTGTCTGAGAGTTTCAGAGAGTTTCTGAGAGTGTCAAAGAGTTTCAGAGAGTGCCTGAGAGTTTCAGAGATTGTCACAGACAGTCAGAGAGTGTCAGAGAGATTGCAGAGAGTGTCAGAGAGATTCAGAAAGCTTCAGAGAATGTCAGAGAGTTTCAGAGAGTTTCAGAGAGCTTCAGAGAGTGTCAGAGAGTGTCAGATAGTGACAGAGAGTTTCAATGAGTGTCAGAGAGTTTCAGAGAGTTTCAGAGAGTGTCAGAGATTTTCTGAGAGTATCAGAGAGTGTCAAAGAGTTTCAGAGATTGTCAGAGAGTGTCAGAGAGTTTCAGACAGTTTCGGAGAATGTAGGAGAGTTTCTGAGAGTATCTGTGAGTGTAAGAGAGTGTCAGAGATTTTCTGAGAGTTTCTGAGTGTGTCAGAGAGTGTCACAGAGTTTCAGAGAATGTCAGAGAGTGTCAGAGAGTGACAGAGGCTGTCAGAGAGTGTCAGAGAGTTTCAAAGAGTTTCACAGAGTATCAGAGAGTGTCAGAGAGTTTCAGAGAGATTCTGAGAGTTTCACAGCGTGTCAGAGAATTTCAGCGAGCTTCAGAGAGTGTCAGAGTGTGTCTGAGAGTTTCAGAGAGTTTCTGAGAGTGTCAAAGAGTTTCAGAGAATGTCTGAGAGTGTCAGAGAGTTTCAGACAGTTTCAGAGAGTGTCAGAGAGTGTCCGAGAGTTTCAGAGAGTGTCAGAGAGTTTCAGAGAGTGTCTGTGCGTGTCAGAGATTGCCAGAGAGTTTCTGAGAGTATCTGAGTTTGTCAGAGAGTGTCAGAGAGTTTCAGAGAGTGTCACAGACTGTCAGAGAGTGTCAGAGAGATTGCAGAGAGTGTCAGAGAGTGTCAGAGAGCTTCAGAGAATGTCAGAGAGTTTCAGAGAGTGTCACAGAATGTCGGAGAGTTTCTGAGATTATCTGTGAGTGTCAGTGAGTGTCAGAGAGTTTCAGAGAGTTTCAGAGAGTGTCAGAGATTGTCTGAGAGTTTCAGAGATTGTCAAAGAGTTTCAGAGAGTGTCAGAGAGTGTCAGAGAGTTTCAGAGAATGTCAGAGAGTGTCAGAGAGTGTCTGAGAGTTTCAGAGAGTTTCAGAGAATGTCAGAGAGTGTCAGAGAATGTCACAGAATGTCGGAGAGTTTCTGAGATTATCTGTGAGCGTCAGAGAGTGTCAGAGAGTTTCAGAGAGTTTCAGAGAGTGTCAGAGAGTTTCAGAGAGTGTCAGACACTGTCTGAGAGTGTCAGAGAGTATCAAAGAGTTTCAGAGAGTGTCAGAGAGTGTCAGAGAGTTTCAGAGAGTGTCAGAGACTGTCAAAGAGTTTCAGAGAGTGTCAGAGAGTTTCAGAGAGTTTCTGAGAGTTTCAGAGAGTGCCAGAGAGTTTCTGAGTGTGTCGGAGTGTGTCAGAGATTGTCAGAGAGTTTCAGAGAGTGTCAGAGAGTGTCAAAGAGTTTCAGAGAGTGTCAGAGAGTTTCAGAGAGTTTCTGAGAGTGTCAGAGAGTGCCAGAGAGTTTCTGAGTGTGTCGTGGAGTGTCACAGAGTGTCAGAGACTGTCAGAGAGTGTGAGAGAGTTTCAGAGAGTTTCGCATGTGTCACAGAGCGTCAGAGAGTGTCAGAGAGTGTCTGAGATTGTCTGAGAGTGTCAGAGACTGTCAGAGAATGTCGGAGAGTTCCTGAGAGTATCTGTGAGTGTCAGAGAGTTTCAGAGAGTGTCAGCTCGTGTCAGAGAGTGTCAGAAAGTTTCAGAGAGTGTCACAGACTGTCAGAGAGTGTCAGAGCGTTTCAGAGAGTGTCCGAGAGTTTCAGAGAGTGTCAGAGAGATTGCAGAGAGTTTCAGAGAGTGTGGGAGAGCTTCAGAGTTTCAGAGAATTTCAGAGAGTTTCAGAGAGCTTCAGAGAGTGTCAGAGAGTGTCAGAGAGTGTCTGAGAGTGTCACAGAGTTTCAGAGAGTGTCCGAGTGTTTCAGAGTGTTTCTGAGAGTGTCAGAGAGTGCCAGAGAGTTTCTGAGTGTGTCGGAGTGTGTCAGAGAGTGTCAGAGAGTTTCAGAGAGTGTCAGAGAGTGTCAAAGAGTTTCAGAGAGTGTCAGAGAGTTTCAGAGAGTGTCAGAGAGTTTCAAAGGGTTTCAGAGAGTGTCAGAGAGTTTCTGAGAGTGTCAGAGAGTGCCAGAGAGTTTCTGAGTGTGTCAGGGAGTGTCACAGAGTTTCAGAGACTGTCAGAGAGTGTCAGAGAGTTTCAGAGTGTTTCACAGAGTGTCAGAGAGTGTCAGAGAATGTCAGAGGGTGTCAGAGAATGTCGGAGAGTTTCTTAGAGTATCTGTGAGTGTCAGAGAGTGTCAGAGAGTTTCACAGTGTGTCACAGAGTGTCACAGAGTGTCAGAGAGTGTCAGAGAGTGTCAGAAAGTGTCAGAAAGTTTCAGAGAGTGTCAGATATTGTCAGAGAGTTTCAGAGAGTGTCACAGAATGTCAGAGAGTTTCAGAGAGCTTCAGAGAGTGTCAGAGTGTGTCAGAGAGTGTCAGAGAGTTTCAGAGAGTTTCAGAGAGTGTCAAAGAGTTTCAGCGAGTGTCAGAGAGTTTCAGAGAGTTTCTGAGAGTGTCAGAGAGTGCCAGAGAATTTCTGAGTGTGTCAGGGAGTGTCACAGAGTGTCAGAGACTGTGAGAGAGTCAGAGAGTTTCAGAGTGTTTCACAGAGTGTCAGAGAGTTTCAGAGAGTGTCAGACACTGTCTGAGAGTGTCGGTGAGAGTCAAAGAGTTTCTGAGAGTGTCAGAGAGTGCCAGAGAGTTTCTGAGAGTGTCGGAGAGTGTCAAAGAGTTTCAGAGAGTGTCACAAAGTGCCAGAGAGTGTCAGAGAGATTCAGAGAGTGTCAGAGTGGGTCAGAGAGTTTCAGAGAGTTTCTGAGAGTGTCACAGCGTGTCAGAGAGTGTCAGAGAGATTGCAGAGAGTGTCAGAGTGTGTCAGAGAGCTTCAGAGAGTTTCAGAGATTTTCAGAGAGTTTCAGAGAGCTTCAGAGAGTTTCAGAGAGTTTCAGCGAGTGTCAGAGATTGTCTGAGAGTTTCAGAGATTGTCAAAGAGTTTCAGAGAGTGTCAGACAGTTTCAGAGAATGTCAGAGAGTGTCAGAGAGTGTCTGAGAGTTTCAGAGAGTTTCAGAGAATGTCAGAGAGTGTCAGAGAGTGTCAGAGAATGTCGGAGAGTTTCTGAGAGTATCTGTGAGTGTAAGAGAGTGTCAGAGGGTTCTGAGAGTTTCTGAGTGTGTCAGGGAGTGTCACAGAGTGTCAGAGACTGCCAGAGAGTGTCAGAGAGCTTCAGAGAGTTTCACAGAGTGTCAGAGATTGTCAGAAAGTGTCAGAGAGTGTCTGAGAGTGTCAGAGAGTGTCAGAGAGGGTCTAAGAGTGTCAGAGAGTTTCACAGTGTTTCAGAGAGTGTCAGAGAGTGTCAGAGAGTGTCAGAGAGTGTCACAGACTGTCAGAGAGTGTCAGAGAGTTTCAGAGAGTGTCAGATCGTGTCAGAGAGTGTCAGAGAGTTTCAGAGAGTGTCACAGACTGTCAGAGAGTGTCAGAGAGTGTCAGAGAGTGTCAGAGAGATTCAGAGAGTTTCAGAGACTGTCAGAGAGTGTCAGAAAGTTTCAGAGATTGTCAGATAGTGTCAGAGAGTTTCAGAGAGTTTCACAGAGTGTCAGAGAGTTTCAGAGAGCTTCAGAGAGTGTCAGAGCGTTTCACAGAGTTTCAGAGAGTGTCAGAGAGTTTCAGAGAGTGTCAGACACTGTCTGAGAGTGTCAGAGAGTGTCAAAGAGTTTCACAGAGTGTCAGAGAGTGTCAGAGAGTTTTAGAGAGTGTCAGAGAGTGTCAAAGAGTTTCAGAGAGTGTCAGAGAGTTTCAGAGAGTTTCTGAGAGTGTCAGAGAGTGCCAGCGAGTTTCTGAGTGTGTCGGAGAGTGTCAGAGAGTGTCAGAGAGTTTCAGAGAGTATCACAGAGTGTCGGAGAGTTTCTGAGAGTATCTGTGAGTGTAAGAGAGTGTCAGAGAGTGTCAGAGACTGTCCGACGGTTCTGAGAGATTCTGAGTGTGTCAGAGAATGTCAGAGAGTTTCAGAGAGTTTCAGAGACTGTCACAGAGTGTCAGAGAGCGTCAGAGAGTTTCACAGTGTGTCACAGATTGTCAGAGAGTGTCAGAGAGTTTCAGAGAGTGTCGGATAGTGTCAGACAGTGTCAGAGAGTTTCAGAGAGTTTCAGAGACTGTCAGAGAGTTTCAGAGAGTGTCTGAGCGTGTCAGAGATTGGCAGAGAGTTTCTGAGAGTTTCTGAGTGTGTCAGAGAGTGTCAGAGTGTTTCAGAGAGTGTCACAGACTGTCAGAGAGTGTCAGAGAGATTGCAGAGAGTGTCAGAGAGCTTCAGAGTTTCAGAGAGTGTCCGAGAGTTTCAGAGAGTGTCAGAGAGATTGCAGAGAGTGTCAGAGAGTGTGGGAGAGCTTCAGAGTTTCAGAGAATTTCAGAGAGTTTCAGAGAGCTTCAGAGAGTGTCAGAGAGTGTCAGAGAGCAACAGAGAGTTTCAGAGAATTGTCAGAGAGTGTCAGAGCGTTTCAGAGAGTTTCAGAATGTGTCAGAGAGGGTCTGAGAGTGTCAGAGAGTGTCGGAGAGTTTCAGAGTGTTTCAGAGAGTGTCAGAGAGTGTCAGAGAGGGTCTGAGAGTGTCAGAGAGTGTCGGAGAGTTTCAGAGAGTGCCAAAGAGTGTCAGAGAGTTTCAGAGTGTTTCAGAGAGTGTCAGAGAGTGTCAGAGAGGGTCTGAGAGTGTCAGAGAGTGTCGGAGAGTTTCTGAGAGTACCTGTGAGTGTCAGACAGTTTCACAGTGTGTCACAGAATGTCAGAGAGTGTCAGAGAGTGCCTGGTGTGTCTGAGAGTGTCAGAGACTGTCAGAGAATGTCGGAGAGTTTCTGAGAGTATCTGTGAGTGTCAGAGAGTGTCAGAGAGTTTCACACTGTGTCACAGATTGTCAGAGAGTTTCAGAGAGTGTCAGAGAATGTCGGAGAGTTTCTGAGAGTATCTGTGAGTGTCAGAGAGTGTCAGAGGGTTCAGAGAGTGTCTGAGTGTGCCAGAGAGTTTCACAGTGTGTCACAGAGTGTCAGAGAGTGTCAGAGAGTTTCAGAGAGTGTCATTTCGTGTCAGAGAGTTTCAGAGAATTTCTGAGAGTGTCACAGCGTGTCAGAGAGTGTCAAAGAGTTTCAGAGAGTGTCAGAGAGTGTCAGAGAGTTTCAGAGATTGTCAGAGACTGTCAAAGAGTTTCAGAGAGTGTCCGAGTGTTTCAGAGAGTTTCTGAGAGTGTCAGAGAGTGCCAGAGAGTTTCTGAGTGTGTCGGAGTGTGTCAGAGAGTGTCAGAGAGTTTCAGAGAGTGTCAGAGAGTGTCAAAGAGTTTCAGAGAGTGTCAGAGAGTTTCAGAGAGTGTCAGAGAGTTTCAAAGAGTTTCAGAGAGTGTCAGAGAGTTTCAGAGAGTTTCTGAGAGTGTCAGAGAGTGCCAGAGAGTTTCTGAGTGTGTCAGGGAGTGTCACAGAGTTTCAGAGACTGTCAGAGAGTGTCAGAGAGTTTCAGAGTGTTTCACAGAGTGTCAGAGAGTGTCAGAGAATGTCAGAGGGTGTCAGAGAATGTCGGAGAGTTTCTTAGAGTATCTGTGAGTGTCAGAGAGTGTCAGAGAGTTTCACAGTGTGTCACAGAGTGTCACAGAGTGTCAGAGAGTGTCAGAGAGTGTCAGAAAGTGTCAGAAAGTTTCAGAGAGTGTCAGATATTGTCAGAGAGTTTCAGAGAGTGTCACAGAGTGTCAGAGAGTTTCAGAGAGCTTCAGAGAGTGTCAGAGTGTGTCAGAGAGTGTCAGAGAGTTTCAGAGAGTTTCAGAGAGTGTCAAAGAGTTTCAGCGAGTGTCAGAGAGTTTCAGAGAGTTTCTGAGTGTGTCAGAGAGTGCCAGAGAATTTCTGAGTGTGTCAGGGAGTGTCACAGAGTGTCAGAGACTGTGAGAGAGTCAGAGAATTTCAGAGTGTTTCACAGAGTGTCAGAGAGTTTCAGAGAGCGTCAGACACTGTCTGAGAGTGTCGGTGAGAGTCAAAGAGTTTCTGAGAGTGTCAGAGAGTGCCAGAGAGTTTCTGAGAGTGTCGGAGAGTGTCAAAGAGTTTCAGAGAGTGTCACAAAGTGCCAGAGAGTGTCAGAGAGATTCAGAGAGTGTCAGAGTGGGTCAGAGAGTTTCAGAGAGTTTCTGAGAGTGTCACAGCGTGTCAGAGAGTGTCAGAGAGTGTCAGAGAATGTCAGAGGGTGTCAGAGAATGTCGGAGAGTTTCTTAGAGTATCTGTGAGTGTCAGAGAGTGTCAGAGAGTTTCACAGTGTGTCACAGAGTGTCACAGAGTGTCAGAGAGTGTCAGAGAGTGTCAGAAAGTGTCAGAAAGTTTCAGAGAGTGTCAGATATTGTCAGAGAGTTTCAGAGAGTGTCACAGAGTGTCAGAGAGTTTCAGAGAGCTTCAGAGAGTGTCAGAGTGTGTCAGAGAGTGTCAGAGAGTTTCAGAGAGTTTCAGAGAGTGTCAAAGAGTTTCAGCGAGTGTCAGAGAGTTTCAGAGAGTTTCTGAGAGTGTCAGAGAGTGCCAGAGAATTTCTGAGTGTGTCAGGGAGTGTCACAGAGTGTCAGAGACTGTGAGAGAGTCAGAGAGTTTCAGAGTGTTTCACAGAGTGTCAGAGAGTTTCAGAGAGCGTCAGACACTGTCTGAGAGTGTCGGTGAGAGTCAAAGAGTTTCTGAGAGTGTCAGAGAGTGCCAGAGAGTTTCTGAGAGTGTCGGAGAGTGTCAAAGAGTTTCAGAGAGTGTCACAAAGTGCCAGAGAGTGTCAGAGAGATTCAGAGAGTGTCAGAGTGGGTCAGAGAGTTTCAGAGAGTTTCTGAGAGTGTCACAGCGTGTCAGAGAGTGTCAGAGAGATTGCAGAGAGTGTCAGAGTGTGTCAGAGAGCTTCAGAGAGTTTCAGAGATTTTCAGAGAGTTTCAAAGAGCTTCAGAGAGTTTCAGAGAGTTTCAGCGAGTGTCAGAGATTGTCTGAGAGTTTCAGAGATTGTCAAAGAGTTTCAGAGAGTGTCAGACAGTTTCAGAGAATGTCAGAGAGTGTCAGAGAGTGTCTGAGAGTTTCAGAGAGTTTCAGAGAATGTCAGAGAGTGTCAGAGAGTGTCAGAGAATGTCGGAGAGTTTCTGAGAGTATCTGTGAGTGTAAGAGAGTGTCAGAGGGTTCTGAGAGTTTCTGAGTGTGTCAGGGAGTGTAACAGAGTGTCAGAGACTGCCAGAGAGTGTCAGAGAGTTTCAGAGAGTTTCACAGAGTGTCAGAGATTGTCAGAAAGTGTCAGAGAGTGTCTGAGAGTGTCAGAGAGTGTCAGAGAGGGTCTAAGAGTGTCAGAGAGTTTCACAGTGTTTCAGAGAGTGTCAGAGAGTGTCAGAGAGTGTCAGAGAGTGTCAGAGAGTGTCACAGACTGTCAGAGAGTGTCAGAGAGTTTCAGAGAGTGTCAGATCGTGTCAGAGAGTGTCAGAGAGTTTCAGAGAGTGTCACAGACTGTCAGAGAGTGTCAGAGAGTGTCAGAGAGTGTCAGAGAGATTCAGAGAGTTTCAGAGACTGTCAGAGAGTGTCAGAAAGTTTCAGAGATTGTCAGATAGTGTCAGAAAGTTTCAGAGAGTTTCACAGAGTGTCAGAGAGTTTCAGAGAGCTTCAGAGAGTGCCAGAGCGTTTCACAGAGTTTCAGAGAGCGTCAGAGAGTTTCAGAGAGTGTCAGACACTGTCTGAGAGTGTCAGAGAGTGTCAAAGAGTTTCACAGAGTGTCAGAGAGTGTCAGAGAGTTTTAGAGAGTGTCAGAGAGTGTCAAAGAGTTTCAGAGAGTGTCAGAGAGTTTCAGAGAGTTTCTGAGAGTGTCAGAGAGTGCCAGCGAGTTTCTGAGTGTGTCGGAGAGTGTCAGAGAGTGTCAGAGAGTTTCAGAGAGTATCACAGAGTGTCGGAGAGTTTCTGAGAGTATCTGTGAATGTAAGAGAGTGTCAGAGAGTGTCAGAGACTGTCCGACGGTTCTGAGAGATTCTGAGTGTGTCAGAGAATGTCAGAGAGTTTCAGAGAGTTTCAGAGACTGTCACAGAGTGTCAGAGAGCGTCAGAGAGTTTCACAGTGTGTCACAGATTGTCAGAGAGTGTCAGAGAGTTTCAGAGAGTGTCGGATAGTGTCAGACAGTGTCAGAGAGTTTCAGAGAGTTTCAGAGACTGTCAGAGAGTTTCAGAGAGTGTCTGAGCGTGTCAGAGATTGGCAGAGAGTTTCTGAGAGTTTCTGAGTGTGTCAGAGAGTGTCAGAGAGTGTCAGAGTGTTTCAGAGAGTGTCACAGACTGTCAGAGAGTGTCAGAGAGATTGCAGAGAGTGTCAGAGAGCTTCAGAGTTTCAGAGAGTGTCCGAGAGTTTCAGAGAGTGTCAGAGAGATTGCAGAGAGTGTCAGAGAGTGTGGGAGAGCTTCAGAGTTTCAGAGAGTGTCCGAGAGTTTCAGAGAGTGTCAGAGAGATTGCAGAGAGTGTCAGAGAGTGTGGGAGAGCTTCAGAGTTTCAGAGAATTTCAGAGAGTTTCAGAGAGCTTCAGAGAGTGTCAGAGAGTGTCAGAGAGCAACAGAGAGTTTCAGAATGTGTCAGAGAGGGTCTGAGAGTGTCAGAGAGTGTCGGAGAGTTTCAGAGTGTTTCAGAGAGTGTCAGAGAGTGTCAGAGAGGGTCTGAGAGTGTCAGAGAGTGTCGGAGAGTTTCAGAGAGTGCCAAAGAGTGTCAGAGAGGGTCTGAGAGTGTCAGAGAGTGTCGGAGAGTTTCTGAGAGTACCTGTGAGTGTCAGACAGTTTCACAGTGTGTCACAGAGTGTCAGAGAGTGTCAGAGAGTGCCTGGTGTGTCTGAGAGTGTCAGAGACTGTCAGAGAATGTCGGAGAGTTTCTGAGAGTATCTGTGAGTGTCGGAGAGTGTCAGAGAGTTTCACACTGTGTCACAGATTGTCAGAGAGTTTCAGAGAGTGTCAGAGAATGTCGGAGAGTTTCTGAGAGTATCTGTGAGTGTCAGAGAGTGTCAGAGGGTTCAGAGAGTGTCTGAGTGTGCCAGAGAGTTTCACAGTGTGTCACAGAGTGTCAGAGAGTTTCAGAGAGTGTCATTTCGTGTCAGAGAGTTTCAGAGAATTTCTGAGAGTGTCACAGCGTGTCAGAGAGTGTCAGAGAGATTGCAGAGAGTTTCAGAGTTTGTCAGAGAGCTTCAGAGAGTTTCAGAGAGTGTCAGATAGTGACAGAGAGTGTCAGAGATTGTCTGAGAGTTTTGGAGATTGTCAAAGAGTTTCAGTGAGTCTCAAAGAGTTTCAGAGAATTTCAGAGAGTGTCAGAGATTGTCTGAGAGTTTTGGAGATTGTCAAAGAGTTTCAGAGAGTGTCAGAGACCGTCAGAGAGTTTCAGAGAGTTTCAGAGAATGTCAGAGAGTGTCAGAGAGGGTCTAAGAGTGTCAGAGAGTTTCACAGTGTTTCAGAGAGTGTCAGAGAGTGTCAGAGAGTGTCAGAGAGTGTCACAGACTGTCAGAGAGTGTCAGAGAGTTTCAGAGAGTGTCAGATCGTGTCAGAGAGTGTCAGAGAGTTTCAGAGAGTGTCACAGACTGTCAGAGAGTGTCAGAGAGTGTCAGAGAGTGTCAGAGAGATTCAGAGAGTTTCAGAGACTGTCAGAGAGTGTCAGAAAGTTTCAGAGATTGTCAGATAGTGTCAGAAAGTTTCAGAGAGTTTCACAGAGTGTCAGAGAGTTTCAGAGAGCTTCAGAGAGTGCCAGAGCGTTTCACAGAGTTTCAGAGAGCGTCAGAGAGTTTCAGAGAGTGTCAGACACTGTCTGAGAGTGTCAGAGAGTGTCAAAGAGTTTCACAGAGTGTCAGAGAGTGTCAGAGAGTTTTAGAGAGTGTCAGAGAGTGTCAAAGAGTTTCAGAGAGTGTCAGAGAGTTTCAGAGAGTTTCTGAGAGTGTCAGAGAGTGCCAGCGAGTTTCTGAGTGTGTCGGAGAGTGTCAGAGAGTGTCAGAGAGTTTCAGAGAGTATCACGGAGTGTCGGAGAGTTTCTGAGAGTATCTGTGAATGTAAGAGAGTGTCAGAGAGTGTCAGAGACTGTCCGACGGTTCTGAGAGATTCTGAGTGTGTCAGAGAATGTCAGAGAGTTTCAGAGAGTTTCAGAGACTGTCACAGAGTGTCAGAGAGCGTCAGAGAGTTTCACAGTGTGTCACAGATTGTCAGAGAGTGTCAGAGAGTTTCAGAGAGTGTCGGATAGTGTCAGACAGTGTCAGAGAGTTTCAGAGAGTTTCAGAGACTGTCAGAGAGTTTCAGAGAGTGTCTGAGCGTGTCAGAGATTGGCAGAGAGTTTCTGAGAGTTTCTGAGTGTGTCAGAGAGTGTCAGAGAGTGTCAGAGAGTGTCAGAGTGTTTCAGAGAGTGTCACAGACTGTCAGAGAGTGTCAGAGAGATTGCAGAGAGTGTCAGAGAGCTTCAGAGTTTCAGAGAGTGTCCGAGAGTTTCAGAGAGTGTCAGAGAGATTGCAGAGAGTGTCAGAGAGTGTGGGAGAGCTTCAGAGTTTCAGAGAATTTCAGAGAGTTTCAGAGAGCTTCAGAGAGTGTCAGAGAGTGTCAGAGAGCAACAGAGAGTTTCAGAGAATTGTCAGAGAGTGTCAGAGCGTTTCAGAGAGTTTCAGAATGTGTCAGAGAGGGTCTGAGAGTGTCAGAGAGTGTCGGAGAGTTTCAGAGTGTTTCAGAGAGTGTCAGAGAGTGTCAGAGAGGGTCTGAGAGTGTCAGAGAGTGTCGGAGAGTTTCAGAGAGTGCCAAAGAGTGTCAGAGAGTTTCAGAGTGTTTCAGAGAGTGTCAGAGAGTGTCAGAGAGGGTCTGAGAGTGTCAGAGAGTGTCGGAGAGTTTCTGAGAGTACCTGTGAGTGTCAGACAGTTTCACAGTGTGTCACAGAGTGTCAGAGAGTGTCAGAGAGTGCCTGGTGTGTCTGAGAGTGTCAGAGACTGTCAGAGAATGTCGGAGAGTTTCTGAGAGTATCTGTGAGTGTCGGAGAGTGTCAGAGAGATTCACACTGTGTCACAGATTGTCAGAGAGTTTCAGAGAGTGTCAGAGAATGTCGGAGAGTTTCTGAGAGTATCTGTGAGTGTCAGAGAGTGTCAGAGGGTTCAGAGAGTGTCTGAGTGTGCCAGAGAGTTTCACAGTGTGTCACAGAGTGTCAGAGAGTTTCAGAGAGTGTCATTTCGTGTCAGAGAGTTTCAGAGAATTTCTGAGAGTGTCACAGCGTGTCAGAGAGTGTCAGAGAGATTGCAGAGAGTTTCAGAGTTTGTCAGAGAGCTTCAGAGCGTTTCAGAGAGTGTCAGATAGTGACAGAGAGTGTCAGAGATTGTCTGAGAGTTTTGGAGATTGTCAAAGAGTTTCAGTGAGTCTCAAAGAGTTTCAGAGAATTTCAGAGAGTGTCAGAGATTGTCTGAGAGTTTTGGAGATTGTCAAAGAGTTTCAGAGAGTGTCAGAGACCGTCAGAGAATTTCAGAGAGTTTCAGAGAATGTCAGAGACTGTCAGAGAGTGTCAGAGACTTTCAGAGAGTTTCACAGAGTGTCAGAGAGTGTCCGAGAGTGTCAGAGGGTGTCAGAGAATGTCGGAGATTTTCTGAGAGAATCTGTGAGTGTCAGAGAGTGTCAGAGAGTTTCACAGTGTGTCACAGAGTGTCAGAGAGTGTCAGAGAGTGTCTGAGATTGTCTGAGAGTGTCAGAGAACGTCGGAAAGTTTCTGAGAGTATCTGTGAGTGTCAGAGAGATTCAGAGACTGTCAGAGGGTTCAGAGAGTGTCTGAGTGTGTCATAGAGTTTCACAGTGTGTCACAGAGTGTCACAGAGTGTCAAAGAGTTTCAGAGAGTGTCAGATCGTGTCGGAGAGTGTCAGAGAGATTCAGAGAGTGTCACAGACTGTCAGAGAGTCTCAGAGCTTTTCAGAGAGAATCAGAGAGTTTCAGAGAATGTCAGAGAGTTTGCAGAGAGTGTCAGAGAGTGTGGGAGAGCTCCAGAGTTTCAGAGAATTTCAGAGAATGTCAGAGAGCTTCAGAGAGTGTCAGAGAGTGTCAGAGAGTGTCAGAGAGCGACAGAGAGTTTCAGAGAATTGTCAGAGAGTGTCAGAGCGTTTCAGAGAGTTTCAGAGTGTGTCCGAGAGTGTCTGAGAGTGTAAGAGAGTGTCACAGAGTTTCAGAGAGTGTCAGAGAGTGTCAGAGAGTTTCAGAGTGTTTCAGAGAGTGTCAGAGAGGGTCAGAGAGGGTCTGAGAGTGTCAGAGAGTGTCAGAGAGTGTCAGAGAATGTCGGAGAGTTTCTGAGAGTATCTGTGATTGTCAGAGAGTTTCACAGTGTGTCACAGAGTGTCAGAGAGTGTCTGAGAGTGTCCGATACTGTCAGAGAATGTCGGAGTGTTTCTGAGAGTATCTGTGAATGTCAGAGAGTGTTAGAGAGTTTCACAGTGTGTCACAGATTGTCAGAGAGTTTCAGAGAGTGTCAGAGAATGTCGGAGAGTTTCTGAGAGTATCTGTGAGTGTCAGAGAGTGTCAGAGACTGTCAGAGGGTTCAGAGAGTGTCTGAGTGTGTCAGAGAGTTTCACAGTGTGTCACAGAGTGTCAGAGAGTGTCAGAGTGTTTCAGAGAGTGTCACAGACTGTCAGAGAGTGTCAGAGAGATTGCAGAGAGTGTCAGAGAGCTTCAGAGTTTCAGAGAGTGTCCGAGAGTTTCAGAGAGTGTCAGAGAGATTGCAGAGAGTGTCAGAGAGTGTGGGAGAGCTTCAGAGTTTCAGAGAATTTCAGAGAGTTTCAGAGAGCTTCAGAGAGTGTCAGAGAGTGTCAGAGAGCAACAGAGAGTTTCAGAGAATTGTCAGAGTGTCAGAGCGTTTCAGAGAGTTTCAGAATGTGTCAGAGAGGGTCTGAGAGTGTCAGAGAGTGTCGGAGAGTTTCAGAGTGTTTCAGAGAGTGTCAGAGAGTGTCAGAGAGGGTCTGAGAGTGTCAGAGAGTGTCGGAGAGTTTCAGAGAGTGCCAAAGAGTGTCAGAGAGGGTCTGAGAGTGTCAGAGAGTGTCGGAGAGTTTCTGAGAGTACCTGTGAGTGTCAGACAGTTTCACAGTGTGTCACAGAGTGTCAGAGAGTGTCAGAGAGTGCCTGGTGTGTCTGAGAGTGTCAGAGACTGTCAGAGAATGTCGGAGAGTTTCTGAGAGTATCTGTGAGTGTCGGAGAGTGTCAGAGAGTTTCACACTGTGTCACAGATTGTCAGAGAGTTTCAGAGAGTGTCAGAGAATGTCGGAGAGTTTCTGAGAGTATCTGTGAGTGTCAGAGAGTGTCAGAGGGTTCAGAGAGTGTCTGAGTGTGCCAGAGAGTTTCACAGTGTGTCACAGAGTGTCAGAGAGTTTCAGAGAGTGTCATTTCGTGTCAGAGAGTTTCAGAGAATTTCTGAGAGTGTCACAGCGTGTCAGAGAGTGTCAGAGAGATTGCAGAGAGTTTCAGAGTTTGTCAGAGAGCTTCAGAGAGTTTCAGAGAGTGTCAGATAGTGACAGAGAGTGTCAGAGATTGTCTGAGAGTTTTGGAGATTGTCAAAGAGTTTCAGTGAGTCTCAAAGAGTTTCAGAGAATTTCAGAGAGTGTCAGAGATTGTCTGAGAGTTTCGGAGATTGTCAAAGAGTTTCAGAGAGTGTCAGAGACCGTCAGAGAGTTTCAGAGAGTTTCAGAGAATGTCAGAGAGTGTCAGAGAGTGTCTGAGAATGTCGGAGAGTTTCTGAGAGTATCTGTGAGTGTAAGAGAGTGTCAGAGGGTTCTGAGAGTTTCTGAGTGTGTCAGGGAGTGTCACAGAGTGTCAGAGACTGTCAGAGAGTGTCAGAGACTTTCAGAGAGTTTCACAGAGTGTCAGAGAGTGTCCGAGAGTGTCAGAGGGTGTCAGAGAATGTCGGAGATTTTCTGAGAGAATCTGTGAGTGTCAGAGAGTGTCAGAGAGTTTCACAGTGTGTCACAGAGTGTCAGAGAGTGTCAGAGAGTGTCTGAGATTGTCTGAGAGTGTCAGAGACTGTCAGAGAATGTGGGAGAGTTTCTGAGAGTATCTGTGATTGTCAGAGAGTGTCAGAGAGTTTCCCAGTGTGTCACAGAGTTTCAGAGAGTGTCAGAGAGTGTCAGAGAACGTCGGAAAGTTTCTGAGAGTATCTGTGAGTGTCAGAGAGATTCAGAGACGGTCAGAGGGTTCAGAGAGTGTCTGAGTGTGTCATAGAGTTTCACAGTGTGTCACAGAGTGTCAGAGAGTGTCAAAGAGTTTCAGAGAGTGTCAGATCGTGTCGGAGAGTGTCAGAGAGATTCAGAGAGTGTCACAGACTGTCAGAGAGTCTCAGAGCTTTTCAGAGAGAATCAGAGAGTTTCAGAGAATGTCAGAGAGATTGCAGAGAGTGTCAGAGAGTGTGGGAGAGCTTCAGTGTTTCAGAGAATTTCAGAGAATTTCAGAGAGCTTCAGAAAGTGTCAGAGAGTGTCAGAGAGCGACAGAGAGTTTCAGAGAATTGTCAGAGAGTGTCAGAGCGTTTCAGAGAGTTTCAGAGTGTGTCCGAGAGTGTCTGAGAGTGTAAGAGAGTGTCACAGAGTTTCAGAGAGTGTCAGAGAGTGTCAGAGAGTTTCAGACTGTTTCAGAGAGTGTCAGAGAGTGTCAGAGAGGGTCTGAGAGTGTCAGAGAGTGTCAGAGAGTGTCAGAGAATGTCGGAGAGTTTCTGAGAGTATCTGTGATTGTCAGAGAGTTTCACAGTGTGTCACAGAGTGTCAGAGAGTGTCTGAGAGTGTCAGATACTGTCAGAGAATGTCGGAGTGTTTCTGAGAGTATCTGTGAATGTCAGAGAGTGTTAGAGAGTTTCACAGTGTGTCACAGATTGTCAGAGAGTTTCAGAGAGTGTCAGAGAATGTCGGAGAGTTTCTGAGAGTATCTGTGAGTGTCAGAGAGTGTCAGAGACTGTCAGAGGGTTCAGAGAGTGTCTGAGTGTGTCAGAGAGTTTCACAGTGTGTCACAGAGTGTCAGAGAGTGTCAGAGAGTTTCAGAGAGTGTCAGAGAGTTTCTGAGAGTGTCAGAGAGTTTAAGAGAGTTTCAGAGAGTGTCAGAGAGTGTCAGAGAGTGTCAGAGAGTGTCAGAAAGTTTCAGAGAGTGTCAGATAGTGTAAGAGAGTTTCAGGGAGTGTCACAGATTGTCAGAGAGTTTCAGAGAGCTTCAGAGAGTGTCGGAGAGTGTCAGAGAGTTTCAGAGAGTTTCAGAGAGTGTCAGAGAGTTTCAGAGAGTGTCAGACACAGTCTGAGAGTGTCAGAGGGTGGCAAAGAGTTTCAGAGAGTGTCAGAGAGTTTCAGAGAGTTTCAGACCGTGTCAAAGAGTTTCTGAGAGTGTCAGAGAGTGCCAGAGAGTTTCTGAGTGTCTCGGAGAGTGTCAGAGAGTGTCATAGAGTTTCAGAGAGTGTCACAAAGTGTCAGTGATCTTCAGAGAATTTCTGAGAGTGTCACAGCGTGTCAGAGATTGTCAGAGAGATTGCAGAGAGTGTCAGAGGTTGTCAGAGAGCTTCAGAGTGTTTCAGAGAGTTTCAGAGAGCTTCAGAGAGTGTCAGAGCGTGTCAGATAGTGACAGAGAGTTTCATTGAGTCTCAGAGAGTTTCAGAGAATTTCAGAGAGTGTCAGAGATTGTCTGAGAGTTTCGGAGATTGTCAGAGAGTTTCAGAGAATGTCAGAGAGTGTCAGCGAGTGTCTGAGAGTTTCAGAGAGTTTCAGAGAATGCCAGAGAGTGTCAGAGAGTGTCAGAGAATGTCGGAGAGTTTCTGAGAGTATCTGTGAGTGTAAGAGAGTGTCAGAGGGTTCTGAGAGTTTCTGAGTGTGTCAGGGAGTGTCACAGAGTGTCAAAGACTATCAGAGATTGTCAGAGAGTTTCAGAGAGTTTCACAGAGTGTCAGAGAGTGTCCGAGAGTGTCAGAGGGTGTCAGAGAATGTCGGAGAGTTTCTGAGAGTATCTGTGAGTGTCAGAGAGTGTCAGAGATTTTCACAGTGTGTCACAGAGTGTCAGAGATTGTCTGACAGTGTCTGAGAGAGTCAGAGACTGTCAGAGAATGTCGGAGAGTTTCTGAGAGTATATATGAGTGTCAGAGAGTGTCAGAGAGTTTCACAGTGTGTCACAGAGTTTCAGAGAGTCTCAGAGAGTGTCAGAGAATGTCGGAGAGTTTCTGAGAGTATCTGTGAGTGTCAGAGACTGTCAGAGGGTTCAGAGAGTGTCTCACTGCGTCAGAGAGTTTCACATTGTGTCACAGAGTGTCAGAGAGTGTCAGAGAGTTTCAGAGAGTGTTAGATCGTGTCAGAGAGTGTCAGATCGTTTCAGAGAGTTTCAGAATGTGTCAGAGAGTGTCTGTGAGTGTCACAGAGTGTCGCAGAGTTTCAGAGATTGTCAAAGAGTGTCAGAGAGTTTCAGAGTGTTTTAGAGAGTGTCAGAGAGTGTCAGAGAGGGTTTGAGAGTGTCAGAGAGTGTCAGAGAGCGTCCGAGAATGTCGGAGAGTTTCTGAGAGTACCTGTGAGTGTCAGAGAGTTTCACAGTGTATCACAGAGTGTCAGAGAGAGTCAGAGAGTGTCTGGTGTGTCTGAGAGTGTCAGAGACTGTCAGAGAATGTCGGAGAGTTTCTGAGAGTATCTGTGAGTGTCAGAGAGTGTCAGAGAGTTTCACACTGTGTCACAGAATGTCAGAGAGTTTCAGAGAGTGTCAGAGAATGTCGGAGAGTTTCTGAGAGTATCTGTGAGTGTCAGAGAGTGTCAGAGGGTTCAGAGAGTGTCTGAGTGTGTCAGAGAGTTTCACAGTGTGTCACAGAGTGTCAGAGAGTGTCAGAGAGTTTCAGAGAGTGTCAGATCGTGTCAGAGAGTTTCAGAGAATTTCTGAGAGTGTCACAGCGTGTCAGAGAGATTGCAGAGAGTTTCAGAGTTTGTCAGAGAGCTTCAGAGAGTTTCAGAGAGTATCAGATAGTGACAGAGAGTGTCAGATAGTGACAGAGAGTTTCAGTGAGTCTCAGAGAGTTTCAGAGAGTGTCAGAGATTGTCTGAGAGTTTCGGAGATTGTCAAAGAGTTTCAGAGAGTGTCAGAGAGCGTCAGAGAGTTTCAGAGAGTTTCAGAGAATGTCAGAGAGTGTCAGAGAGTGTCTGAGAGTTTCAGAGAGTTTCAGAGAATGTCAGAGAGTGTCAGAGAATGTCGGAGAGTTTCTGGGAGTATCTGTGAGTGTAAGAGAGTGTCAGAGGGTTCTGAGAGTTTCTGAGTGTGTCAGGGAGTGTCACAGAGTGTCAGAGACTGTCAGAGAGCGTCAGAGAGTTTCAGAGAGTTTCAGAGAATGTCAGAGAGTGTCAGAGAGTGTCAGAGAGTTTCAGAGAGTTTCACAGAGTGTCAGAGAGTGTCCGAGAGTGTCAGAGGGTGTCAGAGAATGTCGGAGATTTTCTGAGAGGATCTGTGAGTGTCAGAGAGTGTCAAAGAGTTTCACAGTGTGTCACAGAGTGTCAGAGAGTGTCTGAGATTGTCAGAGAGTGTCAGAGAGTTTCGGAGAGTGTCAGAGAGATTGCAGAGAGTGTCAGAGAGTGTGTGTGAGCTTCAGAGTTTCAGAGAATTTCAGAGAATTTCAGAGAGCTTCAGAGAGTGTCAGAGAGTGTCAGAGAGCGACGGAGAGTTTCAGAGAATTGTCAGAGAGTGTCAGAGCGTTTCAGAGCGTTTCAGAGAGTTTCAGAGTGTGTCCGAGAGTGTCTGAGGGTGTCAGAGAGTGTCACAGAGTTTCAGAGAGTGTCAGAGAGTGTCAGAGAGTTTCAGAGTGTTTCAGAGAGTGTCAGAGAGTGTCAGAGAGGGTCTGAGAGTGTCAGAGAGTGTCAGAGAGTGTCAGAGAATTTCGGAGATTTTCTGAGAGTATCTGTGAGTGTCAGAGAGTTTCACAGTGTGTCACAGAGTGTCAGAGAGTGTCAGAGAGTGTCAGAGAGTGTCTGAGAGTGTCTGAGAGTGTCAGATACTGTCAGAGAATGTCGGAGTGTTTCTGAGTGTATCTGTGAGTGTCAGAGACTGTTAGAGAGTTTCACAGTGTGTCACAGATCGTCAGAGAGTGTCAGAGAATGTCGGAGAGTTTCTGAGAGTATCTGTGAGTGACAGAGAGTGTCAGAAACTGTCAGAGGGTTCAGAGAGTGTCTGAGTGTGTCAGAGAGTTTCACAGTGTGTCACAGAGTGTCAGAGAGTGTCAGAGAGTTTCAGAGAGTGTCAGATCGTGTCAGAGAGTGTCAGAGACTTTCAGAGAGTGTCACAGACTGTCAGAGAGTGTCAGAGAGTTTCTGAGAGTGTCAGAGAGTTTAAGAGAGTTTCAGAGAGTGCCAGAGAGTGTCAGAAAGTTTCAGAGAGTGTCAGATAGTGTGAGAGAGTTTCAGGGAGTGTCGCAGATTGTCAGAGAGTTTCAGAGTGCTTCAGAGAGTGTCAGAGAGTGTCAGTGAGTTTCAGAGCGTTTCAGAGAGTGTCAGAGAGTTTCTGAGTGTGTCGGAGAGTGTCAGAGAGTGTCAGAGAGTTTCAGAGAGTGTCAGAGAGTGTCGGAGAGTTTCTGAGAGTATCTGTGAGTGTAAGAGTGTGTCAGAGAGTTTCAGAGACTGTCCGAGGGTTCTGAGAGATTCTGAGTGTGTCAGAGAATGTCAGAGAGTTTCAGAGAGTTTCAGAGACTGTCACAGAGTGTCAGAGAGCGTCAGAGAGTTTCACAGTGTGACACAGAGTGTCAGAGAGTTTCAGAGAGTGTCGGATAGTGTCAGACAGTGTCAGAGAATTTCAGAGAGTTTCAGAGACTGTCAGAGAGTTTCAGAGAGTGTCTGAGAGTTTCTGAGTGTGTCAGAGAGTGTCAGAGAGTGTCAGAGAGTGTCAGAGTGTTTCAGAGAGTGTCACAGACTGTCAGAGAGTGTCAGAGAGATTGCAGAGAGTGTCAGAGAGCTTCAGAGAGTTTCAGAGAGTGTCCGAGAGTTTCAGAGAGTGTCAGAGAGATTGCAGAGAGTGTCAGAGAGTGTGGGAGAGCTTCAGAGTTTCAGAGAATTTCAGAGAGTTTCAGAGAGCTTCAGAGAGTGTCAGAGAGTGTCAGAGAGCGACCGAGAGTTTCAGAGAATTGTCAGAGAGTGTCAGAGCGTTTCAGAGAGTTTCAGAGTGTGTCAGAGAGTGTCTGAGAGTGTCACAGAGTGTCACAGAGTTTCAGAGAGTGTCAGAGAGTGTCAGAGAGTTTCAGAGTGTTTCAGAGAGTGTCAGAGAGTGTCAGAGAGGGTCACAGAGTGTCAGAGAGTGTCAGAGAGTTTCAGAGAGTGTCAGAGAGTGTCTGAGAGTTTTTGAGTTTGTCAGAGAGTGTCAGAGAGTGTCAGAGAGTTTCAGAGAGTGTCACAGACTGTCAGAGAGTGTCAGAGAGATTGTAGAGAGTGTCAGAGAGTGTCAGAGAGCTTCAGAGAATGTCAGAGAGTTTCAGAGCGTTTCAGAGAGCTTCAGAGAGTGTCAGAGAGATTGCAGAGAGTGTCAGATAGTGACAGAGAGTTTCAATGAGTGTCAGAGAGTTTCAGAGAGTTTCAGAGAGTGTCAGAGATTTTCTGAGAGTATCAGAGAGTGTCAAAGAGTTTCAGTGAGTATCAGAGAGTGTCAGAGAGTTTCAGAGAGTTTCAGAGAATGCAGGAGAGTTTCTGAGAGTATCTGTGAGTGTAAGAGAGTGTCAGAGGGTTCTGAGAGTTTCTGAGTGTGTCAGAGGGTGTCACAGAGTGTCAGAGACTGTCAGAGAGAGTCAGAGAGTTTCAATGAGTTTCACAGAGTGTCAGAGAGTGTCAGAGAGTTTCAGAGAGATTCTGAGAGTTTCACAGCGTGTCAGAGAATTTCAGCGAGCTTCAGAGAGTGTCAGAGTGTGTCAGAGAGTTTCTGAGAGTTTTTGAGTGTTTCAGAGAGTGTCACAGAGTTTCAGGGAGTGTTACAGAGTGTCAGACAGTTTCAGAGAGTTTCAGAGAATTTCAGAGAGTGTCAGAGAGTTTCAGAGATTTTCAGAGAGTGTCACAGAGTGTCAGAGAGTTTCAGAGAGCTTCAGAGAGTGCCAGAGAGTGTCAGAGATTTTCAGAGAGTTTCAGAGAGTGTCAGACAGTGCCTGAGAGTGTCAGAGAGTGTCAAAGAGTTTCAGAGTGTGTCAGTGAGTGTCAGAGAGTGTCAGTGAGTTTCAGAGAGTGTCAGAGAGTGTAAAAGAGTTTCAGAGAGTTTCGGAGAGTTTCAGAAAGTTTCTGAGAGTGTCAGAGAGTGCCAGAGAGTTTCTGAGAGTTTCTGAGTGTGTCGGAGAGTGTCAGAGAGTTTCAGGGAGTGTCACAAAGTGTCAGAGTGTGTCAGAGAGTGTCAGAGAGTTTCAGAGATTGTCAGAGAGGGTCAGAGAGTTTCAGAGAGATTCTGAGAGTTTCACAGCGTGTCAGAGAGTTTCAGAGAGCTTCAGAGAGTGTCAGAGTGTGTCTGAGTGTTTCAGAGAGTTTCTGAGAGTGTCACAGACAGTCAGAGAGTGTCAGAGAGATTGCAGAGAGTGTCAGAGAGATTCAGAAAGCTTCAGAGAATGTCAGAGAGTTTCAGAGAGTTTCAGAGAGCTTCAGAGAGTGTCAGAGAGTGTCAGAGAGTGTCAGAGAGTGTCTGAGAGTTTCAGAGAGTTTCAGAGAATGTCAGAGAGTGTCAGAGAGTGTCACAGAATGTCGGAGAGTTTCTGAGATTATTTGTGAGTGTCAGAAAGTGTCAGAGAGTTTCAGAGAGTTTCAGAGAGTGTCAGAGATTGTCTGAGAATTTCAGAGATTGTCAAAGAGTTTCAGAGAGTGTCAGAGAGTGTCAGAGAGTGTCACAGACAGTCAGAGAGTGTCAAAGAGTTTCAGAGAGTGTCAGTGAGTGTCAGAGAGTGTCAGTGAGTTTCAGAGAGTGTCAGAGAGTGTAAAAGAGTTTCAGAGAGTGTCAGAGAGTTTCAGAGAGTTTCAGAAAGTTTCTGAGAGTGTCAGAGAGTGCCAGAGAGTTTCTGAGAGTTTCTGAGTGTGTCGGAGAGTGTCAGAGAGTTTCAGGGAGTGTCACAAAGTGTCAGAGTGTGTCAGAGAGTGTCAGAGAGTTTCAGAGATTGTCAGAGATGGTCAGAGAGTTTCAGAGAGATTCTGAGAGTTTCACAGCGTGTCAGAGAGTTTCAGAGAGCTTCAGAGAGTGTCAGAGTTTGTCTGAGTGTTTCAGAGAGTTTCTGAGAGTGTCAAAGAGTTTCAGAGAGTGCCAGAGAGTTTCAGAGAGTGTCACAGACAGTCAGAGAGTGTCAGAGAGATTGCAGAGAGTGTCAGAGAGATTCAGAAAGCTTCAGAGAATGTCAGAGAGTTTCAGAGAGTTTCAGAGAGTGTCAGAGAGTGTCAGATAGTGACAGAGAGTTTCAATGAGTGTCAGAGAGTTTCAGAGAGTTTCAGAGAGTGTCAGAGATTTTCTGAGAGTATCAGAGAGTGTCAAAGAGTTTCAGAGATTGTCAGAGAGTGTCAGAGAGTTTCAGACAGTTTCAGAGAATGTAGGAGAGTTTCTGAGAGTATCTGTGAGTGTAAGAGAGTGTCAGAGGTTTCTGAGAGTTTCTGAGTGTGTCAGAGAGTGTCACAGAGTGTCAGAGGCTGTCAGAGAGTTTCAAAGAGTTTCACAGAGTATCAGAGAGTGTCAGAGAGTTTCAGAGAGATTCTGAGAGTTTCACAGCGTGTCAGAGAATTTCAGCGAGCTTCAGAGAGTGTCAGAGTGTGTCTGAGAGTTTCAGAGAGTTTCTGAGAGTGTCAAAGAGTTTCAGAGAATGTCTGAGAGTGTCAGAGAGTTTCAGACAGTTTCAGAGAGTGTCAGAGAGTGTCAGAGAGTTTCAGAGAGTGTCAGAGAGTTTCAGAGAGTGTCTGTGCGTGTCAGAGATTGCCAGAGAGTTTCTGAGAGTTTCTGAGTTTGTCAGAGAGTGTCAGAGAGTGTCAGAGAGTGTCAGAGAGTTTCAGAGAGTTTTAGATCGTGTCAGAGAGTGTCAGAGAGTTTCAGAGAGTGTCTCAGACTGTCAGAGAGTTTCAGAGAGTTTCAGAGAGTGTCAGAGAGTTTCAGAGAGTGTCAGAGAGATTGCAGAGAGTGTCAGAGAGTGTGTGAGAGCTTCAGAGTTTCAGAGAATTTCAGAGAGTTTCCGAGAGCTTCAGAGAGTGTCACAGAGTGTCAGAGAGTGACAGACAGTTTCAGAGAATTGTCAGAGTGTTTCAGAGCGTTTCAGAGAGTTTCAGAGTGTGTCAGAGAGTGTCTGAGAGTGTCAGAGTGTGTCAGAGAGGGTCTGAGAGTGTCAGAGAGCTTCAGGGTGTTTCAGAGAGTGTCAGAGAGTGTCAGAGACTGTCATAGAGTGTCTGAGAGTGTCAGAGAGTTTCACAGTGTGTCACAGAGGGTCAGAGAGTGTCAGAGAGTTTCAGAGAGTGTCAGATCGTGTCAAAGAGTGTCAGAGAGTTTCAGAGAGTGTCACAGACTGTCAGAGAGTGTCAGAGAGTTTCTGAGAGTGTCAGAGAGATTCAGAGAGTTTTAGAGACTGTCAGAGAGTGTCAGAAAGTTTCAGAGTGTGTCAGATAGTGTCAGAGAGTTTCAGAGAGTGTCACAGAGTGTCAGAGAGTTTCAGAGAGTTTCAGAGAATGTCAGAGAGTTTCAGAGAGTTTCAGAGAGTGTCAGAGAGTTTCAGAGAGTGTCAGACACTGTCTGAGTGTGTCAGAGAGTGTCAAAGAGTTTCACAGAGTCTCAGAGGGTGTCAGAGAGTTTTAGAGAGTTTCAGAGAGTGTCAAAGAGTTTCAGAGAGTGTCTGAGAGTTTTAGAGAGTTTCTGAGAGTATCAGAGAGTGCCAGAGAGTTTCTGACTGTGTCGGAGAGTGTCAGAGAGTGTCAGAGAGTTTCAGAGAGTGTCAGAGAGTGTCGGAGAGTTTCTGAGAGTATCAGTGAGTGTAAGAGTGTGTCAGAGAGTTTCAGAGACTGTCCGAGGGTTCTGAGAGATTCTGAGTGTGTCAGAGAATGTCAGAGTGTTTCAGAGAGTTTCAGAGACTGTCACAGAGTGTCAGAGAGCGTCAGAGAGTTTCACAGTGTGTCACAGAGTGTCAGAGAGTTTCAGAGAGTGTTGGATAGTGTCAGACAGTGTCAGAGAATTTCAGAGAGTTTCAGAGACTGTCAGAGAGTTTCAGAGAGTGTCTGAGAGTTTCTGAGTGTGTCAGAGAGTGTCAGAGAGTGTCAGAGAGTGTCAGAGTGTTTCAGAGAGTGTCACAGACTGTCAGAGAGTGTCAGAGAGATTGCAGAGAGTGTCAGAGAGCTTCAGAGAGTTTCAGAGAGTGTCCGAGAGTTTCAGAGAGTGTCAGAGAGATTGCAGAGAGTGTCAGAGAGTGTGGGAGAGCTTCAGAGTTTCAAAGAATTTTAGAGAGTTTCAGAGAGCTTCAGAGAGTGTCAGAGAGTGTCAGAGAGCGACCGAGAGTTTCAGAGAATTGTCAGAGAGTGTCAGAGCGTTTCAGAGAGTTTAAGAGTGTGTCAGAGAGTGTCTGAGAGTGTCACAGAGTGTCACAGAGTTTCAGAGAGTGTCAGAGAGTGTCAGAGAGTTTCAGAGTGTTTCAGAGAGTGTCAGAGAGTGTCAGATAGTGACAGAGAGTTTCAATGAGTGTCAGAGAGTTTCAGAGAGTTTCAGAGAGTGTGAGAGGTTTTCTGAGAGTATCAGAGAGTGTCAAAGAGTTTCAGTGAGTATCAGAGTGTGTCAGAGAGTTTCAGAGAGTTTCAGAGAATGCAGGAGAGTTTCTGAGAGTATCTGTGAGTGTAAGAGAGTGTCAGAGGGTTCTGAGAGTTTCTGAGTTTGTCAGACAGTGTCAGAGAGTGTCAGAGAGTTTCAGAGAGTGTCACAGACTGTCAGAGAGTGTCAGAGAGATTGCAGAGAGTGTCAGAGAGTGTCAGAGAGCTTCAGAGAATGTCAGAGAGTTTCAGAGAGTGTCAGAGAGTGTCAGAGAGTTTCAGAGAGTGTCAGAGAGTGTCAGAGAGTGGCTGAGCGTGTTAGAGATTGCCAGAGAGTTTCTGAGAGTTTCTGAGTGTGTCAGAGAGTGTCAGAGAGTGTCAGAGAGTTTCAGAGAGTGTCACAGACTGTCAGAGAGTGTCAGAGAGATTGCAGAGAGTGTCAGAGAGTTTCAGAGAGTGTCTGTGCGTGTCAGAGATTGCCAGAGAGTTTCTGAGAGTTTCTGAGTTTGTCAGAGAGTGTCAGATAGTGACAGAGAGTTTCAGTGAGTGTCAGAGAGTTTCAGAGACAGTCAGAGAGTTTCAGAGAGCTTCAGAGAGTGCCAGAGAGTGTCAGAGATTTTCAGAGAGTTTCAGAGAGTGTCAGACAGTGCCTGAGAGTGTCAGAGAGTGTCAAAGAGTTTCAGAGTGTGTCAGTGAGTGTCAGAGAGTGTCAGTGAGTTTCAGAGAGTGTCAGAGAGTGTAAAAGAGTTTCAGAGAGTGTCAGAGAGTTTCAGAGAGTTTCAGAAAGTTTCTGAGAGTGTCAGAGAGTGCCAGAGAGTTTCTGAGAGTTTCTGAGTGTGTCGGAGAGTGTCAGAGAGTTTCAGGGAGTGTCACAAAGTGTCAGAGTGTGTCAGAGAGTGTCAGAGAGTTTCAGAGATTGTCTGAGAGTGTCAGAGAGTTTCAGAGAGATTCTGAGAGTTTCACAGCGTGTCAGAGAGTTTCAGAGAGCTTCAGAGAGTGTCAGAGTGTGTCTGAGTGTTTCAGAGAGTTTCTGAGAGTGTCAAAGAGTTTCAGAGAGTGCCAGAGAGTTTCAGAGAGTGTCAGAGAGATTCAGAAAGCTTCAGAGAATGTCAGAGAGTTTCAGAGAGCTTCAGAGAGTGTCAGAGAGTGTCAGATAGTGACAGAGAGTTTCAATGAGTGTCAGAGAGTTTCAGAGAGTTTCAGAGAGTGTCAGAGATTTTCTGAGAGTATCAGAGAGTGTCAAAGAGTTTCAGAGATTGTCAGAGAGTGTCAGAGAGTTTCAGACAGTTTCAGAGAATGTAGGAGAGTTTCTGAGAGTATCTGTGAGTGTAAGAGAGTGTCAGAGGTTTCTGAGAGTTTCTGAGTGTGTCAGAGAGTGTCACAGAGTGTCAGAGGCTGTCAGAGAATGTCAGAGAGTTTCAAAGAGTTTCACAGAGTATCAGAGAGTGTCAGAGAGTTTCAGAGAGATTCTGAGAGTTTCACAGCGTGTCAGAGAATTTCAGCGAGCTTCAGAGAGTGTCAGAGTGTGTCTGAGAGTTTCGGAGAGTTTCTGAGAGTGTCAAAGAGTTTCAGAGAATGTCTGAGAGTGTCAGAGAGTTTCAGACAGTTTCAGAGAGTGTCAGAGAGTGTCAGAGAGTTTCAGAGAGTGTCAGAGAGTTTCAGAGAGTGTCTGTGCGTGTCTGAGATTGCCAGAGAGTTTCTGAGAGTTTCTGAGTTTGTCAGAGAGTGTCAGAGAGTGTCAGAGAGTTTCAGAGAGTGTTAGATCGTGTCAGAGAGTGTCAGAGAGTTTCAGAGAGTGTCTCAGACTGTCAGAGAGTTTCAGAGAGTTTCAGAGAGTGTCAGAGAGTTTCAGAGAGTGTCAGAGAGATTGCAGAGAGTGTCATAGAGTGTGGGAGAGCTTCAGAGTTTCAGAGAATTTCAGAGAGTTTCAGAGAGCTTCAGAGAGTGTCACAGAGTGTCAGAGAGTGACAGACAGTTTCAGAGAATTGTCAGAGTGTGTCAGAGCGTTTCAGAGAGTTTCAGAGTGTGTCAGAGAGGGTCTGAGAGTGTCAGAGAGCTTCAGGGTGTTTCAGAGAGTGTCAGAGAGTGTCAGAGACTGTCAGAGAGGGTCTGAGAGTGTCAGAGAGTTTCACAGTGTGTCACAGAGTGTCAGAGAGTGTCAGAGAGTTTCAGAGAGTGTCAGATCGTGTCAAAGAATGTCAGAGAGTTTCAGAGAGTGTCACAGACTGTCAGAGAGTGTCAGAGAGTTTCTGAGAGTGTCAGAGAGATTCAGAGAGTTTTAGAGACTGTCAGAGAGTGTCAGAAAGTTTCAGAGAGTGTCAGATAGTGTCAGAGAGTTTCAGAGAGTGTCACAGAGTGTCAGAGAGTTTCAGAGAGTTTCAGAGAATGTCAGAGAGTTTCAGAGAGTTTCAGAGAGTATCAGAGAGTTTCAGAGAGTGTCAGACACTGTCTGAGAGTGTCAGAGAGTGTCAAAGAGTTTCACAGAGTCTCAGAGGGTGTCAGAGAGTTTTAGAGAGTTTCAGAGAGTGTCAAAGAGTTTCACAGAGTGTCTGAGAGTTTCAGAGAGTTTCTGAGAGTATCAGAGAGTGCCAGAGAGTTTCTGAGTGTGTCGGAGAGTGTCAGAGAGTGTCAAAGAGTTTCAGAGAGTTTCAGAGAGTGTCAGAGAGTGTCGGAGAGTTTCTGAGAGTATCTGTGAGTGTAAGAGTGTGTCAGAGAGTTTCAGCGACTGTCCGAGGGTTCTGAGAGATTGTGAGTGTGTCAGAGAATGTCAGAGAATGACTGCATCTGTGGGAAGTGCACCCAACTCCAGCTCCTCGAGAACCACGTTAGGGAACTGGAGCTGGAGCTGGATGAACTTCGGATCATTCGGGAGGCGGAGGAGGTTATTGAGAGGAGTTATGGGGAGGTAGTCACACCTCAGGTAAAAGAAGTAGGTAGATGGGGTACCGTCAGGGGAAGGAGAGGGAACCAGCAGGCAGTGCAGGGATCCCCTGTGGCTGTTTCCCTCAACAACAGGTATACCGTTTTGGATACTGTTGCGGGGGACGACTTACCAGGGGTAAGCAATGGGGTACAGATATCTGGCACAGAGTCTGTCCCTGTTGCTCAGAAGGGAAGTGGGAAGAGGAGCAGAATATTAGTCATTGGGGACTCCATAGTTAGGGGAACAGATAGGAGGTTCTGTGGGAACGAGAGAGACTCACGGTTGGTATGTTGCCTCCCAGGTGCCAGGGTTCGTGATGTCTCGGATCGTGTTTTTGGGATCCTTAATGGGGAGGGGGAGCAGCCCCAAGTCGTGGTCCACATAGGCACCAACGACATAGGTAGGAAGAGAGATGGGGATTTAAGACAGAAATTTAGGGAGCTAGGGTGGAAGCTTAGAGCAAGAACAAACAGAATTGTTATCTCTGGGTTGTTGCCCGTGCCACGTGATAGCGAAGCGAGGAATAGGGAGAGAGAGGAGTTGAACACGTGGCTGCAGGGATGGTGCAGGAGGGAGGGATTTGGTTTCCTGGATAATTGGGGCTCTTTCTGGGGTAGGTGGGACCTCTACAAACAGGATGGTCTTCACCTGAACCAGAGGGGTACCAATATCCTGGGGGGGAGGTTTGCTAGTGCTCTTCGGGGGGGTTTAAACTAATTCAGCAGGGGAATGGGAACCCAAATTGTAGTGCCAGTGTACAGGATGTTGAGAGTAGTGAGGTCAGGGATATGGTTACAAGGAAGCAAGAGGGCACTGGCAAGCAAGAACCTGGTTTAAAGTGTGTCTATTTCAACGCCAGGAGCATCCGGAATAAGGTGGGTGAGCTTGCAGCATGGGTTGGTACCTGGGATCTCGATGTAGTGGCCATTTCGGAGACATGGGTAGAGCAGGGGCAGGAATGGATGTTGCAGATTCCGGGATTTAGATGTTTCAGTAAGAACAGAGAAGATGGTAAAAGAGGGGGGGGGGTGTGTGGCATTGTTAATCAAGGAGAGTATTACAGCGACAGAAAGGACGTTTGAGGACTCGTCTACTGAGGTAGTATGGGCTGAGGTTAGAAACAGGAGAGGTGAGGTTACCCTGTTGGGAGTCTTTTATAGACCTCCGAATAGTTCCAGAGATGTAGAGGAAAGGATAGCGAAGATGATTCTCGACAGGGGTGAGAGTAACAGGGTAGTTGTTATGGGGGACTTTAACTTTCCAAATATCGACTGGAAATACTATAGTTCGAGTACTTTAGATGGGTCAGTTTTTGTCCAGTCTGTGCAGGAGGGTTTTCTGACACAGTATGTAGACAGGCCAACCAGGGGCGATGCCACATTGGATTTGGTACTGGGAAATGAACCCGGCCAGGTGTTAGATTTAGATGTAGGTGAGCACTGTGGTGACAGTGATCACAATTCGGTTAGGTTTACCTTAGCGATGGGCAGGGACAGGTATATACCTCAGGGCAAGAATTATAACTGGGGGAAAGGAAATTATGATGCGATTAGGCAAGATTTAGGATACGTAGGATGGGGAAGGAAACTGCAGGGGATGGGAACAATCGAAATGTGGAGCTTATTCAAGGAGCAGCTACTGCGTGTCCTTGATAAGTATGTACCTGTCAGGCAGGGAGGAAGTTGTCGAGCGAGGGAGCCGTGGTTTACTAAAGAAGTTGAAGCGCTTGTCAAGAGGAAGAAGAAGGCATATGTTAGGATGAGACGTGAAGGCTCAGTTAGGGCGCTTGAGAGCTACAAGCTAGCCAGGAAGGATCTAAAGGGAGAGCTAAGAAGAGCAAGGAGAGGACACGAGAAGTCATTGGTGGATCGGATCAGGGAAAACCCTAAGGCTTTCTATAGGTATATCAGGAATAAAAGAATGACTAGAGTTAGATTAGGGCCAATCAAGGATAGTAGTGGGAAGTTGTGTGTGGAATCAGAGGAGATAGGGGAAGTGTTAAATGAATATTTTGCGTCAGTATTTACAGTAGAGAAAGAAAATGTTGTTGAGAATACTGAGATTCAGGCTACGAGGCTAGATGGGATTGAGGTTCACAAGGAGGAGGTGTTAGCAATTTTGGAAAGTGTGAAAATAGATAAGTCCCCTGGGCCAGATGGGATTTATCCTAGGATTCTCTGGGAAGCTAGGGAGGAGATTGCAGAGCCTTTGTCCTTGATCTTTATGTCGTCATTGTCGACAGGAATAGTGCCGGAAGACTGGAGGATTGCAAATGTTGTCCCCTTGTTCAAGAAGGGGAGTAGAGACAGCCCTGGTAATTATAGACCTGTGAGCCTCACTTCGGTTGTGGGTAAAATGTTGGAAAAGGTTATAAGAGACAGGATTTATAATCATCTTGAAAAGAATAAGTACATTAGAGATAGTCAGCACGGTTTTGTGACGGGTAGGTCGTGCCTCACAAACCTTATTGAGTTTTTCGAGAAGGTGACCAAACAGGTGGATGAGGGTAAAGCAGTGGATGTGGTGTATATGGATTTCAGTAAGGCGTTTGATAAGGTTCCCCACGGTAGGCTATTGCAGAAAATACGGAAGTATGGGGTTGAAGGTGATTTAGAGCTTTGGATCAGAAATTGGCTAGCTGAAAGAAGACAGAGGGTGGTGGTTGATGGCAAATGTTCATCCTGGAGTTTAGTTACTAGTGGTGTACCGCAAGGATCTGTTTTGGGGCCACTGCTGTTTGTCATTTTTATAAATGACCTGGAAGAGGGTGTAGAAGGGTGGGTTAGTAAATTTGCAGATGACACTAAGGTCGGTGGAGTTGTGGATAGTGCCGAAGGATGTTGTCGGGTACAGAGAGACATAGATAGGCTGCAGAGCTGGGCTGAGAGATGGCAAATGGAGTTTAATGCGGAAAAGTGTGAGGTGATACACTTTGGAAGGAGTAACAGGAATGCAGAGTACTGGGCTAATGGGAAGATTCTTGTTAGTGTAGATGAGCAGAGAGATCTTGGTGTCCAGGTGCATAAATCACTGAAGGTTGCTAACCAGGTTAATAGGGCTGTCAAGAAGGCATATGGTGTGTTAGCTTTTATTAGTAGGGGGGTCGAGTTTCGGAGCCACGAGGTCATGCTGCAGCTGCACAAGACTCTGGTGAGACCGCAGCTGGAGTATTGCGTGCAGTTCTGGTCACCGCATTATAGAAAGGATGTGGAAGCTATGGAAAGGGTGCAGAGGAGATTTACTAGGATGTTGCCTGGTATGGAGGGAAGGTCTTACGAGGAAAGGCTGAGGGACTTGAGGTTGTTTTCGTTGGAGAGAAGGAGGAGGAGAGGTGACTTAATAGAGACATATAAGATAATCAGAGGGTTAGATAGGGTGGATAGTGAGCGTCTTTTTCCTCGGATGGTGATGGCAAACACGAGGGGACATAGCTTCAAGTTGAGGGGTGATAGATATAGGACAGATGTGAGAGGTAGTTTCTTTACTCAGAGAGTAGTAAGGGCGTGGAATGCCCTGCCTGCAGCAGTAGTAGATTCGCCAACTTTAAGGGCATTTAAGAGGACATTGGATAGACACATGGATGAAAATGGAATAGTGTAGGTCAGATGGTTTCACAGCTCGGCGCAACATCGAGGGCCGAAGGGCCTGTACTGCGCTGTAATATTCTAATTCTAAAAAGAGTTTCAGAGAGTTTCAGAGACTGTCACAGAGTGTCAGAGAGCGTCAGAGAGTTTCACAGTGTGTCACAGAGTGTCAGAGAGTTTCAGAGAGTGTCGGATAGTGTCATACAGTGTCAGAGAATTTCAGAGAGTTTCAGAGACTGTCAGAAAGTTTCAGAGAGTGTCTGAGAGTTTCTGAGTGTGTCAGAGAGTGTCAGAGAGTGTCAGAGTGTTTCAGAGAGTGTCACAGACTGTCAGAGAGTGTCAGAGAGATTGCAGAGAGTGTCAGAGAGCTTCAGAGAGTTTCAGAGAGTGTCCGAGAGTTTCAGAGAGTGTCAGAGAGATTGCAGAGAGTGTCAGAGAGTGTGGGAGAGCTTCAGAGTTTCAGAGAATTTCAGAGAGTTTCAGAGAGCTTCAGAGAGTGTCAGAGAGTGTCAGAGAGCGACCGAGAGTTTCAGAGAATTGTCAGAGAGTGTCAGAGCGTTTCAGAGAGTTTCAGAGTGTGTCAGAGAGTGTCTGAGAGTGTCACAGAGTGTCACAGAGTTTCAGAGAGTGTCAGAGAGTGTCAGAGAGTGTCAGAGAGTTTCAGAGTGTTTCAGAGAGTCTCAGAGAGTGTCAGAGAGGGTCACAGAGTGTCAGAGAGATTCTGAGAGTTTTTGAGATTGTCAGAGAGTGTCAGAGAGTGTCAGAGAGTTTCAGAGAGTGTCACAGACTGTCAGAGAGTGTCAGAGAGATTGCAGAGAGTGTCAGAGAGTGTCAGAGAGCTTCAGAGAATGTCAGAGAGTTTCAGAGCGTTTCAGAGAGCTTCAGAGAGTGTCAGAGAGATTGCAGAGAGTGTCAGATAGTGACAGAGAGTTTCAATGAGTGTCAGAGAGTTTCAGAGAGTTTCAGAGAGTGTCAGAGATTTTCTGAGAGTATCAGAGAGTGTCAAAGAGTTTCAGTGAGTATCAGAGAGTGTCAGAGAGTTTCAGAGAGTTTCAGAGAATGCAGGAGAGTTTCTGAGAGTATCTGTGAGTGTAAGAGAGTGTCAGAGGGTTCTGAGAGTTTCTGAGTGTGTCAGAGGGTGTCACAGAGTGTCAGAGACTGTCAGAGAGAGTCAGAGAGTTTCAATGAGTTTCACAGAGTGTCAGAGAGTGTCAGAGAGTTTCAGAGAGATTCTGAGAGTTTCACAGCGTGTCAGAGAATTTCAGCGAGCTTCAGAGAGTGTCAGAGTGTGTCAGAGAGTTTCTGAGAGTTTTTGAGTGTTTCAGAGAGTGTCACAGAGTTTCAGGGAGTGTTACAGAGTGTCAGACAGTTTCAGAGAGTTTCAGAGAATTTCAGAGAGTGTCAGAGAGTTTCAGAGATTTTCAGAGAGTGTCACAGAGTGTCAGAGAGTTTCAGAGAGCTTCAGAGAGTGCCAGAGAGTGTCAGAGATTTTCAGAGAGTTTCAGAGAGTGTCAGACTGTGCCTGAGAGTGTCAGAGAGTGTCAAAGAGTTTCAGAGAGTGTCAGTGAGTGTCAGAGAGTGTCAGTGAGTTTCAGAGATTGTCAGAGAGTGTAAAAGAGTTTCAGAGAGTGTCAGAGAGTTTCAGAGAGTTTCAGAAAGTTTCTGAGAGTGTCAGAGAGTGCCAGAGAGTTTCTGAGAGTTTCTGAGTGTGTCGGAGAGTGTCAGAGAGTTTCAGGGAGTGTCACAAAGTGTCAGAGTGTGTCAGAGAGTGTCAGAGAGTTTCAGAGATTGTCAGAGAGGGTCAGAGAGTTTCAGAGAGATTCTGAGAGTTTCACAGCGTGTCAGAGAGTTTCAGAGAGCTTCAGAGAGTGTCAGAGTGTGTCTGAGTGTTTCAGAGAGTTTCTGAGAGTGTCAAAGAGTTTCAGAGAGTGCCAGAGAGTTTCAGAGAGTGTCACAGACAGTCAGAGAGTGTCAGAGAGATTGCAGAGAGTGTCAGAGAGATTCAGAAAGCTTCAGAGAATGTCAGAGAGTTTCAGAGAGTTTCAGAGAGCTTCAGAGAGTGTCAGAGAGTGTCAGATAGTGACAAAGATTTTCAATGAGTGTCAGAGAGTTTCAGAGAGTTTCAGAGAGTGTCAGAGATTTTCTGAGAGTATCAGAGAGTGTCAAAGAGTTTCAGAGATTGTCAGAGAGTGTCAGAGAGTTTCAGACAGTTTCAGAGAATGTAGGAGAGTTTCTGAGAGTATCTGTGAGTGTAAGAGAGTGTCAGAGGTTTCTGAGAGTCTCTGAGTGTGTCAGAGAGTGTCACAGAGTGTCAGAGGCTGTCAGAGAGTGTCAGAGAGTTTCAAAGAGTTTCACAGAGTATCAGAGAGTGTCAGAGAGTTTCAGAGAGATTCTGAGAGTTTCACAGCGTGTCAGAGAATTTCAGCGAGCTTCAGAGAGTGTCAGAGTGTGTCTGAGAGTTTCAGAGAGTTTCTGAGAGTGTCAAAGAGTTTCAGACAGTTTCAGAGAGTGTCAGAGAGTGTCAGAGAGTTTCAGAGAGTGTCAGAGAGTTTCAGAGAGTGTCTGTGCGTGTCAGAGATTGCCAGAGAGTTTCTGAGAGTTTCTGAGTTTGTCAGAGAGTGTCAGAGAGTTTCAGAGAGTGTCACAGACTGTCAGAGAGTGTCAGAGAGATTGCAGAGAGTGTCAGAGAGTGTCAGAGAGCTTCAGAGAATGTCAGAGAGTTTCAGAGAGTGTCAGAGAGTGTCAGAGAGTGTCAGAGAGTTTCAGAGAGTGTCAGAGAGTGTCAGAGAGTGGCTGAGCGTGTCAGAGATTGCCAGAGAGTTTCTGAGAGTTTCTGAGTGTGTCAGAGAGTGTCAGAGACTGTAAGAGAGTTTCAGAGAGTGTCACAGACTGTCAGAGAGATTGCAGAGAGTGTCAGAGAGTGTCAGAGAGCTTCAGAGAATGTCTGAGAGTGTCAGAGAGTTTCAGACAGTTTCAGAGATTGCCAGAGAGTTTCTGAGAGTTTCTGAGTTTGTCAGAGAGTGTCAGAGAGTGTCAGAGAGTTTCAGAGAGTGTCACAGACTGTCAGAGAGTGTCAGAGAGATCGCAGAGAGTGTCAGAGAGTGTCAGAGAGCTTCAGAGAATGTCAGAGAGTTTCAGAGAGTGTCAGAGAGTGTCAGAAAGTGTCAGAGAGTTTCAGACAGTGTCAGAGAGTGTCAGAGAGTGTCAGAGAGATTGCAGAGAGTGTCAGAGAGTGTCAGAGAGCTTCAGAGAATGTCAGAGAGTTTCAGAGCGTTTCAGAGAGCTTCAGAGAGTGTCAGAGAGTGTCAAAGAGTTTCAGTGAGTATCAGAGAGTCACAGAGAGTTTCAGAGAGTTTCAGAGAATGCAGGATAGTTTCTGAGAGTATCTGTGAGTGGAAGAGAGTGTCAGAGGGTTCTGAGAGTTTCTGAGTGTGTCAGAGGGTGTCACAGAGTGTCAGAGACTGTCAGAGAGAGTCAGAGAGTTTCAATGAGTGTCAGAGAGTTTCAGAGAGTGTCAGAGATTTTCTGAGAGTGTCAGAGAGTGTCAAAGAGTTTCAGAGAGATCGCAGAGAGTGTCAGAGAGTGTCAGAGAGCTTCAGAGAATGTCAGAGAGTTTCAGAGAGTGTCAGAGAGTGTCAGAAAGTGTCAGAGAGTTTCAGACAGTGTCAGAGAGTATCAGAGAGCTTCAGAGAATGTCAGAGAGTTTCAGAGAGTTTCAGAGAGCTTCAGAGAGTGTCAGAGAGTGTCAAAGAGTTTCAGTGAGTATCAGAGAGTCTCAGAGAGTTTCAGAGAGTTTCAGAGAATGCAGGAGAGTTTCTGAGAGTATCTGTGAGTGTAAGAGAGTGTCAGAGGGTTCTGAGAGTTTCTGAGTGTGTCAGTGAGTGTCACAGAGTGTCAGAGACTGTCAGAGAGAGTCAGAGAGTTTCAATGAGTTTCACAGAGTGTCAGAGAGTGTCAGAGAGTTTCAGAGAGATTCTGAGAGTTTCACAGCGTGTCATAGAATTTCAGCGAGCTTCAGAGAGTGTCAGAGTATGTCTGAAAGTTTCAGAGAGTTTCTGAGAGTGTCAAAGAGTTTCAGAGATGTCTGAGAGTGTCAGAGAGTTTCAGACAGTTTCAGAGAGTGTCAAAGAGTGTCAGAGAGTTTCAGAGAGTGTCAGAGAGTTTCAGAGAGTGTCTGTGCGTGTCAGAGAATGCCAGAGAGTTTCTGAGAGTTTCTGAGTTTGTCAGAGAGTGTCAGAGAGTGTCAGAGAGTTTCATAGAGTGTCACAGACTGTCAGAGAGTGTCAGAGAGATCGCAGAGAGTGTCAGAGAGTGCCAGAGAGCTTCAGAGAATGTCAGAGAGTTTCAGAGAGTGTCAGAGAGTGTCAGAGAGTGTCAGAGAGTTTCAGACAGTGTCAGAGAGTGTCAGAGAGTGTCAGAGAGCTTCAGAGAATGTCAGAGAGTTTCAGAGCGTTTCAGAGATTTTCTGAGAGTATCAGAGAGTGTCAAAGAGTTTCAGTGAGTATCAGAGAGTGTCAGAGAGTTTCAGAGAGTTTCAGAGAATGCAGGAGACTTTCTGAGATTATCTGTGAGTGTAAGAGAGTGTCAGAGGGTTCTGAGAGTTTCTGAGTGTGTCAGAGGGTGTCACAGAGTGTCAGAGACTGTCAGAGAGAGTCAGAGAGTTTCAATGAGTTTCACAGAGTGTCAGAGAGTGTCAGAGAGTTTCAGAGAGATTCTGAGAGTTTCACAGCGTGTCAGAGAATTTCAGCGAGCTTCAGAGAGTGTCAGAGTGTGTCAGAGAGTTTCGGATAGTTTCTGAGTGTTTCAGAGAGCGTCACAGAGTTTCAGAGAGTGTTACAGAGTGTCAGACAGTTTCAGAGAGTTTCAGAGAATTTCAGAGAGTGTCAGAGAGTTTCAGAGATTTTCAGAGAGTGTCACAGAGTGTCAGAGAGTTTCAGAGAGCTTCAGAGAGTGCCAGAGAGTGTCAGAGATTTTCAGAGAGTTTCAGAGAGTGTCAGACAGTGCCTGAGAGTGTCAGAGAGTGTCAAAGAGTTTCAGAGAGTGTCAGTGAGTGTCAGAGAGTGTCAGTAAGTTTCAGAGAGTGTCAGAGAGTGTAAAAGAGTTTCAGAGAGTGTCAGAGAGTGCCAGAGAGTTTCTGAGAGTTTCTGAGTGTGTCGGAGAGTGTCAGAGAGTTTCAGGGAGTGTCACAAAGTGTCAGAGTGTGTCAGAGAGTGTCAGAGAGTTTCAGAGATTGTCAGAGAGGGTCAGAGAGTTTCAGAGAGATTCTGAGAGTTTCACAGCGTGTCAGAGAGTTTCAGAGAGCTTCAGAGAGTGTCAGAGTGTGTCTGAGATTTTCAGAGAGTTTCTGAGAGTGTCAAAGAGTTTCAGAGAGTGCGAGAGAGTTTCAGAGAGTGTCACAGACAGTCAGAGAGTGTCAGAGAGATTGCAGAGAGTGTCAGAGAGATTCAGAAAGCTTCAGAGAATGTCAGAGAGTTTCAGAGAGTTTCAGAGAGCTTCAGAGAGTGTCAGAGAGTTTCAGATAGTGACAGAGAGTTTCAATGAGTGTCAGAGAGTTTCAGAGAGTTTCAGAGAGTGTCAGAGATTTTCTGAGAGTATCAGAGAGTGTCAAAGAGTTTCAGTGAGTATCAGAGAGTCTCAAGAGAGTTTCAGAGAGTTTCAGAGAATGCAGGAGAGTTTCTGAGAGTATCTGTGAGTGTAAGAGAGTGTCAGAGGGTTCTGAGAGTTTCTGAGTGTGTCAGAGGGTGTCACAGAGTGTCAGAGACTGTCAGAGAGAGTCAGAGAGTTTCAATGAGTTTCACAGAGTGTCAGAGAGTGTCAGAGAGTTTCAGAGAGATTCTGAGAGTTTCACAGCGTGTCAGAGAATTTCAGCGAGCTTCAGAGAGTGTCAGAGTATCTCTGAGAGTTTCAGAGAGTTTCTGAGAGTGTCAAAGAGTTTCAGAGATGTCTGAGAGTGTCAGAGAGTTTCAGACAGTTTCAGAGAGTGTCACAGAGTGTCAGAGAGTTTCAGAGAGTGTCAGAGAGTTTCAGAGAGTGTCTGTGCGTGTCAGAGATTGCCAGAGAGTTTCTGAGAGTTTCTGAGTTTGTCAGAGAGTGTCAGAGAGTGTCAGAGAGTTTCAGAGAGTGTCACAGACTGTCAGAGAGTGTCAGAGAGATCGCAGAGAGTGTCTGAGAGTGTCAGAGAGCTTCAGAGAATGTCAGAGAGTTTCAGAGAGTGTCAGAGAGTGTCAGAGAGTTTCAGAGAGTGTCAGAGAGTGTCAGAGAGTGTCAGAGAGCTTCAGAGAATGTCAGAGAGTTTCAGAGCGTTTCAGAGATTATCAGAGAGTATCAGAGAGTGTCAAAGAGTTTCAGTGAGTATCAGAGAGTCTCAGAGAGTTTCAGAGAGTTTCAGAGAATGCAGGAGAGTTTGTGAGAGTATCTGTGAGTGTAAGAGAGTGTCAGAGGGTTCTGAGAGTTTCTGAGTGTGTCAGAGGGTGTCACAGAGTGTCAGAGACTGTCAGAGAGAGTCAGAGAGTTTCAATGAGTTTCACAGAATGTCAGAGAGTGTCAGAGAGTTTCAGAGAGATTCTGAGAGTTTCACAGCGTGTCAGAGAATTTCAGCGAGCTTCAGAGAGTGTCAGAGTTTGTCAGAGAGTTTCTGAGAGTTTTTGAGTGCTTCAGAGAGTGTCAGACAGTTTCAGAGAGTTTCAGAGAATTTCAGAGAGTGTCAGAGAGTTTCAGAGATTTTCAGAGAGTGTCACAGAGTGTCAGAGAGTTTCAGAGAGCTTCAGAGAGTGCCAGAGTGTGTCAGAGATTTTCAGAGATTTTCAGAGAGTGTCAGACAGTGCCTGAGAGTGTCAGAGAGTGTCAAAGAGTTTCAGAGAGTGTCAGTGAGTGTCAGAGAGTGTCAGTGAGTTTCAGAGAGTGTCAGAGAGTGTAAAAGAGTTTCAGAGAGTGTCAGAGAGTTTCAGAAAGTTTCTGAGAGTGTCAGAGAGTGCCAGAGAGTTTCTGAGAGTTTCTGAGTGTGTCGGAGAGTGTCAGAGAGTTTCAGGGTGTGTCACAAAGTGTCAGAGTGTGTCAGAGAGTGTCAGAGAGTTTCAGAGATTGTCAGAGAGTGTCAGAGAGTTTCAGAGAGATTCTGAGAGTTTCACAGCGTGTCAGAGAGTTTCAGAGAGCTTCAGAGAGTGTCAGAGTCTGTCTGAGAGTTTCAGAGAGTTTCTGAGAGTGTCAAAGAGTTTCTGAGAGTGCCAGAGAGTTTCAGAGATTGTCACAGACAGTCAGAGAGTGTCAGAGAGATTGCAGAGAGTGTCAGAGAGATTCAGAAAGCTTCAGAGAATGTCAGAGAGTTTCAGAGAGTTTCAGAGAGCTTCAGAGAGTGTCAGAGAGTGTCAGATAGTGACAGAGAGTTTCAATGAGTGTCAGAGAGTTTCAGAGAGTTTCAGAGAGTGTCAGAGATTTTCTGAGAGTATCAGAGAGTGTCAAAGAGTTTCAGAGATTGTCAGAGAGTGTCAGAGAGTTTCAGACAGTTTCAGAGAATGTAGGAGAGTTTCTGAGAGTATCTGTGAGTGTAAGAGAGTGTCAGAGGTTTCTGAGAGTTTCTGAGTGTGTCAGAGAGTGTCACAGAGTGTCAGAGGCTGTCAGAGAGTGTCAGAGAGTTTCAAAGAGTTTCACAGAGTGTCAGAGAGTGTCAGAGAGTTTCAGAGAGATTCTGAGAGTTTCACAGCGTGTCAGAGAATTTCAGCGAGCTTCAGAGAGTGTCAGAGTGTGTCTGAGAGTTTCAGAGAGTTTCTGAGAGTGTCAAGGAGTTTCAGAGAATGTCTGAGAGTGTCAGAGAGTTTCAGACAGTTTCAGAGAGTGTCAGAGAGTTTCAGAGAGTGTCAGAGAGTTTCAGAGAGTGTCTGTGCGTGTCAGAGATTGCCAGAGAGTTTCTGAGAGTTTCTGAGTTTGTCAGAGAGTGTCAGAGAGTGTCAGAGAGTTTCAGAGAGTGTCACAGACTGTCAGAGAGTGTCAGAGAGATCGCAGAGAGTGTCAGAGAGTGTCAGAGAGCTTCAGAGAATGTCAGAGAGTTTCAGAGAGTGTCAGAGAGTGTCAAAGAGTTTCAGAGAGTTTCAGAGTGTGTCAGAGGGTTTCAGATTGTTTCAGAGAGTGTCTGAGAGTGTCAGAGTATTTCAGAGAGTGTCCGAGAGTGTCAGGGAGTTCCTGAGAGTTCCTGAGTGTGTCAGAGATTGTCAGAGATTTTCAGAGACTGTCAGAGAGTGTCAGAGAGCGTCAGAGATTGTCAGAGAATGTCAGAGCGTTTCAGAGAATTTCAGAGATTTTCTGAGAGTTTCTGAGATTTTCTGAGAGTGTCAAAGAGTTTCAGAGAATGTCAGAGAGTGTCAGAGAGTGACAGAGAGTGTCAGAGAATGTCAGAGAGTTTCTGAGAGTTTTTGAGTGTTTCAGAGAGTGCCACAGAGTTTCAGAGAGTGTTACAGAGTGTCAGACAGTTTCAGAGAGTTTCAGAGAGTTTCTGAGAGTGTCAGAGAGTTTCAGAGATTTTCAGAGAGTGTCACAGAGTGTCAGAGAGTTTCAGAGAGCTTCAGAGAGTGCCAGAGAGTGTCAGAGATTTTCAGAGAGTTTCAGAGAGTGTCAGACAGTGCCTGAGAGTTTTTGAGTGTTTCAGAGAGTGTCACAGAGTTTCAGAGAGTGTTACAGAGAGTCAGACAGTTTCAGAGAGTTTCAGAGAATTTCAGAGAGTGTCAGAGAGTTTCAGAGATTTTCAGAGAGTGTCACAGAGTGTCAGAGAGTTTCAGAGAGCTTCAGAGAGTGCCAGAGAGTGTCAGAGATTTTCAGAGAGTTTCAGAGAGTGTCAGACAGTGCCTGAGAGTGTCAGAGAGTGTCAAAGAGTTTCAGAGAGTGTCAGTGAGTGTCAGAGAGTGTCAGTGAGTTTCAGAGTGTCAGAGAGTGTAAAAGAGTTTCAGAGAGTGTCAAAGAGTTTCAGTGAGTATCAGAGAGTCTCAGAGAGTTTCAGAGAGTTTCAGAGAATGCAGGAGAGTTTGTGAGAGTATCTGTGAGTGTAAGAGAGTGTCAGAGGGTTCTGAGAGTTTCTGAGTGTTTCAGAGGGTGTCACAGAGTGTCAGAGAGTTTCAGAGAGTTTCAGAGAGATTCTGAGAGTTTCACAGCGTGTCAGAGAATTTCAGCGAGCTTCAGAGAGTGTCAGAGTGTGTCAGAGAGTTTCTGAGCGTTTTTGAGTGATTCAGAGAGTGTCACAGAGTTTCAGAGAGTGTTACAGAGTGTCAGACAGTTTCAGAGAGTTTCAGAGAATTTCAGAGAGTGTCAGAGAGTTTCAGAGATTTTCAGAGAGTGTCACAGAGTGTCAGAGAGTTTCAGAGAGCTTCAGAGAGTGCCAGAGAGTGTCAGAGATTTTCAGAGAGTTTCGGAGAGTGTCAGACAGTGCCTGAGAGTGTCAGAGAGTGTCAAAGAGTTTCAGAGAGTGTCAGTGAGTGTCAGAGAGTGTCAGTGACTTTCAGAGAGTGTCAGAGAGTGTACAAGAGTTTCAGAGAGTGTCAGAGTTTCAGAAAGTTTCTGAGAGTGTCAGAGAGTGCCAGAGAGTTTCTGAGAGTTTCTGAGTGTGTCAGAGAGTGTCAGAGAGTTTCAGGGTGTGTCACAAAGTGTCAGAGTGTGTCAGAGAGTTTCAGAGATTGTCAGAGAGGGTCAGAGAGTGTCATAGTGTGTCTGAGAGTTTCAGAGAGTTTCTGAGAGTGTCAAAGAGTTTCAGAGAGTGCCAGAGAGTTTCAGAGATTGTCACAGACAGTCAGAGAGTGTCAGAGAGATTGCAGAGAGTGTCAGAGAGATTCAGAAAGCTTCAGAGAATGTCAGAGAGTTTCAGAGAGTTTCAGAGAGCTTCAGAGAGTGTCAGAGAGTGTCAGAGAGTGTCAGATAGTGACAGAGAGTTTCAATGAGTGTCAGAGAGTTTCAGAGAGTTTCAGAGAGTGTCAGAGATTTTCTGAGAGTATCAGAGAGTGTCAAAGAGTTTCAGAGATTGTCAGAGAGTGTCAGAGAGTTTCAGACAGTTTCAGAGAATGTAGGAGAGTTTCTGAGAGTATCTGTGAGTGTAAGAGAGTGTCAGAGGTTTCTGAGTGTGTCAGAGAGTGTCACAGAGTGTCAGAGGCTGTCAGAGAGTGTCAGAGAGTTTCAAAGAGTTTCACAGAGTGTCAGAGAGTGTCAGAGAGTTTCAGAGAGATTATGAGAGTTTCACAGCGTGTCAGAGAATTTCAGCGAGCTTCAGAGAGTGTCAGAGTGTGTCTGAGAGTTTCAGAGAGTTTCTGAGAGTGTCACAGAGTTTCAGAGAATGTCTGAGAGTGTCAGAGAGTTTCAGACAGTTTCAGAGAGTGTCAGAGAGTTTCAGAGAGTGTCAGAGAGTTTCAGAGAGTGTCTGTGCGTGTCAGAGATTGCCAGAGAGTTTCTGAGAGTTTCTGAGTTTGTCAGAGAGTGTCAGAGAGTGTCAGAGAGTTTCAGAGAGTGTCACAGACTGTCAGAGAGTGTCAGAGAGATCGCAGAGAGTGTCAGAGAGTGTCAGAGAGCTTCAGAGAATGTCAGAGCGTTTCAGAGAGTGTCAGAGAGTGTCAAAGAGTTTCAGAGAGTTTCAGAGTGTGTCAGAGGGTTTCAGATTGTTTCAGAGAGTGTCTGAGAGTGTCAGAGTATTTCAGAGAGTGTCTGAGAGTGTCAGGGAGTTCCTGAGAGTTCCTGAGTGTGTCAGAGATTTTCAGAGATTTTCAGAGAGTGTCAGACAGTGCCTGAGAGTGTCAGAGAGTGTCAAAGAGTTTCAGAGAGTGTCAGTGAGTGTCAGAGAGTGTCAGTGAGTTTCAGAGAGTGTCAGAGAGTGTAAAAGAGTTTCAGAGAGTGTCAGAGAGTTTCAGAAAGTTTCTGAGAGTGTCAGAGAGTGCCAGAGAGTTTCTGAGAGTTTCTGAGTGTGTCGGAGAGTGTCAGAGAGTTTCAGGGTGTGTCACAAAGTGTCAGAGTGTGTCAGAGAGTGTCAGAGAGTTTCAGAGATTGTCAGAGAGTGTCAGAGAGTTTCAGAGAGATTCTGAGAGTTTCACAGCGTGTCAGAGAGTTTCAGAGAGCTTCAGAGAGTGTCAGAGTCTGTCTGAGAGTTTCAGAGAGTTTCTGAGAGTGTCAAAGAGTTTCAGAGAGTGCCAGAGAGTTTCAGAGATTGTCACAGACAGTCAGAGAGTGTCAGAGAGATTGCAGAGAGTGTCAGAGAGATTCAGAAAGCTTCAGAGAATGTCAGAGAGTTTCAGAGAGTTTCAGAGAGCTTCAGAGAGTGTCAGAGAGTGTCAGATAGTGACAGAGAGTTTCAATGAGTGTCAGAGAGTTTCAGAGAGTTTCAGAGAGTGTCAGAGATTTTCTGAGAGTATCAGAGAGTGTCAAAGAGTTTCAGAGATTGTCAGAGAGTGTCAGAGAGTTTCAGACAGTTTCAGAGAATGTAGGAGAGTTTCTGAGAGTATCTGTGAGTGTAAGAGAGTGTCAGAGGTTTCTGAGAGTTTCTGAGTGTGTCAGAGAGTGTCACAGAGTGTCAGAGGCTGTCAGAGAGTGTCAGAGAGTTTCAAAGAGTTTCACAGAGTGTCAGAGAGTGTCAGAGAGTTTCAGAGAGATTCTGAGAGTTTCACAGCGTGTCAGAGAATTTCAGCGAGCTTCAGAGAGTGTCAGAGTGTGTCTGAGAGTTTCAGAGAGTTTCTGAGAGTGTCAAGGAGTTTCAGAGAATGTCTGAGAGTGTCAGAGAGTTTCAGACAGTTTCAGAGAGTGTCAGAGAGTTTCAGAGAGTGTCAGAGAGTTTCAGAGAGTGTCTGTGCGTGTCAGAGATTGCCAGAGAGTTTCTGAGAGTTTCTGAGTTTGTCAGAGAGTGTCAGAGAGTGTCAGAGAGTTTCAGAGAGTGTCACAGACTGTCAGAGAGTGTCAGAGAGATCGCAGAGAGTGTCAGAGAGTGTCAGAGAGCTTCAGAGAATGTCAGAGAGTTTCAGAGAGTGTCAGAGAGTGTCAAAGAGTTTCAGAGAGTTTCAGAGTGTGTCAGAGGGTTTCAGATTGTTTCAGAGAGTGTCTGAGAGTGTCAGAGTATTTCAGAGAGTGTCCGAGAGTGTCAGGGAGTTCCTGAGAGTTCCTGAGTGTGTCAGAGATTGTCAGAGATTTTCAGAGACTGTCAGAGAGTGTCAGAGAGCGTCAGAGATTGTCAGAGAGTGTCAGAGCGTTTCAGAGAATTTCAGAGATTTTCTGAGAGTTTCTGAGATTTTCTGAGAGTGTCAAAGAGTTTCAGAGAATGTCAGAGAGTGTCAGAGAGTGACAGAGAGTGTCAGAGAATGTCAGAGAGTTTCTGAGAGTTTTTGAGTGTTTCAGAGAGTGCCACAGAGTTTCAGAGAGTGTTACAGAGTGTCAGACAGTTTCAGAGAGTTTCAGAGAGTTTCTGAGAGTGTCAGAGAGTTTCAGAGATTTTCAGAGAGTGTCACAGAGTGTCAGAGAGTTTCAGAGAGCTTCAGAGAGTGCCAGAGAGTGTCAGAGATTTTCAGAGAGTTTCAGAGAGTGTCAGACAGTGCCTGAGAGTTTTTGAGTGTTTCAGAGAGTGTCACAGAGTTTCAGAGAGTGTTACAGAGAGTCAGACAGTTTCAGAGAGTTTCAGAGAATTTCAGAGAGTGTCAGAGAGTTTCAGAGATTTTCAGAGAGTGTCACAGAGTGTCAGAGAATTTCAGAGAGCTTCAGAGAGTGCCAGAGAGTGTCAGAGATTTTCAGAGAGTTTCAGAGAGTGTCAGACAGTGCCTGAGAGTGTCAGAGAGTGTCAAAGAGTTTCAGAGAGTGTCAGTGAGTGTCAGAGAGTGTCAGTGAGTTTCAGAGTGTCAGAGAGTGTAAAAGAGTTTCAGAGAGTGTCAAAGAGTTTCAGTGAGTATCAGAGAGTCTCAGAGAGTTTCAGAGAGTTTCAGAGAATGCAGGAGAGTTTGTGAGAGTATCTGTGAGTGTAAGAGAGTGTCAGAGGGTTCTGAGAGTTTCTGAGTGTTTCAGAGGGTGTCACAGAGTGTCAGAGAGTTTCAGAGAGTTTCAGAGAGATTCTGAGAGTTTCACAGCGTGTCAGAGAATTTCAGCGAGCTTCAGAGAGTGTCAGAGTGTGTCAGAGAGTTTCTGAGCGTTTTTGAGTGATTCAGAGAGTGTCACAGAGTTTCAGAGAGTGTTACAGAGTGTCAGACAGTTTCAGAGAGTTTCAGAGAATTTCAGAGAGTGTCAGAGAGTTTCAGAGATTTTCAGAGAGTGTCACAGAGTGTCAGAGAGTTTCAGAGAGCTTCAGAGAGTGCCAGAGAGTGTCAGAGATTTTCAGAGAGTTTCGGAGAGTGTCAGACAGTGCCTGAGAGTGTCAGAGAGTGTCAAAGAGTTTCAGAGAGTGTCAGTGAGTGTCAGAGAGTGTCAGTGACTTTCAGAGAGTGTCAGAGAGTGTACAAGAGTTTCAGAGAGTGTCAGAGTTTCAGAAAGTTTCTGAGAGTGTCAGAGAGTGCCAGAGAGTTTCTGAGAGTTTCTGAGTGTGTCAGAGAGTGTCAGAGAGTTTCAGGGTGTGTCACAAAGTGTCAGAGTGTGTCAGAGAGTTTCAGAGATTGTCAGAGAGGGTCAGAGAGTGTCATAGTGTGTCTGAGAGTTTCAGAGAGTTTCTGAGAGTGTCAAAGAGTTTCAGAGAGTGCCAGAGAGTTTCAGAGATTGTCACAGACAGTCAGAGAGTGTCAGAGAGATTGCAGAGAGTGTCAGAGAGATTCAGAAAGCTTCAGAGAATGTCAGAGAGTTTCAGAGAGTTTCAGAGAGCTTCAGAGAGTGTCAGAGAGTGTCAGAGAGTGTCAGATAGTGACAGAGAGTTTCAATGAGTGTCAGAGAGTTTCAGAGAGTTTCAGAGAGTGTCAGAGATTTTCTGAGAGTATCAGAGAGTGTCAAAGAGTTTCAGAGATTGTCAGAGAGTGTCAGAGAGTTTCAGACAGTTTCAGAGAATGTAGGAGAGTTTTTGAGAGTATCTGTGAGTGTAAGAGAGTGTCAGAGGTTTCTGAGTGTGTCAGAGAGTGTCACAGAGTGTCAGAGGCTGTCAGAGAGTGTCAGAGAGTTTCAAAGAGTTTCACAGAGTGTCAGAGAGTGTCAGAGAGTTTCAGAGAGATTATGAGAGTTTCACAGCGTGTCAGAGAATTTCAGCGAGCTTCAGAGAGTGTCAGAGTGTGTCTGAGAGTTTCAGAGAGTTTCTGAGAGTGTCACAGAGTTTCAGAGAATGTCTGAGAGTGTCAGAGAGTTTCAGACAGTTTCAGAGAGTGTCAAAGAGTTTCAGAGAGTGTCAGAGAGTTTCAGAGAGTGTCTGTGCGTGTCAGAGATTGCCAGAGAGTTTCTGAGAGTTTCTGAGTTTGTCAGAGAGTGTCAGAGAGTGTCAGAGAGTTTCAGAGAGTGTCACAGACTGTCAGAGAGTGTCAGAGAGATCGCAGAGAGTGTCAGAGAGTGTCAGAGAGCTTCAGAGAATGTCAGAGCGTTTCAGAGAGTGTCAGAGAGTGTCAAAGAGTTTCAGAGAGTTTCAGAGTGTGTCAGAGGGTTTCAGATTGTTTCAGAGAGTGTCTGAGAGTGTCAGAGTATTTCAGAGAGTGTCTGAGAGTGTCAGGGAGTTCCTGAGAGTTCCTGAGTGTGTCAGAGATTGTCAGAGATTTTCAGAGACTGTCAGAGAGTGTCAGAGAGCGTCAGAGATTGTCAGAGAGTGTCAGAGCGTTTCAGAGAATTTCAGAGATTTTCTGAGAGTTTCTGAGATTTTCTGAGAGTGTCAAAGAGTTTCAGAGAATGTCAGAGAGTGTCAGAGAGTGACAGAGAGTGTCAGAGAATGTCAGAGAGTTTCTGAGAGTTTTTGAGTGTTTCAGAGAGTGCCACAGAGTTTCAGAGAGTGTTACAGAGTGTCAGACAGTTTCAGAGAGTTTCTGAGAGTGTCAGAGAGTTTCAGAGATTTTCAGAGAGTGTCACAGAGTGTCATAGAGTTTCAGAGAGCTTCAGAGAGTGCCAGAGAGTGTCAGAGATTTTCAGAGAGTTTCAGAGAGTGTCAGACAGTGCCTGAGAGTTTTTGAGTGTTTCAGAAAGTGTCACAGAGTTTCAGAGAGTGTTACAGAGTGTCAGACAGTTTCAGAGAGTTTCAGAGAATTTCAGAGAGTGTCAGAGAGTTTCAGAGATTTTCAGAGAGTGTCACAGAGTGTCAGAGAGTTTCAGAGAGCTTCAGAGAGTGCCAGAGAGTGTCAGAGATTTTCAGAGAGTTTCAGAGAGTGTCAGACAGTGCCTGCGAGTGTCAGAGAGTGTCAAAGAGTTTCAGAGAGTGTCAGTGAGTGTCAGAGAGTGTCAGTGAGTTTCAGAGTGTCAGAGAGTGTAAAAGAGTTTCAGAGAGTGTCAGAGAGTTTCTGAGAGTTTCAGAAAGTTTCTGAGAGCTTCAGAGAATGTCAGAGAGTTTCAGAGAGTGTCAGAGAGTGTCAAAGAGTTTCAGAGAGTTTCAGAGTGTGTCAGAGGGTGTCACAGAGTGTCAGAGGCTGTCAGAGAGAGTCAGAGAGTTTCAATGAGTTTCACAGAGTGTCAGAGAGTGTCAGAGAGTTTCAGTGAGTATCAGAGAGTCTCAGAGAGTTTCAGAGAGTTTCAGAGAATGCAGGAGAGTTTGTGAGAGTATCTGTGAGTGTAAGAGAGTGTCAGAGGGTTCTGAGAGTTTCTGAGTGTGTCAGAGGGTGTCACAGAGTGTCAGAGACTGTCAGAGAGAGTCAGAGAGTTTCAATGAGTTTCACAGAGTGTCAGAGAGTGTCAGAGAGTTTCAGAGAGTGTCTGTGCGTGTCAGAGATTGCCAGAGAGTTTCTGAGAGTTTCTGAGTTTGTCAGAGAGTGTCAGAGAGTGTCAGAGAGTTTCAGAGAGTGTCACAGACTGTCAGAGAGTGTCAGAGAGATCGCAGAGAGTGTCTGAGAGTGTCAGAGAGCTTCAGAGAATGTCAGAGAGTTTCAGAGAGTGTCAGAGAGTTTCAGACAGTGTCAGAGAGTGTCAGAGAGTGTCAGAGAGTGTCAGAGAGCTTCAGAGAATGTCAGAGAGTTTCAGAGCGTTTCAGAGATTGTCAGAGAGTATCAGAGAGTGTCAAAGAGTTTCAGTGAGTATCAGTGAGTCTCAGAGAGTTTCTGAGAGTGTCAGAGAGTGCCAGAGAGTTTCTGAGAGTTTCTGAGTGTGTCGGAGAGTGTCAGAGAGTTTCAGGGTGTGTCACAAAGTGTCAGAGTGTGTCAGAGAGTGTCAGAGAGTTTCAGAGATTGTCAGAGAGTGTCAGAGAGGTTCAGAGAGATTCTGAGAGTTTCACAGCGTGTCAGAGAGTTTCAGAGAGCTTCAGAGAGTGTCAGAGTCTGTCTGAGAGTTTCAGAGAGTTTCTGAGAGTGTCAAAGAGTTTCAGAGAGTGCCAGAGAGTTTCAGAGATTGTCACAGACAGTCAGAGAGTGTCAGAGAGATTGCAGAGAGTGTCAGAGAGATTCAGAAAGCTTCAGAGAATGTCAGAGAGTTTCAGAGAGTTTCAGAGAGCTTCAGAGAGTGTCAGAGAGTGTCAGATAGTGACAGAGAGTTTCAATGAGTGTCAGAGAGTTTCAGAGAGTTTCAGAGAGTGTCAGAGATTTTCTGAGAGTATCAGAGAGTGTCAAAGAGTTTCAGAGATTGTCAGAGAGTGTCAGAGAGTTTCAGACAGTTTCAGAGAATGTAGGAGAGTTTCTGAGAGTATCTGTGAGTGTAAGAGAGTGTCAGAGGTTTCTGAGAGTTTCTGAGTGTGTCAGAGAGTGTCACAGAGTGTCAGAGGCTGTCAGAGAGTGTCAGAGAGTTTCAAAGAGTTTCACAGAGTGTCAGAGAGTGTCAGAGAGTTTCAGAGAGATTCTGAGAGTTTCACAGCGTGTCAGAGAATTTCAGCGAGCTTCAGAGAGTGTCAGAGTGTGTCTGAGAGTTTCAGAGAGTTTCTGAGAGTGTCAAGGAGTTTCAGAGAATGTCTGAGAGTGTCAGAGAGTTTCAGACAGTTTCAGAGAGTGTCAGAGAGTTTCAGAGAGTGTCAGAGAGTTTCAGAGAGTGTCTGTGCGTGTCAGAGATTGCCAGAGAGTTTCTGAGAGTTTCTGAGTTTGTCAGAGAGTGTCAGAGAGTGTCAGAGAGTTTCAGAGAGTGTCACAGACTGTCAGAGAGTGTCAGAGAGATCGCAGAGAGTGTCAGAGAGTGTCAGAGAGCTTCAGAGAATGTCAGAGAGTTTCAGAGAGTGTCAGAGAGTGTCAAAGAGTTTCAGAGAGTTTCAGAGTGTGTCAGAGGGTTTCAGATTGTTTCAGAGAGTGTCTGAGAGTGTCAGAGTATTTCAGAGAGTGTCCGAGAGTGTCAGGGAGTTCCTGAGAGTTCCTGAGTGTGTCAGAGATTGTCAGAGATTTTCAGAGACTGTCAGAGAGTGTCAGAGAGCGTCAGAGATTGTCAGAGAGTGTCAGAGCGTTTCAGAGAATTTCAGAGATTTTCTGAGAGTTTCTGAGATTTTCTGAGAGTGTCAAAGAGTTTCAGAGAATGTCAGAGAGTGTCAGAGAGTGACAGAGAGTGTCAGAGAATGTCAGAGAGTTTCTGAGAGTTTTTGAGTGTTTCAGAGAGTGCCACAGAGTTTCAGAGAGTGTTACAGAGTGTCAGACAGTTTCAGAGAGTTTCAGAGAGTTTCTGAGAGTGTCAGAGAGTTTCAGAGATTTTCAGAGAGTGTCACAGAGTGTCAGAGAGTTTCAGAGAGCTTCAGAGAGTGCCAGAGAGTGTCAGAGATTTTCAGAGAGTTTCAGAGAGTGTCAGACAGTGCCTGAGAGTTTTTGAGTGTTTCAGAGAGTGTCACAGAGTTTCAGAGAGTGTTACAGAGAGTCAGACAGTTTCAGAGAGTTTCAGAGAATTTCAGAGAGTGTCAGAGAGTTTCAGAGATTTTCAGAGAGTGTCACAGAGTGTCAGAGAGTTTCAGAGAGCTTCAGAGAGTGCCAGAGAGTGTCAGAGATTTTCAGAGAGTTTCAGAGAGTGTCAGACAGTGCCTGAGAGTGTCAGAGAGTGTCAAAGAGTTTCAGAGAGTGTCAGTGAGTGTCAGAGAGTGTCAGTGAGTTTCAGAGTGTCAGAGAGTGTAAAAGAGTTTCAGAGAGTGTCAAAGAGTTTCAGTGAGTATCAGAGAGTCTCAGAGAGTTTCAGAGAGTTTCAGAGAATGCAGGAGAGTTTGTGAGAGTATCTGTGAGTGTAAGAGAGTGTCAGAGGGTTCTGAGAGTTTCTGAGTGTTTCAGAGGGTGTCACAGAGTGTCAGAGAGTTTCAGAGAGTTTCAGAGAGATTCTGAGAGTTTCACAGCGTGTCAGAGAATTTCAGCGAGCTTCAGAGAGTGTCAGAGTGTGTCAGAGAGTTTCTGAGCGTTTTTGAGTGATTCAGAGAGTGTCACAGAGTTTCAGAGAGTGTTACAGAGTGTCAGACAGTTTCAGAGAGTTTCAGAGAATTTCAGAGAGTGTCAGAGAGTTTCAGAGATTTTCAGAGAGTGTCACAGAGTGTCAGAGAGTTTCAGAGAGCTTCAGAGAGTGCCAGAGAGTGTCAGAGATTTTCAGAGAGTTTCGGAGAGTGTCAGACAGTGCCTGAGAGTGTCAGAGAGTGTCAAAGAGTTTCAGAGAGTGTCAGTGAGTGTCAGAGAGTGTCAGTGACTTTCAGAGAGTGTCAGAGAGTGTACAAGAGTTTCAGAGAGCGTCAGAGTTTCAGAAAGTTTCTGAGAGTGTCAGAGAGTGCCAGAGAGTTTCTGAGAGTTTCTGAGTGTGTCAGAGAGTGTAAGAGAGTTTCAGGGTGTGTCACAAAGTGTCAGAGTGTGTCAGAGAGTTTCAGAGATTGTCAGAGAGGGTCAGAGAGTGTCATAGTGTGTCTGAGAGTTTCAGAGAGTTTCTGAGAGTGTCAAAGAGTTTCAGAGAGTGCCAGAGAGTTTCAGAGATTGTCACAGACAGTCAGAGAGTGTCAGAGAGATTGCAGAGAGTGTCAGAGAGATTCAGAAAGCTTCAGAGAATGTCAGAGAGTTTCAGAGAGTTTCAGAGAGCTTCAGAGAGTGTCAGAGAGTGTCAGAGAGTGTCAGATAGTGACAGAGAGTTTCAATGAGTGTCAGAGAGTTTCAGAGAGTTTCAGAGAGTGTCAGAGATTTTCTGAGAGTATCAGAGAGTATCAAAGAGTTTCAGAGATTGTCAGAGAGTGTCAGAGAGTTTCAGACAGTTTCAGAGAATGTAGGAGAGTTTCTGAGAGTATCTGTGAGTGTAAGAGAGTGTCAGAGGTTTCTGAGTGTGTCAGAGAGTGTCACAGAGTGTCAGAGGCTGTCAGAGAGTGTCAGAGAGTTTCAAAGAGTTTCACAGAGTGTCAGAGAGTGTCAGAGAGTTTCAGAGAGATTATGAGAGTTTCACAGCGTGTCAGAGAATTTCAGCGAGCTTCAGAGAGTGTCAGAGTGTGTCTGAGAGTTTCAGAGAGTTTCTGAGAGTGTCACAGAGTTTCAGAGAATGTCTGAGAGTGTCAGAGAGTTTCAGACAGTTTCAGAGAGTGTCAGAGAGTTTCAGAGAGTGTCAGAGAGTTTCAGAGAGTGTCTGTGCGTGTCGGAGATTGCCAGAGAGTTTCTGAGAGTTTCTGAGTTTGTCAGAGAGTGTCAGAGAGTGTCAGAGAGTTTCAGAGAGTGTCACAGACTGTCAGAGAGTGTCAGAGAGATCGCAGAGAGTGTCAGAGAGTGTCAGAGAGCTTCAGAGAATGTCAGAGCGTTTCAGAGAGTGTCAGAGAGTGTCAAAGAGTTTCAGAGAGTTTCAGAGTGTGTCAGAGGGTTTCAGATTGTTTCAGAGAGTGTCTGAGAGTGTCAGAGTATTTCAGAGAGTGTCTGAGAGTGTCAGGGAGTTCCTGAGAGTTCCTGAGTGTGTCAGAGATTGTCAGAGATTTTCAGAGACTGTCAGAGAGTGTCAGAGAGCGTCAGAGATTGTCAGAGAGTGTCAGAGCGTTTCAGAGAATTTCAGAGATTTTCTGAGAGTTTCTGAGATTTTCTGAGAGTGTCAAAGAGTTTCAGAGAATGTCAGAGAGTGTCAGAGAGTGACAGAGAGTGTCAGAGAATGTCAGAGAGTTTCTGAGAGTTTTTGAGTGTTTCAGAGAGTGCCACAGAGTTTCAGAGAGTGTTACAGAGTGTCAGACAGTTTCAGAGAGTTTCTGAGAGTGTCAGAGAGTTTCAGAGATTTTCAGAGAGTGTCACAGAGTGTCATAGAGTTTCAGAGAGCTTCAGAGAGTGCCAGAGAGTGTCAGAGATTTTCAGAGAGTTTCAGAGAGTGTCAGACAGTGCCTGAGAGTTTTTGAGTGTTTCAGAAAGTGTCACAGAGTTTCAGAGAGTGTTACAGAGTGTCAGACAGTTTCAGAGAGTTTCAGAGAATTTCAGAGAGTGTCAGAGAGTTTCAGAGATTTTCAGAGAGTGTCACAGAGTGTCAGAGAGTTTCAGAGAGCTTCAGAGAGTGCCAGAGAGTGTCAGAGATTTTCAGAGAGTTTCAGAGAGTGTCAGACAGTGCCTGCGAGTGTCAGAGAGTGTCAAAGAGTTTCAGAGAGTGTCAGTGAGTGTCAGAGAGTGTCAGTGAGTTTCAGAGTGTCAGAGAGTGTAAAAGAGTTTCAGAGAGTGTCAGAGAGTTTCTGAGAGTTTCAGAAAGTTTCTGAGAGCTTCAGAGAATGTCAGAGAGTTTCAGAGAGTGTCAGAGAGTGTCAAAGAGTTTCAGAGAGTTTCAGAGTGTGTCAGAGGGTGTCACAGAGTGTCAGAGGCTGTCAGAGAGAGTCAGAGAGTTTCAATGAGTTTCACAGAGTGTCAGAGAGTGTCAGAGAGTTTCAGTGAGTATCAGAGAGTCTCAGAGAGTTTCAGAGAGTTTCAGAGAATGCAGGAGAGTTTGTGAGAGTATCTGTGAGTGTAAGAGAGTGTCAGAGGGTTCTGAGAGTTTCTGAGTGTGTCAGAGGGTGTCACAGAGTGTCAGAGACTGTCAGAGAGAGTCAGAGAGTTTCAATGAGTTTCACAGAGTGTCAGAGAGTGTCAGAGAGTTTCAGAGAGTGTCTGTGCGTGTCAGAGATTGCCAGAGAGTTTCTGAGAGTTTCTGAGTTTGTCAGAGAGTGTCAGAGAGTGTCAGAGAGTTTCAGAGAGTGTCACAGACTGTCAGAGAGTGTCAGAGAGATCGCAGAGAGTGTCTGAGAGTGTCAGAGAGCTTCAGAGAATGTCAGAGAGTTTCAGAGAGTGTCAGAGAGTTTCAGACAGTGTCAGAGAGTGTCAGAGAGTGTCAGAGAGTGTCAGAGAGCTTCAGAGAATGTCAGAGAGTTTCAGAGCGTTTCAGAGATTGTCAGAGAGTATCAGAGAGTGTCAAAGAGTTTCAGTGAGTATCAGTGAGTCTCAGAGAGTTTCAGAGAGTTTCAGAGAATGCAGGAGAGTTTGTGAGAGTATCTGTGAGTGTAAGAGAGTGTCAGAGGGTTCTGAGAGTTTCTGAGTGTTTCAGAGGGTGTCACAGAGTGTCAGAGACTGTCAGAGAGAGTCAGAGAGTTTCAATGAGTTTCACAGAGTGTCAGAGAGTGTCAGAGAGTTTCAGAGAGATTCTGAGAGTTTCACAGCGTGTCAGAGAATTTCAGCGAGCTTCAGAGAGTGTCAGAGTGTGTCAGAGAGTTTCTGAGAGTTTTTGAGTGATTCAGAGAGTGTCACAGAGTTTCAGAGAGTGTTACAGAGTGTCAGACAGTTTCAGAGAGTTTCAGAGAATTTCAGAGAGTGTCAGAGATTTTCAGAGAGTGTCACAGAGTGCCAGAGAGTTTCAGAGAGCTTCAGAGAGTGCCAGAGAGTGTCAGAGATTTTCAGAGAGTTTCAGAGAGTGTCAGACAGTGCCTGAGAGTGTCAGAGAGTGTCAAAGAGTTTCAGAGAGTGTCAGTGAGTGTCAGAGAGTGTCAGTGAGTTTCAGAGAGTGTCAGAGAGTGTACAAGAGTTTCAGAGAGTGTCAGAGTTTCAGAAAGTTTCTGAGTGTCAGAGAGTGCCAGAGAGTTTCTGAGAGTTTCTGAGTGTGTCGGAGAGTGTCAGAGAGTTTCAGGGTGTGTCACAAAGTGTCAGAGTGTGTCAGAGAGTTTCAGAGATTGTCAGAGAGGGTCAGAGAGTTTCAGAGAGATTCTGAGAGTTTCGCAGCGTGTCAGAGAGTTTCAGAGAGCTTCAGAGAGTGTCAGAGTCTGTCTGAGAGTTTCAGAGAGTTTCTGAGAGTGTCAAAGAGTTTCAGAGAGTGCCAGAGAGTTTCAGAGATTGTCACAGACAGTCAGAGAGTGTCAGAGAGATTGCAGAGAGTGTCAGAGAGATTCAGAAAGCTTCAGAGAATGTCAGAGAGTTTCAGAGAGTTTCAGAGAGCTTCAGAGAGTGTCAGAGAGTGTCAGAGAGTGTCAGATAGTGACAGAGAGTTTCAATGAGTGTCAGAGAGTTTCAGAGAGTTTCAGAGAGTGTCAGAGATTTTCTGAGAGTATCAGAGAGTGTCAAAGAGTTTCAGAGATTGTCAGAGAGTGTCAGAGAGTTTCAGACAGTTTCAGAGAATGTAGGAGAGTTTCTGAGAGTATCTGTGAGTGTAAGAGAGTGTCAGAGGTTTCTGAGTGTGTCAGAGAGTGTCACAGAGTGTCAGAGGCTGTCAGAGAGTGTCAGAGAGTTTCAAAGAGTTTCACAGAGTGTCAGAGAGTTTCAGAGAGTGTCAGAGAGTGTCACGGAGTTTCAGAGAATGTCTGAGAGTGTCAGAGAGTTTCAGACAGTTTCATAGAGTGTCAGAGAGTTTCAGAGAGTGTCAGAGAGTTTCAGAGAGTGTCTGTGCGTGTCAGAGATTGCCAGAGAGTTTCTGAGAGTTTCTGAGTTTGTCAGAGAGCGTCAGAGAGTGTCAGAGAGTTTCAGAGAGTGTCACAGACTGTCAGAGAGTGTCAGAGAGATCGCAGAGAGTGTCAGAGAGTGTCAGAGAGCTTCAGAGAATGTCAGAGAGTTTCAGAGAGTGTCAGAGAGTGTCAAAGAGTTTCAGAGAGTTTCAGAGTGTGTCAGAGGGTTTCAGATTGTTTCAGAGAGTGTCTGAGAGTGTCAGAGTATTTCAGAGAGTGTCTGAGAGTGTCAGGGAGTTCCTGAGAGTTCCTGAGTGTGTCAGAGATTGTCAGAGATTTTCAGAGACTGTCAGAGAGTGTCAGAGAGCGTCAGAGATTGTCAGAGAGTGTCAGAGCGTTTCAGAGAATTTCAGAGATTTTCTGAGAGTTTCTGAGATTTTCTGAGAGTGTCAAAGAGTTTCAGAGAATGTCAGAGAGTGTCAGAGAGTGACAGAGAGTGTCAGAGAATGTCAGAGAGTTTCTGAGAGTTTTTGAGTGTTTCAGAGAGTGCCACAGAGTTTCAGAGAGTGTTACAGAGTGTCAGACAGTTTCAGAGAGTTTCAGAGAGTTTCTGAGAGTGTCAGAGAGTTTCAGAGATTTTCAGAGAGTGTCACAGAGTGTCAGAGAGTTTCAGAGAGCTTCAGAGAGTGCCAGAGAGTGTCAGAGATTTTCAGAGAGTTTCAGAGAGTGTCAGACAGTGCCTGAGAGTTTTTGAGTGTTTCAGAGAGTGTCACAGAGTTTCAGAGAGTGTTACAGAGTGTCAGACAGTTTCAGAGAGTTTCAGAGAATTTCAGAGAGTGTCAGAGAGTTTCAGAGATTTTCAGAGAGTGTCACAGAGTGTCAGAGAGTTTCAGAGAGCTTCAGAGAGTGCCAGAGAGTGTCAGAGATTTTCAGAGAGTTTCAGAGGGTGTCAGACAGTGCCTGAGAGTGTCAGAGAGTGTCAAAGAGTTTCAGAGAGTGTCAGTGAGTGTCAGAGAGTGTCAGTGAGTTTCAGAGTGTCAGAGAGTGTAAAAGAGTTTCAGAGAGTGTCAGAGAGTTTCAGAAAGTTTCTGAGAGCTTCAGAGAATGTCAGAGAGTTTCAGAGAGTGTCAGAGAGTGTCAAAGAGTTTCAGAGAGTTTCAGAGTGTGTCAGAGGGTGTCACAGAGTGTCAGAGGCTGTCAGAGAGAGTCAGAGAGTTTCAATGAGTTTCACAGAGTGTCAGAGAGTGTCAGAGAGTTTCAGTGAGTATCAGAGAGTCTCAGAGAGTTTCAGAGAGTTTCAGAGAATGCAGGAGAGTTTGTGAGAGTATCTGTGAGTGTAAGAGAGTGTCAGAGGGTTCTGAGAGTTTCTGAGTGTGTCAGAGGGTGTCACAGAGTGTCAGAGACTGTCAGAGAGAGTCAGAGATTTTCAATGAGTTTCACAGAGTGTCAGAGAGTGTCAGAGAGTTTCAGAGAGATTCTGAGAGTTTCACAGCGTGTCAGAGAATTTCAGCGAGCTTCAGAGAGTGTCAGAGTGTGTCAGAGAGTTTCTGAGAGTTTTTGAGTGTTTCAGAGAGTGCAACAGAGTTTCAGAGAGTGTTACAGAGTGTCAGACAGTTTCAGAGAGTTTCAGAGATTTTCAGAGAGTGTCACAGAGTGTCAGAGGGTTTCAGAGAGCTTCAGAGAGTGCCAGAGAGTGTCAGAGAGTGTCAAAGAGTTTCAGAGAGTGTCAGTGAGTGTCAGAGAGTGTAAAAGAGTTTCAGAGAGTGTCAGAGTGTTTCAGAGAGTTTCAGAAAGTTTCAGAGATTGTCAGAGAGTTTCAGAGAGTTTCAGAGAGATTCTGAGAGTTTCACAGCGTGTCAGAGAGTTTCAGAGAGCTTCAGAGAGTGTCAGAGTGTGTCTGAGTGTTTCAGAGCGTTTCTGAGAGTGTCAAAGAGTTTCAGAGAGTGCCAGAGAGTTTCAGAGAGTGTCACAGACAGTCAGAGAGTGTCAGAGAGATTGCAGAGAGTGTCAGAGAGATTCAGAAAGCTTCAGAGAATGTCAGAGAGTTTCAGAGAGTTTCAGAGAGCTTCAGAGAGTGTCAGAGAGTGTCAGATAGTGACAGAGAGTTTCAATGAGTGTCAGAGAGTTTCAGAGAGTTTCAGAGAGTGTCAGAGATTTTCTGAGAGTATCAGAGAGTGTCAAAGAGTTTCAGAGATTGTCAGAGAGTGTCAGAGAGTTTCAGACAGTTTCAGAGAATGTAGGAGAGTTTCTGAGAGTATCTGTGAGTGTAAGAGAGTGTCAGAGGTTTCTGAAAGTTTCTGAGTGTGTCAGAGAGTGTCACAGAGTGTCAGAGGCTGTCAGAGAGTGTCAGAGAGTTTCAAAGAGTTTCACAGAGTGTCAGAGAGTGTCAGAGAGTTTCAGAGAGATTCTGAGAGTTTCACAGCGTGTCAGAGAATTTCAGCGAGCTTCAGAGAGTGTCAGAGTGTGTCTGAGAGTTTCAGAGAGTTTCTGAGAGTGTCAAAGAGTTTCAGAGAATGTCTGAGAGTGTCAGAGAGTTTCAGACAGTTTCAGAGAGTGTCAGAGATTTTCAGAGAGTGTCAGAGAGTTTCAGAGAGTGTCTGTGCGTGTCAGAGATTGCCAGAGAGTTTCTGAGAGTTTCTGAGTTTGTCAGAGAGTGTCAGAGAGTGTCAGAGAGTTTCAGAGAGTGTCACAGACCGTCAGAGAGTGTCAGAGAGATCGCAGAGAGTTTCAGAGAGTGTCAGAGAGCTTCAGAGAATGTCAGAGAGTTTCAGAGAGTGTCAGAGAGTGTCAAAGAGTTTCAGAGAGTTTCAGAGTGTGTCAGAGGGTTTCAGATTGTTTCAGAGAGTGTCTGAGAGCGTCAGAGTATTTCAGAGAGTGTCTGAGAGTGTCAGGGAGTTCCTGAGAGTTCCTGAGTGTGTCAGAGATTGTCAGAGATTTTCAGAGACTGTCAGACAGTGCCTGAGAGTTTTTGAGTGTTTCAGAGAGTGTCACACAGTTTCAGAGAGTGTTACAGAGTGTCAGACAGTTTCAGAGAGTTTCAGAGAATTTCAGAGAGTGTCAGAGAGTTTCAGAGATTTTCAGAGAGTGTCACAGAGTGTCAGAGAGTTTCAGAGAGCTTCAGAGAGTGCCAGAGAGTGTCAGAGATTTTCAGAGAGTTTCAGAGAGTGTCAGACAGTGCCTGAGAGTGTCAGAGAGTGTCAAAGAGTTTCAGAGAGTGTCAGTGAGTGTCAGAGAGTGTCAGTGAGTTTCAGAGAGTGTCAGAGAGTGTAAAAGGGTTTCAGAGAGTGTCAGAGAGTTTCGGAGAGTTTCAGAAAGTTTCTGAGAGCTTCAGAGAATGTCAGAGAGTTTCAGAGAGTGTCAGAGAGTGTCAAAGAGTTTCAGAGAGTTTCAGAGTGTGTCAGAGGGTTTCAGATTGTTTCAGAGAGCGTCTGAGAATGTCAGAGTATTTCAGAGAGTGTCTGGGAGTGTCAGGGAGTTTCTGAGAGTTTCTGAGTGTGTCAGAGAGTGTCAGAGAGTTTCAGGGAGTGTCACAAAATGTCAGAGTGTGTCAGAGAGTGTCAGAGAGCTTCAGAGATTGTCAGAGAGGGTCAGAGAGATTCTGAGAGTTTCACAGCGTGTCAGAGAGATTCAGAGAGCTTCAGAGAGTGTCAGAGTGTGTCTGAGAGTTTCAGAGAGTTTCTGAGAGTGTCAAAGAGTTTCAGAGAGTGCCAGAGAGTTTCAGAGAGTGTCACAGACAGTCAGAGAGTGTCAGAGAGATTGCAGAGAGTGTCAGAGAGATTCAGAATGCTTCAGAGAATGTCAGAGAGTTTCAGAGAGTTTCAGAGAGCTTCAGAGAGTGTCAGAGAGTGTCAGATAGTGACAGAGAGTTTCAATGAGTGTCAGAGAGTTGCAGAGAGTTTCAGAGAGTGTCAGAGATTTTCTGAGAGTATCAGAGAGTGTCAAAGAGTTTCAGAGATTGTCAGAGAGTGTCAGAGAGTTTCAGACAGTTTCAGAGAATGTAGGAGAGTTTCTGAGAGTATCTGTGAGTGTAAGAGAGTGTCAGAGGTTTCTGAGAGTTTCTGAGTGTGTCAGAGAGTGTCACAGAGTGTCAGAGGCTGTCAGAGAGTGTCAGAGAGTTTCAAAGAGTTTCACAGAGTGTCAGAGAGTGTCAGAGAGTTTCAGAGAGATTCTGAGAGTTTCACAGCGTGTCAGAGAATTTCAGCGAGCTTCAGAGAGTGTCAGAGTGTGTCTGAGAGTTTCAGAGAGTTTCTGAGAGTGTCAAAGAGTTTCAGAGAATGTCTGAGAGTGTCAGAGAGTTTCAGACAGTTTCAGAGAGTGTCAGAGAGTTTCAGCGAGTGTCAGAGAGTTTCAGAGAGTGTCTGTGCGTGTCAGAGATTGCCAGAGAGTTTCTGAGAGTTTCTGAGTTTGTCAGAGAGAGTCAGAGAGTGTCAGAGAGTTTCAGAGAGTGTCACAGACTGTCAGAGAGTGTCAGAGAGATCGCAGAGAGTGTCAGAGAGTGTCAGAGATCTTCAGAGAATGTCAGAGAGTTTCAGAGAGTGTCAGAGAGTGTCAAAGAGTTTCAGAGAGTTTCAGAGTGTGTCAGAGGGTTTCAGATTGTTTCAGAGATTGTCTGTGAGTGTCAGAGTATTTCAGAGAGTGTCTGAGAGTGTCAGGGAGTTCCTGAGAGTTCCTGAGTGTGTCAGAGATTGTCAGAGATTTTCAGAGACAGTCAGAGAGTGTCAGAGAGTGTCAGAGATTGTCAGAGAGTGTCAGAGCGTTTCAGAGAATTTCAGAGATTTTCTGAGAGTTTCTGAGATTTTCTGAGAGTGTCAAAGAGTTTCAGAGAATGTCAGAGAGTGTCAGAGAGTGACAGAGGCTGTCAAAGAGTGTCAGAGAGTTTCAAAGAGTTTCACAGAGTATCAGAGATTGTCAGAGAGTTTCAGAGAGATTCTGAGAGTTTCACAGCGTGTCAGAGAATTTCAGCGAGCTTCAGAGAGTGTCAGAGTGTGTCTGAGAGTTTCAGAGAGTTTCTGAGAGTGTCAAAGAGTTTCAGAGAATGTCTGAGAGTGTCAGAGAGTTTCAGACAGTTTCAGAGAGTGTCAGAGAGTGTCAGAGAGTTTCAGAGAGTGTCAGAGAGTTTCAGAGAGTGTCTGTGCGTGTCAGAGATTGCCAGAGAGTTTCTGAGAGTTTCTGAGTTTGTCAGAGAGTGTCAGAGAGTGTCAGAGAGTTTCAGAGAGTGTCACAGACTGTCAGAGAGTGTCAGAGAGGTGCAGAGAGTGTCAGAGAGTTTCAGAGAGTGTCTGTGCGTGTCAGAGATTGCCAGAGAGTTTCTGAGAGTTTCTGAGTTTGTCAGAGAGTGTCAGAGAGTGTCAGAGAGTTTCAGAGAGTGTCACAGACTGTCAGCGAGTGTCAGAGAGATTGCAGAGAGTGTCAGAGAGTGTCAGAGAGCTTCAGAGAATGTCAGAGAGTTTCAGAGAGTGTCAGAGAGTGTCAGAGAGTGTCAGAGCGTTTCAGAGAGTCTCAGAGAGTGTCAGAGAGTGTCAGAGCGTTTCAGAGAGTGTCAGAGAGTGTCAGAGAGTGGCTGAGAGTGTCAGAGATTGCCAGAGAGTTTCTGAGAGTTTCTCAGTGTGTCAGAGCGTGTCAGAGATTGTCAGAGAGTTTCAGAGAGTGTCACAGACTGTCAGAGCGTGTCAGAGAGATTGCAGAGAGTGTCAGAGAGTGTCAGAGAGCTTCAGAGAATGTCAGAGAGTTTCAGAGCGTTTCAGAGAGCTTCAGAGAGTGTCAGAGAGTGTCAGATAGTGACAGAGAGTTTCAATGAGTGTCAGAGAGTTTCAGAGAGTGTCAGAGATTTTCTGAGAGTATCAGAGAGTGTCAAAGAGTTTCAGTGAGTATCAGAGAGTCTCAGAGAGTTTCAGAGAGTTTCAGAGAATGCAGGAGAGTTTCTGAGAGTATCTGTGAATGTAAGAGAGTGTCAGAGGGTTCTGAGAGTTTCTGAGTGTGTCAGAGGGTGTCACAGAGTGTCAGAGACTGTCAGAGAGAGTCAGAGAGTTTCAATGAGTTTCACAGAGTGTCAGAGAGTGTCAAAGAGTTTCAGAGAGTGCCAGAGAGTTTCAGAGAGTGTCACAGACAGTCAGAGAGTGTCAGAGAGATTGCAGAGTGTGTCAGAGAGATTCAGAAAGCTTCAGAGAATGTCAGAGAGTTTCAGAGAGTTTCAGAGAGCTTCAGAGAGTGTCAGAGAGTGTCAGATAGTGACAGAGAGTTTCAATGAGTGTCAGAGAGTTTCAGAGATTTTCAGAGAGTGTCAGAGATATTCTGAGAGTTTCAGAGAGCTTCAGAGAGTGTCAGAGAGTGTCAGATAGTGACAGAGAGTTTCAATGAGTGTCAAAGAGTTTCAGAGATTGTCAGAGAGTGTCAGAGAGTTTCAGACAGTTTCAGAGAATGTAGGAGAGTTTCTGAGAGTATCTGTGAGTGTAAGAGAGTGTCAGAGGTTTCTGAGAGTTTCTGAGTGTGTCAGAGAGTGTCACAGGGTGTCAGAGGCTGTCAGAGAGTGTCAGGGAGTTTCAAAGAGTTTCACAGAGTGTCAGAGAGTGTCAGAGAGTTTCAGTGAGATTCTGAGAGTTTCACAGCGTGTCAGAGAATGTCAGTGAGCTTCAGAGAGTGTCAGAGTGTGTCTGAGAGTTTCAGAGAGTTTCTGAGAGTGTCAAAGAGTTTCAGAGAATGTCTGAGAGTGTCAGAGAGTTTCAGAGGGTGTCAGAGAGTTTCAGAGAGTGTCTGTGCGTGTCAGAGATTGCCAGAGAGTTTCTGAGAGCTTCTGAGTTTGTCAGAGAGTGTCAGAGAGTGTCAGAGAGTTTCAGAGAGTGTCACAGACTGTCAGAGAGATCGCAGGGAGTGTCAGAGAGTGTCAGAGAGCTTCAGAGAATGTCAGAGAGTTTCAGAGCGTTTCAGAGAGCTTCAGAGAGTGTCAGAGAGTGTCAAAGAGTTTCAGTGAGTATCAGAGTCTCAGAGAGTTTCAGAGAGTTTCAGAGAATGCAGGAGAGTTTCTGAGAGTATCTGTGAGTGTAAGAGAGTGTCAGAGGGTTCTGAGACTTTCTGAGTGTGTCAGAGGGTGTCACAGAGTGTCAGAGACTGTCAGAGAGAGTCAGAGATTTTCAGAGACAGTCAGAGAGTTTCAGAGAGTGTCAGAGATTTTCTGAGAGTGTCAGAGAGTGTCAAAGAGTTTCAGTGAGTATCAGAGAGTGTCAGAGAGTTTCAGAGAGTTTCAGAGAATGCAGGAGTGTTTCTGAGAGTATCAGTGAGTGTAAGAGAGTGTCAGAGTGTTCTGAGAGTTTCTGAGTGTGTCAGAGGGTGTCACAGAGTGTCAGAGACTGTCAGAGAGAGTCAGAGAGTTTCAATGAGTTTCACAGAGTGTCAGAGAGTGTCAGAGAGTTTCAGAGAGATTCTGAGAGTTTCACAGCGTGTCAGAGAATTTCAGCGAGCTTCAGAGAGTGTCAGAGTATGTCTGAGAGTTTCAGAGAGTTTCTGAGAGTGTCAAAGAGTTTCAGAGATGTCTGAGAGTGTCAGAGAGTTTCAGACAGTTTCAGAGAGTGTCAAAGAGTGTCAGAGAGTTTCAGAGAGTGTCAGAGAGTTTCAGAGAGTGTCTGTGCGTGTCAGAGATTGCCAGAGAGTTTCTGAGAGTTTCTGAGTTTGTCAGAGAGTGTCAGAGAGTGTCAGAGAGTTTCAGAGAGTGTCACAGACTGTCAGAGAGTGTCAGAGAGATCGCAGAGAGTGTCAGAGAGTGTCAGAGAGCTTCAGAGAATGTCAGAGAGTTTCAGAGAGTGTCAGAGAGTGTCAGAGAGTTTCAGACAGTGTCAGAGAGTGTCAGAGAGTGTCAGAGCGTGTCAGAGAGCTTCAGAGAATGTCAGAGAGTTTCAGAGCGTTTCAGAGATTGTCAGAGAGTATCAGAGAGTGTCAAAGAGTTTCAGTGAGTATCAGAGAGTCTCAGAGAGTTTCAGAGAGTTTCAGAGAATGCAGGAGAGTTTGTGAGAGTATCTGTGAATGTAAGAGAGTGTCAGAGGGTTCTGAGACTTTCTGAGCGTGTCAGAGGGTGTCACAGAGTGTCAGAGACTGTCAGAGAGTGTCAGAGAGTTTCAAAGAGTTTCACAGAGTGTCAGAGAGTGTCAGAGAGTTTCAGAGAGATTCTGAGAGTTTCACAGCGCGTCAGAGAATTTCAGCGAGCTTCAGAGCGTGTCAGAGTGTGTCTGAGAGTTTCAGAGAGTTTCTGAGAGTGTCAAAGAGTTTCAGAGAATGTCTGAGAGTGTCAGAGAGTTTCAGAGAGTGTCAGAGAGTTTCAGAGAGTGTCTGTGCGTGTCAGAGATTGCCAGAGAGTTTCTGAGAGTTTCTGAGTTTGTCAGAGAGTGTCAGAGAGTGTCAGAGAGTTTCAGAGAGTGTCACAGACTGTCAGAGAGTGTCAGAGAGATCGCAGGGAATGTCAGAGAGTGTCAGAGAGCTTCAGAGAATGTCAGAGAGTTTCAGAGCGTTTCAGAGAGCTTCAGAGAGTGTCAGAGAGTGTCAAAGAGTTTCAGTGAGTATCAGAGAGTCTCAGAGAGTTTCAGAGAGTTTCAGAGAATGCAGGAGAGTTTCTGAGAGTATCTGTGAGTGTAAGAGAGTGTCAGAGGGTTCTGAGACTTTCTGAGTGTGTCAGAGGGTGTCACAGAGTGTCAGAGACTGTCAGAGAGAGTCAGAGAGTTTCAATGAGTGTCAGAGAGTTTCAGAGAGTGTCAGAGATTTTCTGAGAGTGTCAGAGAGTGTCAAAGAGTTTCAGTGAGTATCAGAGAGTGTCAGAGAGTTTCAGAGAGTTTCAGAGAATGCAGGAGTGTTTCTGAGAGTATCAGTGAGTGTAAGAGAGTGTCAGAGTGTTCTGAGAGTTTCTGAGTGTGTCAGAGGGTGTCACAGAGTGTCAGAGAGTTTCAGGGAGTCTAACAAAGTGTCAGAGAGTGTCAGAGAGTGTCAGAGAGTTTCAGAGAGTGTCAGAGAGGGTCAGAGAGTTTCAGAGAGTTTCTGAGATTGTCACAGCGTGTCAGAGAGTGTCAGAGAGATTGCAGAGAGTGTCAGAGCGTGTCAGAGAACTTCAGAGAGTTTCAGAGAGTTTCAGAGAGTTTCAGAGAGCTTCAGAGAGTTTCAGAGAGTTTCAGAGAGTGTCAGAGATTGTCTGAGAGTTTCAGAGATTGTCAAAGAGTTTCAGAGAGTGTCAGAGAGTGTCAGAGAGATTCAGAGAATGTCAGAGAGTGTCAGAGAGTGTCTGAGAGTTTCAGAGAGTTTCAGAGAATGTCAGAGAGTGTCAGAGAGTGTCAGAGAATGCAGGAGTGTTTCTGAGAGTATCAGTGAGTGTAAGAGAGTGTCAGAGTGTTCTGAGAGTTTCTGAGTGTGTCAGAGGGTGTCACAGAGTGTCAGAGACTGTCAGAGAGAGTCAGAGAGTTTCAATGAGTTTCACAGCGTGTCAGAGAATTTCAGCGAGCTTCAGAGAGTGTCAGAGTATGTCTGAGAGTTTCAGAGAGTTTCTGAGAGTGTCAAAGAGTTTCAGAGATGTCTGAGAGTGTCAGAGAGTTTCAGACAGTTTCAGAGAGTGTCAAAGAGTGTCAGAGAGTTTCAGAGAGTGTCAGAGAGTTTCAGAGAGTGTCTGTGCGTGTCAGAGATTGCCAGAGAGTTTCTGAGAGTTTCTGAGTTTGTCAGAGAGTGTCAGAGAGTGTCAGAGAGTTTCAGAGAGTGTCACAGACTGTCAGAGAGTGTCAGAGAGATCGCAGAGAGTGTCAGAGAGTGTCAGAGAGCTTCAGAGAATGTCAGAGAGTTTCAGAGAGTGTCAGAGAGTGTCAGAGAGTTTCAGACAGTGTCAGAGAGTGTCAGAGAGTGTCAGAGAGCTTCAGAGAATGTCAGAGAGTTTCAGAGCGTTTCAGAGATTGTCAGAGAGTATCAGAGAGTGTCAAAGAGTTTCAGTGAGTATCAGAGAGTCTCAGAGAGTTTCAGAGAGTTTCAGAGAATGCAGGAGAGTTTGTGAGAGTATCTGTGAGTGTAAGAGAGTGTCAGAGGGTTCTGAGAGTTTCTGAGCGTGTCAGAGGGTGTCACCGAGTGTCAGAGACTGTCAGAGAGAGTCAGAGAGTTTCAATGAGTTTGACAGAGTGTCAGAGAGTGTCAGAGAGTTTCAGAGAGATTCCGAGAGTTTCACAGCGTGTCAGAGAATTTCAGCGAGCTTCAGAGAGTGTCAGAGTGTGTCAGAGAGTTTCTGAGAGTTTTTGAGTGTTTCAGAAAGTGTCACAGAGTTTCAGAGAGTGTTACAGAGTGTCAGACAGTTTCAGAGAGTTTCAGAGAATTTCAGAGAGTGTCAGAGAGTTTCAGAGATTTTCAGAGAGTGTCACAGAGTGTCAGAGAGTTTCAGAGAGCTTCAGAGAGTGCCAGAGAGTGTCAGAGATTTTCAGAGAGTTTCAGAGAGTGTCAGACAGTGCCTGAGAGTGTCAGAGAGATCGCAGAGAGTGTCAAAGAGTGTCAGAGAGCTTCAGAGAATGTCAGAGAGTTTCAGAGAGTGTCAGAGAGTGTAAAAGAGTTTCAGACAGTGTCAGAGATTGTCGGAGAGTGTCAGAGAGTGTCAGAGAGCTTCAGAGAATGTCAGAGAGTTTCAGAGCGTTTCAGAGATTGTCAGAGAGTATCAGAGAGTGTCAAAGAGTTTCAGTGAGTATCAGAGAGTCTCAGAGAGTTTCAGAGAGTTTCAGAGAATGCAGGAGAGTTTGTGAGAGTATCTGTGAGTGTCAGAGAGTGTCAGAGAGTTTCAGAGAGTGTCACAGACTGTCAGAGAGTGTCAGAGAGATCGCAGAGAGTGTCAGAGAGCTTCAGAGAATGTCAGAGAGTTTCAGAGAGTGTCAGAGAGTGTCAAAGAGTTTCAGAGAGTTTCAGAGTGTGTCAGAGGGTTTTAGATTGTTTCAGAGAGTGTCTGAGAGTGTCAGAGTATTTCAGAGAGTGTCTGAGAGTGTCAGGGAGTTCCTGAGAGTTCCTGAGTGTGTCAGAGATTGTCAGAGATTTTCAGAGACTGTCAGAGAGTGTCAGAGAGCGTCAGAGATTGTCAGAGAGTGTCAGAGCGTTTCAGAGAATTTCAGACATTTTCTGAGAGTTTCTGAGATTTTCTGAGAGTGTCAAAGAGTTTCAGAGAATGTCAGAGTGTCAGAGAGTGACAGCGAGTGTCAGAGAATGTCAGAGAGTTTCTGAGAGTTTTTGAGTGTTTCAGAGAGTGCCACAGAGTTTCAGAGAGTGTTACAGAGTGTCAGAAAGTTTCAGAGAGTTTCAGAGAGTTTCTGAGAGTGTCAGAGAGTTTCAGAGATTTTCAGAGAGTGTCACAGAGTGTCAGAGAGTTTCAGAGAGCTTCAGAGAGTGCCAGAGAGTGTCAGAGATTTTCAGAGAGTTTCAGAGAGTGTCAGACAGTGCCTGAGAGTTTTTGAGTGTTTCAGAGAGTGTCACAGAGTTTCAGAGAGTGTTACAGAGTGTCAGACAGTTTCAGAGAACTTCAGAGAGTGCCAGAGAGTGTCAGAGATTTTCAGAGAGTTTCAGAGAGTGTCAGACAGTTCCTGAGAGTGTCAGAGAGTGTCAAAGAGTTTCAGAGAGTGTCAGTGAGTGTCAGAGAGTGTCAGAGAGTTTCAGAGAGTGTCAGAGAGTGTAAAAGAGTTTCAGAGAGTGTCAGAGAGTTTCAGAGAGTTTCAGACAGTTTCTGAGAGCTTCAGAGAATGTCAGAGAGTTTCAGAGAGTGTCAGAGAGTGTCAAAGAGTTTCAGAGAGTTTCAGAGTGTGTCAGAGGGTTTCAGATTGTTTCAGAGAGTGTCTGAGAGTGTCAGAGAGTTTCAGAGATTGTCAGAGAGGGTCAGAGAGTTTCAGAGAGATTCTGAGAGTTTCACAGCGTGTCAGAGAGTTTCAGAGAGCTTCAGAGGCTGTCAGAGAGTGTCAGAGAGTTTCAAAGAGTTTCACAGAGTGTCAGAGAGTGCCAGAGAGTTTCTAAGAGTTTCTGAGTGTGTCGGAGAGTGTCAGAGAGTTTCAGGGAGTGTCACAAAGTGTCAGAGTGTGTCAGAGAGTGTCAGAGAGTTTCAGAGAGTGTCAGAGAGTTTCAGAGAGTGTCAGAGAGTTTCAGAGAGTGTCTGTGCGTGTCAGAGATTGCCAGAGAGTTTCTGAGAGTTTCTGAGTTTGTCAGAGAGTGTCAGAGAGTGTCAGAGAGTTTCAGAGAGTGTCACAGACTGTCAGAGAGTGTCAGAGAGATCGCAGAGAGTGTCAGAGAGTGTCAGAGAGCTTCAGAGAATGTCAGAGAGTTTCAGAGAGTGTCAGAGAGTGTCAAAGAGTTTCAGAGAGTTTCAGAGTGTGTCGGAGGGTTTCAGATTGTTTCAGAGAGTGTCTGAGAGTGTCAGAGAGTTTCAGAGATTGTCAGAGAGGGTCAGAGAGTTTCAGAGAGATTCTGAGAGTTTCACAGCGTGTCAGAGAGTTTCAATGAGCTTCAGAGGCTGTCAGAGAGTGTCAGAGAGTTTCAAAGAGTTTCACAGAGTGTCAGAGAGTGCCAGAGAGTTTCTGAGAGTTTCTGAGTGTGTCGGAGAGTGTCAGAGAGTTTCAGGGAGTGTCACAAAGTGTCAGAGTGTGTCAGAGAGTGTCAGAGAGTTTCAGAGAGTGTCAGAGAGTTTCAGAGAGTGTCAGAGAGTTTCAGAGAGTGTCTGTGCGTGTCAGAGATTGCCAGAGAGTTTCTGAGAGTTTCTGAGTTTGTCAGAGAGTGTCAGAGAGTGTCAGAGAGTTTCAGAGAGTGTCACAGACTGTCAGAGAGTGTCAGAGAGATCGCAGAGAGTGTCAGAGAGTGTCAGAGAGCTTCAGAGAATGTCAGAGAGTTTCAGAGAGTGTCAGAGAGTGTCAAAGAGTTTCAGAGAGTTTCAGAGTGTGTCGGAGGGTTTCAGATTGTTTCAGAGAGTGTCTGAGAGTGTCAGAGAGTTTCAGAGATTGTCAGAGAGGGTCAGAGAGTTTCAGAGAGATTCTGAGAGTTTCACAGCGTGTCAGAGAGTTTCAGAGAGCTTCAGAGGCTGTCAGAGAGTGTCAGAGAGTTTCAAAGAGTTTCACAGAGTGTCAGAGAGTGCCAGAGAGTTTCTGAGAGTTTCTGAGTGTGTCGGAGAGTGTCAGAGAGTTTCAGGGAGTGTCACAAAGTGTCAGAGTGTGTCAGAGAGTGTCAGAGAGTTTCAGAGATTGTCAGAGAGGGTCAGAGAGTTTCAGAGAGATTCTGAGAGTTTCACAGCGTGTCAGAGAGTTTCAGAGAGCTTCAGAGGCTGTCAGAGAGTGTCAGAGAGTTTCAAAGAGTTTCACAGAGTGTCAGAGAGTGTCAGAGAGTTTCAGAGAGTTTCTGAGAGTTTCACAGCGTGTCAGAGAATTTCAGAGAGCTTCAGAGAGTGTCAGAGTGTGTCTGAGAGTTTCAGAGAGTTTCTGAGAGTGTCAAAGAGTTTCAGAGAATGTCTGAGAGTGTCAGAGAGTTTCAGACAGTTTCAGAGAGTGTCAGAGAGTTTCAGAGAGTGTCAGAGAGTTTCAGAGAGTGTCTGTGCGTGTCAGAGATTGCCAGAGAGTTTCTGAGAGTTTCTGAGTTTGTCAGAGAGTGTCAGAGAGTGTCAGAGAGTGTCAGAGAGATCGCAGAGAGTGTCAGAGAGTGTCAGAGAGCTTCAGAGAATGTCAGAGAGTTCCAGAGAGTGTCAGAGAGTGTCAAAGAGTTTCAGAGAGTTTCAGAGTGTGTCAGAGGGTTTCAGATTGTTTCAGAGAGTGTCTGAGAGTGTCAGGGAGTTCCTTAGAGTTCCTGAGTGTGTCAGAGATTGTCAGAGATTTTCAGAGACTGTCAGAGAGTGTCAGAGAGTGTCAGAGATTGTCAGAGAGTGTCAAAGCGTTTCAGAGAATTTCAGAGATTTTCTGAGAGTTTCTGAGATTTTCTGAGAGTGTCAAAGAGTTTCAGAGAATGTCAGAGAGTGTCAGAGAGTGACAGAGAGTGTCAGAGAATGTCAGAGAGTTTCTGAGAGTTTTTGAGTGTTTCAGAGAGTGCCACAGAGTTTCAGAGAGTGTTACAGAGTGTCAGACAGTTTCAGAGAGTTTCAGAGAGTTTCTGAGAGTGTCAGAGAGTTTCAGAGATTTTCAGAGAGTGTCACAGAGTGTCAGAGAGTTTCAGAGAGCTTCAGAGAGTGCCAGAGAGTGTCAGAGATTTTCAGAGTGTTTCAGAGAGTGTCAGACAGTGACTGAGAGTGTCAGAGAGTGTCAAAGAGTTTCAGAGAGTGTCAGTGAGTGTCGGAGAGTGTCAGTGAGTTTCACAGAGTGTCAGAGAGTGTAAAAGAGTTTCAGAGAGTGTCAGAGAGTTTCAGAGAGTTTCAGAAAGTTTCTGAGAGTGTCAGAGTGTGCCAGAGAGTTTCTGAGAGTTTCTGAGTTTGTCGGAGATTGTCAGAGAGTTTCAGGGAGCGTCACAAAGTGTCAGAGTGTGTCAGGGAGTGTCAGAGAGTTTCAGAGATTGTCAGAGAGGGTCAGAGAGTTTCAGAGAGATTCTGAGAGTTTCACAGCGTGTCAGAGAGTTTCAGAGAGCTTCAGAGAGTGTCAGAGTGTGTCTGAGTGTTTCAGAGTGTTTCTGAGAGTGTCAAAGAGTTTCAGAGAGTGTCAGAGAGTTTCAGAGAGTGTCACAGACTTTCAGAGAGTGTCAGAGAGATTGCAGAGAGTGTCAGAGAGAGTCAGAAAGCTTCAGAGAATGTCAGAGAGTTTCAGAGAGTTTCAGAGAGCTTCAGAGAGTGTCAGAGAGTGTCAGATAGTGACAGAGAGTTTCAATGAGTGTCAGAAAGTTTCAGAGAGTTTCAGAGAGTGTCAGAGATTTTCTGAGAGTATCAGAGAGTGTCAAAGAGTTTCAGAGATTGTCAGAGAGTGTCAGAGAGTTTCAGACTGTTTCAGAGAATATAAGAGAGTTTCTGAGAGTATCTGTGAGTGTAAGAGAGTGTCAGAGGTTTCTGAGAGTTTCTGAGTGTGTCAGAGAGTGTCACAGAGTGTCAGAGGCTGTCAGAGAGTGTCAGAGAGTTTCAAAGAGTTTCACAGAGTGTCAGAGAGTGTCCGAGAGTGTCTGAGAGTGTCATAGTGTCAGAGAGTGTCAGAGAGTTTCGGAGAGAGTCAGCTAGTGTCAGAGAGTGTCAGAGAGTTTTAGAGAGTGTCAGAGAGTGTCAGAGAGTGTCTGAGAGTGTCCGGGCGTGTCAGAGAGTGTCAGAGAGTTTCAGACAGTGTCAGAGAGTGTCAGATAGTGTCAGAGTGTTTCAGAGAGTTTCAGAGAGTGTCAGAGAGTTTCAGAGAGTGTCAGAGAATTTCAGAGAGTGTCTGTGAGTGTCGGAGAGTGTCAGAGAGTTTCTGAGAGTTTCTGAGTGTGTCCGAGAGTTTCAGAGAGTGTCACAGAGTGTCAGAGATTGTCAGAGAGTGTCAGAGAGTTTCAGAGAGCTTCAGAGAGTGTCAGAGATTGTCAGAAAGTTTCAGAGAGTTTCAGAGAGTGTCCGAGAGTCTCAGAGATTGTGAGAGAGTGTCAGAGAGTGTCTGATTTTTAGTCAGTTTGTGTTCGAGTTTTTGTGGCCGATTTTGAGAGATTTTAAGTCAGTTTGAGTTTTTTGGCCGATTTTGAGAGATTTTAAGTCAGTTTGAGTTTGAGT